>NC_133558.1:41961468-43327963 GCF_048773025.1 Camelus bactrianus
AAAATATATTCTGGAAAAATGTTTAGCTAATTAATAAAAAAGCTATTGTGTGGAGTTATAGAAATTCAGAAGTGGAAAAGAATAGTATTTAACTCAACTTCTTGTTTTAATTGCAGAGATCCTGAGGCCTTAAAAGACATATAAAGTTGCCTGATTTTTTACACTGTCCTTTAACAGAAAGACTAGAACTAAGATCCTAGTCTTTGAGAAACCAAGACTTGCTCGGCTGGTGCAGGGCTGAACTTTATGAAAATGGGTTGTGAGAAAGAACCAGAATGCGGGGGCCTGGGCGAGGCAGCGGAGGAAAGGAGGGTCTCACCTCGTCGTGGGTGAGAAATAGGCTCCCGCAGCGCTGGTGTGATGGGCATCCCTCAAGTGCCTGAAAACTACTATTCAGCACACCTGCCACCGAAACGCACACAAGCTGTTTAACTAGAAGGCTGACCAGGAGGCTTTCTCAGTGACACAACAAGCTATTTTCACGTTAACTCTACAACTACAGGAAGAGAAAGAAAAGAAAGCTGATATTAATTATTAATAATTTACACCAAGAGACAAGGAATTTCCAGGAGAAATATAAAGAGTTGTTGGAAGTTTCATTATGTGAACTTGCTGCCAATTCAGTTGTCTTAAAAATTGTTGTATAAATTATATTGTCCTTTGGTGTTCCAAATCACATTTGAAAGAAATAATGTTTGTTAAGGGTGTTTCTGGAATTTTCTTCTATTTCCTAACACCAAATCTCAGAGCTTTAAAGAAGTGGAGGATAGGAATTTCGTCCACTCTTCTCTAGGCAATTTGTTGTTCCTTCAAAGAACAAGTGGGGAATCACACAGAAAAGCATTTGAGCATCAGGCTGCTTACATTTCCTCCGGAAGTCTTGGAAAATAACGTGGAAATGAACAGCAGGACAGAAACCTGGCAGGAGGGTCACTGGCTAGAAGGTGAGAACAAATGTGTTTTCCAACGTGCTCTGGTAGCCACTAGTTTAAATGATCCGAGCAATTGTTCAAGCATACACACACTTCTACGTGAAAATCTCAACCGTTACCAACCGCTCAGTGCAGTCCGAAACAATGGACGGACTGCAGAGGCCCCCGGCGGCTCATCGTGGTGTCTTACACCATGTGCAGGATGATCGGTTCCTCCCCGCCCACTCCCTCCCCTCCCCTCGAGGGAGATGTCTGGTCCTGAGTTGAGCTTACCTCATAGCAAGCTGTCTCTCAGCCCTCTGTCTAAAACAAGATAAAAGCAGGAAAGCTACCTGAGACTTTACAGAACCATCCCAAAAGGGAAATGAAGCACCTTTCTTCCCTCCTATCTGCTGCCTGGAATGTGGACCTGATGGTTGACCCTCAGGCAGCCACTTTGGGCCATCATGTTGATGGGCTGAAGATAACAGGCATCTTGTTCTCTGACCCAGGGTCCATGATGCAAACCAGCCCTGTGGTACCGATTGCTTGACTTCTTTATGTAAGAGGGAAATACAATTTTAGCATGTTTCAGCTACTGCTGTTATCTGGGGAACTAGGTGTTGTACATTGCCATGGTAAGACCTAATAATAAAGTTAAATATTCACCAAAAACTATTTACCAAATAGTTAATAAATGATAAAGAGATCTTGATTTTTGTTTTAATGCTATGAAATGTAAATCATTTCAGCATATGCCAATAAAACAAGACACTGTGGAGGTAAAGCAAAATAGATTTTGTAGAACAGAGACCCAAAGCATCCTCCTCTCCAAGGCACAGAAGGACAGCCGTGACTCTACGTGCCAAGGCTGGAGTCACATGGCCTCCCTGGTTTCCATCTCTTGGGTTGTGTTTTGTTTCCAGCCTTGGGAAAAATGGATAAGACTGCTGGTCAAATCATTTCAGGAGCAGTTTCCATCGTGTAGAACCCATGTCTCTTCCTTTCCTCTGACTCCTGGAATGTTCTGACACAATTAATAAGTCCAGCCTTCTAAACTGAGCAAATGGAGCTCAATCAATCTGCTTTTAGACAGAGTTAAAAATAGACATTAAAAAGCATAACTAGGAAATCTTATCTTCCAGAAATCATTGCACAGATGAAATAGGAGAATATCTGTGAATCACTCTGTAAACACTAAGTACAATACAAACAATATTAGTACTGATTCTATGTTACATTCATCAATAAAGGAATACAGAACCCTTTCTTACCAGAAGGAAAAGGTGCTTTGTAATTTTATGTCACTTTAATTCTTCAAAAGTTTCTATAAAATTGATGTCTTTAAAAAAATAAATGCACATTAGGAACTAATTTTAATTCATTCATCTCCCCCGGTTTAACACATATCAAGAATGTTACCATTTCTAGATATTTTATTTAGGCAATCCTTTGGTATACATGAGGAACAGAGCACGGCAAATTGTCAGTATCACTCAGGATAGGAAAACCATTTTTGATACCTGAACTTGAGGAGATGAAGAAGATGCCTGACATGTCCCACTGACCTTTCAAGCTATTCTTTTTCAAACACTTGTTTCTTCTTGGTACAGAACAGACACGCATTTGTTGATGTGAGACTCTTTAAGTGAAATATGATTCCTAAAATGAAAAATGACCACCGATGACATCTCAGGATGCTCCAATGCAGAGGTTCTCTGCTGCAGTGAGGAGGAAAGAGCCATGTGCTCCAAGATACACTTACTGTCTGCAACTCACTTGGCAAGACACTGCAACTTGTCTAAGCTAAAGCTTAAAAGTGGAGAATAGAGACAACATCCATGGCAAAGGGCAATCGGAGGCTAATTCCTTGGCCCCACTTCATCGCTTCTCAAGAGCCGTGGGCAATACCTTGAGAAAGGCAGCAACGTGGTACCCAAGTCATCAAAAATCTGCACCTCCTACTGGTTGACAGTAAAGCTAGTGTCATCTGACTCAACAGATCTCCCTGTGTCTCTACAGTGTGTGGCTAGATTTTCTTTATTTTCTCGGTTGGGGGACACTCCATTTTTGAAAATCCCACTCCCTGCAGTAGAAGTTCTTAGTTTCCCAATCACAATGCAGGCTTGAAAGGGGGATATCAGAGCTGACAAAACATAGATCACTATTTATTCCTTGATATATTTTTGGCACATGAACTAAAAATTTTGGGGTCAGTTGGACATCAAGATCATATCTAATTTACACAATTGTCAACTGTCTTTTTACTACCAGCTCCTGAAACAGTCACGTGGTCACTAGGTTTTTTTTTTTTCCCTTCCCTTGACCCATGGATTTGATGATTTCTAATCAGACACAATAGATTTTTGAAAAGAAATCTGGTTCACCATTTGCTTTTAAACTAAATTTGTGTACCTGACCCTGACTTCACTCTAACATTCACAAAAAGCTATCCAAGGACACCCACTTTTGACATCATCTCTAGATGTCTTGAATACACTGCTGAGCTGATACTTCCAGATCATTAAACTATATATGCACATTATGCTGTGGTCCTCTTCAATTTGTGGTGTTTTCAGTAATCATTACCTCTTTGGATACTTTATTACACATTTAGCATTTCTTTATCCAATTCAATTACATTAGTATATAAGATTTCAAAAGAGCTGTTTTCTCAAAATGATATTTAACATCTATGGCCTTTTCTTAATCAAGTAATTCTATAAGGCTGTCAAGGACAGCAGTGGAAGTTGTGTGTGGTGATTGCTGCTTCAGAGTCTCCAGTCCTGCCCCATGATCTTGCAGGTGTTTACTCATCCTTGTGAATGTCAACACATCAGTCTATTAGGAGCTGAAATTAAACTACCTGGATGCTAATTTTTCTTTTTAAAAACAATAAACTCATTTTCCCCTAATAATTCTTTATTGTTTCTCATAATGAGGCTCACCACTTTTCCTAAGATATATGTTTGTTGGGGATGTGGTCACAGCCCTGAAAGCCTGCAAACAGCACCAACTCTATAAGATTAACCAGAGGTGGCCGTGGATGTTGTGTGACTTCAGCCACTGAGCACGAGCACCTGCTGTCCCTCCAATTGTTCTGCCTCCATTGCTGACAGCCCTGAAGGTCACTGCCTCTTGTCAAATTCTACAACATTACAGTTCTTATATTTTTAAAAGTTATCAAATTCTGAAAGTCGTCTGTTGTTTTTTGTAAAATGGAGGGTACATGCCTTTGCTCATTTCAGGCTAAACTAAGTCCAGAAGGACACACACACACACACACACACACACACACACACACACACTCAGTTCTGGTTGCCCCCAAAGAAAATTATAAAAGTCTTCAGGACAGTGTTGGCACTCAAACCTGTGGAATTTTGAGCTCTATGAAAGTATCACTTATTCAGAAATTAAGCATTATAATTCTAGACCAAGAGAATCAGAATCCCCCACAAGTTACTTACCAGAATTTATTTAAAGAAACTATCTTCCTTAAAATCCAATGATAAATCAAGTATCCATGGAAAGAATGTAGATCAGTAATATCAAGCAACAATTTCTACACTAATGCTGATTAGCCATCAGCCCAAACCAAAGGACATAGAAATAAAACACCTTGAGATAAAGAGATGGAAGAGAGGTATTAAAAAGCAAGAATATAAAATAAGTAATGGCCCTATGGAAACCTGCTCATTTTTTTGAAATAATTACTTGGTTAAAGGAACTCACTCTTGAGGATTGGAAATGCACCAAGAGGAAATCTAGCAGGGAAAAGGAGCAGAAGCAGGTCTCAGTTTTCTCCGAGGCTGATCCTAAATGAAAATAACTTCCTTGGCTTCCACAATACACAACCTGCATTGATGTCTAAGCAGAAGAGTGAGGAGGAGAGAAAACCGAATGTTTGTGGAAGCCATCCTCCACCAACACTGCTGGAAACACAGAATTGTGGTGTTGGGGTGTTGCCCGACCGATATATATAACAGCAGTAAAAAGCTCTAACTAGGTTTCTGAGTGAAAAATGCTTTTAGCTTTAAATCTACTCAAGTAAACCTGCAGAGAAATCATGGTAAATGCTTGAGATGAAGCCTTCCTGTTAAGGTGAGATAAAGGAATGCTTCTACACTTGTTACATTTTGGAAACATATGTGAGTGGAAGCCAACCTTCACCTAGGTTTTTGAGAACCCAGAGTTTCTGGCCTCTGGGAATTACGGTACTTACTTATATAAGGTGAGGCACAAGCTCCAGTTTGCTTTTCCATTCCAAAGAGCTTTTACTTGAAACCGGCTTTCAGAATCATGCTGAGAAATCAGAGTTAGTGTTTCTATATGTCACTCCACCTTTTATGCTGTATGAAAGAACTCCACACCACATGCTCAATTTTTAGATATGTATGAGTTTGGAAGCCATCCTTCAACTAGCTAATTGGGAACCCACAGTTTCTGGGGTAGGGAAACTATGCTACATACATATCTATGGGGATGCACTAGTACCAAAAAGGTTTTTCACTGCAAACCGCGTTTACTTGCAACCGGCTCTGAAAAACATACTGAGAAATCAGAGTAAGTGTTTCTGTATGTAACTTAACCTTCAATGCTGGATGAAAGAACGCCTCTCCACATGATAACTTATGATATTTGAATGTGTGTTGGAGCTGTCCTTCACCTAACTTGTTGCAAACCCAGAGTTTCTGGTCTAGGGGAACTACGCTACTTACATATCTAACCGCAGGCAGTCGCTCCAACGCGGTTTTCCTAAGCAAACCGCTTTTACTTTGAAACCGGCGTTAGCAAACACGCTGAGAAATCAGAGAATGTGTTTCTACATGTCACTCTGCCTTTTATGATGGATGAAAGAACGCCACTCCACATGCTCTATTCTCAAATCTGTATATGTATGGAAGCCGTCTTTCACCTAACTTGTTGGGAACCATAGTTTCAGGACTAGGAGAACTATGCTGCTTTCTTATATTTGGGGACGTCCTAGCACCAACTCACATTTCCACTGCAAACTGCTTTACTTGAAACCGGCTTTGAGAAACATGCTGAGAAATCAGAGAAAGTGTTTCAGTATGTCACTTAACCTTCAATGCTGGATGAAAGAACGCATCTCCACATGCTCACTTATGACAGCTGGATGAGTGTTGGAGACATCCTTCACTTAAAATGTTGGAAAACAAGAGTTTGTGGTCTAGGGGTACTACGCTGCTTACATATCTAAGGGGAGGCACTCGCTCCAACGCAGTTTTCCACACAAACAACTTTTACTTTGAAATCAGCATTAGTAAACATACTGAGAAATCAGATAATGTGTTTCTACATGTCACTCTGCCTTTTATGCTGGGTGAAAGAACGCCACTGCACATGCTCTATTTTCAGATCTGTATAAGTGTGGAGGCTGTCCTTCACCAAGCTTGTTGGGAACCCAGAATTTCTGGACTAGGGGAACTACGCTGCTTTCATATATATGGCAACGTACTAGCACCAACTCGGGTTTCCTATGCAAACCGCTTTTACTTGAAACCGGCTTTGCGAAACATTCTGAGAAATCAGAGTAAATGTTTCTGTATGTCACTTAACCTTCAATGCTGGATGAAAGAACGCATCTCCACATGCTCACGTCTGACAGCTGAATGTGTGTTGGAACTGTCTTTCCCCTAACTTGCAGTAAACCCAGTGTTTCTGGTCTAGGGGAACTACGCTACTAACACGTCTAAGGGGAGGCACTCGCTTCAACTCGGCTTTCCACAGCTAACTATTTTTACTTTGAAACCGGCGTTAGTAAACAGGCTGAGAAATCAGAGAATGTGTTTCTACATGTCACTCTGCCTTTTATGCTGGGTGAAATAAGGCCTCTACACATGCTCTATTTTCAAATCTGTATATGTATGGAAGCCGTCCTTCACCTAGCTCGTTGGGAACCAACAGTTTCTGGACTAGGGAAACAACGCTGCTTTCATATATATGAGAATGAACTAGCACCAACTCGCATTTCCACTGCAAAACGTTTTTATTTGAAATGGATTTCAGAAACATGCTAAGAAATCAGAGTGAGTGTTTCAGTATGTCACTTAACCTTCAATGGTGGAAGAAGGAACGCCTCCCAACATGCTCACTTCTGACATCTAAATGTGAGTTGGAGCCATTCTTCACATAACTTCTTCGAGTTGGGTTTCTGGTCTAGGGGAACTACGCTGCTTACATATCTAGGCAGAGGCTCTCGCTCCAAAGCTGTTTTCCACAGCAAACCGCTCTTCCTTAGAAACTGGCATTAGGAAACATTCTGAGAATTCAGAATGAGTATTTCTGTATGTCAGTTAACCTTCAATGCTGGATGAAAGAACGCCTCTCCACAAGATCACTTCTGACATTTGAATTTGTGTTGGAGACGTCCTTCTCCTAACATGTTGGAAAACCAGAGTTTCTGGAATACGGGAACTACCCAATTTACATGTCAAAGTGGAGGAACTCGATTCAAAGCAGTTTACCAAAGCAAAGTGATTTTTCTTTGAAACCAGCGTTTCACAGTAAACATAAAAGGCAGAGTGAGATGTACAAACACGCTCTCTGATTTCTCAGTATGTTTCTTAAACCCGGTTTCAAGTAAAAGCGGTTTGCTGTGAAAAACTGAGTTCGTCCTAGTACGTCCCCATATATATGAAAGCAGCGAAGTTTAACTTGGACTGAAAATCTGGCTTTCCAACAAGCTAGGTGAAATGCGGCTTCCACACTCTTACATTCCTGAAAATTGTGCATGTGGAGAGGCATTCTTTCATCCAGCATAAAAGGCAGAGCGACTTCTAGACATACAATCTCTGATTTCTGAGCATGTTTCTTACACCGGTTTCAATGTAAAAGCGGTTTGATCTGGAAAACGAAGTTGGAGCGAGAGCCCCCCCTTACATATGTAAGTAGCATAGTTCCCCTATACAAGAAACTCTGGGGTTCCAACAAGTTAGGTGAAAGATGGCTCCAAGAGAAATTCAGATGTCAAAAGTGAGCTTGTGGAGAGGCTTCTTTCATCCAGCCTTGAAGGTTAAGTTACATACAGAAACAAGTACTCTGATTTCTCAGCATGTTTCTCAAAGCCGGTTTCAAGTAAAAGCGGTTTGCAGTGAAAAAATCGAGTTCTTGCTAGTACATCCCCATATGTTGGAAAGCAGCGTAGTTTACCTTCAACTGAAACACTGTGTTTCCAAAAAGCTAGGTGAAGAACGGCTTTCACACTCATACAGATCTGATAATTGAGCACGTTGAGAGGCGTTCCTTCATGCGGCATAAAAGGAAGAGGTATTCTAGACACAAATTCTCTGATTTCTAAGCATGTTTCCTAACGCCTTTTTAAATGTAAATCCAGTTTGCTGTGGAAAACCACGTTGGAGTGAGTGTCTCCCCTTAGATATGTAAGTAGCGTAGTTCCCCTGTACCAGAAACCCTGGGTTTCCAACAAGTTAGCTGAAGGACGGCTCCAACACAAACTCAGATGTCAGAAGTGAGCTTGTGGAGAGGCTTCTTTCATCCAGCCTTGAAGGTTAACTGACATACAGAAATAATTACTCTGATTTCTCAGCATGTTTCTCAAAGCCGGTTTGAAATAAAAGTGGCTTACAGTTAAAAACCGTGTTGGTGCCAGTACGTCCCCATATATATGAAAGCAGCTTAGTTTACCTTAACTGAAACTCAGGGTTTCCAACAACCTAGGTGAAGTACGGCTTCCAAAATCATACAGCTCTGAAAATTGAGCATGTTGAGAGGCGTTCCTTCATGCAGCATAAAATGCAGAGGTATTATAGACACACATTCTCTAAAATTTCAGCATGTTTCCCAACGCCGTTTTCAATGTAAAAGCGATTTAGTGTGGGAAAACCACGTTGGAGTGAGTGCCTCCCCTTAGATATGTAAGTAGCGTAGATCCCCTATACCAGAAACTCTGGTTTTCCAACAAGTTATGTTAAGGACGTCTCCAAAACAAATGCAGATGTCAGAAGTAAGCCTGTGGAGAGGTGTTTTTTCATCCAGCATTGAAGGTTAAGTGATATACAGAAACACATTCTCTGAGTTGTCAGCATGTTTCTCAAAGCCGGTTTCAAATAAAAGCGGTTTGCAGTGTAAAACCGAGTCCGTGCTAGTAAGTCCCCATATATATGAAAGAAGCGTAGTTTCCATTGGACTGAAACTCTGGGTTTCCAACAAGGTAGGTGAAGTACGGCTTCAACACTCATTCAATTCTAAATATTGAGAATGTGGAGAGACATTCGTTTGTCTAGCATAAAGGGAATGGTTTTCAGTAGAAACAACCACACTAGATTCTCAGTATGCTTCCTAGTGCTGGTTTGAAGTTCATGCAGTTTTCATTGTAAATCCGAGTTGGAACTAGAACCTCCACATTTATACAAATGTAGAGAATTTAGCCACTCATGAGAAACTGGATGTTCCCAACAAGCTAGCTGATTGAAGACATTCACACACACTAAACTCTCAGAATTGTGCAAGTGGAGAGACGTTCGTTCATCTAGCATGAAGGGAATGGGTTTCAGAAGAAACACTTGCTCTGGTTTCTCAGTATGTTTTCCTAGTGCTGGTTGGAGATTCATACAGTTCTCACTGAAAAACCGAGTTGGAGCTTGTACCTCCCAAAATATATTTATTTAGCGTAGTTTCCCACACAAAAGAAACTATGTGTTCCCAAAAAGCTACGTGATTGACGGCACTCATACTCATTTAAATGTCAGAATTGAGAATGTGAAGAGACGTTCAATCATCTAGCAAAAGGGAATGGGTTGTAGAAACACGTACTCGGGTTTCTCAGGATGTTTTCTACTGCCGGTTTGAAGTTCATGAAGTTTTCACTCTAAAATCGAGTTTGAGCTAGTACATCCATATATATATATAAGTAGTGTTGTCCCCACATAAAAGAAACTGTGTGTTCCCAACAAGCTAGGAGATTGATGGCTTCACAAACAATTAAATCTCATAAATGATCATGTGGAGAAACGTTCGTTCATCTAGCTTAAATGAAATGGTTTCTACTAGAAAGACTTCTACTGGGTTTTCAGTATGTTTTCCTGGTGCCAGATTGAAGTTAATAAAGTTTTCACTGTAACACCGAATTGGAGCTAGTACCTCCCATTTTATATGTAAGTAGTGAATTTCCCAAACCTAAAGAAACTGTGTGATCCAAACAAGCTAGGATTATTGAAGGTTTCCCACACACTTAACACTCAGAATTGAGCAAGTGGAGAGATTCGTTCATCTACAAAAAGGAAAAGGGTTGAAATAGAAACACTTATCCTGGACTCACAGAATGTTTCCTTGTGCCGCTTTGAAGTTCATGCAGTTTTCACTGTAAAACCGATTTGGAGCTAATACCTTCTCATATATATGCATGTTGTGTAGTTACCCACTGAAAACAAACTGTTTTCCCAACAAGTTAGGTTTTTGATGGCTTACACAAACATTTATCTCTCAGAATAGAGCATGTGGTGAGCCGTAAGTTCATCTAGCATAAACGGAACGAATGAAGTAGAAAAAATTACTCTGGTTTCTCAGTAAATTATCCTAGAGCCGGTTAGAATTTCATAAAGTTTTCTCTGTAAAGCCGAGTTGGAGCTATTAACTTCCCATATACATTTATAGAGTGTAGTTATCCACTGAAAATAAAATGTGTTCCAAACAAGCTAGAAGATTGAAGACTTCCCACACACTTAACACTAAGTATCCAACATATAGAGAGACGTTCGTTCATCTAGCTTAAAGGGAGTGGTTTCTAGTAGAAAGACTTATTCTGGTTTTTCAGTCTGTTTCCTAGTGCCGGTTTTAAGTTTATGCGGTTTTCACTGTAAAACCGAATTGGAGCTAGTACTTCCCCATATATATGTATGTAGTGTTGTTACCAACTGAAAAGAAACTTTGTGTTCCCAAGAAGCTAGGTGAAAGACGGCTTTCATGCACAATTATCTCTCAGAACTGAGCTTGAGGAGAGACGTTCGTTCATCTAGTATAAAGGGAATGGGTTGCAGTAGAAGCACTTATTCTGGTTTCTCAGTATGCTTCCTAGCGCCGGTTTGAATTTCATGCAGTATTCACTGAAAAACCCATTTGGAGCTAGTACCTCCCTACATATATGTATGTAGTGTTATTTTCAAATGAAAAGAAATTTTGTGCTTCCAACAAACTAGGGGAATGTCGGCTTTCACACACATTTATATCTCAGATATGAGCATGTGGAGACACATTAGTTCATCTACCATAATTTGAAAGGGTTGTTATTGCAACAATTACTCTGGTTTCTCAATCTGTTTCCTAGTGCCCGTTTGAAGTTCATGCATTTTTCACTGTAAAACCGAGTTGGAGGTCGTACCTCCCCTTATTAATGTATGTAGTGTTGTTCACAACTGAAAAGAAACTTTGTGTTCACAAAAACCTAGGTGAAGGAAGGCTTTCAATCACACTTATCTCTCAGAACAGAGCATGTTGAGAGACGTTCGTTCATCTAGCAAAAAGGGAATTGATTACAGTAGAAACACTCACTCTGGTTTCTTAGTCTGTTTCCAACTGCCGGTTTGAAATTCATGCAGTTTTCACCGTAATACCGTATTGGACATAGAACGTCCAGATATATATGTATGTAGAGTTTTTTCAACTGAATAAAAAGTTTGGGTTCCAAAGAAGATAGGTTAAAGACCACTTTCACTCACAGTTACCTCTCGAAATTGAGCTTGTGGAGAGGCGTTCATCCATCTAGCATAAAGGGAATGGGTTGCAGTTGAAACACTTATTCTGTTTTCTCAGTATGTTTCCTAGTGTCAGTTTGAAGTTCATCCAGTTTTCATTTTAAATCAAAGTGGAGCTAGTAACTCCCCTTATAAAAGTATGTAGTGGTTTTTCCAACTGAAAAGAAACTTACTGTTCCCAATAAGCTACGTGAAAAATGGCTTTCACGCACACTTACCTCTTAGAACTGTGTTTGTGGAGAGATTCGTTCATTTAGCATAAAAGAAATGGCTTGTTGTTGGAACATTTACTCTGCTTTCTCAGTCTGTTTCCTAGTGCCGGCTTGAAGTTCATGCAGTTTTCACTGTAAAATCGTTTTGAAGCTAGTAACTCCACATATATATGTATGCAGAGTATTCCAACTGAAAAGAAACTTTGTGTTCCCAACAAGCTAGGTGAAATACGGCGTTCACACACACTAATCTATCTCAACTAAGGATGTAGAGAGAATTCGTTTAGCATAAAGGGAATGGATTGCAGTAGAAACACAGACAGGTTTCTCACTAAGTTTGCAACTGCCGGTCAGAAATTCATGCAGTTTTCGCTGTAAAAGACTGTTGTAGCTAGTACCTCCCCATATATATGTATTTAGTGTTGTTTCAAACTGAAAAGAATCTTTGTGTTCTCAACAAGCTAGGTGAATGGCCTCTATCACACACACATGTCTCTCAGAACTGAGCATGTGGAGACAATTTTGATCATCTAGCATAAAGGAAATGGGCTGAAGTAGAAACACTTACTCAGGTTTCAGAGTCTGTTTCCAAATACCAGTCTGAAGTTCATCCATTTTTCGATGTAAAATACTTTTGGAGATAACATTTCCCCATATATATTAATGAATTGTTGTTTCCAACTGAAAAGAAAATTTGTGTTCCCTAGAGGCTTGGGGAAAGAAGACATTCACACAAAATTATCTCTCGAAACGTAGCATGTGGAGAATGGGAATGGGTTGCATTTGAAACACATAAACAGTTTTCATAATATGTTTCCTAGTGCCGGTCTGAAGATCGTAACGATTTCACAATAAACCGAAAAGGAACTAGTACTTCCCAATATATACGTATGTAATATGGTATCGAACTGAAATGAAACTTTGTGTTCCCAAAAAGCTAGGTGAATGACGGCTTTCACACACACTTATCTCTCAGAACTGAGCACTTGGAGAGACGTTCGTTCATCTAGCATAAAGGGAACGGTTCGTAGGAGAACCACTCACTCTGGTTTCTCAGTCTGTTTCCTAGTGTCGGTTTGAATTTGCTGCAGTTTTCACTGTAAAACCGAGTTGGAGCTTGTACCAACCTATATATATGTATGCAGTGTTGTTTCCAACTAAAAACAAACGTTGTGTTCCCAATAAGCAAGGTGTTGGGTCGCTTCGCCAAACACTATCTCGCAGAAATGAACATGTTGAGAGACGTTTGTTAATCTAGAACAAAGGGTAAGGTTTGCAGGAGAAACACTTACTCTGGTTTCTCAGTCTGCTTCCCTGTGCCGGTTTCAAATTCCTGCCGATTTCACTGAAAAACCGACTTGGAGCTAGTACCTACCCATATGTATTTATGTAGTGTTGTTTCCAACTGAAAAGAAACTTGGTGTTCCCAACATGCTAGGTGAAGTACGGCTTTCACACACACTTACCTCTCAGAATTGAGCATGTGGAAAGACGTTCGTTCATGTAGCACAAAGTGAACGGGTTGCAGGAGAAACACTTACTTTGGTTTCTCAGTCTGTTTCCTAGTGCCTGTAGGTAGTTCATGATGTTTTCTATCTAAAACCGAGTTGGAGCTACAACCTCCCGATATATATGTGTGTTGTGTATTTTCCAACTTAAAGAGACATTGTTTTTCAACAATCTAGGTGAAGGACGGCTTTCACACAGTTATTTCTCAGAAGTGAGCATGTGAAGAGACGTTCGTTCATCTAGCACAAAGGGAATGGTTGCAGGAAAACACTAACTCTGGTATATCTGTCTCTTTCCTATTGCCTGTTTGAAGAGCCTGCATTTTTCACTGTAAAACCGAGTTGGAGCTAGTAGCCACCAATATATATTTATGTAGTGTAGTTTGCAACTGAAAAGAAACTGTGTTCCCAACAAGCTAGGTGAAGGACGGCTTTCACACACACTTATCTCTCAGAACTCAGCATGAGGAGAGAGTTTCGTTCATCTCGAAAAATGGGAACGGTATCAGGAGAAACACTTACTCTTCTTTCTCAATCTGTTTCCTAATGCCGGTTTGAAGTTCCTGCAGTTTTCACTCTAAAACCGTGTTGGAGCTAGTACCTCCCAATATATGCATGTATTGTAGTTTCCAACTGAAAAGAAACTTTGTGTTCCCAACTAAGTTGTGGAAGGACAGCTTTCCCACACACTTATCTCTCAGAACTGAGCATGTGGAGAGACGTTCGTTCATCTAGCACAAAGGGAACGGGTGGCAGGAGAAACTTTTACTCTGGTTTCTCAGTCTGATTCCTACTTCTGGTTTTATGTTGCTTCAGATTTCACTGTAAAACCTTGTTGGTGCCTGTACCTCCCCATATATATGTATGTAGTGAAGTACCAACTGAAAGAATGTTTGTTTTCCCAACAAGCCTTTTGAAGGACGGCTTTCACTCACAGATATCTCTCTCAGCTGAGCATGTGGAGACACGTTCCTTCATCTAGCACAAATGGAATGGGTTGCAGGAGAAACTGTTACTCTGGCTTCTAAGTCTGTTTCCTAGTGCCGGTTTGAAGTTCCTGCAGTTTTCACTGTAAAACCGATTTGGAGGTTGTACCTCCCCATATGTATATACATATATGCATTATTGTTTCCAACTGAAAAGAAACTTTGTGTTCCCAACAAGCTAGGTGAAGGACGGCTTTCACACACACTTATCTGTTAAAAATGAGCATGTGGAGACACGTTCTTTCATGTAGCACAATGGGAATTTTTTGCTTTAGAAACACTTACTCTGGTTTCTCATTCTGTTTCCAAGTGCCAGTTTTTAGTTCATGCAGTTTTCACTGTAAAATCGAGTTCGAGGTAGTACCATTAAATATATATTTATGTTGTGTAGAATCCAACTGAAAATAAATTTGGGTTCCCAAAAAGCTAATTGAATGTCGGCTTTCACACACACTTATATCTCCTACCATAGCATGTGGAGAGACA
This sequence comes from Camelus bactrianus, assembly GCF_048773025.1. Lineage (NCBI taxonomy): Eukaryota > Metazoa > Chordata > Mammalia > Artiodactyla > Camelidae > Camelus > Camelus bactrianus. The sequence continues at coordinate 41,976,305 of NC_133558.1, forward strand.
TTCTTTCACCTAGCACAAATGAAGTGGTTTGCAGTAGAATCACTTACTCTGGTTTCAGTATGTTTCCTATTGCCTGTTGGAAGTTCATGCAGTTTTTACTTTAAAACAGATTTGGAGCTAGAACCTCCTTATATATATGTATGTAGTGTAGTTTCCTACTGAAAAGAAACTTTGTTCCCAAGAAGCTACCTGATTGACGTTTTTCACACACACTTATATCTCAGAATTGAACATGTTGAAAGGCGTTCGTTTATCTAGCTTAAGGTAAATGGGTTGTAGTTAAAACACTTACTCTGGATTCTCAGTATGTTTCCTCTGCCGATTTTCAGTTCCTGCAGTTTTCACTGTTATTCCCAGTTGGAACTTTTTCCTCCTCATATATATGTATGTAGTGTTGTTTCCCACTTAAATTAAACTGTGTTTTCCCAATAAGGTAGTTGACTGACGGCTTTCACACACACTTAACTCTTAGAATTGGGCATTTGGAGAGATGTTCGTTCATCTAGCATAAATGGAATGTGAAAGTGATGATCATGACCTGTGCTTGTAAAAAAAAAAAGTAAAGGGAACATTAATTTAGAGCCTTTATAGTTATGGTCATGAGACATTACAGAATTTCATTTTCAGCAGTTGTTTTCTTTTTTTTAAACTTCAGAAAACTTAAGTCTTTCCTGTAACTGGATATAGATAGTGAATATCTTAAAATTTTGAGCGACTGCTTCAAAGTAGAATAGTTACTTTGCTTTTGGTCTTTAACCTAAGGGAATATCCGGAAGTCGAGTGGCAGTTCGTAAACAAGGGCCTTATCCTTGCCTTTTCATTTTTTATGTAGAATAGGTATAACTGTATACTAGGGTACTGTGGTTATGTCAAGAGCTGCTTGGATATGTATATGTAAGTTATATTTTCAAAAAGTATAAATGTCATGAAAATCAATTAACCTTGGAGATATATTTGGTATATTTTATTCTTTAATAATATAGATTTAGATAGCCCTTTTTCATGTAACACTTGTGAAAATAAGTTGACTTTATATAACTCCTTTTTTGATAAATCATTTAAAAATTGGTTTTCTTTTTATCATTTGCTTCTTAAAAATAGGATATTAATTGCACAATATGTATTTTCCTTCAAGCTCATACTTTTTTTCTATACTATCTTGAGTTGTTTAGATAATTTTTCCCATAGTCTTATTTATTTTAAACACTCAGTATGTGCTTCTGTCTGTTGCTTTATTAGAGAGCAAGAATTCTTTATTATTTTTAATAAAATATACTTTCAGGAAACTATACTGGGATTCTTTCATTCACAGAGTCAAGCATTGATACCTGTTTTGTTATATCAATTGTCTAAGTCTCTCAACTTCCAAAGGATTACATGGATAAAGTTAAAAACGCCATAAATGATCGACTAACAAAGTTTATTGTGTTCCTTGATTAAAAGTATAAATATAGGTCAGTCTTAAATTCGGATGTAAAGCTCTTATAAATTACATGAGTCTTCTCCAAAACTCTTTAATTTGGGCTTTAAATCCTCCAGTAAAAAACTGGTTTGAAGGAAGAAGAAAGTCGAGAATAGATTCAATCCAAATTCTATGGGAATAAACAAATCTAAATGTTTCAGTCATTTTTTGAAGCAGATAAGATATGTTTTCTGCACCATATGATTTTAATAGTATTCATCTGATCATACGGTTTAGATACCATGAGACCACAAGCCAACAAACAAGATCTCAGGCAAAACAAGAAAAACAACTGAGGGATTTTCTGCTGCAAAATTTCCCCTAACTCGAACTGTAATAGAGAACAAATCTGATGCCTTATTAGATCTGTTCCTTCAGTTTGAAGTACTGCGCCCTGTTTTCCAGGCTTAATCTTGCTGGCTCTGCACCTTTTGTAAAACCACGTTCCCTTTAGCCTAAAACCTACAGGAAAGACTATTCTCAGGGCTCTGACCTTTAAGGATGTTAGCACTTCTGCACTTACGCAGAGATGGCAAGTTGCAAAATAGAGAATAATTTTTGTTTTGTTGGAGGCTTAGAGGGACACCATAGCCTGACCCAAGAATGGCTGCAAGAACAAAGAAGGCCGGCAGCAAGAAGTTTGCACAACCAACCACACCCTCTCCTTTTTAGTTTAAAAGGAGCCTTAATTCTGACTTGGGAAAGATGATTCTCCAGGACATTAGTCCCCCATCTTCTTGGTCTGCCAGTTTTCTGTATAAAGTTACTATTCCTTTCCCCAAAACCTTGTCTCCTGATTTATTTATTTATCACTGTTGTGCAGTGAGCAGAACAAGTTTGGCCTCGGTAACAGAACCAGCTTTGTCATTCCCTCTGATGTGAAATCTCTCTGGGTGTACACGTGCTTGCCTGGTGGTGGTGGTGGTGGTAGGCAAAAATATTTCACTTCTCCTGATTTCAATAGGCTAAAATTTCCTTCTACTTAAGTCAACTCTAGACTTTTACAGAATCACCTGCACATGTGCTTCTGGAAGCTACAAAAATTCCAACAATGAAAATAATTCTATCGTCTCCAGACAAGATAATTTTCCTCCAAGTTGAGCAGCTCTGAAACACACTTCAGGAGTACAGATAGATGCAGTGTTCTTCATTTCCCATGCTGTTCTGACACAATTTTCCACTTATATCAAAGTAAATTAAAATTGGTCTTCAATATCAGATGCTCTGGCATGATACAACAATGTCAATTCCACTTATTTATTGAGCCAGAGCAGCCTTAGAATAAATGACTTTATACCAAACTCCTGCTTGATATCCTGTCTTCTCCCTGGTGGCTAATTCCTTCTTCTTACTTCCTAAAAGTTCTCCTGTTATGGGAAGTTAGCCTTTACTGTGCACATTCAATTGGGAAGGCACAAATTAAATATGTGAGGGGATGACATACATATTTAATTCTTACTTATACATATATACAAGCACACAGGACCTGTGTCTTGGAAGATGTCACTTCCTAATGTGGGCAAGAGGATGGTCTATAGTTCAATCAATGATCTAAAAGCAGTTTTCTAGGATATAATAAAGCAATGCTTGAGTTATAAGACAGAACAACTCCTGGATATGTATCAGTGGCACCAATCAGTGGGTGCACATTTGTGCACGCACACGCCCATGCACACGGAGCAGCCTTGGAGACACTCCATCTGTGCTGACAAAGCAAAGCCATACTGGGGAGATGAGGAAAAGTGCCTAATACAATCAAACCAGGACACCTGAGTAATGGGAAATAGGAGTCAATTGAATTTTCTGGTTAGCTGAAGGTCAAACAAAAACACTTTTAGTTTCAAACGTCATTGTTAAAAACTTTCTTAAAGCACAGGAGCCTGTTTTCCTGCCTTGCTTAGTGTCACATGGCATATTAAACATGACAGATTCATAGTTCTCTGACGGTGGAACAGGAAAGGCCTTGCTGTCATATTTCTGAATATTAGTCTATGTTTTGCAGCACAGTGGATACTGAAAATGGGGCAATTTGAGTGAATGGGAATGGTCATAACCTAGCAGTCATTGACTGTGTGTGATTTGCCAACTTTCTCCAAAAAGTAGGGGTAGAAAGCAAATCAGATAAATTGCAGGTTCTTGGGGTGGGGAGTCGGGTGGGCTGACAGCTGGGTGGTCCCAGGTAGCTTGTTTTACTGTGTAAAATTGTGACTATGATCCAGACAGTGACTCATTGTCAAATTCTTGTGCCTGTAGCTTTGATACCTGGCCAAGTCTGTGCAGCCAATTTTATCGATGCTGCTTAATGAAGAAAACTAACATTCCCTGAGGACCAGGCTGTGTGACTTCCATGCATTGACTCACTGAATTCCCTAAGCACCCTTTGTGGTACATAACAGTCTTAAAATATGCAGCAGGGAATTATTCTGTTTGCAGATTAAAGAATGAAGCTCTGAACTGTTGAAGCCTGGCTCGAAATCATGCAGATGGGAAGATGCCATGCTGAGAGCTGAGCTCGGGCCAGGCTACAGAACTTGAAGGGCCCAGCAAGTGCCCTCACCCAGGAACCTGGCCCACAGCCACTGCCAGGCCCTGTTCTGTTTCTATGAGTGCTCATAGGAAAATGCCAGGTACTCAGGTCAATGTGACTTGATTAAGAAATTCAAACTGGGATAGCCTTTTGTTGGGGACTGTAACCTGGGAGTGAAACTGGCAGTGAAGTAAGGGAGGAAACAGCCCTGGTTGTAAGAATATTTCTAGGGAAGAAGGTTCCCTGATGGGCTGGCATGGGAATCGCTGTGGTTGTGAGCCCCCTGTTGCCCTGTGGGGTTGTGGGCAGGGAAGGAGAGAGGCTGTTCAGACTGGTCATAGTCAATACAGTTTGTAAACAGCTGAGTTCTGTTCCCTCACAGCTCAGACACCTGCAGGACATGAGGATGCTTAGCTAATAACCAACAGTGGGTAGCTAAGGCAAAGAGTGGGGTGGGGAGGAGATGGGGCCACCTTCTGGAAGAACCTCTACCCCAGGGGACCAGGAAGCTAATGAATGATTGGGGATTCACAAAGGGTTTCTATGGCCTCATCAGGTAGTTCCTACTTTAAACTGATAGTCTGGAATATATGGTCAAATACAGTGGAATGACTGCTCTTATTTTAGATTCTACAAACTCTTAAATGGATAGATTTCTATCTCCATTATACAAGAACTGCTGGGTGACCTTTATAGTCATGTGAGGATCAAAAGAGTGAGTACTTATTAATGCTATCAACATGCTTCTACTGAATTAACACTTCAGTAACAGTATAATGGCCACGCTTCTTAACAACTGCCTCTGTAAGGTTCTTGTAAGTCACAAATAATAATTACAAAGAATATATATTTAAAATAATAACAATTACAGTTACAACAACTATGTTGTTTATAACGATGATAGCGTTAGCATCTCCCTCTCATATTAAACAATATCCAACACTGGATTCCTTAGGAAGCAACGCCAATGCATTTTTGGACTTTTCTAGATCTTCACTGCATGAAGACTTTTTACACACATGGGTCCACCACAGCCAGAATTGCTGTTCCTTGCGTGGTTGGCTGCCATGCTGCGATGTCCTGGGCTCTTTCTGGCACCATGGTTCTGTACTGGGTAGTCAAGTTTCCACGTGCCCACTCTGATTTCCAACATATTGTTGCCCAGAGCCAACAGAGGGGCCACTGCAAAGAGGCCACAAATAAGGTGGTGAACCCAAACTGAATACCTGTTGAAGGAATGGACACACAACATGGACTGGTGGATGGAAGGAAAGACAACATCAATTCCTTTACTCCTGTAAGAGAGAGGGGCAAATGGTGAACTAAATCCCAAAGAGAAAAGACATTCATGGTAATAATAATGTTCAACAGTGAAAGAATCCAAACAAAAGGCAAGTATAAAATCCCTGGGAAGAAGACTAATTACAACCTGTTTCTTTCACGTATATACCCTTAGTAGGAATAACATACTTAAAAATCTTCAACCAACCATAGTTATTTGGTGGTAATAAACTTTGGAATCTTGAAGCATATTAGTCACTCTCGGTGTTGAAATAATACAATCTTGGAAGATGGTTTGTAATTGAGGATTAGAAAAAGAATACTGTGGATGTATCTAACAATTTAAATAGAAATAAGAAATGTACCTTTGGGAAAGCTATGCATAGAGAATGTTGGAGGAAATACACTGAAGATAGGCAAGTGAGCAAGCTCCCTTGAGTCTGGGAAGGTGAGTGCAGCACATTCAGAGGGTCTATGAAGTTACTACAAGTCACAGAAAGGTATACAATTAAAGTGCCTTCATAAGCAAAATATCCTTCTTCAGGAATTTTTATCTTCATATTTCTATGGTCTGTGTGGTCACAGGAAATCAAAGTTATGGTGGTGGCTTAGAAGTTCTTTTCTCTCTGTCTGTAATTTACAGGGCAATGCTACAGACGGGGCAGCAGAGATCTGTGGTAAGCTGTTCCATTGGGCGGTGGAGCGGTTAGAAATGATAAGGCCAGAGATCTAAAAGACTTTTAGACCCTCCCCTCCTAACTGGCAGACCTTTAAAGTAAACTAGCACAGGTATGTAACAAAGACAGTGGATTAGAGGCAAGTTTATAGCCCTTTAGGGTTACTGCTCAGTCAAGGTGTAGGGACCACTCTGGCCAGGAACGGCAAGACCGTGGATGGGGTGGATGGGTAGGAGGAGCTGACATTTGCTTCTGACCTGAGAGGCAGGGGTGTGTTGCAGAAAAGCAGACAGTGCTGGAAAGATGCAGCATGTCCACAGCCCAAAAGAAGCTGTCATATTCAGGGAGATCAGAGAGCAAGAACCAGAGTTAGTGACGCCACAGGGTCAGCAGCGTGGCAGCAGTGATGTCAGTATCTGTGTCCATAACCCACCTAAACCTACATGAGCTCATCTGCCTATGGGGGGCAGGTAAGTAGCAGAAATGTGTGGAGTGGTTGCAGCCACTGGCAAATTGGCAAGTGGACATCCTAATGAGACGCAATGCTCACCGTCACCATATTGGAAATAGGGCCTCACACTGTCAGATCTCCTTCTTATTCAAGAGAAGCCAGAAATTAAGACTTTATTAACAATCAACCCAGTTCAAAACCCAGAAAATGTACCTTTTATAATGACAACAAAGGCACAGAAATAAATGAATGAAAATGGTAAAATGATTCTGATAAATGACTTAAAAAAAGAAAAAAAATGATGATTGAATGAACAGTAGAATGCACCATACTCTTCACTGGGCAGACTCAAGTTTGGGGGACATAGAACATTTTTTCTCCAAAATAAATTTAGAATCTGAATGCAAATTTAGTTAATAATCCCAAATGGATTTAAGAAAAAAATCTGAAAGGTGATCCTAAAGTTCTTCCAGAAATATACACAAATATACAAATAAAATAATGAGGAGGGATGTTTGAATTTGTAGTATTAGGGACATTCTGTAAATGGATAAAATAGGACCAACTCTAGGAGGTATTAATCTATGGTCATGGAAACAGTATAGAAATAGTGCACTAAGAGTATGAATGAAATAGGATACATTTCAAGAATACACGTGGATATTTATGAGATTTTAGTAGTATTAAAAAACTGACACTTCAAATCAGTGGATTCAAGTACTGGAGTAATTAGCTAAATCATTGGAAGACCTGGCACAGTGTCCTCACTTTTGACATTAAAATAAATTCCAGATAATTTTTTAATTAAAAAATAAAACACCAGAAATAACCCAACATGATTTAATCTGTTCAGATATTCAAGCAAGAAGAACTTTCTAAAAAGCTTTTGGAACAAAGACCAACAACAGCAAAGGCCTAGCAACTCAGCAAGGCCAGAAATGCCCACTGGAAAACAAAACTAACCCTCGCCCAACCCTCTCTCACGGCACTGTGTTGCTCTCTGATACTTTCTACACTTTCTTCTTCCCTTTAAAGTCCAGTTTCTTGGAGAAGTACCTGCGCTGATGACTCCTCGAGGGCTCAGAGCCCTGCATCCCCCACGGTCCTCACTGCGGCACTGAGAAAGGAGTTGCACTGCCAGTGGCTGCGTGTTTCAAACCAGTGGGCGTTTTCAGCTCCTGTTTATTTGATTACCAGGTAGCTTTTGCTATGGACAAATATTTTCCTCTCAGTGGAATGTTTTCCCCCCTTAATTTTTGTTTTACTTAAATAAATTTAAAAAGCCTAGGCAGAAAATCTGTGTGCACATATGCACACACACAGATACACACAGATCTGTTTTTTAAAGGCTACCTAAGTATAGTCCTCCTCCTCCTTTTCCCCAGTCTTGGCAATTAAAGGTGGGCTTTAGCTCTTGCTTTTTTGCCCCACACACCCCTCTTTCTCACTATGCTGCTTTTAGTCAGTGTTCAAATCCCTCTTAAGCCAGGTTACAGCCTTCTCTGTGTTGCCTCAACTAGTTTTCTGCCAACTGCTCTGCTATTCTTCTTTCTCTTGGTGGATTTCTCTTCTCTCATTTGCCATGCACATGGTCATTTTCCCCAGGCCTCGTCTTCAATCCTCTGCTTGGCAGGACTGAATCGCCCACGGCCTCACCCACAGCTCCTCGGAGCTCCTGACTGGTGAATCCAGCTTAACAATGGACATCACTCCTTAGATGTTCCATAGACATTTTGCACTCAAAATGCCACACACAGAACCATCTCCTCCAATCCAGCTCCTCCCCTTGCACTCCCCCTGCAGATCTGCTCTCCGGATGGGTCCCTGGAAAGTCACCTCAGCAGCTCTGTGGCCCACCGCCCCGGCCCTGCAGTCCCCTCTGCAGCAGTCGCCACTTCTGCCGCCCACGTCTCTCTCCCTCTGCCCAGGGCCTCTCTGCAGGCGTGTGTCACTTGTTGTCTGCGGTGGTCCCCGAAATATCCTTTCCCCCCAAAATATGGGCCTCCCCCCAAAAATAGTATCTTCCATTCTCCTGCCAGAATAACCAGATCTTCTTCAACATAAATATTATGCAATTCTCTTGCTTACAAATATTCCAATATATCCCTGTTTCTTTAAGGATACATTCAAGTCTAAGCACACAAGGCCCATCGTGACAGAGGCCTTGTGCACCTGATAGTCCCACCTATGGATCCTTTGTTCTAGCCCTACTTGTTCTTCAGTCTGGCCAAGCCGCTTCATGCCGTGTACTCTTATATGTCTCTACCTCTCTGCATGAAATGTCCATTCCCTCTACCACACATTCGAGAGCTAATTTCCTTTCACCTTTCAAGATTCAGTTCAAATATTTCCAGCTCTAGGAAGTCCAATGTGTGTTCACCTGCTTAGCAATCCATCGTCTACTCGCCAAGCCTCGCCTGGCCTGGGGAGTGCAGACACCATGTCTTACCTGTCTTGGTCTCCCCAGCAGTTGATACAGTGTTTGGCACAGCAGGTGCTCAGTGTTTGTTGGATGGATAAACGAATGTATCAGTAAAGAGATGAGAGGTCTACAATCCCCCCCCCAGTTACTCAGCTGCCATTTTGCGAATTTCATTCTGCGGAGTTAAGGAAATGTCTGTGCAGTTGGTGGGCAGACAGAACAGAGGTGAGGGCGTGGGGGAGAAAGGCCTGGTCCTGGAGAGCGCAGGAGCAGCGTGGGTGGGATAGCACTGGAGAGAGAGGAAATGGAGGGGGTGGGTGCAAGGAGATGTTGAAGAACAACTGATATTAACTGCAGTAAATTAAATGGAGAACACAATATATGAAGGGAAGATCAAGTTAACACCGCAAGGGTGGAAAAGGCAGTACCAGAGACGAAGAGCTCTCACTTCATCACTCACTGCATTTCACTTACGGCACCCGCCCTCTGGGAAGGCAGCGTCAAATTCTTGAGAGACTGGTGTTTGTGCTGTGGGTGCTCTAAGTACAAAACGGTATCTTATGGCTTCCAGATTTTAAGACTGATAGGTTATTTCTCTTATGTCCCATGTCTGAGTTCTCAAACAGCAGGATCATTCGCTGGTGGGGGAAGAGCTATTGTGGTTAACAACTCAGGGTTACTCTAATAATCCCAAAGGAGAGTGGGGAATTCACTAAAACAAATAAAAGAGAAATTTCATTCAGAAAAAACATATGCCATATAGAACCTTGTGGGGGCCTTGGGGGCAATAGTACCGCCAACTCATCATCTAACAGTTGTATGTGAGTGTGTTGAAACTCCAAGCTCAAGTCACTTAAACACGTATGAGAACCAGGGTCCAGGCTGTGGTGCTCCAGACATGGACGGGAAGGTGAAAAGCCTGACTACTGCCTCCGACAGGATCAGTCCAGCCGGGGAGTGCAATGGACACGGACACGATCACGCACCATCAAGACAGGAATCAAGTGCAATTCATGCCTAGGGAGGAGAACAGAAAATCTCTAAAAAGTGGCGGGGTTCCTGCCAAGGCGTGGAAAGAGTCCTTCCAGGCAGAAAAGCAGAGAAAGGTACTTCAGGTGAAGGAGACTAGGGTTGGTGGCTGGGTGCGAGGCCTAACGAAGCACGGGTGGAGGGCTCCAGGGTCATCTGTCAGAAGCTGTTCCCCTTCAGCAGCTAAGAGGCATAAGTAAAAATGCAGGTGGGGTGTCATTAATGATCATGAGGAAAACTGGGTGGAGGAAACTGAGGTCAGGAGATCACCACTAAAGGCATTTTATTTTAGAGGAACAAAAATAATTCATAAAGCACTTGAAAATTCTATCTCCCATGAACAAAAAGAACACAAAATAAGTTTAACTCCAGCGTTGAATACAGAATAACAGACTGCCTACCCTCAGAAATGGATTGAATTTTCTAATTCGTTAGGGATTATTTAGAGAATAGGAAAACGAATAAATCTGAAAAATCTCTCTGGAATAGCTGTTACTCCATCCTGTTTTGTAGAGTAGGGGGAGGCTGAATTATTTAATTGGTATTTTAATAAGACTATAAAGTTCTAAATGTCCTATCAACTTCTCCCAAAAGCGTACAACTTTTCCTTTCAATGACCTTTATTTGATTTAACTAGAACAATAACTTTTTTCCAAGGCTTTTTTCGTGTGTGTTAAAATACCAAATGATATGCTGCCCCCAGAATGTTGTTGTTATTATTAATGCTGATAATAGCCCCAATAAGACATATTTACAATTATGACTCATTTTGGAATAACAGGTCATTGGCTTATAGTCCTTTTGAAAATAAGCAGAATAAACGAACATAACTTCTACACCAGGGACTGCAGCTGCACCCTTAAAGGAACCTGGTCACGAAACACAACAAAAGCAAAGATGAAACTCAAATCAGACACCAGGCCACAAAGCATAGCTTACTGAAGATGCCACAAGATAACCTTTCACTCACCGAAGGAACCAGACGTGTTTCCATGTATAATGTATATTTTTAAAAGCAATTATTTTATATATAGAATTTAATTTAGGGAAAAAAAAACCTCCCTCTATCTGTAGCCTTATAAACAGGAAGCACAAAGGGGTGCCTTTGCAGACATGAACCCGCATGCATAACTGCAAAACCTATTGACCAAACTCCTTTCCTGTCTCCTAAGCTTAAAAAAAAACAAAAAACTAATTCAAGGCAGTGGTGAGCTGAAAGGGCTCAGAAACAAAACGTGCACATCATCAGCCTTCTAGTAGATAAAAGTGTGCCGTGCATAATAGAAAAATGATGTTTCCTATGGAAATTTATTTTGAGATGCAACCATTTAAAGGCAACCGAGAGCTCAAATCCAAGTTCAACCAAAGAGAAACAGAGCCCAAGCAAATGTACAGAAATGGACAAAGACATTGGAGAAGGAGGGGATCTTTTCTCAACCGATACTCCAGATCAGCAAATTCATCCTGAATTCAAGCCAGTGATGTGGCATGAGGTCACTCAAGGAACCAGGCAGAAACCATCGGCCAGAAGAAATAGGAACAACGTCAAAGGCAGGTGTGAGACATGGAAGGGGTGACCCTTTGACCCTTGCTGCCATGAGGCAGGATGCTCTTGCGGGCTTTCTGCACAGGCTGGCGGGTTCACATGACTCTGTTTAGAAGGATATCAGCCAACAGCTGTGCCACACGGGCTACAGCCCGAGCTGAGTCACATCCAATAACGGTTCTGAGTTCATCCTTAGACGACATGACCAGAAGGCTCTGAGAATCAATGGTGGAGACGTACCTGAATGAGTATTCCATTTCATTCCTTGGCAGTAAATCTTCAGCTTTGTACAACATAAATATTGACAAAGATACACACAGGTACCCTATTTGAAAGCCTGACTGCATAATTGCATCTAATGGAGAAAAGCGGGCTCCGTTTCGGTATGCTAGGTCATTGTTTGGCTCGGTAACCGATGCTTCTGAGACCCAAAACATACTCTAGTATAACCGACAGCACAGAAATCTCCGCTGATGACTTGCTCATTTCAAGGTATTCATAAAATAAGCCCAGTTTGCCCATGGGTTACAGATGGTTGTCCCGTTCCCATCATGGGGTGCTCTGTTCTGCTCCCGAAACTGTGGCACCATTAGTTTCATGACCCAGCTGCCAAACAGATCAAATTATAAGGCAGGATATTATCAGACCAAGGTCATTAAAGTATTACTGACATTTCAAGGTGAAAACATCATCTTCCCAAAAATTTAATTTCTTGTTTTCAGGATAAATTTCCTTTTATTGCTGCCTCCCTACTCCCAAATATTGTGAAAACTAGTCCTGACTACATACCTTGGGTTTACCAAAATTGTAACGACTACTACTTTTTCTCCTACCTCCTTTTCAGGTGGGCATTTTAGCTTTTAGAAGATACCTTCCCTCATTTGTCTTTTTTCCCCCCATTTCTCTGTTATTACCCACCGTGGCCTTTCCAGTCTCAAAATCATCAGAGAAAATAAGTAAAAGAAAGAAATACAGGGTATGTGAGCTGGTGATAAGTGCTGTGGGGAAAATAAAGGAGGACGAGGAATGTGTGGTAGGGAGGAGTGTGGATGGGGCAGTGACCTTTGAATAAGGCAGAGACGGAGGGAAGGGCCGGGCAGAGGAGGGGCAGAGGGAACGGTGATCACAGGCCTGGAGGTCCCTCACGCTGGACAGACAGCATGTAGGCTGGTGTGGGCCAGAGTGAACAGGAAATAAGTGGTGGTTTTGGGGGTGGAGCCTAAGAGACTGCAGTGAGGATGTGGGCATTTTTCCCTCTGAAGGAAATGCGGAGCCATGGAGGGTCACCGAACAGAGAAGTGATATTCTAACGTTGGATCAAACAGGACCAAGACCCTAATTTAAGCTGAACAAATCAAGGGCCAAAGAAGTGACATGCCGCCTCAAAGTCAGTGCAGAGCTTGAAAGAAACACAGCCTCGACTCGCAGCCCAGTGCTCTGCCCACTCCTGGATGCTGTCCCACAGAGCTGTCTCTAAGGTTATGTTTTTCCCTCACTCAGAGGCTTGTGGGCCAACTGAATGCTTCTCCCTTTTTCAAATGGCAATTTGTCATGAAATGAAATCAGAGTTGGCAGTGAAACAAGGCATGGACCTGTAGCCTACAGAGCTGTTGTTCCTGAAAGCAACAGCTGGCGTGTGGCTTACTCGTGGATTTCAGCAGAAGAGACAGAGCAACAACAGACAACTTAGCGTCTGGCTGAGTTTCGGCTGACTGCACTGCACGTGTGGATGGATTTCAAATTTGGACAGTGAGGCGGCTTCACACGAAAGACAGGTGTATACGTCATACATGCCCACACGTCTGTATGCACACACACTTGGACACACACAGAGTACATGATGTGACTTGTAAAGAGCTGCCCCTGCTAGGTTTCCCACTGCCTCTGATCTCAGCGTTAACGTTTCCCTGGCCATGCTCCCAGGTTTGCTACGAGATTTCTTTGCAATGGAACATGCCCTTCGCTTCACAAACTTTCCCCAATTCTTTCAATGACATTAGGGGAAGAGCAGGGAGCTCTGGGAAGTGGTGGGGATATGGACTCTAGATACCCCTGAATCTGAATCCACACTTCATGGCTTATTTGTTATTTAAGTTTATTTACATTCAAAATGCAATTGTTGAGGATCTCAGAAGTTGATTTACACTCACTGCTGTGGCAGAATGTTGCGGTCAGTAGACCCACCACTGGATCCGCTTATTCAACACGTCCTTCCAGTAATTCAGATAATACTGTATCACAAATGCCCATTTCTATATTTTGATATCTGCTTTTCAGTATAATTATCTTCCTTCTTTATTCTCTAAATCTTATGATTTTAAAACATTTTTCTGAGAAGTGGTCCACAGGCTCTTTACTTATGATAAGTTGATAAAGAGATCCTGGAGATAAAAACCACATTTAAATCCTGAGATAAACACAACTCTGTCATATACATGGCTAGGTTTAGTCTGCAAATACTTTGTTTAGTAATTTTTGCATCAAACAACAAGGTCCTACTGTATAGCACAGGGAACTACATTCAGTAACTTTTAATAGCCTATAGTGAAAAAGAATATGACAAGGAATATATATATATGTATGTATAACTGAATCACTATGCTGTACACCAAGAATTAACACAATATTGTAAACCAAATATACTTTCAACAAAAAACGTTGAAATAAAATTGAGAGATGAAACTTCCACTGCCCAGGCTGCTGTCAGGATGAAACGATTCAAAGCAGGCCAGGTATCAGCAACCTCCCTAACAAAACCCCCCTATCAAAACCCCATGTGGGATCTTCCTTTTGAGCAGCACAGGCTAACCAGCTGTGGTCACCTGGAAATAGGGTTGAAGTCACTAAGACCCTTGGCTTGGGAACGCCGTGGCCACAGGGGTGGGGGTCACTGCAGCACCTACGAGAATGACGGAGACAGCCTGCTCCTGACGCCGCTCCCCAGGCCGCAGCCCGGAGCACTGCAGTCAGGTCTGAGGTCCGGCCGGGAGCGCGCAGCTCCACAGCCACTCGGAGCCCTGCGGTGCTGGTGGAGCTGGGACCGCGCTTGTCCATCACACTTCCAGGCACCCAGACTCGGGAGTCTCCTGGGGGAATTTTTCTCTGCCTCATACTTCGTGTCTCAGCCTTCTGTGGAATCAGGTCCATGCCCCAGGGAAGCAGGGCTTTTACCCTCCGGGACCCAAATCCAACACAGTTTGGATACAGGATGAAACTTCCATGTTAACTCACCTGGCGCTCCCTTCTTGTGCGGAACTGCCCTCCCCCGTCGATGGCATTAGGTCGTATTAGAAGTCCCGGCTGGCTTGTCCTTAGCTAAGGCTCTGAGCCGCTTGCCCAGTCTTCCTGAGTGGAACCACTCTTCTGTGGCAGAAAAGCTTGGGTGCTCATCTACGCATCATTGTCCTCGGTCTTTTGGGTTTTCTGTTGGGATATGGTTCTTGTGCAGGGATATCAATTTGCACATGAGAAGCACCTGTAGACATTTTAAAAAGTACAGACACTGGATACGCCCCCCTCTCCAGTCAAGGCTGGAAGTTTTCTCCCTCTAGCAGGGGTTAGACAATCATGTGCTTGGGAATTGACCACACATATTGGCATAATCACAGTAAATTGCCCTTTACTCAGTGCTTGCCACGTGGCATTTTCTACTTCATGTTGTCTTTGTACCTTCATTATCACATTTAATCCCTGCATTATAGATTATCACCGTTTCTGTTGAGGACACTCCCACTTGCTTATCTCGAATAAAGTATCTTTGATTCTCTTAACCTATTTCATTCCTGAGTCCTGTTCCTGAAATTAAAGAGTGAATTATGGACACATGTATTTAAGATTCTCTTATTATATGTATCTGACACATCCTCTAGCCAAGTCATATCTGGAGAAGAGAGATTTTCTGTTTTAAACATTTGCTTTTTCTTACTATATAGTAGTGCATACACACGGTGGAAAATGTAGAAAACATATAAAGTAAGAAAATTACAGCCATACATTATCTAAACACCAAAGGACAATGCTATGTCATTTTGGGCATTTAACTATTTTTCTTAATATTTTATCATAAAATTTCCCTAGGGCAAGTTGCTTAACCCTGGAATTGTACTAGCCTTTTGTCAAGTACAGAATAACATTCCCAGAAATGACCCCAATATCAAAATAGTATGTGAGGCATGGAAGGCCACACGGCTCTCAGCTTATTCTCTGAGTCCTACAAAGAATGCTGTTAATTCACTGATGTCACGCATCTGATGCCTGTGAGTCACTCACCCACTCAGCTGGCTCGGACTGAGACCTACTTTATACCAGCTGCCGATCCAAGTGCTGGGGAGACCCTAGAGGGAGCCTGGAACACGGCATCACTGTCCTTCTTCATTTGCTCCGAGAATCCTACTCAAGAAATCCACATGGAACTTGAGGTGTGGAGGCAGGTGAGTTATGGTGAAATTCATTTCATTATGTTCCTTTAGACATATTTACATAGCGTGAAAATAGTCGCTACCTTTATAAGTTTTCTTTTCCCTTCCTATGTATTTTTGAGGATGGGTATAGTATTGGTGCAGCAAGAGTAATTGATAGATCTCTGGTATGTTAGGATTGTATATGAAAAATTAAGAAGGAAACAGGCACATTATACAAAGTGAAGAGGCAGTGAGGAAAACGCAAGCCACCCTCGAACTTGGCTACCATTCAGCATTCCTGGTTTTCAAACAAGGGAAACATAATTCAAAACATATTCCCTAAATATTTCAGCCCAGAGTAGAAATACATGTAGACAAAGCTCAGTTCACTGGAACCTACAACAATGTGCTTACTTAAGCGAAGGTATAAACAGACCACAGATACTATAATGCATCCTTTACTTTAAACTAGTTCATGTGAGTAAGTTTCATTTCACATGAATTGCTCAGTACCAATTTAGGAAATATATCCTTCTCCTTGATTGGTAAAAATAGCTCACTGATAACCAGATTCAACAAAATTTACTGTTAAATAATTAACCTATTTCCTCCAGGAAATGCTTTTGAGTAATCTGAGTTAAGTATTTCCTCTATCTGATCTATTTCTTTTCACAGAGAAAAATAGTATTATTTGCACATGAGCTACTTTTACTCCTCTGGAAAAAAATCTGACTGTGAGCTCAGGGTAAGAGATGTCTACTGCACAGTAGGGAAAAAAAGATTCATTTCACAGCAAAGATAAGAATCTTTTTTTTTTTTGAGGGGCGTGGTGAGCTGGGGGACAAGGGAAATGCCTTTGTTTAGAGACAGACCCCAGTAATCCATACTGAAGCTGAAAGATGAAGCCCTTGTGAAGAAATGTGGAAGGGCACACTGACACCCAAAGGTGTTCACTCGGCAAAAACAGAAAGAAAGAAAGAAAAAATAATTTAATTGCCCTATAAAAAGAATGGACAGAAACTTGGTAATAAGGGAGGGAGAAGGAAGGTTAGGGAAGGGAGGAGAAACAATGAAAGGGAACTTGGATGCGGTGGGCAGAATAGCCGGTTTCTGGAGCCTACAATGTAGGATGATAAGGAAAAATTAAAGTTTAAAAAGTAACAAAGTTTAAAATAGTTTAAAACTTAAAAAATGAAGTTAAAAATATAAATTTTTATAGTGGCATGGAAGATTTTAAAATTACGGAGGTTTTTTTATTTCAAAATTCAAGTTGTTTGAGTTTCTCCTCCATGCTCCAAACAACAGTAAGGCCTGCTTGTGTAAGTGGTTTTGGGGGACACCACAGTGAGGGGTGAGCTCTGCAGCTAGGTTGGCCAGGAGCAGAATGCTGGTATGGAAGGCAAGACAGAAGAGAGATCAACAGTTTCATGAGAACAGAAACTCAAACCCAGAAATTGTCTTAAAAAGGTTAGTGTGGTAGGCAGAAAAATGATTCCCCTCCCAAGATGTCTATGTCCTAATCCCCAGAACATATGAAGAGGTCAGGTTCCCTGGCAAAGGGGGCCTATGGTTGCAGATGTGGTTAAGGTTGCTAACCAGCCGACTCTAAGAGAGACGAGCTGGATTATAGAGGTGGGCCTAGTGTAATCACCAGGGTCGTTAAAGGAGGAAGAGGGAGACAGAAGAGGGGAGAGAGGAGAGGAGATGTGACCACAGGATCAGAGTCAGAAACACAAAACCATGCTGACCTTGAGAGAGAGAAAAGAGATCACAGGCCAAGAAACGCAGGTGGCCTCTGGGAGCCAGAAAAGTCAAAGATACAGGTTCCCCTGAGGCCTTCAGAAACAGCCCTGCCAATAATTTGACTTCAGCAGGCTTCTGCATTCAAGAACGCTACAAGGTTAAATTTGTGTTGTTTAGTGGAGACTTTCTTTTTTCTTCCTACTACCATGACGTTTGGGGATACTTGTTACAACAGCAACATAAAGTGAATACTGTAAGCTCCTTGAAATGTTCAGAAATTACAGATAACCCTGTACTGTCCACTTTGATATGGGATTGGGCATATTTGAAAATCAAAAGGACAGTGTGACCTTTGCTAACATCTGCTTTTCTCATTTTTAGGAAGAGAACAGTAAGTCAAACCTCTAGTTATTCTTTTAGACAAGTGTCTCTTAAAACATTATGTAACCCTGTGCCTTAGGACCACAAGAGAGTCTCTGTTCTTAGAAGAACATGGATTCAGAGAGATAGGGTCTTACATGTGAGTCCCACAGTGGTCTCTTATTGGCAATTAGACCTTGGGCAAATCATTTAACCTCTTTAAGCCACAGGATCTTCATTTGCAAAAGGAAGATAAGAATAAGGATTGTTTGGGTGATTAAATTGTACACACACATGCGCACGCACACACACATATATGTACAACATTTAATACAGTGACTAGCACATACTAGGCACTCAACAAATTCCTGTTATGGATTTTTAAATGCATGTGTAAAAGGAGGAGAAAGTTGTGGGAAGTTGTGGGAAAACTTAGTTCACGGCCCTAAAAAGGGCCATCTCTCAAAGGGCTCTGATCAGTCAGTCCCTAATTATGGGCTCATAAGCAGAAATTATAGCACTTGGGGATTTAAGTTAAACATAAAAAGGAAGGTATCTAAGCATAATTGTTAAACAGCAGGTACGTTTACACTGTTGGCTGGATCATCTTATCTGGAGAGCTTTAATAAGCAGAGAGTCTCCCCTGTTTTAGAGATGGGCAAGCAGGAAAATGACGTGGATGGGTGGGCCATTCTCACCCCAAGATCATATGACTTAGTACTCAGGGAAGTAACACCTCTTGTATGTTATTCCAGATTGACTGTCCTCCCATGATTATTGTCAGCTGTGTCTTCAGTTCAAGG
This sequence comes from Camelus bactrianus, assembly GCF_048773025.1. Taxonomy (NCBI): domain Eukaryota; kingdom Metazoa; phylum Chordata; class Mammalia; order Artiodactyla; family Camelidae; genus Camelus; species Camelus bactrianus. The sequence continues at coordinate 41,995,006 of NC_133558.1, forward strand.
AGACAGCCACCTTGGTCACACTGGAATATTAGAAAGAAAATCTCATTCAAATTTTAGGTAGCTCTAAAATGAAATAAAGTCATTATTATATGCTTAAAAAAGTCTAAGGAACAGAGAGTAAAGACACTCTTCATTGGGCAACTAAGAGAAAACATGAAACGGTTAGACTGTCAGAACACAAAGCTGTATTCACACGTCTTCATTTCTGTATTTTCACAGCCAATACACCAGATCTCCAGGATAAGTCACAAATCTGTCCTTAAAGAATGTGATGTAGAAACAAGAGGAGTACTAGTTGACAAACTGGAACAAGAAAAACTTCATGGCTAGATTGTTCTCATAGTCAGTCTGGTCCTTGGGAGCTCTGCAGCTAGAATAAAGAAAAGTTAATTCTGTAAAACTGTGAACAGCTTTGAGACGCTCATCAAAGCCATGGACACATGAGTTAACACGCTAAATATGTATATATATACACAATTCACACTGTTTTCATTTAAGCTGTTTTGAATTCCTTAACATAGCTACTATGTTAATTCCAAGTGTACACACTGTTGTAAGAGTTTCTCCCACTATGAACGCAATACCCCACAAGGCAAAAAAAAAAAAAAAAAAAAAGAGTCAGCCGTTCCTAAAAATTAATAAGCACAACAGTATCCAATGGGCAAGAACTGTCCTCTGTCAGGTGTAAGTTGACAGAAAGCTACTTTTAAACATCTTGCTAAATGATATTCTCTTGTCTCCCTGAACGGCAGTAAGGTAGGACTATTGAAGAAAACAAACAAAACACAGGGCAACTTGCTAGAAGCATTTGGGGAACATAAAACGGGTCATCCTCCTAGTTCGGAATTTGAATTGGTCTTAGTGTTTTCAGAAGATGACCACTGAGCAGACCACTGGGAGAACGACCCAGCCACATGCAGCGGGTCGGAAGCACTTAACTTGGGCCGCTAAGCCGCTGGCTGGGATGCAAGCCAGAGAGAAGAAACATTTATTATAGAAGCCACAGCTGATGAGAATGCAGCTACACTAACAGGAACAGCATGGGGGGAAGACACATAACACTGTGATTACTTGTCCTCTCTGTAACGCACAAGCAAATCTGCCACTGGAACCACGACCCTCTTCCACTTATTTGCAATACAGAGACTATTTACTTTCAACAATAAGGTTCATGATCTAATGTAATTGAAATTATTATTAAGCACTGACCTGTTTACACAGAGCTTGGACATTCTAATGCTTCCTTTTTCCCTTTTAGTAATGCAAAGCTGGAGCTAATTCACTTCTCACATTGGCTAGAGAAAATACGTTTACACTTGAAGTTTTCTAAAGACTGTAATGTACTGGAATTGAAGTGCCTAAAATATACAGTCTCTGTTTTGACCTGGTTCTAAAACTGGTGTAGAAATGACCTCAGCTGCAGGAGGAGCTTACCAGAGTCAGTCATCATGATTGCCACTTTCTCATATATGGCGTTCAGGGTCACGATGATGATAACGCTGATGAGGGAAGCAGTGATGGGCGTGGCCCACCTGCACAGTCAGGTACTTCTGCATTGGGTCTCTTCCATTCAGGTTCTTGGAAAGTTTTGCAGAAAATACAATGAACACTGAAAGTCCGCAGACAATGATCCCAATAACTGAAGCAATGGTCAACAGGACCTGACAACCCAAAAACCCAGCAGCATGAGACTCACTAATGATCGTATTTTTAAACAGAAAACTTGCCCCCAACCCATGCTTAAACAGACAACATGCATGTGCTGTAAACCTCACATAAACGTGAGAAGTGATGTAAATCGCACATAAATGCCACAAGAGACGTGAATACCAGGCATGTTAAACTTTAGGGGAGGAGGAATGAAGGATGTCAAAAAGAATGAGTGCATCCACTAACGTAACTTGCTGACAGCAGGATCAGCTGTGTGCAGGGCATAGGGAATATATGGGAACTCCAATTTCTGTGAAGTTTTCTGTAAACCTAAAACTGCACTAAAGAAGGAAGCCTGCTAAGTATATCTTTAAATGGCTGAAAATGGTGTAACTGGTGGCATGTTCTTTTGGAGAGAAGTCTGTGATAGCAGAACAAATGAAAATACCCCTTCTACATCTATAGAATTACTTAGGTTATGATCTAGTTGTAACCCATGAAAGGGATACACTTCCTTTCAAGGGAGAACCTATCACTGATTCAGGGGTCAGCAGGTGCTAGCTGTCGTCTTCATTCTGAATAGGACCAGTGAAGCTGTGGACGTGCCATGAGGGAAATACTGGAAGTGACACAGGTCTCTGCTGATGGAAGCTTCACATGATTTTCGTACTCTTTGAGATCTTAAAATGGCAGGTATTCATACTCCCTGCATTTGCACAAGATTCATGTCCCTGATCCATTGTAGTTCTGTGTGGACCCAAGGGCAACGGGAGTGTCTGAAGCATAATTTGCACGTGGCTGATAGGGTTTCAGCTCCTCACTAGGCAGGTATTTTTCTGCCCACTGAAGAATGCACATTAAAGTTCCCATTTTTAAACTGTTTTCCTTCCATCTACCTCCTTGGTCATAGTCCAGAAGCATGTACTCAGTGTCCCTGGCTGCTCCTGCTGGCTGCCCCAGAGAGAAAGCTACAAAGAATGTGAATTTCAAGACTAAGTGAGCCACATCATGTTACTTACAGTAACAGCGGGAGGCTGGCTTGCACCTGCAGGGGAGAGCAGATGGAGTGTTTACAAGCCCCTCCAGGAGCCACACTCCTGCATCTGGATCCCAGCTCCGATGCTAGCTGTGGGGCCTTGTGCAAATATCTTAACCTCTAGAGGCTTCAATCTCCTCACCCATATAATGGGGGGATAATAATAGCAATTTATAGGACTATTGTGATGAGTCAATGATTTACTAATTGTGAAAACATTTGGGACATTAACCACAGGCATGTGAAAAGCTCTACCTAAGTTTTAGCTATGAATATGGTGACCAAGTTCTTAAAAAGTTGTTTTTCTTAGTTTTTAAGCCATCAGTTTGTAGAGAAAGCATTTTATTTCCTCCTCTACTCTCTTTCATCATCCTTTTCTTCACAGTTAAGTCTTCATGCTTGTGAAAGGAATGACTTTTTGGTGTGTGTGTGAGTAAATGTGAAAATTAGTTAAGGCTGAGAAAAATGTATTCTAGAAGGTATATTAAGCCTTCCTTTCTTGTACAGCACATATACGCCATTTAAATATTATGTATTTTAAATAAGTCTGCATAATAATTTTTTAATTATGTATTAAGAAAACATAATAGTTAAGATTCTTTAAATGCTTACTATTGCTTCAGCACACATCTATTTTTTCTAAACCCTCACAATAACCCTGTGGGGAAGGTAATATAATGTCTCTTTTACAGATTAGGAAGTAGAGCCACGTGGAGATGATGCAATTTGCCCCAAATGAAGCAACTATTAAGTGAAAGAACTGAAATACTCAAAGAGCCCAAAGACACACTAACTGTATAGCACTGTCTCCTTCATGGTCTGTGAAATCAATTCTAATTCACTTCAGAACTTTTACAAACTTGACACATTTCTATTTTTCTTCCAAGCACTTATTGCGTTCAATATTTCTTAAGAAACAGGAAAGCTTTCCATTCTCCTTCCTCAAGTTTCTTCTTATTTATCATGTTTTCTGATCATAACTTTCATATTTGCTCATTAAAGAAAATTTGAAAGTAGTCAGTAGTGGACAGAACTGCTGTCCTGGATCTGTCACCAGTCTTAGAAGAGGACCCAGAATTTGCTTTAGGGTAAATAACCTCCCTTCTGTTTTTAGTCCTGTGATTTAAGCTCGATTGACCCACTCTTTCTGAAGCACCAGAGGTAGATCTCAGTTGGTTTAAGACAAATAATACCCCTCATTCTACTGGCTTCGCACATGATTTGAGAATTGGCAAATAACCCAGTAAGAGCCACTATTATGTGAGAAGATACGTGCTGGTGCCCATGTGAATGATAAGCTTCCTCTATCAAGAGAGGAAGCTGCCAAAAGAGACCTCTCTTAGTTTGGATGGATGTGTGATCTGAGATGCTGAGTGCCTAGAAGCAGAATGCTGAGACATCCTTGGACACAGAATGAAGACAAGAAAAAAGCAGCCCTTGACATCATCTGGGCTACAGTATCTCTCCTTGACTGAAGCCAGACCTCACACCTGAGGATTTCATTTACAGGAACCAATAAATCCCATGCATCCCCATTTTTTGGTTGTTGTTTAAACACATTGGAGATTGATTTTGTCACCTACGATCAAAAGACTCCAACTCTGAGAATGAATAAAAAATAAAATAAGAAAAATGCTTTTACCTATACACATAATTCCATCAGAGCGGTGCATTGTTTGTATATTACAAATCATTTTATGTATTAATTTTATTCTCAAGCCTATCATAAGCATAACACTTTGACATGTCATAAAATATTTTCATGGACACACTTTTTCATGGCTGCATAATATTCTACTATGGGAAGGTTTGGAAGAATATTTTGGCTGAGATTTTATATATATATACATACAAAAGTATGTCTGTGACTTGCATCCATACTGACTTTTCCCTGCCATTTTGAAATACTTCCTGATTAAAAGTTTTTCAAAACTGAATTATTGGATTAAAGCATATGAATATTTTTGACTCTTGATATGAACTGCCAGACTGCTTTCTAAGAAGGCTTGAGGAGTACACCAGAAATTAACACAGCATTGTAAGTCAACCATACTTCACAAAAAATATCCAGTAACCTAGGCATGGAATTGGTGATCACTGGCACTTCATCCTCGTAAGCAGAGCTGTGTCACTTGAGAGGTGGAAACTATTTCATTCTGATGTGCACTGAATGAATTACCATTGGAGTGTGACATCTATTTTTTCCTTTGTGAATGTGTGTTCATCTTCTCTGCCTCCTACGCTCCTGAGATTTTTTGATGTTACCTTTGAAGTGATCTGAACTCTCTATGTATTGAAGGAATTAGCCCCTTGTCAGATTTGTAAACAAATAACATCCTCTGGTGTTTTGTTTAAAATTAGGATGCTTCTGATGCATGGAAATCTTTATATATTTTCCTCTGAAACTTACGGTTCATCTAGAGGTTGTATATTCATCCATATTTATTTGTAGTTTTTTTCTAATTGTGTTACTTTTTTAAATGTTTCTGGAATGTAACACAATATATGGTTCACTGTATGATTTCAATCTTTTCTTTTCCCCCCAATTAGCTAACAAGTGTTCCATCTACTGAATATCCTTTATCTCCCTGATTTGTAATGCCTTCCATCTCTTATATTAAATTATTATTGATATCAGAGCCCATATCTGGACTTCCTGTCCTATTTTCTAATCTGGCTATTCTTGAGCTAGTAAAACTCTCATTAACTTAGTAATTATTATACTACTAATATGATTTTATTCAGAATAAACCCCAAATCAATTTTATAACTTCTGATATTTTGGAGATATGATCTTTTAATCTAGAATCATGTGATTAAAGCATCTTTTATATCTTTCAGTATTTTTTTTTCTTTTTGATAGTTCCTACTATCCTTTTGTTAGGCTATTCTTAGACATTTTACCTTGGTTGTTATTCTTGGAAAATTTTAGAATTTTTAATGCCTCCATCTGGTCTCTTAATCAGACCCTGGAGAATCCTAAACCACTGATCTGACTTTAACAAATGAGGTGAAAAGAATTAGGGGAAGCACTGTGAGCAGAAGAGACTGTGGAACCTCCAGAGTGGGACCCTGCGTTGGCTCAGATGTTCTCTGGAAAAAGTTTTCTCTATGAGACTACATAGTTCCCAGCTTGATTTTCAGTTTTCTCAGCATTTCACATTAGATTTTAAAAAGTCTGTGGCAGGTTCTTACCCAGAAAAAAGCACTTGCACAAAGAGTTATATGTATACACTTTCCCCAGGTGGTAAAGGGAACACGCTCTTCTTCCTAATTAAAAAAACAAGTTTAGTCAATCAAGGGATTGCACCAATGAAATCATTTTTCTCCTAACTGGTCACTAAATCATAAACATAATTTAAAAAAAATAATAATTTTCAGACATAGCCTCCTTATTTGTAACTGCATGGGTTTTTTTTCCTTTTTTTTTTCTTTTCTTTTCTGTTATCGATGTAAAACACACAACAAAATACGTACAGTGTTCATTTTAATACTATATTTTCAAAATGCACATGTGAACAGTAAACTGTTTCCCTGCCATGGTCTGAACTTAGGGGTCTGGGTACCTGATGAGGCCAAGCTTTAAAGATCTATTCCTTAGCTTGCCTTTGATTTCAGAAGTGACGGTAGTGACAGCTTAGACTCCATGCAGGACAGGAAGTTTCACAGGTGTCTGCAGATAACTGGTCTCCACTGTGTGTTTCTTGGTTGAGCTTTATGTGTTAATTAGCTACAACTATGAAGTTTTAGAGTTTCCATTTTAGAGTTTATATTTATATTTCTTTTTTAGAGATGAAATCATTAAGACTCAAGATTTACCTGGATTATAAAAGCAGATATAGTATAATAATAGCTGTAACTAAGTACATGGCCCTTCCTCTGTGCCAGGAAGTTTTCCAAGTAGATTCTGTACATTAATTCGACCCGTCCTTACCGCAGTCATGAGGAAGCAACTCTCTTCTTATTTTATAGGAAACTATGGCACAGAGAAGTTAAGTTGTCCAAGATCACTCAGGAAGCAAGCTGTTGTGTTCAAATATGTATTTAGGCAACTTCATTCCCAAGGTCTCACTACCACAACGCTGGCCTCTCTAAACAATGGAGCATGCATTCACAATTAAAGTAAACAATTCAAATAAATAACTAAAAAAAATTAAACAATTTTTTAAATAATGAAGAACGATAAAGTGAAATGAGTCTTCATCTTCAATTTTTCAACAAGCATGTTCCAATGAAAATTTAAACTTATTAGTTGGCAATTTTAAATTTACAATTGGCAGTTTAAATGTCCAAAAATCTTTTCTTCAGTATTTTTTGTATGCTGCCAATATGATACGTTTTTGTTTTTCAGGACTCAAAAACATTATGCACATCTAATTTTGTCTAAGTTTCAGCTTTCATCTCTGGATGTACAGTCTTTCACCAACATATTCTTTGACCCCCATCTTCAGTTGTAAACAATGGGAACTATTCATAATGGGGATTATTAGAAGCTTATTACATTGTAAAAGACAAATGTCCCTTTCTATTGGTAGCTGAACCTTATTTTTTTCCATTTATAAAAAGAGGAATTTGACCTGCTCCCTCCAGACATTTTCAGTGCCAACATTCTGTAGATCTGTGATTCAATTTATTAAATCTATAGTTGGAGACATTTTCAGATGTTCCTAGTAAAAGCATTTTCTTTCCAAGGGTTATTCATGGTCACAACCTACTGTCCTGCTGCTGCTGACTGCAAGTACCATCAGTTCTAAATTATCTCAGCTGATGGAAAGAAGCAATAATACAGATGTCTCAAAAAATCATCTTTACATAGCTCTGGAATGTTGATACAAAGATATATAGTTTTATTTTTTTAATTTTTCAGCAGGAGTGGCAGCAATAAATTTACATTTCCAATTATGTAAAATGCCTAGCTCAAACACTGCTCAAACAGTGATGGCACCTCAACAAAGGTTTCCCTGCTTCTTCTGTCCTTTCTCTGACTTTAGGGTGAGAGCCACGTTGCTTTGTGCACATCCCAAACGGAAGGGAGAGCAGTGACCTGGACTTAGTTCAAGACAAAGGGGCACTTAGTCTACGATGAAAAGGAGGCCGCAATAATGAAGGCACATGTGAAAAAATGGAAGTCAACTATAAAAACCAATGTGTCTTTCCTCCTACATCTATGTCATTGCGGCTAATTTATATTTTGCATTTATTTATTGGCGTCATGAAAGGATACAAATCAATGCCTCTTTTCTTATACACTTATACCAGTCTTTTTCTTTTCCCCCTTTTTACTGTTATTATGAAGGAAGGACCACAGTTCTCTTCTGTGTCCACCATTCCAGGCAGTGCTCCTTCACCTTGGCTGCACATTAGAATAACCAGAGGAGCTTTAAAAACTTCCCTATGCCATAATGCACCCCAGGCCACTAAGTACCATCCGAGTTAGCAGTGATGGAATCCAGGCACCAACAGTTTTTAAGGTCCCCTGGTGATTCCAAAATGCAGCCAAGGCTGACAAGAGAAGTAAACAGACTAAAGTGCATCTAAACAGCGCCCGCTTTTCCTGGGTAATCTCATCTACCTCCACGTGGGGATGCCGCGACTCCTATTCTGGCTGGGCTTGTTCTTCCTGCTCAACCGTGTCCCATTTGTACTCAAGTTCTGCCTGGCGCCGCTTCCAGATCTCCAGAAGTAAGGTGACTAACAGAGAGAGAGAACAGCAGAATGTGGATCTTCAGTGATGACTGATGCTTCAGAAATCTGTACTTAATATTTATTACCCTTAACACTTTGGTAAATGGTTAATAAAATCACATTTTATTTATAGGCCATACTAATGAGAAACATGAGTTAATGCCTTTTATTAAGAAAAAAGAAAACGTAGATAATTTATTGAACTTTTGAAAACAGACTAGCTCTCTAGCTCAGGGGAAAGGTATTAACGTGATGGTCAGACGCAGGTGACTGTGTCTGATGCTAAAGTACCTGCTACCAGCACATTATGTCCACTAAAAACACAAATATCGGGGGGGAAGGGTGGGTATAGCTCAGTGGTAGAGCACGTGCTTTGCATGTACAAGGTCCTGGGTTCAAGCCCCAATACCTCCATTAAAAAGAAAGTTAAAAAAAAGCACAAGTAACTGTCATAATTTAAAATCAGTGCAAGGTCCACCCTCCAAGCCTTCTCCTCACATCCCTCTGTCTCTTCTGTCAGAAGGACCTGAGGATGGGGAAGGGGATGAGAATGCTTTAGTAGCCCCTGCATTTCTATTTTCCACCACCCCAGTCACACAAAATTAAAATAATATTCTTAAATATGGAAAACTGCCATTTTCCTCAATCTTCGGTAAAGTACTTTTTAGAAATCGTCATTCTGTTTTAAGACTCGTAACTTCAAGTTGTAGACAAAAACAACATGAAATGTTAATTGAAAATGTGGCTTCAGGGTAAATCCCCTAAGCCCTTCTTCCAACCAGACTGTTACCCCAAGGCCCCAACTCTAGAGAAATTCCAGAATAACCACTGTTCCCTCCACCATTATACCTGAGAATAAAGAGAAAAAAGACACAGTCCCTGCTTCCGGGAGCTCCTAGGTGCACAGGAGTCATCGTGAAATGATGGCTGAGGAGTCGTGTTAAGAGGGCCTGGATAACAGTCAGCAGAGGGTGCTCGGGGCAGAGAGCCGGAACTGTAGCCAAGGATCTCCCAGAGGAGGGAACCATTATGGTGAGCCCTCAGACGCCCTAGAAGTGATCAGGTGAATGTATAATGTTAAGGCCATTTCTCCCTGGGGAGCTGCACATGCAAAGGAGGGAGGCCAAAGAGAGCCAGGTCACTTCCAGGAACTGCAAATAGTCTAGGAGTGAGCACAGGGTGTGGGAGGCAGGTGAGGCAACCAGGTGGAGAGATCACAGAGGACTCTGTGTGCCTCCAAGGTAGAGGAGACATGCAAAGTGATCTAGAAAGAGACAAGATGGAGGCAGGGAGACCTATTGGCAGGTTCATGTGAAGGCCTGCTGAGGCCCCGCCAGGAGGAGAGAGAAGAAAACATTTCAGCTGGTGGAAGGATTGGCCACAGGTGTGATGGAAGGGCAAGAAGAGGTCAAAGATGCCGGTCAGCTTTCTGGCTTTGGCAGTGTCCTAAATTATAGTGCCATTCCCTGAAATAAGAAGGGCAGGAAGAGGGGCAAGTCATGAGAAGAGATAACTGATTCAGTTCTGGCTGGGTGCTTGTGGGCTCCAGGAGAGATGTCCAGTAGGCAAATAAAAGTCTAGAAATCAGGAGAAAGTTCTTGGCTGAGCCAAGTAGTTTTCCTGTTTCAAGAGGCTAATGGATGTGAGTGGACAAGCTCACGAGAAGAGGTGTAGAGGGGTAGCTCTCACCGTCCTGCACATAGGAAGCATCTGGGAGCCTTGAAAAAATAGTGTGCCCCAGCCTGGAGTGGGGACTTTTTACTGTTTATTTGTTTTTTAATTACTTCTTCCGTTTTTTGGGGGGGAGTTAGATTTATTTATTTTAATGGAGGTACTGGGAATTGAACCCAGGACCTCTTGCATGTTAAGCACGTGCTCTACCACTGCGCCTTACCTTCCCCACCTTTTTTTGTTTTTAGACATTAGCTCTACTGAGCAGTCAGTGTTGAGAATCAACCTGTAGAGAGCAGAGAGCCTTCGGGTAGAGATCAAGGAGAAGCTTCCCAGAGCTCTGCAGACCCCACCAGGGGCAGCCAGAGATGCAGGGAGCCTCGGACGGGCTGTGAGGAACATGAACACAACACTCCCTAATGGCGATGACGACAAACATATTTCAAGCACCCACTTCCCAGCAGTGTTTGTTCTGAATTTACTAGTTTTGCAGTAATACTGAGTGAGAATAGAAATAATCTGGACACAGGGATCAAATTCAAATGCTGGTTCTGACCATTCTTAGTTGCCTGATTACTGATTAAAAGGTTACCTGTCTACCACGTGTAAAATGGGGGACCTAGAACCGTGCTCGTGGGCTGCTGTGAGCGGAATGAAATGACATCTATAAAGGCCCTTCTGACTCTCAGAGGTAATTGCTACTATTGTCCCCATTTGGGACACCAGGGAACAGAGGCACAGAAAGATTCAAACATTTGCCCAAGATGAGGGTTGGGGTCAGGAATCAAGCCAATGACTTCTTGGATCCAGAGCCCAGGATCTTCTTACGAACAACACGGCACTGCCCAGGCTCCCTGCTCCAAAACCCGCCTCCCTTTGGCTCAGTTCCATGGCGCCTGCGCTGCACAGATGTCGTCACTGCCTGCCTGCCCTCCTGGTGTCTGACCCCGGCACTCCTCCCTCCATCCCACACACTGCTTCCTTGGGCACACCAACCCTCATGAGGCCATTGCTGTAGCTACTCAGATGTTTACATGGAAACGCAGGTGGCAGCCCAGCTTTTTGCTATAGATGCTGCTGTTAGTGGAGGCAAAGAGCTCACAGTTGGTGGGGGAGGCCACTTCTGGTCTCCTCCTTGTCTGGAGAGCTGGATGGAATCCAGTTTCCCTCTGCAACTTAGACATCCAGCATGAGAGATATGTAAGGCCATCTGGCCTCTCAACATAGAAATGATGCCCCCGCAGTTGTACTTAACATTGTAACCTCCTGGCTCCACCAGGGAGCAGAGGCCATGGCCTGTTGTCCACCAAGTTTTGTTTCCTTGCATGACAGCTACAAAGGGGTGAGTTAACACCGGACCAGAAAATCTACAAAGCCCTCGTGTACTATTTCCTGACACTTGCAGGTCACCCAAATACCCCAGATCCTCCAAGTAAACAACTAGTAAGAGGAACTGAGCTGGCTCGTCTGTCAGACCCCTGATGGCAGGACTGACTTGACCTCTCCTGCTCTCGGGATGATCTGTTCTCCTTCTGTGTGCCCTTCCCCGAGTGAAAGAGACAGTTCTTTTTTAATGGGCTTTGGAGTATTTGTGGCTCTCTGACCAGAACCTTCAAAAGTAGAGCTCTTGGTGAGAATGGAAGCATGGAACACACGTCTCATGAGCTCAGCTACCCAACAGCCTCATCTAGCCAAGACTGTGGCCAACACCAGGGGTTCATGCTGCTGAGTGTTGGGTCTGGAGAGCAATGCCTCCACCACTGAGAAGCCGCCCCGCCAATTGTGCCCTTGTCCCCATCCAGGGGGAGGTGACACATCCATGGGATGAAAGCCTTGAGGGCACTAGGTGACTGTGGACCAAGCTGTGACTGGCCGGTCCTGCTCCCCATGTGACCCACTTTAGCCTCACATGCAGAGAATTCCCAAAGAGACCCCTGCATGAGTGAATGGGTCACCTATAAGCCAACTGTCCTTGGGCCGCCTAAGAAGCAACACCGTATACACAGTGAGCCACCCACTCACTGATGTCCCCAAGGCTCACAGCTCCCTAATGTGACACCAGGTACCCCCAGCAAACAGAAGACCCTTACTTTATAATTGACTTGAGAATTCTACTGCCAACACTGCCTTCCACCTTCCACTTATGAAGTTCTTTCCACTCTGTCTCATGCTCTGCAATTGTGCAATCAGTCCAGAGCTCCTTCATGAGACAGGAGGGAAGGGGGCCGGGCACAGCCATTAAAAGAATGGCACAGCCATTAGCACCAAGACGGTGGAAAAGTCAACTCCCAGTAGACCTTGAGCTTCAATACGCACTCACCAAAGTACGTCAGGAGGCTAAATGGCTCTCCCATAGGTGCCAGGACACGTTCAAGACTGGCCATAAAAGGCCAAAGGGTGAGTGATGGCCCAATTTCTGGGAATCCCAACACCTTCCCCAAAGTAGTTGGAATATTCCTCCCACTTATGATCATATGAAGATACTGAGTGCATAAAAACTAACAACCCCACACCTCGTGGCTGCTCTCTCTGCTGAGGGAGACAGCCTACACTCTGTCTGTGGAGTGTGTATCTACTTTTACATTAAACTGGAGCCTCATGGCCTTTCTCTCGCCTTCTGATACAGCCCACTCTGTCTATGGAGTATATATCTCTCTGAATAAATCTACCTTTACTGAAGTGTGGCTCTCTCTTGAATTTGTTCCTGTGTAAACCAAGGACCCAGACTTGGCGAGGTGCATCCCAGGGACCCAAATAAGACCTGGGATACGGCCATCCCCTCCCCCACATTTTCCTGTATCATACATTCCTTCCCAAAGGATCTCACCTTGTGCACTCCAAAATAGACAGCACTCATGTGTCCTGACCTGGAACTGCTTCTGTGTGTATCATTTCTCACGTCCACAAGAACGTCACCTTCATGAGGACAGGGATTTGGTTCTGTTCGCAACAGAAGCACCACCACATCACAGGTGCTGGAGAAGTCTTAGATGAATGAATGAGCTGTGGGAAGTCCTGGGAATTCCACCTGGAACTCCTAGCCACTTGGGTCCCAGCTGACTCCAGGTGCTCCCGGCTACTCATGGCTGACCTCTTGCCACCACTCTCTGCTCTGCAATCACCTAAGCCGGGATAAGCTGAGATGAGCACACACCCCGGAGAGCATGGCGCATGGTTCATGAGGTTGCAACACACTCTCCCTCTAACTGCCAGGGGTTACTTAGGACGGACAAACTGAAGGCAGCACCATGTGCACCGCCCTGCCCCACAACTCACTTGAAGCACCAGGATGGCACACAGGGGAAACGCTGGCCCTTTCCAACCTAAGGAGAGGGACTATGGGTGAGAAGAGGGTCTCTGTCAACTAACAGTCTCGTTACAAGCCCAGTCTTAGAAAAGCTCTTTGAAGACACTTTTGGTAACTTCCTTGTGTTTCTGTAATCCCTCTAGATTTTGTCATTTTCATCTACGCATCAGAAATACAGATGGTCTTGAAATCTCTATTGATTTTCAATGAAGAAAATCCTCAAATTCCTTCTCTGCTAAGAAAATTACTGCACTTTATATATAAAAAAAGCAGCTTCCTTTCATGCTTTTCTATCTTCAAACACCTAATTTCACAAGAATCAGTGAAGCAGGACATGAAAATCATGCTGTGCTTTATTGCCTACAGGTGGGCAGGGATGAAATGAATGAGTACTGATCTCATGAGACGGGAAGGCTGAGGCTGTGTTATTCCTGCTACAGATGGAAGGGTCCATATTTGTGAGGGGGAGGAAGGACCAAGGATGTGAAACCAACATTTTCTAACCCATTTCTCTTTTTCAGAGTCCCAGACAAAACAGTGTGATTGTATCAACAAAAACAAGAACATCTGCACCCTTCTAAAAGCACGCTACAACTTTACTACTACACACGGCACTCTGTCACTGACCTAAAGGCTGATGACAGCCAAGAAATTTGCAGGGATCTTATTCTGTGCTCATCCCTTTTTGTCTTTGGAACCTCAGGAAATTTGCCTCCTCTCCATGAGTGTCATTTTCCTCATCCTTCAAAAGGGGGTGTGACAGTCATTCATTTGCTCAATGTCTATTCGACAACAGGAGACAGCTTATGAAAACAACAACAACAAAAAGCAAAACAGCAATTCTGATCTGTGGTGTCTTCCTCCTCCTCCCTGAACATGAACTTACAGGGTAAAATGGCATCTTTCACTATTTCCCTAACTTAAGGAGCAGTTCTGATAAGGAAGTCACAGGACTGCCGTGTAACCGAGAAATGACCTGGTGAAAAAGAATGAATTACCAGCAAATCCTCAAAACCAGTAAGGGTGCAAACCCTGGGAGTTACAGGCATGGGTGGGAGTTCCTTAGTTCCCCATTTCACAAAGCCGAGAACTTTGCAGGGTCCATGAAAGACACAGATAGCCCAGTACAACCACACCATGTTTTGGAGTACACCGGGGCCATGTCGCTGCTGACCTGCACTGCTGTGTGTCCCAGAGCAAGAGCCCTGGGCTGCGGTGACTGTGTTTGAGGCTGGACAAGAACTTTCTGTTCTGTCTCTTTTGCTCTCTCTCTTCCTACAATAAAACAACTGGTAGGACTCTGGTGGGGAGCACTGCACCCACATTCTCTGGCAAACCACACACCAGGCAGCTCTAGCTGATCTGAGAGAGGACTCTTCAATGAACATATATACACCAAAGTCAGGCAGAAGGCTGCCTGTGACCTTGGGAATCCAAACCAGCTTGTCCTGTTAATCAGGATATTACACATCTAAAGAAAGTGTGCACCAGATGAAGACGATGCCTTAGACAGCGTTAGTGGTTATGTCCAGCAGTGTCTAAGGACAAGTCATGCTCTGGTAGATGGGAGCATTTTGGTTACTTTAAGAGTTTGCTACTGAAGGGCTGGGACATTTCATTGGGCCTTGAAACTCCAGACATTTTTACTCACAAAGGCAGACAAGTTAGGTGAGACAGCTCAGCCTTTATTCCAACTTCCTAACCAAAAGGCTATGAGGTTGAAAATATATTTCTCAGACTCTTCTGCAGCAAGCGTTCCAGATGTAGCTTTAAAAATGCCCATCAGAGATTGAGATTTGCATATATTAACTACTATATATAAAAATAGCTAAAAAAAATTTTTTCTTCTGTATAGCACAGGGAGCTATATTTAATATCTTGTAATAACCTTTAATGAAAAAGAATATGAAAAGGAATTCATACATATATATGTGTATATGAATGACTGGAACATTGTGCTGTACATCAGAAATTGACACATTGTAACTGACCATACTTCAATTAAAAAAAAAATATATATATATATATATTGCCCATCAGCAGCATCTGAGTGTCACTGAAAGCAGAAACCCAATGAATGGAGGCAGAGGTGTTTGGAGGAGCTACGTTATTTTACTGAAGTGGATGCAGCCGGCATGGCAGAGATCTAGAAGGAATGCTCACAACAGCCACTCACTGATCTGCAAGTGAGTTAGGGTAACAGCTTCCTGAAATCCTCCCCGCCCTACCTGATGAGCCAGGTGTCTGGCATTTCCCTGGAAATCACTAGGCACAGCCTGGAACACAAAGGTAAAAATTAAAAACTGCAGTCAGGCAGCGAAGAGACTGGCAGGATGCGTTGGACAAAAGTAGGTCAGAAACAACAAGGAATGGGGAGGGGATAGAACGTGTGCTGAGGACCCTGACTTCAGGGGTGGATTGTCTGTGTTGAGGACTCTGAGTCAGCGTGAGTAGATGGATTGGTGTGGACTAAAATGGTGGCCATTTTTCAGATAAGTGTGTGATTTGGGCTATATTTATTAGAGGAGGGTTCTTTTTTTCCCCTTCAACATTGATCATTTCTAGGGAGAAGAAAGATACTCTGCCACACAATATCTAAGTGCAAAAGAATATGCTACGGGATGATGGTGGTATTAAAATTTTCAATTCTGCAGTTCCAAGGTTTCCTTAATGAGGTTCACAGCAGTAGGTACTTAAAATAAAATAAGGTACTTAAAATAAAGACATCATCATATGTACATATCCTTAAAGATACACATATGGTGCTATAAGTGGGCTTGAAATGTGTTCTGCATTCTAAAATCTGATGAAATAAAATCAGTAGCTCAATATGCCTGTTGGCTCTATAATCATGATGTAGCTAATGATCACAGAAAGCAAGATCAGCTAGGAAATTTGAGATTTGTCTTTTCCAGTGTCAAAGTTAATATTTTCTGGTTTACTTAAAAAGCATTTTTTTAATTAGGGCTGTCAGCATCCATTGGTATATGGGTTTCAGTAGATGTGTTCAGATGTTCTAGACAGTGAATCAGAGCAAAGACTGAGGTTTAGAGAGTAGTTAAAAGTCTCACCTGTGTGATCAGCATCCACATACTGCTATACTGAAAATCCTTAAAAGTGAGAACTTCATTAAAGCAACGAAAAGTGAGGGAAAAAATAGCCACAGACTAGTGGAAGTTTTGTAACCTGTAAAAATGACAAAGGGCTATTCATGAGTATATTTTCAAAAACTCCTACACTTTAATAAGAAAAACAACAAACTGACAACAAGTTGCACACTGCTCACTTTAGGAGAAGACAGGCAAATGGACTTTTATGTGAATGGGGCTGGAGCTGTAGAATTAGTTATTCTTGCAAGTAACTCAGTTAAAAAAATGCAAATGGGATACACTTCAAGAATATCTGAGTAAAAATCTTGGAAAACTTACTATTCTATGAAGCAATGACAATGGCAAAATTTGTCAAAATTAACCTCTGCAGAACTCTAGAAATTAAACAAAGCTTCCAGCAATCCGGGGAGGGTTTATTTGAGAAAAAAAAAAAAGCTACATCTCCATAAAGATAGTGAGGTTTGTGGCATTGTAACTTGATCTACTCCCATCCCTGTATCCTCACCTAAACTGTGGCCTTTAAAAGCAACAGTCTCACAATCAAAGTAGGGGCAGAAGTGATTTGAAGTTACCCAAAAAATCCGTCCCCAGAGAGCTGTCACTATTTGACCTATCTCAAACTCATGCTGTGCAAACAGCCTGTCCCCAGAATGTTTGTGGAAAACAATCAGCAGTGAGTATTTAACATTACAACTGCCTGAGGCAGTGGTACCAGTAGAGGCTAACTAGATGCTGACTAGGAAACTTAGAAGACAAAATTGAGTAATGAGACGTTCTGGGGGTGGAGGTAGGGTTAAGAAGCTCCAAAAAATTCTGAAAATTGTAGAAGGCCATACACTTGTGGCACATGGCAAGGAAAGATCTGAGAAAATCTTAAACCTTCAACTCTGGCTGAACTTGAGGTTCTGCATAAGCAAGAACTAAAGGCTACGGAAGAGCTGCAGACTGCTTGCCAGTGCTGAGGGCATCCCTCAGCATGCAGACACACAGCCACCTGGCAACAGCTCAAACGACTGGCTCCAGGCATTGAAAGAAATCACTGTCCAATCATTATTACAATGAAGTCAACTAGGCTTTCTGCACACATACTGATCTCATGGCCATGCATGATAAAGAATACAGACTTTACAGAATTTGTTCAGAAAAGTAACTAAATAAATAGCTGCAGCAGCAATGACAATGGAAGCAACGATAAACCCTGGAGATGAGGAAAATCTGGCTTTCAGATCTGCCACATTGTAATATTTTAAATGTCCAGTTTTCAACAGAAAATTACAAGATGTACAAAGAAACAGAAAAGTTTGGCCATAACAGAGGGTAAAATGTAGTCAATAGAAACTCCCTGAGGAAGCCCAGACACTGGACTTACTAGACAAAGACATAAATAAGCAATTACACATATGTTCAAAGAGCTAACAGAAACCATGCCTAAAGGATTAAATTATGTGAACATCTCATAGTACAGAGAATATCAATAGATAAAATTTATATTAAAAACCAACTAGAAATTCTAGAGATACAAATATAATAACTGAAATGAAAAATTCAGTAAGAGGTTTCTCTGTAGATATGAACTTGTTGAAGAAAAAGTCAGTTAACTTAAAAATACTGAGATTATCCAGTCTGTGGAACAGAAAGAAAAAGGAATGGAAAAAAATGAACACTGTGTCAGAGGTAGGTGGGACACCATCAACAATACTAATACACGCAAAATGGGAGTGCCAGAAGGAAGGAGAGAATAAAAGGGGTAGAAAAAATATATAAAGAAATAATGGCTGAAAACTTCCCAAATTTGATGAAAACATTAATTTGTACATCCCAGCAGCTCAACAAACTCCCCGTGGTATAAACGTAGAGACATCTAGAATAGGCACATCAGACTCAGTGTGTCAAAAGACAAGAACAAAGAATCTTGACAGCAGAAAGAGAAAAGTGGCTCAACATATACAAAGGCTCCTGTGTAAGACAGTTGATTTCTCATCAAAAACAATGGAGACCAGAAGGCAGTGGGATGGTATCGTCAAAGTGATAAAAGGAAAAGACTGTCACCAAGTATTTTATAGCCAGCAAAATTATTCTTCAAAAAAATTAAAGGAGAAATTAAGACACTTCTACAAAAACAAAATCTGAAAGAATCCATTGCTAGCAGGCCTGCCCTACAAGAAATACTAAGGATAGTCCAGCAGGTGTAAATGAAAGGACACTCGCCTGAAAAATAAAGAGCACTAGTAGAGGTAACTGCATGAGTAAAAAAATAAAACAGTATAAATAGAGTATTACATGTAAGTGTTTTCTTCTATTTGATGTAAAAGACAACTGCAAAACAGTTTCATAAAACAATATTTATGAAACAGTGTAGATGCACTTATAAATCCATAAATGTGTAATTTGTATGACAGTGACAGCATGAGGAGGGGGAGGGAAAAGATTGGTACCAAAGCAAAGTTTTGTGTACTATTGAAATTAAGTTGTCATTCATGTGAACTAGATTGCTTTAAAACAAGATGTTAATTATAATCTCCAGGGCAATGGAGGAGAAGGAGGAGGAGGAAGGGGAGGAGGAGGAGGAGAAAAAAAGATAAAATAAAGAAGAAATTAAAATGGCATGCTTGAAAATGCCTACTTTGTACAAAAATGTGTAGTAATAGAGGAAAGGGAAAAATAAAAGACATATAGAAAGCAGATAGCAGATGTAACTTCAATCTGATAAGAAGTTACATTAGTGTAAATGAATTAAACATTCTAATCAAAATACTAAAGGCAGAAATAACTGGAATAGAGAATAGATGAACAACAGAGAATAATCAACAAAAAGAAAAGTTGGTTCTTTGAAAAGATCAACAAAATTGACAAAGTTTTAGCTAGTACTCAAGAAAAAAATAGAGAAGATTCAAATTACTAAAATGAGAAATGAAAGGAAGGATGTCAATACTGCCCTTACAAAAATAACAAGGAATATAAGGGAATACTGTGAATAATTATATAGCCAATAAATGAGATAATCTAGATGAAATGGATAAATCCCTAGAAGGACATAAATGACTGAAGCTAATTCAAGGAGAAATAGAAAACTCAAATAATCCTACAATAAGTAGTGACTGAAATAGTAACCCAAAATATTCCCACAAGGAAATGCTAGGCCCGTATGGCTTTACTGGTGAATTCCATCAACTACTTAAAGAAAAAACAAAAACAAAAACAAACAAACAAAAAACAATGTTTCACAAACTCATCTAAAAATAAAGAGGTGGGCACACTTCCCAATTCATTCAATGAGACTAGTATCACACTGATACCAAAACCAGACAAAGGCATCACAAGAAAACTAAAGACTATCTCTTATGAATATAAATGCAAAAATACTCAACAGAATACAAGCAAATCCAATCCAGTAACATAAAAAATAGACCACAGTTAAGTGGGATTTATCCAGGTATGCAAAGGCAGTTCAACATACAAAAGTCAATTCATGTAATATGCCATATTAATAGAATAATGGATTAAAAACTAGGAATATAAGAGAACTTCCACAACTTGACAGAGAACATCTATGAAAAACCTGGAGCAAAGATCATACATAATGGTAAAAGACTGAATTATTTCCTCCCAAAATCAACATTGTACTAGAGGGTCTAGTCAAAGCAACCAGACAAAGAAAATAAAGCCTCTAGATTAGAAAGAAAGAAATAAAACTATTTCAATTCCAAATGACATGATATTGTATATTGAAATCACAAGGAATCCACAAAGAAAAAAGAGAGAGAGAGAGAAAAAAAACTATTAGAATTAATAACCCAGTCTGACCAAAATTGTAAGACACAAATCAATATATAATAAAGTAATTATATTTCTATACATTAGCAGTGAATAATCTAAAAATAAAATGAAGGAAACATTTTCATTTACAATAGCATCAAAAAGAATACAATACTTAGGAATATTAAGAAAAATATGTGGAATACTGAGAAAAATGTCTGAAACTTGTATATTGAAAACTTAAATACTAATGATAGAAGTTAAAAATGACCTAAAATAAATGGAAAGCTCTTCTGTTTTCATGCATCAGAAGCCTTATTATTGTTAGGATGGCAATTGTCCTCAAAATGACCTATAGATTCAATGCAACTCTGGCTTTTTGGCAGAAATGAACAAGCTGATCCTAAAACTAATATGGAAATGCAAGATACCCAGAATAGTCAAAACAATCTTGAAAAAGAACAAAGTTTTGAAGTTTCCAAATTCAAAACTCAGTAACAAAATGGTAATCCATACAGTATGGTACTTGCATAATGGACAGACAAATAGACTGAGAGGAAAGAACTGAGAGTCAATAAACAAACTCTTACGCGTAGCCAGTTAATTTTTGACAAAGGTTCCATGACAATCCAATGGGGAAAATGTAATCTTTACAGAAATGATGCTGGGACACCTGAATATACACCTGGAAAGAAAGAAAACTGAACTTTTTCTTAACACCATTTATGAAAATTAACTCAAGATAAATCACAGACCTGAAACTATAAAACTTTTAGAAAATGAACAATGAGAAAATCTTCAGGACTTTGGATTACAAATACTTCTAAGATATGACACCAAAAGCACAAACAACAAAAGAAAAAAAATCAATTAAAGTGGACTTCAGGAAAATTAAAAACTTCTGTGCTTCTAAGGACTTCATCAAGAAAGTAAGAAGACAATCCACAGGATGGGTGAAAATATTTCCAATATTTTCCCTGATAAGGAACTTTTACCCAGAATAGACAAAGAAGACTTAAAACGTGTCAATACAAAGACAAATACAATTAAAATGGTCAAAGAATTTGAATAGATGTTTCTCCAAAGAAGACATACAAATGGGAAATAAGCACATAAAAAGATGTTCAACATCAGTAGGCATTAGGGAAACAGAAATCAAAAGCACAATGACATGCCACTTCATACCAACTAGGATGACAAATATATATGATATATGATATATAAATATGTATCTATAAACCCGGTAATAAAAAGTGTTGATGAGGATGTGGAGAAACTGGACTCCTCATACATTACTACTGGAAATATAAAATGGTGCAGTCACTTTAAAAACTACTTTAGCAATACCTCAAAATGTTAAAAGTAGAATACATCCCAGCAATTCCATTTTTTGATATATCCTCAAGAGAACTGAAAATATGTGTTCACACAAAAACTTGTCCATGAGCATTTACAGCAGAATTATTCATCATCAACTGATGGATGGATAAGCAATGTGGTGTATTTATAACAATGGCATATTATTTGAACACAAAAAGGAATTTGGATACTGATATTTCCTACACCAAGGATGAGCCTTGACAACGTCACAGTAAATGAAAGATGACAATCAAAAAAGGAAGCATACTGTATGGTTCTACTTATATGAAATGCCCAGAACAGGCAAATCCGTAGAGGCAGAAAGTAGAGTGATGGCTGCTGGGGGCTAAGGGAAAGGAAGGTTAGGGAGTAACTTACTAAAGGGTACTGGTTCCTTTTGGGGGTGATGGCTACACAACCCTGAAATGTACTTAAAACCCTAATGCACACTTTCAAAGGCTGCATTTTATGGTATGTGAATTATATCTCCATAAAGCTGTTATTCTTGAAGCTGAGCCCACTTATGGAGCAACTGGCACAGCACTGACTGTGGCATCTGGAGGGGGAGAGACCCACCCTCCCACTGCAAGGGAGAGCAGCACCTGACCCAGTGTTGGAGGGGCGTGATCTTCTTGCTGACAGACACTGTGAGCAGCACAGGCAAGGGGGCCAGCAGAGCAAGCTGAGTTCATGAAACAGGGCAAAGACACAAAGACCTCTCAATAAAACCATTAAGAGCACACAGTCTCTAGGAGAACACATCTTTGTTTTTTAAATCTTTTTATATGTTTTATTTTCTATTACCTTTTTAATCTTTACTTTTTAAACCATTCTATATACTTACACTTCTCATTTCATTTTTAATTCTCTTGGTTTTGATCTGTTATTGATTATTCACAGGTTTCAAATATTGTTTTGATCTTTTTTCTTCTTTTTATTAAGGTTTTTAAAAGACATCTCAACTCAATTCCTATTCTGCTTCAAATTGCTCTTCTATTATTGATTATACACTGTTTTCAAACCTTCTTTTCCACCATACTTTTAAAATTCTCTCTCTCTCTTTTTTATGTTTTATTCCCACATAGGCTTTAGATAGATAAATAAATAAACTCCTTTAAGGACTACAATAATAACTGATACTCCTTAAGCCACAGTGCCAGAGAGATATGAGCAGTATGAAGAAGCAGAGGAAGTACTCCCAATTGAAAGAGCAAGAGAAATCCCCTGAAAGAACGATCAATAAAATAGGCATTGATGGCCTACTAGATCAAGATTTCAAAAAAGAAGTGATCAAATTACTGAAGGAACTAAAAGAGATAGTGTTTAGAGACATAAAATATGTCAAAAACAAAATAGAAGCTATGAAGAAGAGCCAAGTAGAATTGGTAAATTCATTGGCTGAAATGAGATCTGACCTAAAGGCTGTACAAAGCAGGCTAGATAATGCAGAGGAACGAATAAGTGACCTAGAAGGCAGGACAACAGAAAGCACCCAATCAGAACAGCTGAGAGAAAAACAAATAAAAAACAAAGAAAACAATATAAGGAACCTATGGGATAATATAAAGCATGCCAATCTATGCATTATAGGGGTTCCAGAAAGGGAAGAAAGAACAAAGGGGATGGAAAAGGTATTTAAAGAAATCATGACTGAAAACTTCCCAAACCTTAAGAAGGAATCAGACACCCAAGTACAGGAGGCTCAGAGGTTCCCAAACAGGAAGAGCCCAAAGAGACCCACACTAAGACATATCATAATCAAGATGGCCACACTGAAGGATAAAGAAATGATCCTAAAGGCAGCAAGAGAAAAAACAAAGAGTGAGTTACAAGAGAAGGCTCTCAGCTGATTTCTCTACACAAACACTACAGGCCAGTAGGGAGTGGCAAGATATATTCAAAGTCCTGAATGAAAAAAAAGATGCAGCCTACGATACTTTCTCCAGCAAGGCCATCCTTTAGAATAGAAGGAGAGATAAAGAATTTCACAGAGAAGCAAAAACTAAAAGACTTTAGCAACACTAAACCCATGCTAAAAGAAATACTGAAAGGTCTACTCTAAATAGAAAAGATTCAGGATGCTACTGAAATGAGAACTCATAACTGGAAAGGTGATAACTGCCATGAATTACAAATAGAATAAACATGAAATTGTAAAAGAAGACATCTAAATTATTGAGTGGGAGAGGGAAGCAAGAAAATATAGAGTATATTTTTCTTTCTTCTTTTTTATTAAATTTTTTGTTCTCGGTAGGATGGGTTTGAGATTATATTACTATCTGTTTAGTACACACAGTTACAGTAATTGGTTAACAGACTTACAAAAAAGTGTAACCACAAGCCAAAAACTTACAAGTGAGTCACAAAAACTAAATACAATCCAAGGTAATACAAAGGAAAATTACCATACACAAAAGGAAGAAGAAAGGAACAAAGAAGAAATACCAAATCAACTGCAAAAATAAGTTCAAAATAGCAATAAACACTCATCTATCATTAATTATTGTAAATGTTAATGGACTAAATGCTCCAGTCAAAAGACAGAGTGGCAGACTGGATAATAAAGCAAGAACCTTCAATACACTGCATACAAGAGACACACTTTAGGGAGAAGGACACATATAGATTGAGAGTGAATGGATGGAAAAGGATATTCCATGCAAATGGAAACACCAAAAAAGCAGGTGTAGCAGTACTTATTTCAGACAAAATAGACTTTAAAACAAGGGCCATAAAGAAAGATAAATAAAGATATTTTATAATGATTAAAGGAGCAATACAAGATGATGATATTACAATCATTAATATATATGCACCCAACATGAGCACCTAAGTACATAAAACAACTACTAACAGAGATAAAGGGGGAAATTGATGGGAATACAATCATTGTCAGAAATTTTAACACCACATTAACATCACTAGACAGATCTTCCAGACAGAAAATAAAGAAGGCAACAGAGAAATTAAATGATACAATAGAAAAATTAGATTCAGTGGATAATTTCAGAGCATTACAACCCCCCAAAATAGGATATACATTCTTTTCAAGTCCGCATGGAACATTTTCTAGGATTGATCATGTACTTACTCACAAACAATTTTAAGAACAATTTTAAGCCTCAACAATTTTAAGAATATAGAAATTATCTCAAGCATCTTTACTGACAACAATGCCCTTGAAACTAGAAATCAACTACAGAGAAAGAAAGAAGAAAAAAAGGATAGCATAGAGATTAAACACCATGCTATTAAAAAACCAATGAGTCAATGATGAAATCAAAGTTGAAATTAAAGAATACCTTGAGACAGATGAAAATGAAAACACAACCACACAAAACTTATGGGATGCAGCAAAAGCAGTGCTAAGAGGAAAGTTTAGGGCGATACATACCTTCCTCAAAAAAAGAAGAAGAATATCAAATAAACAATCTAACCCACCAGCTACAAGAACTAGAAACAGAAGAGCAAAAACACCCAAAAGTCAGCAGAAGGAAGGAAATAATAAAGATCATGGAGGAAATAAATAACATAGAGATAAAAAAATAAAGAAAATAATCAATCAAACCAAAAGCTAGTTTTTTGAAAGAGTAAATAAAATCGACAAACCTCTCGCCAAACTCACAAAGAAGAAAAAAGAGACAGCCCAAATTTGCAAAATAAGAAAGGAAAATGGAGAAATTACAACAAATAACATAGAAATCCAGAATATCATATGAGAATATCATGAAAAACTACATGGAAACAAAATGGATAACCTAGAGGAGATGGACAAGTTTCTGGAAACATACAGTCCACCAAGACTGAATCAAGAAGACACTGACCACTTCAATAAACCGATCACTAGGAATGAAATTGAATTAACAATAAAAAACCTCCCTACAAATAAAAGTCCAGGACTGGACAGCTTCACCGGGGAATTCTACAACACATACAAAGAAGAACTCATACAAGTCCTTCTCAAACTCTTCCAGAAGATTGAAAAGAAGGAATATTCCCAAACTCATTCTATGAAGCCACCATCACCCTGATACTAAAACCAGGCAAAGGCACCACCAAAAAAGAGAATTACAGACCAATATCACTGATGAACACAGATGCAAAAAGTCCTTACCAAAATACTAGCAAATAGAATCCAACAGCACATAAAAAAGGTTATACATCATACTCAAATGGGGTTCATCTCAGGGACACAAGGGTGGTTCAACATATGCAAATCAATCAATGTCATACTTCACATCAACAAGAGAAAGGACAAAAACCAGATGATCATCTCAATAGATGCAGAAAAGCTAATGATAAAATTCAACACCCATTTATGATAAAAATTCTCACCCAAGTGGGTATTGAGGGAACATATCTCAACATCATAAAAGCTATATATGACAAACCTACAGCCAGCATAGCACTCAATGGTGAAAAACTCAAAAGCTTCCCACTAAAATCTGGGACAAGACAACGATGCCCACTATCACCACTCCTATTCAGCATAGACTTGGAAGTCCAGGCCACAGCAATCAGACAAGTAAGAGAAGTAAAAGGGGTCTAAATTGGAAAAGTAGAGGTAAAAGTGTCACTATATGCAGATGACACGATACTATATATAGAAAACCCTTGAAGGTCCACACAAAAACTACTAGAGATGATCAAAGAATTTAACAAGGTAGCAGGTTACAAGATTAATGTTCAAAAATCAGTTGCATTTCTTTACACTAATGATGAATCAACAGAGAAAGAAAGTAAAGAAACAATCCCCTTTAAAATAGCACCCAAAGTAATAAAATATCTAGGAATAAATCTAACCACAGATGTGAGAGAATTATACACAGAAAACTATAAACCATTGGTGAAGGAAATTAAAGAAGACTTTAAAAAATGGAAAGGTATCCCATGCTCTTGGATTGCAAGAATCAATATTGTTAAAATGGTCACAATGCCCAAGGCAATCTACAGATTTAATGCAATCCCTATCAAATTACCCCAGACATATTTCATAGAACTAGAACAAATCACAATAAAACTTATATGGAACGATCAAAGACATAGAATTTCCAGGGCATTTCTGAAGAGAAAAGAAAGAGGCTGGAGGAAAAACTCACCCAAACTTCAGACAATTCTGTAGAGTTACAGTCATCAAGACAGCATGGTATTGGTACAAAAACAAACATATAGAACAATGGAACAGAATAGAGAGCCCAGAAATGAACCCACAAACTTTAGGCCAATTAGTCTTTGACAAAGGAGGCAAGAATATACAATGGAATAAAGACACTCTCTTCAGCAAGATAAACATAAGACAAGATACAATAAACCTCCTAGAAGAAAATACAGGCAAAATATCTGACATACATCTCAGAAACGTTCCCCTAGGGGAGTCAACCCAAGCAATAGAAATAAAAGGAAGAATAAACAAATGGGACCTATTGAAACTTACAAGCTTCTGCACAGCAAAGGACACCATAAGTAAAACAAAAAGACAACCTACAAAATGAGAGAACATTTTTGCAAATGAAACTGACAAAGGCTTGGTCTCCAGAATATATAAGCAGCTCATATGACTTAATAAGAAACAACCAAATAACCCAATCCAAAAATGGGCAGAAGATGTAAACAAGCAATTCTCCAAGGAAGACATACAAGTGATCAATGGGCACATGAAAAAATGCTCAATATCACTAATTATCAGAGAAATGCAAATCAAAACTACAAGGTATCACTTCAAACCAGTCAGAATGGCCATCATTCAAATATCCACAAATGACAAATGCTAGAGAGGCTGTGGAGAAAGGGGAACCTCCTACACTTCTGGTGGGAATGAAGCTTGGTGCAGCCACTGTGGAAAACAGTATTGAGTTTCCTCAAAAGAGGCTGTGGAGAAAAGGGAATCCTCCTACACTGCTGGTGGGAATACAGATTTGTGCGGCCAGTGTGGAAAACAGTATTGAGATTCCTCAAAAGACTAGGAATAGACTTGCCATGTGACCCAGGAATCCCACTCCTGGGCATATATCCTGAAGGAATCCTACTTCAGGATGACACCTGCACCCCAATGTTCATAGCAGCACTATGTACAATAGCCAAGACATGGAGACAGCAACGGATGACTGGCTAAAGAAGTGGTATATTTATACAATGGAATACTACTCGGCCATAAAAACTGACAATATAGGGCCATTTGCAGCAACATGGATGCTCCTGGAAAATGTCATTCTAAGTTAAGTAAGCACGGTAACAAGGAATAAAGAGAAGTTACCTCCAGGTACAGTTATTTTGATTAAAATATCCATACAGAAAGCAAGTCACCCCCACGACTGCTGCCAGGAGGACCATCTGAGTGTAATAGCCCAGATAATCAAAGTAGATTCTGACCTTCTCTGTGCAGAATTTCCTGCAGAAAGACAGAAGGTAGTTTCAGAAGACACACATAATCGCTCTGTAGCTTCATCCTCATGTTAAATTCTTTTTCTTTGTTCTTTTGGGGGACATAATTAGGTTTATTTACTTGTTTTTTAAATGGAGGCATTGAAGATTGAACCCAGGACCTCATGCATGCTAGGCATGCAATCTAACACTGAGCTATACCCTCCCTCCATCATATTAATTTCTGATTCTAAATCAAGGGGGCTTTAAGTTTAAAACTCTGACTCAATTCACACTTAAAACATATGCGTTTTCATAGCAGCCCCCAAATTCTACCGTGAAATAAGAAGTATTTAACGTATCATAGAAGTACAGACCACTGGTTCACCTGCTGAAGAGAGATAAATGAGAACAGAGCAAAGGAGGGGACGAGGCCGACTCTGGAGCAGATGCAGGGGATCATCACCACCCATTGGACAGGCTGGCACATTCAACAAATCCCCCCAAAGATCATGCTTAACAGGCTTGACACAAGTGGACATCAACAACTGGCTCAGTCATCTGCTCCTGCCTTATCTCGGGAACGTCCCTGGGGCAAATGCATCGTAAACCACAGATAATAAGAAAATGGCTGATAATGATAACAACTGGGAGTGCAATGTCTCTGTGACAAAATATTTATAAAACTCATTGTGGGAATGGGAGAGGGCAGGAGGGATGTGACTGAGGAAGGCACTGCCCTGTATTCTTTGTATCTAGCACGTCTGTTGTTCCTAGGTTTTTAAAACTCTTCAATGTTTCTCAGTTAATCTGGAGTAGACGGAACAGGCCAGGGAGGCAAGATTAGAAGAAAGGAGGCAGGGCACGAAGTGGTGCCAGGCTGGTCCTGAAAGGGAGACAGACACAGACAGGCAGAAACAGAGGGCTTAGGGATGAGGCGGAACAATGAGGTGGCGGCTCAGTTGTGTCTTGCCATTGCTGATACTTCCTTTGCCTGGCGCACTGCGGACTCGGCAGTGCTGGGTAAAACCTGTGGCTTTCCTCAGCTCTGAGTTCCCTCTGAGGCTTCCGGCTCAGTCTGGAGCTGAGATGAGCTCCGTGGGCTTAGCCTAGGGTGGACTCAGCTCTGAGAACTGCCTGGAGACCTGGGAAACTTCATGCAGGAACCCCTAGGGCTGGACCAGAGCTCACAGGGCTGCTGTGAGACCAGCTCCATCGTCAGAGACCTGGGCGTGGACCATTCCATGGGGAAAAGGGCTGAGCCCGATGCCAAATCAGATAGGAGGGGAAAGTGGGTTCATTCTCATGTGACTGGGCTTTGTGACCTGGCTCACGGATGGCAGGCTCAGGATGGTTTCTGGCAGAGAAAACCCTGGCAATGGGTTTGAGATGTCTTGGACTCTTTCTTGTTAAGCTTTTTGTAATACATTCTTATCAACTATCTGTCCTGAAAATGCCACATTCAAATCTGAAAGAATGTTAGAAGTTGCCTGCTCCAACTGCCCAGTGGTAAACACACCCTGCTACAGTTAGAGAGCTGGTCAGGCAGCCTCTGCCTGGATATTTACAGCAACGGGGAGTTCATTACTTCCAAAGGTTACATGTCGGCAAGTAGGTCAGATAGAATTTTTGAACCTTTAACAGATGTCTGCCTCCTAGTCCTTGCTGAAAAGCTAGGAATAATGAGGACCCCTTCAAATGTAGTTTTGTCTGATTGTTGTTTCTCTCTGTCAAAAACACCCCAATTCTTAACATCAGTTTTTCAAAATTCAGCTTTGATTTCTTTTTATCAAAATTATACCATACATTCATTAAAGAGTCAAACAGTTCTCGAAAACCGATTGTAAAAAGGAGCAGTTCCCAACAACCGCCCCACTTCCTGGTCAGAAGCAACCACGTTCAGCTCCTACTGCTGA
Organism: Camelus bactrianus; assembly: GCF_048773025.1. Classification (NCBI taxonomy): domain Eukaryota; kingdom Metazoa; phylum Chordata; class Mammalia; order Artiodactyla; family Camelidae; genus Camelus; species Camelus bactrianus. The sequence goes on from NC_133558.1 coordinate 42,024,856, forward strand.
CTCTTGGAATAATTACTCCCTGTCTCTGACTAATATCCTTGAAACACAGCCTACTGACTTTTTCAACTTTATGTATCACCTATCTAACTTTCTATTTTGGAAAATGAGGATTAAGCTCTCTTTCAAACCCCATCTCGTCTACACACCCAAACCTTCATTCTTCCAACCTTTTGATACAATTACATTATAATTTTGATCAGCTCAGTATCCTGGCTTTACATTATTAGGACTCAGTACAGACTGTTCACAGCTGTAGCAAGTTGTCTGCTAGGCTTACTTTTATCTTCTCTACTTTGTTTTTCCTGGAGTTAATAATTGTCTTGGTGGCTCATAGCTTAGATTTCTGTGCACTTAACAATTCAACCCCAGACCTTCTCCTAATGAATAACTTTCTCAATACTTTCCAATACATTGTTTACAAATTTCGTCTTCTTGAATAAATCTCTTCAGATCTCCTTCAACCTGGATTAACCACATGCTAGTCTTGTCACAGATTTCAAGGGCCCACTAGTGGGAAGAAACAAAGGGAACACATGGACCAGGAGCAGGGAACAGATCAACATATTTTCCTTAGTAGAACATACTTAAAATAGTGGGAAAATTGTTTTCTTAACAAACACAAACACACACACAAACCCCGAAAACCCATAAAGAATGATTAAAGAGCCATCAAACCCATTGCCCTGCCATCAAATACTGTATAACATAAAACAAAAATAACAGAAGGAAAATATCATATAAATATGAATCTCAAGGGTGATGGGGTACACTCAGTGGCAGAGTGTGTGCTCAGCATGCATAAGGTCCTAGATTCAATCTTCAGTAACTCCATTAGGAAAAAAAAAAGATTTAAAAAGAAAAGAAAAATGTATCAACTTTCAATATTTACATATGTACAAACATCCTCTTTTAGAACTGTGTTCTACAGGATAACCCAGGTTAATGAGAAAGTGCCTCTTCATGACTGTGATCCTGCTGATAATTGAGGGAGAAAATTAGAGTATGACCACATGAAATAAAATCCCTTATGAAATAATGATCCCGGGTGACAATCATTATTGGCTGCTGTCATCACAAAAAAAGAGCCAACTGGACATAATGTACTTTGTGACAGGAGTATAAAACTTCACATAACAAGTATTCTTGCACAGATTTGAACCTCAGTCAGATCAAGCTTTTAGGGGAGGATCAAATCACTTAGCTAAAGCAAATACATAGGATGGAGAAACAAGTCTAACACCACAGGGGAGAATGAAATCAGCCACACAGTAGATAGAGAAACCCCTCAGCAATTTTAAGAAAAATGAGAAAAAGGAAAATTATTGATTAGAACCCACTTGAGAGATATGCGAGCTGCAATGTCTGAACCTAGTCTGGATCCTGATTTCAACCCCAAAACTACTTAAAAGTGTATTTTTGTGACAATCAGGAAATTATTTTGTAACCCTTAAAAAAAAAGGAATATTCCAATTGTATTTGAAAGAGACCTTGTCATTTCAGTAATGAAAGGTTAAGCTATGTAGGATTGTCTTCAAAATGATCCCGTGGTGGGGGAGGGGAGGAGGTGGCGATGAAAGATGCAACAACAGTGACTCTGAGTTGATAATTCTGGAGCTGGGTGACTGATACAGGCAGGCTGGCTGTGCTGTTCTCTCTACTTCTGTACATGTTGAATCTTTCCATAAAATATGAAACAAAAAAAAGACTTCAGTGTTTTAAAACCCTCACTTGGAAGGTTAAGAGGTTTGCCCAAGTAGGTGGGCACCTACATGGGGCGCTGAGATTAGAAAGAACAGGCACCTGGCTCCAGGCCGACCTGGGGCTACTTGACCCTCCTCTCCTCACCGTCCACAGCCAGCCCATAACTGCATCCTGTCAGCCACACTCCCCAAACGCATTCTCCCTGGCTCCCACCATCTCTCATCTGGCCCACTCCAAGAGCCTCCGACCAGGCCTCCCTGCTTCCTGGGTCCCTGCAATTCATTCTCCACATTATCTTTGCAAAATGTGAGTGAGAGAAAATTACTATAGTCCTTAAACTATCATGACTGCTTCTCACTGCACTTAGAGTCTACACTCCTTTCCGTGCTCCTGATGCCCTTCTAAACCTCGCGTCTCGTCACTCTCACCAGCGCTGGCTCCAGTATCTCCTCAAACCTGCTGAGCACATTAGTGCCTCGGGGCCAATGGACAAGCTGCCTCTATTCCTGGGGTGACTTTTCCAAGATCCTCAAAGTCCAGCCTCCTTATCGCCATCTCAGCTCACATGTCACCTACTCAAAGATAGCATTCTTGACTCACTTCCCCCCAAGTCTCCCATCTCAACACTGTGTCATTTCCTTCATTTCAATCTGACATTTTTTCCTTATTCGCCTGATGATTTTTGATTGCTCGGTTGTCTTTGGCCTCCCTCCCCCCAGCAGCCTTGCCCAAACACCATAAGCTCCCGGGGAGCAGCCGGCACTGGTGCTCTGAGAAGACACATGCTGAGCACGAAATTACAGTCACGTGGTGTAGTGAAACGGTGTCGAACAGCAAATACAGCAAAGCAGTGAGAATTTCTCTCTTATTTTATAATTTAAGTGAAATCTAACTTTTACTCCTGTTTAATGAAGAATTCGGTAGGACTCTGGTCCCAGTTCCTGGACGGCAACCCCTAAAGCCTTGAAATTTCCCAAGATAGGAATGTCTTTGCTATTCATCGTGGACCCTTGGATGGCTTGTGTTCATGAGTTGACTCAGGATGGGGACTGGCCAGCCAGATACACCAACCATGTGATTAGAGGAGTGGGGCTTTGAGCTTTGTGACAAGTGAGTTACCACCAGGAGAGGAAGGGGCTCAACGGTTAGGGCTAAGGAAAGGTCTGACTTACAGTTAGGGTTTGGTTTAGCCATGTAGGTAGTGACCCAATAAATCATGTCTTTGTTATAAAGCCTCCAGTAAAAACTTGGGGCAACAAAGCTCAGAGCTCCTGTGAGCTTCCTGGTTGGTAACACTCTTGGAGGACTGTCACACTCAGATTCCATGAGGGCAACCCTGAGTCCTTCCCACTGGAGTGCTCTCCACAACAGCTCACCTGATGAGATCTAAGGGCTGCTTCTTGTCTATGCTTTGAGGAGGAGCCCATTCCCTGTACAGAAGGCCCTGTATGCTGGGGCAGCTGAGGTCCTCTGACGGAGGCTGAAGTTGCACTGGGAAGCAGAAGCAAACAGGTGAGCGTCACTGTCACCACGTCTTCACATGTTCTGTTGATAAAATGCTGTGCTAACACTTCGTGGTCATTTGTAAATGAGGGGCCCTCACTTGTCAGAAGGGATGGAGGTACCATATAATTTTCCATAATTCTCACCCAAGATTAATACTAACCCCTTGAGGGTCATTTGCAAACGTGGGTGGAAAGGAACGCTTGGATTTTACAGTCCTGGGACCACCGTGGGTACCTGGTGAGAGCCTTGCAGATGCTTAATGTCCTATAACCGGGCCAGTCTTCCACAGCAAAAAAAAACTAGCCCACCCAAGTGCCCAAACTGCTGCAGTGGAGGGACACCTGACGGTCCAGCCCCCTCCTTGGACCCCCAGAGGAACCTGGACTCTGGCTGGTTAGGGGCAGGGTCAATTCTAAAACCCAGGCTTTTTTGTCCCCACAATTCAGTAGTTATTCGGTGACAGCACATGGAATATAAACAAAGAAACTTGACATGATGATATATATTTAGCTTACTCAAGAAACAAAATTTAAATCCTTTCATTCTCCTTCCCACCTGACACACTTTCCTTTGTCCTGTACTAGAACCAGATTATTACCCACCCAGCCTTAACATGGGTCCTGACTCCACTTACCTCCCTCCCAAACACCACATGAGATGATTCCTCAGCCTGGATCTGGGACCAGCAATTACAAGAGGCTTTAGTGGAAAAGAACTGGTTGTGCACAGATGCCAACTAAACACTGTAGAATCCTGGTGTCCCACATTAGTAATCATGACAGCTGTTTGCAAGTGTCTCCAAAGTTCATTTCAGACTCTCACTTCTAATTTTGTTGGGACATAAATATAAATCATGTGGACTGCTGGGCTGGACTGCTATGCTGGGTCTCTGATCCAGGAAGCTCAGTGTGTGCTCCCTGCACCCAGCTCCCTGTTCTGTTCATGCATGTGCATCAAGCAGCTGTTTAGTGTCCATTTTAATATCTTAAACAGTGCATTTCAGTATTGTCTTCATCCACAAATACGTGTACCACACAGTAGTAATGATCAATCTCAGTCTTTGCTTTCTTTGTTCTTAGAGAGTCAGATAAATGGATAGCAAAGATAACAAAGTCATAGAGCGCTATAATATAGTATTTCCTTTATTTCAATGACAGGATTTATTTAAAGAGCTTAGATATAACATCCTTGCATTTATGGCATCATTAAGCATCTGAGGCTGTTACATTTTAAAAACTTCACTTCATGTGAGATGTCATCAGTTAGAGAAGTGCTCCTGAATTTGAGAGGTTGCTGTCATCTCAGACGGAGTCCCTAAAAAATGTCAACACTCTGCAGTATTGCCATCATGACAAGAACCCAGACAGATGAAATTTGGAAAGCCCTGTGGCTTACTTGTGCACGGACAGAAAATGGTATTTCAGAGGGAAAAGCCTGAATTACAGAAAATGATAAATTAAATGGTCTAACATGCATTTCCTTTACAAAGAACTAATACTTCTTTGGTTGATAATAACATCTGTCAGTAATTATGAAAATAGCTGACAGATGCGTAGTACTTACTATTAGCCAGGGCTGTTCTAACATTGACACGGATTCATTAATCCCCATAGCAACTCTACGAGGTGGGTACTATTATTATCCCCATTTTATTGATGAGGAACTTGATAAACACAGAGGCTAAATGTCTTTTACAAGGTCGACAGCGAGAAAACAGCAAAGGTGTTCCATCCTGACCCTGCGCTCTTGGCCACTTCTCTTTTTTGTTGTTGTTGTTGGCGGGGAGATAATAAGGTAATTCTGGTGGGGTGTGGGGAAGTAATTAGGGTTATTTGTCTATTTTAGAGGAGGTGTTGGGGGCTGAACCCAGGAACTTATGCGGGCTATGCATGAGCCCCATCACTTGAGCTGTACCCTCCCCTCTCGAATCTATGCTCTTAGCTGCTAATCCACACTGCCCCACATGGTAACTCTGGGGGAACTACAGTTCATTCATTCACTGACTCGTTAAACCCAGCCTTCCCGGTGCCTGGGATTCAGCAGTGAAAAAGACAACATGGTTCCTGCCCTAAAGGAGATTGTCACCTCCTACATATTATTTTCATTTTACCCAGGAAGAAACAAGGTCAAGAAAATTAGCCTTTTCCTGTTAACACCGGAGGATACATAAGGTGCTTTATTTCGCTTCTGCCATTTGACTTACACCATGGGGAGGGAAAGCTGCCTTGCAGATCCCGGAGATCACAAGCCTTTTAATCCCGAATTTCTTTTAACACTGTCCCTTACTTGATACTTGATCTGAGAAAGGATGAAGTAAACCTAAAAAGATTTTAAGAGAGTGTGTGGCTTATACAGGGTAACTAACCAGCCACTGTTTACTATCCTAACACGAATCTGTAGGCATATTTCTTTTCTTTCTCTTTTTTCCTTTTTATGGGCAGCCTTTAAAAACCAAACCAAATCACTGATAATTCAACAGCAGGCTCTAAATCACCCCCAAGACAACAGCTAAACTCGGTTTAGACCTACAATGCGGCTTCTGGTGGCTGGAATGAAGAATGTATCTCTATCCTGAATATAAAAGTCATTCACGCAGCTCTTCTCAAATAGGGCAATGAAAAACTCTTGCTCCGGCTTGATGATACTTTCATCCACATGGAGGACTTTCATAAAACAGCTGAAATTATCAAAGGCTGAGGACCAGGTTTTCAGATCACTGGGCTTCAGAGGCAATTTTATGTGCAGTATCTCAACGTATGTACAGAGCACCTCCCACAGGGTGTGTACTTTTGAAAATACAAGCTTGTCATCCAAAACCTATATTGGGAGAATGAAAACACAAACCAGGAAACTAAGTATTTTCACATTTTTAGTACACAGATTTTTCTTACATTGCTGTTAGTTAAAGCACTTGTGCAAACACACACACATATGACACTGGTAAAAGTGAAGATATAACAAAAATAGATTTGCAAACCATCATATATTTTTGCCTTAAAGACAATTTCTTTGTTGAAATTACTGAAAAGTTATTTAAAATCCTTACAGTTCATTCATAAAATAACCAATGTTTTTGGTGAAGAAAAGCATACTTGTTAATTTTTAGTCCAAATTAGTAACTAAAATTAGAAACACCAAAATATTCTTTGCAGTGGTATTGTAATGACAAATTTTTAAATTTCTGAAACCTAGGACTATTTACATATCTGTTCAACATAGTGTTAAACAGCCATTAAAAGGGATTTAAAAGAATAATGTTTATTGATATGGAATATATAATAAAAGGAAAAAGCAAAAAAATGTGAAATAATAATTTTCCTTTTTGGAAGGGAAAAATATCTACATTTGAACAAAAAAATGTTTAGAAGGATTTTAAGATTCTTTATGTATAATTAACGTACAGATGAGTTTTAATTCCACTCTTCTTACATTTTCAATTTTGGGGGTAAATTTTTATAATAAAATAATCATTAAAAAGTTTCTTGCATTAATACATTAATAGATATATTTATGACTACATTCTCTGGCTATTAGACAAGATCTCCTAGCTTTGGATCTGAAACATACATTCCATAATGCAGATTCTGACTAACTCGCCTCCCAGCCCACAGTGAAGGCACGGCTAGGGTGACATATTTCAAATATAATTCCAGGTAACATGCAGGCTCCCAACCAATGGCTGCAAAGGGACTGACACTGATCTGGTTGCTCCCAGCTGCAGACCATCACAGATGAGGTTATATTCATAGGCTCATGCATTCTCTGTCAAAAGAAATCAGAAAATGTTAGGCTTTTACTTTCACCAAGGCAACAAGAAATTGATTTTTTTATGCAAAAAAATAACAACAAACCAATTTGAACCTTATGAAAAGACATTTGCTCAAAACAGCACAGTAGCAATGAAGGTGCTCTGGCTGGCAGGGACTTGTTAGATTCCTGTGAGTGCTGGACTCCTCACATGGAATTCCCTTGGCACTCCAGAAGGCCTGTGGTTGTCCCCATGGGTTTGTGGCCATATGTGGTGCACAAAAGTCTCTGGCTTTGCCACAATTTCAAAGCCTTTTTTGGCTTATGAAAGGTTTTGGACTCAAATGGAGTTTTCTTGAGTCCACTCACTGATGGCATTCACCAGAGTTATAGTCCAGATCTGACATTCTAGACTCGTAAAATCTTGCAGACATTCAAATGGTTCAGGTTTGGATGTGTATTCACCTCTGCAGGCCTGGACCATATTCGATAAAGCCACTCGGACAAGTTCAGCAAAATGCAAGAAATTTTTCTCTCTGCTAGACTGAAATGTCTGTGAAGCATAAAAACTTCTGCATCTACAAAAATAGGGAACCAACTAATCAATAACATATCTATCTATAATGCATGGCCATTTAAAAAAAAAGTACTGTATTTACTGCTATTAAATTCTATCTGGCTTTTGCCAAATTGTGTCCTAAACTGTAAGGAAAGTATATAAATGTAGAGAATTTTTGAACTTTTAATAGAAAAAGGAACCCTCCTAATCGGTTGGTGGGAATGTAAATTGGTGCAGCCACTATGGAAGACAGTATAGAGGTTCCCTAAAAAAATAAAAATAGACTTCCATGTGATCCAGCAATCCCAATCATGGTTATATGTCTGGAGAAAAATATAATTCAAAAAACACATGCACCCCAATGTTCACAGCAGCACTATTTACAATAGCCAAGACACTGAAACAATCCAAATGTTCACTGACAGACTGGATAAAGAAGTTGTGGTATATCATATATATATATGTATATTTACATATATACATATATATACACACACATATATACAAATTAACACACACACAAAATGGAATACTGCTCAGCCGTAAAAAATAAAATAATGCCATTTGCAATAACATGGATGGACCTACAGGGTATTATGCTAAGTGAAATAAGTCAGAAAAAGAAAAACAAGTATTCTATGTATTAACATATGCATATCTAAAAAATAAAACAAACTAATGACTATAATAAAAGAGAATTAGACTCACAGGTACACAGAACAGACTGGTGGTTACCAATGTGGAGAAGGAGGAGAGGGGAGGCAGGAAGGGGGTAGGGGATTGAGAGGTAAAAATTACTACGTATAAAGTGGATAGGTTACAGGGCTGTATCTTACAGCACAGGGGAATATAGCCATTATTTTATGGTGATTTTAAATGGAATACATTCTATAAAAATATTGAGCCTCAGTGTTTTACACCTGAAACTAATATGATGTAAATCAACTCCTCAATTACAAAATTTTTAATCAAAGTTTTCTTTTCATATTATTTGCAATGTTAGAAGCCACCACTGTCAATAGAAACATAGTGCCAGTCACAATTTTCCAGTAATCCCATTTAGAAAATAAAAAGTAACAAGTGAAATTAATTCCAGTAATAATTATATTTATCCCAAAATATCCAATATATTATCATTTCAAAAGTGTGATTAACACTTTTAAACTTATTAATAAATATTTTACATTATTTTTGTTGTACAAAGTCTTGAAAATCTATTATGTATTTTCCACTTATAAAACATCTCAATTCACAATAACCACATGTGGCTGGTGGCTACCATACTAGACAGAGCAGATTACAACATTCACACTTCTGATAAATTACCTGCTCTTACTTATTTAAAAAACTTACAGAAAAGGATTTAGGTATTCCCTATATCAAACAAAGCAACCTTGACGGGTGGGGAGTATCTTCATTATAAAGTGAAAAATAAAGGTAAGAGAGCCACGGTTACATGTATGTTAATGTAACAAAACCTTCTTAATTCATTCAGGACTTTACAATCTTTCTTCATATGCCAAGGGTTCACTGTCACTGCGCAATGTTTTTCACTATTATCATCTTTGGAATTGAGAGGCTTCTGATGACCCTGCTTTGTGCATCTATACATAAAGGAAAATAACAAAACAGAGGAAAAGGCCTTATTAAAGATAATTTAGGGGGGAGGCTATATCTCAATTGAAAGATCATATTCTTAGCATGCACAAGGGCCTGGGTTCAATCCCCAGTACTTCTTCTAGAAAAAAAAATAAATAAAAACCTAATTACCACCCCCCTGCAAAAAATTAATTAATTACTTTAATTAAATTTAAAAAAAGATAATTTAGTGCAGGTTTATCAAGTTACAAGAGCTACAATGAATGCCCCTTCCCCCATTAATTTAGAAGAAGTCTCACAGTATTTCCCAACATAAAGGCTAAAATATAATTCAGAACACTTTCTGATGGTCAGCATGATTTTAACAAAAAAGCAGATAATTACCTCCCTGGTGTCAAAGCTCTGTCAGAGATGGGCACAGAAAATTTAGTAAAAATGATTTTGCATCTACATTTGAAAGAAATGCTGAGAAATGATCTTTTCTGTTGGAAATTAGTCTGCTTTTACATTCTGCAGTAGGCATACATGTTTACAAACCAGGCAGGAACTGGATCATATTTTACACATACTTTAGAAACTGATTTGAATTTTGCTCTCTACCTGCATGTCTATTTTTTAGGTAATAACATAAGCTGGCCACTATACTAAATTTTGTTTCCCTGTTTGCTTAATCCTCACAACAACTCGGTAAGATGCTATTATTACCCCCATATAACAGATAAAGAGCTTGAGTCAGAAAATAATTTGTGTAACTTGGTAAATGGTGGAGCTGGGTAAGACCGCAGCCAGTCTGACACTCAAGTCCATTCTTCTCACCGATGTCTGATACTGCTGCCTACATTCAGCAATGACTGCTGATTTCATATTTAAGTGTGTCATTTCTAAAAGTGCAAAGCTATATTAGTACTGCTGTGTAAATTATTCTTTTGAGATGCGATTGCCAAAAAAACAAAAACAAATAGTATCAGGGTGCCACTGAGGGGAGGGCAAACTGCATATGGACAGACACAAGGGGACTTTTGAGGACACAGTTGCACAACCCTAGAAATAGCTAAAATGGCTGACTTGTACAATTATAACGTGTGAATTTTATGGCCTGTAAATTACACCTTAATACAGCTATTAAATTAAGAAACTGGAATACCAAGTTAAGACTAAAACACATATATATCACACAAAGAACAAGAGGCAAATATTATTTACTGTGCCATTTTCCTTCATGCAGCTTCCTTTCCTCACCCGTTCCTGAAAGGATGATTCAGTTTTAAAATAGTCTTTTAATTTATTCAGCAAATAAGTTTTGACTGCTTACTATGTACCCAGGACTAGTCTAGGCACTTGGAATAGATCAATAAATAAAACAAAAGTCCTGTCCTCACGGAGCTTGGTTGGGGTCTAGCTGGGTTGGGGGTTAGAGATGACAATTCACACAACAGAGCAGCAGAGGAGGCGGCATGTTAGGAAAGAGGAACCATGGAAAAAAGAAAAAAGGGCAAGGTAAATAGGGTTGAGAGTATGGGATGAGGGTGATGTTGTATTAAATACCAGAGCAGGCCACACTGAGGGCTGAGGTTAGAACTAGGACTAGGAGGTGAGAAGTCCCAGGTGGACAGAATAACCATCACCAAGGCCAGCGTGCACCTCGCATGTTCCAGAATGGGGGAACGGCTGGAGCTGCGGAGGAGGGTCAGTGCAGATCCTGTATGGCCTTGGAGGACGTTGTAAGGACTGTGGCTTTTACCCGGAGTGAAATGCGGAGGCACTGCAGAAGGACGACACAATCTAACTTAGGTTTTCAAGGCTCACTTGAGTGCCAGGTGAGATTAGGTGAAAAGGGTCAGAGATGAAAGGAGGGAAGCCTCTGAGAAGGGCTGTGCAGGAGGAGAGGACAGTGGCTCAGGGCAGGGAAGCAGCAGTGGACGCAGGAGCCATGGTGAGAAATGGCTGGGTTCTGGATATGTTTTAAAGGCAGTGTTAAACCAGATCTATTGACAGAATTCATGTGGTATGTCAGTGAAAGTCAGAATAACTCCAAGATTTTTGACCCAAGCAGCTGGAAGGATTAAGTTTCCACTAACTGAATAGGGGAGGCTGCAGAAAGAACCAGTTTGGGGGGTAGGAGGACCAAGAGCTCCGTTTTTACACGTTGGTTTTAAGATATCAGAGTTCCAAGCGAAGATGTCAAATTAGCAGAAGATCGTAAAAGTCCAGAGTTGGAGAGAAAAAGTCTAGCCGGAGACAGAAATGTGGGAATCATGGGTCACGCAGGTGGCAGAGGAAGCCATGAAACCCAGGTACTCAAACATAAGATAACCTGGCATTAACCAAAGAAGATATCCTTGAGGGCCTGCCTACTAGGTGTGGATATCAGTCCTATTTTCCAACCACTCGAGTTTTAAAAAGGAACTTAAAAAAGAATTCTTTCAAGACACTGCCTCCAGTGGGTGGGTCCAGAGCTGGAGTGAGAGAATGGGATGGTGCACGCTACTCCCTACGGCAGAATGTGTGTGTGTGTGTGTGTGTGTGTGTGTGTGTGTGTGTGTGTGAGCAAGGGGATGAGTTACACCTCGCTTAAGAAAAAGAGCTAGTAAGTCTAGAAGCCGAAAGATGAAAGAACATCCAGATCTGGCAGAGGGAACAGGGGAAACAATGTGTAGTGTAAGTCATATTCCCATAATGCCATTTCCCACCATCCTTTCATCAGGAACACAGTTGGAAAGGGGGGAATTATGTAGATATGTGTGACGTACACAAACTTTCTGACTATGTAACACTGAATATCTACATATGTAGCAAGTTAATGATATTTATATCTACTTCAAGTTTAATAACATGTTCACAACAGAGGGAAAATAAAATATTGAGGACTGGTAGAAGTATTATAGAAGGCCTTTCAATGCTCAGAATGGAAGCAAAAGCAGCTTCACCCCACAAATAATGTCATTAAGAGTCAAGAATGTTTGTATTTGCTTAAGAAATTGAGAATTACAACTTCCTGCTTTAAAGAATTAACTTTAAGACAGATACCATACTATAAGCAACGTCTATACTGGTGCTTTCTTAAAGCTATTTTTAGTTCCTGCTTGTTCTGATGTACTCCAGAAACTCTGCAAAGAAAACCTTCAATTCAAAGGCTTAAAGGAATAAAAAAAGAAATAACACTGTATTCTTTTAAGTGTTCTCTGTACTGAAAGTCACTTGCAAATGCAGCACCCTGCCACAGGGCTACATTTTTAACAATAAGTCCTTTGCGCAATTTTTCAATCGCTATGTGACTTTGTGTCAGTCTCTCACTCAGAAGCAGAATGCAGTACCAGAAAATGACACGTCATGTCTAAAACTACAGATGTGGAATATGAACGTACACCAGGACACAGCTAAGTGGGAGGGTGAGGTTTACCTTCTAAGTCACCGTAAGTGCAGTTACACCTGCTCCCTGCTTCCCCTGTGAAGTGAAGAGCTAGTCTTTTCCAGAAAAGCTCTCATTCTGAGAACTGTCTTCTTTAAAATATTTGGAGATTCTTTTTTAAGGTTCTTTCACTTTTAAGTCTTTCCCCAACTCTACATCCCATAACAAGTGTTAAAATTATCCAATAGCCTATTGTTACAGAGCATACTCTACAAAAGCTGAGGTTTCCCAGGGTTTGGATCCCAGAAATCTGCTACCAGATAATCCTACAGCCTTCCTTCCATAAATGACTCTTCTGCCAATTCCCAGCTGCAGGCAAGGTTGGCTTCTCAGACCAGGTAACTGTCTAACTCTGCCTATGAACACTCTACTGCCAGTAAAGGAACTCTCAGACAGGAAGCAAACTTAGCCCCTAGTGAGGGTTGCCTCCTTCAAACAATCAAGATGCCATCACCAAGCAAATATTTAAACCTACTGCAAAACTTCTGAAGACATCTTACAAACAATATAGTTTCTATAGCATACTATTTGCTCTGGAACAGTGACTTCCAATGGAGGGAACACAGGACCCCATGACCCAAGCAATTTTTTAAAACTGCACACAACCGTCCCTCTTCACGTGAGGATTCAGGCAAGCCATTCTTACAGGTCTCTGTGTAAACAAAATGACAACACCTCTAGGAGTAGGGTGAAAAGCAGCGAGGTAGACTTTTAGTGAAAGGGGGTGATTTAATAGGTCCCATCGCCCACTTACCTCCCAACACAGGACAATCATCTCAGATCGAGAACAAACACTTTGGGAAACAGAGGTTGTTTATGTTTTTATGGTTTTCTGGTGGAAATAATGCCCTGAGTCATGGGAAGTTGTGGCTGCAAAATTGAACAGGGGACTAGACATTTTCACATTCAAGACAGAAGTAGCCCCCAGGTGGCCACCATATCTGCTCTCCCCTTTTCCTGTTCACCCCAAAAGCTGAAGGACTCTCCTGCTTTCAATAACACCCACCACTTCTCACAAATTCCTGCCAAGTTCACGTCAGCAGCTGGTGGTGTCAAAGTCACCATTTGTACCGTTCTGAAGTCCCTCCATTACTTTATATCCCTTCTATTTTCTCTGTTGTCTCCCTAGCTACACTTGCATTCAGAAGCTGGTTACCGCACTAACATTGTCTCTGTAATCAGTCCAGGAAATACGAAGTAGAGATTCAACTGTAACCAGTCCCAGAATACTTGTCATGCCACTCTAGTTTTCCAACAAAATACTCTGGTATCTCTCAGCTCACCCAAAGAACCACCACATTATGTAGAGGTTGTAAAAGTAGAGGGCTTTCTCTAATGGAAAACACTGTGGCTTGTGGTAGAGTTGTGATTTCAGTTTTTGCAACTAGTTACAGGCCAAAAGACATAATCCACAAATTTTCTTCAAGCGTTTGGAATTTAAACTTTTATTAGATACAGAGCCGGCGGACTAACTGTCATCTATGAACATATGGTCATATTACCAAATAATGTTCATTTCTGCCTTACAGACATGTAAGAAGTTGAATTACACCTGCATCCTGTTGGCCTTTAGAATTGGATGTGAAGCATCCTGTGAGACAAAAAACCTCCTATCCAGTCACAGAACACCTTACAGACAACATCACATTAATGCCACTGAATACATTAGTATAGTCCATGTATTGTTAAGTTACATCTCCAATTTCTCAGAGCTGGATAGGAGATGTCTAGAAAAGCTGGAAAGCCCAATTACCAAAACAGCTCAAAAGTTAAAGCAGACTCCTTCACCTCCCAGAGTGGAGGGCAGAGATTGACAACCACCCTGTCCTCCCCCAGGACGTGGCATGTGGGGAAGCAGGCAGGAGTGGGTGTCTGGGACTCGGAGGTGGAGAGGTGATGAAAGCAAGAGTGGAACTGCTCTGGTCCTTGAACAACAGAGCTATAAAAAGCTCGGCTTCTGTTCAACCCGATCGCTCTCCCACTTTCCCTCCCACCTACGTGACAAACAGAGCACAGTCAGGCACTTTCTGCCCATGACGGTGACTACTCGCAGGAAAGGGACCAGTATAAAGGCATGTCCTATAAAATATCAGTCTGATTTTAAAGACTATGTTGTAAACAATGAACAGCACTGTCACAGTGGGACACTTGTGAGGCGCTCAACTAGGGAGGAGGAGGTTAAGGATCCATTTCCCACACTTCCATGTCTTTTATCACTCCTATTTCTGACCTTTCCTTTGCCACTTTTTGTAGCACTGCCATCACTGGCAGGTAAAGGGGCAGCAATGTGACTTGGCCGTTTGGCTGATGGGGCTACATTTCCCAGCACTGGAATGAAAAGGCACTGGAAGAGGAGCAGCTGGAAGATGTGAACTGCGGTCCTGGCCTGTGCCCAACACTAACCAGGCGACCCTGGGTTAGGCTGTTAGTCTCTCTGGGCTTCCGGCTGTTTACTTATAAAAGAAGGTTTTGTCATTCCACAAATATATCCAATATGAAATGTAACGCGAAAGTCAGACATAATGATATCTCACCTGCTTGCCTCAGGGAACGGTACAAGCACTGAACACTATGTGAATGTAAACACAGAGTTAAGAAAACTGTTGAGGTAAAGTGCTAAACTGAACATGGAGATAAAGTTTTATGGATTTTCTTGGCTTTCTTTTTTAATTGCAACACTGAATTAATAGTTATTAGCTATACTCCACACCACCACCCCTGCAAATAAATAAAGTAGGTTAGCACTGCCTGGATGCCTGCTATTGCCCGATGCTAAGCAGGGTGAGAGGTATAAAGGAGGCTGAACAAGGGAGTCTTCTCCAGTTACCAGCTAAGTGAGGAGACACATTGGAAACCACCCGGGAGTGGTACCAAGTCAGCACTCAAAGCCAAGATTACAGGCTACCGATCATGAACAGTGCAGGAATACAAAGAGGAGCTAGAAGTATTTGGAGTAAATAGGGAAGATTCTATGAAGGGGATAGGGATTCAACTAGTTCTCAGGGCAATTCTAAGCTGTTTTAACTGAGGACTGGATAGGAAAAGCCTGGTGACTCCTGGTTTTTAATAAGGCACAAGTTACCCTAGAAGGCTAGGTCACATAATGATTGGAACACATAAGGTAAGGCCAAAGTGATGGAGGGTCGAGACTACCTGGCTGAGATCTGGTTGTGGTAAGTCTTTGACTTGACTCTAGTTGTTGGAGCTTCAAAATTGTAGGTTGACTGAAATGGTGGGGAGAGAATATCCAAGAATTCAATAGAAGGAAAAATTCATGTATCAGGGATGAAAGCTCTTCATCAGAGCATCAGTAATCAGAATAGTCTCTTGAAACCAAAAACATACAGTTCCAGAAGCTGACAAAATGTGGAGGGTGGTGAGAGAAAGATAAATCAAAGACCATCCCAAGCCTTTGGGTATTCAAGACAGGAAGAATGATTATCCCACTGAATAAGTGGAGACGCTGCAAGAAAAATGATTATGAAATCAGCTTTAGACATGTTGAATGTGACATATGAGCTAAGAGTAGGTGTTCTCTAAGAAGCTCAAAATTCAAAACTGAAGCACAGATCTAGAGTACAGGCTTAAGATGCAGAAGGACAAGACATGATAAATCTCCTAAAAGAAAATATAGGCAAAACATTATCTGACATAAATCTTAGCAATGTTCTCCTAGTGCAATCTACCCAGGCAATGGAAATAAGAGAAAAAAGTAAACAAATGGGACGCAGTTAAACTCATAATTTTCTTCCCAGCAAAGGCAACCATAAGTAAAACAACAACCTACGAATGGGAGAAAATATTTCCATATGATAAGACTAACAAGGCTTAATTTTCAGAATATATAAACAGCTCATACAATTTAGTAACAAAAAAACAAACAGCTTAATCCAAAAATAGGCAGAAGACCTAAACCAGCATTTCTCCAATGAAGACACAAGTGGCCAATATACACATGAAAAAATGCTCATTATCACTAATAAACAGAGAAATGCAAATCAAAACTACAATGAGGTATCAGCTCACACCAGTCAGAATGGCCATCACTCAGAAGTTTATGAATGATAAATGCTAGAGAGGCTGTTGAGGAAAGGGAACCCTCTTATACTGCTGGTGGGAAACCAGTTTGGTGTAGTCATTAAAGAAAACATGGAAATCCCTCAAAAAACTAAAAGTAGACTTATCCTATGACCCAGTAATCTCACTTCTGGGTATACAACTGCAAGGAACTCCAATGTGAAAAGATACCTGCACCCCAGTATTCATAGCACCACTGTATACAATAGGTGAGACATGGAGGCAAGCTAAATGTAGCAACAGATGACTGGATAAAGAAGTTGTGATATATTTATACACTGGAATACTACTCTACCATGAAAAGGACAAAATAAAACCATTTGCAGCAACATGGATGGAGCTAGAGATCATCATTCTAAGTGAAAGCAGCAGAAACAGAAAAATACCAAATGATATCGACTCATATGTGCAATCTAAAAAAAGAGAGAAAAAGACACTGTGAACTCATCTACAAAACGGAAACAGACATGCAGACTTAGTAAACAATCTTAAGGTTACCAGGGAAAGGGGATGGGAAGGGCTAAATTTGGGAGTTTGAGATTTACAAATGTTAGCTACTATATATAAAAGTAGATTTTAAATAAAGTTTCTTCTGTATAGCACAGAACCCTATGTTCATTATCCAGCAATAACCTATAATGAAAAAGCCGGTATAGCCACCAACTGAGGAAGCAAGAGAAGAAAGGAGTTAGTTATGCTGGGCTAGAGCCCACTTCTAAAATCCTTCTCAGCCACTGAGGCTGCCTCGAGTACACTGAGCCCTCCTCCCAGGGACAGGCTGACATGACATGTGTCCTGCAACCTGAGGCAGCAGAGGCCGTCCCCACGTCTGGCAGTGGGGGAGATGGGAGGAAGTCCACCTGCTCCCCCTGGGGCAGCAACCCTCTCCGAGGTCCCCGCCTCCTGAGTGCACCGAGCCTCCCTCTCAGGAACCCACTGACTTGAAATCAAGTGATCCACGAACCTGGGGCAGCGGTAGGGAGATGGGCAGCGACCTGGCAAGCTGGTCGATTTGCCCCCATCTCCCCCACGGCCAGTCCAGGGCTCGGCTTTTGCTGCTCCAGGCACGGTCCCCAGGTCAGCCTGCTCCCGGGAGGAGGGCGCGGTGTGATCGAAGTCTGTGGCGGGTTATGGGGTCTGCCCATGGGAGCCCTTGGATTTGCTTCAAACTCCCCAGCACATAGCCTGAGCTTGGCCTCTGCTGCCCCAGGTTCGTGGAACTCAGGTTACAGGTCAGCCTGCTCCTGGAAGGCGGGTGCTGTGCTGTCAGGGAATGGCGGCGGCTGCGATGGCGGGATTGGGGCTGCCCTGTGAGAGCGCGGGGTTTGCGACCATTTCCCGCTGCTGCTGCAGCCATCCCAGCGCACTGATCGCACCGCGCCCACCTCCCAGGAGCAGCCTGACCTGTAACCTCAGTACCACGAACCTGGGGCTTTAGAGGCCGCCCCCAAGGTCAGGCCGCGGGGAAGATGGGAGCAAATCCAGGGGCTCTCATGGGGCAGCCCCCATTCCATCCGAGGTCCCGCACCCGCCTCCCAGGAGCAAGAGATGGTCTGAGGGCCAGTCGGAGATGCTCCGGAGCCGTCCGGCGCCCTCCCGCCTCCCGGGACTATGCCTGCTCTCCTAAACTCGGATATAAGCGGCGGCAAAAACGCGGGGTTCAGGAAGTACTAATAGCGGGGTTACCACGAACCACAGCGGCGGCTGGGACCCGCCTCAGGGTCCTAAAGGGACGCAAGGCCGGGACCTCACCTCCGCACCCCTCCCTGGGTGCCTCCCCAGCCGCACAGCCCAGGCGTCACCCGCCGGCTCCCCGAGCAGCGCGCCCCCACCAGCGCCCCCTTAACTGCCCGGCAGCGGCAGCCGAGCCGCGGGCAAGCGGCGGCCCAGACCCCAGGCCGTGTTCCTGTTCCAGGAGCTGGTCCAGGAGCAACCGGCTCCTGCCAGCTTCCACGCGTTCTGGTCGGGTTTCGGCGTCCGCGCGTCTGTGCGTCTGCGCGTGCGCGCCCCTCCTCCTCCCGCCCGCAGCGCAAACTGCCCGGGTGGGTCTCCTGCTTTACAGGACCTGGCCACTGGCGCCGGGAGGAGCCAGGTTGGGCCCCTCCTGCTCGTCCCGCCAGGTCTCCATCCACAGGGCCTTCACCCCGTCACCGACTGGGTCCTGGCACTGAACTAGAACCACGACTGCCCTGGGCCAGGCCACACCCCACCAGCCCCACTTCCCCTGCTCAACTTCCCCTCCCTGTTACTACCCTCCCACCCCTGGCCAGGCCCAGTCTCCCACCAGACCTTGAAGACAGGGCTTCTTCTCCTCACATCGAGGTCCCTGCCGTGACACTGTATCCTGCTAGGTCCTTACCTGTGGCCCCTACACCCACAAGCTTACCCCTCATGCCTCACCACAGGACCCCCAACATCCTGAAATTTTCCCCCTCACCTCCAGCCAGGTCAGTTCCACTCTGAGAGGGCCCCACACCCCTCAACTTATACCCCCTCACCATGGGATCCCCTTCGCTTTGAGTGCACCCCTACTCTGAGCTGACTCCCTCACCCCTCACCCGGTGGTTGTGGTGGGGAAATCCGGGCTCCAGGAATGATGACTATTGCCACCAGCGGGGGATCCAGCCTAGTGTGCACCTTCATAGTTAATGTCTGAGGCTACAGGGCGAGGCAGGCTGGGCTGAAGGCGGTTCCAATTCCTGCCCTGGCACCCTGATCCCCGCACCCTGTGCCTCAACTGTCCCAATGGGTCAGGGTGATCCCAGGCTGCCAGCCACTGTCCTGTGGGCCTTGGGTGGTTGATGGTCCTGATGGTGATCTGGACCCCTAGGGCGGAGGCATTGGGCACGCCGACCTTTGGGGTGGGGGAGTTCAGAGGGTGCACTTGAGAGCAGGGGTAGACAGCAGATGGTGGGCTGTGTGCATGGGGCTGTGTTCATGGCCTGGGCTCAGTCCAGATGTGTGCAGGGACCTTGTTCATTCACACCAGGCCAGAGGGAAGAGGAACGGGAGCTTTTAAAGCGTCAAAGTTCGGAAGCCAAGGCTGAAGAGCAAAGTAGGCAGGTGCACTGGCCAGGCCACCATGGAGCCTGCCGCGATGCTTCTTCCTTGCATCAGGGGAGACTGGCAGTTGACTGGCCACTGAGACATCCCCTGCTGTCGTACAATTTACAGGCAATTGAAGGAATTTTGACAGGTAATTTTAATCCAATAATTGTCACTTTCTCTGCGGGAGATCAGGTCCAAAGTCATGGTGAATCTGGCAGGGATCCTGCCTGAACTCCAGCCTGGGACAGTGGAAGACCCACCCAGGAATCATCCTCTTATTTCTCACCAAAAGTCACTGTAATAGAGAAGAACAAATCTGACTCCATATTGGATCTGTGCCTTTTCCTTTAACCCTCTGCCCTGTTTTCTAGGCTTAGTCTTGCTAGCTCTGCACCTTGTGTAAAACAATGTTGCCTTTAGGCTGAAATAAACAGGAGAGCCTATTCTCTAAACTCTGACCTTTAAGGATATTAACACTTTTGCACTTCTATAAAGATAACAAGTTGCAGAATAGAAAAAGTTTGTTTTGTTGCAGGTTTTACAGGAACACCATGATCTGACCCACGTGTTCAGCTGCAAAGGATTCCCAGAACAACGAAATCCTACACCAAGAAGTTTGCAACAACCAACCACAGCCCCTCCCCTTTTTAGTAGAAAAGGAGTCTGAAGTCTGAGTTGGGGAAGATGGTTCTCCAAGATATTAGTCTGCCATTATCCTGGTCTGCAGCTGTCTACGTAGACCAGGTCATAGAGCCTCTGTAAAACCTCTAACGAAACAAAAGTTATTTTCTATTCTGCAACTTGTTGTCTTTATATAAGTGCAAAAGTAATATCCTTAAAGATCAGAGCCTTGAAAATAGGCTCTCCTGTATATTTCAGGCTAAAGGCAACATTGTTTTACAAAAGATGCCGAGCTAATAAGACTAAGCCTAGAAAAGAGGGCACAGGGTTAAAGCCAAAAGGACAGATCTTCTATGGAGTCAGATTTTTTTTTCTATTATATTATATTCTATTTTGTTTTAAGTTTATAAGAATAAAGTTTGGCTTTTTCCCATTTTTAATTGTGCAGTTTTAAGGAACATTAAGTGCATTCACAATGCTGTGAGACCAACACCACTGGTTTCAGACTATTTCCTTCCTCTAAGTAAAAGCTTGTATACAAAGCGCACCCCAAATCCTAACTCCCCCAGCCCGTGACAAGCCCTAATCCCCTTCGTCTCTCTCTGTCTTTACCTATCCTGGAGGTTCCCTATCAATGAAATCATATAAAAGGTGGCTTTTTTTTTTTTTTGTCTGCCCACATATCTTAAGTAGGGACGGGTGAATTTTTTGTTTGTTTGTTTTCACGTGAATTAGCATTTTTGTATTTTGAGAGGAAAATCCAGATGGATTAAAGATGAGACGTACCAAATGAAGCCCTTTTAGTAACTCTGTGCATAATCTCGGGGTAGGCGCTGCTGTTCTAAATGTGAAACCAGAGCCAGAAGGGAGATGCTTAGCTCTTCTTGTGACAAAATATAAACAAACAAAAGCAGAAAACAAAGGTCAAGTAAGACAGCTGGAAATACAAACCACAGCCTGGAAAAAGCTTTCCTCATGACCCAAGGTCGGAGAAAAGCTACACATCCCCATGTTCCAAAAACCTCTTGAAGCCCAGTGTTCTGAAAAGAAACAAAACACACACAGGCAGTTCCAACGAGAGGCAGTGCAGGTGGCCGGTGTCTGCTAGAGATGCTCGACCTCTCAGGTGAGGACACAGGTAGACGGACAGACTGCAGAGACAGCATTGGCCACCATCACACTGGCAGGTCTTTAGCCCGGTGACAACCAGCCCTGGTGACAACGTGAGCAGGCAGAGGCCCCAGGAGTTCCCCTGGAGGGAAGAGCAAATGGATGCTCCTCTCTGGCAGAACAAGGTGCAGGATACACTAAAGTGCCAGAGGTGCATCCCTTCCCTAGCAGTGCTGATCCTTAGAGAAGATCCCACCAAAGTGCTTGCACAATTTTCAAAGATAATTTTTCTTTAGTAACATGAATTCAAAATAATCAATATGCCATCAAGGGATTTTCAGAAGTGACCTGCCCTGGGCCTGAACAATACACACACATAAGTACACACATATACACATAAATATATACACACATACATACAGGAAAAGAGACAGACAGACTGAAACACAGAGAAGCAGGGAGAGACAGACAAACAGAGAGAGAGACAAGTCAGAGAGAGAGGCACTGAGAGAAAGAGACAGAGAGAAGGAACACTGGAGCTGGTAATGAGTGGAACTCACGCACATTTTCACAAGTCAGTCTGCATGTCAGAACCTGGTCCCAAAGTCCATCCACCCTCCAGGGGAGGGTGTTGGGATCACACAATAGCATGGGAACAGAAGGGAAAAAATAGGAAGACATTGTGGGGCAGCCCACCACAGAGGCCGAGATGGGACACTGGGCCTGTATGTCAACATGACAGAATGACCTAGGAGGTTGTATGCCAGAGCGGACGATGTCACAGTTGTATTTAATTTCAGTCACATGACTGGGAGCTGGGAAGCAAGCAGCAAGGAAAGTGACTTTCTCCAGACCCCAGGGCAGACCCAGGCCTGTGTGGCATGTTCTCTGCCCTCCGCCAGCCCTTTGTGGGGTCCTTCCTTTGCTGAGTCTGTGCACGAGCTCCCTGTGATGCCAGCCCGTTGGGGTGACAGATGCAGTGGGTGTTTCTAGGTCTAGAGACAGGATGGCTTCTCTAGGAAGTAGGGGCCAGAATGATCCCCACTGTGCTGACGGGAGATTGGGGAGACCCTGAGAGGCACGTGGCTTGTCCAGGGTGACAGCACTGCTGAGTAGGGGGAGCCAGGTCTGAACCCAGCTGTGTCTTCAGAGCTGCGGCGCTGGCTGCATCCAGGCCTCCCCAGGGCTATGGGGTGGCTGAGTTTATGTCACTGTGTGTGGACATGGCATGGAGTGAGAAATGAGAGATTGGCAGCCCAGAAAGGCCCTTGGGGAGCTTTGTGCCAGGAGGAAGTTTGGATAAGTGTACCCCAGGAAGTGACCTCACTTCCCTGGCAATAGAGCCCAACAGAACTTGGAACCGATGTCACCAGGCATCCACTCTATAGAGAAGTCCCTACTCAGCTCACTTGGTTTGAGACAGAGGCATATTCTGCTGCATCCCAATATCCCGAGGCCGCAGACCCCGGAAAGCCCACAGCGAGGGGCTGTACCAATGCTGCCGGCGCTGGGTCAGATCTCACCCAAGGCGCCTCTGGCCTTTTGGCCAGAGAGGCCCAAAGGTAACACAGGGAGGCCCAGGGCAGGCCCTCCCAGCCCGGGCCACCTCTCAGATCCCACCCAGGTAGAACCACGGCCCCTTCCTGGCTGGTGGAAGTAGAGCAGTCACGTTGGGGATGGGTTTCTGACTCAAGCAAGAGCAGGTCAGAGGCTTGGGGGACCGGTCACACCCACAGCCCAGGTCAAAGCTGGCTGGATGGGATGAGGAGAGCCAGGGAATTGTTCTGCTGCCCGAGGTGGGGCCCATGCTCTCTGGGTATGTCTTTTCCTCCTGGCAGTCTGAGCTGAAAATGGTCCCAGTCTGATCTGGCAGCAGAGGGTCGAGTGGACAGAATCAGGAGTGGTCCTGGCCGGGCAGGGCTCTGAGACTTCCAGGCCGGGTCAGTTGCTGGTCACTGTCTTTGCAGAGCCAGATACCACATATTGAACAGAAGCTGATGAATAAGAACACCAACGCCCCCTCCCAAATTGAAGAGCTGCTGTGCCACTCTTCTGAGGGCCAGCCCAGCCCTCAGGTGGGTCTGGATATGGAGGGGTCCCCACCACCATGGCCCACAAATCAGTGGGGCAGGCCTCCGACCCAGACATCACCCAGGGCTCTCCCCAGGGACCTGCCCGGTGCTGACGGGTAGCTCCGCACACCTGGCTCTGACCTGGAGCACCGTGCCCACCTCGCTGCAAGTCAGGTGGAGGACCAGGAGCCCCCGAAGAAAAGCCCGAAGTTTAGAAAGGAGGGGCTGGTTCATGTGTGTAGGTGAGGGAGGGTCAAGTGCTGGGCCACACAGGGAGGTGTCCCCAGAGGCTACTGTTGGGACCAGAGCAAAGAATGGCCTCAGACCACCTGTCTGGAAAAATTCAGTCACAGAACACATCCTGTGGGCACTTTCTGGGTGGGAGCTGTCTGGAAAGCTCTGGGAAGGTTTCTGTCCTTGAAGAGGCACATGGAAAGGGAGGCAGGTGGGTAAATTTTTCCTCTCCCACAGCATGAGCTCTTCCACAAGACTTAAAACTCTCTCCACATCCAATAGTTACAGAGGAGGCAGGGGCAAGGGAGGATGTCAGAAACCAAAAAAAGGACGATTTGGATTCAGCAGGAGGCCCCGAGCTCCCTCCTGCCGCTCCTGCAGCCCCTCCTGAACCTGCATCTGCACCTGGACTGCTGGGCAACCGAGAACCAGTTCAGGCATCACCACCCCCTGGGGCAGAGCCCCCTCTGCACCCACCCACATCTTCTTCTCCAAAATCTCCAAAATCCCACCGTCAGACACCTCCCCCTCCCAAACTTGACTTCCCTTCCGCTGGAGATGTTTTGTTTGATTTTCTTTAATTTCCTTTGTTTCACGTCATTTATGGCATCCTTTATCTTTCTTTTTAGAGTTTCATTAATAAAATATAGACTTTTCCCCTTTTAAATTGTGCAACTCAGGAACATTAGGGGCATTCACAATGTTGTGCGACAATCACTACCATCTAGTTTCACACTATTTCTTTCCTCAAAGTGAAACCTTGGATCCAGAGCGTGCACTCCCCTCCCTCCTAACCCAGCCCCTGACAACCCCAAGTCCTCTTTCTCTCTGCGTGTCTTTACCTCTCCTTGTTGTTCCCTGTCAATGAAACTTTAAAAAAGGTTTTTTTTTGTCCCTGCCCACATGTTTTAAGCTGGGGCTGGGGATTTTTTGTTGTTTTCACTTGAAACTGCGTTTTTATCATTTTAAGGGGCTATCCAGGGAGATTAAAGATGTGATGTACAAAATGAAGCCCTTTTAGTAACTCTGTGCATATTCTCAGTGTAGACATTGCTGTTCCCCCTGTGACACCACAGCCAGAAGACAGAAGGGAGATGCTTAGCTCTTCCTGTGGCAAAAACAAAACCAAACAAATAAAAAAATTAGCAAAAGCCCAGAAAAGCTGCTTGAAAGTGAAAGCAGAACCTGTAAAATGCATTCCTCATAACCCAAGGTTGGAGAAAGGTTTCCCATCCCTGAAGTCCAAAGTCCTTTTGAAACGCAGTGTTCTAAACAGAAACAGAACAGGCATGGGCAGTTCCAATGAGAGGCAATGAAGGTGGCCAGTGTGTGTTAGAGATGCTTGACCTCTCAGGTGAGAACACAGGCAGACGGAAACTCTGCAGAGAGAGCACCGGTCACCATCACACTGGTGGGTCTTTAGTCAGGTGACAACCAGCCCTGGTGACAATGTAAGCAGGCAGAGGCTCCAGCAGATCTCCTGGAAGGAAGAGTGAAGGGACGCTCCTCTTTAGGAGAACAGGGGGCAGGACGCATCAAAGGGCCACAGATGCATCTCTTCCCCAGAAGTTCTGATCCTTAGAGTTCATCCCACTAAAATCCTCACACACTTATTCAAAGATGCCTTTTCAAGGGTGTTCTATCACAGCACTGGTTGAAACAGTCAGAATTAAAGCAACACTAATGTTGATGGAGAGGAGATGGGGTCCACTCGTTCTGGTTCATGTGGATGAATGAATGCTGTGCAGTTGGAATAGTGGGTGTCTTGTCTCAACCCAATGTCAAGGGAGGCCTCAGGGTGGAAGTATGCAGACCCACTCTCTGCACCCAGGGTCCCATCTGCACGACCACATATGTGTGAAATCAATATAGATGTAAATTGATCTGATTGTGAGTGTGTGAGAGACAGAGATGGAGAGAGACATATTGAGAGACCCAGAGACTGAGACATAAGCACCAAATCATTCATGACAGTCACCTCTGTGGGTGGGAATTACAAATCTCTTCTCTTTTAGGCAATATTTCAATTTTTTGTAATGTGTCTGTATTACTCTACTAATTCTAAAAGGATTAAAATCCTATGTTAATGTGACCCATTCATTACTCATCTATGGAGTAATTAAAGTACATTAATCCTATTTTTAAAAGAATTTAAAGCCTTCTTAGGACTCAGTTCCATGTCAACTCCGTGGCAGCAGAGGTTCTCCAGGTGGTCGTGTCTCTTCTGAATCAGCATCCGAAAGAGGTGAGGAAGAAGTACCAGACTTGGACACTGAAGACTACAATAGATTAGAGATTCTGTTGAGAGAAATTAAGACCTACATTCACAGAGAATAATCCCATATTCATGGAGCAGAAGGCTTCATTCTACTAAGATGACAATAGTCCAAGAATAGATCTAAGGATTCAAAAAAGCCTACCCAAATCCCAGGTGGTGTTTTGCAGGAATTGACAATCCATCTAAAATTCACGTGGAAAATCCAGGGGCTCAGAATACATGAGTGAATCTTGAAAAAGAAAACAAAGTTCGAAAAATGGAAAGTCAGATAAAACTCATGGTTTATACAAAAGCACTTTAAGCTGAAGACACCTGAGATTCAATAGATGTAGAAGAAAACCTGTCATGGAAGCCAATTCTCTCCTCTCCCTTTGCCCTATTAAGTTAGGTTGATAAAAAAAAAAAAGCCTTTAACTTTCACCATTTAACATGGTAGTTACTTTTCTGGTTGGCTCCTGCGTGTGTATAAATAAACCGTTTCTCTCATTCATCTCGTCTTTACTTCTGTGGGTTCTTTGGGAGGGACTCTGGATGATGGGGACCTGCTCTTTTCTCACCTTCTTTAGTGACATCTTTTGTCCATGGTGAAGTGCTTAAGAAAAAAAGGCTCATTGGTTTTGGGTCAGATTTGGAACATGTATACCTTTGGAGACCCCCTGGAGGAACAAGGGGGTTCAATACTGTTGGGAGAATTTACTTGTCCAAATGCCTAACAAGATGCTATTTGCATAGGTTTTTTTTTTTTTTTTAAAGATTCTTACCCTAAATCAAATACCCTATCTAAACCTCTTGGATGATCAAATAGAAAGAAAAAAGGAGAATCATGTCTGGCCTAAGAACTCTTCCTTAACAAAACGGAAGGACAGAATCAGATTCAGAGCAAAAATTAAAATCCATTTATACCATCAACCCTCCCACTCTTTTGTGCACTGTCCTCATGTAATCTACCAGATGGCGCCCTGGAGAAGGCCCTTTGCCCGGAACTCGTGCTCATTTTCAGAGCTCGGCCAAGCAGGAGGTTGGTCCCCAGGGCCTGAGAGGGGCTATTTGTGAAATCTTCTCCACTGAGACCCACCGGACTGAAGGGAACTGTGTGCTCTGAGGGAGGGAGAGCACACTAATCCTCTGTGGAGGCATCTCTGAGATCATCCCAAAGTGACACATCTCTAACTCTGGACACGGGAATTTTTGATTGGCATCTTAGTTGGAAATCTCCTCCTGGATAGAAAGAAGCAGATTCAAGATGTTGCAATTGTATGGGCAGGTCGGCCTCACGAATTTGTCGATGAGAAGGACACGCAATTCACTGCAGAACTAGGGACACCTATCACTGCTCTGCTGACTTCATCTACAGAGGAACAGAGACAAGGCTCTAGGGGGAATTCAACACCCACCAACCCTTCTTACCGACGTCAACGTCCCCACTTTATTCTCCTGTCAGGTCTCTGCACAAAAACTGTGGCTCAGCCCCAAATATCACATACCCATCACCCTGAAACACTCTGTGTCTGTGTCCAACTCGAGCATTAAAGCCTGTGACCGTTACTGTCAAATCGTGTCCCCTTTCAGCCCGTCTCCAGCCATCATCCCAGCCCAACCTCGGTGTCTCTCTCCAGGTCAGCAGCACTCTTCCCATTGGCTTCCCATCAGCTTACCTTGCCCTGCTTCCATTGCTTATTCCTCATATGTTACCCAGAACGGTCTTATTAATGTATGAATCAGATCAAGTTGTTCCCCTTTGCAAAATAGTGTTGTGATTTTCCATTGTATTCAGAAGGATATCCAGAGTCCCTACCAAAGCCCTGTGTGATCCGGTCCCTCACCCACCTCTGCAGCCTCAGTTCTCACCGTTCTGCTCCAGCCCATCTTCACAGCCCAGATGGTCCCCACCAGGACAGCTGTGTTTGTAACTCCAAGTCTCATACTTACACTTCTCCCGGCCTGGGAGGCTTTTCTTGTCTGTTACCTACGTGTCTTACTCTTCTGCTTCATTCAGGACTTTGTTCAAATTATTTTACCCTCAGAGAGGACTTATCTGACCACATTTTTTAAAATAGCATGCACATATTTCCTATTCAATCATTTTCTCTCCTAATAAGTTTTATGTTTCTTTGTGGCATTTGTTAGTACCTGGCAGTATGTCATATATTTATTTGCTTACTGGTTTATTGTCTGTCTTTCTAAACTAGACCTATATTCATGGAACTACAAATAACTGTTTTAACCAGTAACTTTCAAACCCCCTTTAAATGAATTCTTTTATAAGTTGAGAATTTCAGATGCTTCCACGGGTTGCTTAGGGGAAAAAAAGAGAAAGGATTCAGGTTGAACAAGGTTATTAAGGACCTGGGAGTTGGTTATTTATTTTATACATAGCAGTGTGTATCTGTTAATCCCAAACTCTTAATCTAACAAAAGACCAAGCTGACTACTATTTTTAAAAGATATTTTTTTTATTTTTAAACTTGGGTTGTTTGAGATCTCTTTTCTTATTTGTTATTTTTCTTTTATTTTAAACACTTTTTCTTATTATTTTTTTACATTGAGGTACTGCGAATTGAACCCAGCACATACTCTACCCCTTGAATTATACCATCCCCTCCAAAGACAATTATTTTTATACTTTGACAATACCATGTTGAATTAAGATTTTTTGTTCCATTTTCCCTTCATAGAGTTTATAACTGAGGGAGAGAGTCAGAGAAAGCCCTGGGCCATCTCTTCCTTCCCAGCAGTTTACTACACAGCAGAGGAGCTAGGCTGTCACCAGGCCCAGTTCACCTTTCTGCTCTGAGGGCCAACTCAGGCCACTTCTCTAAACAGCAGCGTGTTAGAAGCAGCAGAAAGCCAACCAGCGGACAACAATCACAAAACTGACCCACCTGCAGTTGGACATCATCTGCTCTGAAACGAACCTCTTACATCTCTTCTTCCTATTAGTGGGTGAGTTTCAAAAATATTCCCAAGGAGAGGAATCTCACTCTATTTTTCTGGATTTCTTGGGCCTCTATGACTTTAACTGCAGGCTTGATTTTCTGCCGAACGTCTGCAGGGAAGCCAGGCAGAACACGTGAACAGACCCTGCAGGCCACGGCTGAGACCTCAGGTCAAAACATCCTTGTTGTGCAGAGCCTACGTTCATGTGACCATTTTCATGACTGCTGTAATTAGTTCTCTTCCAAGTATCCCACCGACAATGTTTCTAGGAAGAATGTGGCCTGATGCACATGAGCCGTGGTGATGTGGGGTGCAGATGGAAGACAGACTGGAAGGAGAGACGGGAAATGTTTCTTCAGGCTTCAGTTTGGAAGATTTCTGATTTTTATATGGACATTAAACTTGGTCAGGTTGAAGCACCGTTTGCTGTAATACGGGGTGATGTACACATATCCCTACAACTTCTAAAACATATGTTGAAGCTGGACGTGACAGACTAGGGGACAGACAGCTTAGAGTGACACCTTCGTTCCAGGATGCCTATGATCTCGGGCTCACAAAGAGGAAAAGAAGACACATATTTTTCCTGTGTAGTGCTATGTGAAATTATTTGGACCCTTGCCAGATGTTGTAAGTTCAGAAATCATGTAGTATTTCTTACGTCGCAAATACAATTCTTCTTGATGAGTCAGCAGACTTTTTCCGATGGCCCGGGGTCTGTGCCAGACATTAGCTGTCTAGACAAATACCACACAGCCACCCATCCCTCAAGGAGATCACAGTGTGTCGTGGAAGAGACAAATTTAAATAGGTTTTCAAAACAATGTGATAAGAGTCACTTGGCATCATGTATACTGTATGTTCAGAGGGGCTTTTGCACTGCCTGGGGCTGGGTTCTAGAAGGAAGGGAAGGTGTCAGAGAGGAAATGCTTTCTGCCCTGACATCTGAAGGATTCCAGCAAATCTCTAGACCAGGAGAGTCCGTGGTGGGGACAGGATTCTCGGCAGCTTGCGTGTCTCGTGCAGACGCCTGGTCGTGTCTAAGAGCACTTTGCACTTAGGGAAGGAAGGTCAGTGAGGCTAGAGGCTGTGGGGAACTAACGGAAGCTGAGGCTAAAAAAAGCAGCAACTAGGTGATGAGAAGGTGTGACGTTAAATCAGGGAGCGTGGACTTCCTCACATACGCAGCGGGGAATTCTTTGGGGTTTTAAGGAAGAGAGTGACACAGATTAGTCATTAAAAGTGAGCAAAGTGGATTCTTCACTCTAAAGAACAGCACTGGGGAGAATAGCAATGGGTGTGAATTAATGCAGTGGGGAGAGAGGAGCAGGGACTTAGTTGGGGGACATTAAGGAATAGAACTGTAGTACTGACGGGGGTGAGGTTGTGGAAAATTAATGGAAAACTCCCAGATGTATGGCATGGAATACAGATGGGATAGTGATGCCATTGTTTGAAGAAGTAAACCTACTTCTGAGCGAGTGTAAATCCAAACATACAGAGCTTGAGATTTTTATGGGCTAATAAAATGGGAATGTCTACTTGTCAATTAGAAGTATATTTCTGGGACTGAACTGAGATGTCCACGCTGGAAAAGATTTGACAGTTAATCAGTGGACAGAGAGCAGTTGAAGCCACGGGAATAAATGCCACCCACTGACAGTTTACCAAAGAAAAGGGAAGGAGGGCACTTCTGGTTCAGAAAATATGGCAGATCAGAAACTTGAAGACCCACTCACTGAAGACACATAAAAACGTTGGACACAATGCCGCCAATCTTTTCCTGTTTTTTTACAGGCACCTTTATTGTGGTATGATTCCTGTACAGTAAAATACACATATTTCACATGTACTCTTTGATGAATTTGATAAATGTCTACACCCAGAAAACCATCAACACGATCTAGATAGCTAACTTTTCCATCACTCCCCAAGAGGGACACTTTTCGAATTCCCATATTTATCCCTTCCCATCCCCTTCTCTCCCTGGTAACCGTAAGTTTGTTTCTCTATGTCTGTGGGTCTGTTTCTCTTTTGTAGTTAAGTTCATTTGTGTCTTTTTTTAGATTCCACATATAAGTGATGTCATATGGCATTTTTCTCTTTTTCTGGCTTACTTCACTTAGAATGACTATCTCTACGTCCATCCATGCTGCTGCAAATGACATTATTTTGTTTTTTTCATGGCTGAGTAGTATTCCATTGTATAAATATACTACTACTTCTTTATCCAGTCAGCTGTCGATGGACATTTGGGTTGTTGCCATGTCCTGGCTATTATAAATAGTGCTGCTCTGAGCATTGAGGTGCATGTGACTTTTTGAATTAGAGTTTTCTTCTGATATATGCCCAGGAGTGGGAAGGCTGGATCATGAGTTAAGTCCATTTTCAGTTTTTAAAGGAACCTCCACACTGTCTTCTCTAGTGGCAATGCAGCCCATTTTGGGAAAGCAGAGCCATGCTCAGAAAGTAACGGGTATTTCTAGGGGCCAGAAATGAAGTGCAGTGGGTGTGGCCTGTTCAAGAATCAGATGGCAGTCTGCAAGGGCTGGATGAGAGTGACAAGGGAAGTGTGGTACAGGTAGGATTCAGACCACGTGGGGACCTTACGGGCTGTGATAACGAGCCTAGACTTTCAGTCATCCCTTGGTAACCATGGGGCACTGTTTCCAGGACTCCCCCCGAAGTCAACATCCATGGATGCTGACATCTCTTGTATAAAATGACATAGGACTTGCATGGAAATCATGTACATCCTTCCATGTAATTTTTTATATATATTCAAACTTTTTTTTATTGAGTTATAGTCATTTTACAATGTTGTATCAAATTCCAGCATACAGCACAAGTTTTCAGTTATACATGAATATACACATATATTTGTTGTCACTTTCTCTTTCGCTGTGTCCTCCTGTGTAAAGTATCTCCAGATTACTCATGGTATCTAGTAAAACATGAATGCTATGTAAGCAGTTGCCGGTGTGTGGCAAATTCAAGTGTTGCTTTTTGAAACTTTCTTTTTTTCCGGAATATTTTCAATCCACAGTTAGTTGAATCTGCTGGATAGGTAGCCCCTAAATATGGAGAACCCCCAAGCTCCTCCTTCCCACCTCCTAAATTTCCACTGCAAGCACTGAAGAGGTCCAAACATAGAAGAGCACCATCTACCTGCTGGAAACCCTGAGGAATTCCATCAGCGTATGTAGCGCAAGAGAGAAGGCTTAGGGCCAACTAGTGGGAAAGGGGGGCCTGCCTGGAGAGGAAGGAGGAAGGACCGCAGTGGAAGGCATCTCGTACTCTTACTGGAGCTAGCTGATAGCAGTGAGGGACCCCGAGGAACTGGGGATGCGTCACGTGGGGGGCAATCCTGGCCGCCAGGTGCAGGGTTTGCATAGCTGGAACCCAGTTTGCAAGATCAAAATAACAAGGGGGGAGAGGGGCTGCCTCAGCCCCGGGATCCTGACAACGGCCACAGCGCCATGACCCCAGCTAATGCGGCTCCCCTACTAAGCCAGAAACAGGAAACTCTGAGCCAAGATATTGCAGATTCCACCGCAGCCACACAGATAACTAGATCTCTAACCTGACAAAATGTAACCACCAGAAACAGGAATCTTTCCTTTTCCCTTCCTTTGGACCTTTGGACAGGGAGTCACACATCTTTGACGGGAACCACATTTAAACCAATAGAGAGCTCACTTTTTCAGGAATAAGCATGGAGAAAATGAGTGGTGTGATGGTTTAAAGCGGAAGTCAAAGTGGAAGCCCAACTGAGAAATGAAAAAAACATGCTTCTCAATGAATTCGAGTTATGGCAAAAAGAAGGAGGAAGGTTAAGGAAATCTCTATTAATATCCATTCACCATACAGGACTAGCCAGTCATAAAAAGACAGCACCTTAATTTAAGAATTTTTTTTTTTTGGTGATGAAAAAGAATGCCTTAATTTAAAACAAGGCTTAGGCTATCAACAACACGCTGAGTGTTGTTGATGAGGAGAACATAAATCTGCATATAGATATGTAAGTGTTCCAAGTCCACCGCTCGAAAAAAATTAGTCAATCATGTGTCCAGTTGATTGGGAAATCCCAATAAGTAAATAACTCAAAAGTGGGAAAGACATGGGAATAAATAATGGTAGTGAGCAATGAAATCCAAGATGTTTATACCTATATTTTCTTTGTTAATATAACAAACTTAAAGCAACTGTCTAAAAAGTAGCAACTGGAGCACACACACACACACACACAATTTGGAACAGCAGAGAGGTAAAATATGATAAATTTATCATTATTGAGGAACAGGATCTAATAGATTATATCATTTTTGAGACTCATAAGAATACTGGTCCAATTTCATATAATGTTATGTACTCAGAGATGATTTATAAAAATTTAGAGAGAATTTTCATTAAGAGGCAATATAGCTTCCAAATCACTGAAGAGAAAATTAACAATAAAAAATTAATCTATGCAGGTAATATGGAGGAAAACAGACCATATTTACCACCCAAAAGTAAACCACAAAATGGATAAAATATATGAAGCAATGATTTTTAAGACACGTGAAAACTATCATCCACTAGGACCTTGTCCTGCCACCTCTATACCAAGGCTGCTAGGCCTCCTACTGCCATCACCAAGGATGCCCACCTGGAGGCGACATTCCCTTCCTCTGCTCCTACTGCAGAGCCAGTCCTGAGCAGTCCTTTTCCTGCTTTTGGCAGGCAGCTGCCAGAAGTGCTCTTGTGGGACTTGGTCCCTTTTGGCCACCAGCAAAGGGATCAAGGATGAGCAGTGAGCCTCCTTCCTCATTCAAGACCTAGGAACCTATCTGATTTCTGAGCAGCCCTTCACTCTTGTCTGCTGTCTGGTACTCTCCGCCTGGCTTCCCGAGTCCCCGGCTTGGGCAGCCTGCACGCTGGCCACAGCCCATCAGAATCTGTTCCTCCGCCAAGAGGCCACGCGTGATCATGAGCATGGCTCCAGGCCTCTGGAGCAGTGTGGCTTGGACTGCGTCCTGGTCCTGGGCTCGTGAGCTCCATGCCCTTGGTTGAGTCAGTTAACATCTCTAAGCTACAGTTTCCTCATCAGTAAAATGAAGACATAATCAATATGGGAAAAAAATCAGAATCTGAGGGGGACTAAATTTCTGGTTATTGAACATTATTTTAATTTTGAATTATACAGCAAAGGACATCATACAATTTTTACTACTTCATAATTCTAAATGAGAGCTTCTACTATTAAAACTAATGCATGCATGTACACACAAACACAAGTGCAGACACACTGGCTCTGCTCCACATACATCCCCACGCGCACACACACAGAGTTATGTACCACACACACACCCATAACATACAACCACACACGTCCTCAGGCACACACACACACATAACATACAGAACCACATACATCCCCAGTTGCGCGTGCGCACGCACACACACACAGTCATGTACCACACACGTCCAAAGGTGCGCGTGTGCTCACACACACGTCTTACACACTTTGGCGTTATTCTAAATCAATTTACAATTGAGGGTCACAGTGTCCATTGTTTTATCCACTCAGAAGATCCTGACTTTGGAGCGTGAAGCAGGAGCCCCTCCTCTCTGGAGATGGTCTTTACCACTTACAGTCTCAGTAGAGCCAACATAACTGCTCTGGACCTTTGGAAGTGCGGGGCCAGAGCATACCTGGGAGCTCACATCCTATACATGTAAACATGTGAAGTGCAGTAGGTTCTAAACTCCTGCCTTTACAAATATACATTCATTATAAGGGGGAAGGTCAGGTTCAAATTTAGAATTCCCAGACACAGGGGAGTCCGGCAAAGAAAGAGAGCGTGTGGGGAGAGCTGATTCCCAGTCTCTGACCACTAGCCTGACCCTTTTCTTCCCAATGCTGGGTCCATCCCTTGCCACAAGGGGCCTTGGATGTGCACAGGGGGACACTCAGACCTCACGTCCAGGCTCTGCTCATACCCTCTATGCAAACAGCTGCCCTTTGGCCTCTCTGTGAGTCCTGGGAATCTGAACTCCGGGGAGAGCCGGTGCAGGCACTAGAAATGGGTCAGGGGCTACTGAGGCAGGGCATTTGGGTTCCTGAGTTTCTAGAGCACGGGATGGAGCCAATGACCGTGTCCCCTTGGCCCTGCTGACTCCACCCCATGGAAGGCATGGCCAGAGGAAGTGTCAGGGCCAGAGGGACCCTCTATAGTGCAGGACCCAGGGCAGCGTGTTGGGGGAGGACCCCCTTGCCGGGGTCTAAGGTCAGAAGCCCTAAGGAAAGGCCTGAGGAGACTGTAAGCTATCTTCATTCCCATTAATTAAAAAAAAAAAGTATACCACAGGCGTGGGTGGAAAGGGTTTTGTTAGAACAAGGGAAGGCACTTGCTGAGGTCTGGCCATAGAGGGCTGGTGGGTTTGCCAGGTTGATGAGGAACAAAGAGGCCGTTTGTCTCCACTGGGTCTAAACACCTCCTGAATTCCTCCGGGTGACACTGAACTGCAGTGAGAAACGGAACTCTCTTAAGTTGTTAAAATCTTCACGGTGAGACATTCAAATCTCTCCTCATTCTTGGCTACGAA
The DNA here is from genome assembly GCF_048773025.1 of Camelus bactrianus. Lineage (NCBI taxonomy): Eukaryota > Metazoa > Chordata > Mammalia > Artiodactyla > Camelidae > Camelus > Camelus bactrianus. The sequence goes on from NC_133558.1 coordinate 42,060,345, forward strand.
AGCACGAAAAACACAGGCCAGAAACTCATCAGCCTGTTGGTTGGTTCACTATCCGTCTGGTGCTCCCTCTTGTAGGAGCCTTTATCACATCACCCAGGGCTGACCCGGGTCAGGATTATAGCTGATTTTCAGCAGGTGGCATCACTTGCTGGTGACACGAAGCAAGCAAGTTAGTCGCCTCCCAAACACTGAGGCTCCTCCTGGGAGGAGCCTGCAGACCCCCAGTCTAGCCTCTGCACCACGATGCTCCTTAGTGCCACTCCCGTCTTGCTGCCCTGGCCTCTAGCTCTGGCCGGAACTTCGCCGGATTGTCGATAAATGTCACCAATATACCACGTCTAAGCTTGGGGTCCAGATGTGACCATGGTACTTATTTTCTTCCCATCGATGGATTGTTGGATCTTTGTGTAATCATGTCGGCAGGAAGGCCAGTATCGCCCTCTTGAGGCATCCCCGAGCCGCCTGTCTGTAACTGTCCTAGCGCCCCAGGGGATCGTGTCTAAAGCCTGGCACTCAGACACGATGGCAGCTGGAGAGACAAGAATCCACTCCTGCTGTGGCTTCTGCTGAGGCTCAGTGTGGCCATAAAAACGGATCACACAAGCACTGACGTCACTTGAATCGCTGCAGGGATGCTCCCACACTGCCCCGTTCCCCCCAGAGACAGAGGGCTTTCTGTTTGTTCCTGAAGGCCCCACACCCGTGGGGGCACTGGGTCCAGTGGAGCGTCCAACCTGGTTCCCCGCCAGCCCTTAGGGCCATGGTGGGGCCTGGAACATCAACTACCCTCCCCTTAGGGGCCCGTTTGTCCTTTCCAGCCAACAGACCTAGGTCATCAGCACTTTAACTCACCTGAGGGTGTTTTCCTCACTTCAGGGGCAGTGAGGACGGGCCTTCTTCACACTCCAAGTGCCCCAGGTCTGGATGCAGACAGTCTGGCTCTCCCCCCAGTCCTGCAGGTCCCGGCCACACCTGCTGCTGGTCACTGAGTCTGTGCTGTGTTCTCTTCCAGGACAAGAGGTGCACTCTGCCCCCCGCCATGGCCCCTCCAGCGGTGACAGAGGCGGCGGACAGGCAGGTGAGCTGGGGCCTGACACCGTGCCCGCAAATCAGTGCCCCAGAGGCCGCTGGTGACTAGAGGGACCACGGGGCAGAAGGCAGCATGGGATGGGAGGAGGAGGAAGGTTCAGGATAAGGAGATGAAAGGGGGAACGGATAGCACTGTGAGGAACTCTGCCATGAAAGGGAATAGAAAAGACAGTGACAGCTGGACCAGTGTCGGCGTTAAAAGATGCGGGCTTTCTCATTTAATTTTATTAATTACCATTACATATAGTGACATATATTCATTTGATTAAAGATTAGGTGCCATGTCAAATAACAGGATATAGTATGTTATTATTTATTAAATAATACATAATAATAGATATACTAGCATATTATGCTCTGTTTATTTATTATTAGATAGTATATAATACATATGTAGGTATTTATATACATAATATATAATTCATGCATCTATATAATATATAACACATAACAATGTAGGATTATGATTAATATATTTTATAACAAGAATACATAACAATAATGATGTAATATTACCCATTGTACGTCTTGGTTCATGACACATTCTCACCTTAGGTGCCTGTCAGAGGTATTTACGTATTAAAATCTATATTTTAAGAAACAGTTGTGAACCTTTCACCCAGCATCAGAACAGGACTATTGACAGTGACATACTGTGTCCTATCCTGCTCTTGGCCTCTTCTCACAGGAAGTAACCAGCATCCTGAATCCTGGCTTACCCTTGCCTTGTGTTACTTTCACACACACAACATTTAAGATCAGTTAAAACAAGTGAACAGCAGGTACATGCAACGAAGTGGATGAATCACACACTCTATGTTAAATTGAAAAAGTAAGCCATAGAAGGTAGCCGATAGTGTGCTATGCTTTTAACTGTGTATATATATGTCAACTAAACTCACTGAATTAAGAACAACTACAGCTAGCGTCCAGGTGGGAGAGGGACAGATAAAAGGTGAGGTGAGCAGATTTGCTGCAGGTGAGCGAGTTCCTTTCCAGTGACATGCCATTCTCTCTGAAGCAGGAGGCAAGGCCAACTGCTGGGAGTCAGGGAAGAGACAGAGGGAAGCTTAGAGGTGTGCAGAGAGCAGAGAATGTTGACACCACTGAATGGTAAGTGGGGAAATGTGCTCACTAGAGAAATCCTGGAGGATTGCCTGGCAGCGGCAACATGGTGGGCATTGATTTGTAGTCTTGGAAATCTGTGCTGGCAGAGCCTGCTGCCTGCAGGCTCAGAACAAGTAGAGCTGGGTGAACTGAGATGGAAGTCGGCCTGGTGAGGAACTGAAAAGGTCAAGGCTCAAGGGGGTTTTGTCTGTCATAAAGAGAGTGCTGACTGTGGATGCAGAGCCGGAAGGTGGGGAAGTGGAAGTAAGAGGAACGTGGACAGGCAGGAAAGCAGAGGAGTCAGCACTTGATGCCCCAGTGAGGGTGAAGGAGGGCCAGGGAGGCTGGTGGAGAAGCAGCTGGATTGCTAGAGGAGGGCACTTAAAGGAGAGAGGCTGGACCTGGGGTGGAGACAGGCCTGGGTATGAGCCCGGGGGTAGTGTGAATGGGGGGTGGCTGGCTCAGGCTGACGGAGAAGAAGACCCTAAAATGACCATACTGGGTGGAGGAGGGAGAATGAACTTTGGCGTCTTGATGGTAGGAGGTGAGGCAATACAGAGCTGGTGGTCCAGGTGCTCCTGGCTGAGGCAGATGAGCAGGGAGGCCAGGGTGGCAGGCACTGCTAGGAAAGGATCTGGGTTTTCCATGTGCTCCTACGAGGGGAGGAGCAATCATCTGAAGGTGGAAAGTGAGCACAAGGAGGCCAACCCAGCCTCCTGATCAAACGAGAGGGGTGTTAGGTGGCAAAGTGTCAACTCCAGAGATGGTGGCCCAGGAAGCATGGACCACGGGTGAAGTGAGGGGACACTCAGGGAAGAGAGGGAGCAAAGTCTTCTGGGTGTAGGGGGAAGAGAGGTCCCAGGACAAAGAAGCACAGAGGCACAGTGATGAGGATGGTCTGGCTCTATGGTGACACTGCAGGGATGGCTGGATCTTTGTCCTGAGTGCTTAGGTTGGGGGGACTACTGGCCTCATGAGGACGCCCCTCTCAGCAGCCTGGACAGACAATCCCTCTTCAGAGAACTGTGTGGCCACCAATGTTTTCGGAGGGGCTCTGCCTCCATCTTCTATCAGACTTTCTTGCCCAGCCCCCGACTGCCAGCGAGGGAGCCTGGGCCTCGCAGCTCTTTTCCGTGGAGGGACACAGGCTCCTCGGAGAAGCAGGCTGATCTTTCTTTTCTCTGTAACCCAGGGCCTAGCTAAGCGCCAGCCCATGCGTTGGCCAAGCAGGGGCTCGGATATTTACTAAACTAACTAAAAGCAGTAGAATAGCAGAGCTGGAGGAAGTGACCACTGAGCTCACATAGTTCACTGCCCACACCCCCATTCTACAGATGAGGAAACAGAGACCAAGCGGTGAAGCAGCCTTGGCCAAGGCCACGCTGCTCCTTAATGCTGGCCTGTGTCAGGCATGCCAAGTGATGAGCTGCAGTGAAGGGCCTGAGAGGGGGCTCTGGGGCCAGACAGCTTGGGTTCAAGTCCCAGCTCTGCCATTTACTAGCTGTGTGATTAATGACTGTCCTTCCTGTAAAGTGCAACCTCATTGGGTTGTCATGAACACAGAGTTCCTGGAACAGCAGGACAGAGTTCTTTAAGGGTTTGCTGTTGCTTTAGTTACTATTATTATTACCAAGTGAACCCTGAAATGAAGAACAAAGACAGCAAGTATTTTTATTTTAAAGGATTTTAAAATCCGATGATGAATGTTTGATTTAGTCTATTCAAGTTTGCATTTGACCCTTACTAACAACTACAGAATGGATGACTTTTGAGGAAATGTTGCTTCATGTCTTTAATTCTCACTAACGACACAGGCTATTCAACAGGAAGCAGTTTCTTTTCCAGGAAGAGGGACAAAATGTTAACAATATATCGGTACCTCTCGGTCCCCAGTGAGTTGGTTGTGACCTGTCAACCCAACTTTGGGGAACTGCCCGCTCCCCCTGGGCTCACTGAGCTGCCCCGTGGCCTCCAGGGCACGCTATTCCCCCACACAAGCCCAGTCTCTTGGTTCATATCTTTGCTTCAGATCCCTCAAGGACTGCCCATTCCCCAGGGCCCCATCTGCCCCGCCAGCCTCGCCTGCTGGACTCCAGGACTCCATCCTGGGTCTCAACCATCCTCTGTTCCTACGCCCTCCCCACTACTCTTCAATTTGTCCTTCAAGTGTGGGCTCCTGTGGCTCGCCACCCAGCAGGGGTCTCGCCGTCCTCCACCTCGGGGAACTGCATCGTCCTGCACGGTGCCTAGCGAAACCGTGTGGAGGCAGGAAAATTACAGAAGAACAGGTGCTCAGAGGGGCTGCCTTTCCCACTGCAGGGGCCCTGGAGAGCTTTCTCCTGGCTGGTTATTCACAGGCGCTGAAGCTGTGGAATCTCGATCTCACCAATTTAAAAGGCATCATCACTAATTACAAAGGCAATCATTTTTTCAGTAGCAAAAGGAGAAAAGACTTTGCGCCCCTCACCTCCAACTTTCTTCCTCCTCCTACAGAGGTGATTCTCACTCTCTGGGCAAGGGTAGAAAGCAACACACAGAATATTATTTTTCAATGTTTTTTTTCCCACTCTGAAGATTGCTTTCCCAGAACTGATGAAGGCTATGATGGTTTGGCTTCCCGGGACTGAGGATACAGAGGCTCAGTGGGGAGGGGGTGGGGAGATAATTCAGCATAATTGACCCAAACAGAGACATTAAAAAGTTCTACTCTAAACAGAAAGGAAGCAGGATGCTATAGAAATGGGAAATCCATAGTTGAAAATGCAATAACGAGTTACAAGAGAGTAAACATGAAGATGTAAAAAAGAAAAAAGTACATCAAAATACAAAAAGGTGGGAATGGGAGACGGTAGCAAGAAAAGATAGATTTTTTTTCTTTTTTTTCTCATTATTCTTAGGATGTGTTGGAGCCTACGTGATTACCAGTCTATAGGAAATAGATATAGTAATGGGTTGATATACTTGAAAAATAAGGTAACCCCAAATCGAAAGCATACAATAGAGTCACAAAAAAAAAAAAACCCAAAAAGAAACAAAATCAAAATGGCTTAAATACTTAAGCATTAGACAAGACACTATAAACCTCTCAGAAGAAAACATAGCAAAACTTTATTTGACATACATCTCAGCAACGTTTTCCTAGGGCAATCCACCCAAGAAACAGAAATAAAAGCCAAAATAAACAAATGGGACCTAATTAAACCTATCAACTTTTTCACAGCAATAGAAACCATAAGCAAAAGAAAAGGACAACCTATGGAATGGGAGAAAATATTTGCAAAAGATGAGACTGAACATGGCTTAACTTCTAGACTATATAAATAGCTCATACAACTTAATAAGAAAAAAAATAAACAACCTAATCCAAAAATGGGCAGAACAACTAAACAAGCAATTCTCCTATGAAGATATACAAATGGCCAATAGGCATATGAAAAAAGGCTCAATATCGCTCATTATCAGAGAAATGCAAATCAAAACTACAATAACTTATCTTCTCACGCAGGTCAGAATGGCCATCATTCAAAAATCCACAAACCATACATTCTGGAGAGGCTGTGGAGAAACGGGAACACTCCTACATTTTTGGTGGGAATGTAATTTGGTGCAGCCACTGTGGAAAACAGTATGGAGATACCTCAAAAGCCTAAAAAAAGACTTATCATTTGATCCAGCAATCCCACTCCTGGGCATATATCCAGAGGGAACCTTAATTCCAAAAGATACCTGCACCCCAAAGTTCACAGCAGCATTGTTTACAATGGCCAAGATATAGAAGCAACCTAAAAGCCCACTGACAGATGACTGGATAAAGATGTAGTATTTAGATATAAAAGAATATTACTCTGTCATAACAAAGAAGGAATTTATGCCATTTACAGCAACATGGATGGACCTGGAGATTATCACAATAAAGTGAAATAACTCAGACAGAGAAAGACAAGTATCATATGATATCACTTATATGTGGAATTTTTAAAAATGATACAAATGAACTTACAAAACAAAAACAGGCTCACAGCCTTAGAAAACAAGCTTAGGAGTTTGGGATTAACAATTACAAACTACTATATTTAAAACAGACAAACAACAATGATTCACTTTAGAACACAGGGGAAATTGTTCAGTATCTTGCAACCTATTATGGAAAAGAACCTGAAAAAGAATAGACTATGTATATGTACAACTGAATCACTATGCTGTATAGCTGAAGCTAACAAAACAGCTGTATATCTGAAACTAACAAAACATGGTAAATCAACCATATTTCAATTAAAAAAAAAAGATAAGCTATAAATACCTTTATTCAAAGAAAATCTTCAACTCTTACCTCTTACAAAAAGTAAAATGGGAAGCTTGAGCAGGACCAAATTATACTGAATGAGAGGTTACATACCTTCTCCAGCACGTGGCCCATGCTACACACACATCGTGTTTTCCTTCAGCTAAGAATGGCTCTTACTGCCCAGGGAGAGAGTCCTGCTGGGACAAGGCCTCAGTGGCAGTGGCCTCTTTATCACCGCTCCATCTCACCAGGAGGCCAGGGTTTTAAGAGGGGAGGGAACACAGAGCTCATACACTTCAGATCTATTTCCTGAGAAAAACTATGGAAAGACCAAATTCACCTGCAGTGCGGGAAACATGAGCAGGGCCCCTAAGCAGACCGACAAGCCTGAAGCAAGACGGCCCGATGTTCACATCGGAACCAGAACAACAACCGTCTGGCCACAGTTAAACGATCACCATCTTACCTGCAGTGAACTGTTCGTACTCAGTGTCAGGGATGTTTCTGTTGAGAATTGAGAGATCAAAAAGTCAGACCAGGGAATCCGGACCTGGTGGATGTCTAGGCTCTGCCAATGGTAGAGGCGGCCCCAAGGGGGTATCTCCAGCACCGACTCCTCCATTTTCAGCAGGGTCTTCAGGAGGAAGGCGATGTAGATACAGACGCTCCTACAGAGGCTGAAGCCCTCTAGAGGGTTGACGTCACACAGAAGGTACCTGGCAGGGAGCAAAGGAGAGCGGGTCTTCAGGGCCAGGCCTCTGCACAGGAATCCCGGCTTAGATAGAACAGATAAAACGGGAATCCCTGCACAGCACATGGCCTAGACTCAAGACACGTTCAGCAGCTTCTGGTTTGTATAGTGGAGGCACTGCCCACCCATCTCCATGTGGCCAATTACTTCGAGTCCGGGAGCACATGCAGAAGACATCTTGGCATCTGTCTAATAACGCTAAGCACCTGACTAGTACCTGAGCACCCATTCTCCAGGGGCTCTCAAGCTTCTTGGTCTACAGACCCCTGTACACTCTTAATTACTGAGGACTCCAAAAGGCTGCTGTTTATGTGGGTTAAATCTATAAATAGTTCCTGTGTTAGAAGTTAAATTAGAACTTTAAAAAATGCTTATGAGTTCACTTAAAAATAATAACAACCTACTACCTGTTACCATTAATACTCTTAAGCAAAAAATAAGTATATTTTTCTAAACAAATATCATTAATGAGAAGAATAGCAGTGATTTTAATTTCTGCAAATCTCTTTTGGGCTGGTGAGAGCTGAATTCTTTCTGCTTCTACATTCCCTGTTTTGTGATATCACAGACCATGTTTTCCCTGGAAAACCCCACAGGAAACTCGAGAGTGCAAGAGTGTGCAAAAGGCAGTTGACATACCGGCGTTTCTACGAAAATAGTCTTGCATCTCAGGGGCCTTGGACACACTTTGATAACTGCTGCCCTACCCTAGGCGAGACTCTCCTACACAAGAGCCAGGCAAGGGTCCTGGCTTCTTTAATGAGTTACGGCAGCCACACCCCTCCCTTCTCGGTATTAATGTTTCCCACAATCTCCATTACTGCAGATGAGGATGTAATCCTCAACTGGGGCCTCTAATCCCAGAAGACTGCCAACCTTGAGAGGGAGGGCCCATCTACCATCCCTACAGCCCGCACAGTCTATTTTGAGTCAAGCCCTAGATAACTGCTAATCGGCACTGACCCTTGTCTTACTCCTGAGGTTTATCGAAGGAGCCAACATCTGGATGGAACTGAATTTCCCTGCAGATAAACAAGGCTGATAAACCCCATCAATCCAACATCTCATTCTGGGGCTCTTCAAAACCCGGGTAAGGCCCCGCTTCATAAAAGACGGATCCTCCGCCTGCCCTTCCCGTGGTTTCTGGGAGGCCGTGGCCACGCAGGGCTACCCGGACTCCCGGTCCCAGCCCCAGCGCCCGAGGGGGAGGACAGCCTGAGGCTGTGCCCCAGCCCTGTCCTCCCCGCCCCAACCCGCTCCCCTGCACCACGGCCCCTCCCCGGCAGCCACACCAACCCGGATCCCACCCTGGTCCGTGTCCACCGGCCCCGCCAAAGGCGCGGCAGTACGTTTACCGTCTGTGGGACGCCGCCCCAGACAGGATGTCGGCCGCCGACTGACCAGGCCAGAACTAGTCGCCCGGCCGAGCAAGCCGTCATCCCCAGCAGCAAGCACCGCCATGGTCCCGGGCAGCTGCACACTTCCGGAGCCCGCTGCCCGCCCCAGAAGCGCAGGCCGGCCCTCGCGGAGCTTGGCGCATGTAGCCATGGCAACGCCGCGGGGCCCTACCCTAGCGCTTGCGTCTGCGCCCTCCCGAGTCTAGATGTGCGAGGGCAGAACTTGCGGAGCCAATGGGAGCCAGGGCGAGGCCAGGACGCTGGTGGGGGTAGGCCTATGGGGCAGCTGGGTGGGGTCGTGGCGGACGGGGCCGCGCGGACGTCCTCACCTGCAGGTGGCGCTGGCCGGAGGCTGGGGCGGTGCTGCCACCTGTGGGCGGGGCGGAGCAGCGGAGGGGCAGCGGGGCAGAGGGGCAGCGGGGCAGCGGGGTGGGTGCACCCTCACCTGTCCGTTTGCGGGGCTCAGCCTGGGCTCCGCAGCCTCCGCTTGCACCGGACGTGGACCCAGGCTGCCGGTGGGCAAGATAGAGGACTGAGCCCAGGCAAGCACGGCTGGCCAGATAGGGCACCTGAAGTGAAGATCCGCCAGGCCCGCTGCCGGCCTTGAGTTCACGCTGCTGGGAAGTTTCCAAGAAGAAGGGATCTGTCCCAAGAGGTGAGGTAGGGCAGGGGTGCCAGAGGTCGGGTGCGGTGCGGTCTTACAGGAGAGCCACGGTGAGAGGGTGCAGAGCAGCCCTTGTGTTGGCGGGGCTAGGAATTTTGGGTATGGGGTGGGGATGGTGTGTGCCATGCTCTGTGGTCTCCCCAAGAACTCTCACCCCCAAGCAAGGGACCCTGCTCCTTCCAGCCTTCACTGCATCCCCTGCCTTCCCCAGCACCACTGGCCCTGCCCCCGGAGTGTCCCATGGCCTCTCCCCACACCGGGCACTGTCCCTGTTACAGGTACTGAGCTCCTGGTGGTTCTATCCCGAGGGTGGTGGCTGTATGTGACCAGTTATTACGCCTGGAGACTTTGTATGAAACCTCAGACCATAATGCAGGCATGCACAGAGGCCCCTCAAACAGGATTCCCTGCATGGCCCTCCCCACCACGCACCCACAGCGCAGCTGCCACACCGGGCAAAGCCTGCCAGAGGACCGCTGGTCCCTCTCCTCCTGTCCCTGATCAAGAGTGCACCGCCCAAACTGCTGGGTATTTAGGGGGCCTTAGAAGAGCAGCTGGTATTTTCATGGGCAAATATTTCCTCTTTTGGGAAGATTTGAGTGCAAAGGGATGTAGGGTATGCTTTTTCTGTTGCTCTGGAACTGGTGACTAGGATGCAAACTTAAGTCAAAGCAGTTTTTAGAGAGAGCCGCAAAATATCTAACCCAAAGATCACTGTTCCCCAGCAATGGCAACACCACCTGGCGGGTGGGGGGCCTGGAGCATCTTTCTGAAGGTTGGGGTTTGCACCTTCCAGCTGTGACAGAGCCCGAAACAGCTCTGAACACGCTCCAACAGGCTTTTCCAGCACAAACTGCCTTTATTTTGAATCTGGGTAAAGGAACCAGCTGAGAAATCTGCATAAATCTCCCTGGGTGTAATCATGCCGTTTATGCTGAATGAAAGATCGGCTCTCCACATGCTAACATCTTAGGACTGAATGTGTGTCGAAGCCTTCATGCATGTAGCGTGTTGGGAACAGCGTTTCATGGTGAGGGGAACTGTATAACTTACATGTGTATGGGGAAGCCCTCACTCCAACAGGCTTTTCCCGCGCAAACTGCCTTTATTTCGAAATTGGCTGTTGCTGAGAAATCTTGGTAAGCGTTCCTAGGTGTGACCATGCCCATTATGCTGGATGAAAGAGCGGCTCTACACCTGTTCACATCTCAGAAATGAATGTGTGATGAAGCCGTCATTCACGTAGCGTGTTGGGAACACAGAGTTCCGTGGTGAGAAGGACTATGTAAATTATATATCTACGATGAAGCACTCGCTCGAACTGGGTATTCCAGCGCACACTGCCTTTATTTCGAAACTGGCTTCTCAGAAGAACTGCGGTCTCCACTGCAGGTCTGTCTCCAAGCCAGGAATGACCTGGGAGAGGTTTTATGAGTCTTTAAGGGAAAAAAACAAACAAATCTTTAGATAAATTACTGAAAGTAACTTCCAGCTTTCCCGGGAAAGTCCTCTTTCCAATGTTTAAGGCTAGTTGACAGGGTGTCAAGTTGCCTAACCACTCACATCTGAGCAAGTGCTACCTCTCTCTCCAGCTCCCCGCAGCATCCACCTGTGGCAACTTGGCCACAAGAGGGCAAGAAAGCTCTTTCCCCACGCCAGCGCCAGCGTGGCTTGGGAAGCAGTGGAGGCTGAGAGAAAGGGCCCCGCCCTGAGGTTTGGGGGGCCTGCAGCCACAGCCAGAGGAGCGGGGGTTTTCAGAGTGGCCCAGCAGGGAAACCAGGCAAAGCCGCCTAGCCCAAGTCTTCCCTGCCCAGACAGCCCCATGAACTCTTTTGGGCCCCACTCCACATTTGGGCCCCCTGCAAAAATGTACCACGGGATCCACACCTGAGAAGGCAGAAGGAGTGCCCTTTGGCCTGGGGTCCCATCAGATGTGTCCTATGAGACCTGTGGCCACATACCTTACTTGTCTCTCCAGGTCACTGAAGGGTCTGTGCTGGGCACCTTGGTGGTCAGGGACATGGGAACAACTCTAAACTCTGAAAAAGGACAGAGAGACTCTTCCTGGAAGCAAGGATTCCAGGGAGAAGCCTTGCCCAGAACTGGGGGACTGTGTCCTGAGTAGACCCCTGGAGGCAATGTGGGGCTGTGGGGTCCTCTTCAGAGAAGGGAGCATGTGTGCTTTCCGGGGGTGGGGCCCTGCTTTGTCCAGTCATGTCCTTGTGTAAGACTCATTTACAAACATCTCCCAGTCCACCTAGGGGTGGCCCCAGGGGTGGGGGAAGAGGAGAGTGAAGGGTGCAGACTTAGGGCCCCCTGACCCACACAGGGAGCCAAGGGTCAGTGGGAAAATTTTGGGAGTCCAGTGCAGGGGTGGAGGACGAACACTAAGAACATGCCAAGTCGTGAAATAAAGTGACCCGTGACCACGAGACACAGGCGGCCGTACACCAAAGGATGGAGACAGAAATTTAGACCCAGGCTCTGAGAACCTTGAGAGGGGCTGGAGGGTCCCAGGAGCCCTCAGGAACAGCTCTTCTAGGGGCACAGACATCCCAATACACACATTTCTCATGGATGCTTTTTGGGGTGCAGAGTGAGTTACCAGGATCCTGAACGTAGTATGGAATCCCACCCCCTTTTTCATCAAGTTTCCTGGCAATAAATTGCTGTCATTTGTCCTTGGACATGCACAGGGGAGGTGACTGCTTTGGGGGTCACTGCAGGACTAGAATCTTCTGGTGTGGGCTCTGTGACCACAGAAACCCAGGGGGATTTCTTAACGGGAGCACCTGGAGACCATGCCTGCAAGGACCACCCTCATGGGATGGCCAAGGAGCCCGTGGTACCCAGGTCACTAGGTGACGAAGTTGTGAGGTTGCCTGGGGTATCCTGGGGGCATGTAGGTTTCTGTGGTCAGCACGTGGGCCCAGCACTGCTGAATGGCCTGCACAAAGAGGGGCCTGCCCTCCTGATGACGGCTTCTAATACCTGTAGGGAAACTGCCCCCAGGGCTCCTGGAGGTCCATATTGAGAGCGTCCTGCCAGGCATGTGGGGTCACCTTCCCCTGATGCAGAGGCAGACCTCTCCCCCTTGAGGCCCAGGGGACACCTGGCTCAGGTCCCACCTGTGTGCCCTGGACACGCAGAGCCCCGAGCTCTGGCTCAGACTGGGGTGTGGTCGTGTTGGGGCAGGAAAGGCCCAGAAAGGGGGCTCACTCAGGGACAGAGGCCACTCTGCAGGGATGCTGGACCTGGCAGTGATGCACTGCTTCAGAACTCCCCTGGGCTGGGTTTCCAAGCTGTGGGATGGAAGGGCCCCTCCTTCCTGCGGTGCAGTGGGGGGAACTAGATCCATCGTCAATGTCAGCCCTGAAAATGGAGGCTGCGCTACCTCCATTTCTGGAAAGAAAAATCAGGCCCCTCCAGTCCAGGTGACTCAGAAAGACATTAAGCAATGTTTGGGGTCCCCAGTTTAGGCTTTGAATTAGATCTCAGTGACTCAGGAGGCCAGATCCCTGTCCGTCGCTCCAGGAGTAGTCTTTCTGTTGGGGGACAGGATCCTCACAAACATCTTTGTCTTTGTGGGACACTCCCCTCTGACCAGCTTGGAGGCAGGGTGTAGTTGTGGGAAATCGTGTTTCCATGAGCAGAGGGCCACCAAGTGGTGGGTGCACAGGAGACTATGAGAATGAGTCCCATAGCCTTTATGAAATCACAAAACTGGGAAATGTGAAGAAGTGCATAATTTGTTTTATTGAACAAGCTGCTTATGTACATTTGGAGGGCCAGGTTCAAGGACTCTGCATCCCTCCAGGACAATAGCCTCAAGAGAAGAACAGACAGAGCAGGAGGAGATCTGGGGTTTCTCCCAGGAATGAGGCAGAACAGGGATTTCTGCAGATTTGCAAGGAGTCGCCGACCACTGAGCACGGGGTTACAACCCCACGTGACCCCTGTCGTATTTGGCTTGGGTCTGGGTCTAGCCTGATCATGTATTCTTCCAGCTGAGTTCCAGAAACTCAGAGGGTGGACTTAGAGGGGCTGCGTTTGGAATCTAGTGAGGAGGTGGAGGGTCCTTTATCTTGAGTCCCTCCAGCCTAATGACCTTAGCTGAAGCCCAACACTCCCCAGGCCCCAAGGGTGGCCGTGGAGGGAGAGCAAGCCTGGCAGGCGACCTAGGGTTCCCACTGCTGTGTCCCTCCCTTGTCTTCATTCCCTTTCACCTCGGAATGTGTGATTGTCTCGTGTCATGGTGGCCACCGCAGTGTCCCTCCCAGCAATCTCTCTTCTCCATCAGGTGGGGTTCCCACCCCTGCTCAGCCTTCTCTCTGCATGGATGCTGAAGGACCAGGCCCACCTGAAGTTCTGAGCTTGAGCAGTAAGGTGGAAACAAAGAAACCAATGGAAACAAAGAAGCAAGTGATTGTGGCAAAGCTCCCAACCACAGAGAAGCTGCCCTGAGTGGAAGGGAGGGTGTGGGCATGCCCATTTGTTTCCTGTCTCCCAGTGCTCTTAGCTTTCTTATTGCAGACCTGCATGGTTACAACAAAATGATCTGCAAAACTGAAAATATTTCCTCTCTCGCTTTTACAGAAAAGGCTGGCCAGCCTCTGGTCCCGGTACCAGGCAAGTGATTGGAGTTCCTTTCCAGTTTGGAAACATCTGGGCAGGCCCAGGTTTGCAAAAGTCTTTAAGAGTAGTTACGGAGTTTTGCTTCTAAAATTTTTTACGTCTGTATATACTTCTGAGATGCTGTTGTGCTGTGTAATTCTGAGCCGGGATTTTCTCAAACTGTTTCTCATTTCTTATAGCAGACATTCCTAAATTCCAAGGGGAACTGCATATTAAGGAAGCCATGGAATTTAGGAAAAGGATGCAGATCTCATTTCCTTTTAAGCATCGATGTACCTCCATCATGGCAGTATTGGTTATCTGTTACTAATAAGGGAACTAAGTAGTAACCAGATTAATAGAAAATTGTAGATTTTAGGTACACTGGTTCATCTTTTCAACATTTTTTGTAATGTTTGCAGTTTAAGATGATCATTCCTGGGAAACAGGCAGCCTCTTAGAATGAAATAGCATTTCCTCTGAACCATACTTAATTATTATTTCATAGACAGCAGGAAGGGTAATCACACATCACACATTTGGGGACGTCAAAGAGAAAATGTAACATTCTGGGCACACACCCACCCGTCTCCCACTGCTCTTTTCACTGTCCCATTCTCCCTGGAAGGCTCTTTCTTATCTTCTGCTCATGGCTCCAGTAACTCTTTCTTCCACTTAGTCCCTCAGCTGGTAAAGTTACTTTTCTACTTTGAACAAACAAGCCAACAGAAGAGAAATTTTACAAGCAACTCCCAGCACATCCGCTCGCCTTCTGATGTCTGTGACCTCACTCTCGCTGCCCCACCTCTTATTACAAGTGACATGGAAAGCCAGATACTCCAAAAGGCCCCGGGGCCCAATCCCTCCCATCTTCTCTGGGTTATCACTCCCAAAACCATCCTCTCTCTCACAACCTCATCTATTTTGTTCTGCTAGTTGGCTCCTATCAGTATATAAATGTCCATCCTCTTAAAAGGATCAAACAGCACTCCATGAACCTAATTCACCCCCACCAACAGCCACCCTGTGTCTTTGCAGCAAATCTTTAAGGAGATGTTTAAACTCACTGTCTGCATCTTCTCTTGAGCCTTCCTCTTTTACACCCAGTCTGGCTTTTCCCCTGATCCCTCGCTCTACGGAAACTGCCCTGTCAAGGCCATCAGTGACCCCACGTTGCTAAATATAGTGGTGAATTTTCAGTCCTCATCATGCGTAGCCCCTCGGCAGCATTTGACCCAGCTCTTCCATCCCTTCTCCCCCGTGTTCCTGCTTCACTCAACCTCCATACATCGCTCTGTCTGCTTTCTGCTTTTGGTCTACTGGCTGGTCCTTTGCCAATGTCTCCTCTTTTTTCCAAACATGTACTGTGGGTGTGCCCCAGGTTTGGTTCCTGGGCCTATCCTCTCTCTCTCTGCTATTCCTTTGGTGGAAACAACCCAGCCTTGGAAATTGGCATGCCATCAATTTCTCGATTTCTCCAAAACTCCCTGATTTGCCCTTTCCATCTGGACCTTTATCCCTGAGACTCACATTCTTTTTCTTTCATTCATCTTGCTTTCACATTCATACATATGTTCTACTATGTAATTATTTTGACAAATTTTGAATCAGTAAATATATATCATGTAAAATACTCAAATCTATATTATTTCCACTAAGATGCTTATTCTAACTTAGAACATTTCAGCATTTCTGTATTTATGTGAATAAAGCAAATAGTATTTCTACAAGCCTCATAGTTAAACAGTGTGTATGTTTGGGGCTGTTATGTAACATGAAATAAAAATACATCAACATAGTCCTTTTTCATTTATTTTTATGTAACACCGAGATGAGGTTTTTGCACTGAAGACTGGTTTTATTGAAATTTTACCTTCGTTATAGACAGTCAGTTTATGTGAAAGCCCTCATTTCTCCACTTTTCTGATATATTTTCCATTTGGCTATATATAACATATATCTTGGCATGAAACAAAATTCCCAAATCATTCACATAATGAAATTAATACATTTAATTCATATTTTTTAAATGTTAAAAATAAAAAGAAAACAGACTCCTCTACCTATTAAGCATTTCTGCGGCAATATGTAATACAACACTTAACCATGACATTGAAGAACTGAGCTGATACCAGCCCCTTTCCACCTGCTCAGCCCCACCTTGTCCCATACCCTGTAGATGGAGAGGACATCCCTCCCATTGTCCAGGTCCAGATGTTGGAATCATGTCCTTTCTCTCTCTTTCTCTTACACACACAGACAGAAAATCCAGCTTGTTAGAAAATTCTGGATACTCTGTCTTCATTAACCACCTGCTCCCTGCACCCCGCCCTCCTAAGAGCCACCTTCAGCCCTTCCTGGACACCAATAGCCTCCTGTTTCCATCTATGCTTTCCTACAATCTCTCATCCACACAGAGTCAGAGGGAGCCTGTAAAAGCATACATTGAGGGGGTGGGTGTAGCTCAGTGGTAGGGCGCATGCTTAGCATGCATGAGATCCTGGGTTCAATCCCCAGCACCTTCATTAAAATAAATAAATTACTTCCCACAAAAAACACAAACACAAAAGCATAAGTTGGACTACATCACCCCTCCCCTCAAAATTCACTAAACGGGTCACAATTCCATTAGGAGCCAAAGCCGTCACAAAGGCCTTAGGACCCGGCGTGCTCTGCCTCTCCGCCCACACTCTCCCCCTCACTCTGGGGGCCACTGGCTCCGGCTCTTCCTTCTTCCTCTGGACCTATTCTGCTTCAAGTTCACTATTCCGTGAGATCTGCCAGGATTGCCTTATTCACTCCTGCTTGCCACCCACCCCACCACCATCACACGAATTTGCTCATATCACTCTTATCTTTTAAAATTTTTCCAAGCTCTTGCTACTCCCAACATTCTGCCTGTTTCCTCTGCTAAAACTCTGATCCCCTAGTGATGGGGAGTCATGTCTATTTTGTTGACTGATAAAGCCCGAAAGCCTTGGGAACGGGTCTAGTTAGGAGATTCCCGTACATAGTAGGAGCTTATACACATTTGCTGAATGAATGTAGATGCTCTGGTCCAATCCGATGGAGCACTTCTGTGTCCTGCTCAAAGAATAACTCTCCTTTCCACCTGAGAGGGGGTGACAACTTCCTTGGTGATCAAAGACAAGATCTTTTTGCTTTATGCTGTTAACCTTAGGCGGGGAGACTGGGGGATCTTCATATATATTTTTAAATTTGGTTCACTCTGCAGTTTGTCTTTAGTCTCTGTGTAATTTTGAGAAACTCTTTATGAGTGATCGTTCTTCCATCAGATTGAACAGGGTCCAGGGGGAAGTACCAAGCCTGTCTCATCGGCCATCCTGTGTGTCATGTCCTGGGACCCAGTGGATGCTCAGCCCCTAAGTGAATCGACAGGATTGAGTGAAGTGATGGGAGCATATCCTTATTGTGGTGGCTGCTTTCTGTCCGATGCCTTGAGATTTGAGGAAGGGTTTACAAGTGCAGAGGGGAGAGTTCAGGTCCTCTGTGCTCTTCCTGAGTGCCCTGGCCTTACCCATTCCCCCAGCCCCCTCTGGGCAGCCAAGCCAAGGAGCTGGGCCACTGGGGGTTGTGCTGATCAATAATCCACCTTCACCCCATGTACGGGGGGTAGGTACACGTGGTTGTAGAATCTGGAGTCAGGTCCTTGGAGGAATTCCTCACTGAACTATGTTTTGAACATTTTATTTTTCTCTATAACCTCCAGCTGAAGAAGAAGATAGTCTTAGACACATGAATGTTGAGGACGCCTACTGTCCCCTCCGAACCTAGGTGGGGCTGGGGGTCTGCTGTTTGTATAGCCAGTGGGCTCGTGTTGCTTTGGACATCTCTATGCCTGAATTCCTGCAGTACACTCGGTGGTAAGGACAGGGATGCCTGGCAGGGAGGGAAGCTTGCCGGGAGACTGCACAGCTGGGGAGATGTTAACCTGGGATGAGCGGGAGCCTGCTGATGCATGGCATCTCGGTGCAGGGAACTCTCCACACTCAGAAGGGTTCCCACTCCTGCAGGGGCCCTTTGATCAGGGTGTTGGGCGGTCAGGGGACCGCAGGGGTCCCAGTGAGGATTAAGGTGCCTTCAGGCAATGGGAAGTGAGGAGTCCAGCGGCACTTAAATTAACTGTGCACCCAAACCCAGCCCCCACCTCTTTCAGCCTGTTTCCTAATCTGCAATACTGGAATAATATTAACCATCCCGCGGGGTCGTTGATGGGCTGGGACAGACTAGACAGTCAGGAGCTGGAATTCCTCTGTCCCCTGATTGTTTTCCTTCTTTCTGACTATTTGCTCTCACAAGCTCAGTCTCTCTGTCTCTCTTTCTTTCACTTTTAACTTTCTCTCATGCTCTGGTTTCATTTGATTTCCAACCACCGCCCCTCCCCCTCGCTAATCGCTAGATGAGTGAACTTGATTTCTGTGTGTCAGTTCCAAATTCTTAGGAAAGATGCTCTGTCTCCCTCTGGATCTGTTGTCCAACCCATCAGTTGTGGCCAGAGGATCGAGTCCCTCTGGGACCAGTGGAGGTTCTATGCCCAGCCCCCCAGACACCACTGTGGGAGCACATAGCTCTCCGAGGAGGAGGTACTGGCTGTGACCTTGTGTCTGTCAGTATGAATTTATGTCTCCTCTTGCCCCACCTTCGTCCTCCTAAACAAAGATGAAAATTAAACTCTCCCGGGATTTGTGTCATGGAACACTCAGGGTGGGGGCTAAGGAGGCTGGAATCTCTGCTGCATGTAAGGGGCTACAGTGAATCCCCAATGAGAGCCTGCAAAGGGAACACCACCGGCCCCACCCGGCACTTATGTCGCTGAGTCTGCATGATGTTGTGCTAGGATCCTGACCACAGCTCGGGGGTCTGGTCTGACCAGTTAGCCTTTGAAATCAACCAGCTTTGTATTCCTCAATCCCTCCCTGAGGTTTTATCTGAACCACCAGCTTCTGTATCTCTGAAGTCAGATGATGAGGACCCTTCACGTAAGCCGTTCGCACAACCCTGTGCAGGCCTTTGTGTTGCGCGGTCTGCCCGGCGAGCTGACCGAGGTTGGTATTTTACTGATGTTAGAAATAGTCTGGTTTCCCGATGCACTGTTCCACTGAACAAGCAACAGAAGCCACTTCTCGCTGATAAAAGCAAAAAAGGGACTTAATGAGAAGATACTGGGAGGGTGTGTGGAGTGGCCAGGACCGGAGCCAATCCAGGAGCTGTAGAAGGTGTTAGGGAGCCCCAGGCACCAGGCCGGGCAGGGTGCTACCGGGCCCCCTGCCACCCCAGAATGGACCCCCCTCCACCTGACCCTCCACCTCACTCACTGCAGGTTCACGTCCCGGCAGGTCCAGGTCACATTGAATCCACCAGCACACACCTCAATGGGGAAGTTGGCCCCGTCTCAGCTGAGGGCGTGCCCGGTGTGGGGAGAGGCCCAGTTAGAGGAAGGAGGTTCTCCTACTGTTCTGAGTTAAGGTGTAAGTCAGTGCCCATCACTCAGGAGAGCCAGGCTGGTCTGACTTCATTGTGGTGACTAGGCCGTCTGAGTTCACTTATTACTTTCTATATTTGAAGGCCCTGGAGGGAGAATAAGTGAATGTTCTAGTATTTATTTTGTGTTTCCCACGTACCAGGTGTGGTAAGCAAGCCACTTCAGACAAGGCCCAGAGCAACCACGTTAATAGGCCATGGAGCAAGTCGTGCAGTCAGGCCTCTGTTGTCCCAAAACACGTTTCCCCATCGGCTCCGTAGTTACCAGTGGAAACTGGGGGGTTTATGGGACTCTGTGCTCCTGTGGGGGCTGGGATGTGTGTGTTTAAATCCACATCTTCAGAAACTCGGCTAGAACCACAGCCACTGATTGCACGGAGGCAGAGGAGGGGAGCTGGTCCAGCTCGTGTGGAGCTCAGAAGTTGCTCCTTCTGTCCTGAAAACAACACCAGGGCTGAGGGAGCTGCAAACCCACTGCTCTTCTTAGATCCCAGAAAACTGAGGGGAAAATCTGCTGCCAACACAGAGAGGCAGCCGGGCAGTCTTGGAGAGTCACAGCTCCCAGGGCAGAACCCGCTTTTGTAAGAACCCCGGTGGCAGGCAGATTTAACAGGTCCCTGAGGCCAGTGGGAGGCTCAGCATGGGGAAGTCTGAGTGTGACAACTCCAGGGGGCCAGTCAGAGGGGCCCCATGCTCTTTTTCATGCATTTCACCTCCAGGACCATGTCCTTTTCTCTGAATGAAGGTCAGAGGAAAACCCCTCATGCTTCCTGCCTGGAAAGGAGAAAATAACTCTATTGAAATATACCCAGAACATTCTGTTTCATTGGGGGAAGTTGTTTTTTGTTTGTTTGTTTTTTTACTGGGAAATTATTTTACCAGAGCCTAACCAACCTGGGGGAAGGTAAATACCTTCTGTGTCACCCAAATTGGGGTGGAGGGAAAGAGACACACTTGTGGAGGTCACAGCTCAAGGCACAGGCTCAATGAGAACTAATCACAGGACTACAGATGCTCCCCTCTGTCCCACCACCCCATCACCTTCCTCCATGTCAGTAGGGCCCCTGTGTAATAACAGGAATAAAACTGAAAGAAGTAAATGTCTCAGGAGTGCCTAGGGAAAACCCAAAGACAGCGGGGAGATGAAAACAAGGACACACAGGCTGTTTTAGCCTCTCACACCAATAGCTGTAGCAAATTACACACAACCCAGTCCCAGCAGATAAATAGAAAATCTCACAGAAGAAACTATTTATTTTGGTTCTCTTACCCAGGGCATCCCACGTTGCATGCTCGCCTAGTATTTAATGGAAGCAAGTGCATCTCAGAAGGGACATAACTGAAGAGGGATGGCTTTCCAGACTCTGACTGGCAGAGAGAGCAGCAGCCTGGTGAGAGCATGGTGAGGGGTGGGGTAGGGGCTGGGCTGCCTTCTTCCCCAAATAAGGAAACTTCCTGAGGCCAGCACTGTGGGAAGGAGGGCCATGGGGTGGAAGCATCCAGACTTCTTCCTGAGAATTGATGGGATGCCTCCAAGGGACCATTCAGTTGTCCAAACTGGGCCCTGAGGGTGGGAGCCATTCTGTCAGACTCAGAGCCCAGGACTGAGGTGGGCGCACAGCAGGTCTTACTTGGCAGGGTCCATTTCACTTCCGTGAAGTCCTGTGTAAAACATGAAGGGTGGACGTCCTTGTGAGTACAGCTCTGCCCTCAAGAGTGGTTTCAATTCCTCTCTTCCTGGAAAACAGTATCTGTGAGCCCGTCCTGGTTGACGTCAGAGAGATCACCCTAGTGGCTCAGCCTAGTGGCAGGGAACATATACTTTCTGGCAGGCAACCCCAGAGGTCCACTGATGCATCATGTGCTGACAAGGATATGAGTCCCTGCACGCCGATGCAACAGCAGAGGCTCTGCCACAGGCCCAAGAGTTGGTGTGTGGGACATGCAGGGGTGCAGCGGTGTAGGTGGTGCAAGGTGAAAGTTGTGCCAGGGGTGCACGGGCTGTGGAGGGTGCAGGCAGTTCAGGGGCACAGGGAGTGCCGGGGTGCAGGAGTGCAGGGATTGCAGAGGTTCAAGAGTGCATGCAGTGCAGGGGCTGCAGGGGTTGCAGCGGTGTAGGGGTGCAGGGAGGTGCTTAGGCTCGTGGCCAGAATCAGAAGGCAGGTGCACATGCTCGCAGTCACCCTGACCCCTGGAGGCAGGTGTGGTGCGTTTGGGGTGGCTTCGACGGGAGGGGGCTGCCCAGTAAGCTGGTTGTTTCCTTCTCTTCCCCGCAGCCTGGCCTGGAGGCGGCCTTGGCCGCAGGAGATTCCCCGGAAGTAGGACTCCAGGTGAGCTTGCTCCTGGGAGGCGGGGCGGTTCGGTCAGGGGCGGCCGCAGCGGCAGAGGCAGCGGCAGAGGCGGCGGCAGCGGAGGGGAGCAGCACTGCCCCTGGCGAGCTGGTGGATTAGCTCCCGTCTCCCTGGAGGCCGGGCCTGGGAGGGGCCTCTGCTGCCCCAGGTCGCCTGACACACCTGTCCCACTCAGCTTGCTGAGGAGGGGAGCGGGGCAGTGCAATTAGGGTGCGGGGGCAACGTGGGTAGGGGGCCCGCCGCCCGGGAGCCGGCAGTTTGCTCCCCTCCTCCCCGCGGCGTGGCCTGGGGGCGGCCTCTGCTGCCCGAGAAGCCGGACGCCCGTCTCCAGGTGAGCTTGCTGCTGGGGGGCGGGCGCGGTGCGTTCAGGGGGCGGGTAAGCTGGCGCAAATAGTTTCTCTCTATGGCTTCTCTTTTCATTTGCTTAGCAGTGTTTTGAAGAGCTTTGAAGAGTCTTCATTTTGATAAAGTTCACTCTATCAGTTACTTTTTAAAATAGATTATACTTTTGGTGTCATAGCAAAGAAATGTTTGCCAAACCCAAGGTCATATTGCTTAAGCCTATGCTTTTCCTCCTAGCTGTTTTATAGTTTTGGATTTCCTATTAAGATCTATGATCCATTTTGAATTAATTTTTCTGTATTTTGTGAGGTATGGGTCAAAGTTCAGTTTTCTCTTTTTGCATATGGATATCTAATTGTTCCAGCACGACTTGCTGAAAAGATCCTTTCTCCACTGCATCCTTACTGAGATTCAATTGTCCATCTAAGTGTTGATTTAGTTCAGAACATTCTATTCTGTTCCATTATTCTATTTTCCTGTTTTACAACAATACCGAACTTTCTGATTACTGTAGCTTTATTTTTAAAAGTCTGAAAATCAGATAGTGTAAGTCTTCAAAATTTTTCCTGTTCAAAGTTGTTTTGGATATTTGCGATGTTTTGCATTTTTATATGAATTTTAGAATTACTTTTAAAATTCCTTACGTCCTGTTCTGTCAAATTTCCACCCATGTCTTTGGCCATCTTCAAAGCTACATTTTCTGAAGAAGTTTCTCTGGATCCCAGGTGAAAGGAATTTTTCTTCTTCTGTGCTCCATACACACTTCATAATATTTGATTGCATTTATTTACATTTAGCTGTATTTATTTGTCTGATCTTTCCTGCCATATAGTAAACCTCTCAAGATTAGAAATCTTGACTTGGTTCCCTCTGTCTGCTGAGAAAACTAGTTCTGTGCTTTGCAGGAGTGAGCCCTGCAGTCAGAGGCATCTGCAGCACACATCTATCTCATCGCTTGCATATTGTCAAGGAATCCTGCAGATTTAGAATTGTTTATTATTTGTTATCTCCAAAACAGCTCAGTGTTTATTACTTCTATTGCTACTGCTGCATTTTCAAACAGCAATGGGCTAATTATTTTCCAAATATCAAAACTTGCTACAATTGACTTGTGATGCTAGTTATGTACTGCTGTGTCTTAACAACCTGCTCAGTGTTCATAGGCTCCTTCACTCATGAAACTTTTGGTAGGATGTCTTTGGCTACTTGAGCAGCACTATCTGAACTGATTCCTCCTGTATTTCCACTGTCCCCTCGATCCCTCCTCCAGCCCTCCCTGGGGGACCAGTAGTTCTGCCCTCAAAAAGCCTGTTGTTTCTCAGGAAGATTTTCCTGTGAAATATAATCATGTCCCTCTTGTGGGGACGTTCAGTCCAGAGATTTGGCGGCAGGGGAAAATGTTTAGTCTGCTTTTGGTAGAGCCTAAACTGTTCCATAATTATTATAAGCAAATCCAATGAGGAAACTGTGCTGGCATCTAACAAATCAGCATAAATGTCTGATGAGGAAGATCAGCTTCCCCATCCCACTCAGGCGTCATGTTGATGTGACACTCACCTTGGCTAACATGTTCTCCTGTGTGCAACGTAAGTTTGAAGACATTATGAATGGCTTTTTGTTTTTCTTCCTTAGTCTTTCCACATTCAGTGTGTCTGGTGAAATTATATGAATCCTACTTATTTGCAGCCCAGCACTAACCTTTTTTTTTTTTTTTTTTTAAGAATCGCGTGTTTAATAGGCTAGTGGACAATTTGTTAGAAGATAGAAGTCCTCTTAGATTTTGGTCCTAAATTCAAATCTTGGTTAGTGGTGAATGAAAATTCCCCTTAAAATTTAAAATACAGTGATATAAAGTTTTAAAAATAGTTAAATTTTAGTCAATTTCATTAAACACTATAACATTTATTTACCTTTAACCTGTTTCTGGGGCAATTTTGCAATGATTCCCTCTCTTCATTGATTCTCTCTTTGTCAGAGTCCTTGAGAAGCCCCTGTCATCACTGTCAGTATCATCATCATCATCATCATGATGAAACGGATTCCTCTGGAAGATTCTAGGAAAATAAATAGATGGATGGGGAGACACGTAGGTGAGTGTTTGTGTACACACTGAGAAGAATTATTAGACGTTAGATGCACAATATCCATTCCATTTAGAGAAGAATGTGGTCATGAAATCCTGATGTGGTGAATGAAGGAAGCGGTGGGAACAGGATGGTCAATGGAAGGGAGAAGGAAGTGAGCAAAGCTGGGAGCATAGATCCTCTGTTAGAGACCAGCACGTTGGTGTGAATGAAGGGACTGTGGTGGCAGAACAATGTGTCCCCCACAGGGAAGTCACCTGTGACATGTTACTGTAGACAGTAAAGGGATGACAGGCATTTTAGGACAAAAATCTTAAAAAAATCTTAGAGGATTTTCCTTCTAAATTGGCTATTAGCCTTTTAAACCCATAATACGTTGTTAAAGATTAGTGCCAGGTTACAAATAAACAGGATTTGTATAATCTCACCAGACGTACTGAATGTGGAAAGACTAAGGAAGAAAATCAAAAAGCCGTTCACAAGTGTCTTGAACCTTTAATTGCTCACGAGAAAAAATGTTACCTACGGTGAGTGTCACAGCCACATACATAATGCCTGAATGGGATGGGACAAGGGGATCCTGAGATGAGGTGATCGGGAGAGTAGCCTGGATTTTCCAGGTGGGCCCAGTGAAATCACAGGGGTCTTTACAAGCATAGGACATTTCCCATCTGAGTTTAGGATCAGAGGGAGGTGCAGCCATAGAGCGATGTTCAGAAAGGCTGCTGGCCATGAAGATGAAGGAAGTCGTGGGGCACAAGTTAGGAAGGTGGGTGACCACTGGAAACTGGAAAAAAACAAACAAGGAAACATTTCTTCTAGACCCTCTAGAAGGAAGGCACCCTGCTGGTATCTTGAATTTAGCCCAATGAGAACTGTGTTGGATCTCTGACCTCCACAGCCATAAGCTGATAAATCTGTGCTGGTTTAAGCTATTAAGCTTATGGAAATTTGTTACAGTGGTAATAGAATAATAACATAGTGAGCGGTATTGTAAGGGATTAAAGGTCTAGGATGGGATGTGGAGAGGATTCTGACATTTACACCTATAAAACAACCAGGTGAACTGGGAAGGTGTTTTAAGGAAGACCTACCTGGCAGGGCTGTTGAGCAGACTGTTTGGAGTGAGGAGAGAATTGGAGTAGAGGAATCAATTAAATCTCTACCAGAAAAATAAGGAATAAAATCTAACAGGGCTTCAGTGTTAGTGGATGTAGGAATGGAAATGGGCAGAGAGATATAAACATTACTTTGAAATTAGCTACAGGTTTGATGACTGCATGTTGGGGAGAGTTAGGCGATGTGTGGACTGAATGTTTGCATCCCCTCAAAATCTATATGTCGAAACCCCATCTCCCAGGGTTATGGTATTGGGAGGCGGGGCCTTTGGGAGGTGATTAGTAGGATAAAATGAGGTCAAGAGAATAGAGCCCTCATGAATGGGATTAGGGCACTTCTAAGGGGCCCCAGAGTACTTGCTTCTCTCTGCTTTCCACCCCATGAAGATAGTGGGAAGACAGCCATCTTCAAGCCATGAAGGCAATCCTCTCCCAGATACCTTGATCTTGAATGTCTCAGCCTCCAAAACTTGAGGAATATGCTGGTTGTTTAAGCCACCTGACCCATGGTAATTTTTTACAGCATCCCAGACTGACTAAGACAGTGGAGAATGCCTCCGGGTGTGAAAATGATTGCCTGGAGAATGCTGAAACCCAGGGAAGTGGGCAGCACAGACGTTAAATCACTTAATCCTGCCAGCACAGTAGGAGATAGAGTCTACATATTCCTCACCATTTAAAGGTTAGGAAAAAGAGGCACAAATGAGTAAAATAATAACAACAACAACAACAATAATAATAAAAATTTCTCCAAGATTCACACAGAACCCCCTAGAGGCAGAGTGAGAATTTATACTCAGGCAGGCTGGCCCCGGAGACCCTGCTCATAACTACTAAATCAAATGGCCTGGCGTATGTGGATCTTTTTTTTTCAACTGTGATATGACTGTACTATGTCCAGTAACTTATAACTTCAAAATACCTCACTATAAGGGAATCATTAGTCACGGGCATTACAAACCACAGAAAGCTTGACATACAAAAATAACCTGTTAGGGCAAGAAAACCACTAATGTTTCTAAACATCATACGTGCTAAGCCTTTGCTGTAAAATGTTTATTTATAATTCTGCCTGGCTACAGAATAACTTCATATTTCTGCATGTGGCTGGTGGCTCACATGTTGGACAGCATGGGCCTAGAGAACTTAAATGACTTGCCGAGCCTCACCCAGGAAGCTCATGGTGGAATCAGATCTACAATCTGGGACTTTTCCTTCTTATCCAGCAAGTCCTTCATGGAGGCTTAGAAGCTTCTCCTTTGGTGCCCAGCTGTCTATCCATGCTTATGACATCTTGTCAGGTGTCCCAGCCTGCTCCTGAACATCAGCCGGTACACACTTCTGCTCTTTTCTGACCATTTAATATCTCTTAGAAATTTTGGTGACATCAGTTCTTATCTGGAAGGGTAGTGGCTAGAGATGTAAATGTGTCCACAAGAGCCGACTGACAGATTTTTTATAAACATAGCAAGAGTGGTCAAGAAAAAAAAAGTCAGGAAGAAAGACCAGCAGAAGCAAGTCATTTAATATACGAAATCAATACTTTCAATGTTTGGTTGTGTTACTGAGTCCAAACTCATTCTGCTCACTGCAGGACAGGCCAATAAATTGGAAGACCACGTTCTGTGGCAAGAAATAGCGTCTTTAATTAGAAAGCCAGCTGACTGAGGAGATGGCAGAGTAATTGTCCTGGAGAACCATCTTCCCCTAGACACAAATCAGGCTCCTTTTATATTAAAAATGGGAAGGGGGTGTTCTTGGTTGTTGCAAACATCTTGGTGTAGGAATCCTTTGTTGTTGCAGCTGTCCACCGGGGTCAGATCCCTGTAAACCTCCAACAAAACAAATGTTATTTTCTGTTCTGCAACATGTTATCTTTATAAGAATGGAAAAGTGTTAATATCCTTAAAGGTCAAAGCCTTGAGAATAGTTTCTCCTGTGTATTTCAGGCTCTAGGCAACATTGTTTCATAAAAGGTGCAGAACCAACAAGACTAAGCCTCGGAAACAGAGCACAGGGTTAAAGTCAAAGAAAAAGATGTAATATGGAGTCAGATTTGTTCTTTCCTATTTCAATAGTGCCATGGAGAAACCACTTTGGGCAGCTTTTTGTGGGGAGGCTTTCTCTCTCTGTCTCTGGGCATCTCTGTTGAAAACCCTTCCTAGCTGTCTGGCCTGCTGGAAACCCATTCCACCTGGTTTGCCCTGAAGATGTGTTCTGTTTATAACTCATTTATACTCCTTGGAAAACAACTCAATTAAATCTCAATTGGTTTTCCACCAGCTCCCCTGGGCAGGGGTCAGTGATAGCATGTTATTATTTTATAAAAAATATACATAATAAATGAAGTCATAAAACAGCACTGGGCATATAGGAGAGTCAATAAATGCTTCCTGGCTTAAAGCAAAAGTGACGGCTCAGTTTTCCGTGGCTGCTGTACTTGCTGAGCTAGTTACTCCTTCCCTCCATTACACTTTCTTTTTAACTGAAAAAGAAACCCATGCATATGGTAAAAAAATTCAAACAGCACAAAAATACACAAGGGAAAGGTTTCCCTCATCCTTTGTTCTCTCAGCCCTCCCTGGAGATGCGACTGTTTACAATCTTTTGTGAGCTTTTCCAAATATTTTATGCACATTTCAACCTATGTATGGAAATTCCTTTAAAGTTTTACTTATTTTTAACCTAAAAGGATTTAAATCCTCAAGTGGCTTCTGCCTCGATAATAGCAAAGAACAAATCAGACTCTGTAGTAGATCTGTTCCTTTGACTTTAACCCTGTGCCCTGTTTCCTAGGCTTAGTCTTGCTGGTTCTGCACCTTCTGTAAAACAATGTTGCCTACAGCCTGAAATAGACAGGAGAGCCTATTCTGAAGGCTCTGACCTTTAAGGACATTAACATTTTTCCATTCATATAAAGATAACAAGTTACAGAATAGAAAGTAACATTTGTTTTGTTGGAGGTTTACAGGGATCTGACCCAGGTGGATAGCTGCAAGAACAAATAATTCTAACAACAAAAAATTCCTACACCAAGATGTTTGCAACAACCAAGCAAGTAGGAAAGGAGCCTGAATTCTGACTTGGGGAGATGGTATTCCAGGACATTAGTTTGCCATCTAGGTCTGCAGAAACTTGCTATTCCATGCCTCAACACCTTGTCTCCTGATTTATTGGCCTGTCCTGCATTGAGGAGAATGAGGTTGGACTCGAGAACTCTCCTATCTACATAGCAAGCTGGGCACTGGAAATGAAGACAGCTCTCCCACATCCAGGGACCTACTGTGAGCCCTTCATTGTTCCACTAGGGTGGAAAGTGGTTTACCCAGGAGAGATGGGGACTATTCACCGACACTCGGGCAGTCTGCTCTGTCTGGGTCTCTGAACTTGTACCTCCCACTCCCTGCCAGCCCAAAACCTGGGACAGTGCAGCTAAGGCAAAGATCATGCCTGCCTCAGTTTCCCAGCCTGTAAAAGGGGAATTTATACTCTTCCCAAGGTAGTTCTAAGCGACAACGCCTGTGGGTGTTTGGTTCCGGGAGCAACAGGAAGACCAGCTCCTCTTGGGGGCAACAGGTGTGATCCCTGTAGGGGTTCTGCAGGGCCTTGGCTGGAGGGCTTGACCAGGGAGGTGAAATTTGAGCTTCTGGCCTTGAGGGGCTAGAGAAGAGCATGGAGGCAGGACTGGCGCCTCATTCGGGGTGCCCTTGAAGGTAAAGTTTTTCTCTTCATCTCGGCTACTCCCCTCCCCCTTCTCCCTTTAGATCTCTCGCTTCTCCTTGCTCCTCCTCAGTCCATCTCTCTCCCTCCAATTTTCCCTTCCTCTCCTACTCCTCCCATCTTCTCCCCCTCCCATCTTCTCCCTCCCTCGATTCCCCAGTGTATCTCGCAGAACCCAGAGCCCAGAGCCGATCGCTGGCCCTCCCGCGCATGCCCACGGTTGGATGCCAGCTGGACCGCGGGACCGAAGCTCCAGCTCCAAGCCAGGGATCAGCCCCTGTGGCTGCTCGGCTCTGTCGCCTGGTAGGCCTTTGGCTCCTGTCCCGGGTCGGGGCCTCCGGCTGTGTAAGTGGAAGGTTGGGGACTCTGGGAAAGGGGGTCCACGTGTCACAGCCTGCGAGGGCTCGAGTCAGCGCGTGTCCAGCTGAGGGGCTCGCGCCAGCCCCCTCTGCCTGCGCCACCTGCCCCGGCGCCCAGGCCACACCTGTCCAGGGCCGGGAACGCACCTGCCGGGGACATGGCCACCCCCGTCCATACCGCGGACCGGGCTGCCACCTCTCGCCCCAGCCGGGCTCCTCTGAGTCCGCGGCCGGCGCCCCCTTCCGCTCTCCCGCCCTCGAGTCCCCTCCTCCCGGGCTTCCTCTCCTCAGCCGCAGACCCCGCCCCGCCCCTGGGGGGCTTTGTCCCGGGCCGGGGGGGGGGGTTCTGCGGAACCGGGCATGGGCGGGGCAGTGGCTGGGACTGGCCTCCAAGCGGGGCTGCAGCCCGCGCCACCCGCCGCTTTCCCTGCCCCGCCTCCCCTAGACTGCACTCCTCTCCCTTTCCCTGTCCCTGAGGTCCAGCTCAGTGGCATGGACGCTGTTTCCTAGGGCTGAGATCCTCTGGCTGTAAAACCCAGCTTCTCCTGGCAGAGACTTGGGAAAAGAGAGTGCCAACGCTGAGCATGATTCTTTCTCCTCCCTCAGTGTTTCTGCCACAGGGAAATAGCCTTAATACTTTTTCTGGTGTTAGGATGGGGGGTGCTTGTTGATGTCACGTGTTTTTATAGTGAGCGTGATCACAGTGTTGAAAGCAGGGCTTGGTTCATTTAAAAGTGAGCTGAGGAGTAGGGGCAGGGCTATACTTAATATGTTTGAGTTGTTCTTCAGGAGCTAAGGCCACCACCCAGGTGGAGGATGGTAACTTCAGGCTGAGCACGAGATTCCTGGAACACGGCCCTATTACCTACCACCAACTAGTCAGAAGAAAGTCACACACCTGGAAGCCCTCAAGCCTCATTTTGCCTATTAAAAGCTTTACCCTAAAAAAAAAGAAAAAAATTCACCTCAAAAACCATCAGAGAGTTCAGGGTTTTTGATTATGAGCCACTGTTCTTGTTTGGCCCTGCAGTAAAAAACTTTCTCTTCTCAAAATAAAGGGATGAGGGCATGAGGATGGGACATTCTCCATCCTCCCCTCTCCCAGAGTGAAACATGTGACCGTCGATTTTAAAAAGATATAGTCCTTAACTAGTCCAGCCCTACTAGTGTGTGTTAACAAAAGCAGCACCATCAGAGGCATTTTGGAGACCCAGGAACATTGCAGTCCTAAAGATCTCCTGGCAAATTTTTGTTTTGTTTTGTTTTTTTTGTTTTTCTTAAATTGTGGGGCAGACTAGTAATATAGAGGGAAAAATAGTGGTCCAGAAATATTTTTTCATAGAACAGCTTTATTGCGATATTGTTCACACACTGTGAAGTCCACCCATTTAAATGGTACAATTCAGCAGCTTTTAGTATATTCACAGTGGTGCAACCATTATTATTCCAGAAAGTTTTCATCACTTCAGAAAGAACAGTGGAAATGAATGATCCATCCACGCCTCCCCAGTGGTGGTTCTAAAGAAGTTTCCTGGCTGTTCCTGACCCTAAATTAACTTGTTACATTCCATAAAAAATCTGGTAGGAATTCTAATAAGAATTACGTTGAATCTACATAAAGAATTAATGTCTTTATGGCATAAACTTTTTCTACACATAAATGTATCTGGGACCCTATCTTTTCGTTTGTCCATAGGCTGGCCTTTGGAAAGTCTTCACTAATTTGTTGGGTCTGTGAATAATGAGATTATATATACCGTTGGTTGCAACTGTAGCTTTTCACGAAAGAGAAAATAACCTCAGTGAAGCCAATTGACTCCCTAATGGTCAGAAAGAGTGACAGCCATTGCTGGAGTGATCGAGTGGACTTGGCGCTTGCAACCAGTGTTCTCCACCACCTACAGCTAAGGGGATTACAGAGTTCTTTTATTTATTTATTTTTAAAATTCTTATTTTTTAGTAAAGTGTAGTTTACAATATTAGTTTCAGGTTTACAGCAGAGATTCAGTTATATATATGCATATGTACATGTATATTTTTCAGATTGTTTTCTGTAAAACTCATTACAAGAAATTGAATATAGTTCCCTGTGCTATACAGTAGGTCCTTGTCATTTATTTATTTTATATATAGTAATGTGTATCTGATCATACTAAACTCCTAAACTGTCCCTCCCCCTTTCCCACCTGCTGACCACAGTTGGCTATGTCCATGAGTATTTCTAGCAGCATCCTTTTTGCTAGTAATATATGCTGGTTAGCTGCCTTCATTTTCAGTAATTCCATCTTATCTGTGGGCGTTTTTCTTCTGGTGGGCCTGCATGTGGTTTGCACACGTGTTCATAGAGATCTGTATTTGGGAGAACTCCAGGCCTCGTGTAGTGCCTGGCATGGAGCTCCCACTGAGCTCATGCTTGAACTGGGAAAAACCATATAAAATTTGGAATTTCCACTGTGGTTGAGACTTCCAGGTTTCTATAACCTATTTAGCCCACCTTAATGTTGGTGGCTCCCATATTGGATAATTTGGTGGAACTGCATGGTACGACGGTGTAGAGAGGGCTTGTATATTTCTTCTCTTTCCTTTTTCTAACACTCATTCTCCTGGGCCTCCCACATCCTTCCCCATCAGTGCCCAGGGCTGGCTTGGTGCTGCGCTGAGGCAAGATTTGTAAATAAGGCCCTTTCCTCATCTCTTCTGAGCCTCCGTTTCCTTCTCTGCACAATGAGGGCTTAGACTAGATAATTGTTTTTTGGTTTCTTTTAAACCCATGTCTCCTTTTGAGAAACAGAGAACTCAAATCTCTGCTCCAACCCTAATTCTTCAGGTTTTCATACGTCCTCCAAGGGGTGACACAGCACTTTGTGGAAAGTTAATGTGACTTTGGTTCTTTCCAGGCAGCACAGAAAAGACTTAAGAGATTTATTGCAGGGAGGGAGCAGGTGGGGGGCAGTATTTCACACTTTCTAGTGTGAGAAATGCAGCAGGGGCTTGGATTTAAATACAGCCTCTGACGTGGCTTCTCTCTAATCTTGCACAATGTGATAAATCTCTCTTTTCCTCTGTTTCTTCATGTGTCAAGTTGGAGTGATATTATTTTAGGTTTTCGTGAAACAATATACACATAAGCCATTTGTGTCTCAGTAGAAATCTGACCTGCTAGAGAATCAGGGGTTTCTTCAAAAAAAAAAAAATCTTGTCGATAGCAATCTGTCTATGTGTAATTTGAATTTCCTGGAGTGTGTGGGTTGAGACTAAATTTCATCATGGGACAGGTGGCCCCTGGGTCTGGGGACCCCAGTTTCCTCCTCCTCCCCAGTCCTCTTCCTCAGTCCAGAATGCTGTTCCTGCCATTAGAATTACACAGACTTCTTGTGGATATGGTTTTAATTTTATTGTTTCACTGGGACGGCTGCTGTCATGATTTCCGTGGTCAGGTTTTGGTGACCTGAAGGCTATGCAATTGGGTATTCCTATTTAAGTATAAGAAAACAAAGTTACAAATACAAAATTAGACCTAGGGTGGAGGCAGGGGCTCTTGGAAGTGGGGACCATTAGCTTTGTTAGCTTCAGGTGCAGTGGCCTCTGGCCATGAGGACTCATCCTTGTGCTCTGGAGTTGGAGGGACCAGTAGGTTCTGTGGGAATGTTTACTGAGTGTATATCATAGGCTGCGCATTGTCCTATTTATACTGTGTGTTCCTTATTTAAGACAGTGAGCTCATTTAATCTCAATAGCCTCTTTAAAAAATTAGACTTTTTATCTTGAGATGTAATGAAGATTCCCATGCAGTTGTAAGAGCTGATACGGAGACAGCCTATGTACTCTTTGCCCAATTTTCCTTAATGTTTCCATCTTGCAAGGTTGGGGTACAATTCATTATTGACTCACTAACCCTTTGAGGCTTGTGTTATTACTCCCATTTCTATTCGTGAATAAACTGGGGTTTAGAGTAGCACAGTGGCCTGCCCAGATCACCCACATGGTTAGTGTAGAGTCGGGTGGAACGTGGGCTTGGGATTTCCAGGCAGTACCATTGTGATGGTCTGTGGCAGGGGCAGCATTCACTTGCGTGTTTATTCATTCATTCAACAAACATTTATTGAGTAACCTCTGTGGGTCAGATGCTATCATAGGGTTATCTAATTCTTCAGCAGTACTGAGAATCAGGTAATGTTTTCTTTTTTTTTAATCTGAGAAATTAAGCTCTGAGAGGTTATAACCCCCGGCAAAGGAAATATAGCTCATAAAGGAGGGATAGTACATGTGTACAGTCCTCCAATTTTTATGCAGATTGTACCCTAGGCATTTTACATTTGCAAACTTCCATAATCCAGATATATTCTTGTAAGGCAAGGATTTATTTTTTAATTGAAGTATAGTCGTTTACAATGTTGTGTCAATTGCAAGGTCTTTTTTTGAATTTTGAATTAAAAAATTAATATTTGATGTGGGGTAATTAGGTTTATCTATTTGTTTCACTTTTTTTAATGGAGGTACTGGAGATTGAACCCAGGACCTCATACATGCTAAGCATGGGCTCTGCCACTGAACTGTACCCTCCTCCCCAAGGAAAGTTTTCTTATCCATTTTTCTACAGCTTAGGAGTTCAAGTAAATTGGAGTTGAAATCCAGATCTTTTGATCCCACTCTGGTTCTTTTCTTTATGTTCTGCTCAAGGGGGTGAGGAAAGCAGTTCCTTTGTTCATTCTTGTATTCAGCATTTTTGAGCACTGACTTTGCATCAGGGCCTGGCTAGGTGTTGGAAACTGAAAACAAGAAATGACCCTTTACTGCAGGGGCTGGAAGCCGAGACCAAAAGATGGGTAATGTGATCTGAGCTATGGTAACTATGTGCTGACGCTGAGGACAAACTGTACCCCTGGCTTTGCTTGGGCTTCCCTGCCTTACGGCTGCTACACACCAGGTCACTGCATCCCAGAAGGGTCTGCAGCCCACAGAAGAGTGTGTACGTCAGTCTCCTCTCCCCTCTCAGCAGGGCCTGCAACATGAGCATCCCTAGTATGTGCAGTGTGCTGAGGACAACCAGAATCTCCCTGTGGTGGTCCAACCTGTTGGGGATCGTCTCAGAGGAGAATTTCTTTTGCATCTATAAATGAATCTCCTCAGTGTGCCAGATCAGCCCGTGCGGCTCCCAGTGCACACTCTGTATCCACTACAGGCACCACTACAGACCCAAGAATGGGTGGAGCAACTTCCAGACCCACCACAAGGTCGTGGGCCTTGTCACCATTACTGACTGCCTCTTGGTCAAGACCTTCTAGAAGCTCCACGTGCAGAGGAGCTGTATGGCACCACGCTCTACGACCCTCAGCTCTTTGCCTTTGGGTCTGCATGGAGAGGTGGTCAAGGAGCCACCTACTGATGTGGCCTTCAACCTACAAGGACTGCAGAGTAGTGGAGAAGAGGGTCGAGGACATCATCAAGTCACTCTTCATCGTGCTTGTGTCCAAGAGCCTGCACGGGGCCCCCGATAATTCTAGGGACAAGATCACCCTCCCCTGCATCCCGTTTGAGAAGAAGGACTTGGTGGGACTGGACACAGACAGCAGGTAAGCCTACCCGGGGGCCCAGCTGCCCTGGCTGTGTGCCGCGTTGCTTCCCTACAACCAGAAAGGGATTGGCAAGGAGGAGGGCTGTCTTGTAGCCAAGGGGGGAGGGAGGTGCAGCCCGCCAGTTTTCAGACGTTTAAAAGTGAATCCGCCTTTGTTTCAGAGAGATCCTTTTAGGGTTAGTGTGGACACTTACTCTCCCTTTTCAGCCAGGACCCCTGGTGGGACCCCTGGAGTCGCTGTCCAATAGAGTAGCCACAGCCACTGATGCTAGGAGCACTGCTGGTTTCTAATTTTTGCTTGTTCCTCTTTTTCTTTCTCTTTTTTCTGTTTTCTCTCGGAGCTCCCTGTGAGCATGTTGTTGGGTCTGAAAATGTGGTCTGTGCACACCCTGTGTTGGAAATAGCGAGATTGCCCTCCGTGCTGCCTCCTTCGCTTTAAGAACCAAAAACTTTTGTTTAATAACATTTTTTATTGATTTATAATCATTTTACAATGTTGTGTCAAATTCCAGTGTTCAGCACAATTTTTCAGTCATTCATGGACATATACACACTCATTGTCACATTTTTTTTCTCTGTGAGTTATCATAACATTTTGTGTACATTTCCCTGTGCTATACAGTGTAATCTTGTTTATCTATTCTACAATTTTGAAATCCCAGTCTATCCCTTCCCACCCTCCATCCCCCTAAAAAGCAAAAACTTAATGGTTGCTTTGATTCATGTGTTATCTCAGTTATGTTTTTATTTTCTAAGTTTTTGGAATTTTTGTTTGTTAACATGTCACCTGCTGGTGTTTGATACCTGGTAGAATCCTTGCTTTGAGAAACATGTTTGGTCCTCCTTACATTTGGTGACAAATGAGCCCTTATTAATTTTGTTTGTTTTGAGGAGGTGAGATGCGAATTGAATTAGGCGGCTTCTGAGGGATGTTTTTCATGGGTATTTTCACTTGGGAAGTCAAAGTCTGCAGCACCTTGCTTGATTCTTGCTTTTACACAAACGTGCTTGGCACGTGGTTCCTGGCTGTCGCTGTGTGACGTGCATGACGGCGCTTCCATGCTGGCGGTCACTGGTGAGGAAGCGGCCGGCTCGGGGGTGAGCAGCTGCAGGGGAAGCTGTTGGAGGAAGCAGTCTCCGGGTTTGCTTTTGCTTTTGCCTTCCCCATGCCATTTACTTTACTTTGTCCTCATAAAAGGGCAGAAGTGGGTCTAAAATCCATGTCACTCTTTTACTCCCTTTACAAGGCTGGCTTTTCTGAGTATCAGGACAATATGGCCTTCTTCTAAGTAGCTGGCTCACCTGGATCTGGTGGACACAGGGACCGCTAACAGGGACCGTAGCTTCCTCTCTGCTTCAGCCAGTGGGCATTCAGAGCAAGGTCTGTGGTTTGCCTCAGCATCCGTGAACACCTCCCTGCACCGGCCTTTACTTTTAACCCATGTTGGCAGTAAATAGCTGACTCTGTCTGTTGCAGCTGACATCCACCACTGACGGCCGTGTCATTAGTTTGCGGTAGTGAGACTCCAACACCCAAGTCAACCGTGAAGGTAGATGCTTTGACTGACCTAGGACCTTGCATTTTCATCCCCCAAGCTGGTTCATCTCACCCGGGGGAAGCGTTTGACCACCAACATCATGCTGGCCATGAGACCTTGTTTCTCCTTTCATGCTCTGGTCCAAATGTGGACACTTCATCCTTCACTGACTTGGTTTCACTTCAGACAGGCCAGACATTCTGAAAGAGTCCATCAGAGTCTGGGAGGGAACAGAACAGAAGTTAAGTGTCACAAGTAGAAGGAGTCTAGGCTGTCCGGGTTGGGAATTGCAGGCTGGGATCTGTGATGGCTGGGCTGTGCCCTGGACACAGGCCTTTCCTGTGGCTCCTTAGATCCCAGGGGTCGGAGTGAGAACAGACTTGCCTGGGTTCCTCCATCCTCACCTGCTCACTGGCATGTGTGTATGCTAACAAGGAGCTCCCCCAGACCTCATGCCCTTCGAAGTTCAGACCACGAGAGAACCTTGAGTCCCTTCTCCTGGGCCTCCTTTGTGCGAATCCAGTGCCTTCTGAGGTGACCTGTGCCAGGAGATGCCTCCCCCTCCAGGGAGCTCCCTTCAGAGGACTGTGACTCAATGCACCTTGCTGTGAGCTTGTGGGGTTCCGGACATGGTCTTTGCAGAACCAGACTTGAGATGGGCTTAGCGACGGAAATGACAGGACCGATTCCAGGGCAGGGCTGGGGTGAGGGAACAGTGGAAATTGAATGTGACCTCAAACACCTATGTGGGTGCTGGGGCTGTTACTAAAATGGGAACACGGGAGTTACCTGCAAGGGGTTGAATTCCATAGTAAATGGTGGACATGAGGCAATTTAAGATGCCATTTGTCATCCGAGTTATGAATTCAAACAGGCACTCCGGTCTATGAGACTGGGGCTCAGGTGAAGGAGCCATACTAGAGTTACTCGTTGGGAGTCGTCATTCTTAGCTGGTGTTCATAGCCTTGCATGTGGATGAGCTCATCTCGAGATGTACAGTCTGAGGCTGAGGGAGGGCAGGGCTGTGCCTGGGCTGGAGGAAAGCCCAGACCATGCTGCTTTGGTGTGTCAGTCAACAGCGTTTGGGATTTTCAGAGCAATGCCACTTATCCTCAAAGGGCCAGGGAGGGGGGCAGTGCCGCCCAGGAAGAAATCAGAAGGGAGGGTCATGACCACATGTGCATCTCAGGAAGATGCGGAAGCCGCAAGATCTGGGCGGGACACCTCCTCAGAAGCTGTAATTGCAGCGGGGAGTAGGGAGAAGGTAGTCACACTCATCTGTGAGGGAGGGAGGGAGGCGTGGGGAGCCCCCACCCCAGCGGACTCGCTTTCTGCTTTCCACGTACAAAACGCAATCATACAGAGGATCTGAGGTGAGAGAGGATGGGGGTTGGGAGGGGACCTAACCTGGAGAATGGTGGCTGGACAGTTCTCGAATATTCTCCCTGCCAAGTAGACTTAAAAAAAAAAGAAACTCTTAAGAACACGGATAGTGACTAGGGAGGAGGCAGTCCTTTTTCTGGCCTCCTAAGGGTAAGGCATGTATCCGGGGATACACAAAAGAATCGGGCATTCTGTCCCGGGGACCTGACCCTTACCGGGGTAACAGTGCAAGTTTAAATGGGGAGAAGGGCAGCAGAGGGAAACTAGCCAGGCCCCGTGTCAGGTACAAGTCGGCTGCCCTACTTGCGTGTTGCATTCACCCCCATGCCTCCCAGGTGGGTGGTGGCAGCCCCCTTTTGCAGATTGGGAAGCCTTCTCAGAGGGGTTAAGGAATTGGTCCATTTAGCGGCTAGTAAATGCTGTAGCAGGATTCAAGCAGGACATTGTCAGACTTCAAGGGCATGTTTTCTCTACTAATTCCGGTACCTCCCTGTTGTACGTGGAATGGTGAAGTGGGTCAGTTTTGGAGCCTTTCAGAAAAAGTGTGATTTAAGTGCCTCAGGACTGTTTCACAAAGCTCAGTGATCTTCGATGGTTCGGAAGCACCGCAGTGCTTTTCACCCCACAGAGGTAAGGTCTTACTCCTTTGATGATGACGTGGTTGCAAATGACGTACAGGTGCAAAACCAGACTTAGCAGCTTCTGAAGAGAAACTCTCCAGTTCTCCCTTGATCAGCTTTCTTCCATGGGATGTATCTGTGCTGCAGCGTAGCTCTGAGATTTCTCTACGGAGTGAGGATTTGGTATCCAATGTTAGCATAAAATGATCAGATGGAGAAAATCGACGTTGACAATTTATTTTCGGGTTTCATTAGACAAGATGCAGTATCAGTTAATGGCCCAAATAGCATAAGAAATTGAGTAGAGAACATTGCATTTCTTCCTTTCTATTTAGAGTTCTCTTACAGCATAAGTCTGCCTGCTTTGGAACATCAGCTCCACCACCAGGGTGCCTGTTAGTGTGTTGGTGTGATTGCATTTATACAGTGCATGTATTCTGGGCTTCCTTGGTCTCAGATACTCCAGTGCAGAATCAAGGGCTATAGTCATCACTTAGTCTTGCAAATACTTCTAAAACTATATGATGCCAAAAAAAAAAAAAAAAAGGAGACAGAGAGAAATTACCTTTATCAAAGTTCCTTTGGATTCTAACTGTAAACTTCTGTTGAGCAGCTCTGGTTTCCTTTGGATATGAGTGCATACTTTTCTTTGCTTGTAACTTGGTTTTTGGACTAGAACACCAAGCTCTGGCTTTCCACAAGCCACAAAAATAGTAGCCAAATTGCACACGTATGAAATATTTTATTCTTTTTTCTGAGAAAGTCTCCTTGAATTTGGGACTTGGGCTGTGATTTTTGCTTTTTGATTCTCCCACCCCTCATCATCCCTCACTCCTTCTTCCCACGTGGCCTTCAAGAGTTCGTGTTCTCCAAGGAGCAGGTGGACAAACACCCAGTTGGTCATTATGAAGTGCTGCTGTAGAGGGAGCCCAGCCAAGAGCTAAAGGACATTATCAGAGAGGACTTCCTAGAGGAAATGGACTCTACATTCAGTTGTGAGGACAGAGTAAGAATCAGCCAGGAGAAGGGGTCAAGAGGGTGGCTCAGGTGGCAGGAGCAGCCCGGGCAGACGCCTGGAGGCGTGTCGGTGGGGACTCAGGAAGAGTGCCCTGTGCGGTCCAGGGTGGAGGGTGCCCCTGCTGAGGAGGACACTGGAGAAGGCCTGGGTTGGAGGGCTTTGGGGGAGCTTGCTTTTTACTAGAATTGACAGAGAAGGCGGTGAAGTTTGTCAGAAGGAAGTGACCCTAAGGAGAGGTACTTCTGGTTTTGCTTCTGATGTTCTATAGAAAGGTGTCGGGACAGGTGAGAGCAAGTCTGTCTGTCCGTTTGAGACCCACCCCTTCATTCATTTATTTATAACATGCTTACTTATAAGTGTCTAGGGGAGAGGGGTGAACCGACAGTAGTAAGCAAAATGTAC
Organism: Camelus bactrianus; assembly: GCF_048773025.1. NCBI lineage: Eukaryota > Metazoa > Chordata > Mammalia > Artiodactyla > Camelidae > Camelus > Camelus bactrianus. Next base: position 42,100,264 of record NC_133558.1, read on the forward strand.
TTGCTTCTTGCTAGCTTAGCAGTGTCAGAAGTTGATTTAGCTTGGAATGTTCTAGGAACACAGCAGGGAAACCTAAACCAAAGTGCGGGGATTGGAGGCAGGGAAGGTTTCCTTGAGAAACAGAATCAGAATGAGCCCGGAGGCAGGTGGGAAGTAGCTAGGCATCAGGTCAGGGGCCCCCTGAGGTCACTGGGGACCTGGGTACTGCGGTGAGGCTGGGCGATGAGAGGCAGGGGCGGGGGTGTGGCTAGAACTGTACCAGCGAACCTCCGAAGTGTTTCAGTGGAGGAGTGATGTAATCAAATTTGTGCTTTGGGAGAGCTGCCCCTGCTCTCTCTCGCTCTCTCGCTCTCTCACTCTGGCTCTTGCTCTCTTTCTTGTGTGTGTGTGTGTGTGTGTGTGTGTGTGTGTGTATGTGTAGTGGGGAGAAAGGGGTGGGTACCACTGAGTGGGAGGGTCATTAGAAGACCACTCGCAGGCTGGGAGGCAACCAGTGGGAGAGGGGCGTCAGGGCTGCGTGGGGACAACAGGGACAGGGTGGATGTAGTATATCCTTATGGGGAGGGCTTGTTAGCGGGGCCGCCCTTGCGGCGTCTTGTGGCTGGAAGAAAGCAGATGGTGGCAGCCAGCCTGACTTTCCTCTTCTGTCCTTCCTTGCCTTGTGTGATGGTCTTTGCTCAGCCAATATTTGGAAGAGAAGAGCTAAATTCCAGGGTAGCCCAGGACTTTGTTTAGCTCGTTCAAGTGAGATCTGATAGGATTTAAGTTTTTGTTGAGATCTGTATGTTCATTTAGCTAGAAATTCACCATCTTTTGCATTTCCATAAAGGTATTTATTCTTGATAAAGATTGCTTCCTTGGTGAAAGGAAATTGAATACAGCTGCTGTTTTTCTCAAAAATATCTTATCTTTAAAGAAATTTAATATTAAGAAGAATAGGAATATTCTGAAATGATAAAGTAAGGCTTCGGTGTAGTTTCTTTGGTTTCAGAGTTGACACGGAATTAGAGCCTTTGCATTACTTAATAGCACATCCTTGTCAGTATTTAAAGAGCTGTTAGTGAGCTCCCCAGGCCCCAGCTCTCAAAGCATCATTAAAGCTTGCTCTGAAATTGTGAATTTGTAAAGATCTTGTTTGCAGAATCCAAACAGTTGGTTTATAATATGCAGCATAGCTCTTTTTATAAAATAATAGGTTAAAAGTTAAGAAAGTAGAAGATAGATATTAAAGCTGAAACAGAAACATTCTTGTGCTAATGTTGTGATTGGAAATTTTGAAAAGAAAAAATCCTTCTGTAATGTCATCTACATGAGATACTTATATGTCTATGACATTTGAAAAATAACTACGCAGTGTTTTTCAAAGTCAGGGCCATTCCAGCTCAGATACTGGCAGTGATGGTTGCTGGTTTTCAATTGTAGAGTCTAAATTTGCCTTCTTTGCTTTTTGGGTTTTTTTTTTTTTTTTTTTTTTTTTTTTTTTGTAGTGAGAGGGTTGAGTAGTGCTTTGCCAGCATGTTTTCGGGGCAATTTTGAGGCAGACGTCGTGCGCAAGCAGTGAGACATTTCTGTGCATTTTACTTTCTGGACATCACCAGGGCGCATGCAGAAACACGAGGGGGTTTGTGCCTGCAGGCCGGGATGCTTCAGGGCTCCCTGGTCCATCACCATTTGTTCTGGAGCTGCTCCGGTCAGTGAATGACTTTCTGTGGCTTGGACGTAAGGTGGTCTGATGGAGGTGATCAGATGTGTAGTTAAAGTGCTGTTACTTGAAATAAGAGAAAACCTTGAAACGCAGCTCTAAAAATACAGGATGAGGGAGGAGAATTGTCTGAGCTGCTTGCAATGGGGAGTCTTCTCAGGTGACTCCCTCACCGTGATTCCTGCCAATATCCACCCCAGCCCTGCACGGTAGTCTTGCCGAAGCAAGCATGCCCTTTGCTCAGAAACGCGCTGAATTTCCTTGTGCCTCTGTGTGTTGGCTTTTTTAAAGCATATCTTGCCCTTTGCTTTGAATGGAATTCTTGTTAGGAACCTCTTACACTCATTCTTCCAAACCTTGTCCATATGTAGTGGCTGAGTGGATGAACAGAATACAATATCTCCATGTAGTGGAATATTATTCAGACATAAGAATGAATAAAAAAGAAAAAAAGGAGGGGAGATGAAAAAGGCCACCTGCTCTGGGAAGTCCACCCTGATGGCTCAACCCGCCCTTTTCCCTTTGAAACCCCACCCCTTATACTCCTCTCTATTTGATAGTATTTACCACCTTCTAATAAACTATAGCCTTAAAAAAAAAATGCTAATACCACTTTGAAATGGACAACCGTTAATAACAGCATGTTAAGTAAAAGGAGCCAGACACAAAAGGCCACATATTGTTGATTTCAGTGATCTGAAATGTCCAGAATAGGCACATGCAGAGGCAGAGGGCAGATGATGCTAGCGAGGGGCTGGCTGGACAGGGGGATGGGGAGTGACTGCTAATGGACAGGGGATTTCTTTTGGGGTGGAGTGTTCTGGAAATAGATGATGGTAAGGGCTGCACAACCGTGAATATACAGAAAGCTGCTGAATCATACCCCTTTAAGTGGGTGAGTTTTATTATATGTGAATTATATCTCAATTATAAAACACTGGAAAAAAAATTCACTCAAAGGACAGCCTCTCCTGGGCCTGCCCCGCAGTGAGGTCTGTCAGTCTCCCTCTGTGCTTGAGATGCTTGTGACATGGTTTTCTCCTGCAGGGACTGTCTCCTGGAGGTGGGAGCGGGAGGTAAGGTCCATGTGTCTCCATCATCTAGCATGTTGTAGATGTTCCCTAAATGCTTGTTAATAAATGCCCTGGGAGTAAGGACTAAAATGGGGCTCTTTCCTGGAAGAAGCTGTCAGCTCAGAGGGCCTGCCAGACACTTAGGATAAGTACCGGTCAGAGTGAAGTAACAAATTTCTCTGATAGAATTTTAAAAACCAGCGGTAGTACACACTAAGTAGAAGAGATTCTTGAATGGACTTACATTTCCTAATATGGCTTCTTAAAGAGTAGAGAGAAATAAAAGTGAGAAGAAATCAATGCAAAAGAAAAGAGAAAACATGTAAAAATAATTAAGCTGAATGAGAAAAGGAAATGATGGGAGCTTGAGTACGTTGTATTGAAGGAGAAGTCTGTAAATCTTCGTGACTGATGGCTGGAGGGTAGCTGTGAGATTGGGCACTTCTCCAGGATGAGAACCCACCCGGGACCCTGACCCACATGGTGGTGACAGGCTGTCAGCTTCCTGCAGAGAACGGGGTCCTGGGTTCTTGACCTCTCACCTTCAGTCCATTGGAAAGGTACAGTGGAGCTTCCCGGGGGCTCCACGACGTGAGACACCACAGCAGACGGAGGGCAGAAGAGCTTGTGGGGACCCGGCTCACTTGTGTTGAGCCAGACGGTAAGGAAATTTGTAGAATCGTAAAACGAGGCCACTCTTCTGGAATTTGTTTTGGAAAATAATTATCCTTCATAAAAATTTAACATTTAATGTGCTTATTATTTTGATAGGGATGAATACATAAAGTTTTAAATCCTTCTCTATTTTTCTTCATTTTTTTTAATGGAGGTACTGGGGATTGAACCCAGGACCTCTTGCATGCTAAGCATGTGCATTAACCCTGAGCCATATCCCTCTCCCCTAGTTTTACTTTTGAATATGGTAAGTGTCTGTAAGTGTAACCTGCACACACACACAGAAGCAGTCTTTGAGATCCTCAGTGATTTTCCAGAGTGTCAGGGAGATCTAAGACCAAAAAGTTGGAGGCCCGCAGAGCTAAAGAATACAGATTGAGACTGTAGCCCAGCTTGTCAGGCGTGTGGCTGCGTAAGGTTCTCAGGATGGAACTGCCAGTGAGAGAAGAGCAAACGGTTGTAGCTACTAACTGTGGCCGCCTTTGAGAAGGAGGCAGGCCAGTTAGATATTTATTCCAGTTGGGGCAGATGAATTTAGGGTGAAGGAGGTGGAACGGTATTCTGGTCCTGCTTCAGGTGGTATTATTTTAAAACACTTTCATTTCGGGGGTCCTTCCTGCTCAATCCATCTCTCTGCAGTGGTAGCATCTGGCCCAGAGCCTGCCACAGAGCGCACATTAGATTCTTGGTTAAATGAAGGACTGGATGGCCTGTTTCACGTGTGGACTCAGTCCCTCAGTGGAACCCTGAGCATCGTGAGATTCTTCCGTGTTGCCAGTCTTGACACGGGCGTGCAGAGCAGAAAAGGTGGCATGTTCCTGTTTGTAACAGAACCAGAGATCTGTGGGTTTGATCTTTGGGGGAAAAATTGGCATTTCCACTTAATCAGACTGTCCAAATCATTCTTAGTCACTGCAGTCTGAGATGAGGGTGGGCCGTAATTTTGTTCATTGTACTTTCATTTTAATGCCCAGCTGAGCCTGAGGGGCTGTGTTCGGCCTCTGTCATCTGTCACTATCATCCTGAGACTGGTTGCCAAGCTGGGGCTCAGAGGTTCCAGGGCAGCTCACTTCCTGCCGAGGCAGCTAACAGACACCGCCCAGGTAAACTCTGCCCATGCCTCTGTCCTGGGCTTGTTGTTAGTCCTTCAGCAAGCAGGAGTAATTTGTTATTTTCCCCTCTGAGTTAAGCTTGACTAATGTTTAAATAAAGTATAAAATCCGTTGCGTCAGGAATCCTACACATGAGACATTTTCTTCTGATTTTACTGAATATGCATTGATCTTATTGAGTATAATTGAATGATAATAATGGATTACAGTCATTGGTTGATTTCTGGAACAGATACATAACATTTCATGGTAGATCGACCTTGAACTTCTGGGTTCTTTTCATTCTGTGTATTTGCTGATGTTAATCCCAGATGTCAGTTTTAACAGCTGATTCAGGGCCTGGGAGCTGCTGCTTTTTTTCCTGGTTGACGAATTTCTCTTACTGAATGAAGTTAGACTTGGTTATGTTCATTAGCAGCTGCAGGCAGCAAAGAATTTTTTTTCAGGAGATGACCTGTAAATGATCGCTGAATGACTTTGACCCTTTGGGCCCCTAATGAATGAAATTGCCTTAAAAGTTTCAGGACATAGCTGTCATATCGCACAGGTTGCAAAGGTAATAACAGAATGTGGAGATCCAGGTGGGACACAGAGCTGCCAGGTGATTTTTGATCCATGAGTTTTTATTTTTATTTTTTTTTATGGATTATTCCCTCCAAGGAGAAAGCCTCTGGTAGTAGATGTGTATTAGATGAGGAAATGCCTTAAATTTCCTTCTCCCTGATTTATTCCATCCCCCACCACCACCAAGTGGTGCAGAGAACAGAAGCCGCGCCGTCTGAACCTGGGTGCACTCTTTATACCCAATGAATCTGATGGTTCTTGAAGACAGGTTCATCATTTTTCCTCAGGCCATTCTAGTGGTTTCAGTGGGGTCTCAGCTACTGGAGAGGGAAGAGGCAGCCTGAGATGTGATAGAGGAGATCAGGTCTAGATGTCTCTGTTCCCCCTTTCCTGGGCTTGATTCTGACCTGAGGTCCCTCCCGTCAGTGTTCCCCCCACTGTGTTTATCCCTTGCCATCGTCTCTGCTGTCTGTGGGAGGATGTTCCAGCTTTCTAAGCCCCCGGTCCTCTGCTCCCTCTCTCTGGGAGTGCCTGTTGCTGTGGGTGGCTTTGTTTTGTTGTCACCCTGCAATGTGAAGAGTCCTCATGTGCTGAGGCTTTTCTACTCATGTGAGCAGTGAGACTCAGAGATTTTGCAGTCATGTTTCTTTTTCCCCCTTGCTGAGTGTACGTGAAAAAGGTTTAAGCTAGAGAAAGGGCTCTGTCTGCAGAAATGTCCTTATTTAGCTTTGCATGGTGTAAAAAACTTGAGAGCTTTTTAATCATTGAAGACAGTCTGTGGGGGAAACAGTCAGTGAAGCCCAGGTGAGACCTGGAAGAGCCGCACTTCCCTCACTGCCACGGGTGGTGACTTCACCCCCCTTCAGGCAGTAAAGAGCCCAGACCAGTGAACGGGGTTGAGATCATGAATACATATGTGTATCCGCTACTTCATCTTGGGTGTTAATTTCAAGCTGAGGCAGTTTGTGGCGGCAGCCTCATCCTACATCAGGAATTTATGAGGAAGACCAGACAGACTTGATTAGTGCAGTATGAAGTTTTCATGAAATTAATGTCATTCTAGTAAGATAGGGACTAGTTAAAGTGTCTTAAGCAGACAACCTTGAAGATTATTTACATGAATGTGCATTTTTAAAACTCAGAATTCGTATTGCCATGTAACCATCCACTAGAACTTTTAAATTTGAAGGAATCTGACCAGAACCATTAATTTAGAAAAATCAACAGTAAATATTTTCAGGGAATAACCTTATCTCTTTTGTGATTGAAGAAAATCTTGATTTTTTTTCTGTACTCTTAATAGGTTTTTAAATAGCAAAACATTGATTTGACATGTCACTTTTTAAATAGAAAGAATAAAGTTCAAGCTGTTTTAATATGTAATTAAATATTTTTGTATTTCAGCAAACTGGTGTGATTTCCTGACTCTTTGTGAAGTATTTTGCAAGACACTTAGATTACCTATGTTGGAAAAATACAGAAGTGACTTTTATGAATATAGGACTAGTACAGATCTGTTGGTTTTTGATATAGTGCAAGACATGAGGACTAGGAGAACTTTGCTGCTGATTGCCAGAAGGACAGATGCCGGGCCTTAGTCTCCCTTCCTGTAAAATTAAGAGGCTTAACTGGATTCTTTCCACTACTAAGCTGAGTTTCCATGAGCCTATGTCTTTTCTTTATATTCAGGAGTATTACCAATTTCAGATTAAATGCTGAATACCACTCTCTTCCCCGAAGCAGAATTCAATGTGTGCTAGATAAGCATTTAGTTATCTGATTCTTCTTTCTTTTTTTAAAATTTTATTTTACTGAGTTATAGTCATTTACAATGTTGTGTCAATTTCCAGTGTAGAGCACAATTTTTCAGTTATACGTGAACATGCATATATTCATTGTCACATTGTCTTTCACTGTGAGCTACTACAATATCTTGTATATATTTCCCTGTGCGATACAGTTTGTTCTTGTTTATCTATCCTATATATACCTGTCAGTATCTACAAATTTCAAACTCCCCGTCTATCCCTTCCCATGTCCCTCCTCCCTGGCAACCAGAAGTTTGCAATCATTGTTTATGAGTCTGTTTCTGTTTTGTATTTACATTCATTTGTCCTTTTCTTTTCTTTTTAGATTCCACATATGAGTGATCTCATATGGTATTTTTCTGTCTTTTTCTGGATTACTTTGCTTAGAATGACATTCTCCAGGAACAACCATATTGCTGCAAATGACATTATGCTGTCATATTTATGGCTGAATAGTATTCCATTGTATAAATATACCACATCTTCTTTATCCACTCATATGTTGATGGGCATTTAGGCTGTTTCCCTGTCTGGGCTATTGTAAATAGTGCTGCTATGAACATTGGGGGGCAAGTGTCTTTTTGAAGTAGGGTTCCTTCCAGATATATGCCCAGGAGTGGGATTCCTGGGTCATATGGTAAGTCAATTCCTAGTCTTTTGAGGAATCTCAATACTGTTTTCCACACTGGCCGCACAAATCTGTATTCCCACCAGCAGTGTAGGAGGATTCCCTTTTCTCCACAACCTCTCCAACATTTGTCATTTGTGGACTTTTGAATGATGGCATTCTGGCTGGTGTGAGGTGATACCTCATTGTAGTTTTGATTTGCATTTCTCTGATAATTAGTGAAATTGAGCTTTTTTTCATGTGTCTATTGATCTTTTGTATTTCTTCCTTGGAGAGTTGGTTGTTTATGTCTTCTGCCGATTTTTGGTTTTGGTTTTTTTTTTATATTAAGCCATATGACCTGCTTATATATTCTGGAGATCAAGCCTTTGTCAGTTTCATCATTGCAAAAATTTCTCCCATTCCATAGGTTTTCATTTTGTTTTGCTTATGCTTTCCTTTGCCGTGCAGAAGCTTGTACGTTTAATTAGGTCCCATTTGTTTATTCTTGCTTTTATTTCTATTGCTTGGGTAGACTGCCCTAGGAGAACATTTTTGAGATGTATGTCAGACAATGCATTGCCTAGGTTTTCTTCTAAGAGGTTTATTGTATCTTGTCTTATGTTTAAGTCTTTGATCCATTTTGAGATTATTTTTGTGTATGGTGTAAGGGAGTGTTCTAGCTTCATTGCTTTACATGCTGTTGTCCAGTATTCCCAACACCATTTGCTGAAGAGGCTGTCTTTGTTCCATTGTACGTTCTTGCCTCCGTTGTAGAAGATTAGTTAATAAAAAGTGTGTGGGTTCATTTCTGGGATCTCTATTCTGTTCCATTGGTCCATATGTCTGTTTTTGTACCAATACTATTCTGTTTTGATTACTGTAGCTCTATAGTATTGTCTGAAGCCTGGGAGGGTTTTTCCTCCAGCTTCTTTCTTTTTCTTCAGTGATGCTTTGTCAATTCTGTCTTTTGTGGTTCCATATAAATTTTATTATGATTTGCTGTAGTTCTGTGAAATATGTCCCGGGTAATTTGATAGCGGTTACATTAAATCTGTAGATTGCCTTGGGTAGTGTGACCATTTTAACAATATTGATTCTTCCAATCCAGGAACATGGGATATCTTTTGTTTTTATTTATTTTAGGCTCTATTGGGCTTAACATTCCTTGATTGCTTTTCCCCAAACCTATAGCAGGCAGGTAGCCTTGATGTGTCATCATTGCTTGGCTTATTTGACTAGATTGGGAGAGGAATGTAAATTTTAGCTTTCCATTGTTTTAATAAGCTTTTCCCCCATAGATTTATCAGCAAGTCAGCAATATAAAGTTGTATCTTAGCTGTCTGACCATCAGAGCCTCGACAATCAAGGATCAGACTGCTACATTTTAATCCCTGGGTTCTCCCTAGACCCACAACATCAATATTTGCTGGCTGTGTTGGCCATCGGCTCGGCAGTGAGTAGAATTAATGATAGAAATGTCTGCTCCAGAATCAAAAAGCCTCTGAAAGATTTTTCTTGTATTTTCTCATTACAGGCAGGATGTGAATCCAGAATCTTTTTGGTTAAAAACACCCCCACCTTTCCTGTCCTTCCAAACCCTTCGTTTCCTCGCACACTGTTGCTGACACCTGCAGGGTAGTGTGGCAGCAGCGGCAGCTGAGCGGTTTTATTTCCTTTTTCTGCTTCTCATGGCTTTGTAGATGACATCATAACCTTAATTTCTCCTGTATAGTCACTATCTGTCACCCCAGTATGAACCCGGACACCTTGAGAAGTTAAACTTGATCTTCCTAATAACAGGCCCACTGTCCCAGGAGGAAGAGGTCCATACATTTCTGTTTCTATTAATGATGGCTCCTCTCCTGGCATAAGAATAAGTGAATTTAAACAGGGGATATCGATGGAGGCACTCCCTGTGGTTGCTGGGGATAATTCCATGACATTGTGCTGTAATCTTTGTTTGCGCTGGCATGTACAGGGAACGCTCCCTTTTGTCATGGGGCTGGGAGCAAGCCCCTTTTGAAGCTTTCCTGAAGCATTGTCCCATCCTTATGCAACAGAGACCTACATTGATTTGCCCAGTGATTTCCTTTTTCACATCTTGGACAGACTCCAGGATATTTTTCCTTTTTATTTCTCATAAGATTTTCTGGTGCAGCCTTTTGTTTTGTATTTCTTCATTCCTTTTTTGTATGACCAATTTTTCCACAATTAAAACATTTGCCTTGAAAAGTTTTTCCTAATTTCAATCCTGCCATGGCTTGCAACATCATATTGGCCTTAAAACTTTCTGTTCCCACTCTCTGGCACAATTTCATATATTCAGTCAATGGAGCCTTCCCTTTAAAGGGACCGATAGCCTTTTTGCCGTCCTCCGTAGCATTTTCATAAGCAAGAAGTTGAAGAATTGTGTTCGCAGACTCTAGGCTTGTCTGAGTGGGAGATGGGAGCAAGATGACCAGAGCAGAGTATACTGGGCAGGTCCCATACACCTGCCTCTGTCACTGCCATACCCCCAGGCCCCTGACCTCACCACACAAGCCTCCTGGGAGCAATCTAACCAGGAGAATTGCATCCCTTGAACCTGGGGAAGCAGATGCTGCCCCCAAGGCAGGCCTCAGGGGAGATGGAAACCAATCCAGGAGCTCACACCCCACTTCTTATGCACATACTGAGAGTCCCTGCTGTGATAATGATGACAGTGGGGGTTGGAGGTGCCCAAGACCATACTGGGCACAGTACTCAGTAATTACTTCATTTACTTTAACCCTCAAAAGCCCTTTATGAAGTTGGTGCCTTTACTGTTTCCCTATTTGACAGACAAGGAAGCTGAGGTTGGAAGAGGAGTGACTTTTCTAATACTAATTACCGATGATGGAGGTGGGGCCCAGGTCATCCATCTCCAAAGCACAAAGATCTTAACACACAGAGGATCTAGGAAAATGGGCATAGAATCTGATGGGAGACCCTTTTCCACTTGGTTATTTCTTCGTCTGGTTTACCAAGGTGTTTTCACGTTCTTACTCGAAATGTTGAGACTATATTGACCTCTTTGCAAATTACCAACTGGATAGAAGAAGGTCAGACACCAGATGGTCCCGAGGTCCCTCTGACTCAGTGACATTTTGAACTGCTATAAATAACGGCCAGATGCCCTTCAATCTTTCACTTCAAAAGGATAAGCCTGCACGTTATGTTCAGTCATTGACTCCTGAAAGTATAGGCTGTCTTCTCCCAGCTGACCTCCCCTTTGGTGGATACGTACAAAAATGATGTACATCTAAAACCAGGAGCTTGGGCTCCAATAACATACCTTATATGAATAGTATTTACATATTTTACATACATTTCAGTAAACTGGTGAGTTTCCTAAACTCCAGGTGGTAGAAATGAAAACTTGCAACATAATGAAAAACTTTGGCACTGAAAAGTTGACTCACACTCCCCGTCCTACATAAAATTCTGTGCTGCTCAGGAGACGATGAGGAAAACTGATGATGCAATAAATGTAGTTCCTTCCCTGAAATCACTTGTGAATTCATCGATGAGATCACATATATAGAAGAAAGCAAAAAGCCAGCGTTAATACGTGAGTGCTGTGATAATATCTGTAGGGATTGTCTCAGGCTGAGCTCCCCAGGAAGCAGATCCTCAGACAAAAATATGTGTGCAAGCCTGTTTCGTGTATGTTCTTAGGAAGCTCCTGGGGGGAGGCAAAGTGAAAAGTGCTATTTCAATTGAAAACAAAAAAAATTCACTATCCTCCACTTAAACCATGTAGGCTGGCAGAAAAAGCCACCTTTCATATGATTTCATTCATAGGGAATATCCAGGAGAGGTAAAAACAGGCAGAGAAGAAGAGGACTTGGGGTTGTCAGGGACTGGGGAGGAAGGAAGTGGAGTGTGTGCTTTGGATCCAGGGTTTTACTTTGAGGAAAGAAATAGTGAGAAACTAGATAGTAGTGATGGTCACACAGCATTGTGAATGCACCTAATCCTCCTGAATTGCACAATTCAAAAGGGAAAAGTCTATATTTTATTGCAAGAAACTAAAAACATAAAAATAAAGGATATCATAGAAGATGTGAAAGAAACAAAGGAAACTAAAGAAAAACCAAACGAAAACAACTCCAGGGGAAGGGAAGTCAACTTTGGGTGGGGGAGGGGATTGACCGTGGGAATTTGGAGAAGGTGTGGCTGGGGGCAGAGGGGGCTCAGCCCTAGGGGGTGGTGATGTCTGAACTGGTTCTCCGTTGTCCAGCATTCCAGGTTTAGGTTCTGGAGGAGCAATAGGAGCTGCAAGCCGGAGCTTGGGGTCTCCTGGTGGGCCATGATCGTCCTTTGTTTGGTCTCTGGCATCTTCCCCTACCCCACCTGCTCTGGATCTGCAACTGTTAGAATTGGAGAGAGCTTTGAGTCTTGTGGAAATGCTGAAGCTGTGACAGAAAAACAATTTACCCACGTGCCTCCCTTTCCATGTGCCTTTTCAAGAACAGAAATCTTCCTAGAGCTTTTCAGACACGTCTCACCCAGGAAGTGCCCACAGGATGTGTTCTGTGACTGAATTCTTCCAGACAGGTGGTCTGAGGCCAGTGTTTGGTCTGTTCCCAACAGCAGCCTCTGGGGATGCCTCCCTGTGTGGCCTAGCCCTCTGTCCTCCCTCACCTACACACATGCACTCAGCCCTGCCCTTCTCACTTTCAGGCTAGGCCTCTGTGGGCTCCTGGTCCTCCACCTGACCCATAGGGAGGAGGGCACGGTGCTCCAGGTCGGAGCCGGGTGTGCTGAGCTGCCCGTCAGCCCCGGGCAGGACCCTGGTGAGAGGCCTGGGTGATGTCTGGGCAGGAGGCCTGCCCTGTTCACCTATGGGCCGTGGTAGTGGGGACACCTCCATGTCCAGATCCACCCGGAGCCTGTGCTGGCCCTCAGAAGTGTGGCGCACCAGCCCTTCACTCGGGGATGTGGAATGGGTGTCCTTGTCCAACAGCTCCTGTGGTGTCTGGCTCTGCAATGACAGTGACCAGCAGCCACCCTGGCCCAGAGGTCTCAGAGCCCTGCCCGGCCAGGACCACCCCTGCTTCTGCCCACTCGACCCTCTGCTGCCACATCAGACTGGGACCTTGGTCAGCTCAGACAGTCACCCGGGAGGGAAGAGACACACCCAGAGGGCATGGGCTCCACCTCGGGCATCAGGGCCCTGCCCTGGCTCTCCACATCCCAGCCAGCCATCTTGGACCCGAGTTGTGGACGTGACCGGCCTCACAGGCCTCTGACTCTTCCTCAGCCTGTTCTTGCTTGAGGCAAGACCCTCCCACCCCAACATGACGGCCCCATCTGCACCAGCCAGGAAAGGGCTGTGGGGCTACCCAGGTGGGATCTGAATGGTCACACAGCCTCGGTAAGCCTGCCCTGGGGCTCCCTGTTTTACCTTTGGGTCCCTCTGGCCAAAAGGCCAGAGGCGCCTGGGGTGAAGATTCACCCAGTGTCAGCACCGATGATACAGTCCCTTGTTGCAAGCATTCCACAGGCCGCGCCTCGGGTGTTGAGATGCAGCAGAACATCTCTGAGTTGCGTTGAGTTGACCAAGTGAGCTGAGTAGGGTGCTCCCCTACAAAGTCGGTGTCTTGGAACTTGGAACTAGGTTCCAAGTTCTGTTGAGCTCTATTGTGAGGTCACTTCCTGGGGTCCCCTTCCCCAAGCTTCCTCCTGACACAAAGCTCCCCAAGGGCATTTCTGGGCTGCCGATGGCTCACTTCCCACCCCATGCCATGTCCACACACAGTGACTCCAACTCAGCTCAGCCCTTAGCCCTGGGGAGACCTGGATGCAGCCAGGATACCAGCTCTGGACACACCTCTTAGGACACAGCTGGGTTCAGACCCGGCTCCCCTGTCACCAGTGCTGTCACCCTGGACAAGCCACGTGCCTTTCAGTGTCTCCCCAGTCCCCCATCAGTGCAGAGGGCATCATTCAGGCCCCTGATTCCTAGGTAAGCCATAAGACTGTAGACACATAAATGTCCACTGCATATGTCACCCCCATGGGCTGGGATCACAGGGAGCTTGTGCACAGACCTAGCAAATGAAGGACACCACACAGGGCTGGCAGAGCACAGAGCACACCCTACACAGGCTGGGGTCTGCCCTGAGGAATGGGGAAAGTCACCCTTCTTGCCGCCTGCTTCCCAGCTCCCTGTCCCCACATTGAAATTGTCCACTCTGGCATACAACCTCCTAAGTCATTCTTTCATGTTCAGATTCAGGCTCAGTGTCTCATCTGGGCCTCTAGGGTGAACTGCCCCACAGTGTCTCCCTGCTTGTTTGCCTTCTGGTCACACGTCCTTGTGTGATCCCCACACCCTCCCCTGCAGGGTGGATGAACATTGGGACCAGGTTCTGACATGTAGACTCATTTGTGAAAACGTGCATGACTTCCACACATTCCCAGATCCAGTGTTCATTCTTTCTCTGTCTCTCAGTGCTCTCTGTCTGTTTTGTCTCTGTTTCTCTCTCTCCCTCTGCCCCTCTGTGTTTCATCCTGTCTGTCTCTTTCCTGTATGTATGTGTGCATATGTTTACGTGTATATGTGTGTATTCGTGTGTGTGTTTTTTAGGACCCAGGGCAGATCACTTCTGAAAATGCCTTGATAACATAATATGTGGTATTCATGTTACTGAAGAAAAAAAAAATCTTTGAAAGTTGTGCAAACACTTTGGTGGGATCAGCTCTAAGGATCATTACCGCTGGGGAAGGGATGCATCTGTGGCCCTTTGATGCGTCCTGCACACTGTTCCCCCAAAGAGGAGCGTCTGTTCGCTCTTCCCTCCAGGGGACCTGCTGGGGACTCTGCCTCCTCACGTTGTCACAAGGCTAAAGACATGCCAGTGCGATGGTGACCAGTGCTGCCTCCACAGTGTGTCCGTCTGCCTGTGTCCTCACCTGAGAGGTTGAGCATCTCGAGCACACTGGCCACCTGCACTCCCTCTCATTGGAACTGCCTGTGTGAGTTCTCTTTCTTTTTAGAACACTGGGTTTCATGAGGTTTTTGGCCCACAGGGATATGAAATCTTTCTCTGACCTTGGGTCATGAGGAAAGCTTTTTCCACGTTGTGGTTTGGCTTTCCAGCTGTCTTTCTTGGCCTTTGTTTGTTTTTTGGTTTTGTTTGATTTGTTTCACCACAGGAAAAGCGAAGCATCTCCCTTTTGGCTCTGGTTTCATAATTAGAACAGCAGTGCCTACCCCCAGACAATGCACAGAGTTATTAAAAGGGCTTTATTTTGTACATATCATCTTTAATTCATCTGAATTTTTCCTTTCAAAATACAAACATGCTAATTCATGTAAACACACACAAAAAAATCACCAGTCCCCTCTTAAGTTATGTGGGCACACACAAAAAGTCACCTTTTATATGATTTCATTAACAGGGAACCTCTAGGATAGGTAAAGACACAGAAAGAGAAAGGGGATTGGGGTTTTTCATGGGCTGGGGGAGGGAAGATGTGGGCTGTGCTTTGAATACAAGTTTTTACTTTAAGGAAGGAAATAGTCTGAAACTAAACAGTGGTGTTGGTCTCACAGCATTATGAGTGCACTTAATGTTCCTTAATTGCAGAATTTTAAATGGGAAAAGGCTAAACTTTATTCTTGTAAACTTAAACATATAACTAGATGTTACTCTAATAGAAAAGAACAAACCTGACTCCATATTTGATCTGTTCTTTTGTCTTTAACCCTGTACCATGTCTTCTAGGCTCAGTCTTGCTGGCTCTGCACCTTTTGTAAAACAATGTTGCCTTTAGCCTCTCTGGTAAATGAAAGAGATTGTTCTCAAGGCTCTGACCTTTAAGCATATTAACACTTTTGCACTGATATAAAGACAATAAGTTTCCAAGTAGAAAATAACTTGTTTTGTTAGATGTTTTGCAGGGGCGGCATGACCTGACCCACGTGGACAGCTATAGACCAAGAAAATGGTAGACTATGTCCTGGAGAACCATCTTCCCCATGTCAGACTTCAGGTTCCTTTTCTATTGAAAAGGGGAGGGGCTGTGGTTCATTGCTGCAAACTTCTTGGCGTAGGATTTCTTTGTAGCGGTCCACGTGGGTCGGATCATGGTATACCTGTAAAACCTCGAAGAAAGCAAAGGTTATGTTCTATCCTGCAACTTGTTATCTTTATAGGAGGGCAAAAGTGTTAATATCCTTAAAGGTCAGAGCCTTGAGACTAGGCTCTCATGCATATTTCAGGCTAAAGGCAACATTGTTTTACAAAAGGTGCAGAGCAGGCAAGAATAAGCCTAGATAACAGAAGACAGGTTTAAAGGAAAAGGAACAGACCTAATATGGATTCAGATCTGTTCTTTTCTATTACAGTGCCTTTTGTTGAGAGGTAAGAGGATGTTTTCAGGTGGGTCCTCCTCTGCCCCAGGCTGGGGTTCAGGCAGGAGTCCTTCCAGGTTCACCATGAATGTGGACTTGATCTCCTGCAGAGAAAGTAACAATTATTGGTGATTAAAATTGCAGTGAAAGTCCCTTCAATTGCCTGTAAACCATACCATGGCAAGAGACATCTCATAGGCCAATGGTCAGTCTCCCCTGATGCAAGGGACCAGCAACATGGCTGGTTCCATGGTGGCCTGGCCATCGAAGCTGCCTGCTTTGTTCTCCAGCCTTGGCTTCCTAACATGAACAATTTAAAAGCTCCCATCCCTCTTCCCTTTGGCCCAGTGTGAATGAACAAGGTTCCTGCACCCACATGGGCTGAGCCCACGCCATGCACACAGCCCTGTGCACACAGCCAACTGCCTGCTCTCCATCTCTGGGCTTAGCTGCAACCTCCAAACTCCCAAATCCCTGCAGGTCTGCATTCCCAGTGCTTCTGCCCTAGGGGTCTGGATCACCATCAGGACCATCAACCACCCCAGGTCCACAGGCGAGTTGCGGGCAGCCAGATATCACCCTGACACTCAGACTCAGATGAGGCACAGCGCGCAGGGTTCAGGACACCAGGGCGGGAATTGTATCTGCCTCCAGCTTGGCCCGCCTCGCCCTGTAGCCTCAGACACTAGCTATGCAGGTGCACGCTAGGCCAGAACCCTCGTTGGTGGCAGTCACCATGGGGACTGGAGTCCGGACTACCAAACCCTAACCACGGGGTTAGTGCTGAGAGAGTCATCTCCAGGTAGGGATGCACTAGGAGTGAGGGGGGAACCCGCGGTGAAGGGGATACAGGCTGAGAGGTGACGGGCTGCTCAGAAGGAACTGACCCAATTGAGGGGTGAGGGGGACCACTTCGGGATGTTGGAGGTCCTGTGGTGAGGCATGAAGGGTGAAGTTGGGGTGTAGGGGCCATAAGTTAGGACCTAGCAGGATGGAGTATGTGGCAGGGACCTCAGTGTGAGGAGAAGGAGCCCCATCTTCGGGGTCTGGTGGGAGACTGGGCCTGTCCAGGATGGGAGGAGAGTATCGGGAAGGGAGAGGCTAGCAAGGGGAGTGGGGCTGGGGCTGTGGCCCGGCCCAGGGCTGTCGTGGTTTTGAGCGCCAGGACCCCATTTGTGGCGGTATGGGGGCACTGGGGATGGAGATCTGGGGAATGGCGGGCAGCGGTGTGGCGGGCAGGAGGGTAGGCCCTCAGGAGAGTGGGCCTGCAGAAGGGTGGTGTCCCAGCCCACCACCCAACTGCAGGGCCCCACCCAGGTCCTCCTGGACCCAGCCGCCACTTCCGGTACAGCAGGACCTCCAGCCGAAAGTCCCCGATGCCAGCGGGACGGGGTGGGGGAGGGCGCGCATGCGCAAACGCACAGACGCGCGGACAGCGGAACCCGCGCAGAACGTGTGGCAGCCAGGTGGGAGACGGGTGTTCCTGGAGCAGCTCCCTGAAAAGGAGCGCGGCCTGGAGTCTGGGCCGATGCTTACAGTCTCCTCCGCTGCCGCCGCCTGGGAGGTGAAGGGGCGCTGGATGGGGCACGGAGCCGGCGAGTGCGTTCTGAGCTGCGCAGCTGGGGAGGCGCATGGGTAGGGGTGCTTAGTTGAGTCCCGGGCCACGAGGCCCATTAGGACCCTGAGGAGTGTCTGAGGCCGCCGCCTGGTTCGTGGTGCTGTCCCCTCTCCTTAGTAGTCCCTGAACCCCGAGTCTGCCCTGACTCTTATTCCCGGGTTTGGGAAAGCGGGTGTGGCCCCGGAACATCTCCAATCGGCCCTCAGACCGTGGCCTGCTCCCTGGAGGCTGGTGCGGTGCAGTCAGTGGGCGGCGGCTGAGAGGAGGGGTGCCTGTCCTCAGGGGGAGCAGGTGGACTTGCTCCCATCTCCTCCAGGGCCTGTTCTCCGGGCGGCCTCTGCTGCCCCGGGTTCGGAGACACATATTCATGCAGCCCGCTCCTGGGAGGAGGGTACAGTGCTGTCTAGGGCAGTGTCAACAGCGGGCAAGGACTTGTGGAGGACCGGGCTCTAGCCCAGGGTAACTCACTCTCCTTTCTTCTCTTGCTTCCTCAGATGGTGGCAGTAGCGGCTTTTCCAGTATAGGTTATTGCCAGATATTGAATGTAAGTTTGTGTGCTATAGAGAAGAAACATTTTTTAAAAATCTATTTTCATATATAGTGGCTAACATTTGTAAGTCTCAAACTCCTAAATTTATCCCTTCCCACCCCCTTTCCCTGGTAACCATGAGATTGTTAACTATGTGTACGAGTCTGTTTCTGTATTGTAGATGAATTCATAGTGACCTTGTTTCTTTCTACTTTTTCTTTAAGATTCCACATGATATCATGTGGAGTGATATCATGTGGTATTTTTCTTTCCCCTTTTGGTTTGCTTCACTTAGAATGATATTCTCTGGGTCCATCCATCTTGCTGCAAATAGCATTATTTCATCCTTTATTTAATGGCAGAGTAGTATTCCAATGCATAAATATACCACAATTTCTTTATCCTGTCATCTGTTGCTACATTATAGGATGCTTCTATGTCTTGCCTGTTGTATATAGTGGTGCTGTGAATATTAGGGTACAGGTCCCTTTTCGAATTGGAGTTCCCTCTGGATATATACCCAGAAGAGGGATTGCTGATTCATAGTGTAAGTCTATTTTTAGTTTTTTGAGGCATTTCCATACTGTTTTCCATAATGGCTATACCAAACTGCATTTCCCAGTGACAGTGTAGGAGGCTTTCTTTTTCTCCACAACCTCTCCAGCATTACTCATTCATGATGGCCATTCTGACTGGTGTGAGGTTATACCTTATTGTAGTGTTGATTTGCATTTCTCTGATAATGAGAAGTATTGAGCATTTTTTCATGTGCCCATTGGCCTTATGTCTTCATTGGAGAAATGCTTGTTTATATCTTCTGCCCATTTTTGGATTGGGTTGCTTGTTTTTTGTTATGAACTTGTGTGAGCTGTGCATATACTCAAGAAATTAGGCCTTTGTCAGTCGCATCATGGGCAGATATTTTCTCCCATCCCGTAGGTTGCCATTTTGTTTGCTTAAGGATTCATTTGCTGTGCAAAATCCTGTAAGTTCAATTGGGTCCCGTTTGTTTATTTTTTGCTTTTATTTGCATTGCTTGAGTAGACTGCCCTAGGAGAACATTGCTGAGAAGTATGTGAGAGAATGGTTTGCTTATGTTTTCTTCTAAGAGGCTTGTACTGTCTTGTCTTATATTTAAGTCTTTAAGCCATTTTGGATTTGTTTTTGTGTGTGGTGTGGGGGTGTCCTAACATCATTGATTTGCATGCAGCTGTCCAGTTTTCCCTGCACCATTTGCAGAAGAGACTGTCTTTACTGCAGTTTGTGTGCTTGCCTCCTGTGCTGAAGACTAATTTACTGTAGGTCTGTGTTTATTTCTGGGCTCCGTGTTCTGTTCCATTGATCTATATGTCTGGTTTCATGCCAGTACCACACTGTTTTGATTATTGTATCTCTGTAGATTCATCTGAAGTTGTGGAAGGTCATTCCTCCAGCTTTATTCTTTTTCTTCAATATTGATTAGGCAATTTTGGGTCTTTATGAGTCCATAGGAATTTTAGGATTATTTGTTCTAGTTCTGTGAAAAATGTCCTGGGTAACTCGATAGGGATTCCATTAAATCCGTCGATTGCCTTGAACAGTATGGCCATTATAACAATATTGATTCTTCCAATCCAAGAGCATAGTATTTCTTTCCATTTCTTTAAGTCATCTTTAATTTCTTTAATCAGTATTTTGTAGTTCTCAATTTATAAGTCTTTCACCTGCTTGGTCAGATTTATTTGTAAGTATTTTATCATTTATTGGTTGTGATTTTAAAGGGGATTGTTTCTTTACTTTCTTTTCTTACTATTTCATTGTTAGTGTAAAAAATGCAACTGATTTGTTCATGCTAATGTTGTATCCTGCCACCTTGCTACATGTTTTTGTAGTTCTTCTCTGTCCTTCTTTCATACTCTTCCCTTATGGGTAGTTGATTTTCTTTATTGTTACATTTGTGCTTCTCACTTGTTTTTGCATATCTAATGTAGGTTTTTGATTTATGGACACCATGAGGTTCATATAAGTTGCTTTGTTACAATATCTGATTGTTTTAAAGTGATTGTCGTTTAAGGTTATATAAGTTCAAAAAAGATCTGCTCTTTTACTCTCTCTCCACTCCTTTTTTGATTGTATTTTTTCCATCTTCATATGCATCCTATAAGTGTTTATTGTAAGTATAGTTTTTACAAATTTTGTCTTTTAGTCTTTGAAGTAGCTTGTTTAAGTGTTTGATTCACAGCCATTGCTCCATTTTTGCCTTTAAAGTGGGATTTCCCCCTTCACATAAGTTCTTACTTCTTGTTCTTTTTCACATAATGAAAACTTTTTAATACTTCTTGTAATGTCAGTTTAGGAATGATGAACTCTTAGTTTTTGCTCATCTGAGATGATTTTTAATTCTCTTTCAATTCTGATTAATAACTTTGCTGAGTAGGTGGCCTAGATTCCAGGTTTTTTCCTTTGAGTACTTTAAATATATCATGGCTGTTCCTTCTGGCTTGCAGTGACTCTGCTGAAAGCCAGGTGATAGGCTTCCACTATTTGCCTCTCCTCATGACTACAGTGAAACTACAACTGACTGCTAAACAAGCATCAAAAAAAAAAAAAGAATGGATCCTAGCAAAAGAAGATATTCAGTGGAAACACAGAGATGGAACCACAGCAGGATGGTAGGAGGGGCATTCTCATGATATAGGTGGACCCCATATCCCTCACTTTGGGCAACTCACAAGGTGAAGAATAAGTCACAACGAACCTCCAACAGGAGTGGGAATTATAAGCCCAGCATCAGGTTCCCCAGCCTAGGGTTCTGGCATTGGGAGGAGTAGGGGACCCCAGGACAACTGTTTCTTTTTTTAAAAAATTCTTTTTATTTTATTTTTTTATTGAGTTATACTCAGTTTACAATGTTGTGTCAATTTCAAGTGTAGAGCACAATTTTTCAATCATACGCTTATTCATTGTCACATCCTTTTCCACCATGAGCTACCACAAGAACGTGTATATATTTCCATGTGGTATGCAGTATAAACTTGTTTATCTATTCTATATCAACCTGTCAGTATGTACAAAATTTGAACTCCCAGTCTGTCCCTTCCCACCCTCCTCTCCCCTGGCAATCACAAGTTTGTAATCTATGGCTGTGAGTCTATTTCTGTTTTACATTTAAGTTTATTTGTTTTTTGTTTTTAAGATTCCACATATGAGCAACATATGGTATTTTTCTTTCTCTTTCTGGCTTACTTCATTTAGAATGACATTATCCAGGGACATCCATGTTGCTGCAAATGGCATTATATTGTCATTTTCATGTCTGAATAGTACACCATCGAATAGGTATATCACATCTTCTTTGTCCAGTCATCTTTCTATGGACATTTATGCTGTTTCCTTGTCTTGGCTATTGTAAAGAGTGCTGCTGTGAACATTGGGGTGCAGGTGTCTTTTTGATGTCAGGTTCCTTCTGGATATATACTCAAGAATGGTATTCCTGGGTCATATGTTAAGTCAGTTCCTAGTCTTTTGAGAAATCTCCATACTGTTTTCCACAGTGGCTGCACCAAACTGTATTCCCACCAGCAGTGTAAGAGGGTTCCTTTTCCTCCACAGCCTCTCCAGCATTTGTCATTTGTGGACTTTTGAATAATAGCCATACTGACTGGTGTGAGGTGATACCTCACTGCAGTTTTGATTTGCAAATCTCTGATAATTAGTGATATTGAGCATTTTTCCATGTGTCTATTGATCATTTGTATTTATTCTTTGGAGAATTGCTTGTTTAGGTCTTCTGCCCATTTTTGGATGGGATTGTTTGTTTTTTTTTTCATATTAAGTCGTATGAGCTGCTTATATATTCTGGAGATCAAGCCTTTGTCAGTTTCATCTTTTGCAAAACTTTTCTCCCATTCTGTAGGTTGTTGTTTTGTTTTGCTTATGGTTTCCCTTGCTGTGCAAGAGCTTGTAAGTTTACTTAGGTCCCATTTGTTTATTCTTGTTTTATTTCTATTGCTTGGGTAGACTTCCCTAGGAGAACATTTTGAGATGTATGAGAGATAATGCTTTGCCTAGGTTTTCTTCTAGGAGGTTTACTGTATCTTGTCTTATGTTTAAGTCTTTGATCCATTTTGAGTTTATTTTTGTGTATGGTGTAAGGGAGTGTTCTAGCTTCAGTGATTTACATGCTGCTGTCCAGTTTTCCCAACACCATTTGCTGAAGAGCCTATCTTTGTTTCATTATATGTTCTTGCCTCCTTTGTCAAAGATTAGTTAATGAAAAGTTTGTGGGTTCATTTCTTGGCTTTCTATTCTGTTCATTTGGTTCATATGTCTGTTTTTGTACCAATATCATGCTATTTTGATTACTGTAACTGTAAAGTATTGTCTGAAATCTGGGAGGGTTATTTCTCCAGCTTCTTTCTTTTCCTTCAGTAATGCTTTGTCAATTCTATGTCTTTTGTGCTTCCATATAAATTTTATTATGATTTGTTGTAGTTCTGTGAAATATGTCCTGGGTAATTTAATAGGGATTGCATTAAATCTGTAGATTGCTTTGAGCAGGGTGACCATTTTAACAATATTGATTCTTCTACTCCACGAGCATGGGATATTTTTTCCATGTTTTTAAGTCTTCTTTAATTTCCTTAATCAGTGTTTGTATAGTTTTCCATGTATAAGTCTTTCACCTCCTTAGTTAGATTTACTTCTGATAGTTTATTAATTTGGCTGCCATTTTAAAGGGAATTGTTTCTTTACTTTCTTTTTGTGTTGATTCACCATTAGTGTAAAGAAATGCAACTGATTTTTGAATGTTAATCTTGTAACCTGCTACCTTGCTGAATTCTTCGATTATTTCGAGTAGTTTTTGTGTGGACCTTTTAGGGTTTTCTATATGTGGTATCATGTCATATGCATATAGTGACACTTTTACCTCTTCTTTTCCAATCTGGGTCCCTTTTATTTCTCTCTCTTGCCTGATTGCTGTGGCGAGGACTTCCAAAACTATATTGAATAGGAGTGGTGATAGTGGCCAGCCTTGTCTTGTCCCAGATTTTAGTGGGAAGATTTTGGGCTATTCACCGTTGAGTACTATGGTGGCTGTAGCTTTTACTATGTTGAGATATGTTCCCTCTATACCCACAATGGTGAGAGTTTTTATCATAAATAGGTGTTGAATTTTATCAAAAGCTTTTTCTGCATCTATTGAGAAGATCATGTTTGTTCCTTCCTTTTGTTGATGTGAGTATTACATTGATTGATTTGCTTATGCTGAACCATCCTTGTGTCCCTGGGATGAACCCCACTTGATCATGATGTGTACTCTTTCTAATGTGCTGTTGGATTCTATTTGCTAGTATTTTGGTATGGATTTTTGCATCTATGTTAATCAGTGATAATGGTCTGTAATTCTATTTTATTTTTGGTGGTGGCATTGCCTGGTTTTGGTATCAGGGTGATGGTGGCTTTATAGAATGAGTTTGGGAATACTCCCTCTTGTTCAGTCTTCTGAAAGAGTTTGAGGAGGACTGGTATTAGTTCCTCTTTGTATTTTTGGTAGAATTCCATTGTAAAGTTGTCTGGTCCTGGACATTTATTTGTAGGGAGGTTTTTTATTGTTAATTCAATTTCATTTCTAGTGATCAGTTTGTTCAAGTGGTTAGTCTCTTTTCATTCAATCTAGGTGGACTGTATGTTTCCAGAAACTTGTCCATCTCCTGTAGGTTATCCATTTTGGTCCCATACAGTTTTTCATAATATTCTCATATTATACTCTGTGTTTCCATGTTTATTGGTTGTAATTTCTCCATTTTCCTTTCTTATTTTGCTTATTTGTGCTCTCTCTTTTTTCTTCTTTGTAAGTTTGGCCAGAGGTTTGTCAATTTTATTTACTTTTTCAAAAAACCAGCCTTTGGTTTGATTGATTTTTTTCTATTTTTTAATCTCTATTTTATTTATTTTCTCCCTGAGTTTTATTATTTCCTTCCTTCTGCTGACTTTTGGGTGTTTTTGGTCTTCTTTTTCTAGTCCTTTTAGCTGGTGGATTATATTGTTTATTTGAGATTGTTCTTCTTTTTTAAGGAAGGCCTGTGTTGCTGTAAATTTCCCTCTTCGCATTGACATTGCTGCGTCCCATAAGTTTTGTGTGGTTGTGTTTTCATTTTCATTTGTCTCAAGGTATTTTTTAATTTCAACTTTGATTTCCTCAGTGATCCATTAGTTTTTTAATAGCATGTTGTTTAATTTCCATGCTTTCCTCTTTTTCTTCTTTGTTTCTCTGTAGTTGATTTATAGTTTCAATGGCATTGTGGTCAGTAAAGATGCTTGAGATAATTTCTTAAAATCGTTGAGGCTTCTTTTGTGCCCAAGTACATGATGAATCCTAGAAAATGTCCCATGTGAACTTGAAAAGAATGTATATCCTATTTTTGGGGAGTGCAATACTCTGAAAATACCCAACAAATCTAATTTTTCTATTGCATTATTTAATTTCTCTGTTGCCTTCTTTATTTTCTGTCTGGACGATCTGTCTAGTGATGTTAATGTGGTGTTAAAATATTCCAACAATGATTGTATTCCCGTCAATTTCCTCCTTTATCTCTGTTATTAGTTGTTTTACGTACTTAGGTACTCCTATGTTGGGTGCGTATATATTAATGATTGTAATGTCCTCATCTTGTATTACTCCTTTAATCATTATAATATGTCCTTTTTATCTTTCTTTATGGCCTTTGTTTTAAAGTCTATTTTGTCTGAAATCAGTACTGCAACACCTGCTTTTTTTGGCTTTTCCATTTGCATGGAATATCCTTTCCATCCTTTCACTCTCAATCTATATGTGTCCTTCTCCCAAAAGTGTGTCTCTTATATGCAGCATATTGAAGATTCTTGCTTTATTATCCAGTCTGCCACTCTATGTCATTTGACTGGAGCATTTAGTCCATTAACATTTACAGTAATTAATGATAGATGAGTATTTATTGCCATTTTTAACTAATTTTTGCATTTGATTTAGCATTTTCTCTTTGTTACTTTCTTCTTCCTTTTGTGATTTGGTAAGTTTCCTGTGTATTATCTTGGATTTCATTTAGTTTGTTTGACTCACTTGTAAGCTTTTGGCTTGTGGTTACCCTTTTTTGTAAGTCTATTAACCTATTACTCTAAATGTTTGTACTAAACAGATAGTAACATTAGCTCAAACCCATCCTACCAAGAACACATACTTTTTTAAAGAAGAAAGAAAAACAAAATGCTGTATGTTTTCTTGCTTCCCTCTCCCACTCTTAATGATTTAGATGTCTTCTTTTACAATTTTGTATTTATTATATTTGTAATTCATGGCAGTCATCTCCTTTCCAGTTCTGAATTTCTCATTTTTGTAGCATCCTGCTTCTTTTCTATTTAGAGTAGACCTGTCAATATTTCTTTTAGCATGGGTTTAGTGTTGTTAAACTCTTAGTTTTTGCTCATCTGTGAAGTTCTTTATCTCTCCTTCTATTCTAAAGGATAGCCTTGCTGGATAGAGTATCCTAGGCTGCATATTTTTTCATTCAGGAATTTGAATATATCTTGCCACTCCCTTATGGCCTGTAGTGTTTGTGTAGAGAAATCAACTGAGAGCTTTATGGAGGTTCCCTTATAACTCACATTTGTTTTTTCTCTTGCTGCCTTTAGGATCATTTCTTTATCCTTGACTCTGGCCATCTTGATTAGGATGTGTCTTGGTGTGAGTCTGTTTGGGTTCTTCCTGTTTGGGACCCTCTGAGCCTCCTGTACTTAGATATCTGATTCCTTCTTTAGGTTTGGGAAGTTTTCAGTCATGATTTCTTCAAATACCTTTTCAATCCCGTTTGTTCTTTCTTCCCCTTCTGGAAACTCTATTATGCATAGATTAGCATGCTTTATATTATCCCATATGTCCCTTTATTGTTTCCATTGTTTTTTATTTGTTTTTCTCTCAGCTGTTCTGATTGGGTGGTTTCTGTTGTCCTGTCTTCTAGGTCACTTATTCATTCCTCTGCATTATCTAGCCTGCTATGTACAGCTTTTAGATCACTTCTTATTTCAGCCAATGAGTTTACCAAATATAGTTGGTTCTCTTTATAGTTTCTATTACATTTTTGACATATTTTATATCTCTAAACACTATCTCTTTTAGTTCCTTCAGTACTTTGATCACTTCTTTCTTTGAAATCTTGACCTATTAGGCCATCAATGTCTATTTCCTTGATTGTGCTTTCAGGGGATTTCTCTTGCTCTTTTAATTGGGAGTGGTTCCTCTGCTTCTTCATATTGCTCATACCTCTCTGGCACTGTGACTTAAGGAGTATCAGTTATCTATTGTGGTCCATAAGGAGTGTATTTATTTATCTACCTAAAGCCTATGCAGGAATAAAACAGATTATTTCACTTCTTTGTCTTTCGAAGAAGGTGATGTTCTGTCTGCATTAAGCAGGTGATCTGGTTGGCTGAGTGGGTCTGTAGATGTGAGTTTTGGTGTATTTGTTGGAAAGAGTGAGCTACGAGCATTCTTCCACTCCTCCATCTTGCTTCTAAACTCCAATATCATGTGCTTTTATAGCGAGAGGTATTACAGTGTTGAAAGCAGGGCTTGGTTCAGTTAAAAATGAGCTGAGGGCATGAGGGATGAGACATCCTCCATCCTCTCCCCTCCTAGGGTGAAACATATGACTGTCAATTTTGAAAAGATAGTCACAGTCCCTAACTAGCCCAGCTCAACTAGTGTATGTTAACAAGAGCAGCACCACCAGAGGCATTGGAGACCCAAGAATATTGCAGTCTTAAAGATCTCTTGGAAAATTTTTGTTCGGCTTTGGTTTTTTGTTTTTCTTAAAATGTGGGGCATACTACTAGTATAGAGGGAAAAATAGTTGTCAGGAAATGTTTTTTTCATATAACAGCTTCATTGCAATTTTGTTCACACACCATGAAGTCCACCCATTTAAATGGTACAATTTGGCGGCTTTTAGCATATTCACAGTGGTGCAACCATCATTATTCCAGAATGTTTTCATTGCTTCAAAAAGAGCTGTGGAAATGAATGACCAATCCAACCCTCCCCAGTTCTAAAGAAGTTTCTTGGCTGTTCCTGAGCATATATTAACTTGTTACATTCCATGAAAAATCTGGGGGGAATTCTAATCAGAATTGCATTGAATCTATATATTAGAATGGGGAGAATTAATGTCTTTATTACATACACTTTTTCTGTCCATGAGTATATCTGGGACCCTATCTTTTTATCTCTGTAGAGCGTGGCTCATGGGAAGTCCTTACTAATTGTTGGGTCTGTGAATGATGAGATTATATACATCATTAGTTGTGACTGTAGCCTTTCACAGAAGAGAAAACTAACCTCAGTGAAGCCAAGTGCCTGATGGTCAGAAAGAGTGACAGCCAGTGCTGGAGTGATCCAGTGGACTTGGTGCTTGCAACCATTGTTCTCTCCCTCCTACAGCTAAGGAAATTACAGAGTTCTTTTAATTTTTTAATGGTGTTGCTTTTATTTTTATTTATTTATTTGTTTCTTAAATTCTTATTTTTTATTGAAGTGCAGTCAATTTACAATGTTTGTTTCAGGAGTACAGCAGTGATTCAGTTATATTTATGCATATGTACACATATAATTTTCAGAGTGTTTTTAGTACAACTCATTACAAGAAATTGAATATAGTTCCTGTGTTATACAGTAGGTCCTTGTCATTTATTTATTTTATATATAGTTATGTGTATCTGTTAATCCTAAACTCCTAATCTGTCCCTCCCCCATTTCCCACCTGTTGACCACAGTTTGCTATGCCCATGAGTATTTCTAGTAGCATCCTTTTTGCTAGTAATATATGCTGGTTGGCTGCCTTCACTTTCATTAATTCCAACTTATCTCTAGGTGTTTTTCTTCTGGTGGGCCTGCATGTGGTTTGCACATGTGTTCATAGAGATCTGTATTTGGAAGAACTCCAGGCCTCGTGTAGTCCCTGGCACGGAGCTCCCGCTGAGCTCATGCTTCAACTGGGAAAAAACATAGTAAAGTTTGGAATTTCCAGTACAATTTAGACTTCTGGGTTTCTGTAACCTACGCTTAGCCCACCTTAATGTTGACTGCACCTGTAGTGGATCATTTGATGGAACTTCATGGTATGGCAGTGTAGAGACAGGGCTTCCTTTTTTCTAACACTCACTTTCCTGGGCCTCCCAGATCCTCCCCCAGCAGCGCTCATGGCTGGCTTGGTGCTGCACTGAGGCAATATTTGTTAATAAGTTCCTTTCCTCATCTCTTCTGAGACTCCAGTTCCTTCTCTGCACAGTGAGAGCTTGGACTAGATAAGTGCTTTTTGGTTTCTTTTAAACCCATGTCTCCTTTTGAGAAACCAAGAACTCAAAACCCTCCCCCACCCTAACTCTTCAGATTTTGATACGTCCTCCAAGGGGTGACACAGCTATTTCTGGAAAGTTGATGTGATTTTGGTTCTTTCCAAGTGGTGCAGAAAAGACTTCAGAGATTTATTTCAGGGAGGGGGCAGGAGAGGGACAGTATGTCAAACTTTTTGGTATAAGCGCTGGAGCAGGGGCTTTGGTTTAAATACAGCCTCTGACGTGGCCTCTCTCTAATCTTGCACAATGTGATAAACCTCTCTTTTCCTCCGTTTCTTCATGTGTCAAGTTGGAATGTTATTATTTTAGGGTTTTCATGAAACAATATACACAGAAGTCATTAGTTTCTCAGTAGAAACATGACCTGTTAGAGAGTCAGGGATTTCTTTAAAAAAAAAAAAAAAAACTTGTCCATAGCATGTTGTCGATATGTATTTTGAAGTTCCTGGAGGGTGAGGGTTGAGTCTAAAGTCCATCATGGGACAGGTAGCGCCTGGGTCTGTGTGCCCCAGATTGCCCCCTCCTCCCCAGTCCTCTTCCTCTCAGTCCAGGATGAAGTTCCTGCCATTAAAATTACATAGAGTTCTTGTGGATATGGTTTTTAATTTTATTGTTTCACTGGGGAGGGCTGCTGTCATGATTTCCGTGGTCAGGTTTTGGTGACCTGAAGGCTATGCAATTGAAGGTTCGTATTTAAGAAAAAGAAAACAAAGTTACAAATACAACATTAGACTTAAGGTGGTGGCAGGGGCTCTTGAAAGTGGGGACAATTATCTCTGTTAGCTGCAGGTGCAGTGGCCTCTGGACATGAGGACCCATCCTTGTGCTCTGGAGTTGGAGGGACCAGTAGGTTCAGTGGGAATATTTACTGAGAGTATATCATAGGCTGTGCATTGTCCTATTTGTACTGTGTGTTCCTTATTTAAGACAGTGAGCTCATTTAATCTCAATAGCCTCTTTAAAAAATTAGACTTTTTATCTTGAGATGTAATGAAGATTCCCATGCAGTTGTAAGAGCTGATACGGAGACAGCCTATGTACTCTTTGCCCAATTTTCCTTAATGTTTCCATCTTGCAAGGTTGGGGTACAATTCATTATTGACTCACTAACCCTTTGAGGTTTGTGTTATTACTCCCATTTCTATTCGTGATTAAAGTGGGGTTTAGAGAAGCACACAGGCCTGCCCAGGTCACCCACATGGTTAGTGTAGAGTCGGGAGGGAAACGGGCTTGGGGTTTCCAGACAGTACCATTATGATTGTGGCAGGGAGCAGCATTCACTTGCTTGTTTATTCATTCATTCAACAAACATTTATTGAGTACACTCTGTGGGTCAGATGCTTTCATACGGTTATCTAATTCTTCAGCAGTACTGAGAATCAGCTAACGTTTTCTTTTTTCATCTGTGAAAATTAACTTTCAGAGGTCATAAAACCTCCCAAAGGAAATACAGCTCATAAAGGAGGGATTAGTAAATTTGTACATCCCCCCATTTTATGCAGGTGGTAACCTAGGCGTTTTGCATTTGCAATCTGCCTTGATCTAGATATATTCTTGTAAGGCAAGGTTTGTTTTTTGTTTTGTTTTGTTTTGTTTTTAATTGAAGTATAGTCAAGTTTAGAATGTTGTGTTAATTGCAATGTTTTTTCTTTTTAATTTTTAATTAATTTTTATGGGATAATTAAGTTTATTTTTTGTTTCATTTTTTTATTGGAGATACTTGAGATTGAACCCAGGACCTCGTGCATGCTAAGTATATGCTCTACCCCTGAACTGTACCCTCCTCCCCAGGGCGAGTTTTCTTATCCATTATTTTGCAGCATAGGAGTTCAAGTAAATTGGAGTTGAAATCCAGATCTTTCGATCCCACTGTGGTTCTTTTCATTATATTCTGCTGAGGGGTGTGGAAGCAGTTCCTTTGTTCATTCATTTATTCAGCATTTTTGAGCATCATTGCCTGGCTAGATGTTGGAAACAGAAAACAAGAAATGACTCTTTTCTGCAGGGGCTGGAAGAAAGAGCAGGATAATGTGATCCTAGCTATGGTAGCCATGTGCAGACTCTGAGGACAGACTGTAACCCCAGGTTTGCTTGGGCTTCCCTTGCCTTCTGGCTGGTACACACAGGTCACCGCATCCCAGAGGGGCCTGCAGCCCACAGCATAGCGTGTACCTCAGTCTCCTCTCCCCTCTTGGCAGAGCCTGCAATATGAGCATTGCTGACTACGTGCAGTGTGCTGAGGACCACCAGACTCTCCCCATGGTGGTCCAGCACGTGGGGATTATCTTGGAGGAGAATCTCTTATGCGTCTATAAACAGATATCCTCAGTGAGCCAGGTCAGGCTGTGCAGCTTCCAGCAGTCATTCTGTATCTGCTACAGGTACCACTACCCACACAAGAATGAGTGGGTAGACTTCAAGACCCACCGAAGGGACATGAGCCTCATCACCATCACTGACCGTTTGGCCAAGGACTAGCTGCAGATCGAGGAGCTCCCTGTTCAGAGGAGATGTGTGGCAACATGCAGGATGATTCGCGGCTCTTCGTCTTTGTGCTGAAGGGCGAGCTCGCCGAGCAGCTGCGCACTGATGTGGCCTTGTACCCCAGCTATGAGGACTGTGGGACGGTGGAGAAGAGGATCAAGGAATTCATCGAGTCGCTCTTCATCGTGCTCGAGTCCGAGCTCCTGGACAGGGCCACCAACAATTTTAGGGACAAGATCCCCCTCCTCTGCATCCCATTTGAGAATAAGGACTTGGTGGGACTGGACACAGACAGCAGGTAAGCCTACGTGGAGTCCTGGCCGCCCTGGCTGTGTGCCTGGGTTGCTTTCCTACATCCAGAAAGGGATCAGCAAGAAGGGGAGCTGTCTTGCAGCCAAGGGGGGAGGGAGATGCAGCCTGACGGTTTTCATAGTTTTAAAAATGAATTCATCTTTAGTTCAGAGAGATCCATTTAGGGTTAGTTTGGATACTTACTCCCCCTTTCCAACCAAGACCCCTGGTGGGACCCCTGGAGTTGCTGTCCAATAGGGTAGCCACAGCCAAAGAGGCTGGGAGTGCTGGGGAGGAGGCTGGTCTAAGCTGAGACGTGCAGAAGGTCAAATGGACATCAGACACTGAGACTTGTCTAGAAAAAAGAATGTAAACTATCTTGATAATTTCTATATTTACTACATGTCAAAATGATACTATAATACATATTACATTAAACTAGATCTATTCTTAGAATCACTTTAAAGTGTTTGTTTTTCTACTTTTTTAAATGTGGCAACTGGAAAACTTTCTTTGTGTGACTCTCATTGCATTCCCGTTGTCCTGGGACAGTCTCGTCCATTTGATGTATAGGTGAGGGGCTGAATCACGAGACGTAGCAGATCGAGGCACTAGCTGAGCTGGGGCTGGAGACTGTGTCTCCTGCCTCCCAGGCTGTTCTTCCTGCCCGACAGCCAGCATGCCAGGTAGGACATCAGAAACACCGCCAGGGATTTCCGAAGGAGCTCCTTACTCAGGGGAAGGCGTGTCATGGAGTATGGGACAGAGTATGGAAAAGTTCATTCTTACTTTGTCCCTGTGATTAGGTCAGTGGCCCCACTTTGCCCCAGAATTGCAGAAGAGCTCTTCTGGGCCATCTGCCCCCTCCGCCACCCTCTGCTCTGCTTCCCTGTGTGGCCATCGTGCCGTCCCTCGGGAAGAAGAGGGCGAGATGCCTTTGCTGAGAGGTGGTCCCCCTTTGCTGCAGAGAGCGAGGGAAGCTGTGTCCTCCGGCATTGGGCCTCGGGCCCTGAGTCTGCTCTCCCCACGCTGGAGAGCACGCAAAGCGGTCTCATAGGTGACAGTTGGTGGTCCTTGCACATCCTACCAAGCCTGCTGTGGAGTCGAGGCTCCGTAATTCTTGGACTTATCTAAGGTCAGACCATACTTTCTGGGTTTTGGTAAGTTAGAGGAGAAGACACCAGAGAACTGACAAAAAGAATGTCCCGGCCAGCCCTGCGAGTGAAAGGCACAGGGGACCAGAGTCCCAACTGCGTGTGGTGCCTGGCGGGCTCTGGATGAATTTTCAGTTCCTCCCCGGACATGCCTCTATGGCTTAAGGAAATGGCGAGACATGTTGTGGCCATGATGTGTACTTGTCCTCGCAGGGCTCTGTGATCTACACATCTAACTCCCTTCTGCTCCTTGGGGATGAGGTGTCACGTTTAGGGTCCTGGGCACTGCTGAGGGCACAGCTGCCAGTACCAGGCCACTACCAGGCTGGCTCTGTCCACCTCACCTGTCACCTCCTGCCGAGCCCCCAGACGTTAGGCGAGAGAGGTACATAGGTGATGCATTAAGGTGGGGCTGCAAGTGCGCACAGTGCTGCAGCGTCAACAGGGACCACCTTCTCCCCCAGGACAGACTGGTGGGTGAGCGGTGGAAGCCTGGAGCCCTGCTCCAGCCCTCTGGCCAGTGACTCCTCTTTTGTCATAGGAGGCACTGGTGACATTTTTGCTCAGCAACTGCTTGGCTATGAGTCTGCGGACCCACCGGAAATTGCCAGCTTGTTTTTGCCTTTGGAAGTCTGTCCTCGGGATTTGGCGGAGGAACTAGTTTCAGGACAGTGTGCTTAGTGCATAGTGATTGACACTGTCACCATTGTTTACCCAGAACCTCGTCTACCAGGCACAGCTCTGGGCATCAAAATACAGCAGCACATTAAACCTCCCTCCTGTTGGATCTGTCTGTTCTGGTGCCAGAAGCACTCGGCCAGCATCTGAACGTCAGTGAGATAACGCAGCCAGTGAGCTCCAGTCAAACACGTTCTCCTCCCATCACTTTTACTCCATTGTTGCTTTTATTCCATAGTCACCGAACTTTTAAAACAATGCTTTGTTGCAGGAGCAGAGCCTAATTCTCTCCTGCTACTCTTGGTGGGAGTGAGCAAAACTGTCAAGCCTGAAATGCGACCAAGTATTGTAGGTCAAAAGCTGTCGAGGTGCATGTAGGTGGAGTTTTTGTTTGGGGCGCTGACGACGTTGGGGTCCCCATGGCAGTGACGCTCCCCTCAGGCCCCTGGCTTCCCCGGAGCAGGAGGTGAGGGTAGGTCTCACTCTCCCCCGTCTCTAGCCTCACCACACTCACGTAAATTCTTATATTCATGCTGTCAAAATTATTTTGGTTGTTGTGTATTTCTAACTTTTGCTTGTTCCTCTTTTCCTTTTACTCTCGTACCACCCTGTGAGCGTGCTGTTGGGTCTGAAAAGGTGGGTTGTGCACACCCTGCATCGGAAATACCTACATTTCACTTCGTGCTGCCTCCATCGCTTTAAAAAGCAAAAACTTAACAGCAGCCTTGATCCATTTATTATCCTAGTCATCCTATTATTTTCTAAAATTTTGGAATTTTTGCTTTGTTAACACATCATGCACTGGTGTTTGATACCTGTTAAAATCCTTGCTTAGAGGAGCCTGTTTGGACCTCCTTATATTGGTGACAAATGAGCCATTAATAATTTTGCTTCTTTGTGTGTTTTGAGGAAGTGAGATGCAAATTTATTTAGGTGGCTTCTGAGGGAAGTTTTTCATGGGTATTTTCACTTGGAAAGTCAAAGTCTGCAGTACCTTGCTTGATTCTGGCTTTTACTCGCACGCGGTTCCTGGCCGTCACTGTGTAATGAATCTGACTGGGCTTCTGGGCCGGCGGTCAGTGGGGAGGACGTGGCCGGCTGGTGGGGTTAGCAGCCCACAAGGGGCGCTGTTGGAGGAAGCAGTTTTCTTTTGCTTTTGCCTTCCCCATCCCATTTATTTTACTTTGCCTTCATAAAGGAGCAGAAGTTGGTCTAAAATCCTTGTCACTATTTTGTTCCCTTTATGACACTGGTTTCTCTGAGAATCAGGAAAATGTGGCCTTCTGCTAAGTAGCTGGCTCACTTGGATCTGGTAGACACAGGGACCGCTAATGGGGACAGTAGCTTCCTCTCTGCTTCAGCCAGTGGGCATTCAGAGCCGGGTCTGTGGTTTGCTTAAGCAGCTGTGCAGGCCTCCCTGCACCGGCCTTTACTTTTAACCCATGTAGGCAGTAAATAGCTGACTCTGTTTCAGTTGACGTCCACCACTGACGGCCGTGTCATTAGTTTGCGGTAGTGAGACAACAACACCACAGTCAGCCGTGAAGGGAGATGCTTTGACCGACCTAGGACCTTGGATTCTCACCCCCACCCTGGTTCATCTCACCCGGGGGAAGGGTTGGGCCACCACTGTCATGCTGGCCATGAGGCCTTGTTTCTCCTTTCATGCTCTGGTCCAAATGTGGACACTTCATCCTTCACTGATTTGGTCTCGCTTGAGACAGGCCAGACTTTCTGAAAGAGTCCATCACATTCTCGGGGGGAACAGAACAGAAGTGAGAGTTGCAAGTAGAAGGAGTCTAGGCTGTCCGGGTTGGCAAATGCAGCCTGGGATCTGTGATGGGTGGGCTGTGCCCTGGACACAGGCCTTTCTCGTGGCTCCTTAGAGCCCCGGGGTTGGAGTGAGAACAACCTTGCCTGGGTTCCTCCATCCTCATCTGTTCACTGGCAAGTGTGTCTGCTTATTAGGAGCTCCCCCAGACCTCGGGTCCTTCAAAGTTCAGACCACGGGAGAACCTTGAGTCCCTTCTCCTGGGCCTCCTGTGTGAGAATCCAGTGCCTTCTGAGGTGACCGGCGGCAGGAGATGCCTCCCCCTCCAGGGAGCTCCCTTCGGAGGTCTGTGACGCAGTGCAACTTGCTGTGAGCTTGTGGGGTTCCGGCCACGGTCTCTGCAGAACCACACTTGAGATGGGCTTAGCGACAGAAA
Source organism: Camelus bactrianus (assembly GCF_048773025.1). NCBI lineage: Eukaryota > Metazoa > Chordata > Mammalia > Artiodactyla > Camelidae > Camelus > Camelus bactrianus. Next base: position 42,135,520 of record NC_133558.1, read on the forward strand.
TGACAAGACTAATATTCCAGCCCAGGGCTGGAGGGAGGGAACAGGTGAAATTGAATGTGACCTCAAACACATAGGTGGGTGCTGGGTCTGTTACTAAAATGGGGAGCCTGCGAGGTACCTGCCAGGAATCGAATTCCAGAGTAAATGGTGGACATGAGGCATTTTTAAGATGCCATTTGTCATCAAAGTTAGGACTTCAAATAGGCAGTCGGGTCTATGAACCTGGGTCTGAGGTGAAGGAGCCGGACTAGATATACACTTTGGGAGTTGTCATTCTTAGCTGGTGTTCACAGCCGTGCACGTGGATTAGCTCATCTTGAGAGGTGCAGGCTAAGGCTGAGGGGGGACAGGGCTGTGCCTCGGTTGGAGTAAAGCCCAGACCATGCAACTTTGGTGTGTCAGTCAGTGGCGTTTCCGATTTTCAGAGCAATGCCATTTATCCTTAAGGGGCCGGGGGGTGGGCAGGGCCAGCCAGGAAGAAATCTGAAGGGAGGGTTGTGGCCACGTGTGTGCATCTTTGGACGATGTAGAGGCTGCAGGGTCCGGGAGGGGAGACTCATCAGAAGCTAGAGTTGGAGTGGGGAGTGGGGAGAAGGTAGTCACGCTCACTTGTGAGGGAGGGAGGGATGCCTAGGGAGTCCCCACCCTACTGGACTCGCTTTCCCATGAACAGAAGGCAATCAGACAGAGGATCTGAGGTGAGAATATATGGGCGCTGGGAGAGGAGCCAACCTGGAGAATGGTGCTTGGACAGTTGTGGAATAGTCTCCCTGCAAATAGAGTTAAAAAAGTCAGACTCTTAAGAACAGTGATAGTGACTGGGGAGGAGACAGTTCTTTTTCTGGCCTCCTAAGGGTAAGGCATGTATCAGGGATATACAGAAGATTCGGGCAGTCTATTCTGGGGGCTTGATCCTTACCACGGGGAACAGTGCAAGTTTAAAGGGGGAGAAGGGCAGCGGAGGGAAACTAGCCAGGCCCCGTGTCAGGTACCAGTTGGCAGCCCTACTTGCGTGTTGCATTCACCCCCATGCCTCCCAGGTGGGCGGTGGCAGCCCCCTTTTGCGGATTGACAAGCCTTCTCAGAGGGGTTAAGGAATTGGTCCGTTTAGCGGCTAGTAAATGCTGTAGCAGGATTCAAGCAGGGCCTTGTCAGACTTCAAGGGCATGTTTTCTCTACTAATTATGTACCTCCGTGTTGTATGTGGAATGGTGAAGTGGGTCAGTTTTAGAGCCTTTCAGAAAAAGTGCGATATAACTGCCTCAGGACTGTTTCACAAAGCTCAGTGTTCTTTGACGGTTCGGAAGCACCGCAGTGCTTTACGCCCCACAGAGGTAAGGTCTTATTCCTTGACGATGACGTGGTTGCAAATGACGTACAGGTGCAAAACCAGACTTAGCCTCTTCTGAAGATAAACTCTCCAGTTCTCCCTTTCTTCCACGGTATGTAACTGTGCTGCAGTGTAGGCCTGAGCTTTCCATATGGACTGAGGGTTTGATATCCAAAGTTAGCATAAAATGGTCAGATGAAGAAAATCGAAGTTGACAATTTATTTTTGGGTTTCATTAGACAAGATATACTATCATTTAATGGCCCATATAGCGAATGAAATTGAGTACAGAACATTGCATTTGTTACTTTCTATTTAGAGTTCTCTTACAGCATAAGTTTGCCTGCTTTGGAACATCAGCTCCACCACCAGGGCGCCTGTCTTTGTGTTGGTGTGATTGCATTTACACAGTGAATGTAATCTGGGCTTCCTCAGCCCCAAACACTCCAGTGCAGAATCACGGGCTGTAGCCATCTCTTAGTCACGCAAATACTTCTAAAATTATATGATGCCAGAAAAGAAAGAAGAGAGAGATTGCCGTTATCAAAATTCCTTTCAATTCTAACTGCAAACTGTTGTTGAGCAGCTCTGGTTTCCTTTGGATATGAATATATACATTTCTTTGCATGTAACCTGGGTTTTGGACTAGAACACCAAGCCCTTGCTTTCCGCAATCCACAAAAATAGTAGCCAAATTGTACAAGTGTGAAATATTTTATTCTTTTTCTGAGAAAGAATCCTTGAATTTGGGATTTGGGCTGTGATTTTTGCTTTTTGCTTCTCCCACCCCTCTTGTAATGTCTCACTCCTTCCCACGTGGCCTCCAAGAGGTCGTGGTCTCAAAGGAGCGGGCAAACACCCAGTTTGTCACCATGCAGTGCTGCCGAAGAGGGAGACCAGCCAAGACCTAAAGGACATTATGAGAGAGGACTTCCTGGAAGATATGGGTTCTGCATTCATTTGTGAGTACAGAGTAAGTGTCAGCCAGGAGAAGGAATCAAGAGGGTGGCTCAGGTGGCAGGAGCAGCCGGGCAGAGGCCTGGAGGCTTGTGGGTGGGGACTCGGGGACAGTGCCCTGTGTGGTCCAGGGTGGAGGGTGCCCTGGTGGGGAGGACACTGGGGAGGGCCTGGGGTGGAGGGCTTTGGAAGAACTTGGGTTTTACTAGAACTGACACAGGAGTCAGTGAAGGGTGTCAGCAGGAATTGACCCTCAGGACTGGTACTCCTGGTTTTGCTTCTGATGTTCTACAGAATGAAGAGTTCGGGACAGGAGATAGCAGCTCTGTCCGTCCCTTTGAGACCCACCCCTTCATTAATTTATTCATAACATGTGCCCTTCTGAGTGTGTAGGGGAGAGGGATGGACCCACTGTAGTAAGCAAATCGTACTTGCCTCTTGCCAGCTTAGATGTTTCAGAAGTTGACCCAGCGTAGAATGTTCTAGGAACACAGCAGGGACACCTAACTAAAAGTGCGGGGGTTGGAGGCAGGGAAGGCTTCCTTTACATATAGTGAAAATGAGCCTGGAGGCGAGTGGGAAGAAACAGGTGGTCAGGGGGGCCCTGAGGTCACTGGGGACTTGGGTACTGCAGTGAGGCTAGGCAATTAGGGGCAGTGGGGGCTAGAACTCTACTAGGGAACCCTTGAAGGGCTTGAAGCAGGGGTGTGATGTAATCAAATTTGTGTTTTGGGAAGGCTGCTCTGGCTGTGTCTGTGTGTGTGTGCAGTTGGGAACAAGGGGAGGGTGCCACCAAGTGAGAGGGTCATTAGAATACATTTCACAGGCTGGGAGATGAACAGTGGGAGAGGGGTATCGGGGTTGCCTGGGGACGGCAGGGGCAGTGCAGATGCAGTATCTCCTTATGGGGAAGGCTTGTTAGCGGGGACGCCCTAGCGGCCCCTTGTGGCTGGAAGAAAACAGATGGAGGCCACCAGGTGGACTTTTCTCTTCTCTCCTTCCCTGCCTTCTGTGATGATATTTCCTCAGCCAACATTTGGAACAGAAGAGCTAAGTTCCAGGGTAGCCCAGGAGTTTGTTGAGCTGGTTCGAGTGAGATCTGATAGGATTTATGTGTGTGTTGAGATCTGCACGTTCACTTAGCTAGAAATGCCCCATCTTTTGGATTTCCATAGGGGTTTTTATTCTTGATAAAAATTGCTTTCTTGGTGAGAAGAAATTGAATACAGCTACTGTTTTTCTCAAAAACAAAAGCTTATCTTTAAAGAAATTTTATATTCAAATAATAGGAATATTTAAAAATGGTAAAGAAAGGCTTTGGTGTAATTTCTTTGGTTTCTGAGTTAATGTGGAGTTAGAGCCTTTGCATTACTTTATAGCACATCCTTGTCAGTATTTAAAGAGCCGTTAGTGAGCTCCCCAGGCCCCACCTCTCAAAACATCATTAAAGTTTGCTCTGAAATAGTGAGGTCATAAAGGTCTTTTTTGCAGAATCCAAAAAGTTGGTTTATAATATGCAGCATAGCTCTCTTTATAAAATAACAAAAGGCTCAAAATTAAGAAATTGGAACATACTTGATTTTTTTTTAAAGCTGAAACATAAACATTTTTGTGCTAATGTTGCGACTGGAAATTTTGGAAAGAAAACTCCTACAGTAATATTATGTATGTGAAATACATATATGCCTTTCATGTTTGAAAAATAACTACGCAGTATTTTTCGAAGTCAGGACCATTCCAGCACAGATACTGGCAGTGATGGTTGCTGGTTTTCAATGGCAGAGTCTAAATTTGCCTTCTTTGCTTTTTTTTTTTTTTTTTTTTTGTATTGAGAGGGTTGAGTTGTGCTTTGCCAGCATGCTTTCAGGGCAATTTTGGGGCAGACGTCGTGCACCAGCAGTGAGACATTTCTGTGCATTTTACTTTCTGGACATCACCTGGCCGGGATGCTTTAGGACTCCCTGGTCCATCACCATTTGTCCTGGAGCTGTCAGAGACAGTGAATGACTTTCTGTGGCTTGGAGGTAAGGTGATCTGATGCAGATGATCAGATGTGTAGTTAAAGTGCTGTTACTTGAAATAAGAGGAAACCTAGAAAAATGGCTCTAACATACAGGATGAGGGAGGAGAATTGTCTGAGCTGCCTGCAGTGGGGAAACTTCTCAGGTGACTCCCTCACTATGTATCCTGTCACACTCCCTCACAGCCCTGCACAGCAGTCCTTCTGAAGCAAGCATGCACTTTCTAAGAAACGCGCTGAATTTCCTTGTGCCTCTGTTTGTTGGCCTTTTTTAAAAGCACATCTTGCCCTTTGCTTAAATGCCATCCCTGTTAGTCACCTCTGACACATATTATTCCGGACCTCATCCATATATAGCTCCTAAATTGATGAACAGAATGTAGTATCTCCATGTAGTGGAATATTATTCAGATATAAGAATGAAAAAAATGAAAAAAAAAAGGGGAAGATGAAAACAGCCACCTGCTCTTGGAACTCCACCCTGACTGCTCAACCCGCTCTTTTCCCTTTGAATCCCCACCCCTTATGCTCCACTCTACTCTTTTTGATAGTATTTACCACCTTCTGATAAACTTTAATATTTTCAAAAAAAACAAAAGAAGAAGATGCAGGTACCACTTCAACATGGACAAGCCTTGATAACAGCACGTTAAGTGAAAAGAACCAGACACAAACGGCCACATATTTTTGATTCCAGTGATCTGAAATGCCCAGAATAGGCACATGCAGAGGCAGAGAGCAGGTGTTGCTTGCAAAGGGCTGGGCGGAGGGGGGGTGGGGAATGACTTCTAGTGGACAGGGGGTTTCTTTTGGGACGATGGAGTGTTCTGGAAATAGATGGTGGTGAGGACTGCACAACCATGAGTGTGCAGAAGACAGCTTAGCGCTGTCTCTGGGAGTGCCTGTTGTTGGGGCTGCTTTATTTTGTTCTCACCCTGCAATGTGAAGGGTCATCTTGTGCTGAGGCCGTTCTACTCGTGTGAGTGGTGAGGGTCAGAGACTTTGCAGAGTCATGTTTCTTTTTCCCCCTTGCTAAGTGTAGGCAAAAAAGGTTTAAGCCTGAGAAAGTGCTCCATCTGCAGAAATGTCTTTCAGTTTGTATGGTGTAAAAGACTTGAGAGCTTTTTAATCATTGAAGATAGTCTGTGGGGGGGAAATAGCCCGTGAAGCCTGGGTGAGACCAGGAAGAGCCGCACTTCCCTCCCTGACACGGGTGGGGATTTCACCCCCGTTCAGGCATTGAAGGGCCCTGACCCGTGAGAGGAGTTGACAATCGTGAATATTTATGTGTATCCGCTGCTTCATCTTGGATATTAATTACAAGCTGAGTCAGTTTGTGGCGGCAGCCTCATCCTACATCAGGAATTTATAGTATCTGCTCTTTGAGGTGAAGACCAGACAGACTTGATTATTTAAGTCTCTCTTGAATTGTACCTCAGATTCCTTTGTCAAAAGCAAAACAGCAGAAATACAGACGTCCTTTAATGCCGATGTGACCTGAAGCAGGTTTAGTCTCTGTGCCTCAGTGGCCTTATCTGCGGGTGGGGAAGATGATAACAGTGCTTCCCTCAGAGGGCCTGGTGAGGGGGGAGTGAGAAGCACAAACGGAGGACTTACACAAGATGCTCATGAATGACTGGATTTAATGATCTCAGCCTGGTGAGGCCTCAGGGGCAGAGATGTCAGAACAGAGCAGTCCCAGCCAGAGCTCGATCCATGTTGGCTGCTGTGATTATGATCCGTATCACCACTGTGGGTTATCAGGTAGTTTTAAGACTTGGTAGTATGAATTCATGAATAATGTTAAAAGACTAGACATCTCAGATCCGGTTTACATAGTTTTCAAGATTTCCTCTGAGAAAAGGGTGTCTTTTTTCCCCAACTTAAATCTGAGTTGAGTCTGCAAAAGAATTCTGTAGTCCTCCATCTTTGTGCTTTAATTCTCCATTTCTTCAAAAAACGTTTTTAAATGGAGTTACTGGGGACTTAACTGAGGACCTCATGCATGTTAAACACATGCTCTCCCAACTGAGGTATAATCTCCCCCCTATTTTTTTTAACTTTACTTTCTTAGTATTCAGAGTTTAGAGGCCTCTAATTCTTTTTCTGGAGACTTGTTCATGAACCTGGAAGTCTATAAATAATGGGCTATACTTGGCTTATTAAAAAAAATCAATAGAACATTCTGCAATCCACCCAATAGGAAAAGCTCATTGACTTAAAATGTTTCTCCTTTATGGTGATTTCTACTTTTTGATCTAGCTTAATTTGTTAACAGCCATCCTCATCATCATAATGACCAAATTCGCCCTGAATGGGCACCGACCAAAGACTAAAATGCTTTCCTCATGTTTTACTTCATAGCAGGTGTTTGAGGGTAGGTACCAGTGTCTCCATTTTTGCAGCTGAGGGATTGAGATATGGGGCAGCTTGTCCCAAATCACATGCAGCTGGTGGTGGCAGGCTCAGGGCTGGAACCCAGGCTGCACAGGATGCCTTCTCAATTGCTCCTCTAATCAGCCTCCTGATGAGTGGTTTCCCAAACCCCTGTGAGTCCATAAATGGCCAATTTTAGTGATCTCAGCCTGATGAGGACTTCAAAGGAGAGACACCAGTGAGAATGTGAGACAGAGTGGCATAAATTAAAATTATACATTTTCACAAATGTTTTATTCTCGGCTAATGACTTAAAAAGTTAGTGTTATTTATTCTAGAGTTCTGCAAGCACTAAAAACAAAATATTAAAAATGATTATAATGCAAAAGAAAAGTGAACTCTGAAAGTCCAACCACTGCTAATGACTCATTGCTTGTTTTTCTCTAGGGGCGCTTATTGAGAGAAAAATTTACAAAGTCTGAATTGGTTTTATGTAGTTTTAGTATGGAAGAAAAGATTGTCAGTGAATATTGAAAGTAAAATCTTGACTCTTTTCTTTCCTGATGATGAATATGTAAGTTGTTTTTCATGGCTTAAGTACATTTCCTCATTTGTAAAATTTGAGTTATGCTGTTTAACTTGTCTTGACTGTGAGAGATCGACGCCTTGTATACAAAGCACCCAAGCGGTGCTCAATAAAAAAATGTGCTGTCACAATGACAGTTTAGGAGAATCAGCTCTGAATACTAAAGAGGGTGGCTTATTTCTGATACATATTCGATATGTATATATATGATATATATGAATATGATTTACAGTAATAAAGATTCAGTTGTTTTTTAGTGCAGTATGAAGTTTTGATGAAATCAATGTCATTCTTGTAAGATAGGGACTAGTGACATTGCCTTAAACAGACGACCTTGAAGATTATTTACACTGAATGTGTATTTTTACAACTCAGAATTCATATTGCCGTGTAACCATCCACTAGAACTTTTAAAATTGTAGGAATATGACCAGAACCATTAATTTAGAAAAATCAACATTAAATATTTTCAGGAAATAAGCTTATCTCTGTTGTGATTGAATAAAATTTTGATTTTTTTCTGTACTCTTAATAGGTTTTAAAATATCAAAACATTGATTTGACATGTCACTTTTTAAATGGAGAGAATAAAGCTCAAGCTGTTTTAATACATAAATTAATCTTTTTGCATTTCAACAAAATGATATGATTTCCTGACTCTTTGGGAAGACTATTTTGCAAGACACTTAGATTACCTACTTTTGGAAAAATGCAGAAGTGACTTTTATGAATATAGGCCTAGTACATATATGTTGGCATTTGACATAGTGCAAGAAATGAGGACTAGGAGAGCTTTGCTGCTGATTGCCAGGAGGACAGATCCCAGGTCTCAGTCTCCCCTCCTGTAAAATGAAGAGGCTGGACTGGATTGTTTCCTCTTTTAAGATGAGTTTCCATATGCCTATGTCTTTTGTTTATATTCAGGGGTATTATCAATTTCAGATTAAATGCTGAATACCACTCTCTTCCCCGAAGCACAATTCAGTAAATGCTAGATAAGCTTTCAGTTATCTGATTATTCTTTATTTCTTTTTTTAAATTTTATTTTATTGAGTTATAGTCAGTTTACAATGTTGTATCAATTTCCAGTGTAGAGCACAATTTTTCAGTTATACATGAGCATGCATAAATTCGTTGTCACATTGTTCTTCACTGTGAGCTACCACAAGATCTTGTATATATTTTCCTATGCTATACAGTATAATCTTGTTTATCTATTCTATATATACCTGTCAGTATCTACAAATTTCAAACTCCCCGTCAGTCCCTTCCCACCCTCTTACTCCCTGGCAACCACAAGTTTGTATTCTATCTCTATGACTGTTTCTGTTTTGTATTTATGTTCATTTGTCCCTTTCTTTTCTTTTTTAGATTCCACATATGAGTGATCTCATATGATATTTTTCTTTCTTTTTCTGGCTTACTTCACTTAGAATGACATACTCCAGGGACAACCATGTTGCTGCAAATGGCATTATGTTGTCATTTTTATGGCTGAATAGTATTCCATTGTATACCACCTCTTCTTTATCCAGTCATCTGTCAATGGATATTTAGACTGTTTCCATGTCTTGGTTATTGTAAATAGTGCTGCTATGAACATTGGGGTACAGGTGTCATTTTGAAGTAAGATTCCCTCTGGATATATGCCCAGGACCGGGATTCCTGGGTCATAGGAAGTCTATTCCTAGTCTTTTCAGGAGTCTCAATACTGTTTTCCACAGTGGCTGCATCAAACTGCATTCCCACCCCAGTGAGGGTGGTACCCTTTTCTCCACAGCCTCTCCAGCATTTGCCATTTGTGGACATTTGAATGATGCCCATTCTGACAGGTATGAGATGATACCTCATTGTAGTTTTGATTTGCATTTCTCTGATAATTACTTATACTGAGCATTTTTTTCCTATGCTTATTGATCATTCATATGCCTTCATTGGAGATTTGCTTGTTTAGGTCTTCTGCCCATTTTTGGATTGGGTTGTTGTTTTTTTCTTACTAAGTCATATGAGCTGCTTGTATATTCTGGAGATCAAGCCTTTGTCAATTTCATCTTTTGCAAAAATATTTTTCCCATTCTGTAGGTTGTCATTTTGTTTTACTTAGGTATCCTTTGCTGTGCAAAGCCTGTAAAATTAATTAGGTCCCATTTGTTTATTCTTGCTTTTAATTCTATTGCTTGGGTAGACTGCCCTAGGAGAACATTTCTGAGATGTATGTGAGATAATGTTTTGCCTATGTTTTCTTCTACGAGGTTTATTGTATCTTCTCTTATGTTGAAGTCTTTAATCCATTTTGAGTTTGATTTTCGTTTCTGATCCTACAGGCAATTTTTGTGTTGCATCTTTCCCGGCAACCTGGAAAGGCTTTTTAGCCATAGGTGGCGCTGTTGCACCTTCTTACAGTCTTAATTTTCCTGTTTGTAAAAGAAGGCTTAAATAACGTTATTTTATTTTGATTTCTTTGCTTAATGCTTCAGGATTGCACAATGTCCATTGTGTCTGTCTACCTGGAAAAATTATTGTACTTGGATCTTACTTTTATTCTGTCATCTCACTGTGAACATTTCAGACTTGCTGTGCAAACAATGGCAAAATCGGACTTTTTTTCCAGTGTTAGAAACCAGTGAGCCAGGATTTTATTAAACAGCTAGAAGCAGCCTCTGGGGCACCTTAAAGCTGAAAAGTGTACTGAGTTCCCTGAGTATTGACCCCGCCGCTGTGTGTTAATTGGGAGGTGATTTGGTATATATAGGAAGGGGTGTAGCTTTGTTTTCATGCACGCGCTGCCATTGAGCCACGTGAATCCGAGTGAGTTCGTTCTGTTTTTCCCTCGTCCGTGTGATGGGGACGCTCATATCTGCTTTGTAGAATTGTGAGAATTAGAAATTATGTAAAGAGTTTAGCACAGTGGGTATCTCAAGAGGGCTCATAAACTTTAGCTCCTGTTGTGTATGAAACCATCATTTTATAGTCTTTGGCAATTTCTAAGAAATAGGAAAATAAGAAAGCTGGTTTTATGATGAAAGATATTTGAAGAGGTTCCATAGTTCCTATACTCATAATTTAGCATCAGCAAAGTCAGGACCATTACACGGTCACCCTGAACCAACGTTAAGTCACAGAAATTTTTGTTAATTAGTATACATTGGGGCTTAAGGGAACCCAATACTTATACACATGTTTTCTCCAGCAGCCAACTGAGAGATGACACAGAAAAGCAGGCAGGCGATTAACATCTCCTATATTGCTGAGGAAGCCATGTTCTCCATGAACTTCAGGGCTGTGGGAAAATGGGTGTCATGGTACTGTGTCCCAGAACTAGAGACTCACCCTGTCCCAGGTAGCTCTGGGCCACAGCGAGCCTTCCCTTGAGAGGATCTGCCCCATTATGCACAGGGCTGTCCTGCCTTGGAGCTGAGCATCCCGGGTGCTTCCAGAGGGTGGCCAACAAAGGAGAGAAAAGAAGGTTTTCACATGCCCTGCTTGTCTCCCGGATTCACAGCTCACTCTTTTAGTGTGACAAAGCCTAGCTGTGGGCCAGGGGTCAGGGGTATGAAGGGAGAAACACTCTCCATGGCCCAGTGGAGTGGGGAGGAGGCATCACCTCCCTCAGTTTAAACAGGTGGTGGTATGGAACAGAAGGGTGCTTGCTCCCCAGCAGTTTATAAAAGGAGAAATAAGGATTTCCTTTGGGACTTTGTCGAGCCGGGAAACACTGACGATGATTAGAAGGAAGACTTGTAAATCACTTTAATCTAAGTTAACATTTGTTGAGCACCAAAAATACGCTACATTCTTTTCTGAGCATTTTATAGAAATGAATCCTTCAATCTTCAAAACAAGCAAATAAAAAAGGTTTGATTGTTATCCCAGTTTTACAGTGTGGAAATTGAGTCACACAGAGGGTAAGTAATTTGGCCAAGGTCACAGAGCTAGTAAGTGGCAGAGCTGGCATTTAAACCCTGGCCGTCTGGTTTCCAGGCTCCCAGAGATGGGCTGTGAGGGTTTAGAAGTATCTGCATGCCTGGGTCTCTGTAACTCTGTACATCAGTTACCCCAGAAAAGACAGGGGAAGTAGAGTTACACAGGGGCTCACAGTTGTGTCTCAGCCACTGTTCAGGAGAGTGCACCGTGATTAACGTTGTTTTCCAGGCAGCATGTCTGTTTGTATAACATTGAGTTAACCTAGAAGCCCTCCCTGCATGCTTCTGTCCATGCTTGCCATATAACAAACTGCCCATGATTGAGCTGTTGAGGAGAAAATGTACTGATGGTTGAACTCTGATATTTCAGTCTGGTTCATAGTTTCATGTCTCCTGTTACATTAATAAGTTAAACGTCTGGTTTTCTTGCATCAGTTTGGTTAATGTGAGACCAGTCCATTGGAGCCCAGGGATGCTGATGGTATAATTTCTGAGCACGTTGTGGCACTTCTACTCATGCAGACCTGGCTGGAGAATGTCCCCCTTCCTCACTGATTTCTCCCGACAGCAGCGTCTTCTCCCAGCCCTGCACGTGAGGCTGGGAGCTCTCTGAGTAGGCCAGTCAGAGGCAAACTCTACAAATCAGAAAATGATGAAGTACCTGGAAGTGGGTTTAATATATGAAAAGGGCTTCCAGGTCGTCTGATGGACTCTTCGAGGCCGTTTGTTGAAAAGCTGTCCACTGTTTGTGGTTAAGCTACCTCTTTGCTGTTGAAAAGTCTGGATTAGATGAAAGGATTATAAAAAGCAGAAAGGAGTGATTTCAGGTGGTCCATCCACACTGGTGAGAAGTGATGGGTGACCGCCTGTGTGAGGCATTAACAGAGTCTTACAAGCTTCATATAACAGCTTTAAAAGCTCTGCCATCTGAGTGCACTTCATTTGGGGTCTAGTTCATCACTGGTCGTGCTAAGAGAGCAAAGAATTGATGATGGCAGAAAGGACATGGAGGCATCAGAAAGGTCTCAGTCGTGTTCTCTGTTTAAAGGATGTGGCACAGTGTAATATATTTCAGCTGGTTATTCACTGAACAGTTTTGAGTGTTTTCTGGGACTCCCCAGTACCCCAAGGTTCCATGCAGCTCGGTGTCCCCTCAGTGCAGCTCTGTCAGTGCTTGCCCTGGGCTGAAGTGGTGTCACGGGGAGCAGGACGGTCAGTGTCCCCGGCTCCTCCGAGCTCCATTTCCTCATCCGCAGTGCCAGGTTGCTCATCCGTGTCTACTTAGTAGGGTTGCTGAGAACCACACGTGATGGTTGTCAGGTGTGATTTGTGGTTGTCCCTGTGTTCGGCATATAGTCAGTATTTGATAGAAACACTTGTTTTAGTTTTTTGTTTTTATTATACTTGTGGCTCCTAGATTGCAGTGGTTTTTAATCTGCATTTTTTATAACTTTATTCTTATATATAAATAAGCACTTACTTTTATTTATTTTTATGTATGTACTGGGGATTGAAGCCAGCACATTGTGCATGCTAAGCAGGTGCTCTACAACTGAGTAATACCCACCCTCCTTGTCTGCACTTAAAAATAAATATTGCAATACACAAAATAGCTCTTAAACACAATCATGGGACCTAGTCTCTGTATAGACAATTGAACACGTATTCTATTTCAATAAGAATAAATGTTGGGGCATACCTTTCTGAATCTGTTAATGGGCTTAAAAACGATCATAGCTAGTGATAAACAAGAGTCTTGCATCCAGTACTTCTTAGGGTCTGCTTTGTCATCATGGGAAATTACATTCTACAGAGAAGGCAAATTGGGTCTCATTGATAATTGGATGATTTAGCAGATGATCAAGGCTTTCAAAACCTGACAGTTTTGTATTTTAAACTAACTGCAAAGTTATTTTCAAGAAGTTGGAAGTCCTAAGCTTGTGAGGTGCCCAGTAATTCAGTGTGTATGTGTCTGTGTCAGTGTCTGAGAGAATGTGTGTGTGTGATTTCAGGAAGGTACAAATAAGTTCCATATAGCCTTCTGATACATTTCTCCTCCAGTTTAAGGTGTAGGCATATATTTACACAAATAAACTGATATTCTATTTTTATTTGACATATTGGTGGTAATACGAGGTTCTCACACTTGTTTCAGAAGTGTTGGGGAGCATGAGCTTAGAAAACGGGAGGAGATAGAGGCAGGGAGGTTCTTTACTCTTTGTGCAGGATGAGAAACAGTAGCTTTTCTTTCTTCTTCTAAAGCAAATTGGCACTGAATTGTAACATACTATTACTCAGAATTGCTTTTCTTATCAGATACAAGTGCCTCAGATTTTTCAAGGCAACATGAATGATGAAATGTGTTTTAGCAGTTATCTTTAAAAGTAGTTTTATTTTTCAAGTAAAAGGCTACAGCCTGTTCCTTCTTCCAGAGGGACAAGAAGTTCTCATTGATCTATGTACATAATCTATGTGCTTAGTTTCTTTGTTTTTTTTTATTTATTTATTTATTTAAGTGCTTGTTTCATTGTGGTTTGAATGAATGTTTAAAATTTCTGAATTTTGATCTTTAGAACATGCTGATTTATCAGAACTGTTAAAAACCTGATTGGTCTTTGGTCCTTGTTTGGTGGGGCTCCCTATTGATTTCTGTTGTCTGTTAAAGAGGGAATTTTTTCCTCTAGCCTGCAGATCATTAAGTGAATGGTTTGCAGTGTGCCTTTAAAACTCTTTGAATGCATTGAGCATGTTTGTCCAGTGAATTTTGAATTGACTCATAGTAATGACTTTGCATTGATTCTTTGGCTTTTCCTCCTCTCCACAAGAATTTGAATTCTCTGTTGCATTTTGTATACGTGTTCTTCACAGGGGAAGAAATTTTGCTTTTTTTACAGAGGTGGATTTTCCTATCCCCTCTGAATGCCTTCTGTAATTAATACAGCAAAAAATGTGTTATTGCAGTGCATAATTATTTCATAAACTATTTTTCTCTTCATCAGAAACAATGACAAAGAGTGATAATAAAAAATATGAAAACCTTCCTTCCTTTGAAGAATAGAAATCAGGTGGTCAGGCTCACGCATGCTTTGTGCCTGACACACTCTCATGTCATTGTGTATCATGATTTGGAGATGGAGCTGATTCAGGCTTGTAGATTTTTGTTTGAACAATTTTGTTGAATTCTTTCTCCAGGCTAATGTTTCCTGTTGGGTTTGTGGAAAGTGTAGAAGAAGGGAAACAAATGCTTTGTTTTGTTTTCAGGAAGCCTGAGTTGCTGATGAGAAAAGAGTTGAGGGTGGGCTGAGGAACAGACACTCCCTCTCCTCCCGGCTGAAATCGATGAACAATGAAATCAATTAGGTGTATCGGTATTTGACCAATAGATTTCAGCGAGCCCAAACTGGCTAGTTATGCCCAATGGAAAGTACTGAATTCACCTGCAGAATTAGGTGCTTTACCAAGTAGAAGCAGCTTAGAGGAATCAGAAATATCAGTCCTATGATGAGATATAAAAAGAATATAATATCTTTTATTTCTGAAACTTTTCTATGTTAAGTTGTGTAGAGATAAAATTAAGTTTCAAGCACCAGGAGTTAAGAGTGTGAGTGGTTCTGTGGGATCGTTATTCAGGGATGTGCCTAGACCCTGCTAGAGTGGCTGAAGCTGGCAGGAAAAGACCCAGACCCAGGATTTGTCACCCCAGGGTGTTCTCCATAATGGTTCCATGTGGGAGCTCATGATTGGGTTAACAAATTATAACAGACCCCAGCTGCCTGTCAACTTTAAGAAGAAAAAACTGTGCTTAATAACTGCTTTGCAAGCAGGCGCCTGTGCATCCTCATTCCTGTCTCCTTGCCTTAAAAAGAAGAGACAATTCTTTGCTTGCATAGTTGAGGCTTAAGATAGCACGCTGCTCGTTGCAAAGCAAGGACCCAGGGCCTCAGTTATAAACGCTGCACTTGTGTGCTGTTAGATATTCAATTATCCCCAAAACAAGGACCTGGCTGGTCTGGTGGTCTGCTTTCTAAAAACATATTTGAAGAATGTATCTTGTTCCCTTCACCCCATGACTTCCTTAAAGATAAACTAAGCCTTTGTACTCAGTTTGGATTCTACAATCTCTATCTCATTCTGCCTTTCCCCAAGTTCCTGCTTACTATCACACAAGTCTTAATGACTTTTTCCTTTGATTATACTCAATAAATATGAGAGCACTTGAGAGGCTCATGGAGTTGGCTCTCTACTCCCTCTCGCTCTGTTAACTTTTTCCACATTGTCTTGAGTAATTCATTCCGTGTTGGTAAGACTTCTGCCAGCCAGTACTCACAGTTCAAGTGAGAAGGATGCAGGCTTTATCTCTCCTACCCGAGGGAGAGAGAGGAGAGAATTGAGATTTGCTTCCCCCGTGGTCCCTTCCTGCCCCAGGGCCACTCCAGTTCACCTGCAGCCTTCTGGCCTCTGCTCACAGGGCCTCTGTCCCAGGACTGACTGCAGCCCGTTCTTCCCTTGTCAACATTTCCTGTGCCTTTCAGAAGTTGGTCTCTTGTCTGCAATTCAACCTTGGCAGATGTGATGGTGGCCAGAGTGCTGGTGGGCAGTCACCTGGGGACAGCCAGGAGCCATGCTGATTCTCCTGAGTCTCTCATTCGGGGTTACAGAACTGTCGAGCACCAGAGGAAGCCCATTCACGTGAGGGCAGCACAGCATTGCATCACTTTCATTTTATTTTTGAGATTTCAGTGGAGAAATTATTTGTAGCAAACTTCCAGATTTTCGGCGGCCTGCTTTCCTCACCACATTGTTGACTCTGGTGCTCGTTTTAAGAACCAGATTTCTTCTCTGGTCATTTGTAGCAGCTGGGCTTGCCGAATCCTTGATCTGCGTTTGAAGCAGAATTCTTCTTCGTGATGTCAAACTGATTTCCCTTGTCATTTCTGAATATTTCGTGTACACTCAGCAACAGTTTCAAGTGAACTGCTCTTGTCCAATTTCGGTTAACTCACATTTGCTGATCTGCTGCTTTCATGCTGAGGGCAGTTTCTTCTTCCTGTAATAAAAGTTAGCAATTTGCATTTACTATGGGAAGGTACTGGCCCGAGGTGCTTTTGTTCTTAACAGTTTTAATACAACTCACCAATTAAAATGTACTGCGGTTTTTACTCTATGCCGAGAATTGTGCAACCTAGTCAATCTTAGAACATTTTCATCCCCCCAATAGGAAGCCCCGTACCCATAAGCAGTCATTCCCATCTTCCCCATCCTCCCCCATCCCCAGGCAGCCACTCTTCTCTCTCTGTGGATTTGCCTGTGCTGGAAATTTCATGTAAATGGAGTCACTTAATGTAAGTGGAACCGTCTATTGTGACTGACTTCTTTCACACTGAGTAACGTTTTCTATGTTTGTCCACGTTTGTCCACGTTCTGGCCTGTCTCAGTACTCCTTGCGTTGCTATTGCTGAATAATATTCCACTGTATGGCTGGGTCCCTCTGTTTACCCATTCATCACGTGATAGACATTTGGGTTGTTTCTGCTTTTTGCCTGTGATGAATAATCGTGTCATAAACATTCCTGTAGGAGTTTTTATGGGGACATTTGCTTTCAGTTCTCTTCCGTGTGTCCCCAGGAAGCAGAATTGCTGGGTCATTCAGAAACCAAATGTTCAACTCTCTGAGGACCTGCCAGGCTGTTTTCCAAAGTGACCACTCTATGTTACATCCTCACCAGCAACTGCTGTGAGCTCCTCTTCCTCTGTGTCATAATCTTTTTTTGATTATAAACTATTGTAGTGAGTGTGAAGCAGTTTCTACTAGTGGTTTTGACTTGGTTTCCTTTACAGCTGATGACATTGAACATCTTTTCTTTGTGCTTATTGGCCATTTTTACATTTTCCTTTAAAAATATCTTTTCAGATCCTTTATTCATTTTTTAATTGAGTTGCCTTTTTATTGTTGAGTTGTTGGAGCTTTTTTTATCTTGGAATTACAAATTCCTTATCAGATAAATGATTTCACAAAATTTTCTCCTGTGTGTTGTTTTTTCACTTTCTGGATGGTGTCCTTTGGAGCAAAGTTTTAAATTTTGATGAACTCCAGTTTATCTCTGTTTTCTTTGTTCCTTGTGCTTTGGGGTCATATTTAAGATATGAGGTATTTTATTTAAACTTTTATATATAAAATAACTGAATTCTTTGGACCATTCTAGGGATGGGTGCTGTTGTTGTCCTGAGTCTATGGATGAGGAGACTGAGATGCAGAAAATTTCCCTGAATATCAGTGTCACAGCTACCCAGTGGTGCTGTGGGAGTTCAGACCCTCTTGTTTGTCCCCAGCATCTGTGCTCTTCACCACCATGCTCTACTCCTTCCTGGAATCGTTAATGAAAGTATTTCCTTCTTTGATTTCTTGTTAGATTTTTCTCATTGGGGACCTCATCTTCTCATTTTCCTTGCAGAGCTCAGTGTAGGTTTATTTTAGGTCTCATGTAGGCAGAAGCATTGCTATCAGTTAACATTTTTATTACTCACTCTGCAGTGATGGCTGTTGCTAGTTGGCCTAATCAAGTCATGCTTAAGTCTTTCCTGCTCATGACACTAACAGCAGAGTCATGACTTAGAGAATGCTCAAAGAAGAAAGTACTTGATTGATTTTATTTTGCTAACCAACCAAATAAAAACCCCAGAGTTGCCATAGATTATAAGCCCTCCAGAATAGGGTCAATTGTCTTCCTTGTGCTTCATTTGTTTGGTCACAGTTTCTGGTTAGTGCCTTGCTGTCCAGCAGTATTGTTAGGATACGGTGCTCGTGAATCATTGTAAGGACAGACTGTGTTGTTTTCCTAATTATTGACAACAGACTGTGTTGTTCATTTGACAAGGGAAAGGATAACATAAAATACTGCTCAGATCTATTTTAAAATTAAGCTTGGAAATTTGAGAAGAGTTTGAGGAACCATACAAAGATATTTTTCACTAATTATAGATCTATCTTTGACACATTATGGTTACATAGCAGACTCACTTATCAACTAGATTTGACAAGAGGGGTGTATTATTGATTATTTGTTTTAGTTGAAATATTCTACCTGGGATAAAGTAATCAGTGCCCATAAATGAACAAATGTAACTTTGTATTTCTATGCAACATGGGAGCAGACTTCATACATTTATATATAATATATATGGGTGTGTGATTTAAACTGTCTTTCAGTGTTTTTATAGCTTTTCAGCAATGTTCTACCTTTAGAATTCTTCTAAGAAAATCACTCCCGTATCTACTGCAGTTTGTACTGTGTATCCTGTCTTATGCATGGAATCCCACTGTCCCCTCAGTGAGGAATTTCCTCTCCTACTGAGTTAGTAGCAGAGCTACAGAGACTGGGATTTCTAGGCCTTTGCTCTCCATGTGTTGGAAGTTGTGTGTCAATCATGATTTTCCCTTTCTTGGGTTTTCATTGTTCAATTAGAATTTTTGAAAATAACTATTAATATGTTGCAGCAGTCTCCCTAGATACTTGATGTGTTTGTGCTTTCCAGTTTTCAATTTATGAAAAATGTAAATGCACTCTTGTTTTTAAGTAGTCCTTTTTCACTAGGTATTTATTTACCTCTTTATAGTTAATTTTTTTCCTCAATGAATGAATCGTTGTGCATGTTTTAAAAGATACATTACTTTTTATTTTCTTATTGTTACAGTTATATTCATTGTAGAGAATTTACAAAATAAGGATAAACACAGTAAATAAGTTAAAAAAGGCCTGTAATCTCACCTGGAGATACAGTTGTAAGTTTTGAAATTGAGAATTACAAGTCCTCTCAAGTTATTCTACTTTTTCAAGGTCAATTTGGTTACTGAGACCCTCGAATTCCCATATGATTTGTAGCAGCAGCTAGTCAGTTTCTGCAGAGGAGCCCGCTGGGATTGTGATCGAGACCACTTTGAATGCACGGATCACTCTGGGGAGAACTGCCATCCCAAGAGCATTGTCTTCTGACCCAGGAATATGCGTGGTGCGTCTGTCCAGGTATTTAGGTCTACTTTAATTTTTTCAACAATGCTTTGAGTTTACAGAGTATTATTTTACTTTTTCTTTTTTTTGCCTTTATACTGAGGACAATTGTGTAAGGCACCAGGATCAAAAGTGTATTTGAGCCCCGCCCCTTGCTGCCACCATGGTCTCTGCGCTCTTGCTTCACCCTCTGTACAATCTAGCACAAATAGGACCTCAGTAACTCTCTCTTGAATGAATGATTATATGATTGTTGGATGATGCTTGAGAGTCCTTGTGATGATTTTTTTCCCAGCCTTTCCCCACTTCTTAATTATGCCCTTCCCCTTCTTAAACTCCAGCCTTTGTTTCAGACTGCCTGTGTCATTGATTTTTCTTGTTGTAGACTCTTCCTTTCACTGGTTCACGATAATGTTACATGTGGGCTGTGGAAACTTGCTAGATGTCAAGAAAGAGCAAATCCATTGCATGCTAGTATTTTTAGAGTGTGGTAATCTTTTATCGATTGAAATTAAATCAGGCTGACCCCCTGAGCCCTCCCGTGAGCTCTTTTCGCCTTCTCACAGGTGATACTGATCTGGTTGCTGCATGTGCCCTTACCCCAGCCTTGGTTTTGGAGTTGAGTAAGTCATCATCAGTGTAGCCCTCACTTTAAAAGATGAAGAGAACATTTGCTCCTTCTCCCTGGTTGGGGACTTGGATGAGATGAGGTACCAGATAAAAATGGAGCCCCACCTCATTCTGACCCCTGCTCTTTCCGTTACTTTCTCCAGAGGAAAAGAGTACAATTCAACAGTATAAAGATTGATTTTGAGCTAATGAGACAGACAAGACAATCGATCATTTATTAAGTATCCTTTCATGCCAGAAAAAAATGTATTATACACACAAAAAAGCACATAAAGCATGGTACTACTGTGGTTACAATTGTGAGTCCGAGTTCGAGTCCTGATCTGGAGTGACCAGTCCTGTGAGATGGAGAACTGGTAGGTCGGCTTAGCCTCTCCAGGACTGGTTTTCTGTCCTGCAGAGACAGGGCTCGCTATCCATCCACCCCCGTAGAAGTGCTGTGGGGTGTAAATGATGCGCATGGGCAGCCCGAGCACAGCTGCTCATTCCTCGTAAGTGCAGGATAGCATAGCTTTTGCGGTGATGGCTTTATGACCGCCCCGTGTAGACTCTCAGTGCTCCAAAGGGATGCATTGTGGTTTGGAGGTGGGATTCTCATTTCTGTAAATACCGAAGGATTGTGTTATTGGGCCTTGCTGATTTGAATCTATTCTTTAGAAAGTACATATTGTAGATTTTTTTTCAAGCATGCATGATTTTTTCTTTTAATATTTATAGTTCTACCCTCTCATCTCTTGGTGTGACTTTTCATGGAATCCAGGAAACAGCCCAAAGCTACCTGCCTCTTCACTCTTCTCTGTGGTGGATTTCATCCCTGACTGGAAGAGGGTTTTGCATAGGAAATTTACTTTGTTTCCCTTTTCTTGGAGTCTCTCTGTCTGTCTGCCCATCTCTCACCTGTCCATCTGTCCATTTATCTACCCACTCATTCTTCTGACTTGTTTCAGCAATCATTTCAGGCAGCTTACAGAAAAACAGATAGCAAATAAGCAGGTGAGAAAATGGAGCCAAGTTCAGACAGTGAGGCTAGGAGGTGAGCCTGTGTGAGGGTTGCAGGGTGAGATACAAGCCTCTACCCTGTGACTTATAAGATCGACAGCAAGAGTGTGCCTGAGGCTCCCAGCAGACACAGGGAAACAGGGTTTGTGGGAGATGCTCACTGGCTGTGAAATAAATAAGTGGCTTAGAAGTAGCCCAGCCTTTCCAGCTACTAAGGCTTAGGAGAATATTTTGAGTGTCTTCCAAAATCAGTATTGCATCGTTTCTTTTGTCACAGTTCTACGTGTAGTTGGTTACATTCTATACCTGGAAATTTCTCCAAAACTCCTTCCCACGTGAGTCCCATGGCTCGGGAATGGGGTGGTTCTGCTCATTGACAGGTATTGGCCAGAAACAGAAAATGACATCCTCAAAGGAGACTGGGACTATTCAGTCATGTTTTGTCAGTGCTGTTGACTTCACAAAATGCTTTCACACTTTCTCTCCATCTGAGGCGGCAGCGTGCTCTCTTACCAGCATCAGGAGCTCAGGGCCACGGGATGGTGGGGGTGACTGCATTGCCATCAAGGCAGATAAGGTAGTCACTGCAGGCGTGGTGCTTTCACTTAGTGCATTTTATGTTCTTTAATAGAAGGTTTCAACAGGAAGTTAAGTAACTGAGTTAATTAACATTTTATAAATATGATGCTTTAGTTGAAAAAACCATTATTGGCACATTGTAAGTTGTGAAGGATTTAAAAACGGTTTCATTACTGAAATTTCAATAGGGAAGATACACAGTTTATCTTATTTATGCCTCTCTTTTAAACTAACAAAGAAACAAGACAGAAAAGGCAGAGGATGATTTCTGTTATTCCTCTCAGCTTGCAGGTGTCCTCACATCCAGTGGCATCCATCCAGACACCAACACTGACACTGGCCATGCTCAGAACTGCCTCAGCCCTGAAGACACAAGTGACAAATAGAAGGGGGCCATGCCCTGTGCCAACAGGTGCTCTCACTTTGTGGGTCCTTATGTAACTGAGCGGTGTTATTAAGGATCGCCCGTTCTACATTGTGTGACGCTGCTGCCGTGTATCCTAGTTACTTGTTTCTGTAAGTACTCGTGTATTTTCTCCAATGTGTGGTACTAGACATCTAAAAATGCTTTTTTCAGATGAAAAATAATGTGTATTCAATATAATAAGTCTGAAAAAAGGGGCAAAAGAAGCCATCCTGGTCCCACTACTCAGAGATAATAATTAACACTTTAACATCTATTTTCTGTTCTTTTCGTCAGTGTGTATCAACTCTGTCATAAAAACCAGCGAGCACTCTGTGCCTGTTTACTGTGTGGAGACCTCCATTTTCCAATCAGTTTATTACATGTTTTTCTACAATATTCTATCTCCCCTGGCATGATTTTTAATGACCAGTATAGCATTCTGTCTTGTGGAGGCATCGTCCATTTTACTTCGGACTTAAATAAACTTTTAAATTCAAGTATAATTAACTGAAATACTGAAAAGAGAGCTGTGGTGGTACCGAAAGAGCCTTACCTCCCTTCCCCTTATTTCCTGAGTGTAAAAGCTGTTGACAATATGCTGTATATATTTCATGACCTTTATGCCTATGACATAAATATATATATATATATACACATACATACGTACATACATACACGTATATGAGAAATCTATTTATATGTGTGTGTATATATGCTTTATTGAAAAATAAGGCCATACTATATGTTTTCTGCAGCTCGCTTTATTCACTCACAGGTATATCATAGACGTCCTCCCACTCCAGACTCACCCGGTCCTTTCAGATAGAGTGGAGGGGTCTCCTGATGTGCAGGTGTGGTCTCTTGTGCGAGGACAAATTTGGTGGGAGAGTGCTGTGGACAAGGCCCTGGACCACGCCGAAACGCTGGCCCCCTCAGAGCCCACAGCTCACCGTTATTTACCGCATCATTGTCTTGATGGTGGACACTTAAGTTTTCTCCACTTTCCACTGTCAGAAAGGATGTTTGACTGGCATCCTTCTTGTACAAACATTCCTCTGATCTTGTATGAGTATTCCTTTAGTTAAATCTTCTGGAAATTTAGTCCCTGGATGTGACATTTACATTCATCACAGGCTCCTTTCAAGTGACTAGAAATTCCTTTTCCAGTGGGGAATGAAAGATGTAAAATTACTTATGTAACCAATTCTCTATCACTGGATATGATTTCACTTCAGATTTTCTTCCCACCATTGTAAATAGTGCTGTGTAAATGTCCTGATGAGTACATTTTTTTGAGCTGATTTCTTTTTTTCTAAACAAAACGATTCCTAGAAGTGGAGTTGTGTCAGTGTGTACGCACGTTTTTTAGAGTTTACATATTCATTGACATGTCATCCTCCAAAAAGTTTGCTCAGTTTTTTCTCCTACAGATGGACACTAGCTAGAATACCTTTTACAAATATTTGCCAATATGATGAGCAAAAGTTCTTTTTCAATGTTTTAGTTTGCATTTGATGACCAGTGAGGTACTGAGCATTTTTCACTCATTAGCCATTTGGCTTTTTAAAAATGAATGGTCCCTTTTGTTCTTTGCACACAGTTAACTGAGGGAGCTTCTTGTTGCTTTGTGACAGCTCTTTGTATGTTAGGAACATTAACTTCTTGTCTTCATCAACACGTGTCACAGAGGTTTTTCTTGTCATTTCTTGCCTTTCATTTTGTTCAGTAGGTTTTTATCTTCATTGTGGCCCAAAATATTCTTAAGATAGTAAATGTCTTCATTATGGGTTTTATCTTCAGCATTATTGTTAGAAATACGTTCTTATAATGGAATAAATCTCTTCTGTAGGTTTTTTAATCTCTAAGATGGAGATGATAATAGTACTTGTTATAGTGAGGGTAAGTTGAGTTAATATGAGCAAATTGTTGTATTTACTGTTATTATTACTTTTTAATATTTACATCACTATCTGTAAATTTTCTTGTGATCATTATGACAGGAATATAATTTATTCTTTCCAGGTGATTGTCTGTTCTTCCCAGGAGAATTATTGAATTCATATTTTTCTCTTTGATTTGAAATCCCACCTATACAATATACTTATGTACACTAAAGTCTCTTTTTGAGCTCATGGTTCCTTTCTATCAATTTTCCTCTCTTATTCCAGCACCATATCTTACATGTTGAAAAAATTTATTTAATATTTTACAATGAGATTTGTTTTTTATTCTTTTCTTGCATCCCAAATTTTCTTGGCCAGTATTATCACTTTATTATTCCTGAAGAATCCAAAAATATTTTTCTCAAGTTAAAAAAATTCAGATAAGAGTTTTCATGGGATTTTTTAGTAAGTCTTCAATTATCTTTAGGAGAACTTATATCTTTACAAAACTGCTTCCCTCCATGCAATATGTTGATGTCTCTACATTTACACCTCTTCTTTACCCTTCAGTACAGTCCTGTATTTTTCTTCATTTAGAACACGGGCATAATTTTTGAGTTTATTCCAGATTATTCTTGATGTTTTTGTTAATTTTGTAAGTGAGAATTGTTTGCTATTGTATTTTCTGGCTGCTTAAAACTGACACCTAGGAAGGCAGATTCGGTTTGTAAATACTCACTTTGTAACTTGTCATTTAAAATTGTAATTATTAAGTACTTGTTCCAGAATCCTTTCTATTCTGTTTTTAAAAATTTGTTTCCAATATTATCAAAATGGTCATAGCTAAGTAGTACAGGTGGGGAGACAGATGGAGAGAGGTAGTGTGGCTCATGTACAAACTGTGAGCAGTTTCATGGCTGCCTTTAGGCTGGAGAAGCCCCAGAAGAACCCAGGTTAGACCAGGGGTGGCTTTGTATGCACTTGAAAGCCAGCTTTCCTGCCTTTATGGTGAAGCCTGGTGGGCGTGGCAGGTAGGTGATCAAGATCCGATGAAGGTCATTGGCTGCACAGAGTGATGTGTCTGTGAGAACTGGAGACCTCTGCCATGGGAAATGCTTGGTGCCAGGAACACTGCAGGGGAGCTGGGGAGCCTGTGTGTTAAGGATTTTCCAGTCCTGGGAGTGGGAAGATCAGACTCTGCATTCAGATCTGAGTTTGAATTCATCTCTTGTTTACTGGTCCTCTGACTTTTGTCGTTATCTACCCTCTTTGAACTCCTGTTTTCTTGTCTCTCAAAACAGGAGAATTACAGCCTGCTGCTAGCGTTTGTTCAGGGTAAATTATCTGTGTCTATAAGATGCCACGTATAGTCACAAGCTCAGTGAGAAATAGGCTGTCGCTTCTTCTGCAACTCAGTGCTCGACAAGACATCGGGAGAAAGACAGTTCCTAATTTGTATGTTATGCCAGTAGGAACAAAATTAATGTTTTGCCTTTCCCTAGCAGTATACTTACTCCTTTGCTTCATTTACCTCTCCTCCTTTCCTTTCCCTTCCTCCACCAAAAGATCCTGAGACTCTCTCAGAACACTAGATTCAAATTACTTTAAAAGTTGGCTCATCCCCTAGAAATGACAGTGACATAAAAAAATCTGTTCACATCCCAGACTTGACTGTATTTGATTTACACACACACACACACATCTGGCTACCTCTCAATTCCTGAGGGAGAAGGACCACTTTTTCTGAGTTTTCATTCACTGAGCATGAGAGCAAAGTCTCTTAAGCAGACTTTCTCCTGGCTTCATGTATGGTTTTTTATTGGATTTCTCTGTGGCCATAGAATTATTCTCCTACTAGAAGAGAGGAAGTGGAGACATAGAGATTCTGCTTAGATATTGGTGTCATCATATTTGAGTTGGAAAGGACTTAAGACAGCATAGAGTCATAACTTTTTATGGGTGAGAATCCATGATGGTGTAACTTGGACAAGAACCTGGGTCTCCTGCCATTGTGTCCACGTGGATGAAGAGGCAAATGGGTGTGGGATGGCAGGGATCCTTCTTGCTTGAGTTCCAGGGTCTTGCTAGTTTTCACTGCTCAGCTGCCTTTAGTTTATGTCCATGTGGCCTCTCATGGGAAGGTCACTCTATCCTGATAGTTTGAGTTTCTTATCAGCAAAAAGCTCTGGACCCACTCACATTGCCCAGTTTTTCTGCTGACCTGCTGACACTTTATGTAAATGAGACCTAAGAAAACTGCTGGATATAAAACCCTTATTTTTATCATTTGCCCTCGAATTCCATAGGAAAGGGGTGCTGTCTCAGGCTGTCTAAGGCTTGATCTGAACAAAGATAGGGTGATAGTTTGTGCTGCTGGACCATCACAAATGGAATGGGATTTCCACCTTAGTTTTTAGAATCAGGCAGATGAGTTCAAATCTTGCCTTTACCAGTTAATAGCTTTGTAACATTGAGGAAGAAAGTTTACTTTTTTGTGTCCAATTTTCTTTATCTGTAAATAAGTTCAGTATTTATTTTAGGGTTTTTGTTTTAGAATTGAATGAGCTAATTCCCTCATTTATACCTAAAATACTGATTGCGTGGTTCTATGCTGGTGCCTTGGTAGTTGATTACTAAGGGAGTTGGCAATGAGAATGGGGGTGGGGGACCCCTGGATCATAGAGCTTATATTCCAAGATATGCTTGTAAAAGACTGGATGTGCAGTGGGTTTTTAGTAAATGTCTATTCTTTTCCCAATACCCATTGATTATATATATATATTTATACTAATATATGAACTTTTTTGTTGCAATTTATATCTCTTTGTAGTATTTAAAATATGTAGCTATAACAAAAATACGTGAAATAAAATGATTTGATTTTTATTTTCCTTTCAATTATGAAAACAAAAGAAAATAGAAAAGAAAGAAAGTTTTGTAGGACTAGAAATAATTTTATTTCCATGGAATCAAGCCTCAATATTAAGTTTTTTGGTTTTGTTGTTAAACGGCATGTAAAATTAATAGGTTGTGACTTCAGTGTTGATAGCTAGGTGAGTTTTTTGTTATTGTTGTCTTTGATGAATTATTTTCACTAGATCATAAATGATGTGCATGCTACATATTGGAAATGAGGAAGAAGTGGAGACATACTAACTCCAATGTATTTTGTTACTGGGTCCAAACTCATTCTGCTTGCTGCATGACAGGCCAATAAACTGGGAGATGAGGTGTTGGGGCAAGGAATAGTGACTTTATCTGAAAAGCTGGCAGACCCAGAAAATGTCAGACTGATTTCCTGGAGAACCCTCTTCCCCAAGTCAGAATTCAGGCTCCTTTTATACTGCAAAGGGGAGGGGGTGTGGTTGGTTGTTGCAAACTTCTTGCTGTACGAATTGTTTGTCCTTGGTGCCCTTTGTCCTTGCAGCTGTCCATGTGGATCAAATCATGGTGCCCCTGTAAAACCTTCAACAAAAATAAGGTTATTCTTTATTTTGCAACTTGAAACTCTCTACATAAGTGCAGAAGAGCTAACATCCTTAAAGATCAGAGCCCAGAGAATAGGCTCTCCTGTATATTTCAGGCTAAAGTCAACTTTCTTTCACAAAAGGTTTAGAGCTAACTAGTCTGAGCCTAGAAAAAAGGGCAAAGGATTAAAGCCAAAGGAACAGATCTAACACGGAGTCAGATTTCTTCTTTCCTATTATCATTTCTTTTTCCATCTCATAAATAATTTTAGTAAGAAACATAAGCAATTTTGTATTTTTGCTTCTTAATAACCGATAAGTGGGCTGACTACATTTTTGTAAGCAGGGATTCTGTGCGCTCCTTGGGGTCTCAGCAAACTCTTGTTGAGGGTGGTTGACTCCACAACATGTCTAATGCCCCCAGGAGTGTTGGTGAGGGTCCCCACAGCCTGGGGCTCTATTCAGGAAACAGCGTATGGACATTGACCTCTGGAGACCTCTTTTTCGGCTGCAGGAAATTTTTTCAGATACTGTGATTGAAAAATCACTCCAGCTGGGGATAATTTGGGAAAAAAGGAAGAGGAAAAGTGTTTGGAGTAGAGTAGAAGAGAAATGCAGAAGATCAGGGAGACTGGGGGCTTGGCAGCTGGGCTTAGGGGGAGAGGGGAGCAGAGGTGTGCAGGGGCCCGGCTCCAGAAACAGCTCCTGCACCTGTCCCCGCACCCAAGACACACAGCTTTTAATTGGCCTGGGCCACTCTCCTAGCTGGATGTCACCCTGGGCAGAACCTTGAGAACTGAAGTTGATGGGTAGGCAGCACTCACCTAGGGGGTCACTGAGGACTTTGTTCAAGTCCACAGTGCCTTTTCTGGTCATGTGTCTTCACTTGCCCTTTATCTCAGGATCTGAGGAGCAGGAGCAAGGAACTCAGGGAGAGACATCCGACTGTGTTAAGAGAGGACAGACAGAGTGACACGGGAAGTGAGGACTATGGCAGCAAAGTAAAATGACTTCACAACTATTGCATTAGACCTGCAGGTGTGAGATAGCCTAAGCCTGTCTCAGAATGCAGGGGACAAGCAGAAAGGAATGGTAAAATTTCCACTGACAATTGAAATTTTGCAAAATAGCCTGCTACTTTTGGTTGTATCACTTGAATGAATGCAGGTGTGTTTCTGTGGGCATTTATAGGTTCACTCAACCCCACCAGCCCCTCTTGCCCCCATCAGGGGTGGGTTTTCTCAAGCACAGTGTCCCTCCTGCTTTGAGGGGCCACGCTGCGGGTCCTCGCCTGGGGCCGGACTGCTACAGGGCACTGAGTCCCCGAGGCGTGGCCTGCGAAACACGACAGGAACACCTCTGCTCTTGACTGAGAGCCTCCTTTTCCCCCTGCAGTGTTAGAATGCCGGTGACTCAGTTAGAAGCTTGCAAACAAGCCGTTCTTCCTTGTCATCACCATCTGGAAGCAGAACCAGAATCTTCTGAATTTCTCCAGAATGTGGTTTACAATCAGCTTTGACAAGTGGTTGTGTGTCCTCTTACAAGTGGAGGTTTTACTGCCGTTTTCCTGGAACTTACTCACCACTAGTCCATCTGATTTTTCTGTGCTAGGATTCAGTATGGCCTGCTGAAAATTCTGCAGTCAGATCTTGAAACCCTGATGAAGAGGATTATTTTATTTTTTATATGATAGTCTTTTACTTTCAAAATTCAGAATTTTCTGTTCTTTCACTTTTTAGGGTGGATTTGGAGAAACAACTTTGCTCTTACTGTCCTTGCAACCTGTTGCTTTATGCCTCTAACCCGTCTTCTGTCACTTTTTAGGCGGTTCTATTCATGACCCTGTCCAGGTTGTTCATATTATAAAACATAAAGTCTGTGAAAGTACAGTTCCTTTTATTCTGAAAGCATTCCACAGATACCACTGAAATCTGGGTGTGGTTTTAAGAAGACAGAAGTATTAGAACATGTACTTGCAGGTTGCTAGTGCAAAATCCCCAAATCAAAAGTCTAGTTAAATATCTAACATCTTTCTAATCTACCTTGGATTTGTATGGATAAGTGAAGCAGTTTGCTAAGAACTCAAGACCAGGGTTAGAATACAGGCTTGTGTAGCTCAGCAGGTCCTCCCATGCTGATGCTCTGCCAGAGGGTGGGGCTGAGGGGAGAGGGCAGGTCCTCCCCTCCCTGAGCTGATAGTTTCATGGCAAACACCTTCACCAGGTGAAAAACTTGGAGTTTCTTCTAAGAACAGTGGGTTTGAAAAGAGTCTTAAAAGCATGGGAGTAACAGAATCCCATTTGTGTCAAGTAGGGAAAAGCGGCTGGGGGGCCACTGGGAGACTCATGATTCCATGTGGGAAGTATTTGTGGCTTCCACCTGAGAAGTGGGACGGTCAGTGGGAAAAAGCGAACAGATTGAAGTCATGTTAGATGGTAAAATGAAAGGATGAATGATGTCTGTGAGGGTAGGATGGAGTAAGGCCAGGGTTTTTGGGTGGATTAATACGGTAAATGATGGTCCTGCTGTGCTCTGAGGAGGGGAAGCTGCAGAGGGAGTTCTGCGGGAAAACTGATGAGTTCAGCTGTGGGTAAATTGAAAGGCTGTTAGATGTGTGGTCTGGGAGTTCAGGTGAGAGCCAGTAGTGAGTAGGGGGCAGGGGAGAGAGACCTTCAAATCATTTTATCTTGTGAATATACAAAAAAGTGTGAGTAATACACTTATGCCTCTATATTCTGGATTTAAAACCCATTAACATTTTGCTATATTGACTGCAGAGGTTCTTATTTCTTTTAATACAAATAAAATAAATAGAAGCAAAATAGTGGAGTTAATGAAAATCTTAGAGTTGATGTGTGTCCTTGTATGAATTTTGATACCTCATCTGTTTATAACCATAATATATTAAAAGTTAAGTAGTTTAGCATAAGAGTTAAACAGAGGGACGTGACACACTGTTGGGGGTTGAAGCTGATCTTCTCGGGCAAATTATGTCGCCTCTCTGTGTCTTAGGTCCATCTTCTGTGACTTCCCCCGGGCCCCTCATCACAGCTGATTTCCTAGATTAGAAGTTGGGAGGGAGACTGCTGTAGGGAGAGAGAAGTGGCAACTGCCACGGACCCTGACGAAAGAGACAAAAACAGATTAAAGCCGATAAACTGAGTACAAACAAATACCCTCCAAAGAGAAAGAATCCCAAAGTCTTTTGAGCCACTTAGCGTAAGGGAAACAAAACCACGTGGACCCAAACTTCTTGAGTATGTGAGTATTGTGGGTGGAAATGTGTCATCAGAATAGATTTGAGAAAAGGCGATTTGGTTTCCCTTGATGTTTCCAGTAAGGATGGACAGCAGAAGGGAAAACCCCCAGCTTCAAAGTGAAAGCTGCTATTTTGTGTGAAACTGACCAAAGGTTGGAAACCAGTCATCAGCGGTGCTGGCAAGTGAACAGACTTCTGGATTGGGTGGGGCACCTACTGTGACTTCCTGGTGACCTGCTGGGTATGGGCTGGTAGATGGGCAGTAGTTCTGCCTGGTGACCCGGGCATAAACCTGGGCTCTGAACCTGCTGGTCTGACTAGCAGAACTGGGCACAAACATTCTAAATGGGGCAGCTCGGGATGTGGCCTGGGACACCTGCCATGCTGAGGGCGAGAGGAGGGCTCCCTTGAGGGGGTGTCCTGCAGAGAGTGGAAAAATCCACCTGCAGGGACGGAAGAGCCTCTGAGCAGGGGGCCGGATACACAGGCATGACTGGCCTGAGCACGGAGAGTTCGGTGAGCCGGAAGTCATACAGTGGCCGGAGCAGCCTTTTTCCTGAGAAACTGGAGGGAAAAGATGTAGAAAGGGCAGCCTGCGGACAGACCCTGTGGTGGGTTATCAGTGACCGGAAAGGACTGGTTAGGCAGGCACGAGAGAACCCTGTGAGCGTCCCAGATGGGGCGTCACGCTGAAGGGAGGAGCAGAGTTATAGACTATGCCACTTATTAGCTGTGTGACTTTGAGCAAGATCACCCCACCTCTCTATATATATCTTCATCTGTAAAGTAACAGAGTGACAAGCTTGTGTCATCAGAAGGCTTAGTTTAGCTCTGATCCTCTGTGTCCATTACTGTCAGTGCTGCCCTGCAAGGTTCTGCAGCGGCTGCTCTTACCCTGAGATGGGAGGGCGTAGAGGGACATTGTAGCACACGAGGGCAGGAGGGAGGTCCTTTAAAAACAGACATGTAGCCGCCTGCAGCTGCAGACCTGCAGGCAGTTTGATTGATGGTTCTGGAGAGGACTTTGGAGGCCTTAGCATCGTCTTAAGTCTTGCTTTCCCTTGGGGACCCTGATTGCCTTTGCAGATTAATGTTGAAGATTTGAGCTTCTGGAAAAGCTGCTTTCAGAGATGGGTATATATGTAACATATCGTCTAAAATAAAATGCTTTTATTTAATGTGTGGGACTTTGCAGCTGTTGGGAACAGCTCTTTTGGCCTGGTCACAGAGGACACTAAGGGTCAGCAGAGCATGCGGGAGGGCAAGAAGCTCGCAGGGCTGCTGCGGGGTGTTCTCCCCAGTAGGGCGCTCTGCTGAGTTGACTCTTCTCTGAGTTTGGTTACCAGATGAGCAGACAGCAAATTAATGAGTTCTGGTGGGATTGTATAATGACAGGAAGAAAGAGGGACCCGTAGTTTTCTGGACTAGGACACGCATTTTGTTCTTAATCCAGTGTGTTTCATTGCAGATTTGATGAGTTGTGTCTGTTCTGGATCTGATTTGGGCTAATCTGTATATTTGGAAAGGAACCGAGATGGAATTATTGCAGACACCTTGTTCTTTAATGAGTCCTGTGCAAACATAAACACGGATGAAGCATACGTTTGAATTTAGTGGTGTAGGGAAGGGTTTCTGCACATTACAGGTGAAGGCAAGTCAGAATTCCTCTTCTTTGTGGGCAGGGAATTGGGTCCACCTGTTTTTTCTGTAACGGCTTCTGAGAGCAGTTTATGGTAATTAACCAGCATTGACAATTGGTGGCACACATTGCATTTAAGAGCTGGCCGGCTGCAAACTTGTGTATTGGACAGGTGGATTTCACAGAGAAGTGATGAGGTAGATGGGAGAGAGAAGGAGCACAGGCATGGGCACCCCAGCTTCAGGTTTAAATCGGCATTTCCACACCATAGGAATTTGGAATAGAATGTAACCTCACTTAGCCTGTTGGTGAATCAGTAAAATGGGCATGATAATATTCACTTCTTCCTGGGTTTGTTGTAAGTTGTGTCGACTGAAATAAATGTGCAGCATAAAAGTTAAGAGTTAAGTTTTATTCGGTGAGAGGACTCCAGCGGGGATGACAGCCTCTCAGATTGCTCTGAGGGACTGTTCCAAAGACGTAGGGGAGGAGCTCAGATATATAGGAGCTTTACAACAAAGACCAGGTAGTTGGAACAATAAAAGATTGCTTGTTATCTAAAGAAAACCAGATATCTCAAGTTAAAGAATTTAGTGCTTTTATATTTATGGGAGGAAGCAAACATTTGGACTCACTGAATTCATTCATTTGACAAGCACCTAGCTATTTAGGGCCAGTATCCTGTCCTTTCTTATACTGAGTCCCCTCAGAGGGCACCATTGTGAGTGGCTGCAGAGGCTGGGCTGCAGGCCTGTCCTCCCTGGGGGGTGGCAGCAGCCGCTGTTGACTTGGTTTCAGCATTCTTTGTTTACTGACATGGTTGCAGTATTTTCATTCACATTGTAGTATTTTTGTTCACGGACTGATTATGGATAATCTGCAACCTTGGAAAGCAACCGAGATGGAATTACTGCAGTTACCTTCTAGTTTAATATGCCGTGTGCAAACATAAACATGGATGAAGCATATAAAAGGATTTGGTGGTGTAGGGAAGGTGTTCTGCACACTACAGGAGAAGGGAAGACAGAACTCCTCTTCTTTGTGGGCAGGGATGTGGGTCTACCTGTCTTTTCTGTAGCGGTTTCGGAGAGCAGTTTATGGTAATTAACCAACATTGACAAACAATGGCACACATTGCATTTAAGAGCTGGCCTGTGCAAACTTGTGTTTTGGACAGGTGGCTTTCATAGGCAAGTGCTCAGATGGATTGGAGAGAGACGTAGCCTAGGCCTGGGCTCAGATACAGGCTTAAATAGCCATTTCCTCACCAAAGGGCCTTGGACTAGAGTGTAATTTCCCTTAACCTTTTGGTGAATCTGTGAAATGGGCATGATAATATTCATTTCTTCCTGAGTTTGTTGCAAGTTGTAAACAATATTATAACACACATGAAGCACTTAACACACTGGCACTTAGCAGTGTTCACTGCGTCCGTCCGCCCCACTTAGCGTGTGTCAGAGCCGTAAAGGCAGCATGTGTCTGTTGAGGACGCACTGGTGGCCCCTTGAATATGTTGTGAATTTGGTGATTTCCTTTAATCCTTGTAACTGTATGTGCCATGGGCAGTTATTTTCTTGGGCAGATGAGGAATCACAGGGTAAATAAGACTGTGTAATTTGCCCAAACTCAGACCATAATTTTGGGTGCAGGGTCCTCGGTTCAGCATGGGCCCCTGGGCCTTCTGGCCTCTCCGTTCAGCAGGTGTGGGCTCACCTGTCTCCCAGCCCAGAATATCCAGCAGGCAGCAAGACATACCTGGCCCAGTGCTTCTTGAGCAAAACCCAGGAGGGGAGGCAGGTACTAAAGGGATAAACATAAAAACAGACGACAGCAAATTGTGATCAGCTTTGAGAAGGAAAGGAACACACCTCGCTGTGCAAAGCTGGGAGGTTTCCCTTCGGGGCTGCTCTGGGGGCGTTCATCTCAGCTAAACAAGCTCTGCTGCTGCACCAAGGCAGGAAGGCAGGGCGCGTGTGACCAGGTAGACTAAGCCTCGCTGATCGTACTCATTCACAATTAAGCGGCAGCTGTCACGGGCACTTACCATGTAGACAGATGTTGGCCATAATCATCACGCGATTGCTTGGTAGTTGTATTAGCCCCACCTTTGAGATGAGGTCATTGAAGCTGGGGAGTTTGCTGCATGCCCTTGTATACCTCGGAAATTACCCCCACTGGTCTTTTAACCTAGACTGGTGTGGCTGTCATGTCCCAGCCCTATGAATGGCATTGCGTAGCTTCTCCCAAGTGACCCAAATGACTGACATTGATTTTCTTAATTCGTAGGAAATGATATGTGACAATAAGAGAAAATGGTAGTAAGAAATTGTTTGGAAAACTAGAACAAAGTCCAATTCTTCCCCAGCTGTGGAAGTGTACCCAGTGTCACTCACTCCACTCACTGCCTGGCATCTCCTCCCTGCTGACTCCGTGTTCAGAAGCCACTCTGAGCCTTTGAAGAACATTTTGCCTCATGACACTGTTGACTAGGACCTGCGACAACTCTGTCCCTGGTTAACTCTCTCTTCAAAGCCATTTAAATTTTATGCAGGCTCCTCAGATCAAATGTAAGAATAGCCTATTTAAACTTCTTGATGCAGCTCCTTAGTCAAGATACTGCGAAGGAAAACTAGCTAAAACCTGGGAGGTATGAACATAGTGACTGTAACATCAGCACTTTTTGAAGTTCAGAATCAGAGGGGTGGGAGACTCAGGAAAGGCTTTTTAAGGTAGAAAGGGGAAAGTGAAAGGTCACAGGCTGTGTGAGACTGAAACATCTCGGTCCCAGCCAGCAAGGCACCTGCGTTCAGGATGGTCTGTGTGGAGAGCAGGGTTCTCACAAAGAAAGAAGTGGTGGGATGGGAGGGAGAACAGTTAGGTTTTTACTGGGGAAGGAAAAAGTGGGCTGAACATTTCCTGGTTGAACAAGAGGACTGTGACATGATGTGCTTGTATTTTGGAGAGAAGGGTTTTGTGGGGACAGGCCTAGGAGAACGCTGTCTGGCTGGGGAGTCAGCACAACAGAGAACCACAGAGAACCGGGCCGACGCCAGGGCTGCTTCTGTCCCTTAGCTGGGGCCTAAGAACTCCGTTCACAACCCAGTCCTGTTGATACAAGAAAACAGGTGTGGGGCATGGGAAGGGCTGTGTCCCACGCATTAGTTGAGCCCCTGGGATTTGTCCTTCCAGATGCTGGTCTTTGGCTTCATGTAGGAAACGATTCAAGAGCAAACAACTGTTGAGTTAAGGTAGATTTACTCAGAGAGATACATTGAAAGGCAAGAGAATCGCCACGAGGTGGGGGGGTTGGGTGCTCAGATTAAAAGTAGGTACATATTCCACAGAGTGTGGGCCTTCTTCGAAGAGGGAGAGAGAGGGTTGACCGCGAGGCGGCGCTGTGTTGCTTGTTTTCTTGGGCTTGGTGGTTTCATATGCTAATAAGTAGAAGGACCAGCCTAAGGGCAAGGGGCTGGGATTCCCAGGGAGTTGGCCATTTCCCACCCTGTGACCTTTTGTGGCTAGCCTTGGGACTGCCATGGTGCCTGGGGAAGTGTTATTCACCATGTTACTATTACAATGGGTGTATAATGAATCTCAAGCTCTGCTAGAAGTTAAATCTCTTCATCCTAAGCCTCAAGGCCTACTGGGGGTTGAATCCTTCACCATTTTGATGTTAATTGCTGTGGCCTTCCTTGAATGGCTGTGATCTGCCCCCTTCCATCCTGCCTCACTGTGATGACACAGAGAGCGCAAAGGCCAGGCCCTGCCTGTGCTCCTGCATTTAATAGGGCGAGGGGTGGGGTGGGCTGAGAATGACTCTGAGTGGTGAGAAGGTTGTTTCAGATTTTTGCACGTGGGATATGGGGACCTTCCAGCAGCCACCGCGGATTTATCTCTCGGGCATTATCGCTTGTGTCACTCATCTTTTTCTATTTTCTTTAAAGTATTTAATCTAAATTTAATATCAGGTTTTCATAGGAAAGACATTTCTCTTTTTCTTTTCTTTGGGTCTCTTTTGGGGGGGGTAGGTAATTAGGTATATTTATCTGTTAGTGGATGCCCTGGGGCTTGAACCCGGGACCCCGTGCACGCTAAGAACACGCTCTACCACTGAGCTCTCCCGCCCGCCCCATCATCTTTTTCTTTTTGCTTTAATGTTACAGAAACCACAGGCCAGCCAAGAAACAAGCACCACTCGGAGGGTTGGAGTACTCAG
Organism: Camelus bactrianus; assembly: GCF_048773025.1. Classification (NCBI taxonomy): domain Eukaryota; kingdom Metazoa; phylum Chordata; class Mammalia; order Artiodactyla; family Camelidae; genus Camelus; species Camelus bactrianus. The sequence goes on from NC_133558.1 coordinate 42,171,796, forward strand.
ATTTATTACGCCGGCGGGCTCAGAGGGGCTTCTGCTTCGAAGCTCTGAGCACCTCCAAAATGTGCACATGAGGTTTTATAGGTTTAATTACAAGTATGGGGCTATTAGCTAATAAGGCTCAAACAACAAAAAGCAAGGAATCAGTACACTGGAGCTTATCAGTTTGGAACAGATCACGTTACTGACACTTGTTGAGATTGGATTTACGAGATAGCTTGTTAGCCCAGTAAACTAACACTAAACTTCAGATTTACGAGTTAGCCCGGCACAACTTAGATCACTAAACCGACACTTATCACACTTAGATTTATGACTTAGCTCGTTAGCACAGCTGAGCTTTTCCTTCACATCAGCTGCCAAGAATCTTACAGCTGAATTTCTAGTAGGCCTTTAACACTTACCCTGGCTTAATGGCATCCATTTTTATGACTTTACCTCCCCATGGTTTCATTTAATTATTGAATCTCCATTTTCTCTTCACTCTCACTTTGTCTATTTGTTGTTATGGTTTTTAAGCTGTGTTTAAAAAAATTGTTTAATTTCTCTTTTAGCAGGAGGCTGAAAGTAAATAAATATGTAAACAAACATCACACTTTAATGCTTTTATACATTCTAAGCTGTTTAGTATTTACTTAAAAACCAAATTGCCTACTAAAGAGATAACATTTTTAAATTATTTTTAAATTTTTTTATAAAGATATAGCTGATTTACAATATGATATAAGTTTCTGGTGTACAATAGATGCACAATTTTTAATGTTATGCTCCATTTATAGTTATTGTAAAACATTGGCTATATTCCCTGTGTTGTAAGTTACATCCCTGTAGCTTGTTTATGTTACATGGAGCAGTTTGTATAAGAAAGTTGGTTATCCCAGAGTCTGGGGCATGGCTGTGTCTGACCCAGGGTCACCGTCACCCTGCCTGTCAGAGGCCAGGCTCTCACACCTCTCTGCAGGGAAGCGAGTGGAGGCAGCCCTCATCAGCGCTGGCACCACCCTCTGAGTGGCAGTGAAAGCAGTGACTGTCTGTGGACGTGCAAAGTGTTGTTCCAGGAGGTTTACTTGCACTTCTGCATTTAATAATTAAAGCCCTCCTTTAAGGAATCCTTTTATGTTTTTAATGAATAATACATTTTATTTTGATATTGATAGACTTCAAACCTCCGGAAAATTTACAGGAGTAGTACAGAAAACGCTTAGATACAGTTCATCTAAAAGGGCACTATTTGTCCTTTTGTGTCTGCTTCTTTTAGCATAAAGTTTCAAGGTTCATCCATATTGTAGCCTGAATCAGTACTTTATTCTTTTGGTTTGATAATATCCTTTTTCTTTTTTTTCCTTATTGGTCTATTTAAAAATATTTTCATTGAAGTCTAGTCAGTTTATAATGTTGTGTCAGTTTCTTGGGTACAGCACAATTCAGTTATATAGGAACATACCTGTATTCATTTTCATATTCTTTTTAAACATGTTACTATAAGATATTAAATATATTTTCCTGTGCTATACAGTATAAACTTGCTGTTTATTCTATACATAGTCAGTATCTGCAAATCTTGAAATCCCAAATTATTCCTTCCCACACCCTCTCCCCTCTGGTAACCATAGTTTGGTATCTATGTCTCTGTGTCTGTTTCGGTTCTGTAGATAACTTTATCTTTTTGTTTCTTTCTTTTTTGTTTTTTGTTTTTTGGTTTTTTTTAGATTCCACATGTGAGCGATCTCATATGATATTTTTCTTTCTCTTTCTGGCTTACTTCACTTAGAATGACATTCTCCAGATCCATTCATGTTGCTGCAAATGGCATTATTTCATTATATTTTTATGGCTGAATAGTAGTCTATTTTACAATTATACTAAAACCTCTTTATCCATTCATCTGTCAGTGGACATTTAGGTTGTTTCCATGTCTTGCTATTGTAAATAGTGCTGCTGTGAACATTGGGGTGTACGTGTCTTTTTGAATTAGGGTTCCTTCTGGATATGTGCCTAGGAGTGGGATTGCTGGGTCATATGGGAGGTCAATTTTTTGTCTTTTGAGGAACCTCTATACTGTTTTCCACAGTGGTTCCACCAAACTGCATTCCCACCACAGTGTAGGAGGGTTCCCTATTCTCCACAGCCTCTCCAGCATTTATTGTTTGTGAACTTCTGAATGATGGCTATTCTGACTGGTGAGAGGTGATACTTGATTGCAGTTTTGATTTGCATTTCTCTGATAATGATATTGAGCACTTTTTCATGTGCCTATTGGCCAATTGTATGTCTTCATTGGAGAAATGTTTCTTTAGGTCTTCTGCCCATTTTTGGATTGAATTGTTTGTTTTTCTTTCTTATTAAGTGTAAATCTGTTTACATATTCTGCAAATTAAGCCCTTGTCAGTCTCATTTATTGCAAATATATTCTCCCATTTCATAGGTTGTCTTTTTGTTTTGCTTACTGTTTCCTTTGCTGTGCAAAAGCTTGTAAGTTTAATTATTTCCCACTTGTATATTTTTGCTTGTATTTCTATTGCTTGAGTAGACTGCTCTAGGAGAACATTGCTGAGATGTATGTCAGATGTTTTGCCTATGTTTTCTTCTAAGGGTTTTATACTATCATGTCGACATGTTTAAGTCTTTAAGCCATTTTGAATTCATTTTTGTGTATGCAGTGAGGGAGTAGTCTAACTTCATTGATTTATATGCAGGTGTCCAGTTTTCCCTACACCATTTGCTGAAGAGGCTGTCTTTACTCCATTGTATGTTCTCACATCCTTTGTCAAAGATTCAATGACCAAAAGTTTGTGGGCCTATTCTTGGTAATTTTGTTTATCCGTTCATTGATAGATGGGTATTGTTTGTAACTTTGGCTACTCTGAATGATACTGCTATGAATATTGATGTGCAAGCTTTTGTGAGAATATGTTTTCATTCTGTTGGCTGCACAGATGGCCCGCCATATCTGTAGTTTCCACTTCATGGATCCAGATGGCTGTTTGTAAAGGGACTCGAACTTCCTTGGATTATGTTATCCAGGGTGGGGGGTTCCTGAACCAACCCCCCGAGGATACTGAGGGATGAATCTATATGTAGGAGAGGAATTGCTGAACCATAAAACGCTAACCTTTTGAGGGAACATCATAATCTTCAAAGAAGCTACACCATTGTCCCTTTCCACTGGCTGCATATGAGGTTTCTCTGCCTCCTGAATGACACATATTATTGTCCATGTTTTGATTATAACCATCCTAGTGGGTGTAAAAAGCGATCTCATTTTCATTTTGATTTGGCTAGTGATGATGAGCATCTTTTCATATGCTTATTGGCCATTTGTATATCTATTTAAATCCTTGGCAAATTTAAAAATTGGGTCTATTTTCTTGTATTGTTCAGTTGTAAGCATTTGTTATATATCCTGGATACAACTCTCTTATTAGATACACGCTTTGCAAAATTTTTCTCCGATTCTGCAGATTGTCCTTTCACTTTAGATTTTTTAAACATTAAAAAAAAATTCTTTATAGGGGAGGTAATTAGATGTATTGATTTATTTTATTTTTCTTGCTAAGCGTGCACTATATCACTTGAGATACCCCCTACCACTGTCATTTCACTTTCTTGATGATGTCCTTTGTAAGAAAAAGGTTTAATTTAGATGAAGTCCAGTTTATCTGCTTTTTTCTTCTATCACTTGTGCTCTTGGTATTGTATCTAGGAAACCATAACCTATCCTAGGACCACAAAGATTTATACTGTGTCTTCTTTTAAAAAGTTTATACATTTAGTTTTTATGTTTCTGTCTGTGATCCATTTTGAATTAACTTTATTTGTTATATAAAATATGGGGGTCCAGATTCCAGATTCATTCTTTTGCCTGCAGATACCCAGGTGTCCCTACACCATTTGTTGGATAGACTATACTTTCTATGAAGTGTTGTTGGCACCCTTGTGGAAAACTGAATGTAAATGTAAGTATTTTCCCCCCTGGGTTTTTATAGTGTCTCATAGATTTATTAATCCAAACTTATGCCAGTATCATACTGACTTGAGTACTATAGCTTTTTAGTACACTTTAAAGTGAGTCCTCCACCTTTGCTCTACTTTTTCAACATTGTTTTGTCTGTCCTGGGCCCCTTGCACTTCCATATGAATTTTGGGATCAGTTTTTCAATTTTTCCAAAGAAGTCAGCCTGAATTTTCATAGGGATTCCACAGAATTTGTAGATCACTTTGGGGAGTCTTAACATTTTTAACAATATTGTCTACCATTCCATGAACATGAGATGTCTTCCATATATGTAGATCTTTTAAATTTTATTTCGGTGATACTTGAAAATGCTCAATGTACAAATCTTGTAAATTTTTGTTAAATGTATCTCTCATTTTATTTTTAATGCTGTTGTAAATGGAAAGGCTGAGCTTCTTAAGGGTGGGACTATATATCAATTTGTTTATTTCTATGATTCCCACACAGCAAATTCTCTAGGTTTATATTTGCTACATAAATCTATCCACAACTCTTCTGACCCCCATGTTATAAGAAACCAAGACTCACGTTAAGCTACCTGAACACCTATCAGGAAGTGAGAAATGAGACCCTTGGTTGAGGCTTTGGGCAGTTGATACTGAGAGCTTATTCACGATGGCTTCATCTTAATTATTTTAAACAACCCTTTCGGTGTATTTAGTCAGATACATTAAGAACATGGCCTTTTGATGTGCAGAGGAGCTGAGACTATCATTTTCAAATAATTGCGAGTCAGAGTGTTGTTCTTGAAAAATAATTTGCATCAGCCTTTGAAGATTTATGTTTCAGGAGCTTTGACTAAAGAACACCTGTCTTTATTCAACAATGACAACTAAATGCTCAAGCAACATGTAAGAGTTTGAGCAAACTGCCCCCGCCCCGTAGTGCTGGTTGGCTGCAGCTGTAACTGGAGTCAGCACTTACCTCTCCCAGTAAGCTTGTGCTGATCTGCTCAAAGGGGTTCGTCCAACAGTTTGTCAGTCTGTTGGACAAAGCCATAAAACATTGATTTAAGGTTGCTGGAATGCAATATATTCTTATTAATATTAAGTAAGCACATATTGAGTGCTTACTGTATGTTGGGAATTGTCCCTCAGCCTCACATGAATATTATTTCTCTTAAAACCTCATATATTTCCTTGTTATTCTCACTTTACAGATAAGGAGACTGAGAATTAGGTCTTCTCTCTTTTGGGGGGAGCTCATTATCAATGACTGGAAGTTGTGAGGAAAAAGATATTGATTCATCCTGAGAAAATATTTTTGTAAGAGTCAGCATTGAAGAGGGTGACCACTGAAGAGGGTGATCATTGTTCGATTGAGACGAGACCCGGGTTGTACGGAGTCAGCTTCCCTGTCCTGGACACGGCATGTGTAGAGCTGCATGGTGGGTGAGGCGGCGCGGCCGTGCAGGGAACACGGATGCTGGGCCATTGGGCTGTGCTCAGGCCCTGTGGGGCTTTCTCCTAAGGGCAGTGGACCGTCATTGACAGATTTTAAGTAGGGGAGAGGGGTGCTCTCGTAGATCACTTTTGTCTTGTAGAATGCTTAGAAACATTTAGAAGGCTCGGCAGGAGGTGATGTGATGAGTCAGAGTAGGGTGGCTGCGAGGTGTAGCAGTGTTCAATTTTCAAGTGGTTTTCAGTCCCAGGTTTGTGGCTCAGTAGCCTTGTCACTTTGGATGACACACTCAAGGAAGTGAAACAATTTATCTAATCAATTAAAGGAGTGATGTACCGACTTCCCAGGACTGCTGTGAAGATCCAGTGAGATTACGTGTGCACAGTGTGCAGCGTGGTCCCCAGCACAGAGTCAGTGCTGAGTGAGTGACATTGAGTACCTGGTAGTACAGGTGTGGGTGGTGGGGCTCCATGACTGAGGAAATCTGGGCCCTGAACGAGGGGTCCAGTCACATCTGTGAGTGATGGGCCTGAGCTGGGAGATGGAGGGAGACCTTGCCCCCCAACCAGGGGCCCTGGTCAGGACGGCTATTGGAGGAGAACCGTGAAGTCAGCTCTTTGCAGGTGGAGTTGGAGGTGCCCTTAAGACATCTAAGTACAATGTCACGAGCTCAAAGAGGATGTCTGGGCCCGGGCTGTGCATTTTCCTATGATCTCAATCCCTGAGGATGCCGAAGTTTGATCACTGAACGTGAAGACATACTTTACAGGACAAGTGAATAGTAGTATCATCTCTGTCATCAAAGCTCACGTCTCTTTATTCATCACTCACTTTGTTAATTGGGTACTTACAGAGCTCACTTTTCCGCCCTCACTTGGGCTAAGGCTCCACAGTAAAGAGCTGGTGAGCCTCCCTCTTTTCCAGAAGAAGACACATTTAGCTGGTAGCCTTCTGTACCTCACCAGACTTAGAATTTTAGTTTGTTGTATTAATTCTATTTTCTGTTGGCCATATCCTGACAGGAGAGACGTTTTACCTCATGATCATGTTTCAATTAGCTGTTACTGAGAATTGCTGATCTGATCCATAGTGTATGTATTATATTAATTTTGTACAGTATTTATCATTTTTCTGTCTTTGTCCTTTAATTTTGTATGCCCCTTCAATGTTCTACCATATTTGGGGTGTAATTTTTTTTAATTAAAAAATGTCTTTTGGCAGTTAAGGAAACAAAAACAAAGAAAAATGCACATGATAGCTAAATTTAGAAAATATCTAGTGTGTTTTCTGTCTCGGCAATGGAGTGTTCTAGAATCTCGTGAAAACCTTCATTACACAAGTTCCTTAAAATGCTGATTAAGAAATAAAACCTTCCTTCCTCATCTTTCAAGCTACACGGCTAATTGTCAAGAAAGTGAGGGGAAATCCTCAGAATCCAAGACAAACCAGAAAGCAGGGATTCTGGGAGATAAGCGAGCCTTAGAAGCCCTGGGGTCCCTGTTGGCTCCTGAACTGAGTTTCAGTTGCCTTGACAGGAGGGCAGGAATTGAACCCGAGGCCTCTCACACTGGGAGTTGGATGGCTGATCATATGTAAGACCAAGCCCATCCCGAGAAGCCTGGTTAACTAAAGGTTGAACTAGGAAAAAAAATCCTCAAGGCAAGAAAGTAAGGAATGTCAGTATTTCTGGAAGAGGGGAAAAATAACAAATCCAAAGTAAGGATATAGTTTAAAGCTGTTCTGGCATGAGAGTGACCACAAACTCCTGGCAGAAAAGCACAGCTAATCCTGGAATGAGAAGTTGTGTTTTGAATGGTTCAGTGAACATCCATTCCGAAAAAGGCCTCCAGAGTATTGTGGATCAAGATACTGGACCACAAACACCTCTCTTCCAAGGGTCATTTAAATAACCAGAAATGTTTTAAAGGAAAGAAGTCACAATCATATTTCTATTTATAGATATTACTATATGCTAGGAATTCAGAGGTGACTATGTGAAGGAAACTTAGCATAGAAGCTGTGGATGTGCTTGCACGCGGGACATTTCACAGAAGTGGCCGGACTTGTCTGCAAACAGAAATTCCTGCCATGGGACTTTGCCCGTTCCCAGGGGAAACATTGCTTGCAGACAAGAATGTTTATTAGTTCCTCAAAAGGAACAGGCCTGGGAACAGGAGAGTCTGAGTGTAATTAAGATAAGGAAGCCTTAGATGTAGTGCGCATGCGTCAACCTAAAAACTGTTTACTCTCTGTGCTTGGCAAGAGTTACTCCTTTGTGTAGATGGTATAAAAAATAAAGGAACCCGAATCTCGGGAGACATTTTGCACCACAGCAGCTCTGTGATTCATTTCGTTGGCAACAACTATGGAGTTGTCTCCTATTTTATGGACCTTACTTTCTCTTTCGGGAGACAAACTGACATAGTCGGGGAGCTTGGTAGAGGGAGGTGTTAGTCTGTAGCAATTAGCCAGGAGAGGATATTAAGAAAGCATTGAAGGGTGGGTGACATTTTTAGCTGAGGACAGTCTTGTTTAGTTGGCTTTTAATTGCAGGCTCAATGAGTTGTCACTGGAGGGAATTGATCTTATGGAGGATGAACTTAGCTCAGGCCTCTTTAGAATGGACAAGTGAACCTGGAGAAAGACAGTCAAATCTGTGCAGACATTGAAGTTCACTTGAACGTGCTGTATCCCTGAGCCAAAGATCGGACAATTAGAAAGCACTTCTTGAGGAAAGAGGAGTGGTTTTTAAGGTTTTCCAAGAATGAATCCCAGGGAACTGAGATGGCCAGTTGTCAAACTGTGACTTTGCTCTTTGGACGGTGTACCCACCAAGAGTATTGGCATTTTATAGGTTTCCTTTTCTCGTTAATACATGTTAGGTGATGAGGACATGGACACACGTGTTTGACACCTTGTCGAGGTGACTTTGGGTTCCTGCCTAGAAGCACGGGCACAGCTGCACCTGCGTCATACATCTTGCTGCCCATCCCGCTCCCTGGCTCCGTGATCACTGCAGAGTCATCCCTTGTTAACCTGTCCATCTCCTCTGTGACATCATTACCCATGAAAAGACCGGAGCGTATTAACTTGGCTTTCTTAAAGTCAAAGGAACAGATCTAATATGGAGTCAGATTTGTTCTTTCCTATTTCAGTAGTGCCATGGAGAAGGAAGTTTGGGCAGCTTTTTGTAGGGTCCTGGAGGCTTTCTCTCTCAGCCTCTGGGTGCCTCTATTGAAAACCCTTCATAGCTGTCTGGCCTGCTGGGAAACCAATCCGCCTATTTTGCCCTGAAGATGTGTTCTGTTTATAACTCATCTCTACTCCTTGGAAAACAACTCAATAAAAACTCAGTTGGTTTTCCACCAGCCATGGGCAGGGGTGAGGGATAACATGTTACTATTTTATAAAATAATAATAATAATAATAATAATAATAATAATAATAATAATAATAATAGTAATAATAATAGTAATAGTAATAAAAGAAGTTTTAAAACAGCACTGGGCACATAGGAGAGAGTCAATAAATGCTTCCTGGCTGAAATCAAAAGTGATGGCTCAGTGATTCCATGGCTGCTGTATTTGGTGAGCTTGTTACTCTTTTGCTCCATTACACTTTTTTTAAACTGAAAAAGAAATACATGCATATGGTTAAAAACAATTCAAACAGCACAAAAATACACAAGTGAAAGAAGTTTTCCCTCATCCTCTGTTCTTCCAGCCCTCCCTGGAGATGCCACTGTTTACTATCCTTTGTGTGCTTTTCCAGGTATGCTATGCACATTCCCACCTGTGTATGTAAATTCTTTTTAAGTTCTAGTTATTTCTAACTTTAAGGGATTTAAATCCTCAAGTGGCTTCTGCCCCGTTAATAGAAAAGAACAAATCTGACTCCATATTAGATCTGTTCCTTTGAATTTAACACTTTGCTCTGTCTCCTAGGCTTCATCTTGCTTGTAAAACAATGTTGCCTAGAGCCTGAAATATACAGAAGAGCCTATTCTGAAGGCTCTGACCTTTAAGGATATTTAACACTTTTTCATTCATAAAATGATAACAAGCTGCAGAATAGAAAATAACGTTTGTTGGAGGTTTACAAAGATTTGACCCAGGCAGATACCTGCAAGAACAAAGGATTCTAACAACAAGGAATTCCTACACCAAGAAGTTTGCAACAACCAAGCACATAGGAAACGAGCCTGAATTCTGACTTGGGGAGATGGTTTTCCAGGACATTAGTTTGCCATCTAGCTCTACAGAAACTTGCTTTTCCATGCCCCAGCAGTGGGTCTCCCAACTTATTGGCCTGTCCTTCACTGAGGAGAATGAATTTGGACTCGGTAACACTCCTATCTACCTAGCAAGCTGGGCACTGGAACTGAGGACAGCTCTCCCACACCCAGGAACCTACTGTGAGCCCTTGATGGTTCCACTTGGGTTAGGTGTGTTTTACCCAGGAAGGATGGGACTATGCACCAACACTCAGGCAGTCTGCTCTGTCTGGGGCTCTGATCTTGTACCTCTCGCTCCCCACAAGGCCAAAACCTGGGACAGTGGAGCTAAGGCAGAGATCGTGCCTGCCTGTTTCCCAGTCTGTAAAAGGGGAATATGTACACTTCCCAAGGTAGTTCTGAGAGATAACACCTGCGGGTGCTTGGTTCCCAGAGCAACAGGAAACCCAGCTCCGCGTGGGGACAACGGGTGTGATCCCCGTAGGGTTTCTGCAGAGGCATCGGCTGGAGGGCTGGACCAGGGAGATAAAACTTGGGCTGTGGTCCTTGAAGGGTTAGAGAAAGGTACAGAGGCAGGACTGCCGCCTCCTTCGGGGTGCCCCAGAAGTAAAGCTTTTTCTCTACATCTCCACTACTCCCCTCCACTCTCCAGATCCCTACCTACTCTCTGCTCCTCCTGTCCATCTGTCTCCCTCCACTTTTCCCCTCCTCTCCTCCTCCTCACATCTTCTCCCTCCCTCGATGTCCCAGCCTCTATCACAGAAACAAGAGAGGATCTCTGGCCCTCCTGCTCATGCGCAGTCGGTGCCAGCTGGACCGCAGGTTGGAAGCTCCAGCTCCGAGCTGGGAATCGGCCCCAAAGTCTTCTCAGCTCTGTCGCTCGGTAGGCCTTTGGCTCCTGCCCGAGGCCGGGGCCTCTGGCTGTGGAAGTGCAAGTTGGGTGGCTCCCGGGAAAGGGGTCAGGAGGCTGCGGGAGGGCGGTCCTAGTGTCAAAGCCCGCGAGGGAGCAAGTCAGCGTGTGTTCAGCTGAATTGCTCAGGCCAGGCCCCTCTGCCCGCACCACCTGCCCCAGCACCCCGGCCATAGCTGTCCAGGGCCAGGTGTGCACCTGCCGCCTCTCGCCCCAACCGGGCTCCCCACAGTCCGCGGCTGGCGTCCCCTTCCCCTCTCCCGCCCGCGAGTCCTCTCCTCCCGCGATTCCTCTCCTCAGATGCCGACCCGTCCCCGCCCCTGGGCGGGCTGTGTCCCGGAGGGCGGTGTCTGACGACCCGGACGGGGCGGGCGGCTGGGGCTAGGGCTGAGGCTGGCCTCCGAGCGGGGCTGCAGCCCGCGTCCCCCCCCCCGCTTTCCCTGCCCCGCGACAGTGGGGCTGCCCTCCTCTCCCTTTCCCGCTCCCTGAGGACCAGCTCAGCGGCATGTGCGCTGCACCCCCGGCTGAGAGCCTCCTGCTGTAAAGCCCAGCTTCTCCTGGTGGAGTCTGGAAAAGTGAGCGCCTGTGCTGAGCGAGTTTCCATCTCCCCCCTCAGTGTTTCTGCCCCAGGTAAGTACCTTGAACAATTTCAGGTGTTATGATGGCGGTGCTTGTTGATGTCACGTGTTTTTATAGTGAGAGGGATTACAGTGTTGAAAGCAGGGCTTGGTTCAGTTAAAAATGAGCTGAAGGCATGAGGCTGTGACATGCTCCTTCCTTCCCTCTCCCAGGGTGAAATGTGTGACCGTCGATTTTAAAAAGATAGTTACAGTCCCTAACTAGCCCAGCCCAGCTAGTGTGTGTTAACAGGAACACCACCACCAGAGGCATTGGAGACCCAGGGACATTGCAGTCCTGAAAAGCTCCTGGCACAGTTTGGTTTGTTTTGGTTTTCTGTTTTTCTTAAATTGTGGGGTAGACTAGTTGTATAGAGGGAAAAATAATTGTCAAGGAATATTTTTTCATATAACAGCTTTATTGTGATATTGTTCACACACCATGAATTCCACCCATTTAAATGGTACAATTCAGCAGCTTTTAGCATATTCACAGTGGTGCAACCATTATTATTCCAGAACGTTTTCATCACTTCAGAAAGAACAGTGGAAATTAATGACCTATCCACCCCTCACCAGTGGTGGTTCTAAAGAAGTTCCTTGGCTGTTCCTGACCGTAAATTAACTTGTTATATTCCATGAAAAGCCTGGTAGGAATTCTAATCAGAATTGCATTGAATCTGTCTATCAAAACAGGAAGAATAAATGTCTTTATGGCATAAACTTCTTCTACACATGAATATATCTGGGACCCTATCTTTTCATCTCTCCAGAGCCTGGCCCATGGGAAGTCTTCACTAATTGTTGGGCTTGTGAATGATAAGATTCTATACATCATTAATTGCCACTGTAGCCTTTCACAGAAGTGAAAAGTAACCTCAGTGAAGCCAAGTGACTGATAGTCAGAAAGAGTGACAGTCAGTGCTGGATTGATCCAGTGGACTTGGTGCTTGTAACCAGAATTCTCCACCACCTACAGCTAAGGGAATAAGAGTGTTCTTTTATTTTATCTTAATGGCGTTCATTTTATTTATACTTATTTTTTAAAATTATTTTTATTGATGTGTAGTCAATTTACAATGTTAGTTTCAGGTGTACAGCAGAGATTCAGTTATAAACATATGCATATGTATATACATATGTTTTAGATTGTTCTTAGCACAACTCATTACAAGAAATTGAATATAGTTCCCTGTGCTATATAGTAGGTCCTTGTCATTAATTTTATATTTATTAATGTGTATCTGTTAATCCCCCCTTTCCTGCCTGCTAATCACAGTTTGCTTTCTATGTCCATGAGTCCATTTATAGCAGCATCGTTTTTCCTAGTAACATAAGCTGGTTGACTGCTTTCAGCTTCAGTAATTCCATCTTATCTGTGGGCACTTTTGTTCTGGTGGGCCTTTATGTGGTTTGCACACGTGATAATAGAGATTTGTACTTGGGAGAACTCCAGGCCTCGTGTAGTCCCTGGAACAGAGTGCCCACTGAGTTGATGCTTGAACTGGAAAAAAGCAGAGTAAATGTTGGAATTTCCACTACGGTTGAGAATTCCATGTTTCTATAACCTGTTTAGCCCACCTTAATATTGGCTGCACCCATACTGGGTAATTTGGTGGAACTTCATGTTATGGTGGTGTAGAGACAGGGCCTTGTATGCTTCTTCTCTTTCCTTTTTCTAACACTCATTCTCCTGGGTCTCCCAGATCCTCCCCCAGCAGTGCCCAGGGCTGGCTTGATGCTGCGCTGAAGCAATATTTGTTAATAAGGCCCTTTCCTCATCTCTTCTGAACTTCCGTTTCTTTCTCTGCACAATGAGGGCTTTGACTAGAAAAGTGTTTTTCAGTTTCTTTTAAAGCCATGTTTCCTTTGAGAAACAGAAAATGCAAATCCCTCCTCCCATCCCAACCCTTTAGATTTTGATAAGTCCTCCAGGGAGTGACATAGCTCTTTGTGGAAAATTGAAGTTATTGTGATTCCAGGTGGCACAGAAAAGACTCTTCAGAAATTTATTGCAGGGAGAGGGCAGGAAAGGGGCAGCATGTCACACTTTCTAGTGTGAGCACTGGAGCAGGGGCTTGGGTTTAAATATGGTGTCTGACGTGGCCTCTCTCTAATCTTGTACAATATGATAAACTTCTCTACCTTAGTTTCTTAATGTGTGAAGTTGGGGTGATAATATTTTAGGGCTTTTGTGAAACATTATACACATAAGCCATCTGTGTCTCGGTAGAAACAAGACCTGCTAGGGAGTCAGGGATTTCTTTTAAAAAAATCTTGTCCATAGCACTCTGTCGGTGTGTATTTTGAATTACCTGGAGGGCGATGGTTGAGTCTAAAGTCCATCGTGGGACTGGTGGCCCATAGTTCTCTGTGCCCCAGATTGCCCCCTCCTCCCCAGTCCTCTTCCTCAGTCCAGGATGAAGTTCCCTAGTAGATTTACACAGAGGTCTTGTGGAAATGGCTTTTCATTTTATTGTTTCACCAAGGAGGGCTGCCATCATGATCTCTGTGTTCAGGTTTTGGTGACCTGAAGGCTATGCAATTGGGGGTTTCTATTAAATAAAAAAAAAATTACAAATACAAAATTAGAACAAGGGTGGTGACAGGGGCTCTTGGAAGTGGGGACCATTAGCTTTGTTAGCTTCAGGTGCAGGGGCCTCTGGCCATGAGGACCCATCCTCATGCTCTGGAGTTGGAGGGATTATTGGGTTCAGTGGGAATGTTAACTGAGTGTATCTCATGGGCTAGGCATTGTCGTACTTGTACTGTGTGTTCCTTATTTGAGACAATGTGCTCATTTAACCTCAATAGCCTCTTTAAAATATTAGACTTTTTATTTTGAGATGTAATGTAGGTTCCCCTGTACTTGTAGGAGATAATATGCAGAGGGCCTATGGACACTTTGCCCAATTTTCCTTAATGGTTCTATCTTGCAAAGTTGGGGTACAATTCATTACTGACTCACTAACAATTTGAGGTTTGTGTTATTGCCCTCATTTCTATCTATGATTAAACTGGGGCTTAGAGAAGCACACAGGCCTGACCAGGTCACCCACATGTTTAGTGTGTAGTTGGGTGTAATGTGGGCTTGGGATTTCCAGGCAGTACCATTATGATGGTCTGTGGCAGGGAGCAGCATTCACTTTGCTTGTTTATTCATTCATTCAACAAACATTTATTGAGTAACCTCTGTGGGTCAGATGCTTTCACATGCTTATCTGATTCTTCAGCAGTACTGAGAATTAAGTATTATTTTGGTTTTTTTAATCTGAGAAAATTAGCTCTGAGAGTTTATAACACCCCCCAAAGGAAATATAGCTCATAAATGAGGGATAGTAAATTTGTACTGTCCCCCCTCTTTATGCAGGTGGTACCCTAGGCATTTTACATTTGCAAACTTCCATAATCCAGATATATTCTTGTAAGGCAAGGATTTTTTTATTTAATTGAAGTATAGTCAAGTTTACAATGTTGTGTCAATTGCAAGGTGTTTCTTGAATTTTGAATTAAAAAATATTTTTTGAGAAGGGTAATTAGGTTTATTCATTTGTTTCATTCTTTAAAATGAGGTACTGGGGATTGAACCCAGGACCTCGTACATGCTATGTATGTGCTCTACCACTGAACTGTACCCTCTTCCCCAAGGCAAGTTTTCTTATCCATTATTCTGCAGTTTAGGAGTTCAAATAAATTGGTGTTGAAATCCAGATCTTTTGATCCTACTGCGGTTCTTTTCTTTATAATCTGCTGAAGGGGGGTGGGGAAAGCAGTTCCTTTTTTCATTTCTTTATTCAGCAGTGTTGAGCACTGACTTTGCATCAGGGTCTTGCTAGGTGCCTGGAAACAGAAAACAAGAAATGACCCTTCTCTGCAGGGGCAGGAAGCCTAGACCAAAAGCTGGGTAATGTGATCTGAGCTACGGTATGTACAGACTCTGAGGACAAACTGTACCCCCGGCTTTGCTTGTGCTTCCCTTGCCTTCTGGCTGGTACACATCAGGTCACATCAACCCAGAGGCCCCCGCAGCCCACAGCACATTTACCTCGATCTCCTCTCCCCTCTCGGCAAGGCCTGCAACATGAGCATCCCTACTATGTGTAGTGTGCTAAGGAATACGAGACTCTCCCCGTGGTCGTCCAACCCATGGGGATAATTTCAGAGGACAATTTCTTTTGCATCTATAAAGGAATCTCCTTGGTGAGCCAGATCAGTCTGTTCGGCTCCCAGTGGGCACTCTGTATCCACTACAGGCACCACTATGCATTCGAGAATGGGTGGAGTGACTTCCAGACCTACCGCAAGGTCGTGGGCCTTGTCACCATTACCGACTGCCTCTTGGCCAAGGCCTTCGAGAAGCTCCACGTGCAGAGGAGCTGTATGGCACCACGCTTAAGGACTCTCAGCTCTTTGTCTTTGTGCTGCATGGGGAGGTAGCCGAGCAGCCGCGCACCAACGTGGCCTTCAGACTACAAGTACTACAGGGTGGTGGAGAAGAGGATCAAGGATTTCACTGAGTCACTCTTCATCTTGCTCAAGTCCAAGTGGCTGGATGGGACCCTGACAAGTCTGGGGAAAGGATCCCCCTTCTCTGCACCTTGTTTGAGAAGGAGGAATTCATGGGACTGGACACAGACAGAAGGTAAGTCTATCTGGAGGCCCGGCCACCCCGGATGTGTGCCGGGTTCCTTCCCTACATCCAGGAAGGGATCAGCAAGGAAGAGGGCTGTCTTGTAGCCAAGGGTGGAGGGAGGTGCAGCCCGACGGTTTACAGACATTTAAAAGTGAATCTGCCTTTGTTTCAGAGAGATCCTTTTAGGGTTATTGTGGAAACTTCCTCCCGCTTTTCAGCTAGGACCCCTGGTGGGACCCCTGGAGTTGCTGTCCAATAGAGTAGCCACAGCCACTGATGCTATGAGCGCTGGGGAAGAGGCTGGCCTTAGCTGAGATGTGCTGTAGGTCAAATGCACATCAGACGCTGAGACTTGTCTAGTAAAAAGCATGTAAACTATCTTATTACTTTCTATATTGATTACATGTCAAAATGATAGTATTTTACATACAGCAGATTAAGTAAGATCTGTTCTTAAAATCAGTTTCTAGTATCTGTTTTTTGATTGTTTGATTGATTCTTTGTTTAGCGTTTTAAATGTGGCAACTGGGAAGCTTTCTTTACATGGCTCTCATTTCAATTTTGTTGGGCAGCCTGTCCTGGGACAGTCTCATCCCTTTGCTTATAGATGAGATGCTGAATCCCGAGAGGCAGAACGAGTCGCTGGTTGAGCTGGGTCTGGAGCTGGTGTCTCCTGCCTCCCAGGTCCAGCACCTGCTGGGTTCAGGCCCTCTCTTCCTCCCCGACAGCCAGCATGCCAAGTTAGGACATCAGAAACACCTCCAGGGAATTCCTGATGAACTCCTTATGCAGGGAAAGGTGTATCACGGAGTATGAGACAGAGCAAGGAAAGATTCATCCTCACTTTGTCCCTGTGATTAAGTCAACGGCCCCACTTTTGCCTTGGAAGTGCAGACGAGCTCTCCTGGGCTTACTAACCCCCCACCTTCTGCTCTGTTTCTCCGTGTATCTATCATGCTTTCCCTCGGGCAGAAGAGGTGAGATGCCTTTGCCCAGAGGTGGTCCCCTTTTGCTGGGGAGAGTGAGGGAAGCTCTGCCCCCACGGCCTACGGCCTCAGGCATTGAGTCTGGAGGGCACTCATGGCGGTACCACAGGTGATGGTCGGAGGACCTGGCACGTGCTGCCGGGCCCGCTGTGGAGGCGGTGCTCTGTGATTCTTGAACTTACCTAAGATCAAATCCTACTTTCTGGTTGTTGGTAAGTTGGAGGAGAAGATGCCAGAGAATTGATAAAAAGAAAGTCCAGACCAGCCCTGTGAGTGAGAGGCACAGGGGGCCCGAGTCCCACCTGCATGTGGTGCCTGGCTGGCTCTGGATGAATTTTCTGTTCCTCCCAGACATACCTCTATGGCTTTAGTAAGGGGCGAGACATGTAGTGGCCATGATCTGTATTTGTCCTCGCAGGGCCCTGTGATCTACACGCCCGCACCACCCTTCTGCTCCTTGGGGATGAGGTGGCAGCTTTAGGTGCTTGGGCTCTGCTGTGGGCACAGCTGCCAGCACCGGGCTACACCAAGGCTGGCTCCGTTCACCTCACCTGTCACCTCCTGCTGAGCCCCCAGGCGTTAGTCAAGGTAGGTGCATCGGTGCAACGTAAGCAGGGACCACCTTCTCCCCCTGGACAGACTGGTGAGTGAGCAGTGGAAGCCTGGAGCCCTGCCCGAGCCCCATGTCCAGTGCCTCCTCTTTTGTCATAGGAGGCACTGGTGACATTTTTGCTCAGCAACTGCTTGGTTCTGAGTCTGCAGACCCACCAGAGAATGCCAGCTTGTTTTTGCCTTTTGAAGTCTGCCCTTGGGATTTGGCGTAGTAGCTGGATGTGTGCTTAGCCCATAGTGTTGACACTGTCACCACTGTTTACCCAGAACCTCGTGTACCAGGCATGGCTCTCGGCATCAAAATACAGCAGCGCATTAAACTCCCTCCTGGTGGATCTGTCTGTTTTGGTACCATAAGGGCTCAGCTAGCATCTGAACGTCAGTGAGATAACATGGCCAGTGAGCTCGGGTCAAGCACGTTCTCCTCCAGTCACTTTTACTCCATTGTTGCTTTTACTATTCCACAGTCATTAATTTATAAAACAATGCTTTTGTGCAGGAGCAGAGCCTAATTCTCTCCTGCTACTCTAGTTGGGTGTGAGTAAAACAGTCCAGGCTGAAATGCGACCACATTTTGTGGCTCAAAAGCTGCCTAGACGCATGTATGTGGAGTTTTGGTTAGGGGCGCTGACCACGTTGGAGTCCCCAAGCAGCGTCGCTCCCCTCAGACCCCTGCCTTCCCTGGAGCAGAAGGTGAGGGTGGGACTCACCATCCCCGCGTCCCTGGCCTCACACACTCACGTAAATACTTGTACGTGCTGTCAAAGTCATTTTTGTTCTTGTGTGTTTCTAATTTTCTCTTGTTCCTCTTTTCCTTTTTCTTTATTCCTTTTTCTCTTGTACTTCGCAGTTGCGTCTGAAAAGGTGGCTGTGCATATCCTGCATTGGAAATAGCTAGATCGCCCTCCGTGCTGTCTCCATCACTTTAAAAAGCAGAAACTTTTCAGCTGCCTTGATCCATGCATTATCTTAGTCATCTTGTTATTTTCTAATTTTTCGGAATATTTGATTTGTTAGCACATCACCCACTGGTGTTTGATACCTGTTAAAATCTTTGCTTTGAGGAACCTGTTTTGTCCTCCTTATATTTGGTGACAAGTGCGCCCTTATTCAATTAGTTTGAATGTTTTGAAGAAGTGAGATGCGAATTGATTTAGGCGGCTGTTGAGGGATTCTTTTCATGGAGTATTTAAACTTGTCAAGTCAAAGTCTGCAGCATCTTGCTCGATTTCTGCTTTTACACAAACTTGCTCAGCATGCGGTTCCTGGCTGTCTCTGTGTGACGTGCGTGACGGCGCTTACTGACCGGCGGTCACTGGTGAGGAAGTGGCAGGCTCGGGGGTGAGCAGCTGCAGGGGACGCTGTTGGAGGAATCAGTCACCGTTTGGTTATTTAACTTTTTTTTTTTTTGCATTCAACATCCCCATGCCATTTACTTTAATTTGCTTTCATAAAGGGGCAGAAGTGGGTCTAAAATCCATGCCACTCTTTTGTTCCCTTTACAAGGCTGGTTTTTCTGAGTATTAGGAAAACATGGCCTTCTCCTAAGTAGCTGGCTCACTTGGATCTGGTGGGCACAGGGACTGTTAAAGGGACCGTAGCTTCCTCTCTGCTCCAGTCAGTGGGCATTCAGAGCCGGGTCTGTGGTTTGCCTCAGCAGCCATGCAGGCCTCCCTGCACCGGCCTTTACTTTTAACCCATGTTGGCAGTAAAGAGCTGTCTCTGTGTCTGTTGCAGCTGACGTCCACCACTGACGGCCGTGTCGTTAGTTTGCGGTAGTGAGTCTCAAACCCCCAGTCAGCCATGAAGGAAGATGCTTTGGCCGATCTAAGACCTTGGATTCTCACCCCCACCCTTGTTCATCTTACCCGGGGGAAGAGTTTGGCCACCAACTTCATGCTGATCATGAGGCCTTGTTTCTCCTTTCATGCTCTGGTCCAAATGTGGACACTTCATCCTTCACTGACTTGGTCTCGCTTGAGACAGGCCAGACTTTCTGAAAGAGTCCATCACATTCTGGGTGGGGAACAGAACAGAAGTAAGTCTCGCAAGTAGAAGGAGTCTAGGCTGTCTGGGTTGGCAAATGCAGCCTGGGATCTGTGATGGGTGGGCTGTGCCCTGGACACAGGCCTTTCCCGTGGCTCCCGAGGGCCAAGGGGTCGGAGTGAGGACAGCCATGCTTGGGCTCCTCCATCATCATCTGCTCACTGGCAAGTGTGTCTGCTAATTAGGAGCTCCCCCAGACCTCGGGACCTTCAAAGTTCAGACCACGGGAGAACTCTGAGTCCATTCTCCTGGGCCTCCTGTGTGAGAATCCATTGCCTTCTGAGGTGACCGGCGGCAGGAGATGCCTCCCCCTCCAGGGAGCACCCTTTGGAGGACTGTGACTCACTGCACCATGCTATGAGCTTGTGGGGATCCGGCCATGGTCCCTGCATAACCAGACTTGAGATGGGCTTAGCGACGGAAATGACAGGACTAATACTCCAGCCCAGGGCTGGAGGGAGTGAACAGGTGAAATTGAATGTGACTTCAAACACCTAGGTGGGTGCTGGGTCTGTTACTAAAATGGGGAGCCTGGGAGGTACCTGCCAGAAATTGAATTCCAGAGTAAATGGTGGACATGAGGCATTTTTAAGATGCCATTTGTCATCAAAGTTAGGACTTCAAAGAGGCACTCGGGTCTATGAACCTGGGTCTGAGGTGAAGGAGCCGGACTAGAGATACACGTTGGGAGTCGTCATTCTTATCTGGTGTTCACAGCCTTGCATGTGAATTAGCTCATCTTGAGAGGTGCAGACTAAGGCTGAGGGGGGTCAGGGCAGTGCCTGGGTTGAAGGAAAGCCCAGACCATGCAGCTTTGGTGTGTCAGTCAGCGGTGTTTGGGATTTTCAGGGCAATGTCATTTATCCTTAAGGGGCCGGGGGGTGGGCAGGGCCAGCCAGGAAGAAATCTGAAGGGAGGGTCGTGACCACGTGTGTGTCTTGGGAAGTTGCAGAGTCTGCAGGGTCCGGGAGGGTAGACTCCTCAGAAGCTGGAGTTGGAGTGGGGCGTGGGTTGAGGGTAGTCACACTCACCTGTCAGGGAGGGAGGGAGGCCTAGGGAGTCCCCACTCTTCCTGACTCGCTTTCCAATGGACAGAAGGCAGACAGAGGATCTGAGGTGAGAAGGGATGGGCGCTGGGAGAGGAGCCAACCTGGAGAATGGTGCTTGAAAAATTCTGGAATAGTCTCCCTGCATAATAGAGGTTAAAAAAATCCAGGCTCTTAAGAATATTGATAGTGACTGGGGAGGAGGTAGTTGTTTTTCTGTCCTCCTAAGGGTAAGGCATGTATCCAGGGATACACAGAATATTCGGGCACTCTATTCCGGGCATTTGGTACCGGGGAAACAGCACAAGTTTAAAGGGGGACAAGGGCAGCAGAGGGAAAATAGCCAGGCCCCGTGTCAGGTACCAGTCGGCAGCCCTAATTGCGTGTTCCATTCACCCCCATGTCTCCCAGGTGGGCGGTTGCAGCCCCCTTTTGCGGATTGGCAAGCATTCTCAGAGGGGTTAAGGAATTGGTCCTTTTAGAGGGTAGTAAATGCTGTAACAGGATTCAAGCAGGGTCTTGTGAGAATTCAAGGGCTTGTTTTCTCTACCAATTCCGGTACCTCCCTGTTGTACGTGAAATGGTGAAGTGGGTCAGTTTTGGGGACTTTCAGAAAAAGTACGATTTAAGTGCCTCAGGACTGATTCACAAAGCTCAGTGTTCTTTGATTGTTCTGAAGCACCACAGTGCTTTATGCCCCACAGAGGTAAGGTCTTACTCCTTTGACGATGGCGTGGTTGCAAATAACGTACAGGTGCAAAACCAGACTTAGCAGCTTCTGAAGGGAAACTCTCCAGTTCTCCCTTGATAGACTTTCTTCTACGGGATGTAGATGTGCTGCAGCATAGGCCTGAGCTGTCCGTATGGATTGTGGGTTTGATATCCAAATTTAGCATAAAACAGTCAGAAGAAGAAAATCAACGTTCACAATTTATTTTTGGGTTTCATTAGACAAGATATACTATCAGTTAATGGCCCATATAGCTAATGAAATTGAGTACAGAACATTGAATTTCTTACTTTTTATTTAGAGTTTTCTTACTGCATAAGTTTGCCTGCTTTGGAACATCAGCTCCTCCACAAGGGCGCTTGTCAGTGTTTTGGTGTGATTACATTTACACAGTGAATGTAATCTGGGCTTCCTCAGCCCCAAACACTCCAGTGCCGAATCACGGGCTGTAGCCATCTCTTAGACATGCAAATATTTCTAAAATTATATGATGCCAGAAAAGAAAGAAGAGAGAGAGAGAGATTGCCTTTATCAAAATTCCTTTCAATTCTGACTGCAAACTGTTGTTGAGCAGCTCTGGTTTCCTTTGGATATGAATATATACATTTCTTTGCATGTAACCTGGGTTTTGGACTAGAACACCAAGCCCTTGATTTCTGCAAGCCACAAAAATAGTAGCCAAATTGCACACGTGTGAAATATTTTATTCTTTTTCTGAGAAAGAATCCTTGAATTTGGGACTTCAGCTGTGATTTTTGCTTTTTGCTTCTCCCACCTCTCTTGTAATCTCTCACTCCTTCCCACGTGGCCCCCAATAGGTCATGGTCCCAAAGGAGCAAGCAAACACCCAGTTGGTCACCATGCAGTGCTGCTATAGATGGAGCCCTGCCAAGACCTAAAGGATATTATCAGAGAGGACTTCCTGGAAGAAATGGGCTCTACATTCAGTTGTGAAGACAGAGTAAGGGTCAGCCAGTAGAAAGCGTGAAGACTGTTGCTCATGTGGCAGGAGAAGCCCAGGTAACGGCCTGGAGGCTTGTGTGGTGGGGACACGGGGAGAGTGCCATGTGTGGTCCAGGGTTGTGGGTGCCCCTGCTGGGGAGGACACTGGAGAGGGCCTGGGGTGGAGGGCTTTGGAAGAGCTTGGGTTTTACTAGAACTGACACAGGAGTCAGTGAAGGGTGTCAGCAAGAAGTGACCCTCAGGAAAGGTACTTCTGGTTTTGCTTCTGATATTCTACAGTAAGAAAGGTTGGGACGGGCGAGAAGGTCTGGCTGTCCCTTTGAGACCCACCCCATCATTCATTTATTCATAACACACACACTTCTGAGTGTCTAGGGGAGAGAGTTTGGACCCACATTAGTAAGCAATATGCTCCTTGGGAGCTTAGCAGTGTCAGAAGTTGACTTAGCCTAGAATGTTCTAGGAACAGAGGAACAAATTGCGGAGGTTGGAGGGAGGGAAGACTTCCTTGAGAAACAGTCAAAATGAGCCTGGAGGCAAGTGGGAAGTAGGAGCATGTCAGGGGGCCACTGAGGTCACTGGGGACCTGGGTACTGAGGTGAGGATGGGCGAGCATGGTCGGGGGTGGGGCTAGAACTCTACCAGGGAGCCTCTGAAGGGTTTGAGGTGGGGTGATATAATCAAATTTATGCTTTGGGAATTCTGCCTTGGCTCCACACGCGTGTGTGTGTGTGTGTGTAGCGGGGAAGAGGGGGAGAGTGCCACCAACTGGGGAGTGACATTAGAAGACCATTCACAGGCTGGGAGACCACAAGTGGGAGAGGGGCGTCGGGGCTGCTTGGGGACGGCAGGGGCAGTGTGGATGCCGGTTTTCCTTATGGGGAGGGCTTGTTAGCTGGGCCGCCCTTGTGGCGCCTTTTGGCTTGAAGAAAACAGATGGAGGCTGCCAGGTGGACTTTCCTCTTCTCTTCTTCCCTGCCTTGTGTGATGATCTTAGCTCAGCCAACATTTGGAATAGAAGAGCTAAGTTCCAGGGTAGCCCAGGACTTTGTTGAGCTCGTTCGAGTGAGATCTGATAGGATTTATGTTTGTGTTCAGATCTACATGTTCACTTAGCTAGAAACGTCCTGTCTTTTGAATTTCCATAGGGGTTTTTACTCTTGATAAAGATTGCTTTCTTGGTGAGAGGAAATTTAATACAGCTGTTGTCTTTCTCAAAAAAATCATATCTTTTAAGAACTTTAATATTCAAAAAATAGGAATATTTAAAAATGATAAAGTAAGGCTTTGGTGTAGTTTCTTTGGTTTCCTAGTTAATGTGGACTTAGAGCCTTTGCATTACTTAATAGCACATCCTTGTCAGTACTTAAAGAGCTGTTAGTGAGCGCCCCAGGCCCCACCTCTCAAAACATCATTAAAGTTTGCTCTGAAATAGTGAGGTCATAAAGGTCTTGTTTGCAGAAGCCAAACACTTGGTTTATAATGTGCAGCATAGCTCCATTTATAAAATAATAAGAGGTTCAAAATTAAGAAAGTGGAAGATAATTGAGTTTTTTAAAAGCTGAAACATAATCTTTCTTGTGCTAATGTTGAACTGGAAATTTCGAAAATAAAAATCCTACTGTAATATCATCTACATGGAATACATATATGCTTTCCCGTTTGAAAAGTAAGTGCGCAGTGGTTTTTGAAGTCAGGAGCATTCCAGCTCAGATACTGGCAGTTATGGTTGCTGGTTTTCAATGGCAGAGCCTAAATTTGCCTTCTTAGCTTTTTTTTGTTTTTTGTTTTTTGTAGTGAGCGGGTTGAGTAGTGCTTTGCCAGCATGATTTTGGGGCAATCTGGGGGTAGATGTCGTGCACCAGGAGTGAGATATTTCCATGCATTTTATTTTCCGGACATCACCAAGGCACATGTGGGGTTTGTGTCTGCAGGCTGGGGTGCTGCAGGACTCCCTGGTCCATCACAGTTTTGTCCTGGAGCTGCTCCGGTCAGTGAATGATTTTCTGTGGCTTCAAGGTAAGGTGGTCTGATGCAGATGATCAGATGTGTAGTTAAAGTGCTATTACATGAAATAAGAGAAACCTAGAAACATGAGGGAGGAGAATTGGCTGAGCTGATTTCGGTGGGGAGTCTTCTCAGGTGACTCCTTCCCCGTGATTCCTACCAATATCCTCCCCAGCCCTGCACGGTAGTCCTGCCGAAGCAAGCATGCACTTTGCTCAGAAACGCACTGAATTTCCTTGTGCCTCTGTTTATTGGTTTGTTTTTTGAAAGCACATCTTGCCCTTTGCTTAAATGCCATCCCTGCTAGTCACCTCTTACACTCATTCTTCTGGAAGTCGTCCATACATAGCTGCTGAATGGATGAACTGAATGTAGTATCTCCATGTAGTGGAACATTATTCATACGTAAGGGTGAATAAAAAGGAAAAAAAATAAAGGGGAAGATGAAAAAGGCCACCTGTTCTGGGAAGTCCACCCTGATTACTCAACCCGCCGTTTTCCCTTTGAATCCTCACCCCTTATGCTCCACTATACCCTTTTCGATAGTACTTACCACCTTCTAATAAAATTTAACGTTTTCAAAAAAAAAAAGAAAAAGAGAGAGAGATGCTGATACCACTTCAACATGGACAAGCCTTGATAACAGCACGTTAAGTGAAAGGAACCAGACACAAACGGCCACATATTGTTGACTTCAGTGATCTGAAATGTGCAGAATAGGCAAATGCAGAGGCAGAGAGCAAGTGATTGTTGCAAGGGGCTGGGTGGAGGGGGATTAGGGAATGACTGATAGTGACAGAGGGTTTCTTCTGGGATGATGGAGTGTTCTGGAAATAGATGGTGGTGAGGGCTGCACAACCGTGAGTGTGCAGAAGACTGCTGAGCGCTGTCTCTGGGAGTGCCTGTGGTTGGGGCGGCTTTATTTTGTACTCACCCTGCAATGTGAACAGTCATCTTGTGCTGAGGCAGTTCTACTCCTGTGAGTGGTGAGGCTCAGAGACTTTGCAGAGTCATGATTCTTTTCTCCCCCTTGCTGAGTGTAGGCAAAAAAAGGTTTAAGCCTGAGAAAGTGCTCCATCTGCAGAAATGTCTTTCAGTTTTGCCTGGTGTAAAAATCTTGAGAGCTTTTTAATCGTTGACAACAGTCTGTGGGGGGAAACAGTCCGGGAAGCCTGGGTGCGACCTGGAAGAGCCGCGCTTCCCTCCCTGACACGGGTGGGGATTTCACCCCCGTTCAGGCAGTGAAGGGCCCAGACCCGTGAGCAGAGTTGACAATCGTGAATATTTACGTGTATTCGCTGCTTCATCTTGGATATTAATTTCAAGCTGAGTCAGTTTGTGGCGGCAGCCTCATCCTACATCAGGAATTTATAATATTTGCTCTTTGAGGTGAAGACCAGACAGACTTTATTATTTAACAGCCTCCCTTGAATTGATATCTCAGATTCCTTTGTAAAAAGTAAAACAGCAGAAATACAGACGTCCTTTAATGCCAGTGTGACCTGGATCGGGTTTAGTCTCTGTGCCTTAGTGGCCTTATATGCGGGTGGGGAAGATGATAACAGTGCTTCCCTCAGAGGGCCTGGTGAGGGGGGAGTGAGAAGCACAAATGTAGGACTTACACGAGATGGTCATGAATGACCGAAGTTAGTGCTCTCAGCCTGGTGAGGCCTCAGGGGCAGAGATGTCGGAACAGAGCAGTCCTAGCCGGAGCTCGATCAGTGTTGGCAGCTGTTACGATCACTATCACCACTGTGGGTTATCAGGTAGTTTTAAGACTTGGTAATATGTATTCTTGAATAATGTTAAAAGACTAGACATCTCAGATCCAGTTTACATAGTTCTCAAGATTTCCTCTGAGAAATGGATGTTTTATTCCCCATCTTAAATCTGAGTTGTGTTTCTAAAAAAATTCTGTATTCCTCCATCTTTTTGCTTTAATTCTCCATTTCTTAAAAAAAAAAGTTTTTAAATGGAGTTACCGGGGACTGAACTGAGGGCCGCATACATGCTAAGCACATACTCTCCCAAATGAGGTATAATCTCCCCCATAATTCTTTTTAAACTTTACTTTCTTAGTATTCAGAGTTTAGAGGCCTCTAATTCTTTTTCTGGAGACTTGTCCATGAACCTGTAAATCTATTATTAATGGACAAATCTTGGTTTATTAAAAAAATCAGTAGAATATTCTGCAATCCATCCAACAGGAAATGGTCATTGATTTAAATGTTTCTCCTTTATGGTGATTTCTACTTTCTGGTCTAGCTTAATTTATTAACACCAATCCTCATCATCATAATGACCAAACTCGCTCTGAGTGGACACCTACCTAAGGCTAAAATGCTTTCTTCATGTTTTACTTCATAGCAGGTGTTTGAGAGTAGGTATCAGTGTCTCCTTTTTTGCAGCTGAGGGATTGAGAGATGGAGCAGCTTGTCCCAAATTACACACAGCTGGCAGTGGCTAGCTCGGTGCTGGAACCCTGGCTGCACAGCATGCATTTTTAATTGCTCCTCTAATCAGCCTCCCGTTGAGTGGTTTCCCGAACTCCTGTGACTCCATAAATGGCCAATTTTAGTGATCTCAGCCTGATGAGGACTTCAAAGGGGAGACACCAGTGAGAATGTGAGACAGAGTGGCATAAATTAAAATTGTACATTTTTACAAAAGTTTTATTCTCAGGTAATGACTTAAAAAGTTAATTTTTTTTTAATTTTAGTGCTCTGTGAGCACTAAAAACAAAACATTAAAAATAATTATAGTGCAAAAGAGAAGTGGGCTTTGAAAGTCCAATCATTGCTAGTGATGTTACTTGCTTTTCTCTAGTGGCCCTTATTGACAGAAATACTTAGAAAGACTGAATTGGTTTTATGTAGTCTTAGTATGGAAGAAAAGCTTGTCAGTGAATATTGTAAGTAAAATCATTACTCTTTCTTTCCTGATGATGAATAGGTAAGTTGTTTTTATGGCTTAAGTACATTTCCTCATTTGTGAAATTTGAGTAATATCGTTTTCCTTGTCTAACTGTGAGAGTTAGATGCCTTGTATACAAAGCATCCAAGAGGTGCTTAATAAAAATGTGCTGTCACAATGACAGGTATTTTAGAAGGATCAACTCTGAATACGAAAGGGGGTGGCTTATTTCTGATGCATATTCAATATGTATATATATGATATATATGAATATGGCTTAAAGTAACAAGGATTCATTTATTTTTTTTAGTGCACTATGAAGTTTTAATGAAATCTGTATCATTCTATTGAGACAGGGACTAGTTAAATTGCCTTAAGCAGACGACCTTGAAGATTATTTACACAGAATGTGTATTGTTACAACTCAGAATTCATGTTGCCGTGTAACATCCACTCAGACATTTAAATTCGTGGATTCTGACCAGATCCATTAAGTTTAGAAAAATCCACATTTATCATTTTCAGGGAATAATCTTCTCTCTTTTGTGATTAAAGAAAATTTTGATTTTTTTCCCTGCACTTTTAACAGGTTTAAAATATCAAAACATTGATTTGACATGTAACTTTTTTAATAGAATAAATCTCATGCTGTTTTAATATGTAAATAAAAGTTTTAGTATTTCAACAAACTTGTACGATTTCCTGGCTCTTTGAGAATTATTTTGCAAGATACTTAGATTACCTACTGTTGGAAAAATACAGACGTTACTTTTATGAATATAGGCCTAGTAAAGATCTGTTGGTTTTTGCTACAGTGCAAGACATGAGGCCTAGGAGAGCTTTGCTGCCGATTGCCAGGAGGACGGATCCCAATTCTCAGTATCCCCTCCTGTAAACTGAAGAGGCTGGACTGGTTTCTTTCCTCCTCTAAGATGAGTTTCCATAAGCCTATGTCTTTTGTTTATATTCAGGAGTATTAGCAATATCAGATTAAATACTGAATACCCCTCCCTTACCCCGAAACAAAGTGCAGTATGTGCTACATAAGCTTTTAGTTATCTGATTCTCGTTTCTGATCCTACAGGCAATTTTGTGTTGCATGTTTCCCGGCAACCTGGAAGGTCTTTTTAGCCATAGGTGGCGCTGTTGCACCTTCTTACTGTCTTAAATTTCCTGTTTGTTAAAGAAGGCTTAAACAACGTTATTTTATTTTGATTTCTTTGCATAATGCTTCAGAATAGCACAGTCTCCATTATGTCTGTCTACCTGGAAAAATTATTCTGCTTATATCTTAGTTTTATTCTGTCATCTCGCTGAGAACATTTCAGACTTGCTGTGCAAACAATGGCAAAATCGGACTTTTCTTCCAGTGCTAGAAACCAGTGAGCCGGGAAATTATAAAACAGCTAGAAGCGGCCTCTGGAGCACCTTAAAGCTGAAAAGTGTACTGAGTTCCCTGAGTATTGACCCCGCCGCTGTGTGTTAATTGGTGGTAAGAGATTTGGTACATATAGGAAGGGGTGTAGTTTTTTGACTTGGGTTTGCGTGCACGCGCTGCCACTGAGCCACGTGAGCCTAAGTCAGTTCGTTCTGAGATTTTCCCTCGTCTGTGAGATGGGGATGCTCATATCTGCTTTGTAGAATTGTGAGAATTAGAAATTATGTAAAGTGTTTACCACAGTGGGTATGTCAAGAGGGCTCATAAACTTTAGCTACTGTTTTGTGAGAAGCCATCATTTGATACTCTTTGGCAATTACTAAGAAACAGGAAAATAAGGAAAGCTGGTTTTATGATGAAAGATATTTGAGGAGGTTCCATAGTTCCTATACCCATAATTTAGCATCAGCAGAGTCAGAACTGTTACACAGTCGCCCTGAACCAACGTTAAGCCACAGAATTTTTTGTTACTTCAAATATGTTGGGGCTTAAGGGGATCCAATACTTATACCCATGTTGTCTCCAGCAGCCAACTGAGAGATGACACAAAAGAGTAAGCAGGAGATATATGTCTTCTTTTTTACTGATGAAGCCACGTTCTCCATGAACTTCAGGGCTGTGGGAAAATGCGTGTCATTATACTGTTTCCCAGAAGTAGAGACTCACCCTGTCCCAGGTAACTCTGGGCCACAGCGAGCCTTCCCTTGAGAGGATC
The DNA here is from genome assembly GCF_048773025.1 of Camelus bactrianus. Lineage (NCBI taxonomy): Eukaryota > Metazoa > Chordata > Mammalia > Artiodactyla > Camelidae > Camelus > Camelus bactrianus. Next base: position 42,201,059 of record NC_133558.1, read on the forward strand.
TGCCCCATCATGAACAGGGCTGTCCTGCCATGGAGCTGAGCATCCCGGGTGCTTCCCAAGTGTGGCCAGCTCTGGAAGGAAAGGAATGGTTTCACATACCCTGCTTGTCTCTCCGGACTCACACCTCACTCTGTTAGTGTGATAAAGGCTAGCTGTGGGCCATGGGTCTGTGGTGTGGAGAAGCACTCTCCGTGGCCAAGAGGAGTGGGGAGGAGGCATCCCCTCCCTCAATTTAAACAGGTGGTTGTATGGAACAGAAGGGTGCTCCCCAAGAGTTTATAAAAGGAGAAATAAAGATTTTCTTTGGGACTCAGTCTAGCCAGGAAACACAGATGATTAGAAAGGAGACTTGTAAATCACTTTAATATTAAGTTGACATTTGTTGAGCACCAATAATGTGCTACATTCTTTTCTGAGAGTTTTACAGAAATGAATCCTTCAATCTTCTCAACAAGCGAGTAAGGAATGTTTGATTTTTATCCCAGTTTTACAATTTGGAAATTGAGGCACACAAAGGGTAAGTAAGTTGGCCAAGGTCACAGAGCTAGTAAGTGGCAGAGCTGGTATTTAAACCCTGGCTGTCTGGTTTTTAGGCTTCCAGGGATGGGCTTTCGGTGTTTAGAGGTATCTGCATCCCTGGATCTCTGTACCTCTGTGCATCAGTTTGCCCACTAAAGACAGGGAAAGGAGAGTTACACAGGTGCTCACAGTCGTGTCTCAGCCACTGTCCACGAAGACTGCAACGTGATTAGCGTTAATTGTTTTCCAGGCAGTAGATCTGTTCGTATAACAGAAATTTAGTCCATTGAGTTAATCTAGAAACCCTTCCTGCTCTGCTTCTGTCCATGTTTGCCATGTGACTGCCTGCCCTTGATTAGGCCGTGGAGGAGAAACTGTACTCATGGTTGAAATCTGATATTTCAGTCTGGTTCACAGTTTCACATATTCTGTTACATTAATAAGTTAAGTTTCTGGTTTTCTTGCATCAGTGTCTCGTGAGTTTGGTTAATGTGAAACCAGTCCATGGGAGCCCAGGGGTGCTGACGGTATAATTTCTGAGCACGTTGTGGCACTTCTACACGTGCAGTCCTGACTGGAGCATGTCCGACTTCCTCACTGATTTTTCCCAAGAGCAGGGTCCTCTCCCACCCCCGGATGTGAGGCTGGGAGCTCTCTGAGTAGGCCAGTCAGCGGCCAAGTCCACCAATCAGAAAATGATGAAGTACCTGGAAGTGGGTTTAATAGAAGAAAAGGGCTTCCAGGTAGTCCGATGGGCTGTTATAGTCCATTTGGTGAAAAGCTGTTCACTGTCTGTGGTTGAGCTGATTCTTTGCTGTTGAAAAGTCTGGATTAGATGAAGGGATTTTAAAAAGCAGAAAGGAGTGATTTCAGGTGGTACGTCCACACCAGTGAGAAGTGATGGATGACCACCTGTGTGAGGCATAGACAGAGTCTTACAAACTTCATAAAACAGCTTTAAAAGCTCTCTCATCTGAGTGCACTTCATAAGGGGTCCAGATCATCACTGGTCACGCTGAGAGGGCAAATAACTGATGATGGCATAAAGGACACGGAGGCATCAAAAAGGTCTCAGTCATGTTCCCTGTTTAAAGAATGTGGCACAGTGTAATATATTTGAGCTGGTTTTTCACTGAACAATTTTTTGTGTTTTCTGGGACCCCCAGCTCCCGAAGTTTCCACACAGCTGCATGTCCCCTCACTGCTGCTCTGTCAGCACTTGTCCTGGGCTGATGTGGTGTCACGGGGAGCAGGACGGTCAGCGTCCCCGGCTCCTCCGAGCTCTGTTTCCTCATCCGCAGTGCTGGGCTTCTCATCCGTGTCTACTTAGAAGGGTTACTGAGAACCACACGTGATGGTTGTCAGGGGTGATTTGTGGTTGTCCCTGTGTTTGACATATAGTCAGTATTTGATAGAAACACATGTTTTTATTATAGTTCTGTCTTCTACATTGCAGTGGTTTTTAGTCTGCATTTTTTTATAACTTTTTTCTTATTTTTAAATAAGCACTTTTTTGGGGGGGAATTACTGGGGATTGAAGTCAGCACATTGTGCATGCTAAGCAGGTGCTCTACAACTGAGTAATACCCACCCTCCTTGTCTGCACTTAAAAATAAATATTGCAATACACAAAATAGCTCTTAAACACCATCATGGGACCTATTTTCTGTATAGACAATTGAATACATATGCTATTTCAATAAGAGTAAATGTTGGGACATACCTTTCTGAATCTGTTTACGTGTTTAAAAACGATCACAGCTAGTGATAAACACGAGTCTTGGATCCAGTACTTCTTAGGGTCTGCTTTGACATAATGGGAAATTACATTCTACAGAGAAGGCAAATTGGGTCTCGTTGACATTTGGATGATTTAGCAGATGATCAAGTCTTTCAAAACTTGACAGTTTTGTATTTTAAACTAACTGCAAAGTTATTGTCTAGAAGTTGGAATTCCTAAGCTTGTGAAGTGCTCAGTATTTCAGTGTGTATGTGTTTCTGTCTGTGTGAACGTGTTTGTGTGTGATTTCAGGAAGGTAGAAATAAGTTCCATGTAGCCCTCTGATACCTTCCTCCTCCAGTTCAAGATGTAGGCATATATTTACACAAGTAAATTGATATTCTTTAGTCATTTGACATTGGTGGGAATACGAAGTTCTCACACTTGTTTCAGAGGGTTGGGGAGCATCAGGTTTGAAAACAGGAGGGGAAAGGGGCAGGGAGGCCCTTCACACTCTGTGCAGGATTTGAGGAACAGTAGCTTTTCTTTTTTCTTCTAAAGCAAACTGGCGCTGAATTGTAACCTACTATGACTCAGAATTGCTTTTCTGATCAGATACAAGTGCCCCAGAGTTTTCAAGGCAACATGAATGATGAAATACTTTTTAGGAGTTATCTTTAAGTAGTGTTAATTTTCAAGTAAAAGGCTATAGCCTGTTCTTTCTTCGAAGGGTAAATGACGTTCTCATTGATCCAAGTGCATGATCAATGTGCTTAGTTTCTTTGGGTTTTTTTCTTTTTTTTAAGTGCTTGTTTCATTGTGGTTTGAATGAATGTTTAAAATTTCTGAATTTTGTTCTTTAGAACATGCTGATTTATCAGAACTGTTAAAAACCTGATTGATCTTTCGTCTTTGTTTGGAGGGGCACCCTTTTGATTTCTGTTGTCTGTTAAAGAGGGAAATTCTTCCTCTAGCCTGCAGATCATTAAGTGAATGGTTTGCAGTGTGCCTTTAAAATTCTTTGAATGCTTTGAGCATGCTTGTCTAGTGAATTTTGAATTGACTCATAGTAATGACTTTGCTTTGATTCTGTGGCTTTTGCTCCTCTCCGCAAGAATTTGAATTCTCTGTTGCATTTTGTATACATGTTCTTAACAGGGGAAGAAATTTTACATTTTTTACAAAGGTGGGTTTTCCTATCCCCTCTGAATGCCTTCTATAATTGATACAACAAAAATCTGTCATTGCAGTGCTTAATTATTTCATAAACTAATTTTTGGCTTAATCAGAAGCAATGAGAAAGAGTGATAATAAAAAATATGAAAACCTTCCTTCCTTTGAAGAATAGAAATGAGGTGGTCAGGCTCACGCATGTTTTGTGCTTTACACACTTACTTTCATGTCATTGTGTATCATGATTCGGAGATGGAGTTGCTTCAGGTTTTATAGATTTTTGTTTTAACATTTTTGTTGAATTCTTTCTCCAGGCTGATGTTTCCTGTTGGGTTTGTGGAAAGCGTAGAAGGGAAACAAATTCTTTGTTTTATTTTCAGGAGGCCTGAGTTGCTGATGAGAAAAGAGTTGAGGGTGGGCTGAGGAACAGAGTGACACTCCCTCTCCTCCCGGCTGAAACTGATGAACAATGAAATCAATTAAGTGTATCAGTATTTGACCAATAGAATTCGGCAAGCCCAAACTGGCAAGTTATGCCCAATGGAGAGTACTGAATTCACCTGCAGATTTAGGTGCTTTGCCAATTAGAAGCAGCTTAGAGCAATCAGAAAAATTAGTTCATATGATGAGATATAAAAGAATGTAATATCTTCTATTTCTGAAACTTTTCTTTGTTAAGTTGTGTAGAGCTAAAATTAAGTTTCAAGCGCCAGGAGTTAAGAGTCTGGGTGGTTCTGTGGGATCGTTATTCAGGGATGTGTCTAGATCCTGCTAGAGTGTCTGAAGTGTCTGGGTCTTTGGCAGGAAAAGACCCAGAACTAGGATTTGTTATCCTAGTGTGTCCTCCATAATGGTTCCATAATGGTTACATGTGGGAGCCCAAGATTAGGTTAACAAATTGTAACAGACCCCAGCCGCCTGTCAATGTTCAGAAGAAAAATGTGTGCTTAGTAACTGCTTTGCAAGCAGGAGCCTGTGCATCCTCACTCCTGTCTCCTTGCCTTAAAAAGCGGAGACAATGCTTTGCTTGCATAGTTGATGCTTTAGATAGCACTCTGCTCATTTCAAAGCAAGGACCCAGGCCCTCAGCTATAAAAGCTGGGCTTGTGTGCTTTTAGATAGTCTATTATCCCCAAAACAAGGACCTGGCTGGTCTCGTGGTCTGCTTTGTAATTCACATATCTAAAGAATGTATCTTATTCCCCTCACCCCATGACTTCCCTAAAGATACACTAAGCCTTTGTACTCATTGTGGATTCTACAATCTCTGTCTCCTCCCATCTTTCCTCAAGTTCCTACTTACTATCACACAACTGTTAATGACTTTTTCCTTTCGTTATACACAGTAAATATAGGAGCATTTGAGAGGCTCGTGGAGTTGGCTCCCTACTACTTCTCTTTTTCTGGACTTTTCCCACAGAGTCTTGAATAATCATTCCGTGTCTGTACGACTTCTGCCAGCCATAACCTACAGTTCCAGGTGAGAATGATGCAGGCTTTATCTCTCCTACACAAGGGAGAGAGAGAAGAGAATTGAGATCTGCTCCCTTGTGGTCCCTTCCTTCCCCAGGGCCACTCCAGTTCACCTGCAGCCTTCTGGACTCTGCTGTCAGGGCCTCTGTCCCAGGACTGACTGAAGCCATTTTTTCCCTTGCCAACATTTCCTGTGCCTTTCAGAAGTTGGTCTCTTCTCTGCAATTCAACCCTGGCAGATGTGATGGTGGTCAGCGTGCTGGTGGGCAGTCACCTGGGGACTCCCAGGAGCCATGCTGATTCTCCTGAGTCTCTCATTCGGGGTTACAGAACTGTCGAGCACCGGAGGAAGCCCATTCACATGAGGGCAGCACAGCATTGCATCACTTTCATTTTATTTTTGAAATTTCAGTGGAGAAATTATTTGTAGCAAACTGTTCCAGTTTTTTGGCTGACTGCTTTCCTCACCATTTCCTTGTTGGATGTGGTGCTTGTTTTAAGAACCAGGTTTCTTCTCTGGTTATTTCTAGCAGGTGGGCTTGCCGAATCCTTGATCTGCATTTGAAGCAGAATGCTTCATCTTGATGTCAAACTGATTTTCTTCATTCTGAATATTTCGTATACACTCAGCAACTGTTTCAAGTGAACTGCTCTTGTCCAATTTCGGTTAACTCACATTTGCTGATCTCCTGCTTTCATGCTGAGGGCAGTTTCTTCTTCCTGTAATAAAAGTTAGCAATTTGCATCTACTATGGGAAGGTACTGGCCAGAGGTGCTTTTTTTCTTAACAGTTTTAATACAATTCACCCATTAATATTTACACCGGTTTTTACTCTATTCCAAGAATTGTGCATCCCAGTCAATCTTAGAATATTTTCATCCTCCTAACAGGAAACCCCGTATGCATAAGCACTCATTCCCATCTTCCCAATCCTCCCCCAGCCCCAGGGAGCCACTCTTCTCTCTCTATGGATTTGCCTGTGCTGGACATTTCATGTAAATCGAGTCAATTCATGTAAATGGAACCGTCTATTGTGACTGACTTCTTTCACACTGAGTAACGTTTTCAATGTTTGTCCACGTTGTTGCCTGGGTCAGTACTCCATGCTTTGCTATTGCTGAATAATATTCCACTGTATGGCTGGGCCCCTCTGTTTACCCATTCATCAGGTGATAGGCATTTTTGTTGTTTCTGCTTTTTGGCTGTGATGAATAATGGCACCGTGAACATTCCTGTAGGAGTTTTTATGTTGACATTTGTTTTCAGTTCTCTTACGTGTGTGCCCACAGAGCAGAATTGCTGGGTCATTCAGAAACCAACTGTTTAACTCTCTGAGGTCCTGCCAGGCTGTTTTCCAAAGTAGCCACGCAGCGTTACATCTCACCAGCAAGGGCTGCTATCTCTGATTCCTGTGTGTCCTCATTAGTTCTTGTTATTCTTTTTTTAAATATAACCTAATATAGTGAGTGTGAAGCGGTTTCTCCTAGTGGTTTTGACTTGATTTCCCTTACAGCTAATGATTTTGAACATCGTTTCATTGTGCTAATTGGCCATTTGTATATTTTCCTTGAAAAATACCGTTTCGGATCCTTTATTCATTTTTTAATTTAGTTGTCTTTTTTGTTGAATTGTAGGAGCTCTTTTTTATTTGGAGATACAAATTGCTAATCAGATAAATTATTTGAAAATATTTTCTCCTGAGTGTTGTTTTTTCACTTTCTGGATGGTGTCCTTTGAAGCAAAGTTTTAAATTTGATGAACTCAAATTTATTTCTGTTTTCTTTTTTCCTTGTGCTTTTGGGGCAATATTTAAAATCTGTGGTATTTTATTTAAAATTTACATATAAAATATCTTAATTTTTAGGACCGTCCTAGGAGACGGGTGCTGTTGTTGTCCCCAGTCTATGGATAGGAGGCTGAGATGCAGAAAATTTCACTGACATATAAGTGTCAGAGCTACCCAGTGCTGTGGGAGTTCAGAGCCTCATGATTGTCCCAAGCATCTGTGCTCCTCACCACCATGCTCCACTACTGCCTGGAATCGTTAATGAAAATGTATTTCCTTTTTTGGTTTCTTGTTTGTTTGTTTTCTCATTGGGAACCTCATCTCCTCATTTTCCTTTCGGATATCAGTGTAGGTTTATTTTAGGTCTCATGTAGGCAGAAGCATTGCTATCAGTTAACTTCTTTATTACTCACTCTCTGGTGATGATTGTTGCTATTTGACCTAATCAAGTCATTCTTAAGTCTTTCCTGCTCATGACACTGAAAAGAGTCATGACTTACAGAATGCTCAGAGAAGAAAATAATTGATTGATTTTATTTTGCTACCCAATCAAACCAATCAAATAAAAACCCCAGTGTTGACACAGACGGTAAGCCCTCCAGAATAGGGTCACTGTCTTCCTTGTGTTTCATTTGTTTGGTCACAATGTCTGGATAGTGACTTGCTGTCCAGCAGTTTTGTGAGGATACAGTGCTCGTGAATCATTGTAAGGACAGAATTTTGACAACAGACTGTATTGGTCATTTAACGAGGGAAAAGATAATATAGAAATACTGCTCAGATCTATTTTAAAATTAAGTTTGGAATGTTGAGAAGAGTTCAAGAAACCATACAAAGATCTTTTTCACTTATTTTAGATCTATCTTAGACACATTATGGTTACATAGCAGAGTAACTTAACTAGATTTGACAAGAGGGGTATATTATTGATTATTTGTTTTAGTTGAAATATTCTACCTGGGAAAAAGTTATCAGTGCCCATAAATGAACAAATATGTTTGTATTTCTATATAACATGGGAGCAGACTTCATATGTTTCTATATTATATATATGACTGTGTGTTTTAATCTGTCTGTCAGTGTATTTATAGTTTTTCAGCAATATTCTAACTTTAGAATTCTTCTAAGAAAATCACCCCCGATTCTAGCGCAGTTTGTAATGTGTATCCTGTCTTATGCATGGGATTCCACTGTCTCCTCAGTGAGGAATTTCCTCCCCTACTGAGGTAGTAGCAGAGTTAAAGGAACTGTGATTTCTAGGCTTTTGCTCTCCATGTGTTTGCATTTGGCTGTCAATCGTGATTTTCCCTTTCTTGAATTTTCATTGTTCAATTAGAATTTTTGAAAATAAGTGTTAATATGTTGTATTTGTCTCCCTAGAAACTTGATGTGTTTGTGCTTTTCAGTTATCAATTTCTTAAAAATGTAAATGCACTCTTGTTTTTAAGTAGTCCTTTTTCACTAGATATTTGTTTACCTCTTTATAGTTAAAATATTTTTTTTCCAATGAATGAATCGGTGTGCATGTTTTAAAAGATACCTTACTTTTTATTTTCCTTATTATAACAATTATATTCATTCTAGAGAATTTAGAAAATAATGATAAACACAGTAATAACTTAAAAATGGCCTCTAATCTCACCTAGAGATACAGTTGTAAAGTTTCAAATTGAGAATTACAAGTCGTTTCATGTTGTTCTTCTTTTTCAAGATCGTTTTCGTTACTGAGACCCTCGAATTCCCATATGAATTATAACAGCAGCTAATCAGTTTTTGCAGAGGAGCCCGCTGGGATTGTGATTGAGACCACGTAGAATATACGGATCACTCTGGGGAGCACTGCCATTCCAAGAGCACTGTCTTCTGATCCAGGAATGTACGTGGCGTGTTTGTCCAGGTATTTAGGTCTTCTTTAATTTTTTTTTTCAGCAATGCTTTGAGTTTACAGAATATTATTTTACTTTTTTTCTTTGCCTTTTTACTGAGGACAAGTGTGCAAGGTACCGGGATCAGAAGTGTATTTTAGCCCCGACCCTTGCTGCCAACATGGTCGCTGCGCTCTTGCTTTGCCTTGTGTACAATCTTGCACAAAATAGGACCTCAGTAACTCTCTCTTGAATGAATGATTATATGATTGAAGGATGATGCTTGAGATTCCTTGTGATGATTTTTTCCTCCAGCCTTTCCCCAATTCTTAACTATGCCCTTTCTCTTCCTAAACTCCAGCTTGGGTTTCAGCCTGCCTGTGGCATTGATTTTCCCTGTCTGTAGACTCTTCCTTTCACTGGTTCACGATAATGTTACATGTGGGCTGTGGAAACTTGCTAGATATCAAGAAAGAGCAAATCCATTGTATGCTAGTATTTTTACAGTGTGGTATTTTTTATCGATTGAAATTAAATCAGGCTGACCCCCTGAGCCCTCCCGTGAGCTCTTTTCACTTTCCTACATCTGATACTGCTCTGGTTGCTACATGTGCCCTTCCCCCAACCTTGGTTTTTGGGTTGAGTAAGTCATCATCAGTGTAGCCCTCACTTTAAAAGATGAAGAGAACATTGGCTCCTTCTCCCTGGTTGGGGACTTGGATGAGATGAGATACCAGATAAAGAATGGAGCTCCACCTCATTCTGACCCCCGCTCTTTCCGTTCCGTTCTCCAGAGGAAAAGAGTACAATTCAACAGTATAAAGATTGATTGTGAGCTAATGAGATAGACAAGACAATCAATCATTTATTAAATATCCTTTCATGCCAGAAACAAATGTATTATACACACAAAAATCACACAAAGCATGATAATATCGTGCTTACAGACGTGTGTCCGAGTTCGAGTCCTGCTCTGGAGTGACCAGTCCTGTGAGATGGAGAACTGGTAGGTTGGCTTAGTCTCTCCAGGACTGGTTTTCTGTCCTGCAGAGATGGGGCTCGCTAGGCTTCCCTCCCCCGTAGAGGTGCTGTGGGGTGTAACTGTCACGCATGCACAACTGCTCGTTCCTTGTAAGTGCAGGATAGCATAGATTTTACGATGATGGCTTTATGACCGCCCCGTATAGACTCTCAGTGCTCCAAAGGGATGCCTTGTGGTTTGGAGATGGGATTCTCATTTCTGTAAATACCCAAGGATTGTGGTATTGGGCCCTGCTGATTTGAATCTATTCTTTAGAAAGTACATATTGTAGATATATTTTTCAAGCATGTGTGCTTTTTTTCTTTTATTATTTATAGTTCTTCCCTCTCATCTCTTGGTGTGACTTTTCATGGAATCCAGGAAACAGTCCTAAGCTACCTGCCTCTTCACTCTTCTCCGTGGTGGTTTTCTTCCCTGACTAGAAGAGGGTTTTGCACAGGAAATTTTAATTGTTCCCCTTTTCTTGGAGTCTCTCTTTCGGTCTGCCCATCTTTCATCTGTCCATCTGTCCATTTATCTACCCACTCATTCTTCTGACTTGTTCCAAAAAGCATTTCAGGCAGCTTACAGAAGAACAGATACCAAATAAACAGGTTAGAAAATGGGGCCAAGTTCAAACTGTGAGGCTAGGAGGCGAGCCTGTTTGAGGGTTGCAGCCGTGAGACACACGCCTCTGCCCTGTGACTTATAAGATCGACAGGAAGAGTTTACCTGATGCTCCCAGCAGACACAGGGTAACAGGGTTTGTGGGAGATGCTCATTGGCTGTGAAATAAATAAGTGGCTCAGGGGAAGCCCAACTTTTCCAGCTACAAAGGCTTAGGAGAATACTTTGAGTGTCTTCCAAAATCAGGGTATTGCATTGTTTCTTTTGTCAGAGTTCTACATATAGTTGGTTACATTCTATACCTGGAAATTTCTCCAGAACTCCTTACCAAGTGAGTGCCATTGCTCGGGAATGAGGTGGTTCTGCTCATTGACGGGGGTTGGCCAGAAACCGAAAATGACAGCTTCAAAGGAGCCTGGGATTTGTCAGTTATGTTTTGTCAGTGCTGTAGATTTCAGGAAATGCTTTCACACTTTCTCTCCATCTGAGGCGGCAGCGTGCTCTCTTAGCAGCATCAGGAGCTCAGAGCCACGGGATGTTGGGGGCTGACTGCACTGCCGTCAAGACAGCCAAGCTAATCACTGCAGGAGTGGTCCTTTCACATAGTGCATTTCATGTTCTATAGTAGAAGGTTTCAACAGGGAGTTAATTAACTGAGTTAATTAACATTTAATAAATATGAAGCTTTGATGAAAAGACGGTTATAGGCAGAATATAATTTATGAACACTTTGAAAACGGTTTCATTACTGAAATTTCAGTAGGGAAGATACACAGTTTATCTTATTTATGCCTCTCTTTTAAAGTAACAAAGAAACAAGGCAGAAAAGGCAGAGGATGATTTCTGTTATTCCTCTCGGCTTGCAGGTGCCCTCACCTCCAGTGGCATCCATCTAGACACCAACACTGACACTGGCCATGCTCAGAACTGCCTCAGCCCTGAAGACACAAGTGACAAATAGAAGGGGGCCACGCCCTGTGCCAGCAGGTGCTCTCACTTTGTGGGTCCTTATGTAACTGCGCGGTGTTAATCAGGATCACCCGTTCTACATTGTGTGGCGCTGCTGCCGTGTCTCCTAGTTATTTGTTTCTGTAAGTACTCGTGTATTATTCTCCAATGTGTGGTACTACACATCTAAAAATGCTTTTTTCAGATGAAAAATAATGTATATTTAATATAATAAGTCTGAAAAAAGGGACAAAAAAGGCTATCCAGGTCCCACTACTCAGAAATAATAATTAACACTTTAACATCTACTTTCTGTTCTTTTCATCAGTGTGTATCAGCTCTGTCATAAAAACCAGTGAGCACTCTGTGCCTGTTTACTGTGTGGAGACCTCCATTTTCCATTCGGCTTATTACATGTTTTTCTACAATATTCTATCTCCCCTGGCATGATTTTTAATGACCAGTATAGCATTATGTCTTGTGGAGGCATCGTCCATTTTACTTCGGGCTTAAATAAAATTTTAAATTCCAAGTCTAATTAACTGAAATACTGAAAAGAGAGCTGTGGTGGTACCGAAAGAGCCTTAACTCCCTTCCCCTTATTTCCTGAGTGTAAAAGCTGTTGCCAATGTGGTGTATATATTTCATGACCTTTATGCCTATGACATATATATATACCCATACATATATACATACATACATACATACATACATACATACATACATACATACATATGTGAAATCTATGTATATGTGTGTATATATGCTTTTTTGAAAAATAAGGCCATACTATATGTTTTCTGCAGCTCGCTTTATTCACTCAGGGGTATATCATAGACGTCCTCCCACTCCAGACTCACCCGGTCCTTTCAGATAGAGTGGAGGGGTCTCCTGATGTGCAGGTGTGGTCTCTTGTGCAAGGACACATTTGGTGGGAGAGTGCTGTGGACAAGGCCCTGGGCCACGGGGAAACGCCGGCCCCCTCAGTGCCCACAGCTCACCGTGATTTACCGCATCATTGTCTTGATGGTGGACACAAGTTTTCTCCATTTTCCACTGTCAGAAAGGATGTTTGACTGGCATCTTTCTTTAACAGACATTCCTGTGATCTTGTATGAGCATGCCTTTAGTTAAGTCTTCTGGAAATTTAGTCCCTGGATGTGACATTTACGTTCATCACAGGCTACTTTCAAGTGACTAGAAATTCCTTTACCAGTGTGGAATGAAAAATGTAGAATTACTTATGTAACCAATTCTCTATCGCTGGATATGATTTCACTTCAGCTTTTCTTCCCACCAGTGTAAACAGTACATCTATTTGAACTGATTTTTTTTCTAAATGAAACGATTCCTAGAAGTGGGGTTGAATCAGTGTGTACACACGTTTTTCAGAGTTTACATATCCATTGACATGTCATCCTCCAAAAAGGTCGCTCACAGTTTTTTCTCCCACAGATGGACACTAGCTACAATATCTTTTAAAAATATTTACCAATAAGATGAGCAAAAGTGCTTTTTCATTGTTTTAGTTTGCATTTGATGACCAGTGAAGTATTGAGCATTTTTCACTGATTAGCCATCTGACTTTTGAAAAGTGAATGATCCATTTTGTCCTTTGCACAAATTTAAGTGAGGAAGCTTCTTTTTGCTTTGTGACAGCTCTTTGTATGTTATGAACATTAATCCCTTGTCTTCATCAACATCTATCACATAGTTTTTCCTTGTCATTTCTTTCGTTTCATTTTGTTCAGTAGGTTTATTTTTGTTGTGGCTCAAAATATTCTTAAGATAGTAAATGTCTTCTTTTTGGGTTTTATCTTTGGTATTATCCTTAGAAATACTTTCTTATAATGGTATAAATCTCTTATGTAGGTTTATTTAATGTCTAAGATGGAGATGATAATAGTACTTGTTATAGTGAGGAGAAGTTGAATTAATGTGAGCAAAGAGTTGTATTTGCTGTTATTAGTATTTTAATATTTACATCACTATCTGTAATTTTTTTGTGGTCATTATGACAGGAATAGCGTTTGTTCTTTCCAGGTGATTCTCTGATTGTCCCAGGACAATTATTGAATTCATACATTGCTCTTTGATTTGAAATCCCACATGTACAAAATACTTATGTACACTAGAGTCTCTTTTTGAGCTCATGCTTTATTTCTGTCAATCTTACTTCCTTACTCGGAGCGCTATATCTTACATATTGTAAAAATTAATTATTATCTGACAGTGCGATTTTTTTTTGTTCTTTTCTTCCATCCCAAACTTTCTTGGCAATTATTATGACTTTATTATTCCTGAAGAATTCTAAAATATATTTTTCAAGTTAAAAAAAAATCAGATAAGAGTATTCATGGGATTTTTATTAAGATTTGAATTATTTTTAGGAGAACTTCCATATTTACAAAACTGTTTTTCTCCATGCAATATGTTGATGTCTCTACATTCACACCTCTTATTTACCCCTCAGTACAGTCCTGTAGTTTTCTCCATGTACAACATGGGCATTAATTGTGAGTTTATTCCAGATTATTGTTGATGTTTTTGTTAATTTTGTAAGTGAGAATTTTTTGCTATTATATTTTTTAACTGTTTAAACTGACACCTATGAAGGCAGATTCGGTTTGTAAATACTCACTTTGTAACAAATCATTTAAAATTGTAAGTATTAAGTAATTGTTCCAGGATCCTTTCTTTTGTGTTTTTAAAAATTTGTTTCCAAGATTATCAAAATGGTCATAGCTAAGTAGTATATTTGGGGAGACAGATGGAGAGAGGTAGTGTGGCTCATGTACAAATTGTGAGCACTTTCATGGCTGCATTTAGTCTGGAGAAGCCCCAGAAGAGCCCAGGTTAGACAAGGGGTGGCTTTGTATGCACTTGAAAGCCAGCTTTCCTACCTTTATGGTGAAGCCTGGTGGGCGTCGCAGGTAGATGATCAAGGTTTGAACAAGGTCATTGGCTGCACAGAGCACTGTGTCTGTGAGAACTGGAGTCCATCGCCATGGGAAATGCTTGGTGCCAGGAACACTGCAGGGGAGCTGGGTAGTCTGTGTGTTAAGGATTTTCCAGTCCTGGGAGTGGGAAGATCAGACTCTGCATTCAGATCTGAGTTTGAATTCATCCTCTCTTGTTTACTGGTCCTCTGACTTTTGTCAATTTATCTACCCTCTTTGAACTCCTATTTTCTTGTCTCTCAAAATAGGAGAATTACGGCCTGCTGCTAGAGTGTTTGATCAGGATAAATGATTTGTTTCTATAAGATGCCACATACAGTCACAAGCTCAGTGAGAAATGGGCTGTCACCTCTTCATCTGCAACTCAGTGCTCAACAGGACATCGGGGCAAAGCCAGTCCGTAATTTGTTTGTGATGCAAGTAGGAACAAAATTAATGTCTTGCCTTTCCCTTGCAGTATTCTTACTCCTTTGCTTCATTTACTTCTTTCCTCCTTTCCTTTCCCCTCCTCCACCAAAAGATCCTGAGACTCTCTCAGAACACTAGATTCAAATTAATTTAAAGGGTGTCTCATCCTCATGAAATGACAGTAACTTAAAAAAAATCTGTACAGATCCCAGACGTCATTGTATTTGATTTACACACACACACGCACACCTACCCACACACACAATCAGCCTACCTCCCACTTGCTGAGGGAGAAGGACCAATTTTTCTGAGTTTTCATTCACTGAGCGTGAGAGCAAAGTCTCTTACGCAGATTTTCACCTTGCTTAGTGCATGGTGTTTTTAATTGGATTTCTGCTTTGTGGCCATAGAACTATTCTCCTTATAGAAGAGAGGATGTGGAGACATAGACATTCTGCTGTGATATTGGTGTCAACATATTTGAGTTGGAAAGGACTTAGGACAGCAGAGAGTCGTAACTTTTTATGGGTGAGAATTCATGATAGTGTAACTTGGACAAGAACCTAGGTCTTCTGTCTTTGTGTCCACATGGATGAAGAGGCAACTGGGCGGGAGATGGCAGGGATCCTTCTTGCTTGAGTTCCAGGGTCTTGCTAGTTTTCATTGCTCAGCTGCCTTTAGTTTAGGTCTGTGTGGCCTCTCATGGGAAGGTCACTCTGTCCTGATAGACTGAGTTTCTAATCAGCAAAAAGCCCTGGACCCACTCATATTTCCCAGAGTTTTTCTGCTGTCCTGCTGACAGTTTATATAAATGATACCTAAGAAACTACTGGATATAAAATCCTTATTGTTATCATTTGCCCTCAAGTTCCATAGGAATGGGGTGCTGTCTCAGGCTGTCTAAGGCTAGATCTGAACAAAGATAGGGTGATAGGCTGTGCTGCTGGACCCTCCACATTCATAAGGGATTTCCACCTTAGTTTTTAGAATCAGACAGATGAGTTCAAATCTTGCCTTTACCAGTTATTAGCTTTGTGAACTTGGGGAAGAAACTGTACTTGTTTGTGTCCAATTTTCTTTATCTGTAAATAAGTTCAGTATTTACTTTAGGATTTTTGTTTTAGAATTGAATGAGCTAATTCCCTCATTTATACCTAAAATACTGATCACGTGGTTCTATGCTGGTGCCTTGGTAGAAGATTACTAAGGGACTCAGCAGTGAGAATGCAGGTGGGGGACCCCTGGATCATAGAGCTTATATTCCAGGATATGCTTGTAAAAGACTGGATGTGCAGTGGATTTTTAGTAAATGTCCATTCCTTTCCTTATCCACATTGATTGTGTATATATCTTTGTACAATATATGAACAATTTTTTATTGCAATTTAAATCTCTTTGTAGAATTTAAATTACGTAGCTATAACAAAATATGTGAAATAAAATGATTTGTCTTTTATTTTCAATATGCAAAACAAAATAAAATAGAAAAGAAAAAAAGGTTTTGAAGGAGTAGAAATAATTTTCTTTTTGTGGAATCAATTCCCTATGTTAGGTTTTTAAGTTGTGTTGTTAAACAGCATATAAAATTGATAGGTTGTGACTTCAGTGTTGATAGCTAGGTGAGTGTAGTTTCTTTTTGTGGTTGTCTTTGATGAATTATTTGCACTAGACCATAAATGATGTGCATGTTACATATTGGAAACGAGGAAAGAGTGGAGACATACTACCTCCAATGCAGTCATCTTGTTACCAAGTCGAAACTCGTACTGCTTGCTGCATGACAGGCCAATAAATCGGGAGATTGAGGTGTTGGAGCAAGGAATAGTGACTTTATTTGAAAAGCTGGCAGACCCAGAAGATGGCAGAATGACATGCAGGAGAACCGTCTCCACCAAGTCAGAAATCAGTCCACTTTTATACTAAAAAGGGGCGGGGGTCTGGTTTGTTGTTGCAAACTTCTTGCGGTACGAATTGTTTCTCCTTGGAATTCTTTGTTCTTGCAGCTGTCCACGTGGGTCAAATCATGGTGCCCCTCTAAAACCTCCAAAAAAAAAAAAACAAAGTTGATTCTCTATTTTGCAACTTGCCATCTCTACATAAGTGCAGAAGAGTTAACATCGTGAAAGATCAGAGCCCGGAGAATAGGCTCTCCTGGATATTTCAGGCTAAAGGCAACTTTCTTTTACAAAAGGTACAGAGCTACCAAGTCTGAGCCTAGAAAACAGCAAAGGTTTAAAGCCAAAGGAACAGATCTAACATGCAGTCAAATTTATTCTTTTCTATTACAATTTCTTTTTTCACCTCATAAATAATTTTAGTAAGAAACATGAGCAATTTTTTTACTTTTGCTTCTTAGTAACGGATAAGTTGTCCAAATACATTTATGAGAGCAGGGATGATGTGTGGGCATTGGGGTCACAGCAAACTCTTGTTGGGGGTGGTCGACTCTGCAACATGTCTGATGCCCCGTGAGTGTTGGTGAGAGTCCTCCTAACCAGGGGCTATGTTCAGGAACCAGCATATGGGCATTGACCTCTGGAGACCTCTTTTTCAGCTGCCGGAAATTTTTTCAGATACTGTGACTGAAAAATCACTTCAGCTGGTGATAATTAGGGAATAAAGGAAGAGGAAAAGGGCTTGGATTAGATTACAAGAGAAGGACAGAATATCAGGGAACCTGGGGGCTTGGCAGTCGGTCCTTGGGAGAGAGGGGAGCAGACGTGGGGAGGGGCACGGCTCTGGAACCAGCTCCTGGCCCTGTCCCAGGGCCCAAGTCACACAGCTTTTAATTGGCCCAGGACGCTCTCCTGTCTGGATGTCACCCTGGGCAGAACCTTGAGAATCGAAGGTAAGGGGTGGGCAGCACTCATCTAGGGGATCACTGAGGACTTCGTTCAAGTCCACGGTGCCT
Organism: Camelus bactrianus; assembly: GCF_048773025.1. NCBI lineage: Eukaryota > Metazoa > Chordata > Mammalia > Artiodactyla > Camelidae > Camelus > Camelus bactrianus. The sequence goes on from NC_133558.1 coordinate 42,218,471, forward strand.
TTTCTGGTCATGTGTCTTCACTTGCCCTTTATCTTAGGATCTGAGGAGCAGGAGCAAGGAACGCAGGGAGAGATCCAGGAAGACATCTGACTGTGTTAAGATACGACAGTCACAGCCACACGGGGAGCGAGGACACTTGCAGCAAAGTAAAATGACTTCACAACTATTGCATCAGAGCTGCCGGTGTGAGAGAGCCTAAGCCTGTCTCAGAGTGCAGGGGACAAGCGGAAAGGAATGGTAAATTTCCACTGACAGTTGAAATTTTGTTAAATAGCCTGCTACTGTTGCTTGTATCACTTGAATGAATGCAGGCATATTTCTATGGCATTTATATGTTCACTCAAACCCACCAGCCACTCTTGCCCCCATCGGGAATGGGCTTTCTCAAGCACTGTGCACCTCCTGCTTGGGTGGGTCATGCTGCGGGTCCTATCCTGGGGCCGGGCTGCTGCAGGGCACTGAGTCCCCGAGGCAAGGCCTGCGAGACACGACAGGAAAATCTCTGCTCTTGACTGAGGGCCTCCGTTTCCCTCTGCAGTGTAAGAATGCTGGTGACTGAGTTAGAAGCATGCTTCAAAGCTGTCCGTGTCCTTGCCATCCAGAAGCAGAGCCTGGGAACTTAAGAATTTCTCCAGAATGCGGTTTACATTCATCTTCGACAGGTGAGTTTATGTCCTTTTACAAGTGGAGAAATTACTGCAGTTTTCCTGGAACTTACTCACCACTAGTCCATCTGATTTTTCTGTGCTAGGATTCAATATTGCATGCTAAAAATTCTGGAGTCAGATCTTGAAACCCTGATGAAGAGGATTATTTTATTTCTTTATATGATTGTATTTTACTTTCAAAATTCAGAGTTTTCGGTTCTTTCAAAAATTTTTTGAGGGGTTGGAGAAACAACTTTGCTCTTACCATCTTTGTGACCTGTTGCTATATGCCTCTCACCTGTCTTCTGTCACTTGTGAGGCGGTTCCACTTGTGACCCTGTCCGGGTTTTTCATGGTATAAAACATAAAGTCTTTAAAAGTACAGTCCCTTTTACTCTGAAGACATTCCACAAGTACTACTTAAATCTGGGTGTGGTTTTTAGAAGACAGAATCATTAGAACATGTACTTGCAGGTTGCTAGTGCAAAATCCCCAAATCAATATTCTAGCTCAACATCTAAAATCTTTCTAATCTACATTGGATTTGTATGGATAAGTGAAGCAGTTTGCTAAGAAATCAAGACCAGGTTTAGAATACAGGCTGGTGTAGCTCAGCAGGTCCTCCCATGCTGATGCTCTGCCAGAGGGCTGGGCCGAGGAGAGAGGGCGTGTCCTGCCCTCCCTGAGCTGACAGTTTGATGGCAAAGACCTTCATCAGGTGAAGAACAGGGAGTTTCTTCTAAGAACAGTGGGATTGAAAAGAGTCCTATAAGCGCGGGACTGACAGAATCCCATTTGACTCAAGTAGGGGAGAGCGGTTGTGGGGCCACTTGGGAGACTCGTGAGTCCAGGTGGGCAGTGTTGGTGGCTTCCACTTGAGCGGTGAGACTGTCAGTGGGTAAAAGCGAACAGATTGAAGACATGTTTAGATGGTAAAAAGAAAGGATGAATGCTGTCTGTGAAGATAGGATGGAGTAAGGCCCAGCTTTCTCGGTGCATTAATCAGGTAAATGATGGTCCTGCTGTGCTTTTAGGAGGGAAACTTGCAGAGGGAGTTCGGGGGAAAACTGATGAGTTCAGTTGTGGGTAAAGTGAAAGGCTGCTTGATGTGTGGTCTGGGAACTCAGGTGAGAGCCAGTAGTGAGTAGAGGGAGGGGAGAGAGACTTTCAAATCATTTTGTCTTGTGAACATACAAATAAGCATGAGTAATGACACACAAAACCTCTAAATTCTGGATTTAAAACCCAGTAACATTTTGTTATATTGAGTGCAGAAGTTCTTAATATTTTTTAATAGAAATAAAACAAATAGAAACAAAATAGTGCAGTTAATCAACATCTTAGAGTTGATGTGTGTCCTTGTATGTATTTTGATACCTCATCTCTTTATAAGCATAATCTACAAAAGCTTGTTTAGCATAAGAGTTAAAAAGAGGGAAGGGGCACACAATGTTGTGGGTTGAGGCTGATCACTTTGGGCAAATTTTGTAGCCTCTCTGTGCCTTAGTTTCATCTTCTGTGACTGCCCCCGGACCCCTCATCACAGCTGATTTCCTAGACTAGATTTTGGGAGGGAGGCTGCTGAAGGGATTTAGAAGTGGCAACTGCTAGAGATACTGAAGAGAGACAAAAAAACAGATTAAAGCCTATAAACTTAGTACAAATACCCTCAAAATTGAAAGAATCCCGCAGTGTTTTGAGCCACTTAGCGAAAGGGAAACAAAATCACGTGGACCCAATTCTCTTGAGCATGTGAGTATTGTGGGTGGGAGGATGTCATCAGAAAAGTGTTGAGAAGAGGCCTTTTGGTTTCCCTTGACGTTTCCAGTAAGGATGGGGCAGAGGAGCGAAAACCCCCTCTTCACAGTGGAAGCTGCTGTTTTGTGTGAAACTGACCAAAGGTTGGAGACCAGTCATCAGCTATGCTGGCAAATGAAGAGACTTCAGGATTGGGTGGGGCACTTGGTGTGACTTCCAGGTGACCTGCTGGCTGGGGGCTGTGAGGCGGGCAGTAGGTTTGCAGGGTGACCCGGGCATAATCCCTGGCTCTGAGGCTGCTGGTCTGACTAGCAGACCTGGGCACCCACAGTCCTTATGGGGCAGCTCGTGATGTAGCCTGGGACACCTGCCATTCTAAGGGCGAGAAGAGGGCTCCTCTGAGGGGGTGTCCCTGTGGAGAGTGGAAACTTCCTCCTGCAGGGGAGGAAGTGCCTCTGAGCACGGGGCCGGAAATACAGGCAAGACCAGCATGAGCACGGAGGGTTTGGGAACCCGGAAGTCATACAGTGGCCCGAGCAGCCTTGTTCCTGAGAGACTGAAGGGAAAATATGCTGAAAAGTCAGGCAAGTGTCCGACCCTGTGGTGGGTTATGAGTGACAAGAAAGGACTGGTCAGGCAGGCACGAGAGAACCCTGTGGCCATCCCAGCTGGGGCGTCACGCCAGAGGGAGGAGCAGAGTTATAGACTTTGCCACTTATTAGCTGTGTGACTTTGAGCAATATCACTCCACCTCTCTCTACATATATCTTGATCTGTAAAGTGACAGAGTGACAGGCTCGTGTCATCAGAAGGCTTAGTTTAGCTCTGATCCTCTTTGTCCAGTCCTGTCAGTGCTGCCCTGCAAGGTTCTGCAGAGGCTGCTCTTACCCTGAGATGGGAGGGCGTAGAGGGACATTGTAGCGCCTGAGGGCAGGAAGAGGTTGCTTTAAAAGCAGACATGTAGCCACCTGAATTTGCAAACCTTCAGGCAGTTTGGTTGAAGTTAGTGGAGAGAACTTTAGAGGCCTTAGTATCGTCATAAAACTTGTTTTCCCTTAGGGACTGGATTTACCTTTGCAGATTCATGTTGAAGATTTGGGCTTCTGGCAAAGCCGTTTTCAGAGATGGGTATATACGTAAAATATGGTATAAAATAAAATGCTTTTATTTAATGTGTGGGACTTTGCAGGTCTCGGGAACAGCTAAGTTGGCCTGGTCTCCACGGATGACAGTAGGGGTCAGCAGAACGTGCGGGAGGGCAGGCTGACCGCCTTGCTTCTGCAGGGGGTTCTCCATAGCAAGGCACTCTGTTGAGTTGACTCTTCTCTAAGTTTGGTCTGAGCAGACAGCAAAGTAATGAGTTCTGGTGGGATTGTATAATGACAGGAAGAAAGAGGAACCCGTGGTTTTCGGGACTAGAACAGGCTTTTGGTTCCTGATCCAGTGTGTTCCATTACAGAATTGATGAGTTGTGTCTATTCTGGGACTTGAAATAAACATTCAGCCTTAAAGTTAAGAGTTATGTATTATTTGGCGGGAGGACTTGAGCCGGGATGACAGCCTCTCAGATCACTCTGAGGGACTGCTCCCAAGAGGTAGGGAAGGAGCTGGGATATATAGGAGCTTTACAACAAAGACCAGGTAGTTGGAACAATAAAAGATTGTTTGTTATCTAAGAAAGCCAGGTATCTCAAGTTCAAGAATTTAGTGCTTTTCTATGTATGGGAGGATGCAAACATTTTGGTCATTGAATTCAATTCTTTGACAAGCACCTGGCTATCTAGGGCCAGTATCCTGTTGTTTCTTACTGTGAGTCCGTTCAGAGGGCACCACTGAGTGGCTGAGAGGCTAGGCTGCTGGCTTGTACTCGCTGGGGGGTGGCAGCAGCTGCTGATAACTTGGTTTCAGCATTCTTTGTTTACTGACATGGATGCAGTATTTTCATTAACATTGTAGTATTTTCATTCACATTGTAGTATTTTCATTCACAGTGCTCCCTTTTGGTCCTAAATTCGACCAATATTTTCAGAGACATTTCATGACCAATTTTGTCCCACGGTGCTAGGATGGCTCATTCCTAGTTAAGTTGAAGAATATTCTCAGCTGCCATTCAAGGTGTTAGGTTTTTTATCAGGACCTGGTGATACTAAAATTTCTCTGGATCTCCTGTCTTACTAGTCTATTATGATGCAGGAAATGTTTACCCTTCGTTGCTTATTCCCATACCTAGAATCACACTATTACAATTATTTTATACAGGGTTATAAATTTTATCTATTTCTTCAAGATGTTTAGCCATCATCAATCTTGTAGGCCTAGTTACACATTAGGAAATGTAACAGACAACAATTTTATTATATAGACAGGGTATAAGTAATAAAGCTAGTAACGTTAATAAAGTCACGAATAAGAATTTAATAGTCGAGTAGTTATATTTTTTGGTTAAAATTTTGCTTGTGTTTCCGATTGAGTTTGAGTGATCTTATGAGAAATTTCATATTTATGGTCAGGGTCAGAGCAGGTATTAATTAGCCAGGTGAGGTCTCCCACCTTGTAAGATCAACAGTGGCCTAAACAGAACTAGAATTTCCTTTTTAGAATAACGTTTCTGAGGGCTATCTAGTTAGAGCCTTGGAGTAGGGAAACCCACCAAGGTAACACAGAAGTACTAGACATAGGTAATTTACCATGAACTTAACAGTTGGAGTAGTTCATAATCAAAGGTAGGAGAAATTATCAAAGTAATTGGCATAAAGGCCTGGTTCGGTGTCTTGGGTCAGCTGTCTTACCTCAGATGTCTTTGTCTTCTCATCCTGGCCTGGGTAGATTTTTCTTCATTTGGGCATTGTTTTAAGGTGAGCAGTGCTCTATAGGCCAGTGCACTGCAGGGGCTGTTTCTGATAGGAAATGAATCTGAAAGTCCGTTTCCTTCAGCTTTGGTGTATATGGTCTAGTTAAGAGTACCTGATAAAGGATCCTTCCATTCAGGTTGGAGACAGTTCTTTAATTCATGCCTGTTCCAGTATGTATAATCCCCTGGCTGCAGGTCATGGGGCATTGGAACTTTACCCAAGGATAGATTACTGAATCTCAGAAACAAACCTAGAGTATTCTTTTCATAATTCAATTAACCTTTACAGCAATGTGGCATAACAGCAAGGAATGATCTGGGAAATGTCTTAGTAAATATAGACCTCAATTAACAAAACTAGAATTTAATATCCACTAAAATATAATCTTTTTTCTCTCTAAAGTTACCCTCATTTTTCTCAAATATAGTCAAATCAAGATTAATTTGTTTACAAGTCTGATTATTTGATCATATAGGCTTTTTTAAATTGGCTGTGTTGGAACTTTTAATAAAGAGTCTCAGGGTAGAATGTTAATAAAGTTTTCTAAGGCCAGGAAAGCCACATGAAGGTCTTGTCATGGTTTTCTGCCTTACACATTTAGGTAAATTCTTTTCTCTTTAAAATCCTTAAAATACCTTGAGATTCCTATATCTGTTAGGAGATGATCTTCCTCATTTGTCTGATAGAGCCACTGGGGACCTAAGAGATTTTAGTCTCTTGAGGGATCAGATAGAGAGAAAAGATAACTGTTCCAAGTCTGCTTACATAGGTATAATTTATCAAATTTCTGTGAATCATAACTAGTTAAGGAGAAGAGTTTCTTTATGTCAGGGAAACAGGTTAAAAGCCAGTAGTATTTCAGACAAAATCAAAAATTATAACCATATTCACCAGTTTACTCAGTCCTATATAACTAATTTTTTAATCAGTTTTCATTAGATATTTAAAATTTCTTACCGAGTTTAGTTCGGTGCTATAGTTTGAAATTTATTAGAAACCAGTAAATCTCCTTGAAGAGAAAGCATTTTGCAAAATCATCAGAAGAAAACAATTAACTGTCTATAAATGACAAAAATTTAAAAGCATGGTTAAACACCGTTACACTATAATCGATAAAGTAACCTGGTCACTATAACCAGAAATATGACTGGTAACATTTTAGATATGCCAGAATTTTAGGGAGTCCATATAATTTCTAGAGTATCTATATTAATAATGTTTCCTCATACAATATAACCTTAGAAGATTTATTATTCATTTGACAATACCATGTATTTAACATGCCAAATAAATTTACTAGTTTAAAATCTTTCTTTGGGATGTTTCAGGGGCCCCCTGTAGCATCCCAAACTTAACTGGAGATTAAAAGAACTTTAATTAGAAATTGATATTTGGGGAGCTTGTTAAAAGATTTCAAAACACTTGGTGACGTAAACATATAGATCACTGTAAAGTAGTACTTATTCATTAAGAAAATACGTCAAAGGTAAAGGCATAAGAGATCAGGTAAGTGGTATAAGAAGCTTTACAATTTGTTACTGAAGGTGGATTAACATTTCAAGACAATTTTGTCCTCTTAACAGAGAGTAAACCAAATCTACTCTTGTACCAGTTTATGTCTAAGATTCATTTACTTTGCCCAAGTTGATTCTAAACTTAGCCAATTCCGACCACGTACAAATCCCTTTCTTCAGGGTTCCTCTTCCACAAGCCTTCCACAGCTTTCTATACTTATATTAGTTTGTTCCTTATTTTCTATTCCATTCAGAAGTAACCAGCTTCAGGAGAAAGTCACTATTTTTCATTAACAAAATATAATTCCATTTTTATATCTTTCTTTACACATTTATCTTGCTTTCCTAGGATACTGAGATCATTCCCTTAATAATAGAGACTATTTCAGGGTGGCACCAACCATTTATTAATATTTCTAAACACCTTTATTTTCTCTGTAAGAGGAAGTTAAATGTTAAGTAATTCATATTTCAATCTTATTTTATCTGAAAATGGCATAGCTATTTAATAAAATCCTATCATTTAACTTAATGTAGCACAACTCTAGAATTTAAAGATATCAAACATTTAGAGATTATCTTAAACATACATTTTAAAAATATATTTTAAAAATTTACCCAAAGCTCTCATCTCATTTGCATTTAATTTATTTAAATTTTACCACACCACATTACTATTATTTTTTTTTAACAAATCTGCACCAGATATAACAGGATCTTATTTGACTTTCATTAAACCTAGGTTCAGTAAAAGTAGTATACTTAATATTGGTGACTTTAAAGATGTCTATATTAATTAGAACATACTTAAACTAAACAATATCAAATATTATCTTAATATTGAATATTTTCCTGTTCACGTGAAGCTGAAGGTCAATTTGGTCAGTTTTTATTTTAAAACTACTTAATTTGTAAGCTCTTATTTTTTATGCCAATTAAGCAGAGCTCTTTGATTTTGATTTTTATTTTTTCAGCTGTAGAATTATTTCACATCTACAATGTGTACTCAGGCTTATAAACAGACAAAAGCTAGAGATTTCATAGCTTCACTTTAAAACTTTCTTATGAGATAAGTATAATAATAGTTGGAGTAAACTGAATTTGTTTGCTCAAGTCACTAAGGCTTACTATTTATGAAACAGACATTTAAGATTTCTTGACAAAGTCTTAAGGACCCATCAGGGTTCTGAGTTGTAAAATGGCACAAGTTTCTTTGGCCCTGAGTTTTATCTCGTTGAGCTAATTAGGCTCAGTCCTAGGTCACTGTTTGCTGTATTTACATTTCTGATCTGCAAGACAAAGACACACCCTTCCAGTTCCCCAGAGAACTTCTCTGTCACGCAGGCTCAATTGTATCTCCTTAATTTGCTTCATTGTATCAGTGAGAAGAGCTGCAAACAAAGAATTCCATGTTTAAAACTTTAAGGTTTACTTTATCTTGCCTTTGAAAGCTTGCATAAGGCATTTAGTAAGGTCTCTTTTCCTTGAGTTATAAGTTAAACCCAGGGTAAACCTCTTATTATATTTTTTTATTAGCTACTTAATATTAGTTTTTAGTTTTACGTTATATTGGACGGCTCATGTAACTCTATTGGTTTCCTTTACTGTGTTCAATTAATATTTTCTGAGGGACAGATACGTGCCCAGCCTTGTAATACCAAGAAGAGGAAGCGTTTTTCCGTTGAAACATATCTATCCCAAAACATAATTAAGCAAGATGTTTATGCAAAGCCCATTTAATATACCAATTTTACAAACTTTTATCTCAATTTTATTAAATCTTATACCTTTAATTTTTATATTTATTATGTTTAATCAATAATTCTTATTTCTAGAAGGAGTGCCAAAAGCCTTTTTTTTTCCCGTGCATTGTATCTAATTTTATAGAAAAGTCTCTGGGATCCTAAAGTTTGAGCCAAAGAGCTTAGGCCCTTGTCAATTTTAATTTCATTAATTGGTCTGTTGTCCCAATCATTGATCAAGTATTTCAGTCTATATATATTTATATATATATATATATTTTTTAGCTCTATAAATAAATATATTTTAAACTGTGGTAAATAAAACGGACTTGTTTCAACTTTAATGTTGTGGGTAGTAGGTGATATCTTTGGCTCTTTTTTTTTTAACTATACGTAGTGTAGTATCAAAACCTTGTATGTAAATGCAAAAATGTCCATTTTATTTATCTCATTCAAAATAACCATATAAAAATATTTATCCATTTGGGATAAGCCCCTTATCTTTTTTTTTCCTACATCTTTACAATCCTTTTTCCAGTTATTCAACCTAATTAACATTAATTATTCTAAGTTTTTATTAGCATGTCTAAAACCATTGGTTGGAAAGGAAAAACACAAATGTAGCTTTTGAAACCAGTTTTTTTTTTAACTAAGTTCTTAGGTTAAACATTAGATATATTTTTCGAACTTTAAAGTTGATTTTAATAGGTACCAATAAAACAGATGTTTATAAAGAGAGCTCTTTCAACTTTCACCAATTTAAAAGTTTTTCCAAATTAAAGGATCCAACATATGGCCATCAATTTATATATATTTATTTATATAAAATAAAATATATATATATATATTTTAAACCAATAAGATGAAGAAGATTTTCCACATGAGAGTGGGTGTGTTGCCTAAATAAAATTCAAAAGTTTACTCTCCAAAAGCTAAAGGCCTTTGTGGTACATGCTGATGAAACAAAGGTTAAGATGGCAAAATATCTGAAAATTGGTACAATCAAAGGATTGTTGAGAATCCCAATTTATTTGCGTGGCCACCATATGTACACAATATTTCTACCTTTTGTATGGCAGATTCCAAAGTTTCCTTTAAAAAAAAAAGGAAACACATATATATATACGTACACAAAAATAAAATACCCAGAGAAAGATAAAACATTTTCATTTCAAGGACATAGGAAAAAACATCAAGTTCCCCCTAAAGGGGATTTTGTTTTATAAGTTCAAAATTCCTAAAAATGTTTTTAACAGTCCTGGTTAGTTACTTTCAGAGTGAGGTTTTTGTTTTTTTTTTTTTTTTTTTTTTTTTGCAATTAATGTTGTAAGATTTGTACGTATATAAACTTTGCTGTGGTATTAGATGGAGGCTGGCAATCTGTCATTTCTTTTTCTTTTCTTTTCTTTTCTTTTCTTTTTTTTTCTTTTTTTGAAAGTTCTATTCCCCATTTTAAGGTCGAGTTATCAAAATAAAATTGCTAGTAAGTATTCCCACAGGGACAACTATATGGCATGAAGTATTTGCCTCTACCAATCCTGCAAGTTTCTCTGTCACTGGAGAAAGCTGTTACCAGCCAGGAGGAGGGTCCCATTTTTGGAGTTGAAAGTTTCCTCATAAGAGTTTTACTTTTATCCTGAAAAATTCAGTAGAGGTAACCAAATTGAGGAAAACATTAGACCAGCCTCTTACCTAAACACTCAGTCCTGAACCCAGTGTCTTTCATCTTGGACCAACTCGGCATGTCTCCACTGGGTGAGTATTTTCCTGGTATGTTTCCACCAGCCCCACTTTGGGTCTCCTCAAGGTGGGTGTTTCCTGTTATCTTTCAACCAGGCCCCATCCAGCATGTCTTCACTGGGTGGGTAATTCTCCCCCAGTATCTTTCAACTGGAGGGCCAGGTACCTGGATACACTGCCAAATAAAACTCAGGATCATCAAACAATATGGGAGATCCTAGAACCAGGAGAGACTCACCCAAATTCATCTGGACTCTCCGAGGAAGCAGACGGGCACAAAGGGCCACTTCTGGTACCAAGGCTCTGTTTCCTCGGAGAGTTCAGCTGGAGAGAAGTCTGCTCTGGGTCCTTTCATGGTTTCCAAAACTGTTGACTGAAATACATGTGCAGCCTAAAAGTTAAGAGTTATGATTTATTTGGCAGGAGGACTTGAGCTGGGATGACAGCCTCTCAGATTGCTCTGAGGGACTGCTCAGAAGAGGTTGGGGAGGAACTAGGATATATAGGAGCTTTACAACAAAGACTGGGAAGTTGGAACAATAAAAGATTGCTTGTTATCTAAAGAAAGCCAGGTATCTCAAGTTCAAGAATTTAGTGCTTTTCTATGTATGGGAGGAAGCAAAATTTGGACTCACTGAATTCCTTCTTTAGACAAGCACCTAGCTATCTAGGGCCAGTATCCTGTCCTTTCTTATTCTGAGTCTGCTCAGAGGGCACCGTTGTGAGTGGCTGCAGAGACTGGGCTGCAGGCCTGTCCTCGCTGGGGTGTGTTGGCAGCCGCTGATGACTTGGTTTCAGCATTCTATGTTTACTGACATGGTTGCAGTATTTTCATTCACATTGTAATAATTTCTTTCACAGACTGACTATGGATAATCTGCAACTTTGGAAAGCAACCGAGATGGAATTACTGCCGGTACCTCCTACTTTAATAAGCCGTGTGCAAACATAAACATGGAGGAAGGATACAAAAGGATTTGGTGGTGTAGGGAAGGCTTTCTGCACATTACAGGAGAAGGCAAGGCAGAATTCCTCTCCTTTGTGGGCAGGGACGTGATTCCATCTTTCTTTTCTGTAGTGGTTTCTGAGAACAATTTATGGTAATTAACCAACATTGACAAAAGTTGGAACACAATGCATTTAAGAGCTGGCCAGCTGGAAATTCTGTATTGGACAGGTGGATTTCATAGGCAAGTGGTCAGGTGGATGGGAGAGAGATGGAGCCCAAGTCTGGGCCCAGATTCAGGTTTAAATCGCCATTTCCTCACCATAGGGCCTTGGAATAGAATGTAACCTCTCTTAACATGTTGGTGATTCTGTGAAATGCGCATAATAATATTCGTTTGTTCCTGGGATTGTTGTAAGATGTAAAGAGTATTAGAGCACACATGAAGCACTTAACACACTGGCACTTAGCAGTGTTCACTGTGTGAGGCCGCCCCGCTTCGCGTGTGTCAGAGCCGTAAAGGCAGCATTTGTCTGTTGAGGGCGCACTGGTGGCCCCTTGAATACGTTGTGAATTTGGTGATTTCTATTAATCCTTGTAACTCTGTGTGCCATGGGCAGTTATTTTCATGGACAGATGAGGAATCTCAGGGTAAAGAAGACTGTGTAATTTGCCCAAAGTCATACCATAATTTTGGGTGCAGGGGCCTCAATTTGGCATGGAACCCTGGGCCTTCTACCCTCTTCGTTAAGCACCAGAGCCAGATGTGGGGTCGACTGTCACCCAGCACAGAATACCCAGCAGGTAGCAAGACACATCTGGCCCTGTGCTGCTTGAGCAAAACTCCGGAGGGGAGGCAGTTACAAAAGTGATAAACATAAAAACAGATGACTGCAAACTGTGATCAGCTCTGAGAAGGAAAGGAACAGGCCTCACCGTGCAGCGCAGGGATCTTTCTCGTCGGGGCTGCTCTGGGGGCGTTCACCTCAGCTAAACAAGCTCTGCTGCTGCACCAAGGCAGGAAGGCAGGGTGCGTGTGACCAGGTAGACTGGGCCTCGTTGATCATTCTCATTCCCCATTAAGTGGCATCTGTCACGGTCACTTACCTAGTAAACAGATGTTGGCCATAATCATCATGCATTTTGCTAGGTAGTTTTATTGGCCCCACCTTTGAGATTAGGTACTTGAAGCTGGGAAGTTTGCTGCATGCCCGTGATCACCATGGAAATAACCCCGCTTGTCTTTCAACTTAGACTGGTGTGGCTGTCATGCCCCAGCCCTGTGAATGGCATCATGTAGCTTCTCCCAAGTGGCCCAAATGACTGACATTGATTTTCTTAATTCATAGGAAATGGTATGTGACAATAGGAGAAAAAGATAGTAAGAAATTTTTTGGAAAAATAGAAAAAAACCAATTCTTCCCCAGCTGGGGGAGCGTACCCTGTGTCACTCACCCCACTTACTGCCTGACACCTCCTCCCTTCTGACTCAGTGTTCAGAAGCCACTCTGAGCCTTTGAAGAACATTTTGCCTCATGACACTGTTGACTATGACCTGCGACCTCTCTTTCCCTGGTTAACTCTCTCTTCAAAGCCATTTAAATTTTATGCAGGCTCATCTGCTCAGATGTAAGACTAGCCTCTTTAAACGTCTTGATGCAGCTCCTTAATGAAGATCTTGAGAAGGAAACCTAGCCAAAAGCAGGGATGTATGCACATAGTGACTGTAACCTCAGCACTTTGTGAAGTTCAGAATCAGATGGGTGGGAGACTCAGGAAAGACTTTTTTAAGGTAGCAAGGGTAAAGTGAAAGGACGCAGGCTGTGTGAGACTGAAACATCCCGGTCCCAGCCAGCAAGACACCTGCATTCACGATGGTGTGTTGGGAGTGCAGAATTCTCACAAAGAAAGAAGTGGTGGGATCGGAGGGAGGACAGTTAGGTTTTTACTGGGGAAGGAAAATGTGGGCTGAACATTTCCTGGTTGAACAAGAGGACTGTGACATGATGTGCTTGTATTTTGGAGAGAAGGGTTTTGTGGGGATAGGCCTAGGGAGAACTCTCTATGGCTGGGGAGTCAGCACAACAGAGAACCACAGAGAACTGAGCAGACCCCAGGCCCCTGCTCGGGGAGGGGCTGCCGGTCAATTCGAGCCCTGGGGGCTGCTTCTGTCCCTTAGCTGGGGCCTCAGAGCTCCCTTCAAAATCCAGTCCTGTTGATACAAAAAAAACATGGGGCATGAGAAGGGCTGTGCCCCAGGCTTTAGTTGAGCCCCTGGAATGTGCCCCAACAGATGTGGGTTCTTGGTTTCATGCAGGAAAGTATTCAAAAGCAAGACACTGTTGAGTAAAGGTAGATTTATTCAGATAGATACATTGAAAGGCAAGAGAAACACCACGAGGTTTTGGGGTTTGATGCTCAGATTAAACGTAGGTACTGGGATATCAAAATTGTAGAATAGATAAACAAGATTATACTGTACAGCACAGGGAAATTTACACAAAGCGTTATTGTAACTAACAGAGAAAAAAGTGTGACAATGAATGTTAATATGTGCATGTATGACTGAAAAATTGTGCTGAATACTGGAATTTGAGACAACATTGTGAAATGATTATAAATCAACAAAAAATTAAAAAAAAAAAAAAGAATGTGAGGAAGTTTTCAAGGAATGGTTCCAGATATAAAACCCTTTCTGAGCATTTTCTCTATTTTGTGTGAAATGCATTTTTACTTGAAATTTGACTATAGTTGATCTTAATTCTTTCAGATATGGCAGGGTTTTTTATTTTTTTCAATTTCTTTTTTCTCTCTTTTTTTTTTTTTTTGAGCATGAAATCTGTTAGAACTAGGGCTAAAGCGTAAACAAAGCGTTGCTGAATTTTAAGTGTCATCTGTTGGCTGTAATGCTTAGAAAACGTCTGTATTTTGAAATAAAAATCTTTAATGCTAACTAAAAAAAAAAGTAGGTACACACTCCACAGACAGGATGTGGGCCTTCTCCAAAGAGGGAGAGGGAGGGGTGCCCGCGAGGTGGCGCTGTGTTGCTGGTTTTCATGGGCTTGGTGGTTTCATATGCTAATAAGTAGAAGGACCTGCCTAAGGGCAAGGGGTTGGAATTCCCAGGGAGTTGGCCATTTCCCACCATTTGACCTTTTTTGGCTAGCCTTGGGACTGCCATGATGCCTGGGGTTGTGTTATTCACCATGTTACTATTACAGTGGGTGTATAATGATGCTCAAGTTCTGCTAGAAGTTAAATCTCTTCATCCTGAGCCTCAAGGCCTATTGGGGGTTGAATGCTTCACCATTTTGATGTTAATTACTGTGGCCTTCCTTGAATGGCTGTGCTCTGCTCCCTTCCATCCTGTCTCACTGTGATGACACAGAGAGAGCAAAGGCCAGGCCCTGCCTGTGCTCCTGCATTTAACAGGGGGAGGGGTGGTGTGGGCTGAGGATGACTCTGAGTGGTGAGAAGGATGTTTCAGATTTTCCCACGTGAGACATGGGGACTTGCCAGCAGCCACCGCAGATTTATCACACGGGCATTATCGCTTGTGTCACCCATCTTTTTCTATTTCTTTTTTTTAAGTATTTAATCGAAATTTAATATCAGATTTCTTTCATAAAGAAATTTCTCTTTTCCTTTTCTTTGGGGCTCTTTTTGGGGGGTAGGCAATTAGGTGTATTTATCTGTTAGTGGAGGCCCTGGGGCTTGACCCCAGAACCCCGTGCATGCTAAGAACTCGCTCTACCACTGAGCTCTACCACCACCTCATCATCTTTTTCTTTTTGCTTTAGCTGCCAAGAATCTTACAGCTGAATTTCTAGTTGGCCTTTAACACTTACCCTGACTTCATGGCATCCATTTTTATGACTTTACCTCCCCCTGGTTTCATTTAAATATTGAATCTCCATTTTCTCTTCACTCTTACTTTTGTCTTTTTGTTGTTATGGTTGTTAAGCTGTGTTTAAAAAATTGTTTAAATTCTCTTTTAGCAGGAAGTTGAAAGTAAATATATATGTAAACAAATTTATCACACTTAAATGCTTTTATACATTGTAAGCTGTTTAGTAGTTACTTAAAAACCGAATGGAATATTAAAGGGATAACATTTTAAAATCACTTTTTTAATTTTTTATAAAGGTATAGCTGATTTACAATATGATATAAGTTTCAGGGCGTTAAATAGATGCACAATTTTTAATGTTATACTCCTTTTATAGTTTTTGTAAAACATTGGCTATATTCCCTGTGTTGTAAGATACATCCCTGTAGTGTGTTTTTGTTACATGGAGCAGTTTGTATAAGAAAGCTGGTTATCGCAGAGTCTGGGGCGTGGCTGTGTCTGACACAGGTTCACGCTCACCCTGCCTGTCAGAGCCCAGGCCCTCACTCCTGCCTGCAGGGCAGCGAGTGGAGGCAGGTCTCATCAGCGCTGGCACCACCCCCTGAGTGGCAGTGACAGCAGTGACTGTCTGTGGACATGCAAATTGTTGTTCCAGGAGCTTTACATGCATTCCTGCATTTAATAATTAAAGCCATCCTGTGAGGAATCGTTTTATCTTTTTAATGAATAATACATTTTATTTTGATTTTGATAGAATTCAAACCTCCGGAAAATTTACAGGAATAGTACAATAAACGCTTAGATACAGTTCACCTAAAAGGGCACAATTAGCCCTTTTGTGTCTGGCTTTTTTTAGCATAAAGTTTGAAGGTTCATCCATGTTGTAGCCTGAATCAGTACTTTATTCTTTTGGTTTGATAATATCCTTTTTCTTTCTGTTCGTTTTTGGTCTATTTAAACATATTTTAATTGAAGTCTAGTCAGTTTACAATGCTGCATCAGTTTCTTGTGTACAACACAACACTTCAGTTATATAGGAACATACCTATTCATTTTCACATTCTTTTTAAACATAAGTTACTATAAGATACTAAATACATTTTCCTGTGTTATACAGTATAAATTTGCTGTTTATTCTATACATAGTCGGTATCTGCAAATCTTGAACTCCCAATTTATTCCTTCCCATACCCTCTCCCCTCTGGTAACCATAGTTTGGTTTCTATGTCTCTGTGTCTGTTTCTATTCTGTAGATAAGTTTATCTTTTTGTTTGTTGGTTGTTTTATTTTTTTTTAGATTCCACATGTGAGCGATCTCATATGGTATTTTTCTTTCTCTTTCTGGCTTACTTCACTTAGAATGTCATTCTCCAAGTCCATTCATGCTGCTGCAAATGGCATTAATTTATTTTTTTTATGGATCAATAGTAGTCTAATGTACAAATATACTACAACCTCTTTTTCCAGTCATCTGTCAGTGGACATTTAGGTTATTTCCATGTCTTGCTATTGTAAATATTGCTGCTGTGAACATTGGGGTGTAGGTGTCTTGTTGAATTAGGATTACTTCTGGATATAAGCCCAGGAGTGGGATTTCTGGGTCATATGGGAGGACAATTTTTTGTCTTTTGAGGAACATCTATAGTGTTTTCCACAATGGCTCCACCAAACTTCATTCTCACCACACTGTAGGAGGGTTCCCTATTCTCCACAGCCTCTCCAGCATTTATTGTTTGTGAACTTCTGAATGATGGCTGTTCTGACTGGTGAGAGGTGATACTTGATTGCAGTTTTGATTTGCATTTCTCTGATAATGATATCGAGCATTTTTTCATGTGCCTATTGGCCATTTGTATGTTTTCATTGGAGAAATGTTTGTTTAGGTCTTCTGCCCATTTCTGGATTGAATTGTTTGTTTTTCTTTCTTATCAAGTGTAAAAGGTGTTTACATATTCTGGGAATTAGGCCCTTGTCAGTTTCATTCATTGCAAATATTTTCTTCCATTCCATAGGTTGTCTTTTTGTTTTGCTTACTGTTTCCTTTGCTGTTCAAAAGCTTGTAAGTTTAATTAGATCCCACTTATATATATTTGCTTGTATTTCTATTGCTTGAGTAGACTGCTCTAGGAGAACATTGCTGAGATGTATGTCAGATGATTTGCCTATCTTTTCGTCTAAGAGGTTTATAGTGTCTTGTCTACATATTTGTCTTTAAGCCATTTTGAATTTATTTTTGTGTATGCTGTGAGGGAGTAGTCTAACTTCATTGATTTACATGCAGCTGTCCAGTTTTCCCTACACCATTTGCTGAAGAGGCTATCTTTATTCTATTGTATGTTCTCACCTCCTTTGTCAAAGATTCAAAGACCAAAACTTTGTGGGACTATTCTTGGTAATTTTGTTTATACATTCATTGATGGATGGATATTGTTTGTAACTTTTGGCTACAATAAATATTGATGTACAAGTTTTTTGTGAGAATATGTTTTCATTCTTTTGGCTGTAGAGTTGGCCCACCTTATGTGTAGTTTCCACTTCATGGATCCAGATGGCTGATTGTAAAGAGACTCGAACATCCTTGGATTATGGTATCCAGGGTGGGGGTTCCAGAAATCAACCCCCCGAGGATACTGAGGGATGGCTCAATATGTAGGAGGGGAATTGCTGAGCCATATAACTCTAACCTTTTGAGGAAACACCAGACTTCTACAAAGAAGCTGCACCTTTGTCCCTTTCCAATGGCCACATATAAGGTATCTCTTCCTCCTGAATGACACTTGTTATTGTCCATGTTTGATTATAACCATCCTATTGGGTGTAAAATGAGATCGCATTTTGATACTGATTTGTCTAGTGATGCTGAGCATCTTTTCATATGCTTATTGGACATTTGTGTATCTATTTAAATCCTTGGCAAATTTAAAATTTGGGTCGATTTTCTTTGTCTTGTTCAGTTGTAAGCATTTGTTATATATCCTGGATACTAGTCTCTTATTAGATATATGCTTTGCAAAATTTTTCTCCTATTCTGCAGATTGTCATTTCACTTTAGTTTTCTTAAACATTAAAACAATTTCTTTATAGGGGAGGTAATTAGATGTATTGATTTATTTTATTTTTCTTGCTAAGCATGCACTCTATCCCTTAGAAACAATCTTCCCCTGTAATTTCACTTTCTTGATGATGTCCTTTGTAATAAAAAGGTTTTAATTTTGATGAAGTCCAGTTTATCTGCCTTTATCTTCTATCACTTCTGCTCTTGATATTGTATCTAGGAAACCAAAACCTATCCTAGGACCACAAAGATTTATACTGCGTCTTCTTTTAGAAAGTTTATAGGTTTAGTTATTATGTTTCTGTCTGTGATCCATTTTGAATTAATTTTTATTTGTTATATACAATATGGGGGTCCAGATTCCAGATTCATTCTTTTCCCTGCAGATACCCAGCTGTCCCTGCACCATTTGTTGAATAGACTATTCTTTCAATGGAGTGTTGTTGGCACTCTTGTGGAAAATTGACTGTAAATGTAAGTTTTTCCCCTCTGGGTTTTATTGTGTCTCATTGATTTATTTATCCAAACTTATGCCAGCACTATACTGACTTGAGTACTATAGCTTTTTAGTAACCTTTAAAGTGAGTCCTCCAACTTTGTTCTTCTTTTTCAAGATTGTTTTGTCTGTCCTGGGCCCCTTGCATTTCCATATGAATTTTGGTATCAGTTTTTCAATTTTTGAAAAGAAGTCAGCTGGAATTTTGATAGCGATTCCACTGAATTTGTAGATCACTTTGGGGAGTCTTAACATTTTTAACAATATTGTCTACCATTCTATGAACATGGGATGCCTTCCATATATGTAAATCTTTTAAAGTTTTCTTCAGTGATACTTCAAAATGTTCAATGTACAAATCTTGTAAATTTTTGTTAAATGTATCTCTCATTTTATTTTTAATGCTGTTGTAAATGGAAAGGCTAAGCTTCTTAAGGCTGGGACTATATATCAATTTGTTTATTTCTAGGATTCCTACACAGCAAATACTCTAGGTTTAAATTTGCTACATAAATCTATCCACATCTTTTCCCACCCCCCTGTTATAAGAAACCAAGACCCAAGTTAGGCTACCTGAACACCTATGTGGAAGTGAGAAATGAGACCCTTGGGTGGGGCTTTGTGTAGATGATACTGACAGCTTATTCAGGATGGCTTTATCTTAATTTCTTTTAAACAACCCTTTCGATGTATTTAGTTCGATACATTAAGAACATGCCCTTTTGATGTGCAGAGGAGCTAAGATTATCATTTTCAAATAATTTCTAGTGAGAGTGTTGTACTTGACACCCAATTTGCATCAATCTTTGAAGATTTATGTTTCAGGAGCTTTGACTAAAGAACACATGTCTTTATTCAATAATGACAACTAAATGCTCAAGCAACATGTAAGAGTTTGAGCAAACTGCCCCCGCCCCGTAGTGCTGGGTGGCTGCAGCTGTAACTGGAGTCAGCGCTTACCTTTCCCAGTATGCTTGTGCTGATCTGCTCAAAGGGTTTCGTCCAACAGTTTGTCTGTAGTCTGTTGGACAAAGCCATAAAACATTGATTTAAGTTTGCTGGAATGCAATATATTCTTATTAATATTAAGTAAGCACATATTGAGCGCTTACTGTATGTTGGGAATTGTCCCTCAGCCTCACGTGAATATTATTTCTCTTAAAACCTCACATATTTCCTTGTTATTCTCACTTTACAGATAAGGAGACTGAGAATTAGGTCTTCTCTCTTTTGGGGGGAGCTCATTATCAATGACTGGAAGTTGTGAGGAAAAAGATATTGATTCATCCTGAAAAAACATTTTTTTGAGAGTCAGCAATGAAGAGGGTGACCACTGAAGAAGGTGATCATTGTTCGAGTGAGATGAGCCCCAGGTTGTACGGAGTCAGCATCCTTGTCTTGGACACGGCCAGTGTAGAGCTGCGTTGTGGGTGAGGTGGCGTGGCCGTGCAGGGAATGAGGATGCCGGGCCATTGGGCTGTTCTCAGGCCCAGTGGGGCTTTCTCTTAAGGGCAGTGGACCGTCATTGACAGATTTTAAATAGGGGAGTAGGGTGCTCTCATAGATCACTTTTGTATTGTAGAATGCTGGGAAACATTTAGAAGGCTCGGCAGGAGGTGATGTGATGAGTCAGAGTAGGGTGGCTGCGAGGTGTAGCAGTGTTCAATTTTCAAGTGGTTTTCAGTCCCATGTTTGTGGCTCAGTAGCCGTTTCACTTTGGATGACGCACTCAAAGAAGTGAAACAATTTATCTAATCAATTAAAGCAGTGACGTACCGACTTCCCAGGACTGCTTTGGAGATCCAGTGAGATAACGTGTTCACAGTGTGCAGCATGGGCCCCAGCACAAAGTCAGTGCTGAGTGAGTGCCAGTGAGTACCTGGTTGGACAGGTGTAGGTGGTGGGGCTCGGTGACTGAGGAAATCTGGGCCCTGAAGGATGGATCCAGTCACATCTGTGAGTGATGAGCCCGAGCTGGGAGAGGCAGAGAGACCTTGCCCCCCAACCAGGGGCCCTGGGCAGGACGGCTATGGGAGGAGATCCGTGAATTCAGCTCTTTGCAGGTGGAGTTGGAGGTGCCCATGAGACATCTAAGTGCAATGTCATGAGCTCAAAGAGGAGGTCTGGGCTCAGGCTGTGCATTTTCCTATAATCTCAATCCCTGAGGACGCCGAGGTATTGATCACTGAACGTGAAGACATACTTTACAGGACAAGTGAATAGTAGTATCATCTCTGCCATGAAAGCTCACGTCTCTTTATTCATCACCCACTTTCCTAATTGGGTACATACAGGGCGGTTCTTCACCGCCCTCCCCTGGGCTCTGGCTCCACATTAAAGAGCTGGTGAGCCTCCCTCTTTTCCAGAAGAAGACACATTTAGCTGGTAGCCTCTGTACCTCGCCAGACGTAGAATTTCAGTTTGTTGTTTTAATTCTATTTTCTGTTGGCCATCTCCTGACAGGAGAGAAGTTTTACCTCATGGTCATGTTTCAATTAGCTGTTACTGAGAATTGCTGATCTGATCCATAGTGTATATATTATATTAACTTTGTAGAGTATTTCTCATTTTTCTGTCTTTGCCCTTTAATTTTGTATGCCATTTCAAGTTTCTATCCTATTTGGGGCCTTATTTTTTTTAATTAAACAGTATCTGTTAGTTAAGAAAAGAAAAGCAAACAAACAATGCACATGATACCTAAATTTAGAAAATATCTAGTGTGTTTCCTGTCTCGGCAATGAAGTGATATAGAAACTCGTTAAAACCTTCATTACATAAGTTCCTTAAAATGCTGATTAAGAAATAAAACCTTCCTTCCTCATGTTTCAAGCTGCACAGCTAATTGCCAAGAAAGTGAGGGGAAATACTCAGAATCCAAGACAAACAAGAAAGGGATTCTGGGATGTAAGCGAGCCTTAGAAGTGCTTGGGGGGGGGCGTTTGGCTCCTGAGCTGGGTTTCAAATGCCCTGACAGGAGGGCAGGAGTTGAGCCCCAAGCCTCTCACAATGGGAGTTAAGTGGCTGATCTTATGTAAGGCCAAGCAGATCCCGAGAAGCCTCGTTTACTAAAGGGTGAACTAAGAAAAAAATTCCTCAAGGCAAGAAAGTAAGGAAAGTCAATTTTGTTGGGAGAGGGGAAAAATAACAAATCCAAAGTAGGGATATAATTTAAAGCTGTTCTGGCATGAGAGTGACCACAAACTCCTGGCAGAAAAACCCAGCTACTCCTGGAATGAGAAGTTGTGTTTTGAATGGATCAGTGAACAGCCATTCCGAAAAAGGCCTCCAGAGTCTTGTGGATCAAGATACTGGACCGCAAACACCTCTCTTCCAAGGTCTCATTCAAATAACCAGAAAGGTTTTAAAGGAAAGAAGCCATAATCATAGTTCTATTTATTGACATTACTATATGCTAGGAATTTATAGGTGAGTATGGAGTCACCTCTTTTATGGACCTCACTTTCTGTTTGGGGAGACAAACTGACATAGTTGGGGAGCTTGGTGGAGGGAGTTGTTAGTCTGTTGCAATTAGCTAGGAAAGGAGATTAAGAAATCAGTGAAGAGTGGGTGAACTTTTTAGCTGAGGAGAGTCTTGTTCAGTTGGCTTTTAATTGCAGGCTCGATGAGTTTTCACTGGAGGGAATAGATCTTATGGAGGATGGACTTAGCTCAAGCCTCTTTAGAATGGACAAGTGAACCTGGACAAAGACAGTCAAATCTGTGCAGACATTGAAGTTCACTTGAATGAGCTCCATCCCTGAGCCAAAAATAGGACAAATATGCAGCACTCCTTGAGGACAGAGGAGTGGTTTTTAAGGTTCTCCAAGAATGAATCCCAGGGAACTGTGATGGCCAGTTGTCAAACTGTGACTTTGTTCTTTGGACTGTGTACCCACCAAGTGTATTGGACTTTTATAGGTTTCCATTTCTCTTTAATTCATGTCAGGTGATGAGGTCGTGGGCACAAGCATTTGACACCTTGTCGAGGTGACTTTGGGTACCTGCCTAGAAGCGCGGGCACAGCTGATGATGCATCATACGTCTTGCCGCCCTTCCCGTACCCTGGCTCCGTGATCTCGGCAGAGTGGTTCCTTGTTGACCTGTCCGTCTCCTCTGTGACATCATAACCCATGAAAAGACTGGAGCGTATTAACTTGGCTTTGTTAAAGTCAAAGGAACAGATCTAATATGGAGTCAGATTTGTTCTTTCCTACTTCAGTAGTACCATGGAGAAGGCACTTTGGGCAGCTTTTTATAGGGTCCTGGAGGCTTTCTCTCTCAGCCTCTGGGCGCCTCTATTACAAACTCTTCATAGATATCTGGCTTGCTGGAAATCACTCCGACTATTTTGCCCTGAAAATGTGTTCTGTTTATAACTCATCCCTACACCTTGGAAAACAACTCAATAAAAACTCAGTGGGTTTTCCACCAACCAAGGGCAGGGGTGAGGGATAGCATGTTATAATTTTATAAAATAATAATAATAATAATAATAATAATAATAATAATAATAATAATAATAATAATAATAATAATAAAGGAATACTTAAAACAGCACTGGGCACATAGGAGAGAGTCAATAAATGGTTCCTGGCTTAAATCAAAAGTGATGGTTCAGTGATTCCATGGCTGCTGTATTTGCTGTGCTAATTACTCCTTTGCTCCATTACAATTTTTTTTACTGAAAAAGAAATACATGCATGTGGTTAAAAAAATTCAAACAGAGCACAAAAATACACAAGTGAAAGAAGTT
The DNA here is from genome assembly GCF_048773025.1 of Camelus bactrianus. NCBI lineage: Eukaryota > Metazoa > Chordata > Mammalia > Artiodactyla > Camelidae > Camelus > Camelus bactrianus. The sequence goes on from NC_133558.1 coordinate 42,241,824, forward strand.
TTCCCTCATCCTCTGTTCTTTCAGCCCTCCCTGGAGATGCCACTGTTTACTAATCTTTGTGTGATTTTCCAGATATGCTATGCACATTCCCACCTATGTATGTAAATTCCTTTAAAGTTTATGTTATATTTAACTTAAAGTGATGTAAATACTGAAGTGGCTTCTTCCCTGGTAATAGAAAAGAACAAATCTGTCTCCATATTAGATCTATTCCTTTGATTTTAACCCTCTGCTCTGCCTCCTAGGCTTCATCTTCCTTGTATAAAAATGTTGCCTAGAGCCTGAACTATACAGGAGAGCCTATTCTGAAGGCTCTGCCCTTTAGGGATATTTAACACTTTTTCATTCATAAAAAGATTACAAGTTGCAGAATAGAAAATAACGTTTGTTTTGCTGGAGGTTTACAGAGATTTGACCCAGGTAGATAGCTGCAAGAACAAAGGATTCTAAAAACAAAGAATTCCTACACCAAGAAGTTTGCTACAACCAAGCACGTAGGAAAGGAGCCTGAATTCTGACTTGGGGAGATGGTTTTCCAGGACATTAGTTTGCCATCTAGGTCTACAGAAACTTGCTATTCCATGCCCCAACATCTGGTCTCCGAACTTATTGGCCTGTCCTAAACTGAGGAGAATGAATTTGGACTCGGTAACACTCCTATCTACCTAGCAAGCTGGGCACTGGAACTGAGGACAGATCTCCCACACCCAGGGAACTGCTGTGAGCCTTTGATGGTTCCACTAGGGTGGGGTGTGGTTTACCCAGGAGGGATAGGGTCTATGCACCAACACTGAGGCAGTCTGCTCTGTCTGGGGCTCTGATCTACCTCCCGCTCCCCACCAGCCCAACACCTGGGACAGTGGAGCCAAGGCAGAGATCGTGCCTGCCTGTTTCCCAGCGTGTAAAAGCTGAATATGTACTCTTCCCAAGGTAGTTCTGAGCGACAACACCTTCGGGTGCTTGGTTCCCAGAGCAACAGGAAACCCAGCTCTGCGTGGGGGCAACGGGTGTGATCCCCATAGGGGTTCTGCAGAGGCCTTGGCTGGAGGGTTGGATCAGGGAGGTAAAACTTGAGCTGCGGGCCTTGAAGTGTTAGAGAAGGGTACAGAGGCAGGACTGCCTCCTCCTTTGTGGTGCCCCCAGAGGTAAAGCTTTTTCTCCCCATCTCCGCTACTCCCCTCCGCTCTCCAGATCCCTCCCTTCTCTCTGCACCTCCTGTCCATCTGTCTCACTCCGCTTTTCCCCTCCTCCCCTCATTCTCCCATCTTCTCCCTCCATTGTTGCCCCAGCTTTTCTCTCAGAACCAAGAGGATCCCTGGCCCTCCTGCACATGCGCAGTCGGTGCCCGCTGGACCGCCGGGTTGGAAGCCCCAGCTACAAGCCAGTGATCAGCCCCAAAGGCTTCTCAACTCTCTCTCCCTGTAGGCTTTGGCTCCTTCCAGAAGCCTGGGCCTCTGGCTGTGGAAGTGCAAGTTGGGGTCTCCCGGGAAAGGGGTCAGGCGGCTGCGGGAGAGCGGTCCACGTGTCACAGCACGCGAGGGCGCGGGTCAGCGTGTGTTCAGCTGAATTGCTTGGACCAGGCCCGTCTGACCACGCCACCTGCCCCGGCGTCCCGGCAACAGCTGCCCAGGGCCAGGTGTGCACCTGTCACCACTCACCCCAGCCGGGCTCCCCTCAGTCCGCGGCTGGCGTCCCCTTCCCCTCTCCCGCTCACGAGTCCTCTTCTCCCGGGCTTCTTCTCCTCGGCCGCCGGCCCGTCCCTGCCACTGGGAGGGCTGTGTCCCGGGCCGGCAGGGTCTGTGGACCCGGACGGGAGCGAGCAGCTGGGGCTCGGTCTGGCCTCCGAGCGGGGCTGCAGCCCGCGTCCACACACCGCCGCTTTCCCTTTCCCGCTCCCTGAGGACAAGCTCAGCAGCGTGGGTGCTGCTCCCCGGGCTGAGAGTCTCCAGCTGTAAAGCCCAGCTTCTCCTGGTGGAGTCAGGAAAAGGAGCGCCAGTGCTGAGCGAGCTTCCTTCTCCTCCCTCAGTGTTTCTGCCCCAGGTAAGTACCTTGAACACTTTCAGGTGTTATGATGGCGGTGCTTGTTGATGTCACGTGTTTTTATAGTGAGAGGGATTACAGTGTTGAAAGCAGGGCTTTGTTCAGTTAGAAATGAACTGAAGGCATGAGGCTGCGACATCCTCCTTCCTTCCCTCTCCCAGAGTGAAACGTGTGACCGCTGATTTTAGGAATACAGTTACAGTCCCTAAGTAGTCCAGCCCAGCTAGTATGTGTTAACAGGAACAGCACCACCAGAGGCGTTGAAGACCTAGGGACATTGCAGTCCTAACGAGCTCCTGGCACAGTTTGGTTTGTTTTGGTTTTTTCTTTTTCTTAAATTGTGGGGCAAACTAGTTGTATAGAGTGAAAAATAATTGTCAAGAAATAATTTTTCATATAACAGCTTTATTGTGATATTCTCCACACACTGTGAAGTCCATCCATTTAAAAGGTACAATTCAGCAGCTTTTAGCATATTCACAGTGGTGCAACCATTATTATTCCAGAACGTTTTCATCACTTCAGAAAGAACAGTGGAAATGAATGACCTAACTACCCCTCCCCAGTGGTGGTTCTAAAGAAGTTTCTTGGCTGTTCCTGACCCTAAATTAACTTGTTACATTCCATGAAATATCTGGTTGGTATTCTAATCAGAATTGCATTGAAACTGTATATCAAAACAGGAAGAATTAATGTCTTTATGGCTTAAACTTCTTCTACGCATGAATAAATCTGGGATCCTATATTTTCATCTGTCCAGAGCCTGGCCCATGGGAAGTCCTCACTAATTTTTGGGCTTGTGAATGATGAGATTCTATACATCGTTAGTTGCAACTGTTGCCTTTCACAGGAGAGAAAAGTAACCTCAGTGAAGCCAAGTAACTCTCTGATGGTGAGAAAGATTTCAGTAAGTGCTGGAGTGATCCAGTGGACTTGGTGCTGGCAACCAGAATTCTCCACCACCTACAGCTAAGGGGATTAGAGTTTTCTTCTATTTTTTTCTTAATGGCGTTGCTTTTATTTTTACTTATTTTTTAAATTATTTTCATTGAAGTGTATTCAATTTTCAATGTTAGTTTCAGGTGTAAAACAGAGATTCAGTTATAAACATATTCATATGTATATACATATGTTTTAGATTGTTTTTAGTACAACTCATTACAAGAAATTGAATATAGTTCCCTGTGCTATGTAGTAGGTCCTTGTCATTTATTTTATATTTATTAATGTGTATCTGTTAATCCCCCCTTTCCTGCCTGCTAAACACAGTTTGCTTTCTATGTCCATGAATCCATTTCTGGCAGCACCGTTTTTCCTAGTAATATATGCTGGTTGGCTGCTTTCAGTTTCAGTAATTCCATCTTATCTGTGGGCGTTTTTCTTCTGGTGGGCCTCTATGTGTTTCGCACACATGGTAATAGAGATCTGTATTTGGGAGAACTCCAGGCCTAGTGTCGTCCCTGGTATGGAGCGCCCACTAAGCTGATGCTTGAACTGGGAAAAAAGCATATTAAATGTTGGAATTTCCACTATGGTTGAGAATTCCAGGTTTCTATAATCTGTTTAGCCCACCTTAATATTGGCTGCAACCATACTGGGTAATTTGGTGGAACTTCATGTTATGGTGGTGTAGATACAGGGACGTGTATGCTTCTTCTCTTTCCTTTTTCTAACACATATTCTCCTGGGCCTCCCAGATCCTCCCCCAGAAGTGCCGAGGGAAGGTTTGGTGCTATGCTGAGGCAATATCTGTTAATAAGGCCCTTTCCTCATCCCTTCTGAGCCTCCATTTCCTTCTCTGCACAATGAGGGTTTAGACTAGATAAGTCCTTTTCAGTTTCTTTTTAAGCCATGTTTCCTTTGAGAAACAGAAAATGCAAATCTCTCCTCCCATCCCAACACTTTAGATTTTGATAAGTCCTCCAAGGAGTGACATAGGTCTTTGTGGAAAATTGATGTGATTGTGATTCCAGGTGTCATAGAAAAGACTCTTCAGTGATTTATTGCAAGGAGAAAGCAGGAAAGGGTCAGTATGTCACACTTTCTAGTGTGAGCACTGGAGTAGGGGCTTGGGTTTAAATACGGTGACTGACGTGGCCTCTCTCTAATCTTGCAGAATATGATAAACCTCTCTCCCTCAGTTTCCTAATGTGTCAAGTTGGGGTGATAATATTTTAAGGCTTTTGTGAAACATTATACACATAAACCATTTGTGTCTCGGTAGAAACAAGACCTGCTAAGGAGTCAGGGATTTCTTCGAAAAAAAAAAAAATCTTGTCCATAGCAATCTGTCTGTGTGTATTTTGAAGTTTCTGGGGAGTGAGGGTTGAGTCTAAAGTCCATCATGGGACAGGTGGCCCATGGGTCTGTGTGCCTCAGATTGCCCCCCCCTCCCCAGTCCTCTTCCTCTCAGTCCAGGATGAATTTCCCTAGTATATTTACACAGAGGCCTTGTGGAAATGGCTTTTCATTTTATTGTTTCACCAAGAAAGGTTGCCATCATGATCTCTGTAGTCAGTTTTTGGTGACCTGAAGGCTATGCAACTGGGGGTTTCTATTTAATAAAAAGAAAAAAAAATTACGAATACAAAATAAGACCTAGGGAAGTGACAGGGGCTGTTGGAAGTGGGGAACATTAGCTTTGTTAGTTTCAGGTGCAGTGTCCTCTGGCCACGAGGACACATCCTCGTGCTCTTAAGTTGGAGGGACAAGTGGGTTCAGTTTGAAATTTAACTGAGTGTATCTCATGGGCTGGGCATTGTTCTATTTGTACTGTATGTTCCTTATTTGAGACAGTGAGCTCATTTAACCTCAATAGCCTCTTTAAAAAATTAGACTTTTTATTTTAAGATGTAATGTAGATTCCCATGTAGTCGTAAGAGGTTATATGGAGAGGGCCTATGGTCTTTTGCCCAATTTTCCTTAATGGTTCCACCTTGTAAAGTTGGGATACAATTCATTACTGACTCACTAACCCTTTGAGGTTTGTGTTATTGCCCTCATTTCTATTCATGATTAACCTGGGTCTTAGAGAAGCACACAGGCATGCCCAGGTCACCCACATGGTTAATGTAGAGTCGGGTGGAATGTGGGCTTGGAATTTCCAGGCAGTACCATTATGATGGTCTGTGGCAGGCAGCAGCATTCACTTTGCTTGTTTATTCATTCATTCAACAAACTTTTATTGACTAACCTCAGTGGGTCAGATGCTTTCATAGGGTTATCTGATTCTTCAGCAGTACTGATAATCAGGTAATATTTTCTTTTTTAATCTGAGAAAATTAGCTCTGCGAAGTTATAAACCCCCCAAAGGAAATATAGTTCATAAAGGAGGGATAGTAAATTTGTACAGTTCCCATTTTTTATGCAGGTGGTACCCTAGGCATTTTACATTTTACATATCCATAATCCAGATATATTCTTGTAAGGCAAGGATTTTTTTTTAATTGAAGTATACTCAAGTTTACAATGTTGTGTCAATTGCAAGGTGGTTTTTGAATTTTGAATTAAAAAATATTTTTTGAGGAGAGTAATTAGATTTATTTATTTGTTTCATTTTTTAAAATGAGGTACTGGGGATTGAACCCAGGACCTTGTACTTGCTAAGCAAGTGCTCACCACTGAACTGTACCCTCCTACCCAAGGCAAGTTTTCTTATCCATTATTCTGCAGCTTAGGAGTTCAAATAAATTGGAGTTGAAATCCAGATGTTTTGATCCCACTATGGTTCTTTTGTTTATATTCTGCTGAAGCGGGTTCGGGAAAGCAGTTCCTTTGTTCATTTCTTTATTCAGCAGTTTTGAGGACTGACTATGCATAAGGGTCTGGCTAGGTGCTTGGTACAGTAAACAATAAATGATCCTTCTCTGCAGGGCCCGGAAGCCTAGACCAAAAGCTGCGTAATGTGATCCGAGCTACGGTAGCCATGTGCAGACTCTGAGGACAAACTGTACCCCCAGCTTTGCTTGGACTTCCCTTGCCTTCTGGCTGGTACACACCAGGTCACCGCAACCCAGATGGGCCCGCAGCCCGCAGCACACAGTATGTACTTCGATCTCCTCTCCCCTCTCTGCAGGGCCTGCAACACGAGCATCCCTGACTACGTTCAGAGTGCTGAGGACTACAAGACTCTCCACGTGGTGGTCCAAGCCATTGGGATCATCTCAGAGGGGAATTTCTTTTGCATTTATAAGCAAATCTCCTTGGTGAGCCGGATCATCCCCTGCGGCTCCCAGTGGGCACTCTGTATCTACTATAGGCAGCACTATGCGCCCGAGAATGGGTGGAGCAAACTCCAGACCAAACGCAAGGTAGTGGGCCTTGTCACCATTGCGGACTGCGTCTTGGCCAAGGCCTTCGATAAGCTCCACATGCAGAGGAGCTGTATGGCACCACGCTTAATGACTCTCAGCTCTTTGTGCTGCATGGGGAGGTAGCCGAGCAGACACGCACCGACTTGGCGTTCAATCTACAAGGACTGCAGTGTGGTGAAGAGGATCGAGGGCTTCACTGAGTCACTCTTCATCTTGCTCAAGTCTAAGTGGCTGGATGGGGCCCCCGACAACTCTGGGGACAAGATCCCGCTCCTCTGCATCCTGTTTGAGAAGGAGGACTTCATGGGACTGGACACAGACTGAAGGTAATTTACCTGGCGGCCCGTCCGCCCTGGTTCTGTGCCAGGTTGCTTCCCTACATCCAGAAAGGGATCAACAAGGAAGAGGGCGGTCTAGTAGCCAAGGGTGGAGGGAGGTGCACCCCGCCGGTTTACAGACATTTAAAAGTGAATCCGCCTTTGTTTCAGAGAGATCCTTTTAGGGTTAGTGTGGACACTGCCTCCCACTTTTCAGACAGGAACCCTGGTTGGACACTTGGAGTTGCTGTCCAATAGATTAGCCACAGCCACTGATGCTAGGAGCTCTGGGGAGGAGGCTGGTCTGAGCTGAGAGGTGCTGTAGGTCAAATGCACATCAGATGCTGAGACTTGTTTAGGAAAAAGAATGTAAACTATCTTGTTACTTCTATATTGATTACATGTCAAAATGATAATATTTTACATACAGTAGAATAAGTAAGATCTGTTCTTAAAATCAGTTTCTAGTATTTGTTTTTGTTTGTTTGTTTAGTTCTTTGTTTACTTTTTAAATGTGGCAACTGGGAAACTTTCTTTACATGGATCTCATTTCATTACTGATGGGCAGCCTGTCCTGGGATAGTCTCATCCCTTTGCTTATAGATGAGATGCTGAATCCCAAGATGCAGAATGAGGCTCCGGTTGAAGTGGGGGTGGAGCCGGTGTCTTCTGACTCCTAGGCTCAGCACCTGCACGGCTCAGGCCCTCTCTTCATGCCTGACAGTCACAATGCCAGGTTAAGACATCAGAAACACCGCCAGGGACTTCCGAAAGAACTCCTTATGCAGGAAAAGGATTGTCACGAAGTTTGGGACAGAGCAGGGAAAGGTTCATATTCACTTTGTCCCTGTGATTATGTCAAAGGCCTCACTTTGCCTCGAAAGTGCAGATGAGCTCTTCTGGGCTGCCTACTCCACACCTTCTGCTCTGTTTCCCCGTGTGTCCAACATGCTGTCCTTCGGGCAGGAGAGGTTGAGATGCCTTTGCAGAGAGGTGGTCCCCCTTTGCTGCGGAGAATGAGGGAATCTGTGTCTCCCCGGCCTACAGCCTTGGGCTTTGAGTCTGGAGAGCGCTCATGGCGGTCTCACAGGTGACTGTCGGAGCTCCTAGAATGTGCAGCTGGGTCCGCTGTGGAGGCGGTGATCTGTGATTCTTGAACTTACCTAAGATCAGATCCTAATTTCTGGTTGTTGGTCAGTTGGAGGAGAAGGTGCCAGAGAATTGATGAAAAGAAAGTCCAGAGCAGCCCTGTGAGTGAGAGGCACAGGGGACCCGAGTCCCACCTGCGTGTGTTGCCTGGCGAACTCTGGATGAATTTTCAGTTCCTCCCCGGAGATTCTTCTATGGCTTAAGGAAGGGGCAAGTAATGTCGTGGCCATGATCTGTACTTGTCCTCACAGTGTCCTGTGATCTACATGTCCGCACTCCCCTTCTGCTCCTTGGAGATGAGGTGGCAGGTTTAGGATCCTGGGCACTGCTGAAGGCACAGCTGCCAGCACCGGGCTTCTCCCAGACTGGCTCCGTTCACCTCACCTGTCACCTCCTGCTGAGCCCCCAGGCGTTAGTCAAGGTAGGTGCATCGGTGCAACGTAAGCAGGGACCAACTTCTCCCCCTGGACAGACTGCTGCGTGAGCAGTGGAAGCCTGGAGCCCTGCCCCAGCCCCGTGGCCATTGCCTCCTCTACTGTCATAGGAGGCACTGGTGACATTTTTGCTCAGCAACTGCTTGGCTCTGAGTCTGTAGACCCACCAGAGAATGCCAGCTTGTTTTTGCCTTTTCAAGTCTTTCCTTGGGATTTCGCAGAGTAGTTGGATGTGTGCTTAGCCCATAGTGTTTGACACTGTCACCATTGTTTACCCAGAACCTCGTGTACCAGGCATGGTTCTCAGCATCAAAATACAGCAGCGCATTAAACCTCCCTCCTGGTGGGTCTGTCTGTTGTGGTACAAAAAGCACCCAGCCAGCATCTGAACGTCAGTGAGATAACGCGGCCAGTGAGCTCGGGTCAAGCACGTTCTTCTCCAGTCACTTTTACTCCATTGTTCCTTTTACTATTCTACAGTCATTAATTTATAAAACAATGCTTTGGTGCAGGAGCAGAGCCTAATCCTCTCCTGCTACTCTTGGTGGGAGTGAGTAAAACTGTCCAGCCTGAAATGTGACCATAATTTGTAGCTCAAAATCTATCTAGACGCATGTAGGTGGAGTTTTGGTTTGGGGCTCTGACCACTTTGGTGTCCCCCGGCAGCACTGCTCCACACAGGCCCCTGCCTTCCCTGGAGCAGGAGGTGAGAATGGGTCTCACTGTCCCTGCGTCCCTGGCCTCACACGCTCACTTAAATTCTTTTACAGGCTGTCAAATTCATTTTTGTTCTTGTGTGTTTCTAATTTTCGCTTGTTCCTCTTTTCCTTTTTCTTTTTCCCTTTTTCTCTTGTACTGGCCTTTGAGTATGTTGTTGCGTCTGAAAAGGTGGGCTGTGCACACCCTGCATTGGAAATAGCTGGATCGCCCTCCGTGCAGTCTCCATCACTTTAAAAGGCAAAAACTTAACAGCTGCCTTGATCCATGTATTATCCTAGTCATCTTTTTATTTTCTAATTTTTTGAATGTTTGCTTTGTTATCACATCACCCACTGTTGTTTGATACCTGTTAAAATCCTTGCTTTGAGGAACCTGTTTGGACCTCCTTATATTTGGTGACAAATGCGCCCTTATTAAATTTGATTGTTTTCAAGAAGTGAGTTACGAATTGATTTAGGCGGCTGCTGAGGGATTATTTTCATGGAGTATTTAAACTTCTAAAGTCAAAGTCTGCAGCATCTTGTTCAATTCCTGCTTTTCCACAAACGTGCTCGGCACGCGGTTCCTGGCTGTCGCTCTGTGACGTGCGTGATGGTGCTGCCTGGCGGGCGGTCACTGGTGAGGAAATGGCCGGCTCATGGGTGAGCAGCTGTTGGAGTAAGCAGTCACCGTTTTTTTTTTTTTGTGCATTCAACTTCAAAGTGCCATTTACTTTACTTTGCCTTCATAAAGGGGCAGAAGCGGGTCTAAAATCCATGCCACTCTTTTGTTCCCTTTACGAGGCTGTTTTTTCTGAGTATCAGGACAACATTGCCTTCTCCTAATTAGCTGGCTCACCTGGATCTGGTGGACACAGGGTCCGCTAAAGGGGACCGTGGCTTCCTCTCTGCTTCAGCCAGTTGGCATGCAGAGCCAGGTCTGTGGTTTGGCTCAGCAGCCATGCAGTCCTCCCTACACAGGACTTTACTTTTAACACATGTTGTCAGTAAGTAGCTGACTCTGTGTCTGTTGCAGCTGACGTCCACCACTGACGGCCGTGTCGTTAGTTTGCCGAGTGAGTCTCCAACACCTAAGTCAGCCGTGTAGGAAGAAGCTTTGACCGACCTAGGACCTTGGATTTTTACCCCCACTCTGGTTCATCTCACCTGGGGGAAGTGTTTGGCCACCACCATCATGCTGGCCATGAGGCCTTGTTTCTTCTTTCATGCTCTGGTCCAAATGTCGACACTTCACCCTTCACTGACTTGGTCTCGCTTGAGACAGGCCAGGCTTTATGAAAGAGTCCATCACATTCTCGGGGGGAAGAGAACAGATGTAAATGTCACAAGAAGAAGGAGTCTAGGCTGTCCGGGTTGACAAATGCAGGCTTGGATCTGTGATGTCTTGGCTGTGCCCTGGACACAGGCCTTTCCCGTGGCTCCTGAGAGCCCAGGGTTCAGAGTGAGAACAGCCTTGCCTGGGTTCCTCCATCCTCATCTGCTTACTGGCAAGTGTGTCTGCTAATTAGGAGCTTCCACAGACCTCGGGCCCTTCAAAGTTCAGACCACGGGAGAACCTTGAGTCCCTTCTCCAGGGCCTCCTTTGTGAGAATCCAGTGCCTACTGAGGTGACCCGTGCCAGGAGATGCCTCCCCATCCAGGGAGCACCCTTCAGAAGATTGTGACTCACTGCACCATGCTATGAGCTTGTGGGGTTCCGGCCGTGGTCCCTGCAGAACCAGACTTGAGATGGGCTTAGCGATGGAAATGACAAGACAGATTCCAGGGCAGGGCTAGGGGGAGGGAACAGGGGAAATTTAATGTGACCTCAAACACATAGGTGGGTGCTGGGGCTGTTACTAATATGGGGAGCGTGGGAGGTACCTCCAGAAATCGAATTCCAGAGTAAATGGTGGACATGAGGCATTTTTAAGATGCCATTTGTCATCCAAGTTAGGACTTCAAAGACGCACTCTGGTCTATGAGCCTGGGGCCCAGGTGAAGGTGCCAGACTAGAGATACACGTTGGGAGTCGTCATTCTTAGCTGGTGCTCACAGCCGTGTAGGTGGATGAGCTCATCTCGAGAGGTGCAGACTGAGGCTGATGGGGGGCAGGGTTGTGCCTCGGTTAGAGGAAAGCCCAGACAATGCAGGTTTGGTGTGTCAGTCAGCGGCAGCGTTTGCGATTTTCAGAGCAATATCATTTAACCTTAAGGGGCGGGGGGTGGGGAGGGCCACCCAGGAAGAAATCTGAAGGGAAGGTTGTGGCCACGTGTGCGCGTCTTAGGACGATGCAGAGGCTGCAGGGTCCAGGGTCCGGGAGGGGAGTCTCCTCAGAAGCTAGAGTTGGAGTGGGGAGAAGGTAGTCACACCCATCTGTGAGGGAGAGAGGGAGGCCTAGGAAATCCCCACCCTACTGGACTCACTTTCCCATGAACAGAAGGCAATCAGACAGAGGATCTGAGGTGAGAAGGGATGAGCGCTGGGAGGGGAGCCAATCTGGAGAATGGTGCTTGGACAGTTTTGGAATAATCTCCCTGCAAAATAGAGTTAAAAATTCTCAGACTCTTAAGAACATTGATGGTGACTGGGGAGGAGACAGTTGTTTTTCTGGCCTCCTAAGGGTAAGTCATGTATCCGGGGACACACAGAAGAATCAGGCAGTCTGTTCCGGGGGCTTGACCCTTACCGGGGGGAACAGAGCAAGTTTGAAGGGGGAGGAGGGCAGCGGAGGGAAACTAGCCAGGCCCCGTGTCAGGTACCAGCCGGCCACCCTACTTGCGTGTTGCATTCACATCCATGCCTCCCAGGTGGGTGGTGGCAGCCCCCTTTTGCAGACTGGGAAGCCTTCTCAGAGGGGTTAAGGAATTGGTCTGTTTTGCGGCTAGTAAATGCTGTAGCAAGATTCAAGCAGGGCCTTGTCAGATTTCAAGAGCATGTTTTCTCTACTAATTCCGGTACCTCCCTGTTTTACGTGGAATGGTGAAGTGGGTCAGTTTTGGAGCCTTTCAGAAAAAGTGCAACTTATGTGCCTCAGGACTGTTTCACAAATCTCAGTGTTCTTTGATGGTTCGGCACCGCAGTGCTTTTCGCCCCACAGAGGTAAGGTCTTACTCCTTTGATGATGATGTGGTTGCAAATGACATACAGGTGCAAAACCAGACTTAGCAGCTTCTGAAGGGAAACTCTCTAGTTCTCCCTTGATAGACTTTCTTCCGCGGGATGTAAATGTGCTGCAGCGTAGGCCTGAGCTTTCCGTATGGAGTGAGGGTTTCATATATAAAGTTAGCATAAAACGGTCAGATGAAGAAAATCGACGTTGACAATTTATTTTTGGGTTTCACTAGACAAGATATACTATCAGTTCATGGCCCTTATAGCGAATGAAATTGAGTACAGAACATTGCATTTCTTCCTTTCTATTTAGTGTTCTCTTACAGCATAAGGCTGCCTGCTTTGGAACATCAGCTCCACCACCAGGGCGCTGTCTTTGTGTTGGTGTGATTGCATTTACTCAGTGCATGTAATCTGGGCTTCCTCAGCCCCAAACACTCCAGTGCAGAATTACGGGCTGTAGCCATCTCTTAGTCACGCAAATACTTCTAAAATTATATGATGCTAGAAAAGAAAAAAGAGAGAGAGAGAGATTGCCCTTATCAAAATTCCTTTCAATTCTAACTGCAAACTGTTGTTGAGCAGCTCTGGTTTCCTTTGGATATGAATATATACATTTCTTTGCATGTAACCTGGATTTTGGACTAGAACACCAAGCTCTTGCTGTCCACAAGCCACAAAAATAGTAACCATATTGCATACGTGTGAAATATTTTATTCTTTTTTTCTGAGAAAGAATCCTTGAATTTGGGACTTCAGCTGTGATTTTTGCTTTTTGCTTCTCCCACCCCTCTTGTAATCTCTCACTCCTTCACACGTCGCCCCCAAGAGGTCGTGGTCTCAAAGGAGCAGGCAAACACCCAGTTGATCTCCATGCAGTGCTGATGTAGAGGGAGCCCAGTCAAGACCTAAAGGACATTATCAGAGAGGACTTCCTGGAAGAAATGGGCTCTACATTCAGTTGTGAGGACATAGTAAGTGTCAGCCAGGAGAAGGCAACAAGAGGATGGCTCACGTGGCAGGAGCAGCCCGGGCAGAGGCCTGGAGGCTTGTGGGGTGGAAACTCGGGGAGTGTGCCTTGTGTGGTCCAGGGTGGAGGGTGCCCTGCTGGGGAGGACACTGAAGATGGCCTTGGGTGGAGGGCTTTGGATGAGTTTGGGTTTTACTAGAACTGACACAGGAGGCAGTGAAGGGTGTCAGCAGGAAGTGACCCTCAGAAAAGGTACTTCTGGTTTTGCTTCTGATATTCTACAGAAAGAAAGGTTGGGACGGGCCAGAGCAGGTATGTCTGTCCCTTTGAGTCCCACCTCGTCATTCATTTATTCACAACACGAGAACTTCTGAGTGGCCAGGGGAGAGAGAGTGGACCCACATTATTAAGCAAAATGTATTTGCTTCTTGGGAGCTTAGCAGTGTCACAAGTTGACTTAGCCTAGAATGTTCTAGGAACAGAGGAACAAAGTGCGGAGGTTGGGGTAGGGAAGGCTTCCTTGAGAAACAGTCAAAATGAGCCTGGAGGCAAGTGGGAAGTAGGAGCAGTTCAGGGGGCCCCTGAGGTCACTGGGGACCTGGGAACTGTGGTGAGGCTGGGTGAGCAGTGTCGGGGGTGGGGCTAGAACTCCACCAGGGAGCCTCTGAAGGGTTTGAAGTGGGGGTGATGTAATCAAATTTGTGCTTTGGGAAGGCTGTCCTGGCTCTGTGTGTATGTGTGTGTGTGTGTGTGTGTGTGTGTGTGTGTGTGTAGCGGGGAAGAGGGGGAGAGTGCCACCAACTGGGGGGGTCATTAGAAGACCATTCACAGATTGGGAGGTGACCCGTGGGAGAGGGGCGTCGGGGCTGCTTGGGGATGGCAGGGGCAGTGTGGATGACGGATTTTCTTATGGGGAGGGCTTGTTAGTGGGGCCGCCCTAGCGGCGCCTTTTGGCTGGAAGAAAACAGATGGAGGCTGCCAGGTGGACTTTCCTCTTCTCTCCTTCCCTGCCTTGTGTGATGATCTTAGCTCAGCCAACATTTGGAACAGAAGAGCTAAGTTCCAGGGTAGCCCAGGACTTTGTTGAGCTCGTTCGCATGAGATCTGATAGGATTTAGGTTTGTGATCAGATCTGCATGTACACTTCGGTAGAAATATCCCATCTTTTGGATTTCCATAGGGGTTTTATTCTTGATAAAAATTGCGTTCTTGGTGAAAGGAAATTTAATACAGCTGTTATCTTTCTCAAAAAAATCATATCTTTTAAGAACATTAATATTCAAAAGAATAGGAATATATAACAATGATAAAGTAAGGCTTTGGTGTAGTTTCTTTGGTTTCTGAGTTAATGTGGACTTATAGCCTTTGCATTACTTAATAGCACATCCTTGTCAGTATTTAAAGAGCTGTTAGGGAGCGCCCCAGGCCCCACCTCTCAAAGCATCATTAAAGTTTGCTCTGAAATAGTGAGGTCATAAAGGTCTTGTTTGCAGAAACCAAACACTTGGTTTATAATATGCAGCATAGCTCCCTTTATAAAATAATAATAGGATCAACATTAAGAATGTGGAAGATAATTGATTTTTTTTGAAATATGAAACATAAACTTTCTTGGGTTAATGTTGCAACTGGAAATTTTGAAATGAAAAATCCTACTCTAATATAATCTACGTGGAATACATATGGGCCTTTCACGATTCAAAAGTAACTGCGCAGTGGTTTTTGAAGTCAGGAGCATTCCAGCTCAGATACTGGCATTGATGGTTGCTGGTTTTCAATGGAAGAGCCTAAATTTGCCTTCTTAGCCGTTTTTTTTTTTTGTTTTTTTTTGTTTTTTTTTTGTAGTGAGAGGGTTGAGTAATGCTTTGCCAGCATGATTTTGGGGAAATTTAGTGTTAGATGTCGTGTACCAGCAGTGAGATATTTCCATGCATTTTATTTTCCGGAGATCACCAGGGCACATGTGGGGTTTGTGCCTGCAGGCAGGGATGCTGCAGTACTCCCTGATCCATCACCGTTTTGTCCTGGAGCTGCTCCGGTCAGTGAATGATTTTCTGTGGCTTGGAGGTAAGGTGGTCGGATGCAGATGATCAGATGTGTAGTTAAAGTGCTATTACTTGAAATAAGAGAAACATAGAAATATGGCTCTAAAAATACAGGATGAGGGAGGAGAATTGTCTGAGCTGCTTGCAGTGGGGAGTCTTCTCAGGTGACTCCCTCACCGTGATCCCTTCCAATATCCGCCCCAGCCCTGCACGGTAATGCTGCCAAAGCAAGCATGCACTTTGCTCAGAAACGCAGTGAATTTCCTTGTGCCTCCATTGGTTGGCTTTTTTTTTTAAAGCACATCTTGCCCTTTGTTTAATGCCATCCCTGCTAGTCACCTCTTATACTCATTCTTCTGGACCTCGTCCATACATAGCTGCTGAATGGATAAACAGAATGTAGTATCTCCATGTAGTGGAACATTATTCAGACGTAAGAGTGAATAAAAAAGAAAAAAAAATAAAGGGGAAGATGAAAAAGGCCACCTGTTCTGGGAAGTCCACCCTGACTGCTCAACCTGCCCTTTTCCCTTTGAAACCCAATACCTTATGCTCCACTCTACTCTTTTTGATAGTACTTACCACCTTCTAATAAACTTTAACGTTTTCAAAAAAAAAACGAAAAACAGAGAGAGATGCTGATACCACTTCAACATCTACGAGCCTTGATAACAGCATGTTAAGTGAAAGGAACCAGACACAATCGGCCACATATTGTTGATTTCAGTGATCTGAATTGCCCAGAATAGGCACACGCAGAGGCAGAGAGCAGGTGATGGTTGCAAGTGGCTGGGTGGAGGGGGGGTGGGGTGTGACTACTAGTGGACAGGGGGTTTCTTTTGGGATGATGGAGTGTTCTGGAGATAGATGATGGTGAGGGCTGCACAGCCGTGAGTGTACAGAAGACTGCTGAGCACTGTCTCTGGGAGTGCCTGTGGTTGGGGCGGCTTTATTTTGGCCTCATCCTGCAATGTGAAGAGTCATCTTCTGCTGTGGCCTTTCTACTCCTGTGAGTGGTGAGGCTCAGACACTTTGCAGAGTCATGATTCGTTTTTCCTCTTTGCTAAGTGTAGGCAAAAAAGGTTTAAGCCTGAGAAATTGCTCCATCTGCAGAAATGACTTTCAGTTTTACATGGTGTAAAAATCTTGAGAGCTTTTTAATCATTGAGGACAGTCTGTGGGGGGAAATAACCCGTGAGGCCTGGGTGACACTGGGAAGAGCTGCGCTTCCATCCCTGACACGAGTGGGGATTTCACCCCCGTTCAGGCATTGAAGGGCCCAGAACCGTGAGCGGAGTTGACACTCGTGAATATTTACGTGTATTCGCTGCTTCATCTTGGATATTAATTTCAAGCTGAGTCAGTTTGTGGCGGCAGCCTCATCCTACATCAGGAATTTATAGTATCTGCTCTTTGAGGTGAAGACCAGACAGACTTGATTATTTAACAGTCTCTCTTGAATTGATATCTCAGATTCCTTTGTCAAAAGGAAAACAGCAGAAATACAGACGTCCTTTAATGCCGATGTGACCTGGAAGGGGTTTAGTCTAAGTGCATCAGTGGCCTTATCTGCGGGTGGGGATGATGATAACAGTGCTTCCCTCAGAGGGCCTGGTGAGGGGGGAGTGAGAAGCACAAATGTAGGACTTACATGTGATGCTCATGAATGACCGAATTTAGTGCTCTCAGCCTGGTGATGCCTCAGGGGCAGAGATGTCAGAACAGAGCAGTCCTAGCTGGAGCTCGATCAGTGTTGGCAGCTGTTACGATCACTATCACCACTGTGGGTTTTCAGGTAGTTTTAAGACTTGGTAATATGAATTCTTGAATAATGTTAAAAGACTAGACATCTCAGATCCAGTTTACATAGTTCTCAAGATTTCCTCTGAGAAATGGATGTTTTTTTCCCCATCTTAAATCTGAGTTGTGTTTCTAAAAAAATTCTGTATTCCTCCATCATTTTGCTTTAATTCTCCATTTCTTAAAAAAATTTTTTAAATGAAGTTACTGGGGACTGAACTGAGGGCCTCATGCATGCTAAGCACATACTCTCCCAAATGAGGTATAGTCTCCCCCCTGTTTTTTTTAAACTTTAGTTTCTTAATATTCAGAGTTTAGAGGCCTCTAATTCTTTTTCTGGAGACTTATCCGTGAACCTGTAAATCTATAATTAATGGACAAAATTGGTGTATTAAAAAAATCAATAGAATATTCTGCAATCCATCCAAAAGGAAATGTTCATTGACTTAAAATGTTTCTCCTTTATGGTGATTTCTACTTTTTGGTCTAGCTTAATTTATTAACTGCCATCCTCATCATCATAATGACCAAACTCGCTCTGAGTGGACACCTACCTAAGGCTAAAATGCTTTCCTCATGTTTTATTTCATAGCAGGTGTTTGAGCGTAGGTATCAGTGTCTCCTTTTTTGCAGCTGAGGGATTTTCAGATGGCGCAGCTTGTCCCAAATCATACGCAGCTGGTGGTGGCTACCTCTGTTCTGGAACCCTGGCTGCACAGGATGCATTTTTAATTACTCCTCTAATCAGCCTCCCATTGATTGGTTTCCCGAACACCTCTAAGTCCATAAATGGCCGATTTTAGTGATCTCAGCCTGATGAGGCCTTGAAAGGAGAGACACCAGTGAGAATGTGAGACAGAGTGGCATAAATTAAAATTGCACATTTTCAGAAATGTTTTATTCTCAGGTAATTACTTAAAAATTTAGTATTTTTTTATTTTATTGCTCTGTAAGCATTAAAACAAAACATTTAAAATAATTATTGTGCAAAAGAGAAGTGGGCTTTGAAAGTCCAACCATTGCTTATGATGTGACATGTTTTTCTCTAGTGGCCCTTATTGACAGATATACTTACAAAGACTGAATTGGTTTTATGTAGTCTTAGTATTGAAGAAAAGATTGTCAGTGAATATTGTAACTAAAATCTTTACTCTTTTCTTTCCTGATGATGAATATGTAATTTGTTTTCATGACTTAAGTACATTTCCTCATTTGTGAAATTTGAGTAATATGGTTTAAGTTGTCTGACTGTGAGAGTTAGACGCCTTGTACACAAAGCACCCAAGATGTGCTTAATAAAAATATGCTGTCACAACGCCAGAGAGTTTAGAAGGATCAACTCTGAATACTAAAGAAGGTGGCTTATTTCTGATGCATATTCAATATGTTTATATATGATATATATGAATATGGTTTAAAGTAACAAGGATTCTTTTTTTTGTATGCAGTATGAAGTTTTAATGAAATCTGTATCATTCTAATGAGACAGGGACTAGTTAAATTGCCTTAAGCAGACGACCTTGAAGATTATTTACTCAGAATATGTATTGTTACATCTAAGAATTCATGTTGCCATGTAACCATCCCCTCAGACATTTAAATTCCTCTGATTCTGAACAGATCCATTAAATTTAGAAAAATCCACATTCATCATTTTCAGGGAGTAAGCTTCTCACTTTTGTGATTAAAGAAAATGTTGATTTTTTTTCCTGCACTCTTAACAGGTTTAAAATATCAAAACATTGATTTGACGTGTCACTTTTTAATAGAGAGAATAAAGCTCATGCTGTATTACTATGTAAATAAATGTTTTTGTATTTCAACAAACTTATATGATTTCTGGTTCTTTGAGAAGTATTTTGCAAGATACTTAGATTATCTGCTTTTGGATAAATACAGATGTGACTTTTATGAATATAGGCCTAGTACAGATCTGTTGGTTTTTGCTACAGTGCAAGACATGAGGCCTAGGGGAACTTTGCTCCGGATTGACAGGAGGACAGATCCCAGGTCTCAGTCTCCCCTCCTGTAAAATGAAGTGGCTGGACTGTATTCTTCCCTCTTCTAAGATGAGTTTCCATGAGCCTGTCTTTTGTTTATATTCAGGACTATTAGCAATATCAGATTAAATACTGAATACCCCTCCCTTCCCCTGAAGCAAAGTGCAGTATGTGGTACACAAGCTTTTAATTACCTGATTCTCGTTTCTCATCCTACAGGCAATTTTTGTGTTGCATGTTTCCCGGCAACCTGGAAGGTCTTTTTAGCCATAGGTGGCACTGTTGCACCTTCTTACAGTCTTAATTTTCCTGTTTTTAAAAGAAGGCTTAAACAATGTGATTTTATTTTGATTTCTTTGCTTAATGCTTCAGAATACCACAATGTACATTGTGTCTGTCTGCCTGGAAAAATTATTCTGCTTATATCTTAGTTTTATTCTGTCATCTCGCTGTGAACTTTTCAGACTTGCTGTGCAAACAATGGCAAAATCGGACTTTTCTTCCAGTGTTAGAAACCAGTGAGCGTGAATTTTATAAAACAGCTCTAAGCGGCCTCTGGAACACCTTAAAGGTGAAAAGTGTATTGAGTTCCCTGAGTATTGACCCCGCCGCTGTGTGCTTATTGGTGGGAGATGATTTGGTACATATAAGAAGGGGTGTAGTGTTTTGACTTGGGTTTGTCTGCACGTGCTGCCACTGAGCCACGTGAGCCTGAGTCAGTTCGTTCTGAGTCTTCCCCTCCTCTGTGAGATGGGGACGCTCGTATCTGCTTTGTAGAATTCTGAGAATTAGAAGTTGTGTAAAGTGTTTACCACAGTGGGTATGTCGAGGGCTCTTAAACTTTTGCTGCTGTTTTGTGTGAAGCCATCATTTGACAGTCTTTGGCAACTACTAAGAAGCACGAAAATAAGAAAAGCTGGTTTTATGATGAAAGATATTTGAGGAGGTTCCATAGATCCTATACCCATAATTTAGCATCAGCAGAGTCAGAACTGTTACACAGTGGCCCTGAAACAATGTTAAGCCACAGAATTTTTTGTTACTTCATATATGTTGGGGCTTAAGGGGATCCAATACTTATACACATGTTGTCTCCAGCAGCCAACTAAGAGATGACACAAAAGAGTAGGCAGGCATTAAATATCTTCTTTGTTACTGATGAAGCCACGTTCTCCATGAACTTCAGGGCTGTGGGTAAATGAGTGTCATGATACTGTGTCCCAGAAGTAGAGACTTACCCTGTCCCAGGTATCTCTGTGCCACAGCGAGCCTTCCCTTGAGAGGATCTGCCCCATCATGCACAGGGATGTCCTGCCATGGAGCTGAGCCTCCCGGGTGCTTCCCAAGGGTGGCCAACCCTGGAGGGAAAGGAAGGGTTTCACATGCCCTGCTTGTCTCCCTGGAATCACACCTCACTCTGTTAGTGTGAGGAGGGCTAGCTATGGACAAGGGGTTAGGGGTGTGAAGGGAGATGCACTCTCCATGGCCCAGAGGAGTGGGGAGGAGGCATCCCCTCCCTCAGTTTAAAGACGTGGTGGGATGGAACAGAAGGGTGCACCCCAAGAGTTTATAAAAGGAGAAATAAGGATTTTCTTTGGGACTTAGACGAGCCAGGAAACACAGAAGATGATTAGAAGGGAGATTTGTAAACCACTGTAATATTAAGTTGAAATTTGTTGAGAACCAAAAATGTGCTACATTCTTTTTTGAGAGTTTTACAGAAATGTATCCTTCAATCTTCTCAACAAGCGAGTAAGGAAGGTTTGATTTTTATCCCAGCTTTACAGTGTGGAAATTGAGGCACACAGAGGGTAAGTTGGCCAAGGTCACAGAAATAGTAAGTGGCAGAGCTGGTATTTAAACCCTGGCTGTCTGGTTTTGAGGCTCACAGAGACGGGCTTTGGATGTTTAGATGTATCTGCATGCCTTGATCTCTGTACGTCTGTGCATCCATTAGCCCAGAAAGGACAGGGAAAGGAGAGTCACGCAGGTGCTCACAGTCGTGTCTCGGCCACTGTCCACGAAGAGTGCACCGTGATTAGCGTTGTTTTCCAGGCAGTAGATCTGTTGGTATAACAGAAATTTAGTCCATTGAGTTAATCTAGAAACCCTTCCTGCTCTACTTCTGTCCATGCTTGCCATGTGACTGCCTGCCCGTGATTGGGCCATTGAGGAGAAAATGTACTCATGTTTGAACTCTGATATTTCAGTCTGGTTCATAGTTTCACGTCTTCTGTTACATTAATAAGTTAAGTTTCTGGTTTTCTTGCATCAGTGTCTCATGCGTTTGGTTAATGTGAAATCAGTCCATGGGAGCCCAGGGGTGCTGACTGCATAATTTTTGAGCACGTTGCGGCACTTCTACCCGTGCAGACCTGACTGGATGATGTCCGCCTTCCACACTTTTTTACCCCAATATCAGGGTCCTATCCCATCCCCGGATGTGAGGCTGGAAGCTTTCTGAGAAGGCCAGTCAGAGGCCAAGTCCACCAATCAGAAAATGATGAACTACCTCAAAGTGGGTTTAATAGAAGAAAAGGGCTTCCAGGTAGTCCGATGGGCTGTTCAAGTCCCTTTGATGAGAAGCTGTCCACTGTCTGTGGTTGAGCTGATTCTTTGCTGTTGAAAAGTCTGGAGTAGATGAAGGGACTTTAAAAAGCAGAAAGGAGTGATTTCAGGTGGTACATCCACACCGGGGAGAAGTGATGAATGACCGCCTGTGTGAGGCATAGAGTCCTACAAACTTCATAAAACAGCTTCAAATGATCTTCCATCTGAGTGCAATTCATATGGGGTCCAGTTCATCACTGGTCACGCTGAGAGGGCAAATATTGATGATGGCAGAAAGGACACAGAGGCATCAAAAAGTTCTCAGTCATGTTCCCTGTTTAAAGGATGTGGCACAGTATAATATATTTGAGCTGGTTTTTCACTGAACAATTTTTGTGTTTTCTGGGACTCCCCAGTGCCCCAAGGTTCCATGCAGCTGGGTGTCCCCTCAGTGCAGCTCCGTCAGCGGTTGCTCTGGGCAGACGCGGTGTCACGGGGAGCTGGACGGTCAGCGTCCCCGGCTTCTCCGAGCTCCGTCTCCTCATCCCAGTGCCGGGTTTCTCATCCGTGTCTACTTAGTAGGGTTGCTGAGAACCACACGTGATGGTTATCAGGTGTGATTTGTGGTTGTCTCTGTGATTGGCATATAGTCAATATTTGATAGAAACACTTGTTTTTTTATTCCAATTGTGGCTCCTAGATTGCAGTGGTTTTTAGTCTGCATTTTTTTATATCTTTACTCATTTTTAAATATGCACTTATTTTTATTTATTTTTTTGGAGGTACTGGGGACTGAAGCCAGGATATTTTGCATGCTAAGCAGGTGGCCTACAACTGAGTAACACCCACCCTCCTTGTCTGCACTTAAAAATAAATATTGTAATACACAAAATAGCTCTTAAACACCATCATGGGACATAGTCTCTGTATGGGCATTTGAACACGTATACTATATCAAGAAGAATAAATGTTGGGACAAACCTTTCTGAATCTGTTAATGTGCTTGAAAACGATCATAGCTAGTGATAAACATGAGACTTGGATCCAGGACTTCTTAGGGTCTGTTTTGTCATCATGGGAAATTACATTCTACAGAGAAGGCTAATTGGGTCTCTTTGATAATTGGATGGTTTAGCAGATGATCAAGGCTTTCAAAAGCTGACAGTTTTGTATGTTAAACTAACTACAAATTTATCTTCTAGAAATTGGAAGTCCTAAGCTTGTGAAGTGCCCAGTAATCCTGGGGGAATATGTCTGTGTCTCTGTGAACGATTGTGTGTGTGATTTCAGGAAGGTAGAAAGAAGTTCCATATAGACTTCTGATATATTTCTCCTCTAGTTTAAGCTGTAGGCATATATTTACACGAATAAATTGATATTCTTTTGTCATTTGGCATATTGGTGGGAATAAGTCGTTCTCATACTTGTTTCAGAAGGGTTGAGGAGCATGAGCTTAGAAAACGGGAGGAGAAAGAGGCCGGGAGGCACTTCACACTCTGTGCAGGATATGAGAAACAGTAGCTTTTCTTTTCTCTTTTCTTCTAAAGCAAACTGGCGCTGAATTGTAACGTACTATTACTCAAAATTGCTTTTCTAATCAGATACAAGTGCCTCAGATTTTTCAAGGCAACATAAGTGATGAAATGTGTTTTAACATTTATCTTTAAAAGTAGTTTTATTTTTCAAGGAAAAGGCTATAGCCTGTTCTTTCTTCCAGTGGCAAAAGAAATTCTCATTGATCTATGTACATGATCTATGTGCTTAGTTTCTTTGGGGTTTTTTGGTTTTTTTAAGTGCTTATTTCATTGTGGTGTGAATGAATGTTTAAAATTTTTGGATTTTCATCTTTAGAACATGCTGATTTATCACAACTGTTAAAAACTTGATTGTTCTTTGGTCGTTGTTTGGTGGAGCACCCTATTGATTTCTGCTGTGTGTTAAAGAGGGAAATTCTTCCTCTAGCCTGCATATCATTAAGTGAATGGCTTGCAGTGTGCCTTTAAAATTCATTGAGTGCATTGAGCATGCTTGTCTAGTGAATTTTGAATTGACTCATAGTATTACTTTGCTTTTTTTCTTTGGCTTTTGCTCCTCTCCACAAGAATTTGAATTCCCTGTTGCATTTTGTATACGTGTTCTTAACAGGGGAAGATATTTTGAATTTTTTTACGGAGGTGGGTTTTCCTATCCCCTCTGAATGCCTTCTATAATTGATACAACAAAAATCTGTTATTGCAGAGCTAAATAATTTCATAAACTATTTTTTGGCTTAATCAGAAACAATGACAAAGAGTGATAATAAAAAATACGAAAACCTTCCTTCCTTTGAAGAATATAAATCAGGTGGTTAGGCTGACGCATGCTTTGTGCCTGACACACTTACTCTCATGTCATTGTGTATCATGATTCGGAGATGGAGATACTTCAGGTTTGTAGATTTTTGTTTTAACATTTTTGTTGAATTCTTTCTTCAGGCTGATGTTTCCTGTTGGGTTTGTGGAATGTGTAAAAGAAGGGAAACAAATGCTTTTTTTTGTTGTTTTCAGGAGGCCTGAGTTGCTGATGAGAAAACAGTTGAGGGTGGGCTGAGGAACAGAGTGACACTCCCTCTCCTCCCGGCTGAAATTGATGAGCAATAAAATCAATTAAGTGTATCGGTATTTGACCAATTGAAGTTAGCGAGCTCATAACTGGCTAGTTATGCCCAATGGAAAGTATTGAATTCACCGGCAGAGTTAGGTGCTTTAACAAGTAGAAGCAGCTTAGAGCAATCAGAAATATCAGTCCTATGACGAGCTATAAAAAGTATATAATATCTTTTATTTCTGAAACTTTTCTAAGTTAAGTTGTGTAGAGCTAAAATTAAGTTTCAAGCACCAGGAGTTATGAGTGTGGGTGGTTGTGTGGGATCGTTATTCAGGGATGTGCATAGACCCTTCTAGAGTGGCTGAAGCTGGCAGGAAAAGATCCAAAACCAGGATTTGTCATCCCAGGGTATTCTCCATAATGGTTCCATGCGGGAGCCCTTGATTGGGTTAACAAATTGTAGCAGACCCAGGCCGCCTGTCAACTTTAAGAAGAAAAACTATGCTTAGTAACTGCTTTGCAAGCAAGCACCTGTGCATCCTCACTCCTGTCTCCTTGCCTTAAAAAGCAGAGACAATGCTTTGCTTGCATAGTTGAGGTTTTAGATAGCACTCTGCTCATTACAAAGCAAGGACCCAGGACCTCAGCTATAAAAGCTGGGCTTGTGTGCTGTTAGATAGTCTGTTATCCCCAAAAAAAGGACCTGGGTGGTCTGGTGGTCTGCTTTTTAATTCACATATCTAAAGAATGTATTTTGTTCCCCTCACCCCATGACTTCCCTAAAGATACACTAAGACTTTGTAGTCATGGTGGATTCTATAATCTCTGTCTCATCCACTTTCCCCAAGTTCCTGCTTACTATCACACAACTGTTAATGACTATTTCCTTTGATTATACACAATAAATATGGGAGCATTTGATAGGCTCGTGGAGTTGGCTCCCTACTCCCTATCGATTGCTGGACTTTTTCCAGTCATGAATAATCATTCCGTGTCTGTAAGATTTCTGCCAGCCAGAACCCACAGTTCCAGGTGAGAAGGATGCAGGTTTATCTCTCCTACCCGAGGGAGAGAGAGTAGAGAATTGAGATCTGCTTCCTTGTGGTCCCTTCCTGCCCCAGGGCAACCCCAGTTCACCTGCAGCCTTCTGGCCTCTGCTCACAAGGCCTCTGTCCCAGGACTGACTGCAGCCTTTTCTTCCCTGTTCAACATTTCCTGTGCCTTTCAGAAGTTGGTCTCTTCTCTGCAATACAACCCTGGCAGATGTGATGGTGGTCGGTGTGCTGGTGGGCAGTGTCACTTGGGGCTCCCGGGAACCATGCTGATTCTCCTGAGTCTCTCATTCGGGGTTACAGAACTGTCGTGCACCGGAGGAAGCCCATTCACGTGAGGTCAACACAGCATTGCATCACTTTCATTTTATATTTGAATTTTCAGTGGAGAAATTATTTGTAGCTAACTGTTCCAGATTTTTGGCCTCCTGCTTTCCTCACCACCATTTCCTTGTTGGCTCTGGTGCTTGTTTTAAGAACCAGGTTTCTTCTCTGGTCATTTTTAGCAGCTGGGCTTGCCGAATCCTTGATCTTCATTTGAAGCAGAATGCTTCTTCGTGATGTCAAACTGATTTTCCTATTTCTGAATATTTCTTGTACACGCAGCAACAGTTTCAAGTGAAATGCTCTTGTCCAATTTCAGTTTACCCACATTTGATGATCTCCTGCTTTCATGCTGAGGGCAGTTTCTTCTTCCTGTAATAAAAGTTAGCAATTTGCATTTACTATGGGAAGGTACTGGCCCAATGTGCTTTTGTTCTTAACAGTTTGAATACAATTCACCCATTAAAATGTACAGCGGTTTTTACTCTATGCCCAGAATTGTGCATTCCAGTCAATCTTAGAATATTTTCATCCCCCAACAGGAAGCCCCGTATACATAAGCAGTTATTCACATCTTCCCCATCCTCCCCCAGCCCCAAGGAGCCACTCTTCTCTCTATGAGGATTTGCCTGTGCTGGACATTTTCATGTAAATCGAGTCATTTCATGTAAATGAAACCATCTATTATGACTGACTTCTTTCACACTGAGTAACGTTTTCAATGTTTGTCAAAGTTGTGGCCTGGGTCAGTATTCTATGCTTTGCAATTGCTGAATAATATTCCACTGTATGACTGGGCCCCACTGTTTACCCATTCATCAGGTGATAGGCATTTTGTTTGTTTCTGCTTTTTGTCTGTGATGAATAATGGCGCCGTGAACATTCCTGTAGGAGTTTTTATGTGGACACTTGTTTTCAGTTCTCTTACGTGTGTGCCCAGAGAGCAGAAAGGCTGGGTCATTCATAAACCAAATGTTTAACTCTCTGAGGACCTTCCAGGCTGTTTTCCAAAGTGGCCTTGCTGTGTTAAGTCCTCACCAGCAAGGGCTGGGATCTCCGCTTCCTCTGTGACCTCATTACTGTTTGTTACTCTCTTTTTGAGTATATCCTATTGTAGTGAGTGTGAAGTAGTTTCTCCTAGTGGTTTTGACTTGATTTCAATTACAGCTAATGATATTGAACATCGTTTCTTTGTGCTTATTGGCCATTTGTATATTTTCCTTGGAAAATACCTTTTCAGATCCATTATTCAATTTTTAATTGAGTTGCCTTTGTATTGTTTAGTTGTAGGAGATATATATTTTTTTTTTTTTAGAGATACAAATTCCTAATCAGATAAATGATTTGAAAAAATTTTCTCCTGTGTGTTGTTTTATCACTTTCTGGATTGTGTCCTTTGAAGCAAAGTTTTCACTTTTGATGAACTCCAATTTATCTCTGTTTTCTTTGTTCCTTGTGCTTTTGGGGTAATATTTAAAATCTGAGGTATTTTATTTAAACTTTTATATATAAAATAACTTAATTTAGGACCGTTCTAGGAGACGGGTGCTGTTGTCCCCAGTCTATGGACAGGAGACTGAGATGCTGAAAATTTCACTGACATATCAGTGTCACAGCTACCCAGTGCTGTGGGAGTTCAGACCCTCATGTTTGTCCCCAACATCTGTGCTTTTCACCAACATGCTCCACTCCTTCCTGGAATCGTTAATGAAAAAGAGTTTCCGTTTTTGATTTCTTGTTAGTTTGTTTTCTCTTTGGGGACCTCATCTCCTCATTTTCCTTGCAGAGGTCAGTGTAGGTTTATTTTAGGTCTCATGTAGGCAGAAGCATTGCTATCAGTTAACTTCTTTATTACTCACTCTCCAGTGATGATTGTTGCTAGTTGACCTAATCAAGTCATGCTTAAGTCTTTCCTGCTCATGACACTAAAAACACAGTCATGACTTACAGAATGCTCAAAGAAGAAAGAACTTGAGTGATTTTATTTTGCTACCCAATCAAACCAATCAAATAAAAACCCCTGTGTTGACACATATATAAGCCCTCCAGAATAGGGTCACTGTCTTCCTTGTGTTTCATTGGTTTGGTCACATTGTCTGGATAGTGCCTTGCTGTCCAGCAGTTTTTTTAGGATACAGTGCTCGTGAACCATTTTAAGGACAGAATTTTGACAACAGACTGTGTTGTTCATTTCACGAGGGAAAAGATCATATAGAAATACTGCTCTGATCTATTTTAAAATTTAGCTTGGAATTTTGAGAAGAGTTCAGGTAACCATAAAAAGATCTTTTTCACTAATTTTAGAACTATCTTAGACACATTATGGTTACATAGCAGAGTAACTTATCAACTAGATTTGACAAGCGGAGTGTATTATTGATTATTTGTTTTAGTTGAAATATTCTACCTGGGATAAAGTAATCAGTGCCCATAAATGAATAAATATGTTTGTATTTCTATGCAACGTGGGAGCAGACTTCATATGTTTCTGTATAATATATACGACTGTGTTTTAATTTGTCTGTCAATGTTTTTATAGTTTTTCAGCAATGTTGTAGCCTTAGAGTTCTTCTAAGAAAATCACCCCTGATTCTAGTGCAGTTTGTACTGCGTATCCTGTCTTATGCATGGGATTCCACTGTCCTCTCAGTGAGGAATTTCCTCTCCTACTGAGGTAGTAGCAGAGTTAAAGGAACTGTGATTTCTAGGCCTTTGCTCTCCATGTGTTTGCAGTTGGCTGTCAACCACGATTCTACCTTTCTTGAGTTTTCATTGTTAAATTAGAATTTTGGAAATAAATATTAATATGTTGCATCGGTCTCCTTAGAATCTTGATGTGTTTGTGCTTTTCAGATGTCAATTTATGAAAAATGTAAATGCACTCTTGTTTTTAAGTAGTCCTTTTTCACTAGATATTTGTTTACCTCTTTATAGTTAAAATATATTTTTCCCAATGAATGAATCGGTGTGCATGTTTTAAAAGATACCTTACTTTTTATTTTTCTTATTGTAAAAGATATATTCATTATAGAGAATTTGGAAAATAAGGATAAACACAATAATAACTTAAAAATGGCCTCTAATATCACTTGGAGATACAGTTGTAAGGTTTGAAATTGAGAATTACAAGTCCTCTCATGTTGTTCTTCTTTTTCAAGTACGTTTTGGTTACTGAGACCCTCGAATTCCCATATGAATTGTAGTAGCAGCTAGTCAGTTTTTGGAGAGGAGCCTGCTGGGATTGTAATCAAAACCACGTTGTATGTATGGATCGCTCTGGGGAGCACTACCACTCCAAGAGTGCTGTCTTCTGATCCAGGAATGTGCGTGGTGTGTCTGTCCAGGTATTTAGGACTTCTTTAATTTTTTTCAACAATGCATTGTGTTTACAGAGTATTATTTTACTTTTTTTCTTTGCCTTTATACTGAGTAAAAGTGTGCAAGTTACCGGGATCAGAAGTGTATTTGAGCCCCGCCAATTGCTGCCACCATGTACGCTGTGCTCTTTCTTTGCCCTGTGTAAAATCTTGCACAAAATAGGACCTCAGTAACTCTCTCTTGAATGAATGATTATATGATTGTAGGATGATGCTTGAGAGTCCTTCTGATGATGTCTTTTTCCCAGCCTTTCCCCTCCTCTTAACTATGCCCTTTCTCTTCCTTTCATCCAGTCTGGTTTTCAGCCTGCCTGTGGCATTGATTTTCCCTGTCTGTACACTCTTCCTTTCACTGGTACATGATAATGTTACATGTGGGCTGTGGAAATTTGCTAGATGTCAAGAAAGTGCAAATCCATTGCATGCTAGTATTTTCATACTGTGGTATTCTTTTATCGATTGAAATTAAATCAGGCTGACCCCCTGAGCCCTCCCGTGAACTCTTTTCTCCTTCCTACATGTGATACTGCTCTGGATGCTGCCTGTGCCCTTCCCCCAGCCTTGGTTTTGGAGTTGAGTAAGTCACCATCACTGAAGCCCTCTCTTTAAAAGATGAAAACATTTGCTCCTTCTCCCTGGTTGGGGACTTGGATGAGATGAGGTACCAGATAAAGAATGCAGCCCCACTTATTCTGACCCCTGCTCTTTCCGTTGTACTCTTTTTGAAATAGTATAGTTCAACAGTATAAAGATTGATTGTGAGCTAATGAGATAGACAAGACAACCGAAAATTTATTAAATATCCTTTCATGCCAGAAACAAATGTATTATACACACAAAAAGCACATAAAGCACGGTAGTACTGTGGTTACAAACATGGGTTTGTGATCGAGTCCTGCTCTAGAGTGACCAGTCCTGTGAGATGGAGAACTGGTAGGTCGGCTTAGCACCTCCCATACTTGTTTCCTGTCCTGCAGAGACGGGGCTCGCTAGGCGTCCCTCCCCCGTAGAAGTGCTGTGGTGTGTAAATGGTGCGCGTGTGCAGCCCGAGCACAGCTGCTCGTTCCTCGTAAGTGCAGGATAGAATGGATTTGCGGAAACAGCTTTATGACCGTCCCGTGTAGACTCTCAGTGCACCAAAGGGATGTCTTATGGTTTGGATGTGGGATTCTCTCTTCTCTAAATACCCAAAAATTGTGTTATTGGGCCTTGCTGATTTGAATCTATTCTTTAGAAAGTACATATTGTAGATATATTTTTCAAGCATGTGTGCTTTTTTCTTTTATTATTTATAGTTCTACCCTCTCATCTCTTGGTGTGACTTTTCATGGAATCCAGGAAACAGTCCTAAGCCACCTGCCTCTCCACACTTCTCCGTGGTGGTTTTCTTCCCTGACTAGAAGAGGGTTTTGCACAGGAAATTTTCTTTCCCCTTTTCTTGGAGTCTCTCTGTTTGTCTGCCCATCTCTCACCTGTCCATGTGTCCATTTATCAACCCACTCATTCTTCTGACTTGTTCCAAGAAGCATATTAGGCAGCTTACAGAAGAACAGATACCAAATAAACAGGTGAGAAAATGGGGCCAAGTTCAGACAGTGAGGCTAGGAGGCGAGATTGTGTGATGGTTGCAGGCGTGAGACATATAAGACTTATAAAATTGCTGTGACTTATAAGATCGACAGCAAGAGTGTGCCTGAGGCTCCCAGCAGACACAGGGAAACAGGGTTTGTGGGAGATTCTCACTGGATGTGACATAAATAAGTGGATGAGGAGAAGCCCAGCCTTTCCAGCTACTAAGGCTTAGGAGAATATTTTGAGTGTCTTCCAAAATCAGAGTATTTCATCTTTTCCTTTGTCAGAGTTCTATGTATAGTTGGTTACATTCTATACATGGAAATTTCTCCAAAACTTCTTCCCACGTGAGTCCCATGGCTCGGAATGGGGTGGTTCTGCTCATTGACGGGTGTTGGTCAGAAACAGAAAATGATATCCTCCAAGAAGCCTGGGATTTGTCAGTTATGTTTTGTCAGTGCTGTTGACTTCAGAAAATGCTTTCACAGTTCCTCTCCATCTGAGGCGGCAGCATGCTCTCTTAGCAGCATCAGGAGCTCAGGGCCACGGGATGGTGGGGGCTGACTGCACTGCCGTCAAGACAGCTGAGGTAGTCACTGCAGGCATGGTGCTTTCATGTAGTGCATTTCATGTTCTTTAATAGATTTCAACAGGGAGTTAATTGAGTTAATTAACATTCAGTAAATATGATGCTTTGTTTTAAAGACAGTTATAGGCAGAATATAAGCTGTGAAGACTTTAAAAACGGTTTCATTACTGAAATTTCAGCAGGGAAGATTTAGTTTATCTTATTTATGCCTCTCTTTTACAGTAACAAAGAAAGAAGACAGAAAAAGCAGAGGATGGTTTCTGTTCTTCCTCTCGGCTTGCAGGTGCCCTCACCTCCAGTGGCATCCATCCAGACACCAGCACTGACACTGGCCGTGCTCAGAACTGCCTCAGGCCTGAAGACACAACTGACAAATAGAAGGGGGCCATGCCCTGTTACAGCAGGTGCTCTCACTTTGTGGGTCCTTATGTAACTGCGCATTGTTATTCAGGATCGGCCGTTCTACATTGTGTGACGCTGCTGCGGTGTCTCCTAGTTATTTGTTTCTGTAAGTACTCATGTATTTTCTCCAATGCATGGTACTAGACATCTAAAAATGCTTTTTTCAGATGAAAAATAATGTCTATTTAATATAAGAAGTCTGAAAAAAGGGGCAAAATAGGGTATCCTTGTCCCACTACTCAGAGACAGTAATTAACACTTTAACATCTATTTTCTGTTCTTTTCGTCAGTGTGTATCAACTCTGTCATAAAAACCAGCGAGCACTCTGTGCCTGTTTACTGTGTGGAGACCTCCATTTTCCATTCGGCTTATTACATGTTTTTCTGCAATATTCTATCTCCCCTGGCATGTTTTTTAATGACCAGTATAGCATTCTGTCTTGTGGAGGCATCGTCCATTTTACTTCGGACTTAAATAAACTTTTAAATTCAAGTATACTTAACTGAAATAGTGAAAAGAGAACTGTGGTGGTACCGAAAGGCCCCTACATCCCTTCCCCTTTTTTTCCTGAGAGTAAAAACTGCTGACAATGTGGTGTATATATTTCATGACCTTTATGCCTATGACATATATATATACCCATAAATACATACATACCTACATACATACACGTATATGAAAAATCTATGTATATGTGTGTGTATATATGCTTTATTGAAAAATAAGACCATACTATATGTGTTCTGCAGCTCGCTTTATTCACTCACGGGTATATCATAGACGTCCTCCCACTCCAGAATCACCCGGTCCTTTCAGATAGAGTGGAGGGGTCTCCTGATGTGCTGGGGTGGTCTCTTGTGCAAGGACAACTTTGGTGGGAGAGTGATGTGGACAAGGCCCTGGAGCATGCCGAATCGCCGGCCCCTTCAGAGCCCACATCTTGCCGTCATTTACCGCATCATTTTCTTGATGTTGGACCCTTAAGTTTTCTCCATTTTCCACTGTCAGAAAGGATGTTTGACTGGCATCCCTCTTGTACAAACATACCTGTGATCTTGTATGTGTATTCCTTTAGTTAAGGCTTCTGGGAATTTAGTCCCTGGATGTGACATTTACAGTCATCACAGGCTCCTTTCAAGTGACTCTAGAAATTGCTTCTCCAGTGGGGAATGAAAAGATGTAGAATAAATTATGTAACCAATTCTCTATCACTGGATATGATTTCACTTCAGCTTTTCATCCCACCATTTTAAACAGTGCTGTGTAAATTCTCTGATGAGTACATCTTTTGAACTGATTTTTTTTCTAAATGAAATGATTCCTAGAAGTTGAGTTGAGTCTGTGTGTACACACGTTTTTCAGATTTTACATATCCATTGACATGTCATCCTCCAAAATGTCGCTCACAGTTTGTTCTCTCACAGATGGACACTAGCTAGAATATCTTTTATAAATATTTGCCAATATGATGAGCAAAAGTGCTTTTTCATTGTTTTAGTTTGTATGTGATGACCAGTGAGGTATTGAGCATTTTTCACTCATTAGCCATCTGACTTTTTAAAAGTGAATGATCCCTTTTGTCCTTTCCACACATTTAAGTGAGGGAGCTTCTTGTTGCTTTGTAACAGCTCTTTGTATGTTATGAACATTAACCCCTTGTCTTCATCAACATGTATCACAGAGCTTTTTCTTGTCATTTCTTGCCTTTCATTTTGTTCAGTAGGTTTTTTATTTTCGTTGTGGCCCAAAATATTTTTAAGATTGTAAATGTCTTCCTTTTGGGTTTTATCTTTGGTATTATTCTTAGAAACACTTTCTTATAATGATATAAATATCTTCTGTAAGTTTTTTTAATCTCTAAGATGGAGATGATAATAGTACTTGTTATAGTGAGGAGAAGTTGAATTAATATGAGCAAAGAGTTGCATTTGTTGTTATTAGTATTTTAATATTTACATCACTATCTGTAATTTTTCTTGTGGTCATTAGCACAGGAATAGAATTTGTTCTTTCCAGGTGATTCTCCGATTGTCCCAGGACAATTATTGAATTCATACTTTGCTCTTTGATTTGAAATCCCACCTGAACAATATACTTATGCACACTAGAGTCTCTTTTTGAGCTCATGGTTTATTTCTGTCAATTTTAATTCCTTACTTCAGCGCTATATCTTACATATTGTAAAAATTTATTTAATAACTGAAAGTGTGATTTTTTTTTGATTCTTTTCTTCCATCCCAAATTTTCTTGGCTAGTGTTATGACTTTATTATTCCTGAAGAATTCTAAAATAATTTGTTCAAGTTAAAAAAAAACAGATAAGTGTTTTCATGGGATCTTTTAGTAAGTTTTGAATTATCTTTAGGAGAACGTACATCTTTACAAAACTGCTTTCCTCCATGCAATATGTTGATGTCTCTACATTCACACCTCTTACTTTACTCCTCAGTAGAGTCCAGTAGTTTTCTCCATGTAGAACATGGGCTTTAATTTTGAGTTTATTCCAGATTATTGTTGATGTCTTTGTTAATTCTGTAAGTGAGAATTTTTTGCTATTATATTTTGTAACTGTTAAAACTGACACCTAGGAAGGCAGATTCGGTTTGTAAATACTCACTTTGTAAATTGTCATTTAAAATTGTAAGTATTAAGTACTTGTTCCAGAATCCTTTCTTTTCTGTTTTTAAAAATTTGTTTCCAAGATTATCAAAATGGTCATAGCTAAGTAGTATATTTGGGGAGACAGATGGAGAGAGGTAGTGTGGCTCATGTACAAACTCTGAACAGTTTCATGGCTGCATTTAGGCTGGAGAAGCTGCAAAAGAGCCCAAGTTAGACTGGGGATGGCTTTTTATGCACTTGAAAGCCAGCTTTCCTAACTTTATGGTGAAGCCTGGTGGGCGTGGCAGGTAGATGATCAAGGTCCCATGGAGGCCATTTGCTGCACAGAGCACTGTGACTGTGAGAACTGGAATCCATCGCCATGGGAAATGCTTGGTGCCAGGAACACTGCAGGGGAGCTGGGGAGCCTGTGTGTTAAGGATTTTCCAGCCCTGGGAGTGGGAAGATCAGACTCTGCATTCAGATCTGAGTGTGACTTCATCCTCTCTTGTTTACTGGTCCTCTGACTTTTGTCAAGTTATACATCCTCTTTGAACTCCTGTTTTCTTGTCTCTCAAAACAGGAGAATTACGGTCTGCTGCTAGAGTGTTTGATCAGGGTAAATGATTTGTGTCTATAAGATGACACGTACTGTCACAAGTTCAGTGAGAAATGGGCTGTTGCCTCTTCTTCTGCAACTCAGTGTTCGACAAGACATCGGGGGAAAGCCAGTCCCTAGTTTGTGTGTGATGCAAGTAGGAACAAAATTAATGTCTTGCCTTTCCCTAGCAGTATTCGTACTCCTTTGCTTCATTTACTTCTTTCCTCCTTTCCTTTCCCCTTTCCCCTCCTCCACCATAAGGGCCTGAGACGCTCTCAGAACACTAGATTCAAATTACTTTAAATGTTGTCTCATCTTCATGAAATGACAGTAAGATAAAAAAATCTATAAATATCCCAGAATTCATTGTATTTGATTTACACACACACGCAAACACACACGCACAAACACACACAATCAGGCTACCTCCCACTTGCTGAGGGAGAAGGAACACTTTTTCTGTGTTTCCATTCACTGAGAGTGAGAACAAAGTCTCTTATGCAGACTTTCTCCCGGCTTCTTGCATGGTGTTTTTAATTGGATTCCTGCTTTGTTGCCATAGAATTATTCTCCTAATAGAAGAGAGGAAGTGGAGATATAGACATTCTGCTGAGATTTTGGTTTCATCATATTTGAGTTGGAAAGTACTTAAGAGCATAGAGCCGTAACTTTTTATGGGTGAGAATCCATGATGTTGTAACTTGGACAAGAACCTGGGTCTTCTGCCATCGTTTCCATGCGGGCGAAGAGGCAACTGGACAGGGGATGGCAGGGGTCCTTCTTGCTTGAGTTCCAGGGTCTTGTTAGTTTTCATTGCTCACCTGCCTTTAGTTTATGTCCATGTGACCTCTCATGGGAAGTCCACTCTGTCCTGGTAGACTGAGTTGCTAATCAGCAAAAAGCTCTGGATCCACTCATATTTCCCAGAGTTTTTCTGCTGACCTGCTGACACTTTATATAAATGAGGCCTAAGAAACTACTGAATATAAAATTCTTATTGATATCAGTTTCCCTCGAATTCCATAGGAATGGGGTGCTGTCTCAGGCTGTCTAAGGCTAGATCTGAACAAAGATATGGTGATAGGCTGTGCTCCTGGACCCTCCACAGTCAAATGGGATTTCCACCTAGTTTTTAGAATCAGGCAGATGAGTTCAAATCTTGCGTTTACCAGTTATTAGCTCTGTGACCTTTGGGAAGAAACTGTACTTCTTTGTGTCCAATTTTCTTTGTCTGTAAGTAAGTTCAGTAAATATTTTAAGGTTTTTTTTTATAGAATTGAATGAGCTAATTCCCTCATTTATACCTAAAATACTGATCATGTGGTTCTATGTTGGTGCCTTGGTAGTTGATTACTAAGGAACTCGGCAGTGAGAATGTGGGTGGTGGACCCTTGGATCATAGAGCTTATATTCCAGGATATGATTGTAAAAGACTGGATGTGCAGTGGATTTTTAGTAAATATCCATACCTTTCCTAATCCACATTGATTGTTTTTATATCGTTACACTAATATATGAACAATTTTTTATTGCAATTTAAATATCTTTTTACTATTTAAAATATGCAGCTATAACAAAAATACATGAAATAAATAGATTTGACTTTTATTTTCTTTTCAATAAGCAAAACAAATAAAATAGAAAACAAAAAAGTTTTGAAGGAGTAGAAATAATTTTATTTCCATGGAATCAATTCCCTATGTTAGGTTTTTTGGTTGTGTTGCTAAACAGCATATAAAATTTATAGGTTGTGACATATTGGAAATGAGGAAACAGTGGAGACATACTA
The DNA here is from genome assembly GCF_048773025.1 of Camelus bactrianus. Classification (NCBI taxonomy): domain Eukaryota; kingdom Metazoa; phylum Chordata; class Mammalia; order Artiodactyla; family Camelidae; genus Camelus; species Camelus bactrianus. The sequence goes on from NC_133558.1 coordinate 42,278,147, forward strand.
CCTCCAATGAAGTCATTTAGTTACCACGTCAAAGCTAGTTCTGCTTCCTGAATGACAGGCCAGTAAATCGGGAGATGAGGTGTTAGAGCAAGGAATAGTGACTTTATTTGAAAAGCTGGCAGACCCAGAAGATGGCATACTGATATCCTGGAGAACCCTCTTCCCCACGTCAGAATTCAGTTTCATTTTTTAATAAAAAGGGGCGGGGGTGTGGTTGGTTCATGCAAACTTCTTGCTGTACGAATTGATTTCCTTGGAATCCTTTGTTCTTGCAGCTGTCCATGTGGGTCAAATCATGGTGACCCTTTAAAACCTCCAAAAAAAAAAAAACCAGTTTATTCTCTATTTTGCAACTTGCCATCTCTACATAAGTGTAGAAGAGCTAACATCCTTAAAGGTCAGAGCCCGCAGAATAGGCCCTCCTGGATATTTCAGGCTAAAGGCAACTTTCTTTTACAAAAGGTGCAGAGCTAGCATGTCTGAGCCTAGAAAAGAGGGCACAGGTTTAAAGCCAAAGGAACACATCTAACATGAAGTCAAATTTTTTCTTTTCTATTAAAATTTCTTTTTCCACCTCATAAATAATTTTAGTAAGGAACATGAACATTTTTTAAATTTTCTTCTCAATAATGGATAAATGAGCCAACTACATTTTTGTGAGCAGGGATGCTGTGCTTGCCTTGGGGTCACAGCAAACTCTTGTTGGGGGTGGTTGACCCTGCAACATGTCTGATGCCCTGTGAGTGTTGGTGAGGGTCTCCCTAACCTGGGGCTCTCTTCAAGAACCATATGGGCATTGACCTCTGGAGACCCCTTTTTCAGCTGCAGGAAATTTTTTCAGATACTGTGATTGAAAAATCACTCCAGCTGGGGATAAGTAGGGAATAAAGGAAGAGGAAAAGTGCTTGGAGTAAAGTAGAAGAGAAGGACAGAATATTAGGGAGCCTGGGGGCTTGGAAGCGGGGCTTCGGGAGAGAGACGAGGAGAGGTGGGGAGGTGCCCGTCTCCGGAACCAGCTCCTGCAACTGTCCGTGCGCCCAAGCCACACAGCATTTAATTGGCCCAGGACGCTATCCTGTCTGGATGTCACCCTGGGCAGAACCTTGAGAATCGAAGGTAAGGGGTGGGCAGCACTCACCTAGGGGTCACTGAAGGCTTTAGTCAAGTCCACAGTGCCTTTTATAGTCATGTGTCTTCACTTGCCCTTTATCTTAGGATCTGAGGAGCAGGAGCAAGGAACTCAGGGAGAGATCCAGGGAGACATCTGACTCTGTTAAGAGACGACAGTCACAGCGACACGGGGAGCGAAGACACTTGCAGCAAAGCAAAATGACTTCACGATTGCATCAGAGCTGCAGGTGTGAGAGAGCCTAAGCCTGTCTCAGAGTGCAGGGGACAAGTGGAAAGGAATGGTAAAATTTCCACTGACAATTGAAATTTTGTTTAATAGCCTGCTACTCTTAATTGTATCTCTTCATTGTATGTAGGTGTATTTCTGTGAGCATTTATAGGTTCACACAACACCAGCACCTCTTGCCCCCATCGGGGATGGGCTTTCTCAAGCACAGTGCACCTCATGCTTGGGTGGGCCATGCTGCGGGTCCTCGCCTGGTGCCGGGCTGCTGCAGGGCACTGAGTCCCCAAGGCACGGGCTGTGAGACACGACAGGAACTTCTCAGCTCATGACTGAGGGCCTCCGTTTCCCCCTGCAGTGTAAGAATGCCGGTGACTGAGTTAGAAGCATGCTTCGAAGCTGTCCGTGTACTTGCCATCCAGAAGCAGAGCCTGGGAGCTTCCGAATTTCTCCAGAATGCGGTTTACATTCACCTTGACAGGTGAGTGTATGTCCTTTTACAAGTGGAGGAATTACTGCCGTTTCCCTGGAACTTACTCACCACTAGTCTATCTGATTTTCCTTTGCTAGGATTCAGTATAGCCTGCTAAAAATTCTGGAGTCAGATCTTGAAACCCTGATGAAGAGGATTATTTATTTTATTTCTTTATATGATAGTATTTTACTTTCAAAATTCAGAGTTTTCAGTTCATTGAGGAATTTTTTCGGGGGTTGGAGAATCAACGTTGCTCTTACCATCTTTGTGACCTGTTGCTATATGCCTCTCACCTGTCTTCTGTCACTTGTGAGGCGGTTCCACTTGTGACCCTGTCCGGGTTGTTCATGGTATAAAACATAAAGTCTGTAAAAGTACAGTCCCTTTTACTCCGAAGACATTCCACAGGTACTACTTAAATCTGGGTGTGGTTTTTAGAAGACAGAATCATTAGAACATGTACTTGCAGGTTGCTAGTGCAAAATCCCCAAATCAATAGTCTAGCTCAACATCTAAAATCTTTCTAATCTACCTTGGATATGTATGGATAAGTGAAGCAGTTTGCTAAGAAATCAAGACCAGGTTTAGAATACAGGCTGGTGTAGCTCAGCAGGTCCTCCCATGCTGATGCTCTGCCAGAGGGTGGGGCCAAGGGGAGAGGGCGTGTCCTGCCCTCCCTGAGCTGACAGTTTGATGGCAAAGACCTTCATCAGGTGAAGAACAGGGAGTTTCTTCTAAGAAAAGTGAGTTTGAAAAGAGTCCTATAAGCGCGGGAGTGACACAATCCCATTTGTCTCAAGTAGGGGAGAACGGCTGTAGGGCCACTTGGGAGACTCGTGAGTCCAGGTGTGCAGTGTTGTTGGCTTCCACTTGAGCGGTGGGACGGTCAGTGGGTAACAGCGAACAGATTGAAGACATGTTTCGATGGTAAAAAGGAAAGGATGAATGTTGTCTGTGAAGTTAGAATGGATTAAGGCCCAGGTTTCTGGGTGGATTAATGAGGTAAATGATAGTCCTTCTGTGCTGTGATGAGGGAAACCTGCAGAGGGAGTTCTGGGGAAAATCTGATGAGTTCAGTTGTGGGTAAAGTGAAAGGCTGCTTGATGTGTGGACTGGGAGCTCTGGTGAGAGCCAGTAGTGAGTAGGGTGAGGGTAGAGAGACTTTCAAATCATTTTGTCTTGTGAACATACAAATAAGTATGAGCAATGACACACTTAACACCTCTATATTCTGGATTTAAAACCCAGTAACATTTTGCTTTATTGACTGCAGAGGTTCTTAATTTTTTTAACAGAAATAAAATAAATAGAAACAAAATAGTGCAGTTAATCAACATCTTAGAGTTGATGTGTGTCCTTGTATATATTTTGATACCTCATCTGTTTATAACTATAATCTACAAAAAGTTAACTTGCTTAGCATAAGAGTTAAACAGAGGGACGTGACACACACTGTTAGGGGTTGCAGCTGATTACCTTGGGCAAATTATGTCGCCTCTCTGTGCCTTAGTTGCATCTTCTGTGACTGCCCCTGGGCCCCTCATCACAGCTGATTTCCTAGACTTGATGTTGGGAGGGAGGCTGCTGAACGGAGTAAGAAGTGGCAACTGCTAGGGATACTGAAGAGAGAGACAAAAGCAGATTAAAGCCTATAAACTTAGTACAAATACCCTCAAAAGAGAAAGAATCCCGCAGTGCTTTGAGCCACTTAGCGTAAGGAAAAGAAAATCACGTGGGCCCAATTCTCTTTAACATTTGAGTATTGTGGGTGGGAGGGTGTCATCAATAAAGTGTCGAGAAAAGGCCTTTTGGTTTCCCTTGACGTTTCCAGTAAGGGTGGGTAGCATAAGCAAAACCCCCCCGGTTCACACTGGAAGGTGCCTTTTTGTGCAAAACTGACCAAAGTTTGGAAACCAGTCTTCAGCGGTGCTGGCAAATGAAGAGAATTCTGGTTTGGGTGGGGCACTTGCTGTGACTTCCAGGTGACCTGCTGGCTGGGGACTGTGAGGCGGGCAGCAGGTTTGCAGTGAGACCCGGGCATAATCCCTGGCTCTGAGGCTGCTAGTCTGATTAGTCCCCTGGGCACCCGCAGTCCTAATGGGGCAGCTCGGGGTGTGGCCTGGGACACCTGCCATGCTGAGGGCGAAAAGAGGGCTTCCCTGAGGGGGTGTCCCTGCGGAGAGTGGAAACGTCCTCCTGCAGAGGAGGAAGAGCCTCTGAGCGGGGTGCTGGATGCACAGGCAAGACCACCCTGAGCACGGAGGGTTTGGGGAGCCGGAGGTCATACAGTGGCCCGAGCAGCCTTGTTCCTGAGAGACTGGAGGTAAAAGATGCTGAAAAGGCAGGCTAGGTTCAGACCCTGTGGTGGGTTATGAGTGACAGTAAAGGACTGGTCAGGCAGGCACGAGAGAACCCTGTGGGCGTCCCAGCTGGGGCATCAAGCCGGAGGGAGGAGCAGAGTTATGGACTTTGCCACTTATTAGCTGTGTGACTTTGAGCAATATCACCCCAGTTTTCTCTATATATATCTTCATCTGTAAAGTGACACAGTGACAAGCTCGTGTCATCAGAAGGCTTAGTTTAGGTCTGATCCTCTGTGTCCAGTCCTGTCAGTGCTGCCCTGTGAGGTTCTGCAGCGGCTGCTCTTACCCTGAGATGGGAGGGCGTAGAGGGACATTGTAGCACCCGAGGGCAGGATGGGTTTGCTTTAAAAGCAGACATGTTGCCGCCTGCAGCTGCAGGTCGTGGAGAGAACTTTGGAGGCCTTAGCGTCGTCTTAAGACTTGTTTTCACTTAGGGACCGGATTTGCCTTTGCAGATTAATGTTGAAGATTTGGGCTTCTGGCAAAGCTGTTTTCAGAGATGGGTACATACGTAACATATCGTATAAAATAAAATGATTTTCTTAACGTGTGGGACTTTGCAGCTGTTGGGAACACCTCTGTTGCCCTGGTCTCCACGGAGGACACTAGTGGTCAGCAGAGCGTGCGGGAGGACAGGCAACCCACAGTGCTTTTGCCGGCTGTTCTCCCCAGTAGGGCAGTCTGCTGAGTTGACTCTTCTCTAAGTTTGGTTACCAGATGAGCAGACAGCAAAGTAATGAGTACTGGTGAGACTGTATAATGACAGGAAGAAAGAGGAACCAGTAGTTTTTCAGGACTAGAACACGCTTTTGGTTCCTGGTCCAGTGTATTCCATTACAGAAGTGATGAGTTGTGTCTATTCTGGGACTTGATTGAAATAAATGTTCAGCCTAAAATTAAGAGTTGTGTTTCATTTGGTGGGAGGACTCGAGCCGGGATGACAGCCTCTCAGATCACTCTGAGGAACTGCTCCCAAGAGGTATGGGAAGAGCTAGGATATACAGGAGCTTTACAACAAAGACCAGGTAGTTGGAACAATAAAAGATTGCTTGTTATCTAAAGAAAGCCAGGTATCTCAAGTTAAAGTATTTAGTGGTTTTCTATGTATGGGAGGAAGCAAACATTTGGACTCACTGAATTCATACTTTAACAAGCACCTAGCTATCTAGGGCAAGTATCTTGTCCTTTCTTATTCTGAGTCTGCTCAGAGGGCACCAATATGAGTGGCTGAGAGGCTGGGCTGCAGGCCTGTCCTCGCTGGGGTGTGGCAGCGGCTGCTGTTGGCTTGGCTTCAGGATTCTTTGTTTACTGACATGGTTGCAGTATTTTCTTTCACATTGTAGTACTTTCATTCACAGTGCTCCCCCTTTGTCCTAAATTCAACCAATATTTTTAGAGACGTTTCATGACCAATTTTGTCCCACGGTGTTAGGATGGCTCATTCCTAGTTCAGGTGAAGTATCTTCTGAGCTGCCATTCAAGGTGTTAGTTTTTATCAGACCCTGTTGATACTAAAAGTTCTCTGGATCGCCTGTCTTACTAGTCTATTATGATCCAGGAATTGTTTACCCTTCGTTGCTCATTACCATAACTAGAATCACACTATTATAATTATTTTACACAGAGTTATAAATTTTATCTATTCCTTCAAGATGTTTAGCCATCATCAATCTTGTAGGCCTAGTTACACATTGGGAAATGTAATAGACAACAATTTTATTATATAGACAGGATATAAGTAATTCAGCTAGTAACGTTTATAAAGTCATGAGTAAGAATTTAATAGTCGAGAAGTTATATTTTTGGATTAAAATTTTCCTTGTGTTCCTGATTGAGTTTGAGTAATCTTATGAGAAATTTCATATTTATGGTCAGGGTCAGAGCAGGTATTAATTGGCCAGGTGAGGCCTCCCACCTTGTAAGATCAACAGTGGCCTAAACAGAACTATAATTTCTTTTTAGAATAACGTTTCTGAGGCTATCTAGTTAGAGCCTTGGAGTAGGGAAACCCACCAAGGTAACACAGAAGTACTAGACATAGGTAATTTACCATAAACTTAACAGTTGGAGTAGTTCATAATCAAAGGTAGGAGAAATTATCAAAGTAATTGGCATACAGGCCTGGTTCGGTGTCTTGGGTCTGCAGTCTTCTTCAGATGTTGTCTTCTTCTCATCCTGACCTGTTAGATTCTTCTCCATTTGGGCATTGTTTTAAGGTGAGCAGTGCTCTATAGGCCAGTGCACTGCAGGGGCTGTTTCTGATAGGAAATGAATCTGAAAGTCCGTTTCCTTCAGCTTTGGTGTGTATGGTCTAGTTAAGAGTACCTGATAAAGGATCCTTCCATTCAGGTTGGAGACAGTTCTTTAAGTCATGCCTGTTCCAGTATTTATAATACCCTGGCTGCTGGTCATGGGGCATTGGAACTTTACCAAGGATAGATTACTGAATCTCAGAAACAAACCTAGGGTATTCTTTTCATAATTCAATTAACCTTTACAGCAATGTGACATAACAGCAAGGAATGATCTGGGAAATGTCTTAGTAAATATAGACCTCAATTAACAAAACTAGAAATTAATATCCACTAAAATATAATCTTTTTTCTCTCTAAAGTTACCCTCAGTTTTCTCAAATATAGTCAAATCAAGATTAATTTATTTACAAGCTAATTCTGATTATTTGATTATATAGGCTTTTTTTTAAATTGGCTGTGTTTGAACTTTTAATAAGGACTCTCAGTGTAGAATGTTAATAAGGTTTTCTTAGGCCCAGAATGCCTTGTCAAGGGCTTGTCATGGATTTCTGCCTTACAGATTTAGGTAAATTCTTTTCTCTTTAAAATCCTTAAAATACTTTGAGATTGCTATATCTGTTAGGGGATGATCTTCCTCATTTGTCTGATAGAGCCACTGGGGACCTTAGAGTTTTTAGTCTCTTGAGGGATCAGATAGAGAGAAAAGATAACTGTTCCAAGTCTGCATACATAAGTATAATTTATCAAATTTCTGTGAATCATAACTAGCTTAAGGAGAAGAGTTTCTTTATGTCTGGGAAACAGGTTAAAAGCCAGTAGTATTTCAGACAAAATCAAAAATTATGACCATATTCACCAGTTTACTCAGTCCAATGTAACTAATTCTTTTACTCTGAGTTTTCATTAGACCTTTAAAATTTCTTACCCAGTTTAGTTCAGTGCTATAGTTTGAAATTTATTTGAAATCAATAAATCTCCTTGAAGAGAAAGCAATTTGCAGAATCATCAGAAGGAAACAATTAACTGTATATAAATGACAAGTGATTTAAAAGCATGGTTAAACAACGTTACATTATAATCATTAAAGAAAGCTGGTCACTATAACTAGAATTATGACTGGTAACATTTCAGATATACCAGAATTTTAGGGAATCCATATAATTTCTAGAATATCTATATTAATAATATTTTCTCATACAATATAACCTAGGAAGATCTATTATTCATTTGATAATACCATGTTATTTAACATGCCAAATGAAACTTACTAGTTTAAAATCTCTCTTTGGGATGTTTCAGGGGCCCTCTGTAGCATCCCAAACTTAACTGGAGATTAAAAGAACTTTAATTAGAAATTGATATTTGGGGAGCTTGTTAAAAGTTTTCAGAACACTTGGTCAGATAAACATATAGATCACTGTAAAGTAGTTCTTTTTCATTAACAAGAAAATACATTAAAGGTAAAAGCAGAACAGGTCAGTTATGTGGTATAAGAAGCTTTACAATATTTTACTGAAAGTGGATTAACATTTTAAGAAAATTTGTCATCTTAACAGAGAGAAAACCAAATCTAGTCTTGTACCAGATTACTTCTAAGATTCATTTACTTTGCCCAAGTTGATCTAAACTTAGACAATTCCGACAACGTACAAAACTCTTTCCTCAGGGTTCCTCTTCCACAAGCGTTCCACAGCTTTCTATACTCACATTAGTGTGTCCTTTATTTTCTCTTCCATTCAGAAGTAACCAGCTTCAGAAGAAAGTCACTATTTTTTATTAACAAAATATAATTACATTCATATATCTTCCTTTACACATTTATCTTGCTTTCCTAGGATACTGAGATTGTACCCTTAATAATAGAGATTTTTTTCAGGGTAGCACCAACCATTTATTAATATTTCTAAACACATTTAGTTTCTCTGTAAGGGTAAATTAAATGTTAAATAATTCATATTTCAATCTTATTTTATCTGAAAGTGTCATAGCTATTTAATAAAATCCTATCATTTAACTTAATTTAGCACAACTCTAGAATTTAAAGATACCAAACATTTAGAGATTATCTTAACCATACATTTTAAAAATATATTTTAAAAATTTACCCAAAGCTCTCATCTCATTTGCATTTAATTTACTTAAAATTTTACTGCACCACATTACTATTTTTTTTTCTTGACAATTCTGCAACAGATATAACAGGATCTTATTTGACTTTCATTAAAACTAGGTACAGTAAAGGTATTGTACTTAATATTGATGACTTTAAAGATGTCTATATTAATTAGAACATACTTAAACTAAACAATATCAAATATTATCTTAATATTGAATATTTTCCAGTTCACGTGACGCTGAAAGTCAATTTGGTCAGTTTTTATTTTAAAAATACTTAATTTGTAAGCTCTTATTTTTTTTTATGTCAATTAAGCAGAGATCTTTGACTTTGATTTTTTTTTCAGCTGTAGAAATATCTCACATCTATAATGTGTACGCAGGCTTATAAACAGACAAAAGCTAGAGATCTCATAGGTTCACTTTAATACTTACTTATAAGATAGGTATAATAATTGTTGGAGTAAGCTGAATTTGCTTGCTGAAATCACTAAGGCTTACTATTTATGAAACTGACATTTAAGATTTCTTGACAAATGCTGAAGGACGCGTCAGAGTTCTGAGTTCTAAAATGCCAAAAATTTCTTGGCCTTAAGTATTATCTCGTTGAGCTAATTAGGCTCAGTCCTAGGTCACTGTTTGCTGTATTTATATTTCTGATCTGCAAGACAAAGACAGACGATTCCAGTTCCCCAGAGAACTGCTCTGTCACGCAGGTCCAATTGTATCTCCTTATTTGGCTTTTTTGTATCAGTGAGAAGAGCTGTAAACAAAGAATTCCATGTTTTAAAACTTTAAGATTTGCTTTAGCATGCCTTCCAAAGCTTGCATAAGTTATTTAGTGAGGTCTCTTTTCCTTGAGTTATAAGTTAAACCCAGGGTAAACCTCTTATTTTATTGTCTATTAGCCACTGAATATTAGTTTTTAATTTTACGTTATATTGGAAGGCTTACGAAACTCTATTGGTTTCCTTTACTTTGTTCAATTAATATTTTCTAAGGGACAGATATGTGCCCATCCTTATAATACCAAGAAGAGGAAGCGTTTTTGCATTGAAATGTATCTATCCCACAATATAATTAAGCAAACGTTTTATATAAAGCCCATTTAATATACCAATTTTACAAACTTTATCTCAATTTTATTAAATCTTGTACCTTTAATTTTTATATTTATTAGGTTTAATCAGTAATTCCTATTTCTAGAAGGAGTGTCAGAAGCTTTTTTTTTTTTTGTGCATTGTATCTAATTATATAGAAAAGTCACTGGGATTCCCAAGTTTCAGCCAAAAAGCTTAGGCCCTTCTCAATTTTCAATTTGATTAATAGGTCTGTTGTCCCAATCATTGATCAAGTATTTCAGTCTATAAATATGTATTTTTTTTAGCTCTATAAATACATATATTTTAAACTGTGCTAAAGTGGACTTGTTTGAACTTTAATATTGGGGGACAGTAGGTGATCTCTTTGGCCCTTTTTTTTTTACTTTACATAGTGTAGTATCAAAACCTAGTCTCTAAATCCAAAAATGTCCATTTTATTTATCTCATTCAAAATAATCATATAAAAATATTTATCCATTTGGGATAAGCCCCTTATCTTTTTTTTTTCCGACATTTTTACAATCCTTTTTCCAGTTATTCAGCCTAATTAACATTAATTATTCTAAGTATTTATTAGCATCTCTAAAACCATTGATCGGAAAGGAAAAACACAAATGTAGGATTTCAAACCAGTTTTTTTTTTTTTTTAACTAATTTCTTAGGTTAACCATTAGATATATTTTTCTACCTTTAAACTTGTTTTTAATCGGTACCAATAAAACGGCTGTTTATAATGAGAGCTCTTTCAACTTTCACCAATTTAAAAGTTTTCCCAAATTAAAGGATCCATCATATGGCCATCAATTTATATATATATAGTGATTTTAAACCAATAAGATGAAGAGGCTTTTCCACATGAGAGTGGGGGTGTTGCTTAAATAAAATTCAAAATTTACTTTCCAAAAGCTAAAAGCCTTTGTGGTCCAGGCTGATGCAACAACGGTTAAGATGGCAAAATATCTGAAAATTGGTACAAAGGATTTTTGAGAATCCCAATTTATTTGCGTGGCCACAATATGTACACAATACTTGTACCTTTTGTATGACAGAGTCCAAGGTTTCGTTTAATATAAAAGAAACACATATATACATACATACACACACATAAAACACCCAGAGAAAGATAAAACATTTACATTTCAAGGACACAGGAAGAGAAATCCAAGTTCCCCCTAAATGGGATTTTGTTCTTATAAGTTCAGAATTCCAAAAAATATTTTATCAGGCCTGGTTAGTTACTTTCAGGGTGAGTTTTTTTTTTTTTCTAATTCCTAATTAATGTTGTAAGTTTTGTACGTATATAAACCAGGCTAGTGTATTAGTTGGAGGCTGGCAATCTGTCATTTCTTTTTCTTTTCTGTTCTGTGTTGTTGTTTTTTTTTTTTTAATTTTTTTTTGAAAGTTCTATTCCCCATTGTAAGGTCGGGTTCTCAGAATAAAATTGCTGGTAAGATTTCCCGCAGGGACAACACTATGGCATGAAGTCTTTGCCTCTACCATTCCTGTAAGTATCTCCATCACCCAAGAAAGCTGTTACCAGCCAGGAGGAGGGTCCCATTTTTGGAGTTGAAAGGTTCCTCATAGGAGTTTTACTTTTATTCCAAATAATTCAATGGAGGTAACCAAATCGAGGACAACATTAGACCAGCCTCTTACATAACCACTCAGTCCTGAACCCAGTGTCTTTCAACTTGGACCCACTCAGGACGTTTTCACTGGGTGAGTATTTTCCTGGTATGTTTCCACCAGCCCCACTTCAGACGTCTCCTCAAGGTGGGTGTTTCCTGTTATCTTTCAACCAGGCCCCACCCAGTATGTCTCCACTTGGTGGGTAATTCCCCCCAGTCTCTTTCAACCGGAGGGCCAGGTACCTGGATACACCGCCAAATAAAACTCAGGATCATCAACCAATATGGGAGATCCGAGAACCAGGAGAGACTCGCCCAAGTTCATCTGGATTCCACAAGGAGGCAGATGAGCACAAAGTGCCAATGCTGGTACCAAGGCTCCGGTAATTCGGAGAGTTCAGCTGGAGAGAAGTCTGCTCTGGGTCCCTTCCTGGTGTACAAAACTTTTGACTGAAATACATGTGCAGCCTAAAAGTTAAGAGTTATGTTTTATTTGGCGGGAGGACTCGAGCCGAGATGACAGCCTCTCAGATCGCTCGGAGGGACTGTTCCCAAGTGGTTGAGGAGGAGCTAGGATACATAGGAGCTTTACAACAAAGACAAGGTTGTTGGAACAATAAAAGATTGCTTGTTATCTAAAGAAAGCCAGGTATCTCAAGTTCAAGAATTTAGTGCTTTTCTATGTATGGGAGGAAGCAAACATTTTGACTCACTGAATTCATTCTTTAGACAAGCACCTAACTATCTAGGGCAAGTATCCTGTCCTTTCTTATTCTGAGTCTGCTCAGAGGGCACCGTTGTGAGTGGCTGTAGAGGCTGGGCTGCAGGCCTGTCCTCGCTGGGGTGTGTTGGCAGCCACTGATGATTTGGTTTCAGCATTCTTTGTTTACTGACATGGTTGCAGTATTTTCATTCACACTGTAGTATTTTCTGTCACAGAATGATTATGGATAATTTGCAAACTTGGAAAGCAACCAAGATGGAATTACTTCAGGTACCTTCTAATTTAATAAGCCGTGTGCAAACATAAACATGGAGGAATCTTACAAAAGAATTTGGTGGTGTAGGGAAGGTGTTCTGAACATTACAGGAGAAGGCAGAATTCCTTTTCTTTGTGGGCAGGGACGTAAGCCCACCTTTCTTTTCTGTAGTGGTTTCTGAGAACACTTTATGGTAATTAATGAACATTGAGAAACGGTGGCAAACATTGCATTCAAGAGCTTGCCGGCTGCAAACTTGTGTATTGGACAGGTGGATTTCATAGGCAAGTGGTCAGGTGGATGGGAGAGAGATGAAGCCCAGGCCTGGGCCCAGATTCAGGTTTAAATCGCCATTTCCTCACCATGGGGCCTTGGACTACAATGTAACCACTCCTAACCTGTTGGTGAATCTGTGAAATGGGCATGATAATATTCGTTTGTTCCTGGGATTGTTGTAAGTTGTAAAGACTATTATAGCACACATGAAGCACTTAACACACTGGCACTTAGCAGTGTTCACTGTGTGTGGACGTCCCGCTTCGCGTGTGTCAGAGCCGTAAAGACAGCATTTGTCTGTTGAGGATGCACTGGTAGCCCCTTGAATACGTTGTGAATTTGGTTATTTCCTTTAATCTTGGTAAATCTGTGTGCCATGGGCAGTTATTTTCATGGACAAATGAGGAATCTCAGGGTAAAGAAGAATGTGTAATTTGCAAAAAGTCAGACCATAATTTTGGGTGCAGGGGCCTCAGTTCAGCATGGGCCCCTGGGCCTTCTGCCCTCTCCTTTCAGCACCTGAGACAGATGTGTGCTCGGCTGTCTCCCAGCCCAGAATATCCAGCAGGGAGCAAGACATACCTGGCCCTGTGCTGCTTGAGCAAAACTCCAGGGTGGAGGCAGTTACAAAAAGGATAAACATAAAAACAGATGACTGCAAACTGTGATCAGCTCTGAGAAGGAAAGGAACAGGACTCGCCGTTCAGCGCTTGGACCTTTCCCGTCAGGGCTGCTCTGGGGGCGTTCATCTCAGCTAAACAAGCTCTGCTGCTGCACCAAGGCAGGAAGGCAGGGCGCGTGTGACCAGGTAGACTGGGCCTCGTTGGTCATACTCATTCCCCATTAAGCGGCAGCTGTCATGGGCACTTACCTAGTAAACAGATGTTGGCCATAATCATCACGCACTTTGCTTGGTAGTTTTATTGGCCCCACCTTTGAGATGAGGTCATTGAAGCTGGGGAGTTTGCTGCATGCCTGTGATCACCTTGGAAATACCCCCACTGGTCTTTCAACCTAGACTGGCGTGGCTGTCATGCCCCAGCCCTGTGAATGGCATCGTGTAGCTTCTCCCAAGTGGCCCAAATGAGTGATATTGATTTTCTTAATTCGTAGGAAATGGTACGTGGCAGTAGGAGAAAAAGGTAGTAAGAAATTGTTTGGAAAACTAGAAAAAAAATTCAATTCTTCCCAAGCTGGGGGAGCGTAAGCTCTGTCACACACTCCACTCACTGCCTGTCACCTCCTCCCTGCCGACTCCGTGTTCAGAAGCCACTCTGAGCCTTTGAAGAACATTTTGCCTCATGACACTGTTGACTAGGACCTGCGACCTCTCTGTCCCTGGTTAACAGTCTATTCAAAGCCATTTAAATTTTATGCAGGCTCCTCCGCTAAGATGTAAGAATAGCCTCTTTAAACTTCTTGATGCAGCTCCTTAATGAGGATCTTGTGAAGGAAACCTAGTCAAAACCTGGGATGTATCCACATAGTGACCGTAAACTCAGCACTTTGTGAAGTTCAGAATCAGATGGGTGGGAGACTCAGGAAAGGCTTTTTAAGGTAGAAAGGGGAAAGTGAAAGACGCAGGCTGTGTAAGACTGAAACATCTCGGTCCCAGCCAGCAAGGCACCTGCGTTCAGGATGGTGGGTGGGGAGTGCAGAGTTGTCACAAAGAAAAAAATGATGGGATGGGAGGGAGGACAGTTAGGTACTTTACTGGGGAGGGAAATAGTGGGCTGAACATTTCCTGGTTGAACAAGAGGACTGTGACATGATGTGCTTGAATTTTGGAGAGAAGGGTTTTGTGGGGACAGGCCTAGGAGAACGCTCTCTGGCTGGGGAGTCAGCACAACAGAGAACCACAGAGAACCGGGCTGACCTCAGGGCCCCTGCTGGGGGAGAGGCTGCCCGCCAATTCGAGCCCTTGGGGCTGCTTCTGTCCCTTAGCCGGGGCCTTAGAGCTCCCTTCACAACCCAGTCCTGTTGATACAAGAAAAAATAAGTGGGGCATGAGAAGGGCTGTGTGCCAGGCTTTGGTTGAGCCCCTTGGATGTGCCCTGCCAGATGTGGGTACTTGGCTTCATGCAGGAAAGTATTCAAGCGCAAGCCACTGTTGAGTAAAGATAGACTTATTCAGAGAGATTCATTGAAATGCAAGAGAAATTCCACGATGAGTGGGGGTTTGATGCTCAGATTAAAAGTAGGTACACGCTCCACAGAGTGTGGGCCTTCTCTGAAGCGGGAGAGAGAGGTGTGACCCCTAGGTGGTGCTGTGTTGCTTGTATTCATGGGCTTGGTGGTTTCATATGCTAATAAGTAGAAGGACCAGCCTAAGGGCAAGGGGCTGGAATTCACAGGGAGTTGGCCATTTCCCACCATTTGACTTTTTGGGCTAGCCTTGGGACTGCCATGGTGCCTGGGGGCGTGTTATTCACCATGTTACTATTACAATGGGTGTATAATGAAGCTCAAGATCTGCTAGAACTTAAATCTCTTCATCCTGAGCCTCAAGGCCTATTGGGGGTTGAATCCTTCACCATTTTGATGTTAATTGCTGTGGCCTTCCTTGAATGGCTGTGCTCTGCCCCCTTCCATCCTGTCTCACTGTGATGACACAGAGAGAACAAAGGCCCAGCCCTGGCTGTGCTCCTGCATTTAACAGGGTGAGGGGTGGGGTGGGCTGAGGATGACTCTGGGTGGTGTGAAGGATGTTTCAGATTTTCCCACGTGGGACATGGGGACCTGCCAGCTGCCACCGCAGAATTATCTCATGGGCATTATCGCTTGTGTCACTCATTTGTTTCTATTTTTCTTTTTTTTTTTTTTAAGTATTTAATCTAAATTTAATATCAGGATTTTTTAGGAAACAAATTTCTCTTTTTCTTTTCTTTGGGGCTCTTTATTTTGGGGGGTAGGTAATTAGGTGTATTTATCTGTTAGTGGAGGCCCTGGGGCTTGAACCCAGACCCCGTGTATGCTATACACACGCTCTAACACTGAGCTCTACCACCCGCCCCTTCATCTTTTTCTTTTTGCTTTAGCTGCCAAAAATCTTACAGCTGAATTTCTAGTCGGCCTTTAACACTTACCCTGACTTCATGGCATCCATTTTTATGACTTTACCTCCCCCTGGTTTCATTTAAGTATTGAATCTCCAATTTCTCTTCACTCTCAGTTTTGTCTTTTTGTTGTTATGGTTGTTAAACTCTGTTTAAAAAATTGTTTAAATTCTCTTTTAGCAGGAGGCTGAAAGTAAATATATATGTAAATAAACATCACACTTAAATGCTTTTATACATTCTAAGCTGTTTAGTAGTTACTTAAAAACTGGACTGATATTAAAGTTATAACATTTTTACATTATTTTTTAATTTTTTCTAAATGTAGAGCTGATTTACAATATGATATGTTTCAGGTGTACAACAGTTGCTCCATTTATAGTTATTGTAAAACATTGACTGTATTACCTATGTTGTAAGATACATCCCTCTAGCGTGTTTACGTTACATGTAGCAGTTTGTATAAGAAAGTTTGGTAACACAGAGTCTGTGGCGTGGCTGTGTCTGACTCAGGTTCCAGGTCACCTTGCCTGTCAGACCTCAGGCCCTCACACCTGTCTGCAGGGCAGCGAGTGGAGGCAGCTCTCATCAGCGCTGGTACCAACCTCTGAGTGGCAGTGACAGCAGTGACTGTCTGTGGACGTGAAAAGTGTTGTTCCAGGAGATTTACATGCATTTCTTCATTTATTATTTAAAGCCCTCCTGTGAGGAATCGTTTTATGTTTTTAATGAATAATACACTTTATTTTTAATTTGATAGACTTCAAACTTCTGGAAAACTTACAGGAGTAGTACAATGAACACTTAGATACACTTCACATAAAAGGGCAGTATTTGTCCTTTTGTGTCTGGCTTATTTCAGCATACATTTTTAAGGTTCATCCATGTTGTAGCCTGAAACAGTAATTTATTCTTTTGGTTTAATAATATCTTTTTTCTTTTTTTTTTTTTTGTTTTTGGTCTATTTAAAAATAGTTTCATTGAAGTCTAGTCAGTTTATAATGTTGCATCAGTTTCTTGTTTACAGCACAACACTTTCGTTATATAGGAATATACATGTATTCATTTTCATATTCTTTTTCAACATAAGTTACTATAAGATATTAAACATATTTCCCTGTACTATACAGTATAAACTTGCTGTTTATTCTATACATAATCAGTATCTGCAAACCTTGAACTCGCAAGTTATCCCTTCCCACACTGTCTCCCCTCTGGTAACCATAGTTTGGTTTCTATGTCTCTGTGTCTGTTTCTGCTCTGTAGATAAGTTTCTCTTTCTTTGTTTTTTTTTTTTTTTTTTTTTTTTTTTTTGATGATTCCACATATGAGCGATCTCATATGGTATTTTTTTTCTGGCTTACTTCTCTTAGAATGAGATTCTCCAGGTCCATTCATGTTACTGCAAATGGCACAATTTTATTATTTTTTATGCCTGAGTAGTAGTCTATGGTATAAATATACTGCAACCTCTTTATCCAGTCATCTGTCAGTGGACATTTAGATTGTTTCCATGTCTTGGCTATTGTAAATACTGCTGCTGTGAACATTTGGGGGAAGGTGTCTTTTTGAATTAGGGTTACTTCTGGATATATGCCCAGGAGTGGGATTGCTGGGTCATAGGGGAAGTCAATTTTTTGTCTTTTGGTGAATCTCCATACTGTTTTCCACAATGGCTCCACCAAACTGCATTACCAGCACAGTGTTGGAGGGTTCCATTTTCTCCACAGCCTCTCCAGCATTTATTGTTTGTGAACTTCTGAATGATGGCTATTCTGACTGGTGTGAGGTGATACTTGATTGCAGTTTTGATTTGCATTTCTCTGATAATGATATTGAGCATTTTTTCATGTGCCTATTGGCCATTTGTATGTTTTCATTGGAGAAAAGTTTCTTTAGCACTTCTGCCCATTTTTGGATTGAATTGTTTATTTTTCTTTCTTATCAAGTGTAAAAGCTGTTTATATATTCTGGGAATTAACCCCTTGACAGTCTCATTTATTGTAAATATTTTCTCCCGTTCCATAGGTTGTCTTTTTGTTTTGCTTACTGTTTCCTTTGCTGTGCAAAAGCTTGTAAGTTTAGTTAGACCCCACTTGTATATTTTTGCTTGTATTTCTATTGCTTGAGTAGACTGCTCTAGGAGAACATTGCTGAGATGCATGTCAGATGTTTTGCCTATGTTTTCTTCTAAGAGGTTTGTAGTGTCTTGTCTACATGTTTAAGTCTTTAAGCCATTTTGAATTTATTTTTGTGTGTGCTGTGAGGGAGTAGTCTAACTTCATTGATTTACATGCAGCTGTCCAGTTTTCCCTACACCATTTTCTGAAGAGGCTGTCTTTACTCCATTGTATGTTCTCACCTCCTTTGTCAAAGATTCAATGACCAAAAGTTTTTGGGACTATTCTTGATAAATTTTTTACCCATTCATTGATGGATGGATATTTTTTGTAACTTTTGGCTACTCTGAATGATACTGCCATGAATATTGATGTGCAAATTTTTGTGAGAATATGTTTTCATTCTGTTGGCTGTACAGTTGGCCCGCCATATCTGTAGTTTCCACTTCATGGATCCAGATGGCTGGTTGTAAAGGGACTCGAAGATCCTTGGATTATGGAATCCAGGGTGGTGGGTTCCTGAAACCAATCCCCCGAGGATACTGAGGAATGACCCTATATGTAGGAGTAGAATTGCTGAGTCATATGATAACACTAAACTTTTGAAAAAACACCAGACTTTTCCAAAGAAGCTGCACCATTGCCCCTTTCCAATGGCTGCATATTGAGGGTTCCCATTCCTCTGCCTCCTGACCGACACTTGTTATTGTCCGTGTTTTCATTATAACCATCCTAGTGGGTGTAAAATGAGATCTCATTTTGATTTTGATTTGACTAGTGATGCTGAGCATCTTTTCATATGCTTATTGGCCATTTGTGTATCTATTTAATTCCTTGGTAAATTTAAAAATTGGGTCAATTTTCTTTGTATTGGTCAGTTGTAAGCATTTGTTTTATATCCTGGATACTAGTCTCTTATTAGATATATGCTTTGCAAATTTTTTCTACTATTCTGCAGATTGTCATTCCACTTTACTTTTTTTAAATATTAAGACAATTTCTTTATAGGGGAGGTAATTAGATTTATTCATTTATTTTAATTAATTTATTTATTTTTTGCCAAGCATGCACTCTATCACTTGAGCTACCCCCTTCCCCTTTCATTTCACTTTCTTGATGATGTCTTTTGTAACAAGTGGTTTTAATTTTGATGAAGTCCAGTTTATCTGGTTTTTTTTTTAATCACTTCTGCTCTTGGTATTGTATCTAGGAAACCATAACCTATCCTAGGACCACAAAGATTTATACTATGTCTTCTTTTAGAAAGTTTATAGGTTTAGATTTTAAGTTTCTGTCTGTGATCCATTTTCAATTAATTTTTATTTGTTATATACAATAGGGGGTTTCAGATTCTAAATTCATTCTTTTGCCTGCAGATACCCAGCTTTCCCTGCACCATTCGTTGAATAGACTATTCTTTCAATGAAGTGTTGTTGGCACCCTTGTTGAAAACTGACTGTAAATGTAAGATTCCCCTCTTGAATTTTTATTGTGTCTCATAGATTTATGTATCCAAACTTATGACAGTACCATAATGACTTGAGTACTATAGATTTGTAGTAACATTTAAAGTGAGTCCTCCCACTTTGCTCTTCTTTTTCAAGATTGCTTTGGCTGACCTGGGTCCCTTGCACTTCCATATGAATTTTGGCATCAGTTTTTCAATTTTTCCAAAGAAGTCAGCCTGAATTTTCATAGGGATCCCACAGAATTTGTAGATCACTTTGGGGAGTCTTAACATTTTTAACAATATTGTCTACCATTCCATGAACTTGAGATGCCTTCTATATATGTAGATATTTTAAATTTTATTTCGGTGATACTTGAAGATGTTCAATGTACAAATCTTGTAAATTTTTGTTAAATGTATCTCTCATTTTATTTTTAATGCTGTTGTAAATGGAAAGGCTGAGCTTCTTAAGGGTGGGACTATACATCAACTTGTTTATTTCTAGGATTCCTACACATCAAATACACTAGGTTTATATTTGCTACATAAATCTATCCACAACTCTTCCCTCCCCTGTGTTATAAGAAACCAAGACCCAGGTTAAACTACCTCAACACCTATGTGGAAGTGAGAAATGAGACCCTTGGGTGGGGCTCTGTGCTGATGATACTGAGAGCTTATTTAGGATGGCTTCATGTTAATTTCTTTTAAACAACCCTTTCGGTGTATTTAGTCAGATACATTAAGAACATGCCCTTTTGATGTACAGAGGAGCTAAGACTATCATTTTCAAATAATTTCTAGTGAGAATGTTGTACTTGAAACCTAATTTGTATCTATCTTTGAAGATTTATGTTTCAGGAGCTTTGACTAAAGAACACCTGTCTTTATTCATAACAACAACTAAATGCTCAAACAACATGTAAGAGTTTGAGCTGTAACTGGAGGCAGCGCTTACCTCTCCCAATACACTTGTGCTGATCTGCTCAAAGGGGTTCGTCCAACTGTTTGTCAGTAGTCTGTTGGACAAAGCCATAAAACATTGATTTAAGGTTGCTGGAATGCAACATATTCTTATTAATACTAAGTAAGCCCATATTGAGTGCTTACTGTATGTTGGGAATTATCCCTCAGACTCACATGAATTTTATTTCTCTGAAAACCTTACATATTTCCTTGTTATTCCCACTTTACAGATAAGGAGACTGAGGATTAAGTCTTCTCTCTTTTTGGGGTAGTTCATTTTCAATGACTGGAAGTTTTAAGGAAAAAGATATTGATTCATCCTGAGGAAACATTTTTCTGAGAGTCAGCATTGAAGAGGGTGACCACTGAAGAGGGTGATCATTGTTGGAGACGAGCCCCGTGTTGTACGGAGTCAGCATACCAGTCCTGGACACGGCACTGTGCTGTATGGTGGGTGAGGTGCCGTGGCCGCGCAGGGAACGAGGATGCCGGGCCGTTGGGCTGTGCTCAGGCCTGGTGAGGCTTTCTCTGAAGAGCAGTGGACCGTCATTGACAGATTTTAAGTAGGGGAGTGGGGTGCTCTCATAGATCACTTTTGTGTTTGTAGAATGCTTGCAAACATTCAGTAGGCTCGGCAGAAAGTGATGTGATGAATCAGAGTAGGGTGGCTGCGAGGTGTAGCAGTGTTCAATTTTCAAGTGGTTTTCAGTCCCATGTTTGTGGCTCAGTAGACGTGTCATTTTGGATGACGCACTCAAGGAAGTGAAACAATTTATCTAATCAATTGAAGCAGTGATGTACCGACCTCCCAGGAATGCTGTGGAGATCCAGTGAGATAACGTGTGCACAGTGTGCAGCGTGGTCCCCAGCCCAGAGTCAGTGGTGAGGGAGTGCCTGTGAGTACCTGGTAGGTCAGGAGTGGGTGGTGGGGCTCGGTGACTGAGGAAATCTGAGCCCTGAAGGAGGGGTCCAGTCACATCTGTGAGTGATTGGCCTGAGCTGGGAGGGGCAGAGAGACCTTGCCCCCCGACCAGGGGCCCTGGGCAGGATGGCTATGGGAGGAGCACCATGAAGTCAGCTCTTTGCAGGTGGAGTTGGAGTTGCCCTTGAGACAACTAAGTGCAGTGTCATGAGCACACAGAGGAGGTCTGGGCCCCGGCTGTGCATTTTCCTATAATCTCAATCCCTGAGGACGCCGAGGTATTGATCACTGAACGTGAAGACATACTTTACAGGACAAGTGAATAGTAGTATCATCTCTGTCATCAAAGCTCACGTCTCTTTATTCATCACCCACTTTGTTAATAGGGTACTTACAGGGCGGTTCTTCACCGCCCTCCCCTAGGCTCAGGCTCCACAGTAAAGAGCTGGTGAGCCTCCCTCTTTTCCAGAAGAAGACACATTTAGCTGGTAGCCTTCTATACCTCGCCAGAGTTACAATTTTAATTTGTTGTTTTAATTCTATTTTCTGTTGGTCATCTCCTGACAGGAGAGACGTTTTACCTCATGGTCATGTTTCAATTAGCTGTTACTGAGAATTGCTGATCTGATCCATAGTGTATGTATTATATTAACTTTGTAGAGTACTTATCATTTTTCTTTCTTTGCCCTTAAATTTTGTTTGCCCCTTCAAGATTCTATCCTATTTTGGGCCTTATTTTTTTTAATTAAAAAATGTGTGTTAGTAGTTAAGAAAACAAAAGCAAAGAAACAATGCACATGATACCTAAAATTAGAAAATATCTATTGTGTTTTCTGTCTCGGCAATGGAGGGTTCTAGAAACTCATGAAAACGTTCATTACACAAGTTCCTTAAAATGCTGATTAAGAAATAAATCCTTCCTTCCTCATCTTTCAAGCTGCACAGCTAATTTTCAAGAAAGTGAGGGGAAATCCTCAGAATCCAAGTCAAACCAGAAAGCAGGGATTCTGGGAGATACGCGAGCCTTAGAAGCCCCGGGGTGCCGTTTGGCTCCTGAACTGAGTGTTAGTTGCCCTGGCAGGAGGGCGGGATGTGAGCCCCAGGCCTCTAACACTGGGAGTTGGATGGCTCATCCTATGTAAGGCCAAGCACATCCTGAGAATCCTGTTTAATAAAGCGTGAATTAGAAAGAAAGAAAAATATCACTCCTCAAGGCAAGAAATTAAGGAAAGTCAATTTTTTGGGAAGCAGGGAAAAATAACAAATCCAAAGTAAGGATTTAGTTTAAAGCTCTTCTTGCATGAGAGTGCCCACAATCTCCTGGCAGAAAATCACAGCTCCTCCCGGAATGAGAAGTTGTGTTTTGAATGAATCAGTGAACAGCCATTCCGAAAAAGGCCTCCTGAGTCTTCTGGATCAAGATACTAGACCCAAACAGCTCTCTTCCAAGGTCTCATTTAAATAACCAGAAAGGTTTTAAAGGAAAGAAGCCATAATCATAGTTCTTTTTATTGACATTAGTATATGCTAGGAATTCAGAGGTGACTATGGAGTTGTCTCCTCTTTTATGGACCTTACTTTCTGTTTGACATAGTTGGGGAGCTGGGTGGAGGGAGGTTTTAGTCTGTTGCAATTAGCCAGGAAAGGAAATTAAGAAAGCAGTGAAGGGTGGGTGACATTTTTAGCTGAGGACAGTCCTGTTCAGTTGGCTTTTAATTGCAGGCTCGATGAGTTTTCACTGGAGGGAATTGATCTTAGAGGATGGACTTAACTCAGGCCTCTTCAGAATGGACAAGTGAACCTGGAGAAAGACAGTCAAATCTGTGCAGACATTGAAGTCCACGTGAACGTGCTGTATCCCTGAGCCAAAGATCGGACAATTAGGCAGCACTTCTTGAGGACAGAGGAGTGGTTTTTAAGGTTCTCCAAGAATGAATCCCAGGGAACCGGGATGGCCAGTTGTCAAACTGTGAGTTTGCCCTTTGGACGGTGTGCCCACCAAAGGTATTTTCCATTTATTAGTTTTCATTTCTCTTAAATATATCTCAGGTGATGAGGACGTGGGCACAAGCATTGGACGCCATGTCGAGGTGACTTTGGATACCTGCCTAGAAGCGCGGGCACAGCTACGGCTGCGTCATACATCTTGCCGCCCACCCCGTTGCCCGGCTCAGTGATCATGGAATGGTGGTTCCTTGATGACCTGTCTGTCTCCTTTGTGACATTGTAACCCACCAAAGACCAGAGCGTATTAGCTTGGCTTTGTTCTTTTCCATCCTTCTCTTTGAATGAACTGATAGTGGACCCAGTTATGTTAGCAGATGTTTTACAAGTAGGGCTCTCAGTACAAACCTTGTAATCCCTGCTGTGTGATCTATAGAAGAAAGTTACATTCTTTCCAAATTGTTTTGATGCACTTATGTGGGAAAATGGTGTACGTTTGAATATGTATTTCCTCTCTGAATCATCATGGCTAGAGATGAATATTTGTAGACATGGAATGAGTTTTCTGTATTTGAACTGTATGGTACCCTAAATTCTCCCCAGCTTTTTAAAGTCATCACTGGAGTTCTACCTCCAGAGTGCCCCAAAGCATCCACCACTGCCTGTTCTTCAGACACTGTGAGTTTCCAAGTTGGAGAAGGCTGCTCGCTATTGAGGCATTCTCTGGCACATCTCTGGCTGGCTGATGTGGGCTTAGCACCCAAGACTTGGCAGACAGTAACTAACCACGGTCACGTCCATTTCTGGAACACTCATGGAGGATTTTATACCTATGCTAGTGGCATACGTTATTTCATTTAGTTTTCCCAACAATCATAATTAGATTTTATCCCCTGTATTAAAAAGGAAACTGTGAAAGCTAGTGACGTGCAGACTTTGGACTGGAACACGGGTCTTTCTGATCCCTGTCTCTGTTCCCTCCCCGGCCTATCCTTCCAAATGGCCAGGAGACTCTTCCTCAGTCTTGAGTTTCCCGCTGATGTTACCACTCTCTTTCTTTCTGGAGAGGAAAACAAGTCTAAACTTACTTTCCAGTTGTAAATGGAATGGAGAGTTAGCGTTGGAAGCCGGGAGAGTCTGTCCTGCGATGAAGTGGCCTCCGAGTCACTTCCACTGGGATGTCACGTCACTGTCTGGGCCCCTTGCTCAGCCTGTGCACAGGTGACAGCACAGATGTGCCGAGCAGTCCTCCTGGACAGGGCAGTGTGTTGGAAATGAGTTTGGGGATTTGGTTTCATTACATAGGTTCCTGAGGGCCTTGGCCTGGCACTTCGAGTGGGAGCATTCCCTGTCCCACAGACTCGTGCTCTGGGCCAGTGCAGACCTGACGTGGCCTCAGCCTGAGGCTCAGGGCCCGTGGTGATGAGGAGCATTTTAGTCCAGGGTCTGCCGGAGACTCTGACACTTCTGGGCTGTGGGGATTTGTCCAGGATGATAATAATTCCTCCCCGTGTTTCAGCTTTCCTTGCCTGAGAGCCGGGGTAGTAATAGTTTCTGAGATGATTGTAATGATTCAGTAACGGGCGCAGCGTGTGCTGGCAGGTAGCTGGTGTTTAAGGAGCAGAAGTCGCATTCACTCTGTCAGCCTCTCACTGTGTGCTCTGTGGTTTGAGAGGTTGTGTGTTCGGTGAAAGTCCCGCCCAAACCCTATGGTCTAGATGAAACGGTGTTCCCTTTATTTTCCCTTCCTTTTCCTCTTTCCCTTCTCTGTGTCCCATGTTTACGTAGCAGAGTCTTCTATTTCAGGGAATACTGGCCTTTCTAGTAAAAGGAGAGGGGGAACGCGGAGAGGTGGGGCCCGGAGGGGGTCTGGAGGGTCTGCACAGCGCTGCTTCCCTGCGTTTCTGCATCCGGTCCCATCAGGGCACTAAGTCAGCCTTCCTCTTCCTTCCTGTGTCATCGGGTCTCTGTTTTAAAGGAAAACTTTTTTACGTGTCTTTTTTCACTTACCTGTTTCGTTCAGATGCTTGTTGCTTTTCTCCCTGTGCCTCAGCGTTCCGAGGAGAGAATTCAGCAGTGCAGCATCCTCTCCGAGCTCTATGAGTTGATCGGCTTCCACTGCAATTCCGCCTTCTTCAAGTGGGTGGTCCCAGTGCAGCGCGCGGCCCCCGGCATCCCGGAGCCTGGCCGGAAGGCCTGCTACCGACTCCTTCTGCAGACGGTTCCTGGCTACAGTCTGTCGCAGTTTCCGCAGGACTTCAGCAAAGGTGTTGGAACTAAAACATTGCTTCAGTCCGATTAACCATGCCTGGTTTGGGCTCTGCTGTCCTGTCTCATCAGGGTGAATACTGGTTGGTGTAGTAAAGGGCTCAGCAGACTTTTTCTGTCAAGGGCTTGGGAGTAAATATTTCAGGGTCTGCAAACCTCCTGATCTCTGGTGCAGCTGCTCAGCTCTGCTGTCCAAACGCCAGAGCAGCCGGACAGTCCACACACCCACAGAGCTTTATTCACAGCGGTGGCTGGGGCTGGATTGGGTGTATGAACTGCAGTTTGTCCCCACAGCCTCCTCAAATTTGACGCCTGCACCAGAGTGTACATTTGCAACAATGGGTGAACCTGCACTGACACGTCATCATCACCCAGAGCCCATACTTGACACTAGGATTTACACTTGGTGGTGTGCACTCTGTGGGTTTGGACAGATGTGCAATGACACGTATCCACCGTCACAGCATCATACAGAGTAGTCTGTCTTAGTGACCCTAAAAATGCTCCTTGCTGCACCTCATTCATTGCTCCTTCCCCTCTAGCCTCTGATAGCCACTGATCTTTTAGTCTCTGTGGTTTTGCCTTTCCCAGAACACCATACAGTTGGAATCAGACAGTTGCAGAACCTTCCCAGATTGGCTTCTTTCCGTTAGTAATATGCGTTTAAGGTTCCTCCATGTCTTTCCATGCCTTGATAACTCATTTCATTTTAGCACCAAATAATAGTCCATTTTCTGGCTGGACCACAGTTTATCCATTCACCTACTGAAGAACAGCTTAGTTGCTTCTGAGTTCTGGTGATTATGAGTAAAGCTGCTATTAACATCTGTATGCAGATTTGTGTGTGGACACAAGTTTCCATTTCGTCGAGTAAACACCAAGGAGCACAGTTGCCCGATCATATGGTAGAAGTACGTCTAGTTTTGTAAGAAATTGCCAGACCACCTTCCAAAGTATCTGGGCCATTTTCCATTCCCACCAGCAATGCATGAGAATTCCTGACGCTCCACATCCTCACCAGCATTCGGTGCTGTCAGTGTTCTGCGTTTTGGCAGTTCTGACAGGTGTGCAGTGGTACCTCGCTGTTTCAGTCTGCATCCCCTTGATGACAGATGCTGTGGAGCATCTTTCCATAGACTTCTTTGGCATCTAGATTTCTTCTTTGATGAGGTCTGTGTTCAGGCATTTTGTTCATTTTTTAATCAGGTTATTCATCCTTCTTGTTGAGTTTAAAGAAATCTTGGTATATTCTGGATATCAGCCCTTTATCAGTGTGTCCCTGCCCTTCAGCTGCAGCACCGGAGTTGTCGTTTGGGTCTCAGTGGAGTGTCAGCACTTCAAACAGGTTCCCTGTCTTCCTTCAGCCTTAATAGTGTCCTTGTATTTGTCACTTTCATTGACTCATTTTGTTCTTTTTGAATAGCATTTCCCATAATTTGTAAGTACATTAAAAAAGAAGGGCAATGATTGAACACCGCCTCCGCCACCAGGTTGTGTGCCCTGTGAGAGCACAGGCCCTATCCCCACTCACCGTTTCCCATGACAGCACGTGGCACATGTCCATGTAAAAGTGTGTAACATGGGGCCAAACCTGATGAGCAGCTATGATGACAAGTGTTGGCTACCATTTATTGAGTAGACTTTGTTTCTGATCTTAATTATTAAATCACATGAATGAAACTTGTTTGTTTTGAAAAATAAAACAACAAAGCACACCTCCATGTGATTGGTACTTTCTACTTAGCCTTCTGACCCAGGAGGGGACTTTCACCATCATTTTGTGGAGGATGTTGGGGAGGTAAAGTAAGAGAGTGAGATCAAATAAAGTAAAAATGATAACTATCAGCTGGTTTTATTTTCACTAAGCCATAAATTAACTTTAAACTCTATCTCAGATGTTGTTCTGTTGTTTTAAACATTTCTCATAGAATTAAATGGAAGACCACTAAACCCTGAAAGGGAAATTGTGTGCTCAGGTCCTGAAATGTGTTTATGTCTATTTCTTGAAATGCACATTTTCCCTGCTGGTTACAGAAAGTCGAGGCGGAAACACAGCCGTTTGCTGTGTGTGTCTGCTGGCTTCACGGGCTGCTCACTGTCATTTTCATTTTCTTTTGTTGCAGCTTATGAAGGTTTTCCATGAGATATATTGCTCAGCCTTTTCCTGAATGAAGGATTGAATTTTCCACAGGAAATATTATGAAAGAGAGTGACAAGGCACATCGGTTTTCCAAAAAGGCATAGTTGATGTAATAAACTCTCACTATGGTGAACTTTTTGAATACAAGCCAGTTGAAAATTTTATCACTAGGTCATATGCCACAAATCTGTCTTAAGAATAAAAAGATTCAAATTTTATAGAAGAAGCAGTTTGAATCAAGTAGAAATTATGATTTGTACACTATTTGTTGTTAGATCTTATACTCAGTCTTATCATAATTGCCTGTGGTAGGAACTGGATCATTATTTATTTATTTAAAAAAGAAAATCCACTAGGTGCTATTTGCCCCATTCTTGATGCGGCAGTGCTGAGGTTAGTTAAGTTGGGCCATTCAGGATTCTTAGCTAGGTTTCCTGGACATTGATTTAAGCCTCTTTATCTTTTTTACAATCTCTTCTTTTGTGTCGGACTTTGGTCTTTTGACAACGTGGAAATACTGCACGGATCTGCCTTTCCCTTTTTTCCTGTCTTTGTGGGGAAAGATTTCTGTAAGACAGACTACTAGGACATTAAGATTTTGTGTGGGGTAAGTTTGGTCAGTTCTAAGGATTTCAATTAATACGTAATAATACTTGCCATTCAGCTAATGACAGTAAAATTATAAACTAACTTAAGTATACATCAGTAAGTATAGTACAATAAGCCCATCACCCAGATTAAGGAATTCACAAACATTTCCATATTTCCTTTATTCAGACCTTTGTTCTTTAATTTGTCCATTGTTGAACTATTTGATAGCAAATCCAAGAAGACATGTCATTTTACCCTATGTACTCAAGTAGGCATGTCTGAAAAATGAGGGCCTTTTCTTTGATCAGGTTTTTCCATTTGACCCATGTGCTTGTTAAGTACCAGCTGTATCAGGCATCTCACTAGGCATTAGGGACCCTTGGGGCAATGAGACAGTCCTGGCTCCCAAGGAAGTTAAGGGTTGATGGAAGAAACCAATACAGGAGCTTGGGTGCCTCACTTAAGGTCCCTACTGGATGACACCAATTGGACAAAATTTGTGCACAATACAGTAGGATTCACAGAAGGGACTGGTCAGACTTGTAGGGCAGGCCGTGAGAGAGGCGGTCAGCAGGGCTACAAGAGGAGGAATCATTTGATCAGAATCTGAAATCCTTTCTGCCAACCTTCCTACCAAGCCTCCAGGGCCCATCACAAACAACCCTGTGCTGTAACTGTTTTTGATTCCAGTTACCACATCTCCTTCAGGAAGGATTTTAAGGTGGAAAATATTTAAAATCAGTAATTGTTGCCAGAAGGTACATAGAACAAAGAACATGGAAACAACACAAATGTCCATCAGCACATGACTGGATAAAGACAAGGTGATACATATCTACAATGGAATAATACTCAGCCATAAAAGATGCAATTTGCAGCAACATGGATGGACCTGAAGACTGTCATTCTAAGTGAAGTGGGGTGGAAAGAGAAAGAAAAATGCCATATGACTTCATTTATGAGGAATCTAAAATTAATAGAAATAATAATAAGACCACAAATGAACTAATTATTATTTTGATTTCTTGAATATGCTTAAGCACATATGACTGTCCTTTGTGATTGGATTACCATATTCTGTTTATTATTCTTTTGTAGTTGGCTTTATTCCTCTGGTAACTATGTAAGTTTAAAAATCTGAAACTCTAATCTTTTCTTAGAAACAATAATTAGTACATATATGTAAACTAAAAAAATGCAGTATACCCTATACATGTATTTACATGCAATGTGTATGTGGAGTTGAACTGTAATAATTATACCTAATAATACTGAAAAAGGAAAAAAATAAAATAATATATAAAAAAAACTAATCACCCCTCTTTAAATATTAAAACATTCAGTTCTGAGATTCTGTGAAAGACAGCATGGAAGGAGGTTTTTAAGATTTTCTCCTTGCTCTTCGGTGAGCAGCCTGGGCTGCACAGCTTGGCCGCCACAGGCACCCAGGACTTGCCGGCTTGCTCCTCACTTGTTGGGAGGGAGATTAGCTGCTTCAGGAATATTTATGCTCTTAGAAGTTGCTGAAAACCCCACAGAGCTTCTGTTTACATGGAGTGTATCTGTCAATATACCCCATTTTAGAAATTAGAACAGAAAATTTAAACCCAAGAACTGAAGCACACGCTGTCCCAGCACGTGGTCAAAGCAGTGCTGCCACGGTGGCGTGTGTTGGTTCTAGAAAAAATGCACCATACACTCAAGAATGAGGGTGAACCCACAGATCTCATCTCAGCAATGCTATGAAGAGGTGGGACCCAAAGCCCCTAAAACAATGCTGAAGTCCCCAGATGTCCCAGAACACAGAGCCATTGGACCAAGAATCCAGTGTCTCATGGATCATCAGCCGTGGAGACCGCGTCCTGGGTCAGGAGAAGCAAAAGTAGGGATACCAGGCACACAGTCCTATTACAGCAAAGCTTTAAAGGTGTTGAATTGACTAAAAGAGTGGCAAAGATTTGCATTTAGAATCCTACATTTCCTCTCCTGGAGACGTTAGAATGATAACACTGATTAACAGAGGATGATTGTAATGGATTAACTATGATAGTGATGACATGAGCTGCTCACACTAACCCTGCACTCAATGTAGACTAAGCCTTTTATGCACACACTTCATTAGGTCTCCACATCCCTGCAAGGTGGCATTAAGCACTCATACAACCATGAAATCAGTGACTATAAAACAGTCACAAGGCTTCCTCTCCAGCATGAGGTAGCAAAACCAGCAAGGATTTTCAATGACAAAATCCAAAATCATATATATTTGGGAAAGAAAGCAAACAAAACACTGAAGGACAATAAAACAAAAGAGCAGATGGAATGGAAATTTTATTGAAGAAAGCAATGATTGATTCAATTACAACTGGTAATGTCCCTGGTATAACTGAACCATCAATCCAAATTTTTGGAATAGTGAGTTGTGAAATTACTGTCTCATTTAATATTGGAATTCCTAGTTGGACCAATTTGATATACATCACTGGTGTGATGTTATCTATTTAGGTAAATAACAATAATCATATTTTTTAAGTTAACAGGAATCATAACACAGGACTCCAGATTTAGGGAGAGAATGCAAACAACTACTATCATATTCCATCTAGTAAGGACAAGTGTCCCTGCGTCACCAAAGCAATGAGAATTTGCACACAGAAAACACAGTTCTCCAGTTGTGACAAATACAAGACCGTGAACCATGAATTACGAGAAGAAGCAACTGTTTAAATGCCATGGGGAAAATTTTTTATCATCTTGAAAACATCACTGATGCACTAAGTAAGAAAAAAAAAATTGTTTTACTAGCAAATCTAACTGACACAGGGGATTTTCCAAGTGAGAAGGTAATTCCAAAAAGTGCAGTAAAATGAGTTAAGATGATCTGTGCAGTGTCGAAACTGATATTAGACTGACCAGCATCACGATTTCCGGTTTTACACTTGCTCTCTTCTTGTCACCTCTGACACAAGAAAGCATCATATGATTTTTTTCTTTAGGGAACAAAAAGATAAATAAAATCTAACTAGAAGATGTGGTATGGAAAGCAGTAATGAAGTTGTCTAACCTAATAATGCAGCCAGTGTAATGTAGCACTTATTCGGGCACTAGAATTTTTTAAATCATGATTTATTTTATACCCTATTTCTATCCTAAAGGAGGCACTTAAAGTTTTCTACTTTATTCAACATATCTTGTGGTGGTTGTGATATACACTGGTATGGCACTTTTCAGAGATTCAAAATCGCCTCTGTGGTTGTGGTCAGGAAAGGCAACGCTCCCTCCCAGCTGCGACGGAGAAGGATTCCCCGGAGTCAGCCCCAGGGCAGCTTCCGAACCGCATCTGCTTGCACTTGGCACAGGACACCATCAGCAAGTGTAACTCTGACAAGGAGATTTCCCCGGGGACCTGGGAGGTGCTCTAACATTCTGAAGCCACTTGTTTCCCAGTTAGGTAAGGCTTGGAAAAACAGTTTATTAGAAGTGACTCCCTTTGTATGTGCCTTTTGTCCTGAGAGGTCACTAATTAGCATAAATATAAAATACCCCATAATATAAGAATTTAGGTACCCCATTTTTCCATCTACCTGTCTATTTGTTTATCATATTTATACTTAGGTTACACTTTCCATGATGTTCAATTCCGGGCACCAAAAAAGAAAGGTTGCAAAATATTTCTTATAAAAAGCGGGAATGGGTCTAAGGTTTAAAAACCACTACTACTAACAATAAAAGCCAGATAATATTTTTAACCTCAATTGCATCAGACCTTCCCGAATTCCTCCCTTAAGTTCACTGTTAAAACAATAATGGAATCTCTGTCCTTCCAAGACTCGGGCCTGATCGCCACCCATCCAGATATCTTTCTGTGGGTCCCTACTTGTCCTCGAGGCCCCCAAACAGAACTCATGGGTTGAAATTTCTTCAGTGTTCCTACTGTAGTGGAAACCTGGAAGTCCCAGGCACTGTCCAGGAGTCACACTTACCTGCAAAAAATCAAAGTCATGTGACTGAAACGGGACAACCCAGGTTGTGTGGTAGGGCTGAAAGCTTACCAAAAACAGGTTTGGGGGCCTTACCCAAGCCCTCCAGCTCCTAACATGAAGAAGGACAGGGAGGCCAAATTAACCACGAGACTGTGTGGCTTAATTACCCCATGAATAAAGGATTTGTGCCAGTGCCACCTTTAGACAGGGAACCCCAGAACCCAGACTTGGAAACACCCTGTCCCCTACCCTCTGAACAAATATTCTCTCAAGACACATAGTGAGAGATGGGAGCCCCGGTGAGCTCTGGAATAAGATGCGACCTGAAAGACTGCTGGTAACAAATGGTGTGCAGCTCGGGCAGCCCCCAGGACCACCAGCCATTCTGGTACCACTGATGCCCACACTTCCATCCACAACAGTTTCTTCAGGACACTTCTGCACATATAACCATCACACAAAAATGATTGCTTAGACATATTTTAAGAGAAATAACATTATGAGAATGCCAAATTCATGACATGTCAGAGTCAAGACCCCAGAGTATTTACTGGATGAGATCTCACGTGTGCTCCGCAGTGAGCTTTAAACCCTTAGGACACAGTCATGGAACAGTAGGCATTTTCTTTCTTTCCTCCAAGTTGGCTTTACTGGAGAACTCCGTAGACACAGGAAGACTCTGGTTCCCACCTCTACTACTTACACAAAGGGCTCATCACGTGGTGAGGGATCAGCGCTGGTGCGACCGGCTCCAATGTGAGCACTTCAGTGCCCAGCTCCTCGAGGAGCAGAGCTCCCCCCACAGGAGCAGAGACCCCCCAGGAGCAGAGCGCCCCCCACGGGCACTGCAGTGCCTGCAAGAATCAGGAGTCTGATGAATGAGCCTTGGGCGGGCAAGTCAGGAAGCAAGCACCGCTCCCTCAAGCTCTGCAGGTGATCTCTGTGTCATTTTGAATAAATACAGTCAGCATTAAAGATGTTTGACAAGAGGGTAAAAGGTAAGGCCTCCCCAAATCTCCTCGCATTCCTTTAGTTGGAGACCTGGTAGAACACATGGCAACAAGAGACGCTGGCTTTTCATGCCCACGTTGGCCTCAGGGCTACAGGGGAGGCCACGGTGCTGCCTCCACCCCACCTCCTGCCTTCGTCCTGCAGACCTCACAGGGGCCGCTGACTCGTTTCTCTGACTTTCTCTCCTTGGTTGTGCTGCTCTTCCAGCTTTTAAAAGCTCACAAAATCCTCACAGGAAAATCTTTAACAATGAACCCAAGTCAAATGAAATCAACCAAAGAGACACACTGCCTTCTTCATTACTTTATATTTTAGGATGAAATTCTTGAAGACGACTCCCTGACCTGAAGGGGTGGATGGAGGAGAAAAGAAAACAAGACAAGCATTTTTGGGCCCATAAAAAATGAGAGGTAACCAGATGGTGTCTAGTCTTCATTGCACCTCTCTACCTGCCCCAATTTCACATGCCCCTCCCAACTGAACTCATCAGATCTCAACTGAAGGAGACGGCTGTGCAAATTTATTGGAAACCAAATAAATCACTACAGAAACAGTCTCGCAAACCCAGCGAGAACACTGTAAGCTGACCAGTGCCAGGATCTGAATACGTGCAGATCAAAATTCCGACCCCCTCCCTGGTGGTTGTACTTACAGTGGGGGTGTCGCCATGCAGTTTGTCTGCATCCAACATATAAAAATGAAAGGGACTCCAGTTTTCAACATCACAGTCCCTCTGAAACAACTGGTGGTCAATAAGCGTTTGTCGCCAGCAAAACTCGATTTTCTCCCCTGCACGTGGAGGTGAACACACAGAAGAGACTGATGATCCCCGCTGCGAGTGTAGCTAAGTGTGTCTAAGCAAACTGGCTCCATCAGCCTCCTGATGAGCAGGGGAGTGTGTGAGCCGCGGGGCTCTGCACACTAACGGCCAGGCAAGGAGGGTGCATTCTTACATTGGGGAGAAAAAGGCTGGAGCAGCATTCGCTGGAAATAAATTCTAATTAAACCTTCAGGTGCGGTTCCTGCAGCAGAACCCACGCCAATAGATGAGGCTCCCTCCGTGCTGTCCAGTCATGTGAGCCAGGCTCATTATTGTACCTGTGTGTTTGGTTTAGGAAGTGAATCATGTCTGATTTCTGGAAATTACATGAGGGTGGAAAACCTTCCAAACATGTTCATTTATTTGCTGTGGACATTGTTTAATCCTCTTAAGAGCATTTAGAATGACAAACTTCTTAAATTAGCATGTTTGCCCTAGAGACCTTTCCAGGCACATGGGCCGAAACCTAGGACAACCCAGAAGAAAATTCAAATCCGTTCCAGCTGCACAGCACTGCAGAATGTGTCCAGTTTGAGAATCAAGGATTTTTTCTCCACACACTTCCTCCTCTGCCCAAATTAATCAGCCTCTGCTGCTCTTGTATAATGAGTATCGTATGACTCATCTTCTCTGCCTGTAAAATGGAAATGGGAAATACTTCTGCCCAATAAAATGACATAGAACTAACCCCCAAAATTATATATATTTAAAAAAAAAAACCAGGGCTTTACACTGTCCAGGGATATGAATCATTTATTTAATATATCAATTGTTACTAGAATAATCTTTTCAAAATGTAACCCCTCCTCAGAAAACTTCAACTACTATTCGATAAAAATATCACAGAAAATTTCTGAAAAGAATTTAAAGGAAAATCATTTTTAACTGAATCATATTCTAGGCACACTGAATAAATTCTCTTTAGAGAACTACTTGTTTTTAATAAATGACCTATAAAATTACACCCAGCATTAATCAGTAAATCTTCATTCCTTATTTTAAAATTCTTAAGGCATGCTATATTTCTTAAATCAAATGAGGAGATATTTGCAAGCCAATGGACAACAGAATTACCTAAGAAGACATTATAAAGCAGCAAGAGAAACTAGCACTTTGCTAAGCATTCTGCCTGAGTGTCACTTGTACCACCTCATTTTGACCTGACTGCTTAGAGGTGAGCTCCATCAGCCCATTTAACACATGAAGAAACTGAGGCTATGTGTGGTCATGTTTCCAGTACGTGGTGGAGCCAGGATCCAAACCCAGATCTTTGTCTATAGAGCCTGTGCCTTTACCAGATCACACTAAATTTCTCACTCTTCAAATGCACTCAGTCCCCGAGGTAACACACCTTCCTTGCATTTCTAGGAGTTTTAGGAATTACTAAATTACAAGGACTAATCAGACATTTGTGTGAGTTAATTTTATATTTTCTGATTTTCCTGAATCAGTTCAGGCTGAATTCATTCTACTTACGAGAAGTCCTGAGGCAGAGGAGAGAGGGGAATATAAGCCAGACATAAACAATTTCAAGAGATCCACTTCATCAAGGAAGCAAAGTATTAAATAAACCATTCTGCAACATGCTTGTCAATAAACCTTGGTGTCTCTGTCTCAGCCTGAAGGAGGGTAAGCCCTCCAGCCCATCTGCCTTCCAGCCACATACCCTGGATGGTCTTGGTTCCCTCACCGGTGACACGTGTGTTCTCCTGGGACTCTTTGTAGAGATTAAATGATAAAACTGTATGCAAAGGGGCTACTTCATTGCCAGACAGTAGGCACTAAACAAATAATAAAATTATTTTGTTTCATGAAAATGGGAGGCAGGTCTCCCAATTAAACATTCCTGATAGAATCCCAACAAGCACTTTAATTTATCTACAAGAAATTGTAAAATAGCATTTCTTTTTTGAAGGCCATATCCATTCTCCCTACTTTTTACCAATCCTGGCTGTTATCCTGAAAATCTATTCCTAGAACGTGGCATCCATCTCCCATATTTAAATCCTTTAAGTTTGAAATTATAATGAAGCTTGGGCACATAAAGATTCACACCATAATTCACAGAATAAACAAAGACCACAGGAACAGGGCCACCTCCAGACCCCATGTGCTCAGGACAGGCTCCAAACTTCATAAAATCAGATGCATGCTGTTTGAACAGAAAGAAAATTGAATGTGATCAAGGAGGCTGACATAGAGCACTGGCCGGCTCATGAGACGACCCTGTCGCCCCCTCGTCTGACCTAAGTCATCGAACACAGTTATCCGTTGATCTCTAACTAAAACTAGAACACGGGTAGGTTTGGAAAGTAACATTTTTTCCTACAATATATACATATTGTCAACTAAAAATTGGCACTTGTCATCTGCCTCTGATTTGGTTAACTCATGAGCCACTGCAGCTGCTGACCTTCAACACCCTCTGAAAGTAGTTAAGTGTGGAGATCAGGAATGGGGCGCTCTGTGCTCTGGGAAAATGGGCAGAAGTGTCTTCAGATAGTTAGACATGTTCAGGAAATTTTATGCGCCTAAATTCTTGCATCCCCTCCTATCTAGAAAATCACTAAAATCATTAACAGAGACACCTGCTTCTTGACTAGCAGCAGCCTCTGCCTAAACTTGTATTGGACAGCACGTCCCCCTTCACTGAAATCTTATATAATTCTGAGCTCCCCCTCCTCTTCAGAGCAGTTCCTCCGAGCTCTCTGAGATGCTGTCACCTGGGCTCTGGTCCTTATTTTGCCCCAGATAAACTTTAACCAACAATTCTCACGTTTTGTTGTTTATCGACAGTACCACAAAAATTAAGCTTACATACTTGAACTCAGAGTAAACATTCAGTATCAAATATTTCTTGACTTAAATTCCTATTTAAATGTAAATAATTATTCCATTTCTTAAATATAACATCTTTAAATATAAATTAACAGATATTTGTGAATCTTCGAAAAATATAGTCTAGAAAAAATTTTAGCAATTAAAAAAGCTATTGTGTGGAGCTTTAGAATTTCAAAAGTGGAATAGAATAGTATTGTAACTCAAGTTCTTGTTTTAAATGCAGAAATCCTGAGGCCTCAAAAGACATATCAATTTGCCTGATTTTATACACTGTCCTTTAACAGAAAACCTTGAACTAAGTTCCTGGTCTTTGAGAAACCAAGACTTGCTCTGCTGGTGCAGGGCTGAACTTTATGAAAATGGGTCGTGAGAAAGAACCAGAATGCGGGGGCCTGGGCGAGGCAGCGGAGGAAAGGAGGGTCTCACCTTGTCGTGGGTGAGAAATAGGCTCCCGCAGTGCTGGTGTGATGGGCATCCCTCAAGTGCCTGAAAACTACTATTTAGCACACCTGCCACCGAATAGCACACAAGCTGTTTAACTAGAAGGCTGACCAGGAGGCTTTCTCAGTGACACAACAAGCTACTTTCAAGTTAACTCTACAACTACAGGAAGAGAAAGAATAGAAAGCTGATATTAATTATTAAAAATTTACACCAAGAACCAAGGAAATTCCAGGAGAAATATAAAGACGTTGGAAGTTTCATTATGCGAACTTACTGCCAATTCATTTGTCTTAAAAGCTGTGCTATAAAATATATTGTCCTTTGTTGTTCCAAATAACATTTGAAAGAAATAATGTTTCTTAAGGGTGTTTCTGGAAATTTCTTCTATTTCCTAACACCAAATCTCAGACCCTTAAAGAAATGGGGGGTTGGCATTTCGTCCACTGTTCTCTAGGCAATTTGTTTTTCCTTCAAAGAACAAGAGGGG
The DNA here is from genome assembly GCF_048773025.1 of Camelus bactrianus. Classification (NCBI taxonomy): domain Eukaryota; kingdom Metazoa; phylum Chordata; class Mammalia; order Artiodactyla; family Camelidae; genus Camelus; species Camelus bactrianus. The sequence goes on from NC_133558.1 coordinate 42,315,739, forward strand.
AATCACACAGAAAAGCATTTGAGCATCAGGCTGCTTACATTTCCTCTGGGAGTCTTGGAAAATAAGGTGGAAATGAACAGTAGGACAGAAACATGGTGGGAGAGTCACTGGCTACAAGGTGAGAACAAATCTGTTCTCCAACGTGCTCTGGTAGCCACTAGTTTAAATGAACCGAGCAATTGTTCGAGCATTCACGCACTTCTACGGGAAAATCTCAACCTTTACCAAACGATCAGTGCAGCCCGAAGCAATGGACGGAATGCGGAGGCCCACGGCGTCTCATCGTGGTGTCTTACACCATGTGCAGGATGAGCAGTGCCTCCCCGCCCCCTCCCTCCCCTCCCCTCGAGGGAGATGGCTGGTCCTGAGCTGAGCTTACCTCATAGCAAGCTGTCTCTCAGCCCTCTGTCTAAAGCAAGATAAAAGCAGGAAAGCTACCTGGGACTTTACAGAACCAACCCAAAAGGGAACTGAAGCACCTTTCTTCCCTCCTTTCTGCTGCCTGGAATGTGGGCCTGATTTTTGACCCTCAGGCAGACACTTTGGGCCATCAAGTTGACGGGCTGAAAATAAGAGGCATCTGGTTCTCTGACCCTGGGACCTTCATGCAAACCAGCCCTGTGGTACCGATTGCTTGACTTCTTTATGTAAGAGGGAAATACAAGTTTAGCATGTGTAAGCTACTGCTGTTATCTGGGGAAGTAGGTGTTGTACATTGCCACGGTAAGTCCTAATAATAAATTTAAAGATTCACCAAAAACTATTTACCAAATTGTTAATAAATGATAAAGAGTTCCTGATTTTTGTTTTAATGCTATGAAATGTAAATCAAGTTTCAGCATATGCTAGTAAAACAAGACACTGTGGAGGAAAAGCAAAACAGAGATTATAGAACAGAGACACAAAGCATCCTCTTCTCCAAGGCACAGGAGGACAGCCGTGACTCTACGTGCCAAGGTTGGAGTCTCATGGGCTCCCTGTTTTCCTTGCCTTGGGTTGTCTTTTATTTCCAGCCTTGGGAAAAATGGATAAGGCTGCTGGTCAAATCATTTCAGGAGCAGATTCCATCGTGTAGAACCCCTTTCTCTTCCTTTCCTCTGTCTCCTGGAATGTTCTGACACAATTAATCAGTCCAGCCTTCTAAATTGAGCAAATGGAGCTCAATCAATCTGCTTTTAGACAGAGTTAGGAAACAGACATTAAAAAGCATAACTAGGAAATCTTATCTTCCAGAGGTCATTGCACAGACGAAATAGGAGAATATCTGTGAATCACTCTGTAAACACTAAGTACAATACAAACAATATTAGTACTGATTCTATGTCACATTCTTCAAAAAACGAAAACAGAATAGTTTTCTACCAGAAGGAGAAGGTGCTTTGCAATTTTCTGTCACTTTAATTCTTCAAATTTTCTATAAAATTGATGCCTTTAAAAAAATCAATGCACATTAGGGACTAAATTTAATTCCTTCATCTTCCCCTGTTTAACAGATATCAAGAATGATACCATTTCTAGACATTTTATCTAGGAAAGCCTTTGGTATACATGAGGCACAGAGCATGACAAATTGTCAGTATCACTCAGGATAGGAAACCCATGTTTGATACTCGAACTTGAAGACATGAAGAAGATGCCTGACATGTCCCACTGACCTTTCAAGCTATTCTTTTTGAAACACTTGTCTCTTCTTGGTCCAGAACAGACCCGCATTTGTTGATGTGAGACTCTTTAAGTGAAAAGGTAAACCCATCATTACACTTTAGAGACTGAAACCTTACCCTCCTCATCCATGTGGACATAGCATCCTTACTGATTCCTAACACAAAAAATGACCACCAATGACATCTCAGGATGCTCCAATGCAGAGGTTCTCTGCTGCAGTGAGGAGGAAAGAGCCGTGTGCTTCAAGATGTACTTACTGTCTGTAGCTCACTTGGCAAGACACGGCAACTTGTCTAAGCTAAAGCTTAAAAGTGGAAAATAGAGACAACATCCATGGCAAAGGGCATTCGGAGGCTAATTCCTTGGCCCCACTTCATCGCTTCTCAAGAGCCGTGGGCAATACCTTGAGAAAGGCAGCAATACGTTACCCAACTCATCAAAAAGCTGTGCCTCCTACTAACTGACAGTAAAGCAAGTGTCATCTGGCTCAACAGATCTCCCTGTGTCTCTACAGTGTACGTCTACTTTTTCTTTATTTTCTCGGTTGGGGGACACTCCTTTTTTGAAAATCCTCCTCCCTGCAGTAGAAGTTCTTATTTTCCCAACCAGAATGCAGGCTTGAAGGGGGGCAACAGAGCTGAGAACACATAAATCAGTATTTATTCCTTGATATAATTTTTACACATGGACTAAAAATCATTGGGTCAGTTGGACATCAATATCATATCTAATTTACACAATTGTCAACTTTCATTTTACTACCAGCTCCTGAAACAGTCACATGGTCACTAGGTTTTTTTTCCTTCCCTTGACCCATGGATTCGATGATTTCTAACCAGACACAATAGCTTTTTGAAAAGAAGTCTGTTTCACATTTTGCTTTTAAACTAAACTTGTGTGCTTGACCCTGATTTCATTCTAACATTCACAAAAATCTATCCAAGGACAACCACATTTAACATCATCTCTAGATGTCTTGAATACAATGGTGAGTGATTCTTCCAGATCATTAAACTATATATGCACATTATGCTGTGGTCCTCTTCAATTTGTGGTGTTTTCAGTAATCGTTACCTCTTTGGATACTTTATTACACATTTAGCATTTCTTTATCCAATTCAGTTACATTAATATATAAGATTTCAAAAGATCTGCTTTCTCAAAATGATGATGTTTAACATCTATAGTCTATTTTAAATCAAGTAATTCAATAAGGTTGTCAAGGACAGCAGTGAAGGTTTTGTGTGGTGATTGCTGCTTCAGAGTCTCCGGTCCTGTCCCTTGATCTAACAGGTGTTTACGCATCCTTGTCAATGTCATCACATCAATCTATTAGGAGCTGAAATTAAACTACCTGGATGCTAATTTTTCTTTTTAAAAACAATATACTCATTTTCCCCTTCTAATACTTTATTGTTTCTCATACTGAGGCTCACCAGTTTTCCTAATATATATATTTGGTGGGGAGGGGGCACAGCCCTGAATGCCTGCAGACAGCACCAACTCTATAAGATTAACCAGAGGTGGCCGTGGATGTTCTGTGACTTCAGCCACTGAGCACGAGAACCTGCTGTCCTTCCAACTGTTCTACCTCCATTATTGACAGCTTTGAAGGTCACTGCCTCTTGTAAAATTCTACATTACAGTTCATATATTTTTAAAAGTTATAAATTTGTGAAAGTCGTCTGCTGTTTGTGTAAAAAGAGGGGTACTTCCCTTTGCTCAATTCAGGCTAAACTAAGTCCAGAAAGACACACACACACACACACACACACACACACACACAAACAGAGACACACGCAGTTCTGAGTGCCCCCAAGGAAAAGTTTGAAAGGCTTCGGGACAGTGGTGGCGCTCAAATGTTTGGAATTTTGAGCTCTATGAAAGCATCACTTATTCAGAAATTAAGCATTATAATTCTAGACAAAGAGAATCAGAATCACCCACAAGATACTTACCAGAATTTTTTTAAAGAAAGTATCTTACCTAAAATCCAATGATAATTCAAATATCCATGGAAAGAAAGTAGATCAGTAATTCAAGCAATAATTTCTACACTATTGCTGATTAGACTTCAGCCCCAACCAAAGAACATAGAAATAAGATACCTGGAGAAAAAGAGATGGAAATGAGGTATTAAAAAGCAAGAATATAAAATAAGTAGCAGCTTTATGGAAACCTGCTCATTTTCTTTGAAATAATTTCTTGGTTACAGGAACTCACTCGTGAGGATCTGGAAATGCATCAAGAGGAAATCTAGCACGGAAAAGAAGCAGAAGCAGAAGCAGTTCTCAGTTTTCTCCGAGGCTGATCCTAAATGAAAAAACTTTCCTTGGCTTCCAGAATAGACAACCTGCAAGTTTCCCTTAGCAGAAGAATGAGGAGGAGAGAAAACCGAATGTGTTTGCAAATCATCCTTCACCAACCCTGTTGAAACACAGAATTTTGGTGTTAGGGGCACTGCCCGACCTATAAATATAAGAGAAGGAACAAGCTCTAATAAGGTTTTTGAGCAAAAAATGCTTTTAGCTTTAAACCTACTCTAGAAATCAAGCTGAGAAATTATGGTAAGTGCTTGAGGTGTAGCCTTGCTGTATACGTTACATAAAGGAATGCGTCCCCACATGTACCATTTTGGGAACGGAATATGTGTTGCAGCCTCCTTCACTTAGGTTTTTGGAAACCCAGAGTTTCTGGCCACGGGGAATTAGGCTAGTTACATATCTAAGCGAAGGCAAAAACTCCAGCGCGCTTTTCCATTGCAAACCGATTTTACTAGAGACCGGCTTTAAGAATCACGCTGAGAAATCAGAGTAAGTATTTCTACATGTCACTCTACCTTTTATGACGGATGTAACAACGCCTCTCCACATGATCACTTCTGACATCTCAATCTGTGTGGAAGCTGTTGTAAAACTAGATTTTTGGGAATACAGAGCTTCTGTCTTAGAGCATCTACACTACTTACATATGTAAGGGGAGGCACAATCTCCAAAACGGTTATCCACAGGAAACGTCTTTAACTTTGAAACCGGCATCAGGAAACATTCTGAGAAATCAGAGAATGTGTCTCTAGAAGTCCCCTTGTATTTTATGCTAGATGATATAATGCCTCTATAAATGATAAATTTTTAGGTCTGTATGTGTATGGAAGCCAAGTTTCCACTGGCTTGTTGGGAAACCAGAGTTTTTGGCCAGGGGAAACTACACTGCTTTCATATATATGGGTATGTATTAGAACCAACTCGAATTTCCAGTGCAAACAAATTTTCTTGCAAACCGGCTTTGAGAAACAAACTGAGAAAACAGAGTAAGTGTTTCTGTATGTAAATTAACTTTAATGCTGGATGATAGAACGCCTCAGCACATGGTGAATTCCCACATCAGTATGTGTGTTGGAGAAGTCCTTCATATAAATTCTTGGAAAGCCAGAGTTTCTGGTCCAGAAAAAATACACTACTTACATATCTCAGGGCAAGAACTACAGCAAAAGCATTTTAAAAAGCAAATAAGATTTATATTACAACTGAACCTTGAATCCTTACAGAGAAATCAGAGAAAGTGTTACTAAAACACAATATAATTTAACTGCATAAAAGAACGTAACAACACATGATAAAATATGAAAGAAAGTCTCTCCACATGCTTAGTTCTGAGAGATAAGTGTGTGTGAAAGCCGTATTTCAACTTGCTTGTTGGGAACACAAAGTTTGTTTTCAATTGCAAACCCCACTCCATACATATATAAGGGGAGGTACGAGCTCCAACTTGGTTTTACAGTGAAAAATGCAGGAACTTCAAACCGGCACTAGGAAACAGACTGAGAAACCAGAGGAATATATATTCCTGCAACCCGTTCCCTTTGTGATAGATGAACGAACGCCTCTCCACATGCTCAGTTCTGAGAGATAAGTGTGTGTGTGAAATCCGTCCTTCATCTAGCTTGTTGGGAACGCAAAGTTTCTTTTCACTTGCTAATTCCTCTCCATATATATATATGGGGTGGTACTAGCTCCAACTATGTTTTACAGTAAAAACTGCAGAAACTTCAAACCGGCACTAGGAAACAGACTGAGAAACCAGAGTAAAAGTTTCTCCTGCAACCCGTTCCATTTTTGCTAGTTGAACGAAAGTCTCTCCACATGCCAAGTTCTGAGAGATAAGTGTGTGTGAAAGCCGTCCTTCACCTAGCTTGTTGGGAACACAAAGTGTCTTTTCAGCTGCAAACTCCACTCCTTACATATATATGGGGAGGTACGAGCTCCAACTCGGTTTTACAGTGAAAACTGCAGGAACTTCAAACCGGCACTAGGAAAAAGACTGAGAAACCAGAGAAAATTTTCCCCTGCTACCCGTTCCCTTTGTGCTAGATGAAATAACGTCTCTCCACATGCTCAGTTCTGAGAGATAAGTGTGTATGACAGCCGTCCTTCATCTAGCTTTTTGGGAACACAAAGTTTCTTTTCAGTTGCAAACTCCACTCCATACATATATATGGGAAGGTACTAGCCCCAACTCGGATTTACAGTGAAAACTGCAGGAACTTCAAACCGGCACTAGGAAACAGACTGAGATACCAGAGTAAAAGTTTCTCCTGCAACCATTTCTTTTTGTGCTAGATGAACGAACGTCTCTCCACATGCTCAGTTCTGAGAGATAAGTGTGTGTGAAAGCCGTCCTTCACCTAGCTTGTTGGGAACACAAAGTTTCTTTTCAGTTGCAAACTCCACTCCATACATATATATGGGGAGGTACTAGCTCCAACTCGGATTTACAGTGAAAACTGCAGGAACTTCAAACCGGCACTAGGAAACAGACTGAGAAACCAGAGTAAAAGTTTCCCTGCAAACCGTTCCCTTTGTGCTAGATGAGCGAACGTCTCTCCACATGCTCAGTACTGAGAAATATGTGTGTGTGAAAGCCGTCCTTCACGTAGCATGTTGGGAACACAAAGTTTCTTTTCAGTTGCAAACACCACTCCATACATATATATGGGGAGGTACTAGCCCCAACTCGGATTTACAGTGAAAACTGCAGGAACTTCAAACCGGCACTAGAAAACAGACTGAGAAACCAGAGTAAAAGTTTCTCCGGCAACCCGTTAATTTTGTGCTAGATGAACGAACGTCTCTCCACATGCTCAGTTCTGAGGGAAATGTGTGTGTGAAAGCCGCCTTCACGTAGCTTGTTTGGAATACAAAGATTCTTTTCAGTTGCAAACTCCACTCCATACATATATATGGGGAGATACGAGCTCCAACTCGGTTTTACAGTGAAAACTGCAGGAACTTCAAACCGGCACTAGGAAACAGACTGAGAATCCACAGTAAAATTTTCCCCTGCAACCCGTTTCCTTTGTGCTAGATGAACGAACGTCTCTCCACATGCTCAGTTCTGAGAGATAAGTGTGTGTGAAAGCCGTCCTTCATCTATCTTGTTGGGAACACAATGTTTCTTTTCAGTTGCAAACTCCACTCCATACATATATATGGGGAGGTACTAGCTCCAACTCGGATTTACAGAGAAAACCGCAGGAACTTCAAACCGGCACTAGGAAACAGACTGAGAAACCAGAGTAAAAGTTTCTCCTGCAACCCGTTCCATTTGTGCTAGATGAACGAACGTCTCTCCACATGCTCAGTTCTGAGATATATGTGTGTGTGAAAGCCGTCCTTCACCTAGCTTGTTGGGAACACAAAGTTCTTTTCACTTTCAAACTACACTCCATACCTATATAATGGGAGGTACTAGCTCCAACTCGGTTTTACTGTGAAAACTGCAGGAACTTCAAACCGGCACTAGGAAACAGACTGAGAAACCAGTGTAATATTTTCTCCTGCAAACCCTTCCCTTTGTGCTAGATGAACGAACGTCTCTCCACATGCTCAGTTCTGAGAGATAAGTGTGTGTGAAAGCCGTCCTTCACGTAGCTTGTTCGGAACAAAAAGTTTCTTTTCACTTGGCAACTCCACTCCATACGTATATATTGGGAGGTACTAGCTCAAAGTCGGTTTTACAGTGAAAACTGCAGGAACTTCAAACCGGCAGTAGGAAACTGACTGAGAAACCAGAGTAAACGTTTCACCTCTAACCCGTTCCCTTTGTGCTAGATGAACGAACGTCTCTCCACATTCTCAGTTCTGAGAGAAAATTGTGTGTGAAGCCGTCCTTCACTAAGCTTGTTGGGAACACAAAGTTTGTTTTCAGTTGGAAACCCCACTCCACACATATATATGGGGAGTTACTAGCTCCAACACGGATTTACAGTGAAAACTGCAGGAACATCAAACCGGCACTAGGAAACAGACTGAGAAACCAGAGTATAAGTTTTCCCTGCAACCCGTTCCCTTTTTTCTAAATGAACGAACATCTCTCAACATGCTCAGTTCTGAGAGATAAGTGTGTGTGAAAGCCGTCCTTCACCTAGCTTGTTGGGAACACAAAGTTTCTTTTCACTTGCAAATTCCACTCCATATATATATATATGTGGAGGTACTAGCTCCAACAAGGTTTTATAGTTAAAACTGCAGGAACTTCAAACCGGCACTAGGAAACAGATTGAGAAACCAGAGTAAAACTTTCTCCTGCAACCCTTTCACTTTTTGCTAGATGAACGAAAGTCTCTCCACATGCTCAGTTCTGAGAGATAAGAGTGTGTGAAAGCCGTCCTTCACCTAGCTTGTTGGGAACACAAAGTTTCTTTTCAGTTGCAAATTCCACTCCATACATATATATGGGGAGGTACTAGCTCCAACTCTGATTTACAGTGAAAACTGCAGGAACTTCAAACAGACACTAGGAAACAGACTGAGAAACCAGAGGAATATTTATTCCTGCAACCCGTTCCCTTTGTGCTAGATGAACGAACCCCTCTCCACATGCTCAGTTCTGAGAGATAAGTGTGTGTGTGAAATCCGTCCTTCATCTAGCTTGTTGGGAACACAAAGTTTCTTTTCACTTGAAAATTCCTCTCCATATATATATATGGGGTGGTAGTAGCTCCAACTATGTTTTACAGTGAAAACTGCAGAAACTTCAAACCGGCACTAGGAAACAGACTGAGAAACCAGAGTAAAAGTTTCTCCTGCAACCCGTTCCATTTTTGCTAGTTGAACGAAAGTCTCTCCACATGCCAAGTTCTGAGAGATAAGTGTGTGTGAAAGCCGTCCTTCACCTAGCTTGTTGGGAACACAAAGTGTCTTTTCAGCTGCAAACTCCACTCCTTACATATATATGGGGAGGTACGAGCTCCAACTCGGTTTTACAGTGAAAACTGCAGGAACTTCAAACCGGCACTAGGAAACAGACTGAGAAACCAGAGTAAAATTTTCCCCTAAAACCCGTTCCCTTTGTGCTAGATGAACGAACGTCTCTCCACATGATCAGTTCTGAGAGATAAGTGTGTGTGAAAGCCGTCCTTCACCTAGCTTGTTGGGAACACAAAGTGTCTTTTCACTTGCAAACTCCACTCCATACATATATATGGGGAGGTACTAGCTCCAACAAGGATTTACAGTGAAAACTGCAGGAACTTCAAACCGGCACTAGGAAACAGTCTGAGAAACCAGAGTAAAAGTTTCTCCTGCAACCCCTTCCCTTTGTGCTAGATGAACGAACGTCTCTCCACATGCTCAGTTTTGAGAGATATGTGTGTGTGAAAGCCGTCCTTCACGTAGCTTGTTTGGAACACAAAGTTTCTTTTCAGTTGCAAACTCCAATCCTTACATATATATGGGAAGGTACTAGCTCCAACTCGATTTTACAGTGAAAACTGAAGGAACTTCAAACCGGCACTAGGAAACAGACTGAGAAAGCAGAGTAAAAGTTTCCCTGCAACCCTTTCCCTTTGTGCTAGATGAGCGAACGTCTCTCCACATGCTCAGTACTGAGAAATATGTGTGTGTGAAAGCCGTCCTTCACGTATCTTGTTGGGAACACAAAGTTTCTTTTCAGTTGCAAACTCCACTCCATACATATATATGGGGAGGTACGAGCTCCAACTCGGTTTTACAGAGATAACTGCAGGAACTTCAAACCGGCACTAGGAAACAGACTGAGAAACCAGAGTAAAATTTTCTCCTGCAAACAGTTCCCTTTGTGCTAGATGAACGAACGTTTTTCCACATGCTCATATCTGAGAGAAAAGTGTGTGTGAAAGCAGTCCTTCACGTAGCTCGTTAGGAACAAAAAGTTTCTTTTCACTTGGCAACTCCACTCCATACATATATATGGGGAGGTACTATCTCAAACTCGGTAATACAGTGAAAACTGGAGGAACTTCAAAATGGCAGTAGGAAACATACTGAGAAACCAGAGTAAAAATTTCATCCTCAACACGTTCCCTTTGTGCTAGATGAACGAACGTCTCTCCACATGCTCAGTTCTGAGAGAAAATTGTGTGTGTAGCCGTCCTTCACCTAGCTTGTTGGGAACACAAAGTTTCTTTTCAGTTGGAAACTCCACTCCATACATATATATGGGGAGGTACTAGTTCCAACTCGGATTTACAGTGAAAACTGCAGGAACTTCAAACCGGCACTAGGAAACAGACTGAGAAACCAGAGTAAAGTTTCTGTTGCAACCCGATCCCTTTGTGCTAGATGAACGAACGTCTCTCCACATGCTCAGTTCTGAGAGATAAGTGTGTGTGAAAGCCGTCCTTCACCTAGCTTATTGGGAATACAAAGTTTCTTTTCACTTGCCAACTGCACTCCATACATATATAATGTGAGGTACTAGCTCCAACTCGGTTTTACAGTGAAAACTGCAGGAACTTCAAACCGGCACTAGGAAACAGACTGAGAAACCAGAGTAAAAGTTTCTTCTGCAAACCTTTCCCTTTGTGCTAGATGATCGAACGTCTCTCCACATGCTCAGATCTGAGAGAAAAGTGTTTGTTAAAGCCGAACTTCACGTAGCTTGTTGGGAACAAAAAGTTTCTTTTCACTTGGCAACTCCACTCCATACATATATATGGGGAGGTACTAACTCCAACTCGGTTTTACAGTGAAAACTGCAGGAAATTCAAACCGATAGTAGGAAACAGACTGAGAAACCAGAGTAAAAGTTTCCCTGCAACCCTTTCCCTTTGTGCTAGATGAGCGAACGTCTCTCCACATGCTCAGTACTGAGAAATATGTGTGTGTGAAAGCCGTCCTTCACGTAGCTTGTTGGGAACACAAAGTTTCTTTTCAGTTGCAAACTCCACTCCATACATATATATGGGGAGGTACTAGTTCCAACTCGGATTTACAGTGAAAACTGCAGGAACTTCAAACCGGCACTAGGAAACAGACTGAGAAACCAGAGTAAAATTTTCTCCTGCAAACAGTTCCCTTTGTGCTAGATGAACGAACGTTTTTCCACATGCTCAGATCTGAGAGAAAAATGTGTGTGAAAGCAGTCCTTCACGTAGCTCGTTAGGAACAAAAAGTTTCTTTTCACTTGGCAACTCCACTCCATACATATATATGGGGAGGTACTATCTCAAACTCGGTTATACAATGAAAACTGGTGGAACTTCAAAATGGCAGTAGGAAACATACTGAGAAACCAGAGTAAAAATTTCATCCTCAACACGTTCTCTTTGTGCTAGATGAACGAACGTCTCTCCACATGCTCAGTTCTGAGAGAAAATTGTGTGTGTAGCAGTCCTTCACCTAGCTTGTTGGGAACACAAAGTTTCTTTTCAGTTGCAAACTCCACTCCATACATATATATGGGGAGGTACTAGTTCCAACTCGGATTTACAGTGAAAACTGCAGGAACTTCAAACCGGCACTAGGAAACAGACTGAGAAACCTGAGTAAAAGTTTCTCCTGCATCCCGTTCCTTTTTGCTACATGAACGAACGTCTCTCCACATGCTCAGTTCTGAGAGATAGGTGTGTGTGAAAGCCGTCCTTCACCTAGCTTGTTGGGAACACAAAGTTTCTTTTCAGTTGCAAACTCCACTCCATACATATATATGGGGAGGTAGGAGTTCCAACTCGGTTTTACAGTGAAAACTGCAGGAACTTCAAACCGGCACTAGGAAACAGACTGAGAAACCAGAGTAAAACTTTCTTCTGCAAACCGTTCCCTTTGTGCTAGATGAAAGAACGTCTCTCCACATGCTCAGTTCTGAGAGATAAGTGTGTGTGAAAGCCGTCTTTCACCTAGCTTGTTGGGAACACAAAGTTTTTTTCACTTGCAAACTCCACTCCATACATATATTTGGGGAGGTACGAGCTCCAACTCGGTTTTACAGTGAAAACTGAAGGAAATTCAAAACGGCACTAGGAAACAGACTGAGAAACCAGACTAAAAGTTGCTCCTGCAACCCTTTCCCTTTGTGCTAGATGAACGAAAGTCTCTCCACATGCTCATTTCTGAGAAATACGTGTGTGTGAAAGCCGCCCTTCATCTAGCTTGTTGGGAACACAAAGTTTCTTTTCACTTGCAAACTCCACTCCATACATATATATGTGGAGGTACTAGCTCCAACTCGGTTTTGCAGTGAAAACTGCAGTAACTTCAAACCGTCACTAGGAAACAGACTGAGAAACCAGAGTAAAATTTTCATGAAAAGCGTTCCCTTTGTGCTAGATGAACGAACGTCTCTCCACATGCTCAGTTTTGAGAGATAAGTGTGTGTGAATGCCGTCCTTCACCTAGCTGGTTGGAAACACAAAGTTTCTTTTCACTTCCAAACTCCACTCCATATATATGTATGGGGAGGTTCGAGCTCCAATTCGGTTTTATAGTGAAAACTGCAGGAACTTCAAACCGGCACTAGGAAACAGACTGAGAGACCAGAGTAAAAGATTCCCCTACAACCCGTTCCCTATGTGCTAGATGAACGAACGTCTCTCCACATGCTTAGTTCTGAGAGATAAGTTTGTGTGAAAGCCGTCCTTCACCTAGCTTGTTGGGAACACAAAGTTTATTTTCAGTTGCAAACTCCACTCCATACATATATATAGGGAGGTAGTAGCTCCAACTCGGTTTTACAGTGAAAACTGCAGGAACTTCAAACCGATAGTAGGAAACAGACTGAGAAACCAGAGTAAAAGTTTCTCATGCAACCCGTTCCCTTTGTGCTAGGTGAACGAACGTCTCTCCACATGGTCAGTTCTGAGAAATAAGTGTGTATGAATGCCGTCCTTCATCTAGCTTGTTGGGAACACAAAGATTCTTTTCAGTTGCAATCTCCACTCCATACATATATATGGGGAGGTACTAGATCCAACTCTGATTTACAGTGAAAACTGCAGGAACTTCAAACCGGCACTAGGAAACAGACTGAGAAACCAGAGTAAAAGTTTTCCTGCAACCCGTTCCCTTTGTGCTAGATGAACGAACGTCTCTCCACATGCTGAGTTCTGAGAGATATGTGTGTGTGAAAGAATTCCTTCAACTAACTTGTTGGGAACACAAAGTTTCTTTTCACTTGCAAACTACACTCCTTACATATATATGGGGTGGTACTAGCTCCAACTCGGATTTACAGTGAAAACTGCAGGAACTTCAAACCGGCACTAGGAAACAGACTGAGAAACCAGAGTAAAAGTTTTCCTGCAACCCGTTCCCTTTGTGCTAGATGAACGAAAGTCTCTCCACATGCTCAGTTCTGAGAGATATGTGTGTGTGAAAGAAGTCCTTCAACTAACTTGTTGGGAACACAAAGTTTCTTTTCACTTGCAAACTACACTCCTTACATATATATGGGGAGGTACGAGCTCCAACTCTGATTTACAGTGAAAACTGCAGGAACTTCAAACCGGCACTAGGAAACAGACTGAGAAACCAGAGTAAATTTTCTGTTGCAACCCGATCCCTTTGTGCTAGATGAAAGAACGTCTCTCCACATGCTCAGTTCTGAGAGATAAGTGTGTGTGAAAGCCGTCCTTCACCTAGCTTGTTGGGAACACAAATTTTCTTTTCACTTGCAAACTACACTCCATACATATATAATGTGAGATACTAGCTCCAACTCGGTTTTACTGTGAAAACTGCAGGAACTTCAAACCGGCACTAGGAAACAGACTGAGAAACCAGAGTAAAAGGTTTTATTGCAAACCGTTCCATTTGTGCTAGGTGAACGAACGTCTCTCCACATGCTCAGTTCTGAGAGATAAGAGTGTGTGAAAGCCGTCCTTCACGTAGCTTGTTCGGAACAAAAAGTTTCTTTTCACTTGGCAACTCCACTCCATACGTATATATTGGGAGGTACTAGCTCAAAGTCGGTTTTACAGTGAAAACTGCAGGAACTTCAAACCGGAAGTAGGAAACTGACTGAGAAACCAGAGTAAACGTTTCACATCTAACCCGTTCCCTTTGTGCTAGATGAACGAACGTCTCTCCACATTCTCAGTTCTGAGAGAAAATTGTGTGTGAAGCCGTCCTTCACTTAGCTTGTTGGGAACACAAAGTTTGTTTTCATTTGCAAACCCTACTCCATACATATATATGGGGAGTTAGTAGCTCCAACACGGATTTACAGTGAAAACTGCAGGAAATTCAAACCGGCACTAGGAAACAGACTGAGAAACCAGACAAAATTTTCCTCTGCAACCCTTTCCCTTTGTGCTAGATGAACGAACGTCTCTCCACATGCTCAGTTCTGAGAGATAAGTGTGTATGAATGCCGTCCTTCATCTAGCTTGTTGGGAACACAAAGATTCTTTTCAGTTGCAAACTCCACTCCATACATATATATGGGGAGGTACTAGCTCCAACTCAGATTTACAGTGAAAACTGCAGGAACTTCAAACCGGCACTAGGAAACAGACTGAGAAACCAGAGTAAATGTTTTCCTGCAACCCGTTCCCTTTGTGCTAGATGAACGAACGTCTCTCCACATGCTGAGTTCTGAGAGATATGTGTGTGTGAAAGAAGTCCTTCACCTAGCTTGTTGGGAACACAAAGTTTCTTTTCACTTGCAAACTACACTCCTTACATATATATGGGGAGGTACTAGCTCCAACTCGGATTTACAATGAAAACTGCAGGAACTTCAAAACGGCACTAGAAAACAGACTGAGAAACCAGAGGAAAAGTTACTCCTGCAAACCGTTCCCTTTGTGCTAGATGAACGAACGTCTCTCCACATGCTCAGTTCTGAGAAATAAGTGTGTATGAATGCCGTCCTTCATCTAGCTTGTTGGGAACACAAAGATTCTTTTAAGTTGCAAACTCCACTCCATACATATATATGGGGAGGTACTAGCTCCAACTCTGATTTACAGTGAAAACTGCAGGAACTTCAAACCGGCACTAGGAAACAGACTGAGAAACCAGAGTAAAAGTTTTCCTGCAACCCGTTCCCTTTGTGCTAGATGAACGAACGTCTCTCCACATGCTCAGTTCTGAGAGATATGTGTGTGTGAAAGAAGTCCTTCAACTAACTTGTTGGGAACACAAAGTTTCTTTTCACTTGCAAACTACACTCCTTACATATATATGGGGAGGTACGAGCTCCAACTCTGATTTACAGTGAAAACTGCAGGAACTTCAAACCGGCACTAGGAAACAGACTGAGAAACCAGAGTAAATTTTCTGTTGCAACCCGATCCCTTTGTGCTAGATGAACGAACGTCTCTCCACATGCTCAGTTCTGAGAGATAAGTGTGTGTGAAAGCCGTCCTTCACCTAGCTTGTTGGGAACACAAATTTTCTTTTCACTTGCAAACTACACTCCATACATATATAATGTGAGATACTAGCTCCAACTCGGTTTTACTGTGAAAACTGCAGGAACTTCAAACCGGCACTAGGAAACAGACTGAGAAACCAGAGTAAAAGATTTTATTGCAAACCGTTCCATTTGTGCTAGGTGAACGAACGTCTCTCCACATGCTCAGTTCTGAGAGATAAGAGTGTGTTAAAGCCGTCCTTCACGTAGCTTGTTCGGAACAAAAAGTTTCTTTTCACTTGGCAACTCCACTCCATACGTATATATTGGGAGGTACTAGCTCAAAGTCGGTTTTACAGTGAAAACTGCAGGAACTTCAAACCGGCAGTAGGAAACTGACTGAGAAAGCAGAGTAAACGTTTCACCTCTAACCCGTTCCCTTTGTGCTAGATGAACGAACGTCTCTCCACATTCTCAGTTCTGAGAGAAAATTGTGTGTGAAGCCGTCCTTCACTTAGCTTGTTGGGAACACAAAGTTTGTTTTCAGTTGCAAACCCTACTCCATACATATATATGGGGAGTTAGTAGCTCCAACACGGATTTACAGTGAAAACTGCAGGAAATTCAAACCGGCACTAGGAAACAGACTAAGAAACCAGACAAAATTTTCCTCTGCAACCCTTTCCCTTTGTGCTAGATGAACGAACGTCTCTCCACATGCTCAGTTCTGAGAGATAAGTGTGTATGAATGCCGTCCTTCATCTAGCTTGTTGGGAACACAAAGATTCTTTTCAGTTGCAAACTCCACTCCATACATATATATGGGGAGGTACTAGCTCCAACTCTGATTTACAGTGAAAACTGCAGGAACTTCAAACCGGCACTAGGAAACAGACTGAGAAACCAGAGTAAATGTTTTCCTGCAACCCGTTCCCTTTGTGCTAGATGAACGAACGTCTCTCCACATGCTGAGTTCTGAGAGATATGTGTGTGTGAAAGAAGTCCTTCACCTAGCTTGTTGGGAACACAAAGTTTCTTTTCACTTGCAAACTACACTCCTTACATATATATGGGGAGGTACTAGCTCCAACTCGGATTTACAATGAAAACTGCAGGAACTTCAAAACGGCACTAGAAAACAGACTGAGAAACCAGAGGAAAAGTTACTCCTGCAAACCGTTCCCTTTGTGCTAGATGAACGAACGTCTCTCCACATGCTCAGTTCTGAGAAATAAGTGTGTATGAATGCCGTCCTTCATGTAGCTTGTTGGGAACACAAAGATTCTTTTCAGTTGCAAACTCCACTCCATACATATATATGGGGAGGTACTAGCTCCAACTCTGATTTACAGTGAAAACTGGAGGAACTTCAAAACGGCAGTAGGAAACATAATGAGAAACCAGAGTAAAAGTTTCATCTCCTACATGTTCCCTTTGGCCTAGATGAACGAACGTCTTTCCACATGCTCAGTTCTGAGAGAAAATTGTGTGTGAAGCCGTCCTTCACCTAGCTTGTTGGGAACACAAAGTTTCTTTTCAGTTGCAAACTCCACTCCATACATATATATGGGGAGGTACTAGCTCCAACTCGGATTTACAGTGAAAACTGCAGGAATTTCAAACCGGCACTAGGAAACAGACTGAGAAACCAGAGTAAAAGTTTCCCCTGCAACCCGTTCCCTTTGTGCTAGATGAACGAACGTCTCTCCACATGCTCAGTTATGAGAAATAAGTGTGTGTGAAAGCCGTCCTTCACCTAGCTTGTTGGGAACACAAAGTGTCTTTTCAGTTGCAAACTCCACTCCTTACATATATATGGGGAGGTACGAGCTCCAACTCGGTTTTACAATGAAAACTGCAGGAACTTCAAACCGGCACTAGGAAACAGACTGAGAAACCAGACAAAATTTCCCCTGCAACCCGTTCCCTTTGTGCTAGATGAACGAACGTCTCTCCACAAGCTCATTTCTGAGAGATATGTGTGTGTGAAAGAAGTCCTTCAACTAACTTGTTGGGAACACAAAGTTTCTTTTCACTTGCAAACTACACTCCTTACATATATATGGGTAGGTACTAGCTCCAACTCGGATTTACAGTGAAAACTGCAGGAACTTCAAACCGGCACTAGGAAACAGACTGAGAAACCAGAGTAAAAGTTTCTCCTGCAACCCGTTCCCTTTTTGCTAGATGAACGAACGTCTCTCCACATGCTCAGTTCTGAGAGAGAAGTGTGTGTGAAAGCCGTCCTTCACCTAGCTTGTTGGGAACACAAAGTTTCTTTTCAGTTGCAAACTCCACTCTATACATATATATGGGGAGGTACTAGCTCCATATCTGTTTTACAGTGAAAACTGAAGGAACTTCAAACCGGCACTAGGAAACAGACTGAGAAACCAGAGTAAAAGTTTCCCCTGCAACCCGTTCCCTTTGTGCTAGATGAACGAACGTCTCTCCACATGCTCAGTTATGAGAGATAAGTGTGTGTGAAAGCCGTCCTTTACCTAGCTTGTTGGGAACACAAAGTTTCTTTTCCGTTGCAAACACCAATCCATACTTATATATGGGGATGTACTAGATCCAAATCGGTTTTACATTGAAAACTACAGAAACTTCAAACCGGCACTAGAAAACAAACTGAGAAACCAGACAAAATTTTCCTCTGCAAACCGTTCCCTTTGTGCTAGATGAACGAACGTCTCTCCACATGCTCAGTTCTGAGAAATAAGTGTGTATGAATGCCGTCCTTCACCTAGCTTGTTGGGAACACAAATTTTCTTTTCACTTGCAAACTACACTCTATACATATATAATGTGAGATACTAGCTCCAACTCGGTTTTACTGTGAAAACTGCAGGAACTTCAAACCGGCACTAGGAAACAGACTGAGAAACCAGAGTAAAAGATTTTATTGCAAACCGTTCCATTTGTGCTAGGTGAACGAACGTCTCTCCACATGTTCAGTTCTGAGAGATAAGAGTGTGTGAAAGCCGTCCTTCAAGTAGCTTGTTCGGAACAAAAAGTTTCTTTTCACTTGGCAACTCCACTCCATACGTATATATTGGGAGGTACTAGCTCAAAGTCGGTTTTACAGTGAAAACTGTAGGAACTTCAAACCGGCAGTAGGAAACTGACTGAGAAACCAGAGTAAACGTTTCACCTCTAACCCGTTCCCTTTGTGCTAGATGAACGAACGTCTCTCCACATTCTCAGTTCTGAGAGAAAATTGTGTGTGAAGCCGTCCTTCACTTAGCTTGTTGGGAACACAAAGTTTGTTTTCAGTTGCAAACCCTACTCCATACATATATATGGGGAGTTAGTAGCTCCAACACGTATTTACAGTGAAAACTGCAGGAAATTCAAACCGGCACTAGGAAACAGACTGAGAAACAAGACAAAATTTTCCTCTGCAACACTTTCCCTTTGTGCTAGATGAACGAACGTCTCTCCACATGCTCAGTTCTGAGAGATAAGTGTGTATGAATGCCGTCCTTCATCTAGCTTGTTGGGAACACAAAGATTCTTTTCAGTTGCAAACTCCACTCCATACATATATATGGGGAGGTACTAGCTCGAACTCGGATTTACAGTGAAAACTGCAGGAACTTCAAACCGGCACTAGGAAACAGACTTAGAAACCAGAGTAAAAGTTTTCCTGCAACCCGTTCCCTTTGTGCTAGATCAACGAACGTCTCTCCACATGCTGAGTTCTGAGAGATATGTGTGTGTGAAAGAAGTCCTTCAACTAACTTGTTGGGAACACAAAGTTTCTTTTCACTTGCAAACTACACTCCTTACATATATATGGGTAGGTACTAGCTCCAACTCGGATTTACAGTGAAAACTGCAGGAACTTCAAACCGGCACTAGGAAACAGACTGAGAAACCAGAGTAAAAGTTTCTCCTGCAACCCGTTCCCTTTTTGCTAGATGAACGAACGTCTCTCCACATGCTCAGTTCTGAGAGATAAGTGTGTGAGAAAGCCGTCCTTCACCTAGCTTGTTGGGAACACAAAGTTTCTTTTCAGTTGCAAACTCCACTCTATACATATATATGGGGAGGTACTAGCTCCATATCTGTTTTACAGTGAAAACTGAAGGAACTTCAAACCGGCACTAGGGAACAGACTGAGAAACCAGAGTAAAAGTTTCCCCTGCAACCCGTTCCCTTTGTGCTAGATGAACGAACGTCTCTCCACATGCTCAGTTATGAGAGATAAGTGTGTGTGAAAGCCGTCCTTCACCTAGCTTGTTGGGAACACAAAGTTTCTTTTCAGTTGCAAACACCAATCCATACTTATATATGGGGATGTACTAGATCCAAATCGGTTTTACATTGAAAACTACAGGAACTTCAAACCGGCACTAGAAAACAAACTGAGAAACCAGACAAAATTTTCCTCTGCAAACCGTTCCCTTTGTGCTAGATGAACGAACGTCTCTGCACATGCTCAGTTCTGAGAAATAAGTGTGTATGAATGCCGTCCTTCATCTAGCTTGTTGGGAACACAAAGATCCTTTTCAGTTGCAAACTCCACTCCATATATATATATGGGGAGGTACTAGCTCCAACTCTGATTTACAGTGAAAACTGCAGGAACTTCTAACCGGCACTAGGAAACAGACTGAGAAACGAGAGTAAAAGTTTCTCCTGCAACCGGTTCCCTTTTTGCTAGATGAACGAACGTCTCTCCACATGCTCAGTTCTGAGAGATATGTGTGTGTGAAAGCCGTCCTTCACCTAGGTTGTTGGGAACACAAAGTTACTTTTCAGTTGCAAACTCCACTCCATACATATATATGGGGAGGTACTAGCTCCATATCGGTTATACAGTGAAAACTGAACGAACTTCAAACCGGCACTAGGAAACAGACTGAGAAACCAAAGTAAAAGTTTCCCCTGCAACCCGTTCCCTTTGTGCTAGATGAACGAACGTCTCTCCACATGCTCAGTTATGAGAAATAAGTGTGTGTGAAACCCCTCCTTCACCTAGCTTGTTGGGAGCACAAAGTTTCTTTTCAGTTGCAAATTCCACTCCATACATATATATTGGGAGGTACTAGCTCCAACTCGGTTTTACAGTGAAAACTGCAGGAACTTCAAACCGATAGTAGGAAACAGACTGAGAAACCAGAGTAAAAGTTTCTCCTGCAAACCGTTCCCTTTGTGCTAGGTGAACGAACGTCTCTCCATATGCTCCGTTCTGAGAGATAATTGTGTGTGAAAGCCGTCCTTCACCTAGCTTGTTGGGAACACAAAGTGTCTGTTCAGTTGGAAACTGCACTCCTTACATATATATGGGGAGGTACTAACTCCAACTCGGTTTTACAGTAAAACTGCAGGAAGTTCAAACCGATAGTAGGAAACAGACTGAGAAACCAGAATAAAATTTCACCTGCAACCCGTTACCTTTGTGCTAGGTGAACGAACGTCTCCCCACTTGCTCCGTTCTGAGAGATAATTGTGTGTGAAAGCCGTCCTTCACTTAGCTTGTTGGGAACACAAAGTGTCTTTTCAGTTGCAAACCACACTCCTTACATATATATGGGGAGGTACGAAATCCAACTCGGTTTTACAGTGAAAACTGCAGGAACTTCAAAACGGCACTAGGAAACAGACTGAGAAACCAGAGAAAATTTTTCTCTGCAACCCTTTCCCTTTGTGCTAGATGAACGAACTTCTCTCCACATGCTCATTTCTGAGAGATAAGTGTGTATGAAAGCCGTCCTTCATCTAGCTTGTTGGGAACACAAAGATTCTTTTCACTTGCAAACTCCACTCCATACATATATATGGGGAGGTACTAGCTCCAACTCTGATTTACAGTGAAAACTGCAGGAACTTCAAACCGGCACTAGGAAACAGACAGAGAAACCAGAGTAAAAGTTTTCCTGAAACCCGTTCCATTTGTGCTAGATGAACGAACCCCTCTCCACATGCTCAGTTCTGAGAGATAAGTGTGTGTGTGAAATCCGTCCTTCATCTAGCTTGTTGGGAACACAAAGTTTCTTTTCACTTGCAAATTCCTCTCCATATATATATATGGGGTGGTAGTAGCTCCAACTATGTTTTACAGTGAAAACTGCAGAAACTTCAAACCGGCACTAGGAAACAGACTGAGAAACCAGAGTAAAAGTTTCTCCTGCAACCCGTTCCATTTTTGCTAGTTGAACGAACGTCTCTCCACATGCCAAGTTCTGAGAGATAAGTGTGTGTGAAAGCCGTCCATCACCTAGCTTGTTGGGAACACAAAGTGTCTTTTCAGCTGCAAACTCCACTCCTTACTTATATATGGGGAGGTACGAGCTCCAACTCGGTTTTACAGTGAAAACTGCAGGAACTTCAAACCGGCACTAGGAAACAGACTGAGAATCCAGAGTAAAATTTTCCCCTGCAACCCGTTTCCTTTGTGCTAGATGAACGAACGTCTCTCCACATGCTCAGTTCTGAGAGATAAGTGTGTGTGAAAGCCGTCCTTCATCTATCTTGTTGGGAACACAATGTTTCTTTTCAGTTGCAAACTCCACTCCATACATATATATGGGGAGGTACTAGCTCCAACTCGGATTTACAGAGAAAACCGCAGGAATTTCAAACCGGCACTAGGAAACAGACTGAGAAACCAGAGTAAAAGTTTCTCCTGCAACCCGTTCCATTTGTGCTAGATGAACGAACGTCTCTCCACATGCTCAGTTCTGAGATATATGTGTGTGTGAAAGCCGTCCTTCACCTAGCTTGTTGGGAACACAAAGTTTCTTTTCACTTTCAAACTACACTCCATACCTATATAATGGGAGGTACTAGCTCCAACTCGGTTTTACTGTGAAAACTGCAGGAACTTCAAACCGGCACTAGGAAACAGACTGAGAAACCAGTGTAATATTTTTTCCTGCAAACCCTTCCCTTTGTGCTAGATGAACGAACGTCTCTCCACATGCTCAGTTCTGAGAGATAAGTGTGTGTGAAAGCCGTCCTTCACGTAGCTTGTTCGGAACAAAAAGTTTCTTTTCACTTGGCAACTCCACTCCTTACGTATATATTGGGAGGTAGTAGCTCAAAGTCGGTTTTTCAGTGAAAACTGCAGGAACTTCAAACCGGCATTAGGAAACTGACTGAGAAACCAGAGTAAACGTTTCACCTCTAACCCGTTCCCTTTGTGCTAGATGAACGAACGTCTCTCCACATTCTCAGTTCTGAGAGAAAATTGTGTGTGAAGCCGACCTTCACTAAGCTTGTTGGGAACACAAAGTTTGTTTTCAGTTGGAAACCCCACTCCATACATATATATGGGGAGTTACTAGCTCCAACACGGATTTACAGTGAAAACTGCAGGAACATCAAACCGGCACTAGGAAACAGACTGAGAAACCAGAGTAAACGTTTCTCCTGCAACAGGTTCCCTTTGTGCTAGATGAAAGAACGTCTCTCCACATGCTCAGTTCTGAGAGATAAGTGTGTGTGAAAGCCGTCCTTCACCTAGCTTGTTGGGAACACAAAGTTTCTTTTAAGTTGCAAACTACACTCCATACATATATAATGGGAGGTACTAGCTCCAACTCGGTTTTACAGTGAAAACTGCAGGAACTTCAAACCGGCACTAGGAAACAGACTGAGAAACCAGAGTAAAACTTTTTCTGCAAACCGTTCCCTTTGTGCTAGATGAACGAAAGTCTCTCCACATGCTCAGTTCTGAGAGATAAGTGTGTGTGAAAGCCGTCCTTCACCTAGCTTTTTGGGAACACATAGTTTCTTTTCAGTTGTAAACTCCACTCCACATATATATATGGGGTGCTACTATGTTCATCTCGGTTTTACATTGATAACTCAGGAACTTGAAAACGGCACTAGGAAACAGACTGAGAAAACAGAGAAAAAGTTTCTCCTGCAAACCGTTCCCTTTGTGCTAGATGAACGAACGTCTCTCCACATGCTCAGTTCTGAGAGATAATTGTGTGTGAAAGCCGTCTTTCACCTAGCTTGTTGGGAACACAAAGTTTTTTTCACTTGCAAACTCCACTCCATACATATATTTGGGGTGGTACGAGCTCCAACTCGGTTTTACAGTGAAAACTGAAGGAAATTCAAAACGGCACTAGGAAACAGACTGAGAAACCAGACTAAAAGTTTCTCCGGCAACCCTTTCCCTTTGTGCTAGATGAACGAAAGTCTCTTCACATGCTCATTTCTGAGAAATACGTGTGTGTGAAAGCCGCCCTTCATCTAGCTTGTTGGGAACACAAAGTTTCTTTTCACTTGCAAACTCCACTCCATACATATATACGTGGAGGTACTAGCTCCAACTCGGTTTTGCAGTGAAAACTGCAGTAACTTCAAACCGTCACTAGGAAACAGACTGAGAAACCAGAGTAAAATTTTCCTGAAAAGCGTTCCCTTTGTGCTAGATGAACGAACGTCTCTCCACATGCTCAGTTTTGAGACATAAGTGTGTGTGAAAGCCGTCCTTCACCTAGCTTCTTGGGAACACTAAGTTTCTTTTCAGTTCCCAACTCCACTCCATACATATTTTTGGGGAGGCACTAGCTCCAATTCGGTTTTACAGTAAAAATTGCAGGAACTTCAAACACTCACTAGGAAACAGACTGAGAAACCAGAGTAAACGTTTCTCCTGCAACACGTTCCCTTTTTGCTAGATGAACGAACGTCTCTCCACATGCTCAGTTCCGAGAGATAAGTGTGTGTGAAAGCCGTCATTCACCTAGCTTGTTGGGAACACAAAGTTTCTTTTCACTTTCAACTCCACTCCATATATATTTATGGGGAGGTACTAGCTCCAACTCGGTTTTACAGTGAAAACAGCAGGAACTTCAAACCGGCGCTAGGAAACAGCCTGAGTAACCACAGTAAAAGTTTCTCCTGCAAACCATTCCCTTTGTGGTAGATGAACGAACGTCTCTCCACATGCTATGTTCTGAGAGATAAGTGTGTGTGAATGCCGTCCTTCACCTAGCTTGTTGGGAAAACAAAGATTCTTTTCAGTTACAAACTCCACTCCATACATATATATGGGGAGGTAGGAGTTCCAACTCGGTTTTACAGTGAAAACTGCAGGAACTTCAAACCGGCACTAGGAAACAGACTGAGAAACCAGACTAAAAGTTTCTCCTGAAACCTTTTCCCTTTGTGCTAGATGAACGAAAGTCTCTTCACATGCTCATTTCTGAGAAATACGTGTGTGTGAAAGCCGCCCTTCATCTAGCTTGTTGGGAACACAAAGTTTCTTTTCACTTGCAAACTCCACTCCATACATATATACGTGGAGGTACTAGCTCCAACTCGGTTTTGCAGTGAAAACTGCAGTAACTTCAAACCGTCACTAGGAAACAGACAGAGAAACAAGAGTAAAATTTTCCTGAAAAGCGTTCCCTTTGTGCTAGATGAACGAACGTCTCTCCACATGCTCAGTTTTGAGAGATAAGTGTGTGTGAAAGCCGTCCTTCACCTAGCTTCTTGGGAACACTAAGTTTCTTTTCAGTTGCCAACTCCACTCCATACATATTTATGGGGAGGTACTAGCTCCAACTCGGTTTTACAGTAAAAATTGCAGGAACTTCAAACCGTCACTAGGAAACAGACTGAGAAACCAGAGTAAACGTTTCTCCTGCAACAGGTTCCCTTTGTGCTAGATGAACGAACGTCTCTCCACATGCTCAGTTCTGAGAGATAAGTGTGTGTGAAAGCCGTCCTTCACCTAGCTTGTTGGGAACACAAAGTTTCTTTTAAGTTGCAAACTCCACTGCATACATATATAATGGGAGGTACTAGCTCCAACTCGGTTTTACAGTGAAAACTGCAGGAACTACAAACCGGCACTAGGAAAGAGACTGAGAAACCAGAGTAAAAGTTTCCCCTGCAAAATTTTCCCTTTGTGCTAGATGAACGAACGTCTCCCCACATACTCAGTTATGAGAAATAAGTGTGTGTGAAAGCCGTCCTTCATCTAGCTTGTTGGGAACACAAAGTTTCTTTTCACTTGCAACACCACTCCATACATATATATGGGGAGGTACTAGCTCCAACACGGTTTTACAGTGAAAACTGCAGGAACTTCAAACCGGCCCTAGGAAACAGACTGAGAAACCAGAGTAAAAGTTTCTCCTGCATCCCGTTCACTTTGTGCTAGATGAACGAACGTCTCTCCACACGCTAAGTTCTGAGAGATACCTGTGAGTTAAAGCCGTCATTCACGTAGCTTGTTAGGAACACAAAGTTTCTATTCATTTGCCAACTCGAATCCATACATATATAACGGGAGGTACTAGCTCAAACTAGGTTTTACAGTGAAAACTGCAGGAACGTCAAACCGGCACTCGGAAACAGAATGAGAAAGGAGAGTATAAATTTCCAATGCAAACCGTTCCCTTTGTGCTAGATGAACGAACGTCTCTCCACATGCTCAGTTCTGAGAGAAAAGTGTGTGTGAAAGCCGTCCTTCACCTAGCTTTTTGGGAACACAAAGTTTCTTTTCAGTTGAAAACTCCACTCCATACATATTTATGGGTAGGTACAAGCTCCAACTCTGTTTTAGGGTGAAAACTGCAGGAACATCAAACCGGCACTAGGAAACAGACTGAGAAACCAGAGTAAAATTTCCCTGAAAAGCGTTCCCTTTGTGCTAGATGAACGAACGTCTCTCCACATGCTCAGTTTTGAGAGATAAGTGTGTGTGAAAGCCGTCCTTCACCTAGCTTTTTGGGAACACAAAGTTTCTTTTCAGTTCCCAACTCCACTCCATACATATTTTGGGGGAGGTACTAGCTCCAATTCGGTTTTACAGTAAAAATTGCAGGAACTTCAAACAGTCACTAGGAAACAGACTGAGAAACCAGAGTAAACGTTTCTCCTGCAACACGTTCCCTTTTTGCTAGATGAACGAACGTCTCTCCACATGCTCAGTTCCGAGAGATAAGTGTGTGTGAAAGCCGTCATTCACCTAGCTTGTTGGGAACCCAAAGTTTCTTTTAAGTTGCAAACTCCACTCCATACATATATAATGGGAGGTACTAGCTCCAACTCGGTATTACAGTGAAAACTGCAGGAACTTCAAACCGGCACTAGGAAAGAGACTGAGAAACCAGAGTAAAATTTCCCCTGCAAACTGTTCCCTTTGTGCTAGATGAACGAACGTCTCTCCACATGCTCAGTTATTAGAAATAAGTGTGTGTGAAAGCCGTCCTTCATCTAGCTTGTTGGGAACGCAAAGTTTCTTTTCACTTGCAACTCCACTCCATACATATATATGGGGAGGTACTAGCTCCAAGTCGGTTTTACAGTGAAAACTGCAGGAACTTCAAACCGGCACTAGGAAACAGACTGAGAAACCAGAGTAAAACTTTCTTCTGCAAACCGTTCCCTTTGTGCTAGATGAACGAACGTCTCTCCACATGCTCAGTTCTGAGAGATAAGTGTGTGTGAAAGCCGTCCTTCACCTAGCTTTTTGGGAACACATAGTTTCTTTTCAGTTGTAAACTCCATTCCACACATATATATGGGGTGCTACTATGTTCATCTCGGTTTTACATTGATAACCCAGGAACTTGAAAACGGCACTAGGAAACAGACTGAGAAAACAGAGAAAAAGTTTCTCCTGCAAACCGTTCCCTTTGTGCTAGATGAACGAACGTCTCTCCACATGCTCAGTTCTGAGAGATAATTGTGTGTGAAAGCCGTCTTTCACCTAGCTTGTTGGGAACACTAAGTTTTTTCACTTCCAAACTCCACTCCATACATATATTTGGGGAGGTACGAGCTCCAACTAGGTTTTACAGTGAAAACTGCAGTAACTTCAAACCGTCACTAGGAAACAGACTGAGAAACCAGAGTAAAACTTTCTTCTGCAAACCGTTCCCTTTGTGCTAGATGAACGAACGTCTCTCCACATGCTCAGTTCTGAGAGATAAGTGTGTGTGAAAGCCGTCCTTCACCTAGCTTGTTGGGAACACAAAGTTTCTTTTCGTTGCAAACTCCACTCCACACATATATATGGGGTGCTACTATGTTCATCTCGGTTTTACATTGATAACTCAGGAACTTGAA
Source organism: Camelus bactrianus (assembly GCF_048773025.1). NCBI lineage: Eukaryota > Metazoa > Chordata > Mammalia > Artiodactyla > Camelidae > Camelus > Camelus bactrianus. The sequence goes on from NC_133558.1 coordinate 42,343,069, forward strand.
ACCGGCACTAGGAAACAGACTGAGAAACCAGAGAAAAAGTTTCTCCTGCAAACCGTTCCCTTTGTGTTAGATGAACGAACGTCTCTCCACATGCTCAGTTCTGAGAGATATGTGTGTGTGAAAGCCGTCCTTCACCTAGCTTGTTGGGAACAGTAAGTTTCTTTTCAGTTGCCAACTCCACTCCATACACATTTATGGGGAGGTACTAGCTTCAACTCGGTTTTACAGTAAAAATTGCAGAAACTTCAAACCGTCACTAGGAAACAGACTGAGAAACCAGAGTAAACGTTTCTCCTGCAACAGGTTCCCTTTGTGCTAGATGAACGAACGTCTCTCCACATGCTCAGTTCTGAGAGATAAGTGTGTGTGAAAGCCGTCCTTCACCTAGCTTGTTGGGAACACAAAGTTTCTTTTAAGTTGCAAACTCCACTCCATACATATATAATGGGAGGTACTAGCTCCAACTCGGTTTTACAGTGAAAACTGCAGGAACTTCAAACCGGCACTACGAAAGAGACTGAGAAACCAGAGTATAAGTTTCCCCTGCAAACTGTTCCCTTTGTGCTAGATGAACGAACGTCTCTCCACATGCTTAGTTATGAGAAATAAGTGTGTGTGAAAGCCGTCCTTCATCTAGCTTGTTGGGAACACAAAGTTTCTTTTCACTTTCAACTCCACTCCATATATATTTATGGGGACGTACTAGCTCCAACTCGGTTTTACAGTGAAAACAGCAGGAAATTCAAACCGGCGCTAGGAAACAGCCTGAGTAACCACAGTAAAAGTTTCTCCTGCAAACCATTCCCTTTGTGCTAGATGAACGAACGTCTCTCCACATGCTATGTTCTGAGAGATAAGTGTGTGTGAAAGCCGTCCTTCACCTAGCTTGTTGGGAAAACAAAGATTCTTTTCAGTTACAAACTCCACTCCATACATATATATGGGGAGGTAGGAGTTCCAACTCGGTTTTACAGTGAAAACTGCAGGAACTTCAAACCGGCACTAGGAAACAGACTGAGAAACCAGAGTAAAACTTTCTTCTGCAAACCGTTCCCTTTGTGCTAGATGAACGAACGTCTCTCCACATGCTATGTTCTGAGAGATAAGTGTGTGTGAAAGCCGTCCTTCACCTAGCTTGTTGGGAAAACAAAGATTCTTTTCAGTTACAAACTCCACTCCATACATATATATGGGGAGGTAGGAGTTCCAACTCGGTTTTACAGTGAAAACTGCAGGAACTTCAAACCGGCACTAGGAAACAGACTGAGAAACCAGAGTAAAACTTTCTTCTGCAAACCGTTTCCTTTGTGCTAGATGAACGAACGTCTCTCCACATGCTCAGTTCTGAGAGATAAGTGTGTGTGAAAGCCGTCCTTCACCTAGCTTTTTGGGAACACATAGTTTCTTTTCAGTTGTAAACTCCACTCCACATATATATATGGGGTGCTACTATGTTCATCTCGGTTTTACATTGATAACTCAGGAACTTGAAAATGGCACTAGGAAACAGACTGAGAAAACAGAGAAAATGTTTCTCCTGCAAACCGTTCCCTTTGTGCTAGATGAACGAACGTCTCTCCACATGCTCAGTTCTGAGAGATAAGTGTGTGTGAAAGCCGTCTTTCACCTAGCTTGTTGGGAACACAAAGTTTTTTTCACTTGCAAACTCCACTCCATACATATATTTGGGGAGGTACGAGCTCCAACTCGGTTTTACAGTGAAAACTGAAGGAAATTCAAAACGGCACTAGGAAACAGACTGAGAAACCAGACTAAAAGTTTCTCCTGAAACCTTTTCCCTTTGTGCTAGATGAACGAAAGTCTCTTCACATGCTCATTTCTGAGAAATACGTGTGTGTGAAAGCCGCCCTTCATCTAGCTTGTTGGGAACACAAAGTTTCTTTTCACTTGCAAACTCCACTCCATACATATATACGTGGAGGTACTAGCTCCAACTCGGTTTTGCAGTGAAAACTGCAGTAACTTCAAACCGTCACTAGGAAACAGACAGAGAAACAAGAGTAAAATTTTCCTGAAAAGCGTTCCCTTTGTGCTAGATGAACGAACGTCTCTCCACATGCTCAGTTTTGAGAGATAAGTGTGTGTGAAAGCCGTCCTTAACCTAGCTTCTTGGGAACACTAAGTTTCTTTTCAGTTGCCAACTCCACTCCATACATATTTATGGGGAGGTACTAGCTCCAACACGGTTTTACAGTAAAAATTGCAGGAACTTCAAACCGTCACTAGGAAACAGACTGAGAAACCAGAGTAAACGTTTCTCCTGCAACAGGTTCCCTTTGTGCTAGATGAACGAACGTCTCTCCACATGCTCAGTTCTGAGAGATAAGTGTGTGTGAAAGCCGTCCTTCACCTAGCTTGTTGGGAACACAAAGTTTCTTTTAAGTTGCAAACTCCACTGCATACATATATAATGGGAGGTACTAGCTCCAACTCGGTTTTACAGTGAAAACTGCAGGAACTACAAACCGGCACTAGGAAAGAGACTGAGAAACCAGAGTAAAAATTTCCCCTGCAAAATTTTCCCTTTGTGCTAGATGAACGAACGTCTCCCCACATACTCAGTTATGAGAAATAAGTGTGTGTGAAAGCCGTCCTTCATCTAGCTTGTTGGGAACACAAAGTTTCTTTTCACTTGCAACTCCACTCCATACATATATATGGGGAGGTACTAGCTCCAACACGGTTTTACAGTGAAAACTGCAGGAACTTCAAACCGGCCCTAGGAAACAGACTGAGAAACCAGAGTAAAAGTTTCTCCTGCATCCCGTTCACTTTGTGCTAGATGAACGAACGTCTCTCCACACGCTAAGTTCTGAGAGATACCTGTGAGTTAAAGTCGTCATTCACGTAGCTTGTTAGGAACACAAAGTTTCTATTCATTTGCCAACTCGAATCCATACATATATAACGGGAGGTACTAGCTCAAACTAGGTTTTACAGTGAAAACTGCAGGAACGTCAAACCGGCACTCGGAAACAGAATGAGAAAGGAGAGTATAAATTTCCAATGCAAACCGTTCCCTTTGTGCTAGATGAACGAACGTCTCTCCACATGCTCAGTTCTGAGAGAAAAGTGTGTGTGAAAGCCGTCCTTCACCTAGCTTTTTGGGAACACAAAGTTTCTTTTCAGTTGAAAACTCCACTCCATACATATTTATGGGTAGGTACAAGCTCCAAACCTGTTTTAGGGTGAAAACTGCAGGAACATCAAACCGGCACTAGGAAACAGACTGAGAAACCAGAGTAAATGTTTCTCCTACAAACCTTTCACTTTTTGCTAGATGAACGAACGTCACTCCACATGCTCAGTTCTGAGAGAGAAGTGTATGTGAAAGCCGTCCTTCACCTAGCTTGTTGGGAACACAAAGTTTCCTTTCAGTTGCCCAATCAACTCCATACATATATATGGGGAGGTACGAGCTCCACCTAGGTTTTACAGTGAAAACTGCAGGAACTTCAAACAGTCACTAGGAAACAGACTGAGAAACCAGAGTAAAATTTTCACCTGCAACCCGTTCCCTTTATGCTAGATGAACGAAGGTCTCTCCACATGCTCAGTTCGGAGAGAGAAGTGTGTGTGAAAGCCGTCCTTCACCTAGCTTGTTGGGAACACAAAGTTTCTTTTCAGTTGCAAACTCCACTCCACACATATATATGGGGTGCTACTATCTTCATCTCGGTTTTACATTGATAACTCAGGAACTTGAAACCGGCACTAGGAAACAGACTGAGAAACCAGAGAAAAAGTTTCTCCTGCAAACCGTTCCCTTTGTGTTAGATCAACGAACGTCTCTCCACATGCTCAGTTCTGAGAGATATGTGTGTGTGAAAGCCGTCCTTCACCTAGCTTGTTGGGAACACTAAGTTTCTTTTCAGTTGCCAACTCCACTCCATACATATTTATGGGGAGGTACTAGCTCCAACTCGGTTTTACAGTAAAAATTGCAGGAACTTCAAACCGTCACTAGGAAACAGACTGAGAAACCAGAGTAAACGTTTCTCCTGCAACACGTTCCCTTTGTGCTAGATGAATGAACGTCTCTCCACATGCCCAGTTCTGAGAGATAAGTGTGTGTGAAAGCCGTCCTTCACCTAGCTTGTTGGGAACACAAAGTTTCTTTTAAGTTGCAAACTCCACTCCATACATATATAATGGGAGGTACTAGCTCCAACTCGGTTTTACAGTGAAAACTGCAGGAACTTCAAACCGGCACTAGGAAAGAGACTGAGAAACCAGAGTAAAAGTTTCCCCTGCAAACTGTTCCCTTTGTGCTAGATGAACGAACGTCTCTCCACATGCTCAGTTATGAGAAATAAGTGTGTGTGAAAGCCGTCCTTCATCTAGCTAGTTGGGAACACAAAGTTTCTTTTCACTTGCAACCCCACTCCATACATATTTATGGGGAGGTACTAGCTCCAACTCGGTTTTACAGTGAAAACTGCAGGAACTTCTAACCGGCGCTAGGAAACAGCCTGAGTAACCACAGTAAAAGTTTCTCCTGCAAACAATTCTCTTTGTGCTAGATGAACGAACGTCTCTCCACATGCTCAGTTCTGAGAGATAAGTGTGTGTGAAAGCCGTCCTTCACCTAGCTTTTTGGGAACACATAGTTTCTTTTCAGTTGTAAACTCCACTCCACATATATATATGGGGTGCTACTATTTTCATCTCGGTTTTACATTGATAACTCAGGAACTTGAAAACGGCACTAGGAAACCGACTGAGAAAACAGAGAAAAAGTTTCTCCTGCAAACCGTTCCCTTTGTGCTAGATGAACGAACGTCTCTCCACATGCTCAATTCTGAGACATAAGTGTGTGTGAAAGCCGTCTTTCACCTAGCTTGTTGGGAACACAAAGTTTTTTTCACTTGCAAACTCCACTCCATACATATATTTGGGGAGGTACGAGCACCAACTCGGTTTTACAGTGAAAACTGAAGGAAATTCAAAACGGCACTAGGAAACAGACTGAGAAACCAGACTAAAAGTTTCTCCGGCAACCCTTTCCCTTTGTGCTAGATGAACGAAAGTCTCTCCATATGCTCATTTCTGAGAAATACGTGTGTGTGAAAGCCGCCCTTCATCTAGCTTGTTGGGAACACAAAGTTTCTTTTCACTTGCAAACTCCACTCCATACATATATATGTGGAGGTACTAGCTCCAACTCGGTTTTGCAGTGAAAACTGCAGTAACTTCAAACCGTCACTAGGAAGCAGACTGAGAAACCAGAGTAAAATTTTCATGAAAAGCGTTCCCTTTGTGCTAGATGAACGAACGTCTCTCCACATGCTCAGTTTTGAGAGATAAGTGTGTGTGAATGCCATCCTTCACCTAGCTTGTTGGAAACACAAAGTTTCTTTTCACTTCCAAACTCCACTCCATATATATGTATGGGGAGGTTCGAGCTCCAACTCGGTTTTATAGTGAAAACTGCAGGAACTTCAAACCGGCACTAGGAAACAGACTGAGAGACCAGAGTAAAAGTTTCCCCTGCAACCCGTTCTCTATGTGCTAGATGTACGAACGTCTCTCCACATGCTCAGTTCTGAGAGATAAGTGTGTGTGAAAGCCGTCCTTCACCTAGCTTGTTGGGAACACAAAGTTTCTTTTCAGTTGCAAACTCCACTCCACACATATATATGGGGTGCTACTATCTTCATCTCGGTTTTACATTGATAACTCAGGAACTTGAAACCGGCACTAGGAAACAGACTGAGAAACCAGAGAAAAAGTTTCTCCTGCAAACCGTTCCCTTTGTGCTAGATGAACGAACGTCTCTCCACATGCTCAGTTCTGAGAGATATGTGTGTGTGAAAGCCGTCCTTCACCTAGCTTGTTGGGAACACTAAGTTTTTTTTCAGTTGCCAACTCCACTCCATACATATTTATGGGGAGGTACTAGCTCCAACTCGGTTTTACAGTAAAAATTGCAGGAACTTCATACCGTCACTAGGAAACAGACTGAGAAACCAAAGTAAACGTTTCTCCTGCAACACGTTCCCTTTGTGCTAGATGAACGAACGTCTCTCCACATGCTCAGTTCCGAGAGATAAGTGTGTGTGAAAGCCGTCCTTCACCTAGCTTGTTGGGAACACAAAGTTTCTTTTAAGTTGCAAAATCCACTCCATACATATATAATGGGAGGTACTAGCTCAAACTAGGTTTTACAGTGAAAACTGCAGGAACGTCAAACCGGCACTCGGAAACAGAATGAGAAAGGAGAGTATAAATTTCCAATGCAAACCGTTCCCTTTGTGCTAGATGAACGAACGTCTCTCCACATGCTCAGTTCTGAGAGAAAAGTGTGTGTGAAAGCCGTCCTTCACCTAGCTTTTTGGGAACACAAAGTTTCTTTTCAGTTGAAAACTCCACTCCATACATATTTATGGGTAGGTACAAGCTCCAAACCTGTTTTAGGGTGAAAACTGCAGGAACATCAAACCGGCACTAGGAAACAGACTGAGAAACCAGAGTAAATGTTTCTACTACAAACCTTTCACTTTTTGCTAGATGAACGAACGTCACTCCACATGCTCAGTTCTGAGAGAGAAGTGTATGTGAAAGCCGTCCTTCACCTAGGTTGTTGGGAACACAAAGTTTCCTTTCAGTTGCCAACTCAACTCCATACATATATATGGGGAGGTACGAGCTCCACCTAGGTTTTACAGTGAAAACTGCAGGAACTTCAAACAGTCACTAGGAAACAGACTGAGAAACCAGAGCAAAATTTTCACCTGCAACCCGTTCCCTTTATGCTAGATGAACGAAGGTCTCTCCACATGCTCAGTTCGGAGAGAGAAGTGTGTGTGAAAGCCGTCCTTCACCTAGCTTGTTGGGAACACAAAGTTTCTTTTCAGTTGCAAACTCCACTCCACACATATATTGGGTGCTACTATCTTCATCTCGGTTTTACATTGATAACTCAGGAACTTGAAACCGGCACTAGGAAACAGACTGAGAAACCAGAGAAAAAGTTTCTCCTGCAAACCGTTCCCTTTGTGTTAGATCAACGAACGTCTCTCCACATGCTCAGTTCTGAGAGATATGTGTGTGTGAAAGCCGTCCTTCACCTAGCTTGTTGGGAACACTAAGTTTCTTTTCAGTTGCCAACTCCACTCCATACATATTTATGGGGAGGTACTAGCTCCAACTCGGTTTTACAGTAAAAATTGCAGGAACTTCAAACCGTCACTAGGAAACAGACTGAGAAACCAGAGTAAACGTTTCTCCTGCAACACGTTCCCTTTGTGCTAGATGAATGAACGTCTCTCCACATGCCCAGTTCTGAGAGATAAGTGTGTGTGAAAGCCGTCCTTCACCTAGCTTGTTGGGAACACAAAGTTTCTTTTAAGTTGCAAACTCCACTCCATACATATATAATGGGAGGTACTAGCTCCAACTCGGTTTTACAGTGAAAACTGCAGGAACTTCAAACCGGCACTAGGAAAGAGACTGAGAAACCAGAGTAAAAGTTTCCCCTGCAAACTGTTCCCTTTGTGCTAGATGAACGAACGTCTCTCCACATGCTCAGTTATGAGAAATAAGTGTGTGTGAAAGCCGTCCTTCATCTAGCTTGTTGGGAACACAAAGTTTCTTTTCACTTGCAACCCCACTCCATACATATTTATGGGGAGGTACTAGCTCCAACTCCGTTTTACAGTGAAAACTGCAGGAACTTCTAACCGGCGCTAGGAAACAGCCTGAGTAACCACAGTAAAAGTTTCTCCTGCAAACAATTCTCTTTGTGCTAGATGAACGAACGTCTCTCCACATGCTCAGTTCTGAGAGATAAGTGTGTGTGAAAGCCGTCCTTCACCTAGCTTTTTGGGAACACATAGTTTCTTTTCAGTTGTAAACTCCACTCCACATATATATATGGGGTGCTACTATTTTCATCTCGGTTTTACATTGATAACTCAGGAACTTGAAAACGGCACTAGGAAACCGACTGAGAAAACAGAGAAAAAGTTTCTCCTGCAAACCGTTCCCTTTGTGCTAGATGAACGAACGTCTCTCCACATGCTCAATTCTGAGAGATAAGTGTGTGTGAAAGCCGTCTTTCACCTAGCTTGTTGGGAACACAAAGTTTTTTTCACTTGCAAACTCCACTCCATACATATATATGTGGAGGTACTAGCTCCAACTCGGTTTTGCAGTGAAAACTGCAGTAACTTCAAACCGTCACTAGGAAGCAGACTGAGAAACCAGAGTAAAATTTTCATGAAAAGCGTTCCCTTTGTGCTAGATGAACGAACGTCTCTCCACATGCTCAGTTTTGAGAGATAAGTGTGTGTGAATGCCATCCTTCACCTAGCTTGTTGGAAACACAAAGTTTCTTTTCACTTCCAAACTCCACTCCATATATATGTATGGGGAGGTTCGAGCTCCAACTCGGTTTTATAGTGAAAACTGCAGGAACTTCAAACCGGCACTAGGAAACAGACTGAGAGACCAGAGTAAAAGTTTCCCCTGCAACCCGTTCTCTATGTGCTAGATGTACGAACGTCTCTCCACATGCTCAGTTCTGAGAGATAAGTGTGTGTGAAAGCCGTCCTTCACCTAGCTTGTTGGGAACACAAAGTTTCTTTTCAGTTGCAAACTCCACTCCACACATATATATGGGGTGCTACTATCTTCATCTCGGTTTTACATTGATAACTCAGGAACTTGAAACCGGCACTAGGAAACAGACTGAGAAACCAGAGAAAAAGTTTCTCCTGCAAACCGTTCCCTTTGTGCTAGATCAACGAACGTCTCTCCACATGCTCAGTTCTGAGAGATATGTGTGTGTGAAAGCCGTCCTTCACCTAGCTTGTTGGGAACACTAAGTTTTTTTTCAGTTGCCAACTCCACTCCATACATATTTATGGGGAGGTACTAGCTCCAACTCGGTTTTACAGTAAAAATTGCAGGAACTTCATACCGTCACTAGGAAACAGACTGAGAAACCAAAGTAAACGTTTCTCCTGCAACACGTTCCCTTTGTGCTAGATGAACGAACGTCTCTCCACATGCTCAGTTCCGAGAGATAAGTGTGTGTGAAAGCCGTCCTTCACATAGCTTGTTGGGAACACAAAGTTTCTTTTAAGTTGCAAAATCCACTCCATACATATATAATGGGAGGTACTAGCTCCAACTCGGTTTTACAGTGAAAACTGCAGTAACTTCAAACCGGCGCTAGGAATGAGACTGAGAAACCAGAGTATAAGTTTCCCCTGCAAACTGTTCCCTTTGTGCTAGATGAACGAAAGTCTCTCCACATGCTCAGTTATGAGAAATAAGTGTGTGTGAAAGCCGTCCTTCTTCTAGCTTGTTGGGAACACAAAGTTTCTTTTCACTTGCAACTCCACTCCATACATATATATGGGGAGGTACTAGCTCCAACTCGGTTTTACAGTGAAAACTGCAGGAACTTCAAACCGGCGCTAGGAAACAGCCTGAGTAACCACAGTAAAAGTTTCTCCTGCAAACCATTCCCTTTGTGCTAGATGAACGAACGTCTCTCCACATGCTAAGTTCTGAGAGATAAGTGTGTGTGAAAGCCGTCCTTCACCTAGCTTGTTGGGAACACAAAGATTCTTTTCAGTTACAAACTCCACTCCATACATATATATGGGGAGGTAGGAGTTCCAACTCGGTTTTACAGTGAAAAATGCAGGAACTTCAAACCGGCACTAGGAAACAGACTGAGAAACCAGAGTAAAACTTTCTTCTGCAAACCGTTCCCTTTGTGCTAGATGAAAGAACGTCTCTCCACATGCTCAGTTCTAAGAGATAAGTGTGTGTGAAAGCCGTCCTTCACCTAGCTTTTTGGGAACACATAGTTTCTTTTCAGTTGTAAACTCCACTCCACATATATATATGGGTTGCTACTATGTTCATCTCGGTTTTACATTGATAACTCAAGAACTTGAAACCGGCACTAGGATACAGACTGAGAAAACAGAGAAAAAGTTTCTCCTGCAAACCGTTCCCTTTGTGCTAGATGAACGAACGTCTCTCCACATGCTCAGTTCTGAGAGATAAGTGTGTGTGAAAGCCGTCTTTCACCTAGCTTGTTGGGAACACAAAGATTTTTTCACTTGCAAACTCCACTCCATACTTATATTTGGGGAGGTACGAGCTCCAAATCGGTTTTACAGTGAAAACTGAAGGAAATTCAAAACGGCACTAGGAAACAGACTGAGAAACCAGACTAAAAGTTTCTCCTGCAACCCTTTCCCTTTGTGCTAGATGAACGAAAGTCTCTCCACATGCTCAGTTCTGAGAGATATGTGTGTGTGAAAGCCGTCCTTCACCTAGCTTGTTGGGAACACTAAGTTTTTTTTCAGTTGCCAACTCCACTCCATACATATTTATGGGGAGGTACTAGCTCCAACTCGGTTTTACAGAAAAATTGCAGGAACTTCAAACCGTCACTAGGAAACAGACTGAGAAACCAGAGTAAACGTTTCTCCTGCAACACGTTCCCTTTGTGCTAGATGAACGAACGTCTCTCCACATGCTCAGTTCCGAGAGATAAGAGTGTGTGAAAGCCGTCCTTCACCTAGCTTGTTGGGAACACAAAGTTTATTTTAAGTTGTAAAATCCACTCCATACATATATAATGGGAGGTACTAGCCCCAACTCGGTTTTACAGTGAAAACTGCAGGAAATTCAAACCGGCACTAGGAAAGAGACTGAGAAACCAGAGTAAAAGTTTCCCCTGCAAACTGTTCCCTTTGTGCTAGATGACGAAAGTCTCTCCACATGCTCAGTTATGAGAAATAAGTGTGTGTGAAAGCCGTCCTTCATCTAGCTTGTTGGGAACACAAAGTTTCTTTTCACTTGCAACTCCACTCCATACATATATATGGGGAGGTCCTAGCTCCAACTCGGTTTTACAGTGAAAACTGCAGGAACTTCAAACCGGGGCTAGGAAACAGCCTGAGTAACCACAGTAAATGTTTCTCCTGCAAACCATTCCCTTTGTGCTAGATGAACGAACGTCTCTCCATATGCTAAGTTCTGAGAGATAAGTGTGTGTGAAAGCCGTCCTTCACCTAGCTTGTTGGGAAAACAAAGATTCTTTTCAGTTACAAACTCCACTCCATACATATATATGGGGAGGTAGGAGTTCCAACTCGGTTTTACAGTGAAAACTGCAGGAACTTCAAACCGGCACTAGGAAACAGACTGAGAAACCAGAGTAAAACATTCTTCTGCAAACCGTTCCCTTTGTGCTAGATGAAAGAACGTCTCTCCACATGCTCAGTTCTGAGAGATAAGTGTGTGTGAAAGCCGTCCTTCACCTAGCTTTTTGGGAACACATAGTTTCTTTTCAGTTGTAAACTCCACTCCACATATATATATGGGGTGCTTCTATCTTCATGTCGGTTTTACATTGATAACTCAGGAACTTGAAAACGGCACTAGGAAACAGACTGAGAATACACAGAAAAAGTTTCTCCTGCAAACCGTTCCCTTTGTGCTAGATGAACGAACGTCTCTCCACATGCTCAGTTCTGAGAGATAAGTGTGTGTGAAAGCCGTCCTTCACCTAGCTTGTTGGGAACACAAAGTTTTTTTCACTTGCAAACACCACTCCATACATATATTTGGGGAGGTACGAGCTCCAACTCGGTTTTACAGTGAAAACTGAAGGAAATTCAAAACGGCACTAGGAAACAGACTGAGAAACCAGACTAAAAGTTTCTCCTGCAAACCTTTCCCTTTGTGCTAGATGAACGAAAGTCTCTCCACATGCTCATTTCTGATAAATACGTGTGTGTGAAAGCCGCCCTTCATCTAGCTTGTTGGGAACACAAAGTTTCTTTTCACTTGCAAACTCCACTCCATACATATATATGGGGAGGTACTAGCTCCAACTCGGTTTTGCAGTGAAAACTGCAGTAACTTCAAACCGTCACTAGGAAACAGACTGAGAAACCAGAGTAAAATTTTCCTGAAAAGCGTTCCCTTTGTGCTAGATGAACGAACGTCTCTCCACATGCTCAGTTTTCAGAGATAAGTGTGTGTGAAAGCCGTCCTTCACCTAGCTTGTTGGGAACACATAGTTTCTTTTCACTTGCAAACTCCACTCCATATATATGTATGGGGAATTTCGAGCTTCAACTCGGTTTTATAGTTAAAACTGCAGGAACTGCAAACCAGCACTAGGAAACAGACTGAGAGACCAGAGTAAAATTTCTCCTGCAACCCATTCCCTATATGCTAGATGAACGAACGTCTCTCCACATGCTCTGTTCTGAGAGATAAGTTTGTGTGAAAGCCGTCCTTCACCTAGGTTGTTGGGAACACAAAGTTACTTTTCACTTGCAAACTCCACTCCATACATATATATGGGGATGTACTAGCTCCAACTCGGTTTTGCAGTGAAAACTGCAGTAACTTCAAACCGTCACTAGGAAACAGACTGAGAAACCAGAGTAAAAGTTTCATGAACCGGTTCCCTTTGTGCTAGATGAACGAACGTCTCTCCACACGCTTATTTCTGAGAGATAACTGTGAGTGAAAGCCGTCATTCACGTAGCTTGTTGGGAACACAAAGTTTCTATTCTTTTGCCAACTACAATCCATACATATATATGGGGAAGTACAAGCTCCAACTCGTTTTTACAGTGAAAACTGCAGGAACGTCAAACCGGCACTCGGAAACAGAATGAGAAACCAGAGTATAAATTTCCAATGCAACCCGTTCACTTTGTGCTAGATGAACGAACGTCTCTCCACATGCTCAGTTCTTAGAGATAAGTGTGTGTGAAAGCCGTCCTTCACCTAGCTTGTTGGGAACACATAGTTTCTTTTCAGTTGCAAACTACACTCCACATATATATATGGGGTGCTACTATCTTCATCTCGGCTTTACATTGATAACTCAGGAACTTGAAACCGGCACTAGGAAACAGACTGAGAAACAAGAGAAAAAGTTTCTCCTGCAAACTTTTCCATTTGTGCTAGATGAACGAACCTCCCACCACATGCTCATTGCTGAGAGAAAAGTGTGTGTGAAGCCGTCCTTCACCTAGCTTGTTGGGAACACAAAGTTTCTTTTCACTTGCAAACTCCACTCCATAGATATATATGGGGAGGTACTTGCTCCAACTCGATTTTACATTGAAAACTGCAGGAACTTCAAACCGGCACTAGGAAACAGACTGAAAATCCAGAGTACAATTTCTCCTGCAAAATTTTCCCTTTGTGCTAGATGAACGAACGTCTCTCCACATGCTCAGTTCTGAGAGATAAGTGTGTGTGAAAGCCGTCCTTCACCTAGCTTGTTGGGAACACAAAGTTTCTTTTCAGTTGCAAACTCCACTCCACACATAAATATGGGGTGCTACTATCTTCATCTCGGTTTTACATTGATAACTCAGGAACTTGAAACCGGCACTAGGAAACAGACTGAGAAACCAGAGAAAAAGTTTCTCCTGCAAACCGTTCCCTTTGTGCTAGATGAACGAACGTCTCTCCACATGCTCATTTCTGAGAGATATGTGTGTGTGAAAGCCGTCCTTCACCTAGCTTGTTGGGAACACTAAGTTTTTTTTCAGTTGCCAACTCCACTCCATACATATTTATGGGGAGGTACTAGCTCCAACTCGGTTTTACAGTAATAATTGCAGGAACTTCAAACCGTCACTAGGAAACAGACTGAGAAACCAGAGTAAACGTTTCTCCTGCAACACGTTCCATTTGTGCTAGATGTACGAACGTCTCTCCACATGCTCAGTTCCGAGAGATAAGTGTGTGTGAAAGCCGTCCTTCACCTAGCTTGTTGGGAACACAAAGTTTCTTTTAAGTTGCAAAATCCACTCCATACATATATAATGGGAGGTACTAGCACCAACTCGGTTTTACAGTGAAAACTGCAGGAAATTCAAACCGGCACTAGGAAAGAGACTGAGAAACCAGAGAAAAAGTTTCCCCTGCAAACTGTTCCCATTGTGCTAGATGAACGAAAGTCTCTCCACATGCTCAGTTATGAGAAATAAGTGTGTGTGAAAGCCGTCCTTCATCTAGCTTGTTGGGAACACAAAGTTTCTTTTCACTTGCAACTCCACTCCATACATATATATGGGGAGGTACTAGCTCCAACCCGGTTTTACAGTGAAAACTGCAGGAACTTCAAACCGGCGCTAGGAAACAGCCTGAGTAACCACAGTAAAAGTTTCTCCTGCAAACCATTCCCTTTGTGCTAGATGAACGAACGTCTCTCCACATGCTAAGTTCTGAGAGATAAGTGTGTCTGAAAGCCGTCCTTCACCTAGCTTGTTGGGAACACAAAGATTCTTTTCAGTTACAAACTCCACTCCATACATATATATGGGGAGGTAGGAGTTCCAACTCGGTTTTACTGTGAAAACTGCAGGAACATCAAACCGGCACTAGGAAACAGACTGAGAAACCAGAGTAAAACTTTCTTCTGCAAACCGTTCCCTTTGTGCTAGATGAAAGAACGTCTCTCCACATGCTCAGTTCTGAGAGATAAGTGTGTGTGAAAGCCGTCTTTCACCTAGCTTGCTGGGAACACAAAGTTTTTTTCACTTGCAAACTCCACTCCATACATATATTTGGGGAGGTAAGAGCTCCAACTCGGTTTTACAGTGAAAACTGAAGGAAATTCAAAACGGCACTAGGAAACAGACTGAGAAACCAGACTAAAAGTTTCTCCTGCAACCCTTTCCCTTTGTTCTAGATGAACGAAAGTCTCTCCACATGCTCATTTCTGAGAAATACGTGTGTGTGAAAGCCGCCCTTCATCTAGCTTGTTGGGAACACAAAGTTTCTTTTCACTTGCAAACTCCACTCCATACATATATATGTGGAGGTACTAGCTCCAACTCGGTTTTGCAGTGAAAACTGCAGTAACTTCAAACCGTCACTAGGAAAAAGACTGAGAAACCAGAGTAAAATTTTCATGAAAAGCGTTCCCTTTGTGCTAGATGAACGAACGTCTCTCCACATGCTCAGTTTTGAGAGATAAGTGTGTGTGAATACCGTCCTTCACCTAGCTTGTTGGAAACACAAAGTTTCTTTTCACTTCCAAACTCCACTCCATATATATGTATGGGGAGGTTCGAGCTCCAACTCGGTTTTATAGTGAAAACTGCAGGAACTTCAAACCGGCACTAGGAAACAGACTCAGAGACCAGAGTAAAAGTTTCCCCTGCAACCCGTTCCCTATGTGCTAGATGAACGAACGTCTCTCCACATGCTCAGTTCTGAGAGATAAGTGTGTGTGAAAGCCGTCCTTCACCTAGCTTGTTGGGAACACAAAGTTTCTTTTCAGTTGCAAACTCCAATCCACACATATATATGGGGTGCTACTATCTTCATCTCGGTTTTACATTGATAAATCAGGAACTTGAAACCGGCACTAGGAAACAGACTGAGACACCAGAGAAAAAGTTTCTCCTGCAAACCGTTCCCTTTGTGCTAGATGAACGAACGTCTCTCCACATGCTCAGTTCTGAGAGATATGTGTGTGTGAAAGCCGTCCTTCACCTAGCTTGTTGGGAACACTAAGTTTTTTTTCAGTTGCCAACTCCACTCCATACATATTTATGGGGAGGTACTAGCTCCAACTCGGTTTTACAGTAAAAATTGCAGGAACTTCAAACCGTCACTAGGAAACAGACTGAGAAACCAGAGTAAACGTTTCTCCTGCAACACGTTCCCTTTGTGCTAGATGAACGAACGTCTCTCCACATGCTCATTTCCGAGAGATAAGTGTGTGTGAAAGCCGTCCTTCACCTAGCTTGTTGGGAACACAAAGTTTCTTTTAAGTTGCAAATTCCACTCCATACATATATAATGGGAGGTACTAGCTCCAACTCGGTTTTACAGTGAAAAATGCAGTAACTTCAAACCGGCACTAGGAAAGAGACTGAGAAACCAGAGTAAAAGTTTCCCCTGCAAACTGTTCCCTTTGTGCTAGATGAACGAAAGTCTCTCCACATGCTCAGTTATGAGAAATAAGTGTGTGTGAAAGCCGTCCTTCATCTAGCTTGTTGGGAACACAAAGTTTCTTTTCACTTGCAACTCCACTCCATACATATATATGGGGAGGTACTAGCTCCAACTCGGTTTTACAGTGAAAACTGCAGGAAATTCAAACCGGCGCTAGGAAACAGCCTGAGTAACCACAGTAAATGTTTCTCCTGCAAACCATTCCCTTTGTGCTAGATGAACGAACGTCTCTCCACATGCTAAGTTCTGAGAGATAAGTGTGTGTGAAAGCCGTCCTTCACCTAGCTTGTTGGGAACACAAAGATTCTTTTCAGTTACAAACTCCACTCCATACATATATATGGGGAGGTAGGAGTTCCAACTCGGTTTTACAGTGAAAACTGCAGGAACTTCAAACCGGCACTAGGAAACAGACTGAGAAACGAGAGTAAAACTTTCTTCTGCAAACCGTTCCCTTTGTGCTAGATGAAAGAACGTCTCTCCACATGCTCAGTTCTGAGAGATAAGTGTGTGTGAAAGCCGTCCTTCACCTAGCTTTTTGGGAACACATAGTTTCTTTTCAGTTGTAAACTCCACTCCACATATATATATGGGGTGCTACTATCTTCATCTCGGTTTTACATTCATAACTCAGGAACTTGAAAACGGCACTAGGAAACAGACAGAGAAAACAGAGAAAAAGTTTCTCCTGCAAACCGTTCCCTTTGTGCTAGATGAACGAACGTCTCTCCACATGCTCAGTTCTGAGAGATAAGTGTGTGTGAAAGCCGTCTTTCACCTAGCTTGTTGGGAACACAAAGTTTTTTTCACTTGCAAACTCCACTCCATACATATATTTGGGGAGGTACGAGCTCCAACTCGGTTTTACAGTGAAAACTGAAGGAAATTCAAAACGGCACTAGGAAACAGACTGAGAAACCAGACTAAAAGTTTCTCCTGCAACCCTTTCCCTTTGTGCTAGATGAACGAAAGTCTCTCCACATGCTCATTTCTGAGAAATACGTGTGTGTGAAAGCCGCCCTTCATCTAGCTTGTTGGGAACACAAAGTTTCTTTTCACTTGCAAACTCCACTCCATACATATATATGTGGAGGTACTAGCTCCAACTCGGTTTTGCAGTGAAAACTGCAGGAACGTCAAACCGGCACTCGGAAAAAGAATGAGAAAACAGAGTATAAATTTCCAATGCAACCCGTTCCCTTTGTGCTAGATGAACAAACGTCTCTCCACATGCTCAGTTCTGAGAGATAAGTGTGTGTGAAAGCCTTCCTTCACCTAGCTTGTTGGGAACACCAAGCTGGTTTTCAGTTGCATACTCCACTCCATATATATCTATGGGTAGGTACTAGCTCCAAATCGGATTTACTGTGAAAACTGCAGGAAGTTCAAACCGGAACTAGGAAACAGACTGAGAAATCAGAGTAAAAGTTTCTCCTGAAATGCTTCCCCTTTGTGCTAGATGAACGAACGTCTCTCCACATGCTCACTTCTGAGAGATAATTGTGTGTGAATGCCGTCCTACACCTACCTTGTTGGGAACACAAAGTTTCTTTTCACTTGCAAATTCCACTCCATATATATGTATGGGGAGGTTCGAGCTCCAAATCGGTTTTATAGTGAAAACTGCAGGAACTTAAATCCGGCACTAGGAAACAAACTGAGAAACCAGAGTAAAAGTTTCTCTTGCAAACCGTTCCCTATGTGCTAGATGAACGAACGTCTCTCCGCATGCTCTGATCTGAGAGTTAAGTGTGTGTGAAAGCCGTCCTTCACCTAGCTTGTTGGGAACACAAAGTTTCCTTTCAGTTGCCAACTCCACTCCATACATATATATGTGGAGGTACTATCCCCAACTCGGATTTACAGAGAAAACGGCAGGAACTTCAAACCGGCACTAGGAAACAGACTGAGAAACCAGAGTAAAAGTTTCTCCTGCAACCCTTTACCTTTGTGCTAGATGAACGAACGTCTCTCCACATGCTCAGTACTGAGAGATAAGTGTGTGTGTAGCCGTCCTTCACCTATCTTGTTGCGAACACAAAGTTTCTTCTCAGTTGCAAACTCCACTCTTTACATATACATGGGGAGGTACTAGCTCCAACTCGGTTTTACAGTGAAAACTGCAGGAACTTCAAACAGGCACTCGGAAACAGACTGAGAAACGAGAGTAAAAGATTCTCCTGCAACCCGTTAGCTTTGTGTTAGATGAACGAAAGTCTCTCCACATGCTCAGTTCTGAGAGATAATTGTGTGTGAATGCCGTCCTTCACATAGCTTGTTCGGAACACAAAGTTTCTTTTCAGTTGAAAACTCCACTCCATACATATATATGGGTAGGTACTAGCTCCAACTCTGTTTTAGAGTGAAAACTGCAGGAACATCAAACCGGCACTAGGAAACAGACTGAGAAACCAGAGTAAAAGTTTCTCCTGAAATGCTTTCCCTTTGTGCTAGATGAACGAACGTCTCTCCACATGCTCATTTCTGAGAGATAAGTGTGTGTGAAAGCCTTCCTTCACCTACCTTGTTGGGAACACAAAGATTCTTTTCACTTGCAAATTCCACTCCTTATATATGTATGGGGAGGTTCGAGCTCCAACTCGGTTTTATAGTGAAAACTGCAGGAACTTCAATCCGGCACTAGGAAACAGACTGAGAAACCAGAGTAAAAGTTTCTCTTGCAACCCCTTCCCTATGTGCTAGATGAACGAACGTCTCTCCACATGTTCAGTTCTGAGAGATAAGTGAGTGTGAAAGCCGTCCTTCACATAGCTTGTTGGGAACACAAAGTTTCTTTTCAGTTGCAAACTCCACTCCATACATATATATGGGGAGGTACTATCTCCAACCCGGATTTACAGTAAAAACGGCAGGAACTTCAAACCGGCACTAGGAAACAGACTGAGAAACCAGAGTAAAAGTTTCTCCTGCAACCCGTTACCTTTGTGCTAGATGAACGAACGTCTCTCCACATGCTAAGTTCTGAGAGATAAGTGTGTGTGAAGCCGTCCTTCACCTAGCTTGTTGGGAACACAAAGTTTCTTCTCAGTTGCATACTCCACTCCTTACATATATATGGGGAGGTACTAGCTCCAACTCGATTTTATAGTGAAAACTGCAGGAACTTCAAACCGGCACTAGGAAACAGCCTGAGAAACCAGAGTAAAAGTTTCTCCTGCAACCCTTTCCCTTTGTGCTAGATGAACGAAAGTCTCTCCACATGGTAAGTTCTGAGAGAGAAGTGTGTGTGAAAGCCATCCTTCAACTAGTTTGTTGGGAACACAAATTTTCTTTTCACATGCAAACTACACTCCATACATATATAATGGGAGGTACTATCTCCAACTCGGTTTTACAGTGAAAACTGCAGGAAATTCAAACCGGCACTAGGAAAGAGAGTGAGAAACCAGAGTAACAGTTTCCCCTGCAACCCGTTACCTTTGTGCTAGATGAACGAACGTCTCTCCACATGCTCAGTTCTGAGAGATACCTGTGAGTGAAAGCCGTCATTCACGTAGCTTGTTAGGAACACAAAGTTTCTATTCATTTGCCAACTCGAATCCATACATATATAACGGGTGGTACTAGCTCCAACTAGGTTTTACAGTGAAAACTGCAGGAACGTCAAACCGGCACTCGGAAACAGAATGAGAAAGGAGAGTATAAATTTCCAATGCAAACCGTTCCCTTTGTGCTAGATGAACGAACGTCTCTCCACATGCTCAGTTCTGAGAGAAAAGTGTGTGTGAAAGCCGTCCTTCACCTAGCTTTTTGGGAACACAAAGTTTCTTTTCAGTTGAAAACTCCACTCCATACATATTTATGGGTAGGTACAAGCTCCAACTCTGTTTTAGGGTGAAAACTGCAGGAACATCAAACCGGCACTAGGAAACAGACTGAGAAACCAGAGTAAATGTTTCTCCTACAAACCTTTCACTTTGTGCTAGATGAACGAACGTCTCTCCACATGCTCAGTTTTGAGAGATAAGTGTGTGTGAATGCCATCCTTCACCTAGCTTGTTGGAAACACAAAGTTTCTTTTCACTTCCAAACTCCACTCCATATATATGTATGGGGAGGTTCGAGCTCCAACTCGGTTTTATAGTGAAAACTGCAGGAACTTCAAACCGGCACTAGGAAACAGACTGAGAGACCAGAGTAAAAGTTTCCCCTGCAACCCGTTCTCTATGTGCTAGATGTACGAACGTCTCTCCACATGCTCAGTTCTGAGAGATAAGTGTGTGTGAAAGCCGTCCTTCACCTAGCTTGTTGGGAACACAAAGTTTCTTTTCAGTTGCAAACTCCACTCCACACATATATATGGGGTGCTACTATCTTCATCTCGGTTTTACATTGATAACTCAGGAACTTGAAACCGGCACTAGGAAACAGACTGAGAAACCAGAGAAAAAGTTTCTCCTGCAAACCGTTCCCTTTGTGCTAGATCAACGAACGTCTCTCCACATGCTCAGTTCTGAGAGATATGTGTGTGTGAAAGCCGTCCTTCACCTAGCTTGTTGGGAACACTAAGTTTTTTTTCAGTTGCCAACTCCACTCCATACATATTTATGGGGAGGTACTAGCTCCAACTCGGTTTTACAGTAAAAATTGCAGGAACTTCATACCGTCACTAGGAAACAGACTGAGAAACCAAAGTAAACGTTTCTCCTGCAACACGTTCCCTTTGTGCTAGATGAACGAACGTCTCTCCACATGCTCAGTTCCGAGAGATAAGTGTGTGTGAAAGCCGTCCTTCACCTAGCTTGTTGGGAACACAAAGTTTCTTTTAAGTTGCAAAATCCACTCCATACATATATAATGGGAGGTACTAGCTCCAACTCGGTTTTACAGTGAAAACTGCAGTAACTTCAAACCGGCGCTAGGAATGAGACTGAGAAACCAGAGTATAAGTTTCCCCTGCAAACTGTTCCCTTTGTGCTAGATGAACGAAAGTCTCTCCACATGCTCAGTTATGAGAAATAAGTGTGTGTGAAAGCCGTCCTTCTTCTAGCTTGTTGGGAACACAAAGTTTCTTTTCACTTGCAACTCCACTCCATACATATATATGGGGAGGTACTAGCTCCAACTCGGTTTTACAGTGAAAACTGCAGGAACTTCAAACCGGCGCTAGGAAACAGCCTGAGTAACCACAGTAAAAGTTTCTCCTGCAAACCATTCCCTTTGTGCTAGATGAACGAACGTCTCTCCACATGCTAAGTTCTGAGAGATAAGTGTGTGTGAAAGCCGTCCTTCACCTAGCTTGTTGGGAACACAAAGATTCTTTTCAGTTACAAACTCCACTCCATACATATATATGGGGAGGTAGGAGTTCCAACTCGGTTTTACAGTGAAAAATGCAGGAACTTCAAACCGGCACTAGGAAACAGACTGAGAAACCAGAGTAAAACTTTCTTCTGCAAACCGTTCCCTTTGTGCTAGATGAAAGAACGTCTCTCCACATGCTCAGTTCTAAGAGATAAGTGTGTGTGAAAGCCGTCCTTCACCTAGCTTTTTGGGAACACATAGTTTCTTTTCAGTTGTAAACTCCACTCCACATATATATATGGGTTGCTACTATGTTCATCTCGGTTTTACATTGATAACTCAAGAACTTGAAACCGGCACTAGGATACAGACTGAGAAAACAGAGAAAAAGTTTCTCCTGCAAACCGTTCCCTTTGTGCTAGATGAACGAACGTCTCTCCACATGCTCAGTTCTGAGAGATAAGTGTGTGTGAAAGCCGTCTTTCACCTAGCTTGTTGGGAACACAAAGATTTTTTCACTTGCAAACTCCATTCCATACTTATATTTGGAGAGGTACGAGCTCCAAATCGGTTTTACAGTGAAAACTGAAGGAAATTCAAAACGGCACTAGGAAACAGACTGAGAAACCAGACTAAAAGTTTCTCCTGCAACCCTTTCCCTTTGTGCTAGATGAACGAAAGTCTCTCCACATGCTCAGTTCTGAGAGATATGTGTGTGTGAAAGCCGTCCTTCACCTAGCTTGTTGGGAACACTAAGTTTTTTTTCAGTTGCCAACTCCACTCCATACATATTTATGGGGAGGTACTAGCTCCAACTCGGTTTTACAGAAAAATTGCAGGAACTTCAAACCGTCACTAGGAAACAGACTGAGAAACCAGAGTAAACGTTTCTCCTGCAACACGTTCCCTTTGTGCTAGATGAACGAACGTCTCTCCACATGCTCAGTTCCGAGAGATAAGAGTGTGTGAAAGCCGTCCTTCACCTAGCTTGTTGGGAACACAAAGTTTATTTTAAGTTGTAAAATCCACTCCATACATATATAATGGGAGGTACTAGCCCCAACTCGGTTTTACAGTGAAAACTGCAGGAAATTCAAACCGGCACTAGGAAAGAGACTGAGAAACCAGAGTAAAAGTTTCCCCTGCAAACTGTTCCCTTTGTGCTAGATGAACGAAAGTCTCTCCACATGCTCAGTTATGAGAAATAAGTGTGTGTGAAAGCCGTCCTTCATCTAGCTTGTTGGGAACACAAAGTTTCTTTTCACTTGCAACTCCACTCCATACATATATATGGGGAGGTCCTAGCTCCAACTCGGTTTTACAGTGAAAACTGCAGGAACTTCAAACCGGGGCTAGGAAACAGCCTGAGTAACCACAGTAAATGTTTCTCCTGCAAACCATTCCCTTTGTGCTAGATGAACGAACGTCTCTCCATATGCTAAGTTCTGAGAGATAAGTGTGTGTGAAAGCCGTCCTTCACCTAGCTTGTTGGGAAAACAAAGATTCTTTTCAGTTACAAACTCCACTCCATACATATATATGGGGAGGTAGGAGTTCCAACTCGGTTTTACAGTGAAAACTGCAGGAACTTCAAACCGGCACTAGGAAACAGACTGAGAAACCATAGTAAAACATTCTTCTGCAAACCGTTCCCTTTGTGCTAGATGAAAGAACGTCTCTCCACATGCTCAGTTCTGAGAGATAAGTGTGTGTGAAAGCCGTCCTTCACCTAGCTTTTTGGGAACACATAGTTTCTTTTCAGTTGTAAACTCCACTCCACATATATATATGGGGTGCTTCTATCTTCATCTCGGTTTTACATTGATAACTCAGGAACTTGAAAACGGCACTAGGAAACAGACTGAGAATACACAGAAAAAGTTTCTCCTGCAAACCGTTCCCTTTGTGCTAGATGAACGAACGTCTCTCCACATGCTCAGTTCTGAGAGATAAGTGTGTGTGAAAGCCGTCCTTCACCTAGCTTGTTGGGAACACAAAGTTTTTTTCACTTGCAAACACCACTCCATACATATATTTGGGGAGGTACGAGCTCCAACTCGGTTTTACAGTGAAAACTGAAGGAAATTCAAAACGGCACTAGGAAACAGACTGAGAAACCAGACTAAAAGTTTCTCCTGCAAACCTTTCCCTTTGTGCTAGATGAACGAAAGTCTCTCCACATGCTCATTTCTGATAAATACGTGTGTGTGAAAGCCGCCCTTCATCTAGCTTGTTGGGAACACAAAGTTTCTTTTCACTTGCAAACTCCACTCCATACATATATATGGGGAGGTACTAGCTCCAACTCGGTTTTGCAGTGAAAACTGCAGTAACTTCAAACCGTCACTAGGAAACAGACTGAGAAACCAGAGTAAAATTTTCCTGAAAAGCGTTCCCTTTGTGCTAGATGAACGAACGTCTCTCCACATGCTCAGTTTTCAGAGATAAGTGTGTGTGAAAGCCGTCCTTCACCTAGCTTGTTGGGAACACATAGTTTCTTTTCACTTGCAAACTCCACTCCATATATATGTATGGGGAATTTCGAGCTTCAACTCGGTTTTATAGTTAAAACTGCAGGAACTGCAAACCAGCACTAGGAAACAGACTGAGAGACCAGAGTAAAATTTCTCCTGCAACCCATTCCCTATATGCTAGATGAACGAACGTCTCTCCACATGCTCTGTTCTGAGAGATAAGTTTGTGTGAAAGCCGTCCTTCACCTAGGTTGTTGGGAACACAAAGTTACTTTTCACTTGCAAACTCCACTCCATACATATATATGGGGAGGTACTAGCTCCAACTCGGTTTTGCAGTGAAAACTGCAGTAACTTCAAACCGTCACTAGGAAACAGACTGAGAAACCAGAGTAAAAGTTTCATGAACCGGTTCCCTTTGTGCTAGATGAACGAACGTCTCTCCACACGCTTATTTCTGAGAGATAACTGTGAGTGAAAGCCGTCATTCACGTAGCTTGTTGGGAACACAAAGTTTCTATTCTTTTGCCAACTACAATCCATACATATATATGGGGAAGTACAAGCTCCAACTCGTTTTTACAGTGAAAACTGCAGGAACGTCAAACCGGCACTCGGAAACAGAATGAGAAACCAGAGTATAAATTTCCAATGCAACCCGTTCACTTTGTGCTAGATGAACGAACGTCTCTCCACATGCTCAGT
Organism: Camelus bactrianus; assembly: GCF_048773025.1. Classification (NCBI taxonomy): domain Eukaryota; kingdom Metazoa; phylum Chordata; class Mammalia; order Artiodactyla; family Camelidae; genus Camelus; species Camelus bactrianus. The sequence goes on from NC_133558.1 coordinate 42,367,506, forward strand.
TCTTAGAGATAAGTGTGTGTGAAAGCCGTCCTTCACCTAGCTTGTTGGGAACACATAGTTTCTTTTCAGTTGCAAACTACACTCCACATATATATATGGGGTGCTACTATCTTCATCTCGGCTTTACATTGATAACTCAGGAACTTGAAACCGGCACTAGGAAACAGACTGAGAAACAAGAGAAAAAGTTTCTCCTGCAAACTTTTCCATTTGTGCTAGATGAACGAACCTCCCACCACATGCTCATTGCTGAGAGAAAAGTGTGTGTGAAGCCGTCCTTCACCTAGCTTGTTGGGAACACAAAGTTTCTTTTCACTTGCAAACTCCACTCCATAGATATATATGGGGAGGTACTTGCTCCAACTCGATTTTACATTGAAAACTGCAGGAACTTCAAACCGGCACTAGGAAACAGACTGAAAATCCAGAGTACAATTTCTCCTGCAAAATTTTCCCTTTGTGCTAGATGAACGAACGTCTCTCCACATGCTCAGTTCTGAGAGATAAGTGTGTGTGAAAGCCGTCCTTCACCTAGCTTGTTGGGAACACAAAGTTTCTTTTCAGTTGCAAACTCCACTCCACACATATATATGGGGTGCTACTATCTTCATCTCGGTTTTACATTGATAACTCAGGAACTTGAAACCGGCACTAGGAAACAGACTGAGAAACCAGAGAAAAAGTTTCTCCTGCAAACCGTTCCCTTTGTGCTAGATGAACGAACGTCTCTCCACATGCTCATTTCTGAGAGATATGTGTGTGTGAAAGCCGTCCTTCACCTAGCTTGTTGGGAACACTAAGTTTTTTTTCAGTTGCCAACTCCACTCCATACATATTTATGGGGAGGTACTAGCTCCAACTCGGTTTTACAGTAATAATTGCAGGAACTTCAAACCGTCACTAGGAAACAGACTGAGAAACCAGAGTAAACGTTTCTCCTGCAACACGTTCCATTTGTGCTAGATGTACGAACGTCTCTCCACATGTTCAGTTCCGAGAGATAAGTGTGTGTGAAAGCCGTCCTTCACCTAGCTTGTTGGGAACACAAAGTTTCTTTTAAGTTGCAAAATCCACTCCATACATATATAATGGGAGGTACTAGCTCCAACTCGGTTTTACAGTGAAAACTGCAGGAACTTCAAACCGGCACTAGGAAAGAGACTGAGAAACCAGAGAAAAAGTTTCCCCTGCAAACTGTTCCCATTGTGCTAGATGAACGAAAGTCTCTCCACATGCTCAGTTATGAGAAATAAGTGTGTGTGAAAGCCGTCCTTCATCTAGCTTGTTGGGAACACAAAGTTTCTTTTCACTTGCAACTCCACTCCATACATATATATGGGGAGGTACTAGCTCCAACCCGGTTTTACAGTGAAAACTGCAGGAACTTCAAACCGGCGCTAGGAAACAGCCTGAGTAACCACAGTAAAAGTTTCTCCTGCAAACCATTCCCTTTGTGCTAGATGAACGAACGTCTCTCCACATGCTAAGTTCTGAGAGATAAGTGTGTCTGAAAGCCGTCCTTCACCTAGCTTGTTGGGAACACAAAGATTCTTTTCAGTTACAAACTCCACTCCATACATATATATGGGGAGGCAGGAGTTCCAACTCGGTTTTACTGTGAAAACTGCAGGAACATCAAACCGGCACTAGGAAACAGACTGAGAAACCAGAGTAAAACTTTCTTCTGCAAACCGTTCCCTTTGTGCTAGATGAAAGAACGTCTCTCCAGATGCTCAGTTCTGAGAGATAAGTGTGTGTGAAAGCCGTCTTTCACCTAGCTTGCTGGGAACACAAAGTTTTTTTCACTTGCAAACTCCACTCCATACATATATTTGGGGAGGTACGAGCTCCAACTCGGTTTTACAGTGAAAACTGAAGGAAATTCAAAACGGCACTAGGAAACAGACTGAGAAACCAGACTAAAAGTTTCTCCTGCAACCCTTTCCCTTTGTGCTAGATGAACGAAAGTCTCTCCACATGCTCATTTCTGAGAAATACGTGTGTGTGAAAGCCGCCCTTCATCTAGCTTGTTGGGAACACAAAGTTTCTTTTCACTTGCAAACTCCACTCCATACATATATATGTGGAGGTACTAGCTCCAACTCGGTTTTGCAGTGAAAACTGCAGTAACTTCAAACCGTCACTAGGAAAAAGACTGAGAAACCAGAGTAAAATTTTCATGAAAAGCGTTCCCTTTGTGCTAGATGAACGAACGTCTCTCCACATGCTCAGTTTTGAGAGATAAGTGTGTGTGAATACCGTCCTTCACCTAGCTTGTTGGAAACACAAAGTTTCTTTTCACTTCCAAACTCCACTCCATATATATGTATGGGGAGGTTCGAGCTCCAACTCGGTTTTATAGTGAAAACTGCAGGAACTTCAAACCGGCACTAGGAAACAGACTCAGAGACCAGAGTAAAAGTTTCCCCTGCAACCCGTTCCCTATGTGCTAGATGAACGAACGTCTCTCCACATGCTCAGTTCTGAGAGATAAGTGTGTGTGAAAGCCGTCCTTCACCTAGCTTGTTGGGAACACAAAGTTTCTTTTCAGTTGCAAACTCCAATCCACACATATATATGGGGTGCTACTATCTTCATCTCGGTTTTACATTGATAAATCAGGAACTTGAAACCGGCACTAGGAAACAGACTGAGACACCAGAGAAAAAGTTTCTCCTGCAAACCGTTCCCTTTGTGCTAGATGAACGAACGTCTCTCCACATGCTCAGTTCCGAGAGATAAGTGTGTGTGAAAGCCGTCCTTCACCTAGCTTGTTGGGAACACAAAGTTTCTTTTAAGTTGCAAATTCCACTCCATACATATATAATGGGAGGTACTAGCTCCAACTCGGTTTTACAGTGAAAAATGCAGTAACTTCAAACCGGCACTAGGAAAGAGACTGAGAAACCAGAGTAAAAGTTTCCCCTGCAAACTGTTCCCTTTGTGCTAGATGAACGAAAGTCTCTCCACATGCTCAGTTATGAGAAATAAGTGTGTGTGAAAGCCGTCCTTCATCTAGCTTGTTGGGAACACAAAGTTTCTTTTCACTTGCAACTCCACTCCATACATATATATGGGGAGGTACTAGCTCCAACTCGGTTTTACAGTGAAAACTGCAGGAACTTCAAACCGGCGCTAGGAAACAGCCTGAGTAACCACAGTAAATGTTTCTCCTGCAAACCATTCCCTTTGTGCTAGATGAACGAACGTCTCTCCACATGCTAAGTTCTGAGAGATAAGTGTGTGTGAAAGCCGTCCTTCACCTAGCTTGTTGGGAACACAAAGATTCTTTTCAGTTACAAACTCCACTCCATACATATATATGGGGAGGTAGGAGTTCCAACTCGGTTTTACAGTGAAAACTGAAGGAAATTCAAAACGGCACTAGGAAACAGACTGAGAAACCAGACTAAAAGTTTCTCCTGCAACCCTTTCCCTTTGTGCTAGATGAACGAAAGTCTCTCCACATGCTCATTTCTGAGAAATACGTGTGTGTGAAAGCCGCCCTTCATCTAGCTTGTTGGGAACACAAAGTTTCTTTTCACTTGCAAACTCCACTCCATACATATATATGTGGAGGTACTAGCTCCAACTCGGTTTTGCAGTGAAAACTGCAGGAACGTCAAACCGGCACTCGGAAAAAGAATGAGAAAACAGAGTATAAATTTCCAATGCAACCCGTTCCCTTTGTGCTAGATGAACAAACGTCTCTCCACATGCTCAGTTCTGAGAGATAAGTGTGTGTGAAAGCCTTCCTTCACCTAGCTTGTTGGGAACACCAAGCTGGTTTTCAGTTGCATACTCCACTCCATATATATCTATGGGTAGGTACTAGCTCCAAATCGGATTTACTGTGAAAACTGCAGGAAGTTCAAACCGGAACTAGGAAACAGACTGAGAAATCAGAGTAAAAGTTTCTCCTGAAATGCTTCCCCTTTGTGCTAGATGAACGAACGTCTCTCCACATGCTCACTTCTGAGAGATAATTGTGTGTGAATGCCGTCCTACACCTACCTTGTTGGGAACACAAAGTTTCTTTTCACTTGCAAATTCCACTCCATATATATGTATGGGGAGGTTCGAGCTCCAAATCGGTTTTATAGTGAAAACTGCAGGAACTTAAATCCGGCACTAGGAAACAAACTGAGAAACCAGAGTAAAAGTTTCTCTTGCAAACCGTTCCCTATGTGCTAGATGAACGAACGTCTCTCCGCATGCTCTGATCTGAGAGTTAAGTGTGTGTGAAAGCCGTCCTTCACCTAGCTTGTTGGGAACACAAAGTTTCCTTTCAGTTGCCAACTCCACTCCATACATATATATGTGGAGGTACTATCCCCAACTCGGATTTACAGAGAAAACGGCAGGAACTTCAAACCGGCACTAGGAAACAGACTGAGAAACCAGAGTAAAAGTTTCTCCTGCAACCCGTTACCTTTGTGCTAGATGAACGAACGTCTCTCCACATGCTCAGTACTGAGAGATAAGTGTGTGTGTAGCCGTCCTTCACCTATCTTGTTGCGAACACAAAGTTTCTTCTCAGTTGCAAACTCCACTCTTTACATATACATGGGGAGGTACTAGCTCCAACTCGGTTTTACAGTGAAAACTGCAGGAACTTCAAACAGGCACTCGGAAACAGACTGAGAAACGAGAGTAAAAGATTCTCCTGCAACCCGTTAGCTTTGTGTTAGATGAACGAAAGTCTCTCCACATGCTCAGTTCTGAGAGATAATTGTGTGTGAATGCCGTCCTTCACATAGCTTGTTCGGAACACAAAGTTTCTTTTCAGTTGAAAACTCCACTCCATACATATATATGGGTAGGTACTAGCTCCAACTCTGTTTTAGAGTGAAAACTGCAGGAACATCAAACCGGCACTAGGAAACAGACTGAGAAACCAGAGTAAAAGTTTCTCCTGAAATGCTTTCCCTTTGTGCTAGATGAACGAACGTCTCTCCACATGCTCATTTCTGAGAGATAAGTGTGTGTGAAAGCCTTCCTTCACCTACCTTGTTGGGAACACAAAGATTCTTTTCACTTGCAAATTCCACTCCTTATATATGTATGGGGAGGTTCGAGCTCCAACTCGGTTTTATAGTGAAAACTGCAGGAACTTCAATCCGGCACTAGGAAACAGACTGAGAAACCAGAGTAAAAGTTTCTCTTGCAACCCCTTCCCTATGTGCTAGATGAACGAACGTCTCTCCACATGTTCAGTTCTGAGAGATAAGTGAGTGTGAAAGCCGTCCTTCACATAGCTTGTTGGGAACACAAAGTTTCTTTTCAGTTGCAAACTCCACTCCATACATATATATGGGGAGGTACTATCTCCAACCCGGATTTACAGTAAAAACGGCAGGAACTTCAAACCGGCACTAGGAAACAGACTGAGAAACCAGAGTAAAAGTTTCTCCTGCAACCCGTTACCTTTGTGCTAGATGAACGAACGTCTCTCCACATGCTAAGTTCTGAGAGATAAGTGTGTGTGAAGCCGTCCTTCACCTAGCTTGTTGGGAACACAAAGTTTCTTCTCAGTTGCATACTCCACTCCTTACATATATATGGGGAGGTACTAGCTCCAACTCGATTTTATAGTGAAAACTGCAGGAACTTCAAACCGGCACTAGGAAACAGCCTGAGAAACCAGAGTAAAAGTTTCTCCTGCAACCCTTTCCCTTTGTGCTAGATGAACGAAAGTCTCTCCACATGGTAAGTTCTGAGAGAGAAGTGTGTGTGAAAGCCATCCTTCAACTAGTTTGTTGGGAACACAAATTTTCTTTTCACATGCAAACTACACTCCATACATATATAATGGGAGGTACTATCTCCAACTCGGTTTTACAGTGAAAACTGCAGGAAATTCAAACCGGCACTAGGAAAGAGAGTGAGAAACCAGAGTAACAGTTTCCCCTGCAACCCGTTACCTTTGTGCTAGATGAACGAACGTCTCTCCACATGCTCAGTTCTGAGAGATACCTGTGAGTGAAAGCCGTCATTCACGTAGCTTGTTAGGAACACAAAGTTTCTATTCATTTGCCAACTCGAATCCATACATATATAACGGGTGGTACTAGCTCCAACTAGGTTTTACAGTGAAAACTGCAGGAACGTCAAACCGGCACTCGGAAACAGAATGAGAAAGGAGAGTATAAATTTCCAATGCAAACCGTTCCCTTTGTGCTAGATGAACGAACGTCTCTCCACATGCTCAGTTCTGAGAGAAAAGTGTGTGTGAAAGCCGTCCTTCACCTAGCTTTTTGGGAACACAAAGTTTCTTTTCAGTTGAAAACTCCACTCCATACATATTTATGGGTAGGTACAAGCTCCAACTCTGTTTTAGGGTGAAAACTGCAGGAACATCAAACCGGCACTAGGAAACAGACTGAGAAACCAGAGTAAATGTTTCTCCTACAAACCTTTCACTTTGTGCTAGATGAACGAACGTCTCTCCACATGCTCAGTTTTGAGAGATAAGTGTGTGTGAATGCCATCCTTCACCTAGCTTGTTGGAAACACAAAGTTTCTTTTCACTTCCAAACTCCACTCCATATATATGTATGGGGAGGTTCGAGCTCCAACTCGGTTTTATAGTGAAAACTGCAGGAACTTCAAACCGGCACTAGGAAACAGACTGAGAGACCAGAGTAAAAGTTTCCCCTGCAACCCGTTCTCTATGTGCTAGATGTACGAACGTCTCTCCACATGCTCAGTTCTGAGAGATAAGTGTGTGTGAAAGCCGTCCTTCACCTAGCTTGTTGGGAACACAAAGTTTCTTTTCAGTTGCAAACTCCACTCCACACATATATATGGGGTGCTACTATCTTCATCTCGGTTTTACATTGATAACTCAGGAACTTGAAACCGGCACTAGGAAACAGACTGAGAAACCAGAGAAAAAGTTTCTCCTGCAAACCATTCCCTTTGTGTTAGATGAACGAACGTCTCTCCACATGCTCAGTTCTGAGAGATATGTGTGTGTGAAAGCCGTCCTTCACCTAGCTTGTTGGGAACACTAAGTTTCTTTTCAGTTGCCAACTCCACTCCATACATATTTATGGGGAGGTACTAGCTCCAACTCGGTTTTACAGTAAAAATTGCAGGAACTTCAAACCTTCACTAGGAAACAGACTGAGAAACCAGAGTAAACGTTTCTCCTGCAACACGTTCCCTTTGTGCTAGATGAATGAAAGTCTCTCCACATGCCCAGTTCTGAGAGATAAGTGTGTGTGAAAGCCGTCCTTCACCTAGCTTGTTGGGAACACAAAGTTTCTTTTAAGTTGCAAACTCCACTCCATACATATATAATGGGAGGTACTAGCTCCAACTAGGTTTTACAGTGAAAACTGCAGGAACTTCAAACCGGCACTAGGAAAGAGACTGAGAAACCAGAGTAAAAGTTTCCCCTGCAAACTGTTCCCTTTGTGCTAGATGAACGAACGTCTCTCCACATGCTAAGTTCTGAGAGATAAGTGTGTGTGAAAGCCATCCTTCACCTAGCTTTTTGGAACACATAGTTTTTTTTCAGTTGTAAACTCCACTCCACATATATATATGGGGTGCTACTATGTTCATCTCGGTTTTACATTGATAACTCAGGAACTTGAAAACGGCACTAGGAAACAGACTGAGAATACACAGAAAAAGTTTCTCCTGCAAACCGTTCCCTTTGTGCTAGATGAACGAACGTCTCTCCACATGCTCAGTTCTGAGAGATAAGTGTGTGTGAAAGCCGTCCTTCACCTAGCTTGTTGGGAACACAAAGTTTTTTTCACTTGCAAACACCACTCCATACATATATTTGGGGAGGTACGAGCTCCAACTCGGTTTTACAGTGAAAACTGAAGGAAATTCAAAACGGCACTAGGAAACAGACTGAGAAACCAGACTAAAAGTTTCTCCTGCAACCCTTTCCCTTTGTGCTAGATGAACGAAAGTCTCTCCACATACTCATTTCTGAGAAATACGTGTGTGTGAAAGCCGCCCTTCATCTAGCTTGTTGGGAACACAAAGTTTCTTTTCACTTGCAAACTCCAATCCATACATATATATGGGGAGGTACTAGCTCCAACTCGGTTTTGCAGTGAAAACTGCAGTAACTTCAAACCGTCACTAGGAAACAGACTGAGAAACCAGAGTAAAATTTTCCTGAAAAGCGTTCCCTTTGTGCTAGATGAACGAACGTCTCTCCACATGCTCAGTTTTCAGAGATAAGTGTGTGTGAAAGCCGTCCTTCACCTAGCTTGTTGGGAACACATAGTTTCTTTTCACTTGCAAACTCCACTCCATATATATGTATGGGGAATTTCGAGCTTCAACTCGGTTTTATAGTTAAAACTGCAGGAACTTCAAACCAGCACTAGGAAACAGACTGAGAGACCAGAGTAAAAGTTTCTCCTGCAACCCATTCCCTATATGCTAGATGAACGAACGTCTCTCCACATGCTCTGTTCTGAGAGATAAGTTTGTGTGAAAGCCTTCCTTCACCTAGGTTGTTGGGAACACAAAGTTACTTTTCACTTGCAAACTCCACTCCATACATATATATGGGGAGGTACAAGCTCCAACTCGGTTTTGCAGTGAAAACTGCAGTAACTTCAAACCGTCACTACTAAACAGACTGAGAAACCAGAGTAAAAGTTTCATGAACCCGTTCCCTTTGTGCTAGATGAACGAACGTCTCTCCACATGCTTATTTCTGAGAGATAACTGTGAGTGAAAGCCGTCATTCACGTAGCTTGTTGGGAACACAAAGTTTCTATTCTTTTGCCAACTCCAATCCATACATATATATGGGGAGGTACAAGCTCCAACTCGTTTTTACAGTGAAAACTGCAGGAACGTCAAACCGGCACTCGGAAACAGAATGAGAAACCAGAGTATAAATTTCCAATGCAACCCGTTCCCTTTGTGCTAGATGAACGAACGTCTCTCCACATGCTCAGTTCTGAGAGATAAGTGTGTGTGAAAGCCGTCCTTCACCTAGCTTGTTGGGAACACATAGTTTCTTTTCAGTTGCAAACTCCACTCCACATATATATATGGGGTGCTACTATCTTCATCTCGGCTTTACATTGATAACTCAGGAACTTGAAACCGGCACTAGGAAACAGACTGAGAAACAAGAGAAAAAGTTTCTCCTGCAAACTTTTCCATTTGTGCTAGATGATCGAACCTCCAAACACATGCTCATTGCTGAGAGAAAATTGTGTGTGAAGCCGTCCTTCACCTAGCTTGTTGGGAACACAAAGTTTCTTTTCACTTGCAAACTCCACTCCATAGATATATATGGGGAGGTACTTGCTCCAACTCGATTTTACATTGAAAACTGCAGGAACTTCAAACCGGCACTAGGAAACAAACTGAAAATCCAGAGTACAATTTCTCCTGCAAAATTTTCCCTTTGTGCTAGATGAACGAACGTCTCTCCACATGCTCAGTTCTGAGAGATAAGTGTGTGTGAAAGCCGTCCTTCACCTAGCTTGTTGGGAACACAAAGTTTCTTTTCAGTTGCAAACTCCACTCCACACATATATATGGGGTGCTACTATCTTCATCTCTGTTTTACATTGATAACTCAGGAACTTGAAACCGGCACTAGGAAACAGACTGAGAAACCAGAGAAAAAGTTTCTCCTGCAAACCGTTCCCTTTGTGCTAGATGAACGAACGTCTCTCCACATGCTCATTTCTGAGAGATATGTGTGTGTGAAAGCCGTCCTTCACCTAGCTTGTTGGGAACACTAAGTTTTTTTTCAGTTGCCAACTCCACTCCATACATATTTATGGGGAGGTACTAGCTCCAACTCGGTTTTACAGTAAAAATTGCAGGAACTTCAAACCGTCACTAGGAAACAGACTGAGAAACCAGAGTAAACGTTTCTCCTGCAACACGTTCCCTTTGTGCTAGATGAACGAACATCTCTCCACATGCTCAGTTCCGAGAGATAAGTGTGTGTGAAAGCCGTCCTTCACCTAGCTTGTTGGGAACACAAAGTTGCTTTTAAGTTGCAAAATCCACTCCATACATATATAATGGGAGGTACTAGCTCCAACTCGGTTTTACAGTGAAAACTGCAGGAACTTCAAACCGGCACTAGGAAAGAGACTGAGAAACCAGAGTAAAAGTTTCCCCTGCAAACTTTTCCCTTTGTGCTAGATGAACGAAAGTCTCTCCACATGCTCATTTATGAGAAATAAGTGTGTGTGAAAGCCGTCCTTCATCTAGCTTGTTGGGAACACAAAGTTTCTTTTCACTTGCAACTCCACTCCATACATATATATGGGGAGGTACTAGCTCCAACTCGGTTTTACAGTGAAAACTGCAGGAACTTCAAACCGGCGCTAGGAAACAGCCTGAGTAACTACAGTAAAAGTTTCTCCTGCAAACCATTCCCTTTGTGCTAGATGAACGAACGTCTCTCCACATGCTAAGTTCTGAGAGATAAGTGTGTGTGAAAGCCGTCCTTCACATAGCTTGTTGGGAACACAAAGATTCTTTTCAGTTACAAACTCCACTCCATACATATATATGGGGAGGTAGGAGTTCCAACTCGGTTTTACAGTGAAAACTGCAGGAACTTCAAACCGGCACTAGGAAACAGACTGAGAAACCAGAGTAAAACTTTCTTCTGCAAACCGTTCCCTTTGTGCTAGATGAAAGAACGTCTCTCCACATGCTCAGTTCTGAGAGATAAGTGTGTGTGAAAGCCGTCTTTCACCTAGCTTGTTGGGAACACAAAGTTTTTTTCACTTGCAAACTCCACTCCATACATATATTTGGGGAGGTACGTGCTCCAACTCGGTTTTACAGTGAAAACTGAAGGAAATTCAAAACGGCACTAGGAAACAGACTGAGAAACCAGACTAAAAGTTGCTCCTGCAACCCTTTCCCTTTGTGCTAGATGAACGAAAGTCTCTCCACATGCTCATTTCTGAGAAATACGTGTGTGTGAAAGCCGCCCTTCATCTAGCTTGTTGGGAACACAAAGTTTCTTTTCACTTGCAAACTCCACTCCATACATATATATGTGGAGGTACTAGCTCCAACTCGGTTTTGCAGTGAAAACTGCAGTAACTTCAAACCGTCACTAGGAAACAGACTGAGAAACCAGAGTAAAATTTTCATGAAAAGCGTTCCCTTTGTGCTAGATGAACGAACGTCTCTCCACATGCTCAGTTTTGAGAGATAAGTGTGTGTGAATGCCGTCCTTCACCTAGCTGGTTGGAAACACAAAGTTTCTTTTCACTTCCAAACTCCACTCCATATATATGTATGGGGAGGTTCGAGCTCCAATTCGGTTTTATAGTGAAAACTGCAGGAACTTCAAACCGGCACTAGGAAACAGACTGAGAGACCAGAGTAAAAGATTCCCCTACAACCCTTTCCCTATGTGCTAGATGAACGAACGTCTCTCCACATGCTCAGTTCTGAGAGATAAGTGTGTGTGAAAGCCGTCCTTCACCTAGCTTGTTGGGAACACAAAGTTTCTTTTCAGTTGCAAACTCCACTCCACACATATATATGGGGTGCTACTATCTTCATCTCTGTTTTACATTGATAACTCAGGAACTTGAAACCGGCACTAGGAAACAGACTGAGAAACCAGAGAAAAAGTTTCTCCTGCAAACCGTTCCCTTTGTGCTAGATGAACGAACGTCTCTCCACATGCTCAGTTCTGAGAGATATGTGTGTGTGAAAGCCGCCCTTCACCTAGCTTGTTGGGAACACTAAGTTTTTTTTCAGTTGCCAACTCCACTCCATACATATTTATGGGGAGGTACTAGCTCCAACTCGGTTTTACAGTAAAAATTGCAGGAACTTCAAACAGTCACTAGGAAACAGACTGAGAAACCAGAGTAAACGTTTCTCCTGCAACACGTTCCCTTTGTGCTAGATGAACGAACGTCTCTCCACATGCTCAGTTCCGAGAGATAAGTGTGTGTGAAAGCCGTCCTTCAACTAGCTTGTTGGGAACACAAAGTTTCTTTTAAGTTGCAAAATCCACTCCATACATATATAATGGGAGGTACTAGCTCCAACTCGGTTTTACAGTGAAAACTGCAGGAACTTCAAACCGGCACTAGGAAAGAGACTGAGAAACCAGAGTAAAAGTTTCCCCTGCAAACTGTTCCCTTTGTGCTAGATGAACGAAAGTCTCTCCACATGCTCAGTTATGAGAAATAATTGTGTGTGAAAGCCGTCCTTCATCTAGCTTGTTGGGAACACAAAGTTTCTTTTCACTTGCAACTCCACTCCATACATATATATGGGGAGGTACTAGCTCCAACTCTGTTTTACAGTGAAAACTGCAGGAACTTCAAACCGGCGCTAGGAAACAGCCTGAGTAACCACAGTAAAAGTTTCTCCTGCAAACCATTCCCTTTGTGCTAGATGAACGAACGTCTCTCCACATGCTAAGTTCTGAGAGATAAGTGTGTGTGAAAGCCGTCCTTCACCTAGCTTGTTGGGAACACAAAAATTCTTTTCAGTTACTAACTCCACTCCATACATATATATGGGGAGGTAGGAGTTCCAACTCGGTTTTACAGTGAAAACTGCAGGAACTTCAAACCGGCACTAGGAAACAGACTGAGAAACCAGAGTAAAACTTTCTTCTGCAAACCGTTCCCTTTGTGCTAGATGAAAGAACGTCTCTCCACATGCTCAGTTCTGAGAGATAAGTGTGTGTGAAAGCCGTCCTTCACCTAGCTTTTTGGGAACACATAGTTTCTTTTCAGTTGTAAACTCCACTCCACATATATATATGGGGTGCTACTATCTTCATCTCGGTTTTACATTGATAACTCAGGAACTTGAAAACGGCACTAGGAAACAGACTGAGAAAACAGAGAAAAAGTTTCTCCTGCAAACCGTTCCCTTTGTGCTAGATGAACGAACGTCTCTCCACATGCTCAGTTCTGAGAGATAAGTGTGTGTGAAAGCCGTCCTTCACCTAGCTTGTTGGGAACACAAAGTTTTTTCACTTGCAAACACCACTCCATACATATATTTGGGGAGGTACGAGCTCCAACTCGGTTTTGCAGTGAAAACTGCAGGAACGTCAAACCGGCACTCGGAAAAAGAATGAGAAAACAGAGTATAAATTTCCAATGCAACCCGTTCCCTTTGTGCTAGATGAACGAACGTCTCTCCACATGCTCAGTTCCGAGAGATAAGTGTGTGTGAAAGCCTTCCTTCACCTAGCTTGTTGGGAACACCAAGCTTGTTTTCAGTTGCATACTCCACTCCATATATATCTATGGGTAGGTACTAGCTCCAAATCGGATTTACTGTGAAAACTGCAGGAAGTTCAAACCGGAACTAGGAAACAGACTGAGAAATCAGAGTAAAAGTTTCTCCTGAAATGCTTCCCCTTTGTGCTAGATGAACGAACGTCTCTCCACATGCTCAGTTCTGAGAGATAATTGTGTGTGAATGCCGTCCTACACCTACCTTGTTGGGAACACAAAGTTTCTTTTCACTTGCAAATTCCACTCCATATATATGTATGGGGAGGTTCGAGCTCCAAATCGGTTTTATAGTGAAAACTGCAGGAACTTAAATCCGGCACTAGGAAACAAACTGAGAAACCAGAGTAAAAGTTTCTCTTGCAAACCGTTCCCTATGTGCTAGATGAACGAACGTCTCTCCGCATGCTCTGATCTGAGAGTTAAGTGTGTGTGAAAGCCGTCCTTCACCTAGCTTGTTGGGAACACAAAGTTTCCTTTCAGTTGCCAACTCCACTCCATACATATATATGTGGAGGTACTATCCCCAACTCGGATTTACAGAGAAAACGGCAGGAACTTCAAACCGGCACTAGGAAACAGACTGAGAAACCAGAGTAAAAGTTTCTCCTGCAACCCGTTACCTTTGTGCTAGATGAACGAACGTCTCTCCACATGCTCAGTACTGAGAGATAAGTGTGTGTGTAGCCGTCCTTCACCTATCTTGTTGCGAACACAAAGTTTCTTCTCAGTTGCAAACTCCACTCTTTACATATACATGGGGAGGTACTAGCTCCAACTCGGTTTTACAGTGAAAACTGCAGGAACTTCAAACAGGCACTCGGAAACAGACTGAGAAACGAGAGTAAAAGATTCTCCTGCAACCCGTTAGCTTTGTGTTAGATGAACGAAAGTCTCTCCACATGCTCAGTTCTGAGAGATAATTGTGTGTGAATGCCGTCCTTCACATAGCTTGTTCGGAACACAAAGTTTCTTTTCAGTTGAAAACTCCACTCCATACATATATATGGGTAGGTACTAGCTCCAACTCTGTTTTAGAGTGAAAACTTCAGGAACATCAAACCGGCACTAGGAAACAGACTGAGAAACCAGAGTAAAAGTTTCTCCTGAAATGATTTCCCTTTGTGCTAGATGAACGAACGTCTCTCCACATGCTCATTTCTGAGAGATAAGTGTGTGTGAAAGCCTTCCTTCACCTACCTTGTTGGGAACACAAAGTTTCTTTTCACTTGCAAATTCCACTCCTTATATATGTATGGGGAGGTTCGAGCTCCAACTCGGTTTTATAGTGAAAACTGCAGGAACTTCAATCCGGCACTAGGAAACAGACTGAGAAACCAGAGTAAAAGTTTCTCTTGCAACCCCTTCCCTATGTGCTAGATGAACGAACGTCTCTCCACATGTTCAGTTCTGAGAGATAAGTGAGTGTGAAAGCCGTCCTTCAAATAGCTTGTTGGGAACACAAAGTTTCTTTTCAGTTGCAAACTCCACTCCATACATATATATGGGGAGGTACTATCTCCAACCCGGATTTACAGTAAAAACGGCAGGAACTTCAAACCGGCACTAGGAAACAGACTGAGAAACCAGAGTAAAAGTTTCTCCTGCAACCCGTTACCTTTGTGCTAGATGAACGAACGTCTCTCCACATGCTCAGTTCTGAGAGATAATTGTGTGTGAATGCCGTCCTTCACATAGCTTGTTGGGAACACAAAGTTTCTTCTCAGTTGCATACTCCACTCCTTACATATATATGGGGAGGTACTAGCTCCAACTCGATTTTATAGTGAAAACTGCAGGAACTTCAAACCGGCACTAGGAAACAGCCTGAGAAACCAGAGTAAAAGTTTCTCCTGCAACCCTTTCCCTTTGTGCTAGATGAACGAAAGTCTCTCCACATGGTAAGTTCTGAGAGAGAAGTGTGTGTGAAAGCCGTCCTTCAACTAGTTTGTTGGGAACACAAATTTTCTTTTCACATGCAAACTACACTCCATACATATATAATGGGAGGTACTATCTCCAACTCGGTTTTACAGTGAAAACTGCAGGAAATTCAAACCGGCACTAGGAAAGAGAGTGAGAAACCAGAGTAACAGTTTCCCCTGCAACCCGTTAACTTTGTGCTAGATGAACGAACGTCTCTCCACATGCTCAGTTATGAGAAATAAGTGTGTGAAAGCCGTCCTTCAACTAGCTTGTTGGGAACACAAAGTTTCTTTTCACTTGCAAACTCCACTCCATACATATATATGGGGAGGTACTAGCTCCAACTCGGTTTTACAGTGAAAACTGCAGGAACTTCAAACCGGCGCTAGGAAACAGCCTTAGTAACCACAGTAAAAGTTTCTCCTGCAAACCATTCCCTTTGTGCTAGATGAACGAACGTCTCTCCACATGCTAAGTTCTGAGAGATAAGTGTGTGTGAAAGCCGTCCTTCACCTAGCTTGTTGGGAACACAAAAATTCTTTTCAGTTACTAACTCCACTCCATACATATATATGGGGAGGTAGGAGTTCCAACTCGGTTTTACAGTGAAAACTGCAGGAACTTCAAACCGGCACTAGGAAACAGACTGAGAAACCAGAGTAAAACTTTCTTCTGCAAACCGTTCCCTTTGTGCTAGATGAAAGAACGTCTCTCCACATGCTCAGTTCTGAGAGATAAGTGTGTGTGAAAGCCGTCCTTCACCTAGCTTTTTGGGAACACATAGTTTCTTTTCAGTTGTAAACTCCACTCCACATATATATATGGGGTGCTACTATCTTCATCTCGGTTTTACATTGATAACTCAGGAACTTGAAAACGGCACTCGGAAAAAGAATGAGAAAACAGAGTATAAATTTCCAATGCAACCCGTTCCCTTTGTGCTAGATGAACGAACGTCTCTCCACATGCTCAGTTCCGAGAGATAAGTGTGTGTGAAAGCCTTCCTTCACCTAGCTTGTTGGGAACACCAAGCTTGTTTTCAGTTGCATACTCCACTCCATATATATCTATGGGTAGGTACTAACTCCAAATCGGATTTACTGTGAAAACTGCAGGAAGTTCAAACCGGAACTAGGAAACAGACTGAGAAATCAGAGTAAAAGTTTCTCCTGAAATGCTTCCCCTTTGTGCTAGATGAACGAACGTCTCTCCACATGCTCAGTTCTGAGAGATAATTGTGTGTGAATGCCGTCCTACACCTACCTTGTTGGGAACACAAAGTTTCTTTTCACTTGCAAATTCCACTCCATATATATGTATGGGGAGGTTCGAGCTCCAAATCGGTTTTATAGTGAAAACTGCAGGAACTTAAATCCGGCACTAGGAAACAAACTGAGAAACCAGAGTAAAAGTTTCTCTTGCAAACCGTTCCCTATGTGCTAGATGAACGAACGTCTCTCCGCATGCTCTGATCTGAGAGTTAAGTGTGTGTGAAAGCCGTCCTTCACCTAGCTTGTTGGGAACACAAAGTTTCCTTTCAGTTGCCAACTCCACTCCATACATATATATGTGGAGGTACTATCCCCAACTCGGATTTACAGAGAAAACGGCAGGAACTTCAAACCGGCACTAGGAAACAGACTGAGAAACCAGAGTAAAAGTTTCTCCTGCAACCCGTTACCTTTGTGCTAGATGAACGAACGTCTCTCCACATGCTCAGTACTGAGAGATAAGTGTGTGTGTAGCCGTCCTTCACCTATCTTGTTGCGAACACAAAGTTTCTTCTCAGTTGCAAACTCCACTCTTTACATATACATGGGGAGGTACTAGCTCCAACTCGGTTTTACAGTGAAAACTGCAGGAACTTCAAACAGGCACTCGGAAACAGACTGAGAAACGAGAGTAAAAGATTCTCCTGCAACCCGTTAGCTTTGTGTTAGATGAACGAAAGTCTCTCCACATGCTCAGTTCTGAGAGATAATTGTGTGTGAATGCCGTCCTTCACATAGCTTGTTCGGAACACAAAGTTTCTTTTCAGTTGAAAACTCCACTCCATACATATATATGGGTAGGTACTAGCTCCAACTCTGTTTTAGAGTGAAAACTTCAGGAACATCAAACCGGCACTAGGAAACAGACTGAGAAACCAGAGTAAAAGTTTCTCCTGAAATGCTTTCCCTTTGTGCTAGATGAACGAACGTCTCTCCACATGCTCATTTCTGAGAGATAAGTGTGTGTGAAAGCCTTCCTTCACCTACCTTGTTGGGAACACAAAGTTTCTTTTCACTTGCAAATTCCACTCCTTATATATGTATGGGGAGGTTCGAGCTCCAACTCGGTTTTACAGTGAAAACTGCAGGAACTTCAAACCGGCAGTAGGAAACAGACTGAGAAACCAGAGTAAAAGTTTCTCCTGCAAACCGTTCCTTTTGTGCTAGATGAACGAACGTCTCTACACATGCTCAGTTCTGAGAAATAAGTGTTTGTGAAAGCCGTCCTTCACCTAACTTGTTGGGAACACAAAGTTTCTTTTCAGTTGCAAACTCCACTCCATAAATATATATGGGGAGGTACTAGCTCCAACTCGGTTTTACAATGATAACTGCAGGAACTTCAAACCGGCACTTGGAAACAGACTGAGAAACCAGAGTAAAAGTTTCACCTGCAAACCGTTCCATTTTTGCTAGATGAACGAATGTCTCTCCACATGCTCAGTTCTGAGAGATAAGTGCGTGTGAAAGCCGTTCTTCACCTAGCTTGTTGGGAACACAAAATTTCTTTTCAGTGGCAAACTCCACTCCATACATTTATATGGGGAGGTACTAGCTCCAACTCGGTTTTACAGTGAAAATTGCAGGAACTTCAAACCGGCAGTAGGAAACAGACTGAGAAACCAGAGTAAAAGTTTCTCCTGCAAACCGTTCCTTTTGTGCTAGATGAACGAACGTCTCTACACATGCTCAGTTCTGAGAAATAAGTGTTTGTGAAAGCCGACCTTCACCTAGCTTGTTGGGAACACAAAGATTCTTTTCAGTTGCAAACTCCACTCCATAAATATATATGGGGAGGTACTAGCTCCAACTCGGTTTTACAGTGATAACTGCAGGAACTTCAAACCGGCACTTGGAAACAGACTGAGAAACCAGATTAAAAGTTTCTCCTGCAAACCTTTCCCTTTGTGCTAGATGAACGAAAGTCTCTCCACATGCTCATTTCTGAGAAATACGTGTGTGTGAAAGCCGCCCTTCATCTAGCTTGTTGGGAACACAAAGTTTCTTTTCACTTGCAAACTCCACTCCATATATATGTATGGGGAGGTTCGAGCTCCAACTCGGTTTTATAGTGAAAACTGCAGGAACTTCAAACCGGCACTAGGAAACAGACTGAGAAACCAGAGTAAAAGTTTCCCCTGCAACACGTTCCCTATGTGCTAGATGAACGAACGTCTCTCCACATGCTCAGTTCTGAGAGATAAGTGTGTGTGAAAGCCGACCTTCACCTAGCTTGTTGGGAACACAAAGTTTCTTTTCAGTTGCAAATTCCACTCCACACATATATATGGGGTGCTACTATCTTCATCTCGGTTTTACATTGATAACTCAGGAACTTGAAACCGGCACTAGGAAACAGACTGAGAAACCAGAGAAAAAGTTTCTCCTGCAAACCGTTCCCTTTGTGCTAGGTGAACGAACGTCTCTACACATGCTCAGTTCTGAGAGATAAGTGTGTGTGTTAAAGCCGTTCTTCACCAAGCTTGTTGGGAACACTATGTTTCTTTTCAGTTGCCAACTCCACTCCATACATATTTATGGGGAGGTACTAGCTCCAACTATGTTTTACAGTAAAAATTGCAGGAAATTCAAACCGTCACTAGGAAACAGACTGAGAAACCAGAGTAAACGTTTCTAATGCAACCCGTTCCCTTTGTGCTAGATGAACGAACGTCTCTCAACATGCTCACTTCTGAGAGATAAGTGTGTGTGAAAGCCGTCTTTCACCTAGCTTGTTGGGAACACAAAGTTTTTTTCACTTGCAAACTCCACTCCATACATATATTTGGGGAGGTACGAGCTCCAACTCGGTTTTACAGTGAAAACTGAAGGAAATTCAAAACGGCACTAGGAAACAGACTGAGAAACCAGACTAAAAGTTTATCCTGCAACACTTTCCCTTTGTGCTAGATGAAAGACAGTCTCTCCACATGCTCATTTCTGAGAAATACGTGTGTTTGAAAGCCGCCCTTCATCCAGCTTGTTGGGAACACAAAGTTTCTTTTCACTTGCAAACTCCAATCCATACATATATATGTGGAGGTACTAGCTCCAACTCGGTTTTGCAGTGAAAACTGCAGTAACTTCAAACCGTCACTAGGAAACAGACTGAGAAACCAGAGTAAAATTTTCCTGAAAAGCGTTCCCTTTGTGCTAGATGAACGAACGTCTCTCCACATGCTCAGTTTTGAGAGATAAGTGTGTGTGAAAGCCGTCCTTCACCTAGCTTGTTGGGAACACAAAGTTTCTTTTCACTTGCAAACTCCACTCCATATATATGTATGGGGAGGTTCGAGCTCCAACTCGGTTTTATAGTGAAAACTGCAGGAACTTCAAACCGGCACTAGGAAACAGACTGAGAGACCAGAGTAAAAGTTTCCCCTGCAACCCGTTCCCTATGTGCTAGATGAACGAACGTCTCTCCACATGCTCATTTCTGAGAGATAAGTGTGTGTGAAAGCCGTCCTTCATCTAGCTTGTTGGGAACACAAAGATTCTTTTAGGTTACAAACTCCACTCCATACATATATATGGGGGGGTAGGAGTTCCAACTCGGTTTTACAGTGAAAACTGCAGGAACTTCAAACCGGCACTAGGAAACAGACTGAGAAACCAGAGTAAAACTTTCTTCTGCAAACCGTTCCCTTTGTGCTAGATGAACGAACGTCTCTCCACATGCTCAGTTCTGAGAGATAAGTGTGTGTGAAAACCGTCCTTCACCTAGCTTTTTGGGAACACATAGTTTCTTTTCAGTTGTAAACTCCACTCCACATATATATATGGGGTGCTACTATGTTCATCCCGGTTTAACATTGATAACTCAGGAACTTGAAAACGGCACTAGGTAAAAGACTGAGAAACCGAGAAAAAGTTTCTCCTGCAAACCGTTCCCTTTCTGCTAGATGAACGAACGTCTCTCCACATGCTCAGTTCTGAGAGATAAGTGTGTGTGAAAGCCGTGTTCAACTAGCTTGTTGGGAACACAAAGTTTTTTTCACTTCCAAACGCCACTCCATAAATATATTTGGCGAGGTACGAGCTCCAACTCGGTTTTACAGTGAAAACTGAAGGAAATTCAAAACGGCACTAGGAAACAGACTGAGAAACCAGATTAAAAGTTTCTCCTGCAACCCTTTCCCTTTGTGCTAGATGAACGAAAGTCTCTCCACATGCTCATTTCTGAGAAATACGTGTGTGTGAAAGCCGCCCTTCATCTAGCTTGTTGGGAACACAAAGTTTTTTTCACTTGCAAACTCCACTCCATATATATGTATGGGGAGGTTCGAGCTCCAACTCGGTTTTATAGTGAAAACTGCAGGAACTTCAAACCGGCACTAGGAAACAGACTGAGAAACTAGAGTAAAAGTTTCCCCTGCAACCCGTTCCCTATGTGCTAGATGAACGAACGTCTCTCCACATGCTCAGTTCTGAGAGATAAGTGTGTGTGAAAGCCGTCCTTCACCTAGCTTGTTGGGAAAACAAAGTTTCTTTTCAGTTGCAAACTCCACTCCACACATATATATGGGGTGCTACTATCTTCATCTCGGTTTTACATTGATAACTCAGGAACTTGAAACCGGCACTAGGAAACAGACTGAGAAACCAGAGAAAAAGTTTCTCCTGAAATGCTTTCCGTTTGTGCTAGATGAACGAACGTCTCTCCACATGCTCAGTTCTGAGAGATAAGTGTGTGTGAAAGCCGTCCTTCACCTACCTTGTTGGGAACACAAAGTTTCTTTTCACTTGCAAATTCCACTCCATATATATGTATGGGGAGGTTCGAGCTCCAACTCGGTTTTATAGTGAAAACTGCAGGAACTTCAATCCGGCACTAGGAAACAGACTGAGAAACCAGAGAAAAAGTTTCTCCTGCATCCCGTTCCCTTTGTGCTAGATGAACGCACGTCTGTCCACACGCTTAGTTCTGAGAGAAAACTGTGAGTGAAAGCCGTCATTCACGTAGCTTGTTGGGTACACAAAGTTTCTATTCATTTGCCAACTCCACTCAATACATTTATTTGGGGAGGTACGACCTCCAACTCGGTTTTACAGTGAAAACTGCAGGAACTTCAAACCGGCACTAGGAAACAGACTGAGAAACCAGAGTAATAGTTTCTCCTGCAACCCGTTCCCTTTGTGCTAGATGAACGAAAGTCTTTCCACATGCTCAGTTCTGAGAGATAAGTGTGTGTGAATGCCGTCCTTCAGCTAGCTTGTTGGGAACAAAAAGATTCTTTTCAGTTACAAACTCCACTCCATACATATATATGGGGAGGTACGAGATCCAACTCGATTTTACAGTGAAAACTGCAGGAACTTCAAACCGGCACTAGGAAACAGACTGAGAACCCAGAGTAAAACATTCTGCTGCAAACCGTTCCCTTTGTGCTAGATGAACGAACGTCTCTCCACATGCTCAGTTCTGAGAGATAAGTGTGTGTGAAAGCCGTCCTTCACCTTGCTTGTTGGGAACACATAGTTTCTCTTCAGTTGCAAACTCCACTCCACATATATATATGGGGTGTTACTATCTTCATCTCGGTTTTACATTGATAACTCAGGAACATGAAACCGGCACTAGGAAACAGACTAAGAAATCAGAGAAAAAGTTTCTCCTGCAAAACATTCCCTTTGTGCTAGATGAACGAACGTCTCTCCACATACTCAGTTCTGAGAGAGAAGTGTGTGTGAAAGCCGTCCTTCAGCTAGCTTCTTGGGAACACAAAGTTCTTTTCACTTGCAAACTCCACTCCATAGATATATATGGGGAGGTACTTTCTCCAACTCGATTTTACAGTGAAAACTGCAGGAACTTCAAACAGGCACAAGGAAACAGACTGAAAATCCAGAGTACAATTTCTCCTGCAAAATTTTCCCATTGTGCTAGATGAACGAAAGTCTCTCCACATGCTCAGTTCTGAGATATAAGCGTGTGTGAAAGACGTCCTTCACCTAGCTTGTTGGGAACACAAAGTTTTTTTCACTTTCAAACTCCACTCCATAAATATATATGGGGAGGTACTAGCTCCAACTAGGTTTTACAGTGAAAACTGCAGGAACTTCAAAACGGCACTAGGAAACAGACTGAGAAACCAGACTAAAATTTCTCCTGCAACCCTTTCCATTTGTGCTAGATGAACGAACGTCTCTCCACATGCTCATTTCTGAGAAATACGTGTGTGTGAAAGCCGTCCTTCACTTAGCTTGTTGAGAACACAGTTTCTTTTCAGTTGCAAACTCCACTCCATACATATATATGGGGAGGTACTAGCTCCAACTAGGTTTTACAGTGAAAATTGCAGGAACTTCATACGGGCACTAGGAAACAGACTGAGAAACCAGAGTAAAAGTTTGAAATGCAACCCGGTCCATTTGTGCTAGATGAACGAACGTCTCTCCACATGTTCAGTTCTGAGAGATAAGTGAGTGTGAAAGCCGTCGTTCACATTGCTTTTTGGGAACACAAAGTTTCTTTTCAGTTGCAAACTCCACTCCATACATATATATGGGGAGGTACTAGCTCCAACTCGGATTTACAGTGAAAACGGCAGGAACTTCAAACCGGCACTAGGAAACAGACTGAGAAACCAGAGTAAATGTTTCTCTTGCAACCCGTTACCTTTGTGCTAGATGAACGAACGTCTCCCCACATGCTAAGTTCTGAGAGATAAGTGTGTGTGAAGCCGTCCTTCACCTAGCTTGTTGGGAACACAAAGTTTCTTTTCACTTGCAAACTCCACTCCATATATATGTATGGGGAGGTTCGAGCTCCAACTCGGTTTTATAGTGAAAACTGCAGGAACTTCAAACCGGCACTGGGAAACAGACTGAGAGACCAGAGTAAAAGTTTCTCCTGCAACCCGTTCCCTATGTGCTAGATGAACGAACGTCTCTCCACATGCTCTGTTCTGAGAGATAAGTGTGTGTGAAAGCCGTCCTTCACCTAGCTTGTTGGGAACACAAAGTTTCTTTTCAGTTGCCAACTCCACTCCACATATATATATGGGGTGCTACTATATTCATCTCGGTTTTACATTGATAACTCAGGAACTTGAAACCGGCACTAGGAAACAGACTGAGAAACCAGAGAAATAGGTTCTCCTGCAAACAGTTCCCTTTGTGCTAGATGAACGAACGTCTCTCCACATGCTCAGTTCTGAGAGATATGTGTGTGTGAAAGCCGTCCTTCACCTAGCTTGTTGGGAACACTAATTTTCTTTTCAGTTGCCAACTCCACTCCATACATATTTATGGGGAGGTACTAGCTCCAACTCGGTTTTACAGTAAAAATTGCAGGAAATTCAAACCGTCACTAGGAAACAGACTGAGAAACCAGAGTAAACGTTTCTCCTGAAACACGTTCCCTTTGTGCTAGATGAACGAACGTCTCTCCACATGCTCAGTTCTGAGAGATAAGTGAGTTTGAAAGCCGTGCTTCACCTACCTTGTTGGGAACACCAAGCTTATTATCAGTTGCAAACTCCACTCCACACATATATATGGGGTGCTTCTATCTTCATCTCGGTTTTACATTGTTAACTCAGGAACTTGAAACCGGCACTAGGATACAGGCTGAGAAACCAGAGAAATATTTTCTCCTGCAAACCGTTCCATTTGTGCTAGATGAACGAACGTCTCTCCACATGCTCATTGCTGAGAGAAAAGTGTGTGTGAAAGCCGTCCTTCACCTAGCTTGTTGGGAACACAAAGTTTCTTTTCACTTGCAAACTCCACTCCATAGATATATATGGGGAGGTACTTGCTCCAACTCGATTTTACAGTGAAAACTGCAGGAACTTCAAACAGGCACAAGGAAACAGACTGAAAATCCAGAGTACAATTTCTCCTGCAATATTTTCCATTTGTGCTAGATGAACGAAAGTCTCTCCACATGCTCAGTTCTGAGAGATAAGTGTGTGTGAAAGACGTCCTTCACCTAGCTTGTTGGGAACACAAAGTTTTTTTCACTTTCAAACTCCACTCCATACATATATATGGGGAGGTACTAGCTCCAACTAGGTTTTACAGTGAAAACTGCAGGAACTTCAAAACGGCACTAGGAAACAGAATGAGAAACCAGACTAAAATTTCTCCTGCAACACTTTCCATTTGTGCTAGATGAACGAACGTCTCTCCACATGCTCATTTCTGAGAAATACGTGTGTGTGAAAGCCGTCCTTCACTTAGCTTGATGAGAACACAGTTTCTTTTCAGTTGCAAACTCCACTCCATAAATATATATGGGGAGGTACTAGCTCCAAATAGGTTTTACAGTGAAAACTGCAGGAATTTCATACGGGCACTAGGAAACAGACTGAGAAACCAGAGTAAAAATTTGAAATGCAACCCGGTCCATTTGTGCTAGATGAACGAACGTCTCTCCACATGTTCAGTTCTGAGAGATAAGTGAGTGTGAAAGCCGTCGTTCACATTGCTTGTTGGGAACACAAAGTTTCTTTTCAGTTGCAAACTCCACTCCATACATATATATGGGGAGGTACTAGCTCCAACTCGGATTTACAGTGAAAACGGCAGGAACTTCAAACCGGCACTAGGAAACAGACTGAGAAACCAGAGTAAATGTTTCTTTGCAACCCGTTACCTTTGTGCTAGATGAACGAACGTCTCCCCACATGCTAAGTTCTGAGAGATATGTGTGTGTGAAGCCGTCCTTCACCTAGCTTGTTGGGAACACAAAGATTCTTCTCAGTTGCAAACTCCACTCCTTACATATATATGGGGAGGTACTAGCTCCAACTCGGTTTTACAGTGAAAACTGCAGGAACTTCAAACCGGCACTAGGAAACAGACTGAGAAACCAGAGTAAACGTTTCTCCTGAAACACGTTCCCTTTGTGCTAGATGAACGAACGTCTCTCCACATGCTCAGTTCTGAGAGATAAGTGAGTGTGAAAGCCGTGCTTCACCTACCTTGTTGGGAACACCAAGCTTATTATCAGTTGCAACCTCCACTCCACACATATATATGGGGTGCTTCTATCTTCATCTCGGTTTTACATTGTTAACTCAGGAACTTGAAACCGGCACTAGGAAACACGCTGAGAATCCAGAGAAATATTTTCTCCTGCAAACCGTTCCATTTGTGCTAGATGAACGAACGTCTCTCCACATGCTCATTGCTGAGAGAAAAGTGTGTGTGAAAGCCGTCCTTCACCTAGCTTGTTGGGAACACAAAGTTTCTTTTCACTTGCAAACTCCACTCCATAGATATATATGGGGAGGTACTTGCTCCAACTCGATTTTACAGTGAAAACTGCAGGAAATTCAAACAGGCACAAGGAAACAGACTGAAAATCCAGAGTACAATTTCTCCTGCAAAATTTTCCCATTGTGCTAGATGAACGAAAGTCTCTCCACATGCTCAGTTCTGAGAGATAAGTGTGTGTGAAAGACGTCCTTCAACTAGCTTGTTGGGAACACAAAGTTTTTTTCACTTTCAAACTCCACTCCATACATATATATGGGGAGGTACTAGCTCCAACTAGGTTTTACAGTGAAAACTGCAGGAACTTCAAACCGGCGCTAGGAAACAGCCTGAGTAACCACAGTAAAAGTTTCTCCTGCAAACCATTCCCTTTGTGCTAGATGAACGAACGTCTCTCCACATGCTAAGTTCTGAGAGATAATTGTGTGTGAAAGCCGTCCTTCACCTAGCTTGTTGGGAACACAAAAATTCTTTTCAGTTACTAACTCCACTCCATACATATATATGGGGAGGTAGGAGTTCCAACTCGGTTTTACAGTGAAAACTGCAGGAACTTCAAACCGGCACTAGGAAACAGACTGAGAAACCAGAGTAAAACTTTCTTCTGCAAACCGTTCCCTTTGTGCTAGATGAAAGAACGTCTCTCCACATGCTCAGTTCTGAGAGATAAGTGTGTGTGAAAGCCGTCCTTCACCTAGCTTTTTGGGAACACATAGTTTCTTTTCAGTTGTAAACTCCACTCCACATATATATATGGGGTGCTACTATCTTCATCTCGGTTTTACATTGATAACTCAGGAACTTGAAAACGGCACTAGGAAACAGACTGAGAAAACAGAGAAAAAGTTTCTCCTGCAAACCGTTCCCTTTGTGCTAGATGAACGAACGTCTCTCCACATGCTCAGTTCTGAGAGATAAGTGTGTGTGAAAGCCGTCCTTCACCTAGCTTGTTGGGAACACAAAGTTTTTTCACTTGCAAACACCACTCCATACATATATTTGGGGAGGTACGAGCTCCAACTCGGTTTTGCAGTGAAAACTGCAGGAACGTCAAACCGGCACTCGGAAAAAGAATGAGAAAACAGAGTATAAATTTCCAATGCAACCCGTTCCCTTTGTGCTAGATGAACGAACGTCTCTCCACATGCTCAGTTCCGAGAGATAAGTGTGTGTGAAAGCCTTCCTTCACCTAGCTTGTTGGGAACACCAAGCTTGTTTTCAGTTGCATACTCCACTCCATATATATCTATGGGTAGGTACTAGCTCCAAATCGGATTTACTGTGAAAACTGCAGGAAGTTCAAACCGGAACTAGGAAACAGACTGAGAAATCAGAGTAAAAGTTTCTCCTGAAATGCTTCCCCTTTGTGCTAGATGAACGAACGTCTCTCCACATGCTCAGTTCTGAGAGATAATTGTGTGTGAATGCCGTCCTACACCTACCTTGTTGGGAACACAAAGTTTCTTTTCACTTGCAAATTCCACTCCATATATATGTATGGGGAGGTTCGAGCTCCAAATCGGTTTTATAGTGAAAACTGCAGGAACTTAAATCCGGCACTAGGAAACAAACTGAGAAACCAGAGTAAAAGTTTCTCTTGCAAACCGTTCCCTATGTGCTAGATGAACGAACGTCTCTCCGCATGCTCTGATCTGAGAGTTAAGTGTGTGTGAAAGCCGTCCTTCACCTAGCTTGTTGGGAACACAAAGTTTCCTTTCAGTTGCCAACTCCACTCCATACATATATATGTGGAGGTACTATCCCCAACTCGGATTTACAGAGAAAACGGCAGGAACTTCAAACCGGCACTAGGAAACAGACTGAGAAACCAGAGTAAAAGTTTCTCCTGCAACCCGTTACCTTTGTGCTAGATGAACGAACGTCTCTCCACATGCTCAGTACTGAGAGATAAGTGTGTGTGTAGCCGTCCTTCACCTATCTTGTTGCGAACACAAAGTTTCTTCTCAGTTGCAAACTCCACTCTTTACATATACATGGGGAGGTACTAGCTCCAACTCGGTTTTACAGTGAAAACTGCAGGAACTTCAAACAGGCACTCGGAAACAGACTGAGAAACGAGAGTAAAAGATTCTCCTGCAACCCGTTAGCTTTGTGTTAGATGAACGAAAGTCTCTCCACATGCTCAGTTCTGAGAGATAATTGTGTGTGAATGCCGTCCTTCACATAGCTTGTTCGGAACACAAAGTTTCTTTTCAGTTGAAAACTCCACTCCATACATATATATGGGTAGGTACTAGCTCCAACTCTGTTTTAGAGTGAAAACTTCAGGAACATCAAACCGGCACTAGGAAACAGACTGAGAAACCAGAGTAAAAGTTTCTCCTGAAATGATTTCCCTTTGTGCTAGATGAACGAACGTCTCTCCACATGCTCATTTCTGAGAGATAAGTGTGTGTGAAAGCCTTCCTTCACCTACCTTGTTGGGAACACAAAGTTTCTTTTCACTTGCAAATTCCACTCCTTATATATGTATGGGGAGGTTCGAGCTCCAACTCGGTTTTATAGTGAAAACTGCAGGAACTTCAATCCGGCACTAGGAAACAGACTGAGAAACCAGAGTAAAAGTTTCTCTTGCAACCCCTTCCCTATGTGCTAGATGAACGAACGTCTCTCCACATGTTCAGTTCTGAGAGATAAGTGAGTGTGAAAGCCGTCCTTCAAATAGCTTGTTGGGAACACAAAGTTTCTTTTCAGTTGCAAACTCCACTCCATACATATATATGGGGAGGTACTATCTCCAACCCGGATTTACAGTAAAAACGGCAGGAACTTCAAACCGGCACTAGGAAACAGACTGAGAAACCAGAGTAAAAGTTTCTCCTGCAACCCGTTACCTTTGTGCTAGATGAACGAACGTCTCTCCACATGCTCAGTTCTGAGAGATAATTGTGTGTGAATGCCGTCCTTCACATAGCTTGTTGGGAACACAAAGTTTCTTCTCAGTTGCATACTCCACTCCTTACATATATATGGGGAGGTACTAGCTCCAACTCGATTTTATAGTGAAAACTGCAGGAACTTCAAACCGGCACTAGGAAACAGCCTGAGAAACCAGAGTAAAAGTTTCTCCTGCAACCCTTTCCCTTTGTGCTAGATGAACGAAAGTCTCTCCACATGGTAAGTTCTGAGAGAGAAGTGTGTGTGAAAGCCGTCCTTCAACTAGTTTGTTGGGAACACAAATTTTCTTTTCACATGCAAACTACACTCCATACATATATAATGGGAGGTACTATCTCCAACTCGGTTTTACAGTGAAAACTGCAGGAAATTCAAACCGGCACTAGGAAAGAGAGTGAGAAACCAGAGTAACAGTTTCCCCTGCAACCCGTTAACTTTGTGCTAGATGAACGAACGTCTCTCCACATGCTCAGTTATGAGAAATAAGTGTGTGAAAGCCGTCCTTCAACTAGCTTGTTGGGAACACAAAGTTTCTTTTCACTTGCAAACTCCACTCCATACATATATATGGGGAGGTACTAGCTCCAACTCGGTTTTACAGTGAAAACTGCAGGAACTTCAAACCGGCGCTAGGAAACAGCCTTAGTAACCACAGTAAAAGTTTCTCCTGCAAACCATTCCCTTTGTGCTAGATGAACGAACGTCTCTCCACATGCTAAGTTCTGAGAGATAAGTGTGTGTGAAAGCCGTCCTTCACCTAGCTTGTTGGGAACACAAAAATTCTTTTCAGTTACTAACTCCACTCCATACATATATATGGGGAGGTAGGAGTTCCAACTCGGTTTTACAGTGAAAACTGCAGGAACTTCAAACCGGCACTAGGAAACAGACTGAGAAACCAGAGTAAAACTTTCTTCTGCAAACCGTTCCCTTTGTGCTAGATGAAAGAACGTCTCTCCACATGCTCAGTTCTGAGAGATAAGTGTGTGTGAAAGCCGTCCTTCACCTAGCTTTTTGGGAACACATAGTTTCTTTTCAGTTGTAAACTCCACTCCACATATATATATGGGGTGCTACTATCTTCATCTCGGTTTTACATTGATAACTCAGGAACTTGAAAACGGCACTCGGAAAAAGAATGAGAAAACAGAGTATAAATTTCCAATGCAACCCGTTCCCTTTGTGCTAGATGAACGAACGTCTCTCCACATGCTCAGTTCCGAGAGATAAGTGTGTGTGAAAGCCTTCCTTCACCTAGCTTGTTGGGAACACCAAGCTTGTTTTCAGTTGCATACTCCACTCCATATATATCTATGGGTAGGTACTAACTCCAAATCGGATTTACTGTGAAAACTGCAGGAAGTTCAAACCGGAACTAGGAAACAGACTGAGAAATCAGAGTAAAAGTTTCTCCTGAAATGCTTCCCCTTTGTGCTAGATGAACGAACGTCTCTCCACATGCTCAGTTCTGAGAGATAATTGTGTGTGAATGCCGTCCTACACCTACCTTGTTGGGAACACAAAGTTTCTTTTCACTTGCAAATTCCACTCCATATATATGTATGGGGAGGTTCGAGCTCCAAATCGGTTTTATAGTGAAAACTGCAGGAACTTAAATCCGGCACTAGGAAACAAACTGAGAAACCAGAGTAAAAGTTTCTCTTGCAAACCGTTCCCTATGTGCTAGATGAACGAACGTCTCTCCGCATGCTCTGATCTGAGAGTTAAGTGTGTGTGAAAGCCGTCCTTCACCTAGCTTGTTGGGAACACAAAGTTTCCTTTCAGTTGCCAACTCCACTCCATACATATATATGTGGAGGTACTATCCCCAACTCGGATTTACAGAGAAAACGGCAGGAACTTCAAACCGGCACTAGGAAACAGACTGAGAAACCAGAGTAAAAGTTTCTCCTGCAACCCGTTACCTTTGTGCTAGATGAACGAACGTCTCTCCACATGCTCAGTACTGAGAGATAAGTGTGTGTGTAGCCGTCCTTCACCTATCTTGTTGCGAACACAAAGTTTCTTCTCAGTTGCAAACTCCACTCTTTACATATACATGGGGAGGTACTAGCTCCAACTCGGTTTTACAGTGAAAACTGCAGGAACTTCAAACAGGCACTCGGAAACAGACTGAGAAACGAGAGTAAAAGATTCTCCTGCAACCCGTTAGCTTTGTGTTAGATGAACGAAAGTCTCTCCACATGCTCAGTTCTGAGAGATAATTGTGTGTGAATGCCGTCCTTCACATAGCTTGTTCGGAACACAAAGTTTCTTTTCAGTTGAAAACTCCACTCCATACATATATATGGGTAGGTACTAGCTCCAACTCTGTTTTAGAGTGAAAACTTCAGGAACATCAAACCGGCACTAGGAAACAGACTGAGAAACCAGAGTAAAAGTTTCTCCTGAAATGCTTTCCCTTTGTGCTAGATGAACGAACGTCTCTCCACATGCTCATTTCTGAGAGATAAGTGTGTGTGAAAGCCTTCCTTCACCTACCTTGTTGGGAACACAAAGTTTCTTTTCACTTGCAAATTCCACTCCTTATATATGTATGGGGAGGTTCGAGCTCCAACTCGGTTTTACAGTGAAAACTGCAGGAACTTCAAACCGGCAGTAGGAAACAGACTGAGAAACCAGAGTAAAAGTTTCTCCTGCAAACCGTTCCTTTTGTGCTAGATGAACGAACGTCTCTACACATGCTCAGTTCTGAGAAATAAGTGTTTGTGAAAGCCGTCCTTCACCTAACTTGTTGGGAACACAAAGTTTCTTTTCAGTTGCAAACTCCACTCCATAAATATATATGGGGAGGTACTAGCTCCAACTCGGTTTTACAATGATAACTGCAGGAACTTCAAACCGGCACTTGGAAACAGACTGAGAAACCAGAGTAAAAGTTTCACCTGCAAACCGTTCCATTTTTGCTAGATGAACGAATGTCTCTCCACATGCTCAGTTCTGAGAGATAAGTGCGTGTGAAAGCCGTTCTTCACCTAGCTTGTTGGGAACACAAAATTTCTTTTCAGTGGCAAACTCCACTCCATACATTTATATGGGGAGGTACTAGCTCCAACTCGGTTTTACAGTGAAAATTGCAGGAACTTCAAACCGGCAGTAGGAAACAGACTGAGAAACCAGAGTAAAAGTTTCTCCTGCAAACCGTTCCTTTTGTGCTAGATGAACGAACGTCTCTACACATGCTCAGTTCTGAGAAATAAGTGTTTGTGAAAGCCGACCTTCACCTAGCTTGTTGGGAACACAAAGATTCTTTTCAGTTGCAAACTCCACTCCATAAATATATATGGGGAGGTACTAGCTCCAACTCGGTTTTACAGTGATAACTGCAGGAACTTCAAACCGGCACTTGGAAACAGACTGAGAAACCAGATTAAAAGTTTCTCCTGCAAACCTTTCCCTTTGTGCTAGATGAACGAAAGTCTCTCCACATGCTCATTTCTGAGAAATACGTGTGTGTGAAAGCCGCCCTTCATCTAGCTTGTTGGGAACACAAAGTTTCTTTTCACTTGCAAACTCCACTCCATATATATGTATGGGGAGGTTCGAGCTCCAACTCGGTTTTATAGTGAAAACTGCAGGAACTTCAAACCGGCACTAGGAAACAGACTGAGAAACCAGAGTAAAAGTTTCCCCTGCAACACGTTCCCTATGTGCTAGATGAACGAACGTCTCTCCACATGCTCAGTTCTGAGAGATAAGTGTGTGTGAAAGCCGACCTTCACCTAGCTTGTTGGGAACACAAAGTTTCTTTTCAGTTGCAAATTCCACTCCACACATATATATGGGGTGCTACTATCTTCATCTCGGTTTTACATTGATAACTCAGGAACTTGAAACCGGCACTAGGAAACAGACTGAGAAACCAGAGAAAAAGTTTCTCCTGCAAACCGTTCCCTTTGTGCTAGGTGAACGAACGTCTCTACACATGCTCAGTTCTGAGAGATAAGTGTGTGTGTTAAAGCCGTTCTTCACCAAGCTTGTTGGGAACACTATGTTTCTTTTCAGTTGCCAACTCCACTCCATACATATTTATGGGGAGGTACTAGCTCCAACTATGTTTTACAGTAAAAATTGCAGGAAATTCAAACCGTCACTAGGAAACAGACTGAGAAACCAGAGTAAACGTTTCTAATGCAACCCGTTCCCTTTGTGCTAGATGAACGAACGTCTCTCAACATGCTCACTTCTGAGAGATAAGTGTGTGTGAAAGCCGTCTTTCACCTAGCTTGTTGGGAACACAAAGTTTTTTTCACTTGCAAACTCCACTCCATACATATATTTGGGGAGGTACGAGCTCCAACTCGGTTTTACAGTGAAAACTGAAGGAAATTCAAAACGGCACTAGGAAACAGACTGAGAAACCAGACTAAAAGTTTATCCTGCAACACTTTCCCTTTGTGCTAGATGAAAGACAGTCTCTCCACATGCTCATTTCTGAGAAATACGTGTGTTTGAAAGCCGCCCTTCATCCAGCTTGTTGGGAACACAAAGTTTCTTTTCACTTGCAAACTCCAATCCATACATATATATGTGGAGGTACTAGCTCCAACTCGGTTTTGCAGTGAAAACTGCAGTAACTTCAAACCGTCACTAGGAAACAGACTGAGAAACCAGAGTAAAATTTTCCTGAAAAGCGTTCCCTTTGTGCTAGATGAACGAACGTCTCTCCACATGCTCAGTTTTGAGAGATAAGTGTGTGTGAAAGCCGTCCTTCACCTAGCTTGTTGGGAACACAAAGTTTCTTTTCACTTGCAAACTCCACTCCATATATATGTATGGGGAGGTTCGAGCTCCAACTCGGTTTTATAGTGAAAACTGCAGGAACTTCAAACCGGCACTAGGAAACAGACTGAGAGACCAGAGTAAAAGTTTCCCCTGCAACCCGTTCCCTATGTGCTAGATGAACGAACGTCTCTCCACATGCTCATTTCTGAGAGATAAGTGTGTGTGAAAGCCGTCCTTCATCTAGCTTGTTGGGAACACAAAGATTCTTTTAGGTTACAAACTCCACTCCATACATATATATGGGGGGGTAGGAGTTCCAACTCGGTTTTACAGTGAAAACTGCAGGAACTTCAAACCGGCACTAGGAAACAGACTGAGAAACCAGAGTAAAACTTTCTTCTGCAAACCGTTCCCTTTGTGCTAGATGAACGAACGTCTCTCCACATGCTCAGTTCTGAGAGATAAGTGTGTGTGAAAACCGTCCTTCACCTAGCTTTTTGGGAACACATAGTTTCTTTTCAGTTGTAAACTCCACTCCACATATATATATGGGGTGCTACTATGTTCATCCCGGTTTAACATTGATAACTCAGGAACTTGAAAACGGCACTAGGTAAAAGACTGAGAAACCGAGAAAAAGTTTCTCCTGCAAACCGTTCCCTTTCTGCTAGATGAACGAACGTCTCTCCACATGCTCAGTTCTGAGAGATAAGTGTGTGTGAAAGCCGTGTTCAACTAGCTTGTTGGGAACACAAAGTTTTTTTCACTTCCAAACGCCACTCCATAAATATATTTGGCGAGGTACGAGCTCCAACTCGGTTTTACAGTGAAAACTGAAGGAAATTCAAAACGGCACTAGGAAACAGACTGAGAAACCAGATTAAAAGTTTCTCCTGCAACCCTTTCCCTTTGTGCTAGATGAACGAAAGTCTCTCCACATGCTCATTTCTGAGAAATACGTGTGTGTGAAAGCCGCCCTTCATCTAGCTTGTTGGGAACACAAAGTTTTTTTCACTTGCAAACTCCACTCCATATATATGTATGGGGAGGTTCGAGCTCCAACTCGGTTTTATAGTGAAAACTGCAGGAACTTCAAACCGGCACTAGGAAACAGACTGAGAAACTAGAGTAAAAGTTTCCCCTGCAACCCGTTCCCTATGTGCTAGATGAACGAACGTCTCTCCACATGCTCAGTTCTGAGAGATAAGTGTGTGTGAAAGCCGTCCTTCACCTAGCTTGTTGGGAAAACAAAGTTTCTTTTCAGTTGCAAACTCCACTCCACACATATATATGGGGTGCTACTATCTTCATCTCGGTTTTACATTGATAACTCAGGAACTTGAAACCGGCACTAGGAAACAGACTGAGAAACCAGAGAAAAAGTTTCTCCTGAAATGCTTTCCGTTTGTGCTAGATGAACGAACGTCTCTCCACATGCTCAGTTCTGAGAGATAAGTGTGTGTGAAAGCCGTCCTTCACCTACCTTGTTGGGAACACAAAGTTTCTTTTCACTTGCAAATTCCACTCCATATATATGTATGGGGAGGTTCGAGCTCCAACTCGGTTTTATAGTGAAAACTGCAGGAACTTCAATCCGGCACTAGGAAACAGACTGAGAAACCAGAGAAAAAGTTTCTCCTGCATCCCGTTCCCTTTGTGCTAGATGAACGCACGTCTGTCCACACGCTTAGTTCTGAGAGAAAACTGTGAGTGAAAGCCGTCATTCACGTAGCTTGTTGGGTACACAAAGTTTCTATTCATTTGCCAACTCCACTCAATACATTTATTTGGGGAGGTACGACCTCCAACTCGGTTTTACAGTGAAAACTGCAGGAACTTCAAACCGGCACTAGGAAACAGACTGAGAAACCAGAGTAATAGTTTCTCCTGCAACCCGTTCCCTTTGTGCTAGATGAACGAAAGTCTTTCCACATGCTCAGTTCTGAGAGATAAGTGTGTGTGAATGCCGTCCTTCAGCTAGCTTGTTGGGAACAAAAAGATTCTTTTCAGTTACAAACTCCACTCCATACATATATATGGGGAGGTACGAGATCCAACTCGATTTTACAGTGAAAACTGCAGGAACTTCAAACCGGCACTAGGAAACAGACTGAGAACCCAGAGTAAAACATTCTGCTGCAAACCGTTCCCTTTGTGCTAGATGAACGAACGTCTCTCCACATGCTCAGTTCTGAGAGATAAGTGTGTGTGAAAGCCGTCCTTCACCTTGCTTGTTGGGAACACATAGTTTCTCTTCAGTTGCAAACTCCACTCCACATATATATATGGGGTGTTACTATCTTCATCTCGGTTTTACATTGATAACTCAGGAACATGAAACCGGCACTAGGAAACAGACTAAGAAATCAGAGAAAAAGTTTCTCCTGCAAAACATTCCCTTTGTGCTAGATGAACGAACGTCTCTCCACATACTCAGTTCTGAGAGAGAAGTGTGTGTGAAAGCCGTCCTTCAGCTAGCTTCTTGGGAACACAAAGTTCTTTTCACTTGCAAACTCCACTCCATAGATATATATGGGGAGGTACTTTCTCCAACTCGATTTTACAGTGAAAACTGCAGGAACTTCAAACAGGCACAAGGAAACAGACTGAAAATCCAGAGTACAATTTCTCCTGCAAAATTTTCCCATTGTGCTAGATGAACGAAAGTCTCTCCACATGCTCAGTTCTGAGATATAAGCGTGTGTGAAAGACGTCCTTCACCTAGCTTGTTGGGAACACAAAGTTTTTTTCACTTTCAAACTCCACTCCATAAATATATATGGGGAGGTACTAGCTCCA
This sequence comes from Camelus bactrianus, assembly GCF_048773025.1. Lineage (NCBI taxonomy): Eukaryota > Metazoa > Chordata > Mammalia > Artiodactyla > Camelidae > Camelus > Camelus bactrianus. Next base: position 42,403,639 of record NC_133558.1, read on the forward strand.
ACTAGGTTTTACAGTGAAAACTGCAGGAACTTCAAAACGGCACTAGGAAACAGACTGAGAAACCAGACTAAAATTTCTCCTGCAACCCTTTCCATTTGTGCTAGATGAACGAACGTCTCTCCACATGCTCATTTCTGAGAAATACGTGTGTGTGAAAGCCGTCCTTCACTTAGCTTGTTGAGAACACAGTTTCTTTTCAGTTGCAAACTCCACTCCATACATATATATGGGGAGGTACTAGCTCCAACTAGGTTTTACAGTGAAAATTGCAGGAACTTCATACGGGCACTAGGAAACAGACTGAGAAACCAGAGTAAAAGTTTGAAATGCAACCCGGTCCATTTGTGCTAGATGAACGAACGTCTCTCCACATGTTCAGTTCTGAGAGATAAGTGAGTGTGAAAGCCGTCGTTCACATTGCTTTTTGGGAACACAAAGTTTCTTTTCAGTTGCAAACTCCACTCCATACATATATATGGGGAGGTACTAGCTCCAACTCGGATTTACAGTGAAAACGGCAGGAACTTCAAACCGGCACTAGGAAACAGACTGAGAAACCAGAGTAAATGTTTCTCTTGCAACCCGTTACCTTTGTGCTAGATGAACGAACGTCTCCCCACATGCTAAGTTCTGAGAGATAAGTGTGTGTGAAGCCGTCCTTCACCTAGCTTGTTGGGAACACAAAGTTTCTTTTCACTTGCAAACTCCACTCCATATATATGTATGGGGAGGTTCGAGCTCCAACTCGGTTTTATAGTGAAAACTGCAGGAACTTCAAACCGGCACTGGGAAACAGACTGAGAGACCAGAGTAAAAGTTTCTCCTGCAACCCGTTCCCTATGTGCTAGATGAACGAACGTCTCTCCACATGCTCTGTTCTGAGAGATAAGTGTGTGTGAAAGCCGTCCTTCACCTAGCTTGTTGGGAACACAAAGTTTCTTTTCAGTTGCCAACTCCACTCCACATATATATATGGGGTGCTACTATATTCATCTCGGTTTTACATTGATAACTCAGGAACTTGAAACCGGCACTAGGAAACAGACTGAGAAACCAGAGAAATAGGTTCTCCTGCAAACAGTTCCCTTTGTGCTAGATGAACGAACGTCTCTCCACATGCTCAGTTCTGAGAGATATGTGTGTGTGAAAGCCGTCCTTCACCTAGCTTGTTGGGAACACTAATTTTCTTTTCAGTTGCCAACTCCACTCCATACATATTTATGGGGAGGTACTAGCTCCAACTCGGTTTTACAGTAAAAATTGCAGGAAATTCAAACCGTCACTAGGAAACAGACTGAGAAACCAGAGTAAACGTTTCTCCTGAAACACGTTCCCTTTGTGCTAGATGAACGAACGTCTCTCCACATGCTCAGTTCTGAGAGATAAGTGAGTTTGAAAGCCGTGCTTCACCTACCTTGTTGGGAACACCAAGCTTATTATCAGTTGCAAACTCCACTCCACACATATATATGGGGTGCTTCTATCTTCATCTCGGTTTTACATTGTTAACTCAGGAACTTGAAACCGGCACTAGGATACAGGCTGAGAAACCAGAGAAATATTTTCTCCTGCAAACCGTTCCATTTGTGCTAGATGAACGAACGTCTCTCCACATGCTCATTGCTGAGAGAAAAGTGTGTGTGAAAGCCGTCCTTCACCTAGCTTGTTGGGAACACAAAGTTTCTTTTCACTTGCAAACTCCACTCCATAGATATATATGGGGAGGTACTTGCTCCAACTCGATTTTACAGTGAAAACTGCAGGAACTTCAAACAGGCACAAGGAAACAGACTGAAAATCCAGAGTACAATTTCTCCTGCAATATTTTCCATTTGTGCTAGATGAACGAAAGTCTCTCCACATGCTCAGTTCTGAGAGATAAGTGTGTGTGAAAGACGTCCTTCACCTAGCTTGTTGGGAACACAAAGTTTTTTTCACTTTCAAACTCCACTCCATACATATATATGGGGAGGTACTAGCTCCAACTAGGTTTTACAGTGAAAACTGCAGGAACTTCAAAACGGCACTAGGAAACAGAATGAGAAACCAGACTAAAATTTCTCCTGCAACACTTTCCATTTGTGCTAGATGAACGAACGTCTCTCCACATGCTCATTTCTGAGAAATACGTGTGTGTGAAAGCCGTCCTTCACTTAGCTTGATGAGAACACAGTTTCTTTTCAGTTGCAAACTCCACTCCATAAATATATATGGGGAGGTACTAGCTCCAAATAGGTTTTACAGTGAAAACTGCAGGAATTTCATACGGGCACTAGGAAACAGACTGAGAAACCAGAGTAAAAATTTGAAATGCAACCCGGTCCATTTGTGCTAGATGAACGAACGTCTCTCCACATGTTCAGTTCTGAGAGATAAGTGAGTGTGAAAGCCGTCGTTCACATTGCTTGTTGGGAACACAAAGTTTCTTTTCAGTTGCAAACTCCACTCCATACATATATATGGGGAGGTACTAGCTCCAACTCGGATTTACAGTGAAAACGGCAGGAACTTCAAACCGGCACTAGGAAACAGACTGAGAAACCAGAGTAAATGTTTCTTTGCAACCCGTTACCTTTGTGCTAGATGAACGAACGTCTCCCCACATGCTAAGTTCTGAGAGATATGTGTGTGTGAAGCCGTCCTTCACCTAGCTTGTTGGGAACACAAAGATTCTTCTCAGTTGCAAACTCCACTCCTTACATATATATGGGGAGGTACTAGCTCCAACTCGGTTTTACAGTGAAAACTGCAGGAACTTCAAACCGGCACTAGGAAACAGACTGAGAAACCAGAGTAAACGTTTCTCCTGAAACACGTTCCCTTTGTGCTAGATGAACGAACGTCTCTCCACATGCTCAGTTCTGAGAGATAAGTGAGTGTGAAAGCCGTGCTTCACCTACCTTGTTGGGAACACCAAGCTTATTATCAGTTGCAACCTCCACTCCACACATATATATGGGGTGCTTCTATCTTCATCTCGGTTTTACATTGTTAACTCAGGAACTTGAAACCGGCACTAGGAAACACGCTGAGAATCCAGAGAAATATTTTCTCCTGCAAACCGTTCCATTTGTGCTAGATGAACGAACGTCTCTCCACATGCTCATTGCTGAGAGAAAAGTGTGTGTGAAAGCCGTCCTTCACCTAGCTTGTTGGGAACACAAAGTTTCTTTTCACTTGCAAACTCCACTCCATAGATATATATGGGGAGGTACTTGCTCCAACTCGATTTTACAGTGAAAACTGCAGGAAATTCAAACAGGCACAAGGAAACAGACTGAAAATCCAGAGTACAATTTCTCCTGCAAAATTTTCCCATTGTGCTAGATGAACGAAAGTCTCTCCACATGCTCAGTTCTGAGAGATAAGTGTGTGTGAAAGACGTCCTTCAACTAGCTTGTTGGGAACACAAAGTTTTTTTCACTTTCAAACTCCACTCCATACATATATATGGGGAGGTACTAGCTCCAACTAGGTTTTACAGTGAAAACTGCAGGAATTTCATACGGGCACTAGGAAACAGACTGAGAAACCAGAGTAAAAATTTGAAATGCAACCCGGTCCATTTGTGCTAGATGAACGAACGTTTCTCCACATGTTCAGATCTGAGAGATAAGTGAGTGTGAAAGCCGTCGTTCACATTGCTTGTTGGGAACACAAAGTTTCTTTTCAGTTGCAAACTCCAATTCCATACATATATATGGGGAGGTACTAGCTCCAACTCGGATTTACAGTGAAAACGGCAGGAACTTCAAACCGGCACTAGGAAACAGACTGAGAAACCAGAGTAAATGTTTCTCTTGCAACCCGTTACCTTTGTGCTAGATGAACGAACGTCTCCCCACATGCTAAGTTCTGAGAGATATGTGTGTGTGAAGCCGTCCTTCACCTAGCTTGTTGGGAACACAAAGTTTCTTCTCAGTTGCAAACTCCACTCCTTACATATATATGGGGAGGTACTAGCTCCAACTCTTTTTTACAGTGAAAACTCCAGGAACTTCAAACAGGCACTAGGAAACAGACTGAGAAACGAGAGTAATAGATTCCCCGGCAACCCGTTAGCTTTGTGTTATATGAACGAAAGTCTCTCCACATGCTCAGTTCTGAGAGATATTTGTGTGTGAAAGCCGTCCTTCACCTAGCTTGTTCGAAACACAAAGTTTCTTTTCAGTTGAAAACTCCACTCCATACATATATATGGGTAGGTACTAGCTCCAACTCTGTTTTAGAGTGAAAACTGCAGGAACATCAAACCGGCACTAGGAAACAGACTGAGAAACCAGAGTAAAATTTCTCCTACAAACCTTTCACTTTGTGCTAGATGAACGAACGTCACTCCACATGCTCAGTTCTGAGAGAGAAGTGTGTGTGAAAGCCGACCTTCACCTAGCTTGTTGGGAACACAAAGTTTCTTTTCAGTTGCAAACTCCACTCCATACATATATATGGGGAGGTACGAGCTCCAACTAGGTTTTACAGTGAAAACTGCAGGAACTTCAAACCGGCACTAGGAAACAGACTGAGAAAACAGAGTAAAAGTTTCTCCTGCAACCCGTTCCCTTTGTGCTAGATGAACGAACGTCTCTCCACATGCTCAGTTATGAGAAAAAAGTGTGTGTGAAAGCCGTCCTTCAACTAGCTTGTTGGGAACACAAAGTTTCTTTTCACTTAAAAACTCCACTTCATACATATATATGGGGAGGTACGAGTTCCAACTCGGTTTTACAATGAAAACTGCAGGAACTTCAAACCGGCACTAGGAAACAGACTGAGGACCCAGAGTAAAACATTCTGCTGCATACCGTTCCCTTTGCACTAGATGAACGAACGTCTCTCCACATGCTGAGTTCTGAGAGATAAGAGTGTGTGAAATTCGTCCTTCACCTAGCTTGTTGGGAACACATAGTTTCTTTTCAGTTGCAAACTCCACTCCACATATATATATGGGGTGCTACTATCTTCATCTCGGTTTTAGATTGATAACTCAGGAAGTTATAACCGGCACTAGGAAACAGACTGAGAAATCAGAGAAAAAGTTTCCCCTGCAAACCGTTACCTTTGTGCTAGATGAACGAACGTCTCTCCACATGCTCAGTTCTGAGAGAGAAGTGTGTGTGAAAGCCGCCCTTCATCTAGCTTGTTGGGAACACAAAGTTCTTTTCACTTGCAAACTCCACTCCATACATATATATGGGGAGGTACTAACTCCAACTCGGTTTTGCAGTGAAAACTGCAGTAACTTCAAACCGTCACTAGGAAACAGACTGAGAAACCAGAGTAAAAGTTTACTGAAAAGCGTTCCCTTTGTGCTAAATGAACGAACGTCTCTCCACATGCTCAGTTTTGAGAGATAAGTGTGTGTGAAAGCCGTCCTTCACCTAGCTTGTTGGGAACACAAAGTTTCTTTTCACTTGCAAACTCCACTCCATATATATGTATGGGTAGGTTCGAGCTCCAACTCGGTTTTATAGTGAAAACTGCAGGAACTTCAAACCGGCACTAGGAAACAGACTGAGAGACCAGAGTAAAAGTTTCTCCTGCAAACCGTTCCCTATGTGCTAGATGAACGAACGTCTCTCCACATGCTCATTGCTGAGAGAAAAGTGTGTGTGAAAGCCTTCCTTCACATAGCTTGTTGGGAACACAAAGTTTCTTTTCACTTGCAAACTCCACTCCATAGATATATATGGGGAGGTACTTGCTCCAACTCGATTTTACATTGAAAACTGCAGGAACTTCAAACAGGCACAAGGAAAAAGACTGAAAATCCAGAGTACAATTTCTCCTGCAAAATTTTCCCTTTGTGCTAGATGAACGAATGTCTCTCCACATGCTCAGTTGTGAGAGATAAGTGTGTGTGAAAGACGTCCTTCACCTAGCTTGTTGGGAACACAAAGTTTTTTTCACTTTCAAACTCCACTCCATACATATATATGGGGAGGTACGAGATCCAACTCGGTTTTACAGTGAAAACTGCAGGAACTTCAAAACGGCACTAGGAAACAGACTGAAAAACCAGAATAAAATTTCTCCTGCAACCCTTTCCATTTGTGCTAGATGAACGAACATCTCTCCACATGCTCATTTCTGAGAAATACGTGCGTGTGAAAGCCGTCCTTCACTTAGCTTGTTGAGAACACAGTTTCTTTTCAGTTGCAAATTCCACTCCATAAATATATATGGGGAGGTACAAGCTCCAACTCGGTTGTACAGTGAAAACTGCAGGAACTTCAAACCGGCACTAGGAAACAGACTGAGAAACCAGAGTAAAAGTTTCCCCTGCAAACCGTTCCCTTTGTGCTAGATGAACGAACGTCTCTCCACATGCTCAGTTATGAGAAATACGTATGTGTGAAAGCCGCGCTTCATCTAGCTTGTTGGGAACACAAAGTTTCTTTTCACTTCCAAACTCCACTCCACACATATATATGGGGAGGTACTAGCTCCAACTCGGTTTTGCAGTGAAAACTGCCGTAATTTCAAACCGTCACTAGGAAACAGACTGAGAGACCAGAGTAAAAGTTACCCCTGCAACCCGTTCCCTATGTGCTAGATGAACGAACGTCCCTCCACATGCTCATTTCTGAGAGATAAGTGTGTGTGAAAGCCGTCCTTCACATAGCTTGTTGGGAACACAAAGTTTCTTTTCACTTGCAAACTCCACTCCATAGATATATATGGGGAGGTACTTGCTCCAACTCGATTTTACAGTGAAAACTGCAGGAACATCAAACAGGCACAAGGAAACAGACTGAAAATCCAGAGTACAATTTCTCCTGCAAAATTTTCCCTTTGTGCTAGATGAACGAACGTCTCTCCACACGCTTAGTTCTGAGAGATAACTGTTAGTGAAAGCCGTAATTCACGTAGGTTGTTGGGAACACAAAGTTTCTATTCATTTGCCAACTCCAGTCCATACATATATAAGGGGAGGTACAAGCTCCAACTCGTTTTTACAGTGAAAACTGCAGGAACGTCAAACCGGCACTCGGAAACAGAATGAGAAACCAGAGTATAAATTTCCAATGCAACCCGTTTCCTTTGTGCTAGATGAACGAACGTCTCTCCACATGCTCAGTTCTGAGAGATAAGTGAGTGTGAAAGCCGTGCTTCACCTACCTTGTTGGGAACACCAAGCTTCTTATCAGTTGCAAACTCCACTCCACACATATATATGGGGTGCTTCTATCTTCATCTCGGTTTTACATTGATAACTCAGGAACTTGAAACCGGCACTATGAAACAGGCTGAGAAACCAGAGAAATATTTTCTCCTGCAAACCGTTCCATTTGTGCTAGATGAACGAACGTCTCTCCACATGCTCATTAATGAGAGAAAAGTGTGTGTGAAAGCCGTCCTTCACATAGCTTGTTGGGAACACAAAGTTTCTTTTCACTTGCAAACTCCACTCCATAGATATATATGGGGAGGTACTTGCTCCAACTCGATTTTACAGTGAAAACTGCAGGAACTTCAAACAGGCACAAGGAAACAGACTGAAAATCCAGAGTACAATTTCTCCTGCAAAATTTTCCCTTTGTGCTAGATGAACGAATGTCTCTCCACATGCTCAGTTCTGAGATAGAAGTGTGTGTGAAAGACGTCCTTCACCCTGCTTGTTGGGAACACAAAGTTTTTTTCATTTTCAAACTCCACTCCATACATATATATTGGGAGGTACGAGCTCAAACTCGGTTTTACAGTGAAAACTGCAGGAACTTCAAAACGGCACTAGGAAACAGACTGAGAAACCAGACTAAAATTTCTACTGCAACCCTTTCCATTTGTGCTAGATGAACGAACGTCTCTCCACATGCTCATTTCTGAGAAATACGTGTGTGTGAAAGCCGCCCTTCACTTAACTTGTTGAGAAGACAGTTTCTTTTCAGTTGAAAACTCCACTCCATACATATATATGGGGAGGTACTAGCACCAACTCGGTTTTACAGTGAAAACTGCAGGAACTTCAAACCGGCACTAGGAAACAGACTGAGAAACCAGAATAAAAGTTTCCCCTGCAACCCGTTCCTTTTGTGCTACATGAACGAAGGTCTCTCCACGTGCTCAGTTCTGAGAGATAAGTGTGTGTGAATGCCGTCCTTCACCTAGCTTGTTGGAAATACAAAGTTTCTTTTCACTTGCAAATTCCACTCCATACATATATATGGGGAGGTACTAGCTCCAACTCGGTTTTACAGTGAAAACTGCAGGAACTTCAAACAGGCACAAGGAAACAGACTGAAAATCCAGAGTACAATTTCTCCTGCAAAATTTTCCCTTTGTGCTAGATGAACGAATGTCTCTCCACATGCTCAGTTCTGAGAGATAAGTGTGTGTGAAAGACGTCCTTCACCTAGCTTGTTGGGAACACAAAGTTTTTTTCACTTTCAAACCACACTCCATACATATATATGGGGAGGTACTAGCTCCAACTCGGTTTTGCAGTGAAAACTGCCGTAACTTCAAACCGTCACTAGGAAACAGACTGAGAAATCAGAGTAAAAGTTTCCTGAAAAGCGTTCCCTTTGTGCTAGATGAACGAACGTCTCTCCACATGCTCAGTGTTGAGACATAAGTGTGTGTGAAAGCCGTCCTTCACCTAGCTTGTTGGGAACACAAAGTTTCTTTTCACTTGCAAAGTCCACTCCATATATATGTATGGGGAGGTTCGACCTCCAACTCGGTTTTATAGTGAAAACGGCAAGAACTTCAAACCGGCACTAGGTAACAGACTGAGAGACCAGAGTAAAAGTTACTCCTGAAACCCGTTCCCTATGTGCTAGATGAACGAACGTCTCTCCACATGCTCAGTTCTGAGAGATAAGTGTGTGTGAAAGCCGTCCTTCACCTAGCTTGTTGGGAACACAAAGTTTCTTTTCAGTTGCAAACTCCTCTCAACACATATATATGGGGTGCTACTATATTCATCTCGGTTTTACATTGATAACTCATGAACTTGAAACCGGCACTAGGAAAAAGACTGATAAACCAGAGAAAAAGTTTCTCCTGCAAACCGTTCCCTTTGTGCTAGATGAACGAACGTCTCTACACATGCTCAGTTCTGAGAGAAAAGTGTGTGTGTTAAAGCCGTCCTTCACCAAGCTTGTTGGGAACACTATGTTTCTTTTCAGTTGCCAACTCCACTCCATACATATTTATGGGGAGGTACTAGCTCCAACTAGGTTTTACGGTAAAAATTGCAGGAAATTCAAACCGTCACTAGGAAACAGACTGAGAAACCAGAGTAAACGTTTCTAATGCAACACGTTCCCTTTGTGCTAGATGAACGAACGTCTCTCAACATGCTCACTTCTGAGAGATAAGTGTGTGTGAAAGCCGTCTTTCACCTAGCTTGTTGGGAACACAAAGTTTTTTTCACTTGCAAACTCCACTCCATACATATATTTGGGGAGGTACGAGCTCCAACTCGGTTTTACAGTGAAAACTGAAGGAAATTCAAAACGGCACTAGGAAAAAGACTGAGAAACCAGACTAAAAGTTTATCCTGCAACACTTTCCCTTTGTGCTAGATGAAAGACAGTCTCTCCACATGCTCATTTCTGAGAAATACGTGTGTTTGAAAGCCGCCCTTCATCCAGCTTGTTGGGAACACAAAGTTTCTTTTCACTTGCAAACTCCACTCCATACATATATATGTGGAGGTACTAGCTCCAAATCGGTTTTGCAGTGAAAACTGCAGTAACTTCAAACCGTCACTAGGAAACAGACTGAGAAACCAGAGTAAAATTTTCCTGAAAAGCGTTCCCTTTGTGCTAGGTGAACGAACGTCTCTCCACATGCTCAGTTTTGAGAGATAAGTGTGTGTGAAAGCCGTCCTTCACCTAGCTTGTTGGGAACACAAAGATTCTTTTAGGTTACAAACTCCACTCCATACATATATATGGGGGGGTAGGAGTTCCAACTCGGTTTTACAGTGAAAACTGCAGGAACTTCAAACCGGCACTAGGAAACAGACTGAGAAACCAGAGTAAAACTTTCTTCTGCAAACCGTTCCCTTTGTGCTAGATGAACGAACGTCTCTCCACATGCTCAGTTCTGAGAGATAAGTGTGTGTGAAAACCGTCCTTCACCTAGGTTTTTGGGAACACATAGTTTCTTTTCAGTTGTAAACTCCACTCCACATATATATACGGGGTGCTACTATGTTCATCTCGGTTTAACATTGATAACTCAGGAACTTGAAAACGGCACTAGGTAAAAGACTGAGAAAACCGAGAAAAAGTTTCTCCTGCAAACCGTTCCCTTTGTGCTAGATGAACGAACGTCTCTCCACATGCTCAGTTCTGAGAGATAAGTGTGTGTGAAAGCCGTCTTCAACTAGCTTGTTGGGAACACAAAGTTTTTTTCACTTCCAAACTCCACTCCATAAATATATTTGGGGAGGTACGAGCTCCAACTCGGTTTTACAGTGAAAACTGAAGGAAATTCAAAACGGCACTAGGAAACAGACTGAGAAACCAGATTAAAACTTTCTCCTGCAACCCTTTCCCTTTGTGCTAGATGAACGAAAGTCTCTCCACATGCTCATTTCTGAGAAATACGTGTGTGTGAAAGCCGCCCTTCATCTAGCTTGTTGGGAACACAAAGTTTCTTTTCACTTGAAAACTCCACTCCATACATATATATGGGGAGGTACGAGTTCCAACTCGGTTTTACAATGAAAACTGCAGGAACTTCAAACCGGCACTAGGAAACAGACTGAGGACCCAGAGTAAAACATTCTGCTGCATACCGTTCCCTTTGCACTAGATGAACGAACGTCTCTCCACATGCTGAGTTCTGAGAGATAAGAGTGTGTGAAAGTCGTCCTTCACCTAGCTTGTTGGGAACACATAGTTTCTTTTCAGTTGCAAACTCCACTCCACATATATATATGGGGTGCTACTATCTTCATCTCGGTTTTAGATTGATAACTCAGGAAGTTGAAACAGGCACTAGGAAACAGACTGAGAGACCAGAGTAAAAGTTTCTCCTGCAAACCGTTCCCTTTGTGCTAGATGAACGAACGTCTCTCCACATGCTCTGTTCAGAGAGATAACTGTGAGTGAAAGCCGTAATTCACGTAGGTTGTTGGGAACACAAAGTTTCTATTCATTTGCCAACTCCAGTCCATACATATATAAGGGGAGGTACAAGTTCCAACTCGTTTTTACAGTGAAAACTGCAGGAACGTCAAACCGGCACTCGGAAACAGAATGAGAAACCAGAGTATAAATTTCCAATGCAACCCGTTCCCTTTGTGCTAGATGAACGAACGTCTCTCCACATGCTCATTGCTGAGAGAAAAGTGTGTGTGAAAGCCTACCTTCACATAGCTTGTTGGGAACACAAAGTTTATTTTCACTTGCAAACTCCACTCCATAGATATATATGGGGAGGTACTTGCTCCAACTCGATTTTACATTGAAAACTGCAGGAACTTCAAACAGGCACAAGGAAACAGACTGAAAATCCAGAGTACAATTTCTCCTGCAAAATTTTCCCTTTGTGCTAGATGAACGAATGTCTCTGCACATGCTCAGTTCTGAGATAGAAGTGTGTGTGAAAGACGTCCTTCACCCTGCTTGTTGGGAACACAAAGTTTTTTTCATTTTCAAACTCCACTCCATACATATATATTGGGAGGTACGAGCTCAAACTCGGTTTTACAGTGAAAACTGCAGGAACTTCAAAACGGCACTAGGAAACAGACTGAGAAACCAGACTAAAATTTCTACTGCAACCCTTTCCATTTGTGCTAGATGAACGAACGTCTCTCCACATGCTCATTTCTGAGAAATACGTGTGTGTGAAAGCCGCCCTTCACTTAACTTGTTGAGAAGACAGTTTCTTTTCAGTTGAAAACTCCACTCCATACATATATATGGGGAGGTACTAGCACCAACTCGGTTTTACAGTGAAAACTGCAGGAACTTCAAACCGGCACTAGGAAACAGACTGAGAAACCAGAATAAAAGTTTCCCCTGCAACCCGTTCCTTTTGTGCTACATGAACGAAGGTCTCTCCACGTGCTCAGTTCTGAGAGATAAGTGTGTGTGAATGCCGTCCTTCACCTAGCTTGTTGTAAATACAAAGTTTCTTTTCACTTGCAAATTCCACTCCATACATATATATGGGGAGGTACTAGCTCCAACTCGGTTTTACAGTGAAAACTGCAGGAACTTCAAACAGGCACAAGGAAACAGACTGAAAATCCAGAGTACAATTTCTCCTGCAAAATTTTCCCTTTGTGCTAGATGAACGAATGTCTCTCCACATGCTCAGTTCTGAGAGATAAGTGTGTGTGAAAGAAGTCCTTCACCTAGCTTGTTGGGAACACAAAGTTTTTTTCACTTTCAAACCCCACTCCATAAATATATATGGGGAGGTACTAGCTCCAACTCGGTTTTGCAGTGAAAACTGCCGTAACTTCAAACCGTCACTAGGAAACAGACTGAGAAATCAGAGTAAAAGTTTCCTGAAAAGCGTTCCCTTTGTGCTAGATGAACGAACGTCTCTCCACATGCTCAGTGTTGAGACATAAGTGTGTGTGAAAGCCGTCCTTCACCTAGCTTGTTGGGAACACAAAGTTTCTTTTCACTTGCAAAGTCCACTCCATATATATGTATGGGGAGGTTCGACCTCCAACTCGGTTTTATAGTGAAAACGGCAAGAACTTCAAACCGGCACTAGGTAACAGACTGAGAGACCAGAGTAAAAGTTACTCCTGAAACCCGTTCCCTATGTGCTAGATGAACGAACGTCTCTCCACATGCTCAGTTCTGAGAGATAAGTGTGTGTGAAAGCCGTCCTTCACCTAGCTTGTTGGGAACACAAAGTTTCTTTTCAGTTGCAAACTCCTCTCAACACATATATATGGGGTGCTACTATATTCATCTCGGTTTTACATTGATAACTCATGAACTTGAAACCGGCACTAGGAAACAGACTGAGAAACCAGAGAAAAAGTTTCTCCTGCAAACCGTTCCCTTTGTGCTAGATGAACGAACGTCTCTACACATGCTCAGTTCTGAGAGAAAAGTGTGTGTGTTAAAGCCGTCCTTCACCAAGCTTGTTGGGAACACTATGTTTCTTTTCAGTTGCCAACTCCACTCCATACATATTTATGGGGAGGTACTAGCTCCAACTAGGTTTTACGGTAAAAATTGCAGGAAATTCAAACCGTCACTAGGAAACAGACTGAGAAACCAGAGTAAACGTTTCTAATGCAACACGTTCCCTTTGTGCTAGATGAACGAACGTCTCTCAACATGCTCACTTCTGAGAGATAAGTGTGTGTGAAAGCCGTCTTTCACCTAGCTTGTTGGGAACACAAAGTTTTTTTCACTTGCAAACTCCACTCCATACATATATTTGGGGAGGTACGAGCTCCAACTCGGTTTTACAGTGAAAACTGAAGGAAATTCAAAACGGCACTAGGAAAAAGACTGAGAAACCAGACTAAAAGTTTATCCTGCAACACTTTCCCTTTGTGCTAGATGAAAGACAGTCTCTCCACATGCTCATTTCTGAGAAATACGTGTGTTTGAAAGCCGCCCTTCATCCAGCTTGTTGGGAACACAAAGTTTCTTTTCACTTGCAAACTCCACTCCATACATATATATGTGGAGGTACTAGCTCCAAATCGGTTTTGCAGTGAAAACTGCAGTAACTTCAAACCGTCACTAGGAAACAGACTGAGAAACCAGAGTAAAATTTTCCTGAAAAGCGTTCCCTTTGTGCTAGGTGAACGAACGTCTCTCCACATGCTCAGTTTTGAGAGATAAGTGTGTGTGAAAGCCGTCCTTCACCTAGCTTGTTGGGAACACAAAGATTCTTTTAGGTTACAAACTCCACTCCATACATATATATGGGGGGGTAGGAGTTCCAACTCGGTTTTACAGTGAAAACTGCAGGAACTTCAAACCGGCACTAGGAAACAGACTGAGAAACCAGAGTAAAACTTTCTTCTGCAAACCGTTCCCTTTGTGCTAGATGAACGAACGTCTCTCCACATGCTCAGTTCTGAGAGATAAGTGTGTGTGAAAACCGTCCTTCACCTAGGTTTTTGGGAACACATAGTTTCTTTTCAGTTGTAAACTCCACTCCACATATATATACGGGGTGCTACTATGTTCATCTCGGTTTAACATTGATAACTCAGGAACTTGAAAACGGCACTAGGTAAAAGACTGAGAAAACCGAGAAAAAGTTTCTCCTGCAAACCGTTCCCTTTGTGCTAGATGAACGAACGTCTCTCCACATGCTCAGTTCTGAGAGATAAGTGTGTGTGAAAGCCGTCTTCAACTAGCTTGTTGGGAACACAAAGTTTTTTTCACTTCCAAACTCCACTCCATAAATATATTTGGGGAGGTACGAGCTCCAACTCGGTTTTACAGTGAAAACTGAAGGAAATTCAAAACGGCACTAGGAAACAGACTGAGAAACCAGATTAAAACTTTCTCCTGCAACCCTTTCCCTTTGTGCTAGATGAACGAAAGTCTCTCCACATGCTCATTTCTGAGAAATACGTGTGTGTGAAAGCCGCCCTTCATCTAGCTTGTTGGGAACACAAAGTTTCTTTTCACTTGAAAACTCCACTCCATACATATATATGGGGAGGTACGAGTTCCAACTCGGTTTTACAATGAAAACTGCAGGAACTTCAAACCGGCACTAGGAAACAGACTGAGGACCCAGAGTAAAACATTCTGCTGCATACCGTTCCCTTTGCACTAGATGAACGAACGTCTCTCCACATGCTGAGTTCTGAGAGATAAGAGTGTGTGAAAGTCGTCCTTCACCTAGCTTGTTGGGAACACATAGTTTCTTTTCAGTTGCAAACTCCACTCCACATATATATATGGGGTGCTACTATCTTCATCTCGGTTTTAGATTGATAACTCAGGAAGTTGAAACAGGCACTAGGAAACAGACTGAGAGACCAGAGTAAAAGTTTCTCCTGCAAACCGTTCCCTTTGTGCTAGATGAACGAACGTCTCTCCACATGCTCTGTTCAGAGAGATAACTGTGAGTGAAAGCCGTAATTCACGTAGGTTGTTGGGAACACAAAGTTTCTATTCATTTGCCAACTCCAGTCCATACATATATAAGGGGAGGTACAAGTTCCAACTCGTTTTTACAGTGAAAACTGCAGGAACGTCAAACCGGCACTCGGAAACAGAATGAGAAACCAGAGTATAAATTTCCAATGCAACCCGTTCCCTTTGTGCTAGATGAACGAACGTCTCTCCACATGCTCATTGCTGAGAGAAAAGTGTGTGTGAAAGCCTACCTTCACATAGCTTGTTGGGAACACAAAGTTTATTTTCACTTGCAAACTCCACTCCATAGATATATATGGGGAGGTACTTGCTCCAACTCGATTTTACATTGAAAACTGCAGGAACTTCAAACAGGCACAAGGAAAAAGACTGAAAATCCAGAGTACAATTTCTCCTGCAAAATTTTCCCTTTGTGCTAGATGAACGAATGTCTCTCCACATGCTCAGTTCTGAGAGATAAGTGTGTGTGAAAGACGTCCTTCACCTAGCTTGTTGGGAACACAAAGTTTTTTTCACTTTCAAACTCCACTCCATACATATATATGGGGAGGTACGAGATCCAACTCGGTTTTACAGTGAAAACAGCAGGAACTTCAAAACGGCACTAGGAAACAGACTGAAAAACCAGACTAAAATTTCTCCTGCAACCCTTTCCATTTGTGCTAGATGAACGAACATCTCTCCACATGCTCATTTCTGAGAAATACGTGTGTGAGAAAGCCGTCCTTCACTTAGCTTGTTGAGAACACAGTTTCTTTTCAGTTGCAAATTCCACTCCATAAATATATATGGGGAGGTACAAGCTCCAACTCGGTTGTACAGTGAAAACTGCAGGAACTTCAAACCGGCACTAGGAAACAGACTGAGAAACCAGAGTAAAAGTTTCCCCTGCAACCCGTTCCCTTTGTGCTACATGAACGAACGTCTCTCCACATGCTCAGTTATGAGAAATACGTATGTGTGAAAGCCGCGCTTCATCTAGCTTGTTGGGAACACAAAGTTTCTTTTCACTTCCAAACTCCACTCCATACATATATATGGGGAGGTACTAGCTCCAACTCGGTTTTGCAGTGAAAACTGCCGTAATTTCAAACCGTCACTAGGAAACAGACTGAGAAATCAGAGTAAAAGTTTCCTGAAAAGCGTTCCCTTTGTGCTAGATGAACGAACGTCTCTACACATGCTCAGTTTTGAGAGATAAGTGTGTGTGAAAGCCGTCCTTTACCTAGCTTGTTGGGAACACAAAGTTTCTTTTCACTTGCAAAGTCCACTCCATATATATGTATGGGGAGTTTCGACCTCCAACTCGGTTTTATAGTGAAAACGGCAAGAACTTCAAACCGGCACTAAGAAACAGACTGAGAGACCAGAGTAAAAGTTACCCCTGCAACCCGTTCCCTATGTGCTAGATGAACGAACGTCTCTCCACATGCTCATTTCTGAGAGATAAGTGTGTGTGAAAGCCGTCCTTCACCTAGCTTGTTGGGAACACAAAGTTTCTTTTCAGTTGCAAATTCCACTCCATACATATATAATGGGAGGTACTAGCTCCAACTAGGTTTTACAGTGAAAACTGAAGGAAATTCAAAACGGCACTAGGAAACAGACTGAGAAACCAGAGTAAAAGTTTCTCCTGCAACCCGTTCCCTTTGTGCTAGATGAACGAACGTCTCTCCACATGCTCAGTTCTGATAGATAAGTGAGTGTGAAAGCCGTGCTTCACCTACCTTGTTGGGAACACCAAGCTTCTTATCAGTTGCAAACTCCACTCCACACATATATATGGGGTGCTTCTATCTTCATCTCGGTTTTACATTGATAACTCAGGAACTTGAAACCGGCACTAGGAAACAGGCTGAGAAACCAGAGAAATATTTTCTCCTGCAAACCGTTCCATTTGTGCTAGATGAACGAACGTCTCTCTACATGCTCATTAATGAGAGAAAAGTGTGTGTGAAAGCCGTCCTTCACATAGCTTGTTGGGAACACAAAGTTTCTTTTCACTTGCAAACTCCACTCCATAGATATATATGGGGAGGTACTTGCTCCAACTCGATTTTACAGTGAAAACTGCAGGAACTTCAAACAGGCACAAGGAAACAAACTGAAAATCCAGAGTACAATTTCTCCTGCAAAATTTTCCCTTTGTGCTAGATGAACGAATGTCTCTCCACATGCTCAGTTCTGAGATGGAAGTGTGTGTGAAAGACGTCCTTCACCCTGCTTGTTGGGAACACAAAGTTTTTTTCATTTTCAAACTCCACTCCATACATATATATTGGGAGGTACGAGCTCAAACTCGGTTTTACAGTGAAAACTGCAGGAACTTCAAAACGGCACTAGGAAACAGACTGAGAAACCAGACTAAAATTTCTACTGCAACCCTTTCCATTTGTGCTAGATGAACGAACGTCTCTCCACATGCTCATTTCTGAGAAATACGTGTGTGTGAAAGCCGTCCTTCACTTAACTTGTTGAGAAGACAGTTTCTTTTCAGTTGAAAACTCCACTCCATACATATATATGGGGAGGTACTAGCTCCAACTCGGTTTTACAGTGAAAACTGCAGGAACTTCAAACCGGCACTAGGAAACAGACTGAGAATCCAGAATAAAAGTTTCCCCTGCAACCCGTTCCTTTTGTGCTACATGAACGAAGGTCTCTCCACGTGCTCAGTTCTGAGAGATAAGTGTGTGTGAATGCCGTCCTTCAACTAGCTTGTTGGAAATACAAAGTTTCTTTTCACTTGCAAATTCCACTCCATACATATATATGGGGAGGTACTAGCTCCAACTCGGTTTTACAGTGAAAACTGCATGAACTTCAAACCGGCACTAGGAAACAGACTGAGAAACCAGAGTAAAAGTTTCTCCTGAAAACCGTTTCATTTTTGCTAGATGAACGAATGTCTCTCCACATGCCCAGTTCTGAGAAATAATTGTGTGTGAAAGCCGTCCTTCACCCAGCTTGTTGGGAAAACAAAGTTTCTTTTCAGTTGCAAACTCCACTCCATAAATATATATGGGGAGGTACAAGCTCCAACTCTGTTGTACAGTGAAAACTGGAGGAACTTCAAACCGGAACTAGGAAACAGACTGAGAAACCAGAGTAAATGTTTCCCCTGCAACCCGTTCCCTTTGTGCTAGATGAACGAACGTCTCTCCACATGCTCAGTTATGAGAAATACGTATGTGTGAAAGCCGCCTTTCATCTAGCTTGTTGGGAACACAAAGTTTCTTTTCAGTTGCAAACTCCTCTCCACACATATATATGGGGTGCTACTATATTCATCTCGGTTTTACATTGATAACTCATGAACTTGAAACCGGCACTAGGAAACAGACTGAGAAACCAGAGAAAAAGTTTCTCCTGCAAACCGTTCCCTTTGTGCTAGATGAACGAACGTCTCTACACATGCTCAGTTCTGAGAGATAAGTGTGTGTGTTAAAGCCGTCCTTCACCAAGCTTGTTGGGAACACTATGTTTCTTTTCAGTTGCCAACTCCACTCCATACATATTTATGGGGAGGTACTAGCTCCAACTAGGTTTTACAGTAAAAATTGCAGGAAATTCAAACCGTCGCTAGGAAACAGACTGAGAAACCAGAGTAAACGTTTCTCATGCAACACGTTCCCTTTGTGCTAGATGAACGAACGTCTCTCAACATGCTCACTTCTGAGAGATAAGTGTGTGTGAAAGCCGTCTTTCACCTAGCTTGTTGGGAAAACAAAGTTTTTTTCACTTGCAAACTCCACTCCATACATATATTTGGGGAGGTACGAACTCCAACTCGGTTTTACAGTGAAAACTGAAGGAAATTCAAAACGGCACTAGGAAACAGACTGAGAAACCAGACTAAAAGTTTATCCTGCAACACTTTCCCTTTGTGCTAGATGAACGACAGTCTCTCCACATGCTCATTTCTGAGAAATACGTGTGTTTGAAAGCCGCCCTTCATCCAGCTTGTTGGGAACACAAAGTTTCTTTTCACTTGCAAACTCCATTCCATACATATATATGTGGAGGTACTAGCTCCAACTCGGTTTTGCAGTGAAAACTGCAGTAAATTCAAACCGTCACTAGGAAACAGACTGAGAAACCAGAGTAAAATTTTCCTGAAAAGCGTTCCCTTTGTGCTAGATGAACGAACGTCTCTCCACATGCTCAGTTTTGAGAGATAAGTGTGTGTGAAAGCCGTCCTTCACCTAGCTTGTTGGGAACACAAAGTTTCTTTTCACTTGCAAACTCCACTCCATATATATGTATGGGAAGGTTCGAGCTCCAACTCGGTTTTATAGTGAAAACTGCAGGAACTTCAAACCGGCACTAGGAAACAGACTGAGAGACCAGAGAAAAAGTTTCCCCTGCAACCCGTTCCCTATGTGCTAGATGAACGAACGTCTCTCCACATGCTCATTTCTGAGAGATAAGTGTGTGTGAAAGCCGTCCTTCATCTAGCTTGTTGGGAACACAAAGATTCTTTTAGGTTACAAACTCCACTCCATACATATATATGGGGGGGTAGGAGTTCCAACTCGGTTTTACAGTGAAAACTGCAGGAACTTCAAACCGGCACTAGGAAACAGACTGAGAAACCAGAGTAAAACTTTCTTCTGCAAACCGTTCCCTTTGTGCTAGATGAACGAACGTCTCTTCACATGCTCAGTTCTGAGAGATAAGTGTGTGTGAAAGCCGTCCTTCACCTAGCTTTTTGGGAACACATAGTTTCTTTTTAGTTGTAAACTCCTCTCCACATATATATATGGGGTGCTACTATGTTCATCTCGGTTTAACATTGATAACTCAGGAACTTGAAAACGGCACTAGGTAAAAGACTGAGAAAACAGAGAAAAAGTTTCTCCTGCAAACCGTTCCCTTTGTGCTAGATGAACGAACGTCTCTCCACATGCTCAGTTCTGAGAGATAAGTGTGTGTGAAAGCCGTCTTCAACTAGCTTGTTGGGAACACAAAGTTTTTTTCACTTCCAAACTCCACTCCATAAATATATTTGGGGAGGTACGAGCTCCAACTCGGTTTTACAGTGAAAACTGAAGGAAATTCAAAACGGCACTAGGAAACAGACTGAGAAACCAGATTAAAAGTTTCTCCTGCAAACCTTTCCCTTTGTGCTAGATGAACGAAAGTCTCTCCACATGCTCATTTCTGAGAAATACGTGTGTGTGAAAGCCGCCCTTCATCTAGCTTGTTGGGAACACAAAGTTTCTTTTCACTTGCAAACTCCACTCCATATATATGTATGGGGAGGTTCGAGCTCCAACACGGTTTTATAGTGAAAACTGCAGGAACTTCAAACCGGCACTAGGAAACAGACTGAGAAACCAGAGTAAAAGTTTCCCCTGCAACCCGTTCCCTATGTGCTACATGAACGAACGTCTCTCCACATGCTCAGTTCTGAGAGATAAGTGTGTGTGAAAGCCGTCCTTCACCTAGCTTGTTGGGAACACAAGGTTTCTTTTAAGTTACAAACTCCACTCCATACATATATAATGGGAGGTACTAGCTACAACTCGGTTTTACAGTGAAAACTGCAGGAACTTCAAACCGTCACTTGGAAACAGACTGAGAAACCAGAGTAAAAGTTTCCCCTGCAAACTTTTCCCTTTGTGCTAGATGAACGAACGTCTCTCCACATGCTCAGTTATGAGAAATAAGTGTGTGTGAAAGCCGTCCTTCATCTAGCTTGTTGGGAACACAAAGTTTCTTTTCACTTGCAACTCCACTCCATACATATATATGGGGAGGTACTAGCTCCAACACGGTTTTACAGTGAAAACTGCAGGAACTTCAAACCGGCCTAGAAAACAGACTGAGAAACCAGAGTAAAAGTTTCTCCTGCAACCCGTTCCCTTTGTGCTAGATGAAAGAACGTCTCTCCACATGCTCAGTTCTGAGAGATAAGTGTGTGTGAAAGCCGTCCTTCACCTAGCTTTTTGGGAATACATAGTTTCTTTTCAGTTGTAAACTCCACTCCACATATATATATGGGGTGCTACTATCTTCATCTCGGTTTTACATTGATAACTCAGGAACTTGAAAACGGCACTAGGAAACAGACTGAGAAAACAGAGAAAAAGCTTCTCCTGCAAACCGTACCCTTTGTGCTAGATGAACGAACGTCTCTCCACATGCTCAGTTCTGAGAGATAAGTGTGTGTGAAAGCCGTCCTTCACCTAGCTTGTTGGGAACACAAAGATTTTTTCACTTGCAAACACCACTCCATACATATATTTGGGGAGGTACGAGCTCCAACTCGGTTTTACAGTGAAAACTGAAGGAAATTGAAAACGGCACTAGGAAACAGACTGAGAAACCAGACTAAAAGTTTCTCCTGCAACCCTTTCCCTTTGTGCTAGATGAACGAAAGTCTCTCCACATGCTCATTTCTGAGAAATACGTGTGTGTGAAAGCCGCCCTTCATCTAGCTTGTTGGGAACACAAAGTTTCTTTTCACTTGCAAACTCCACTCCGTACATATATATGGGGAGGTACTAGCTCCAACTCGGTTTTGCAGTGAAAACTGCAGTAACTTCAAACCGTCACTAGGAAACAGACTGAGAAACCAGAGTAAAATTTTCCTGAAAAGCGTTCCCTTTGTGCTAGATGAACGAACGTCTATCCACATGCTCAGTTTTGAGAGATAAGTGTGTGTGAAAGCCGTCCTTCACCTAGCTTGTTGGGAACACATAGATTCTTTTCACTTGCAAACTCCACTCCATATATATATGTATGGGGAGTTTCGAGCTTCAACTCGGTTTTATAGTTAAAACTGCAGGAACTTCAAACCAGCACTAGGAAACAGACTGAGAGACCAGAGTAAAAGTTTCTCCTGCAACCCATTCCCTATATGCTAGATGAACGAACGTCTCTCCACATGCTCTGTTCTGAGAGATAAGTTTGTGTGAAAGCCGTCCTTCACCTAGGTTGTTGGGAAAACCAAGTTTCTTTTCAGTTGCAAACTCCACTCCATACATATATATGGGGATGTACGAGCTCCAACTCGGTTTTACAGTGAAAACTGCAGGAACTTCAAAACGGCACTAGGAAACAGACTGAGAAACCAGAATAAAACTTTCTCCTGCAAACCTTTCCCTTTGTGCTAGATGAGCGAATGTCTCTCCACATGCTCATTTCTGAGAAATACTTGTGTGTGAAAGCCGCACTTCATCTAGCTTGTTGGGAACACAAAGTTACTTTTCACTTGCAAACTCCACTCCATACATATATATGGGGAGGTACTAGCTCCAACTCGGTTTTGCAGTGAAAACTGCAGTAACTTCAAACCGTCACTAGGAAACAGACTGAGAAACCAGAGTAAAAGTTTCCTGAACCCGTTCCCTTTGTGCTAGATGAACGAACGTCTCTCCACACGCTTATTTCTGAGAGATAACTGTGAGTGAAAGCCGTCATTCACGTAGCTTGTTGGGAACACAAAGTTTCTATTCTTTTGCCAACTCCACTCCATACATATATATGGGGAGGTACAAGCTCCAACTCGTTTTTACAGTGAAAACTGCAGGAACGTCAAACCGGCACTCGGAAACACAATGAGAAACCAGAGAATAAATTTCCAATGCAACCCGTTCCCTTTGTGCTAGATGAACGAACGTCTCTCCACATGTTCAGTTCTGAGAGATAAGTGTGTGTGAAAGACGTCCTTCACGTTCCTTGTTGGGAAGACAAAGTTTTGTTTTACTTTCAAACTCCACTCCATACATATATATTGGGAGGTACGAGAGCCTACTCGGTTTTACAGTGAAAACTGCAGGAACTTCAAAACGGCACTAGGAAACAAACTTAGAATCCAGACTAAAATTTCTCCTGCAACCCTTTCCATTTGTGCTAGATGAAAGTACGTCTCTCCACATGCTCATTTCTGAGAAATACGTGTGTGTGAAAGCCGTCCTTCACCTAGCTTGTTGAGAACACAAAGTTTCTTTTCAGTTGCAAACTCCACTCCATACATATATATGGGGAGGTACTAGCTCCATCTCTGTTTTACAGTGTAAACTGCAGTAACTTCAAACCGTCACTAGGAAACAGACTGAGAAACCAGAGTAAAAGTTTCTCCTGAAATGCTTTCCCTTTGTGCTAGATGAACGAACGTCTCTCCACATGCTCAGTTCTGAGAGATAAGTGTGTGTGAAAGCCGTCCTTCACCTACCTTGTTGGGAACACAAAGTTTCTTTTCACTTGCAAATTCCACTCCATATATATGTATGGGGAGATTCGAGCTCCAACTCGGTTTTATAGTGAAAACTGCAGGAAGTTCAATCCTGCACTAGGAAACAGACTGAGAAACCAGAGTAAAAGTTGCTCCTGCATCCCGTTCCCTTTGTGCTAGATGAACGCACGTCTCTCCACACGCTTAGTTCTGAGAGAAAACTGTGAGTGAAAGCCGTCATTCACGTAGCTTGTTGGGAACACAAAGTTTCTATTCATTTGCCAACTACAATCCATACATATATATGGGGAGGTACAAGCTCCAACTCGTTTTTACAGTGAAAACTGCACGAACGTCAAACCGGCACTCGGAAAAAGAATGAGAAAACAGAGTATAAATTTCCAATGCAACCCGTTCCCTTTGTGCTAGATGAACGAACGTCTCTCCACATGCTCAGTTCTGAGAGATAAGTGTGTGTGAAAGCCTTCCTTCACCTAGCTTGTTGGGAACTCGAAGTTTGTTTTCAGTTGCAAACTCCAATCCATATATATCTATGGGTAGGTACTAGCTCCAACTCGGATTTACAGTGAAAACTGCAGGAAGTTCAAACCGGAACTAGGAAACAGACTGAGAAACCAGAGAAAAAATTTCTCCTGAAATGCTTCCCCTTTGTGCTAGATGAGCGAACGTCTCTCCACATGCTCAGGTCTGAGAGATAAGTGTGTGTGAAAGCCTTCCTTCACCTAGCTTGTTGGGAACACAAAGTTTCTTTTCAGTTGCAAACTCCACTCCATAAATATATATGGGGAGGTACTAGCTCCAACTCGGTTTTACAGTGATAACTGCAGGAACTTCAAACCGGCACTTGGAAACAGACTGAGAAACCAGAGTAAAAGTTTCACCTGCAAACCGTTCCATTTTTGCTAGATGAACGAATGTCTCTCCACATGCTCAATTCTGAGAGATAAGTGCCTGTGAAAGCCTTACTTCACCTAGCTTGTTGGGAACACAAAGTTTCTTTCACTTGCAAATTCCACTCCATATATATGTATGGGGAGGTTCGAGCTCCAAATCGGTTTTATAGTGAAAACTGCAGGAACTTCAATCCGGCACTAGGAAACAGACTGAGAAACCAGAGTAAAAGTTTCTCTTGCAAACCGTTCCCTATGTGCTAGATGAACGAACGTCTCTCCGCATGCTCTGTTCTGAGAGTTAAGTGTGTGTGAAAGCCGTCCTTCACCTAGCTTGTTGGGAACACAAAGTTTCCTTTCAGTTGCCAACTCCACTCCATACATATATATGGGGAGGTACTAGCTCCAACTCGGTTTTACAGTGAAAACTGCAGGAACTTCAACCCGGCACTAGGAAACAGACTGAGAAACCAGAGTAAAAGTTTGAACTGCAACCCGTTCCCTTGGTGCTAGATGAACGAACGTCTCTCCACATGTTCAGTTCTGAGAGATAAGTGAGTGTGAAAGCCGTCCTTCAAATAGCTTGTTGGGAACACAAAGTTTCTTTTCAGTTGCAAACTCCACTCCATACATATATATGGGAAGGTACTATCCCCAACTCGGATTTACAGAGAAAACGGCAGGAACTTCAAACCGGCACTAGGAAACAGACTGAGAAACCAGAGTAAAAGTTTCTCCTGCAACCCGTTACATTTGTGCTAGATGAACGAACGTCTCTCCACATGCTCAGTACTGAGAGATTAGTGTGTGTGTAGCCGTCCTTCACCTAGCTTGTTGGGAACACAATGTTTCTTCTCAGTTGCAAACTCCACTCCTTACATATATATGGGGAGGTACTAGCTCCAACTCGGTTTTACAGTGAAAACTGAAGGAACTTCAAACAGGCACTAGGAAACAGACTGAGAAATGAGAGAAAAAGATTCCCCTGCAACCCGTTAGCTTTGTGTTAGATGAACGAAAGTCTCTCCACATGCTCAGTTCTGACAGATAATTGTGTGTGAATGCCGTCCTTCACATAGCTTGTTCGAAACACAAAGTTTCTTTTCAGTTGAAAACTCCAATCCATACATATATATGGGTAGGTACTAGCTCCAACTCTGTTTTAGAGTGAAAACTGCAGGAACATCAAACCAGCACTAGGAAACAGACTGAGAAACCAGAGTAAAAGTTTCTCCTACAAACCTTTCACTTTGTGCTAGATGAACGAACGTCACTCCACATGCTCAGTTCTGAGAGAGAAGTGTGTGTGAAAGCCGTCCTTCACCTAGCTTGTTGGGAACACAAAGTTTCCTTTCAGTTGCCAACTCCACTCCATACATATATATGGGGAGGTACTAGCTCCAACTCGGTTTTGCAGTGAAAACTGCCGTAACTTCAAACCGGCACTAGGAAACAGACTGAGAGACCAGAGTAAAAGTTTCTCCTGAAATGCTTTCCCTTTGTGCTAGATGAACGAACGTCTCTCCACATGCTCAGTTCTGAGAGATAAGTGTGTGTGAAAGCCGTCCTTCACCTACCTTGTTGGGAACACAAAGTTTCTTTTCACTTGCAAATTCCACTCCATATATATGTATGGGGAGATTCGAGCTCCAACTCGGTTTTATAGTGAAAACTGCAGGAACTTCAATCCTGCACTTGGAAACAGACTGAGAAACCAGAGTAAAGTTGCTCCTGCATCCCGTTCCCTTTGTGCTAGATGAACGCACGTCTCTCCACACGCTTAGTTCTGAGAGAAAAATGTGAGTGAAAGCCGTCATTCACGTAGCTTGTTGGGAACACAAAGTTTCTATTCATTTGCCAACTACAATCCATACATATATATGGGGAGGTACAAGCTCCAACTCGTTTTTACAGTGAAAACTGCACGAACGTCAAACCGGCACTCGGAAAAAGAATGAGAAAACAGAGTATAAATTTCCAATGCAACCCGTTCCCTTTGTGCTAGATGAACGAACGTCTCTCCACATGCTCAGTTCTGAGAGATAAGTGTGTGTGAAAGCCTTCCTTCACCTAGCTTGTTGGGAACTCGAAGTTTGTTTTCAGTTGCAAACTCCAATCCATATATATCTATGGGTAGGTACTAGCTCCAACTCGGATTTACAGTGAAAACTGCAGGAAGTTCAAACCGGAACTAGGAAACAGACTGAGAAACCAGAGAAAAATTTCTCCTGAAATGCTTCCCCTTTGTGCTAGATGAGCGAACGTCTCTCCACATGCTCAGGTCTGAGAGATAAGTGTGTGTGAAAGCCTTCCTTCACCTAGCTTGTTGGGAACACAAAGTTTCTTTTCAGTTGCAAACTCCACTCCATAAATATATATGGGGAGGTACTAGCTCCAACTCGGTTTTACAGTGATAACTGCAGGAACTTCAAACCGGCACTTGGAAACAGACTGAGAAACCAGAGTAAAAGTTTCACCTGCAAACCGTTCCATTTTTGCTAGATGAACGAATGTCTCTCCACATGCTCAATTCTGAGAGATAAGTGCGTGTGAAAGCCTTACTTCACCTAGCTTGTTGGGAACACAAAGTTTCTTTCACTTGCAAATTCCACTCCATATATATGTATGGGGAGGTTCGAGCTCCAAATCGGTTTTATAGTGAAAACTGCAGGAACTTCAATCCGGCACTAGGAAACAGACTGAGAAACCAGAGTAAAAGTTTCTCTTGCAAACCGTTCCCTATGTGCTAGATGAACGAACGTCTCTCCGCATGCTCTGTTCTGAGAGTTAAGTGTGTGTGAAAGCCGTCCTTCACCTAGCTTGTTGGGAACACAAAGTTTCCTTTCAGTTGCCAACTCCACTCCATACATATATATGGGGAGGTACTAGCTCCAACTCGGTTTTACAGTGAAAACTGCAGGAACTTCAACCCGGCACTAGGAAACAGACTGAGAAACCAGAGTAAAAGTTTGAACTGCAACCCGTTCCCTTGGGGCTAGATGAACGAACGTCTCTCCACATGTTCAGTTCTGAGAGATAAGTGAGTGTGAAAGCCGTCCTTCAAATAGCTTGTTGGGAACACAAAGTTTCTTTTCAGTTGCAAACTCCACTCCATACATATATATGGGAAGGTACTATCCCCAACTCGGATTTACAGAGAAAACGGCAGGAACTTCAAACCGGCACTAGGAAACAGACTGAGAAACCAGAGTAAAAGTTTCTCCTGCAACCCGTTACATTTGTGCTAGATGAACGAACGTCTCTCCACATGCTCAGTACTGAGAGATTAGTGTGTGTGTAGCCGTCCTTCACCTAGCTTGTTGGGAACACAATGTTTCTTCTCAGTTGCAAACTCCACTCCTTACATATATATGGGGAGGTACTAGCTCCAACTCGGTTTTACAGTGAAAACTGAAGGAACTTCAAACAGGCACTAGGAAACAGACTGAGAAATGAGAGAAAAAGATTCCCCTGCAACCCGTTAGCTTTGTGTTAGATGAACGAAAGTCTCTCCACATGCTCAGTTCTGACAGATAATTGTGTGTGAATGCCGTCCTTCACATAGCTTGTTCGAAACACAAAGTTTCTTTTCAGTTGAAAACTCCAATCCATACATATATATGGGTAGGTACTAGCTCCAACTCTGTTTTAGAGTGAAAACTGCAGGAACATCAAACCAGCACTAGGAAACAGACTGAGAAACCAGAGTAAAAGTTTCTCCTACAAACCTTTCACTTTGTGCTAGATGAACGAACGTCACTCCACATGCTCAGTTCTGAGAGAGAAGTGTGTGTGAAAGCCGTCCTTCACCTAGCTTGTTGGGAACACAAAGTTTCCTTTCAGTTGCCAACTCCACTCCATACATATATATGGGGAGGTACTAGCTCCAACTCGGTTTTGCAGTGAAAACTGCCGTAACTTCAAACCGGCACTAGGAAACAGACTGAGAGACCAGAGTAAAAGTTTCTCCTGAAATGCTTTCCCTTTGTGCTAGATGAACGAACGTCTCTCCACATGCTCAGTTCTGAGAGATAAGTGTGTGTGAAAGCCGTCCTTCACCTACCTTGTTGGGAACACAAAGTTTCTTTTCACTTGCAAATTCCACTCCATATATATGTATGGGGAGATTCGAGCTCCAACTCTGTTTTATAGTGAAAACTGCAGGAACTTCAATCCTGCACTAGGAACCAGACTGAGAAACCAGAGTAAAAGTTGCTCCTGCATCCCGTTCCCTTTGTGCTAGATGAACGCACGTCTCTCCACACGCTTAGTTCTGAGAGAAAACTGTGAGTGAAAGCCGTCATTCACGTAGCTTGTTGGGAACACAAAGTTTCTATTCATTTGCCAACTACAATCCATACATATATATGGGGAGGTACAAGCTCCAACTCGTTTTTACAGTGAAAACTGCACGAACGTCAAACCGGCACTCGGAAAAAGAATGAGAAAACAGAGTATAAATTTCCAATGCAACCCGTTCCCTTTGTGCTAGATGAACGAACGTCTCTCCACAGGCTCAGTTCTGAGAGATAAGTGTGTGTGAAAGCCTTCCTTCACCTAGCTTGTTGGGAACTCGAAGTTTGTTTTCAGTTGCAAACTCCAATCCATATATATCTATGGGTAGGTACTAGCTCCAACTCGGATTTACAGTGAAAACTGCAGGAAGTTCAAACCGGAACTAGGAAACAGACTGAGAAACCAGAGAAAAAATTTCTCCTGAAATGCTTCCCCTTTGTGCTAGATGAGCGAACGTCTCTCCACATGCTCAGGTCTGAGAGATAAGTGTGTGTGAAAGCCTTCCTTCACCTAGCTTGTTGGGAACACAAAGTTTCTTTTCAGTTGCAAACTCCACTCCATAAATATATATGGGGAGGTACTAGCTCCAACTCGGTTTTACAGTGATAACTGCAGGAACTTCAAACCGGCACTTGGAAACAGACTGAGAAACCAGAGTAAAAGTTTCACCTGCAAACCGTTCCATTTTTGCTAGATGAACGAATGTCTCTCCACATGCTCAATTCTGAGAGATAAGTGCCTGTGAAAGCCTTACTTCACCTAGCTTGTTGGGAACACAAAGTTTCTTTCACTTGCAAATTCCACTCCATATATATGTATGGGGAGGTTCGAGCTCCAAATCGGTTTTATAGTGAAAACTGCAGGAACTTCAATCCGGCACTAGGAAACAGACTGAGAAACCAGAGTAAAAGTTTCTCTTGCAAACCGTTCCCTATGTGCTAGATGAACGAACGTCTCTCCGCATGCTCTGTTCTGAGAGTTAAGTGTGTGTGAAAGCCGTCCTTCACCTAGCTTGTTGGGAACACAAAGTTTCCTTTCAGTTGCCAACTCCACTCCATACATATATATGGGGAGGTACTAGCTCCAACTCGGTTTTACAGTGAAAACTGCAGGAACTTCAACCCGGCACTAGGAAACAGACTGAGAAACCAGAGTAAAAGTTTGAACTGCAACCCGTTCCCTTGGTGCTAGATGAACGAACGTCTCTCCACATGTTCAGTTCTGAGAGATAAGTGAGTGTGAAAGCCGTCCTTCAAATAGCTTGTTGGGAACACAAAGTTTCTTTTCAGTTGCAAACTCCACTCCATACATATATATGGGAAGGTACTATCCCCAACTCGGATTTACAGAGAAAACGGCAGGAACTTCAAACCGGCACTAGGAAACAGACTGAGAAACCAGAGTAAAAGTTTCTCCTGCAACCCGTTACATTTGTGCTAGATGAACGAACGTCTCTCCACATGCTCAGTACTGAGAGATTAGTGTGTGTGTAGCCGTCCTTCACCTAGCTTGTTGGGAACACAATGTTTCTTCTCAGTTGCAAACTCCACTCCTTACATATATATGGGGAGGTACTAGCTCCAACTCGGTTTTACAGTGAAAACTGAAGGAACTTCAAACAGGCACTAGGAAACAGACTGAGAAATGAGAGAAAAAGATTCCCCTGCAACCCGTTAGCTTTGTGTTAGATGAACGAAAGTCTCTCCACATGCTCAGTTCTGACAGATAATTGTGTGTGAATGCCGTCCTTCACATAGCTTGTTCGAAACACAAAGTTTCTTTTCAGTTGAAAACTCCAATCCATACATATATATGGGTAGGTACTAGCTCCAACTCTGTTTTAGAGTGAAAACTGCAGGAACATCAAACCAGCACTAGGAAACAGACTGAGAAACCAGAGTAAAAGTTTCTCCTACAAACCTTTCACTTTGTGCTAGATGAACGAACTTCACTCCACATGCTCAGTTCTGAGAGAGAAGTGTGTGTGAAAGCCGTCCTTCACCTAGCTTGCTGGGAACACAAAGTTTCCTTTCAGTTGCCAACTCCACTCCATACATATATATGGGGAGGTACTAGCTCCAACTCGGTTTTGCAGTGAAAACTGCCGTAACTTCAAACCGGCACTAGGAAACAGACTGAGAGACCAGAGTAAAAGTTACTCCTGCAACCCGTTCCCTATGTGCTAGATGAACGAACGTCTCTCCACATGCTCATTTCTGAGAGATAAGTGTGTTTGAAAGCCGTCCTTCACCTAGCTTGTTGGGAACACAAAGTTTCTTTTCAGTTGCAAACTCCTCTCCACACATATATATGGGGTGCTAGTATATTCATCTCGGTATTACATTGATAACTCATGAACTTGAAACCGGCACTAGGAAACAGACTGAGAAACCAGAGGAAAAGTTTCTCCTGCAAACCGTTCCCTTTGTGCTAGATGAACGAACGTCTCTACACATGCTCAGTTCTGAGAGATAAGTGTGTGTGTTAAAGCCGTCCTTCACCAAGCTTGTTGGGAACACTATGTTTCTTTTCAGTTGCCAACTCCACTCCATACATATTTATGTGGAGGTACTAGCTCCAACTAGGTTTTACAGTAAAAATTGCAGGAAATTCAAACCGTCACTAGGAAACAGACTGAGAAACCAGAGTAAACGTTTCTCATGCAACACGTTCCCTTTGTGCTAGATGAACGAACGTCTCTCAACATGCTCACTTCTGAGAGATAAGTGTGTGTGAAAGCCGTCTTTCACCTAGCTTGTTGGGAAAACAAAGTTTTTTTCACTTGCAAACTCCACTCCATACATATATTTGGGGAGGTACGAGCTCCAACTCGGTTTTACAGTGAAAACTGAAGGAAATTCAAAACGGCATTAGGAAACAGACTGAGAAACCAGACTAAAAGTTTATCCTGCAACACTTTCCCTTTGTGCTAGATGAACGACAGTCTCTCCACATGCTCATTTCTGAGAAATACGTGTGTTTGAAAGCCGCCCTTCATCCAGCTTGTTGGGAACACAAAGTTTCTTTTCACTTGCAAACTCCATTCCATACATATATATGTGGAGGTACTAGCTCCAACTCGGTTTTGCAGTGAAAACTGCAGTAAATTCAAACCGTCACTAGGAAACAGACTGAGAAACCAGAGTAAAATTTTCCTGAAAAGCGTTCCCTTTGTGCTAGATGAACGAACGTCTCTCCACATGCTCAGTTTTGAGAGATAAGTGTGTGTGAAAGCCGTCCTTCACCTAGCTTGTTGGGAACACAAAGTTTCTTTTCACTTGCAAACTCCACTCCATATATATGTATGGGGAGGTTCGAGCTCCAACTCGGTTTTATAGTGAAAACTGCAGGAACTTCAAACCGGCACTAGGAAACAGACTGAGAGACCAGAGAAAAAGTTTCCCCTGCAAACTTTTCCCTTTGTGCTAGATGAACGAACGTCTCTCCACATGCTCAGTTATGAGAAATAAGTGTGTGTGAAAGCCGTCCTTCATCTAGCTTGTTGGGAACACAAAGTTTCTTTTCACTTGCAACTCCACTCCATACATATATATGGGGAGGTACTAGCTCCAACACGGTTTTACAGTGAAAACTGCAGGAACTTCAAACCGGCCTAGAAAACAGACTGAGAAACCAGAGTAAAAGTTTCTCCTGCAACCCGTTCCCTTTGTGCTAGATGAAAGAACGTCTCTCCACATGCTCAGTTCTGAGAGATAAGTGTGTGTGAAAGCCGTCCTTCACCTAGCTTTTTGGGAACACATAGTTTCTTTTCAGTTGTAAACTCCACTCCACATATATATATGGGGTGCTACTATCTTCATCTCGGTTTTACATTGATAACTCAGGAACTTGAAAACGGCACTAGGAAACAGACTGAGAAAACAGAGAAAAAGCTTCTCCTGCAAACCGTACCCTTTGTGCTAGATGAACGAACGTCTCTCCACATGCTCAGTTCTGAGAGATAAGTGTGTGTGAAAGCCGTCCTTCACCTAGCTTGTTGGGAACACAAAGATTTTTTCACTTGCAAACACCACTCCATACATATATTTGGGGAGGTACGAGCTCCAACTCGGTTTTACAGTGAAAACTGAAGGAAATTGAAAACGGCACTAGGAAACAGACTGAGAAACCAGACTAAAAGTTTCTCCTGCAACCCTTTCCCTTTGTGCTAGATGAACGAAAGTCTCTCCACATGCTCATTTCTGAGAAATACGTGTGTGTGAAAGCCGCCCTTCATCTAGCTTGTTGGGAACACAAAGTTTCTTTTCACTTGCAAACTCCACTCCGTACATATATATGGGGAGGTACTAGCTCCAACTCGGTTTTGCAGTGAAAACTGCAGTAACTTCAAACCGTCACTAGGAAACAGACTGAGAAACCAGAGTAAAATTTTCCTGAAAAGCGTTCCCTTTGTGCTAGATGAACGAACGTCTATCCACATGCTCAGTTTTGAGAGATAAGTGTGTGTGAAAGCCGTCCTTCACCTAGCTTGTTGGGAACACATAGATTCTTTTCACTTGCAAACTCCACTCCATATATATATGTATGGGGAGTTTCGAGCTTCAACTCGGTTTTATAGTTAAAACTGCAGGAACTTCAAACCAGCACTAGGAAACAGACTGAGAGACCAGAGTAAAAGTTTCTCCTGCAACCCATTCCCTATATGCTAGATGAACGAACGTCTCTCCACATGCTCTGTTCTGAGAGATAAGTTTGTGTGAAAGCCGTCCTTCACCTAGGTTGTTGGGAAAACCAAGTTTCTTTTCAGTTGCAAACTCCACTCCATACATATATATGTGGATGTACGAGCTCCAACTCGGTTTTACAGTGAAATCTGCAGGAACTTCAAAACGGCACTAGGAAACAGACTGAGAAACCAGAATAAAACTTTCTCCTGCAAACCTTTCCCTTTGTGCTAGATGAGCGAATGTCTCTCCACATGCTCATTTCTGAGAAATACTTGTGTGTGAAAGCCGCACTTCATCTAGCTTGTTGGGAACACAAAGTTACTTTTCACTTGCAAACTCCACTCCATACATATATGTGGGGAGGTACTAGCTCCAACTCGGTTTTGCAGTGAAAACTGCAGTAACTTCAAACCGTCACTAGGAAACAGACTGAGAAACCAGAGTAAAAGTTTCCTGAACCCGTTCCCTTTGTGCTAGATGAACGAACGTCTCTCCACACGCTTATTTCTGAGAGATAACTGTGAGTGAAAGCCGTCATTCACGTAGCTTGTTGGGAACACAAAGTTTCTATTCTTTTGCCAACTCCAATCCATACATATATATGGGGAGGTACAAGCTCCAACTCGTTTTTACAGTGAAAACTGCAGGAACGTCAAACCGGCACTCGGAAACACAATGAGAAACCAGAGAATAAATTTCCAATGCAACCCGTTACCTTTGTGCTAGATGAACGAACGTCTCTCCACATGTTCAGTTCTGAGAGATAAGTGTGTGTGAAAGACGTCCTTCACGTTCCTTGTTGGGAAGACAAAGTTTTTTTTTACTTTCAAACTCCACTCCATACATATATATTGGGAGGTACGAGAGCCTACTCGGTTTTAACGTGAAAACTGCAGGAACTTCAAAACGGCACTAGGAAACAAACTTAGAATCCAGACTAAAATTTCTCCTGCAACCCTTTCCATTTGTGCTAGATGAAAGTACGTCTCTCCACATGCTCATTTCTGAGAAATACGTGTGTGTGAAAGCCGTCCTTCACCTAGCTTGTTGAGAACACAAAGTTTCTTTTCAGTTGCAAACTCCACTCCATACATATATATGGGGAGGTACTAGCTCCATCTCTGTTTTACAGTGATAACTGCAGTAACTTCAAACCGTCACTAGGAAACAGACTGAGAAACCAGAGTAAAAGTTTCTCCTGAAATGCTTTCCCTTTGTGCTAGATGAACGAACGTCTCTCCACATGCTCAGTTCTGAGAGATAAGTGTGTGTGAAAGCCGTCCTTCACCTACCTTGTTGGGAACACAAAGTTTCTTTTCACTTGCAAATTCCACTCCATATATATGTATGGGGAGATTCGAGCTCCAACTCGGTTTTATAGTGAAAACTGCAGGAAGTTCAATCCTGCACTAGGAAACAGACTGAGAAACCAGAGTAAAAGTTGCTCCTGCATCCCGTTCCCTTTGTGCTAGATGAACGCACGTCTCTCCACACGCTTAGTTCTGAGAGAAAACTGTGAGTGAAAGCCGTCATTCACGTAGCTTGTTGGGAACACAAAGTTTCTATTCATTTGCCAACTACAATCCATACATATATATGGGGAGGTACAAGCTCCAACTCGTTTTTACAGTGAAAACTGCACGAACGTCAAACCGGCACTCGGAAAAAGAATGAGAAAACAGAGTATAAATTTCCAATGCAACCCGTTCCCTTTGTGCTAGATGAACGAACGTCTCTCCACATGCTCAGTTCTGAGAGATAAGTGTGTGTGAAAGCCTTCCTTCACCTAGCTTGTTGGGAACTCGAAGTTTGTTTTCAGTTGCAAACTCCAATCCATATATATCTATGGGTAGGTACTAGCTCCAACTCGGATTTACAGTGAAAACTGCACGAAGTTCAAACCGGAACTAGGAAACAGACTGAGAAACCAGAGAAAAAATTTCTCCTGAAATGCTTCCCCTTTGTGCTAGATGAGCGAACGTCTCTCCACATGCTCAGGTCTGAGAGATAAGTGTGTGTGAAAGCCTTCCTTCACCTAGCTTGTTGGGAACACAAAGTTTCTTTTCAGTTGCAAACTCCACTCCATAAATATATATGGGGAGGTACTAGCTCCAACTCGATTTTACAGTGAAAACTGCAGGAACTTCAAACCGGCACTTGGAAACAGACTGAGAAACCAGAGTAAAAGTTTCACCTGCAAACCGTTCCATTTTTGCTAGATGAACGAATGTCTCTCCACATGCTCAATTCTGAGAGATAAGTGCGTGTGAAAGCCTTACTTCACCTAGCTTGTTGGGAACACAAAGTTTCTTTCACTTGCAAATTCCACTCCATATATATGTATGGGGAGGTTCGAGCTCCAAATCGGTTTTATAGTGAAAACTGCAGGAACTTCAATCCGGCACTAGGAAACAGACTGAGAATCCAGAGTAAAAGTTTCTCTTGCAAACCGTTCCCTATGTGCTAGATGAACGAAAGTCTCTCCGCATGCTCTGTTCTGAGAGTTAAGTGTGTGTGAAAGCCGTCCTTCACCTAGCTTGTTGGGAACACAAAGTTTCCTTTCAGTTGCCAACTCCACTCCATACATATATATGGGGAGGTACTAGCTCCAACTCGGTTTTACAGTGAAAACTGCAGGAACTTCAACCCGGCACTAGGAAACAGACTGAGAAACCAGAGTAAAAGTTTGAACTGCAACCCGTTCCCTTGGTGCTAGATGAACGAACGTCTCTCCACATGTTCAGTTCTGAGAGATAAGTGAGTGTGAAAGCCGTCCTTCAAATAGCTTGTTGGGAACACAAAGTTTCTTTTCAGTTGCAAACTCCACTCCATACATATATATGGGATGGTACTATCCCCAACTCGGATTTACAGAGAAAACGGCAGGAACTTCAAACCGGCACTAGGAAACAGACTGAGAAACCAGAGTAAAAGTTTCTCCTGCAACCCGTTACATTTGTGCTAGATGAACGAACGTCTCTCCACATGCTCAGTACTGAGAGATTAGTGTGTGTGTAGCCGTCCTTCACCTAGCTTGTTGGGAACACAATGTTTCTTCTCAGTTGCAAACTCCACTCCTTACATATATATGGGGAGGTACTAGCTCCAACTCGGTTTTACAGTGAAAACTGAAGGAACTTCAAACAGGCACTAGGAAACAGACTGAGAAATGAGAGAAAAAGATTCCCCTGCAACCCGTTAGCTTTGTGTTAGATGAACGAAAGTCTCTCCACATGCTCAGTTCTGACAGATAATTGTGTGTGAATGCCGTCCTTCACATAGCTTGTTCGAAACACAAAGTTTCTTTTCAGTTGAAAACTCCAATCCATACATATATATGGGTAGGTACTAGCTCCAACTCTGTTTTAGAGTGAAAACTGCAGGAACATCAAACCAGCACTAGGAAACAGACTGAGAAACCAGAGTAAAAGTTTCTCCTACAAACCTTTCACTTTGTGCTAGATGAACGAACTTCACTCCACATGCTCAGTTCTGAGAGAGAAGTGTGTGTGAAAGCCGTCCTTCACCTAGCTTGTTGGGAACACAAAGTTTCCTTTCAGTTGCCAACTCCACTCCATACATATATATGGGGAGGTACTAGCTCCAACTCGGTTTTACAGTGAAAACTGCAAGAAATTCAACCCGGCACTAGGAAACAAACTGAGAATCCAGAGTAAAATTTTCTCTTGCAACCCGTTCCTTTGTGCTAGATGAACGAAGTTCTCTCCACGTGCTCAGTTCTGAGAGATAAGTGTGTGTGAAAGCCTTCCTTCAACTAGCTTGTTGGAAACACAAAGTTTCTTTTCACTTGCAAATTCCACTCCATACATATATATGGGGAGGTACTAGCTCCAACTACGTTTTACAGTGAAAACTGCAGGAATATCAAACAGGCACTAGGAAACAGACTGAGAAACCAGAGTAAAAGTTTCTCCTGCAAACCGTTCCATTTTTGCTAGATGAAC
The DNA here is from genome assembly GCF_048773025.1 of Camelus bactrianus. NCBI lineage: Eukaryota > Metazoa > Chordata > Mammalia > Artiodactyla > Camelidae > Camelus > Camelus bactrianus. Next base: position 42,440,746 of record NC_133558.1, read on the forward strand.
GAATGTCTCTCCACATGCTCAGTTCTGAGAGATAAGTGCGTGTGAAAGCCGTTCTTCACCTAGCTTGTTGGGAACACAAAGTTTCTTTTCAGTTACAAACTCCACTCCATACATATATATGGGGAGGTACTAGCTCCAACTCTGATTTACAGTGAAAACGGCAGGAACTTCAAACCGGCACTAGGAAACAGAATGAGAAACCAGAGTAAAAGTTTCTCCTTCAACCCGTTCCCTTTGTGCTAGATGAACGAACGTCTCTCCACATGCCCAGTTCTGAGAGATAAGTGCGTGTGAAAGCCGTTCTTCACCTAGCTTGTTGGGAACACAGTTTCTTTTCAGTTGCAAACTCCACTCCATACATATATATGGGGAGGTACAAGCTCCAACTCGGTTTTACAGTGAAAACTGCAGGAACTTCAAACCGGCAGTAGGAAACAGACTGAGAAACCAGAGTAAAAGTTTCTCCTGCAAACCGTTCCTTTTGTGCTAGATGAACGAACGTCTCTACACATGCTCAGTTCTGAGAAATAAGTGTTTGTGAAAGCCGTCCTTCACCTAGCTTGTTGGGAACACAAAGTTTCTTTTCAGTTGCAAACTCCACTCCATAAATATATATGGGGAGGTACTAGCTCCAACTCGGTTTTACAGTGATAACTGCAGGAACTTCAAACCGGCACTTGGAAACAGACTGAGAAACCAGAGTAAAAGTTTCACCTGCAAACCGTTCCATTTTTGCTAGATGAACGAATGTCTCTCCACATGCTCAGTTCTGAGAGATAAGTGCGTGTGAAAGCCGTTCTTCACCTAGCTTGTTGGGAACACAAAATTTCTTTTCAGTGGCAAACTCCACTCCATACATTTATATGGGGAGGTACTAGCTCCAACTCGGTTTTACAGTGAAAACTGCAGGAACTTCAAACCGGCAGTAGGAAACAGAGTGAGAAACCAGAGTAAAAGTTTCTCCTGCAAACCGTTCCTTTTGTGCTAGATGAACGAACGTCTCTACACATGCTCTGTTCTGAGAAATAAGTGTTTGTGAAAGCCGACCTTCACCTAGCTTGTTGGGAACACAAAGATTCTTTTCAGTTGCAAACTCCACTCCATAAATATATATGGGGAGGTACTAGCTCCAACTCGGTTTTACAGTGATAACTGCAGGAACTTCAAACCGGCACTTGGAAACAGACTGAGAAACCAGATTAAAAGTTTCTCCTGCAAACCTTTCCCTTTGTGCTAGATGAACGAAAGTCTCTCCACATGCTCATTTCTGAGAAATACGTGTGTGTGAAAGCCGCCCTTCATCTAGCTTGTTGGGAACACAAAGTTTCTTTTCACTTGCAAACTCCACTCCATATATATGTATGGGGAGGTTCGAGCTCCAACTCGGTTTTATAGTGAAAACTGCAGGAACTTCAAACCGGCACTAGGAAACAGACTGAGAAACCAGAGTAAAAGTTTCCCCTGCAACACGTTCCCTATGTGCTAGATGAACGAACGTCTCTCCACATGCTCAGTTCTGAGAGATAAGTGTGTGTGAAAGCCGTCCTTCACCTAGCTTGTTGGGAACACAAAGTTTCTTTTCAGTTGCAAATTCCACTCCACACATATATATGGGGTGCTACTATCTTCATCTCGGTTTTACATTGATAACTCAGGAACTTGAAACCGGCACTAGGAAACAGACTGAGAAACCAGAGAAAAAGTTTCTCCTGCAAACCGTTCCCTTTGTGCTAGGTGAACGAACGTCTCTCCACATGCTCAGTTCTGAGAGATATGTGTGTGTGAAAGCCGTCCTTCACCTAGCTTGTTGGAAACACTAAGTTTCTTTTCAGTTGCCAACTCCACTCCATATATATTTATGGGGAGGTACTAGCTCCAACTCGTTTTTACAGTAAAAATTGCAGGAACTTCAAACCGTCACTAGGAAACAGACTGAGAATCCAGAATAAACGTTTCTCCTGCAACACGTTCCCTTTGTGCTAGATGAACGAACGCCTCTCCACATGCTCAGTTCTGAGAGAAAAGTGTGTGTGAAAGCCGTCCTTCACCTAGCTTGTTGGGAACACAAGGATTCTTTTAAGTTACAAACTCCACTCCATACATATATAATGGGAGGTACTAGCTACAACTCGGTTTTACAGTGAAAACTGCAGGAACTTCAAACCGTCACTTGGAAACAGACTGAGAAACCAGAGTAAAAGTTTCCCCTGCAAACTTTTCCCTTTGTGCTAGATGAACGAACGTCTCTCCACATGCTCAGTTATGAGAAATAAGTGTGTGTGAAAGCCGTCCTTCATCTAGCTTGTTGGGAACACAAAGTTTCTTTTCACTTGCAACTCCACTCCATACATATATATGGGGAGGTACTAGCTCCAACACGGTTTTACAGTGAAAACTGCAGGAACTTCAAACCGGCCTAGAAAACAGACTGAGAAACCAGAGTAAAAGTTTCTCCTGCAACCCGTTCCCTTTGTGCTAGATGAAAGAACGTCTCTCCACATGCTCAGTTCTGAGAGATAAGTGTGTGTGAAAGCCGTCCTTCACCTAGCTTTTTGGGAACACATAGTTTCTTTTCAGTTGTAAACTCCACTCCACATATATATATGGGGTGCTACTATCTTCATCTCGGTTTTACATTGATAACTCAGGAACTTGAAAACGGCACTAGGAAACAGACTGAGAAAACAGAGAAAAAGCTTCTCCTGCAAACCGTACCCTTTGTGCTAGATGAACGAACGTCTCTCCACATGCTCAGTTCTGAGAGATAAGTGTGTGTGAAAGCCGTCCTTCACCTAGCTTGTTGGGAACACAAAGATTTTTTCACTTGCAAACACCACTCCATACATATATTTGGGGAGGTACGAGCTCCAACTCGGTTTTACAGTGAAAACTGAAGGAAATTCAAAACGGCACTAGGAAACAGACTGAGAAACCAGACTAAAAGTTTCTCCTGCAACCCTTTCCCTTTGTGCTAGATGAACGAAAGTCTCTCCACATGCTCATTTCTGAGAAATACGTGTGTGTGAAAGCCGCCCTTCATCTAGCTTGTTGGGAACACAAAGTTTCTTTTCACTTGCAAACTCCACTCCGTACATATATATGGGGAGGTACTAGCTCCAACTCGGTTTTGCAGTGAAAACTGCAGTAACTTCAAACCGTCACTAGGAAACAGACTGAGAAACCAGAGTAAAATTTTCCTGAAAAGCGTTCCCTTTGTGCTAGATGAACGAACGTCTATCCACATGCTCAGTTTTGAGAGATAAGTGTGTGTGAATGCCGTCCTTCACCTAGCTTGTTGGGAACACATAGATTCTTTTCACTTGCAAACTCCACTCCATATATATATGTATGGGGAGTTTCGAGCTTCAACTCGGTTTTATAGTTAAAACTGCAGGAACTTCAAACCAGCACTAGGAAACAGACTGAGAGACCAGAGTAAAAGTTTCTCCTGCAACCCATTCCCTATATGCTAGATGAACGAACGTCTCTCCACATGCTCTGTTCTGAGAGATAAGTTTGTGTGAAAGCCGTCCTTCACCTAGGTTGTTGGGAAAACCAAGTTTCTTTTCAGTTGCAAACTCCACTCCATACATATATATGGGGATGTACGAGCTCCAACTCGGTTTTACAGTGAAATCTGCAGGAACTTCAAAACGGCACTAGGAAACAGACTGAGAAACCAGAATAAAACTTTCTCCTGCAAACCTTTCCCTTTGTGCTAGATGAGCGAATGTCTCTCCACATGCTCATTTCTGAGAAATACTTGTGTGTGAAAGCCGCACTTCATCTAGCTTGTTGGGAACACAAAGTTACTTTTCACTTGCAAACTCCACTCCATACATATATGTGGGGAGGTACTAGCTCCAACTCGGTTTTGCAGTGAAAACTGCAGTAACTTCAAACCGTCACTAGGAAACAGACTGAGAAACCAGAGTAAAAGTTTCCTGAACCCGTTCCCTTTGTGCTAGATGAACGAACGTCTCTCCACACGCTTATTTCTGAGAGATAACTGTGAGTGAAAGCCGTCATTCACGTAGCTTGTTGGGAACACAAAGTTTCTATTCTTTTGCCAACTCCAATCCATACATATATATGGGGAGGTACAAGCTCCAACTCGTTTTTACAGTGAAAACTGCAGGAACGTCAAACCGGCACTCGGAAACACAATGAGAAACCAGAGAATAAATTTCCAATGCAACCCGTTACCTTTGTGCTAGATGAACGAACGTCTCTCCACATGTTCAGTTCTGAGAGATAAGTGTGTGTGAAAGACGTCCTTCACGTTCCTTGTTGGGAAGACAAAGTTTTTTTTTACTTTCAAACTCCACTCCATACATATATATTGGGAGGTACGAGAGCCTACTCGGTTTTAACGTGAAAACTGCAGGAACTTCAAAACGGCACTAGGAAACAAACTTAGAATCCAGACTAAAATTTCTCCTGCAACCCTTTCCATTTGTGCTAGATGAAAGTACGTCTCTCCACATGCTCATTTCTGAGAAATACGTGTGTGTGAAAGCCGTCCTTCACCTAGCTTGTTGAGAACACAAAGTTTCTTTTCAGTTGCAAACTCCACTCCATACATATATATGGGGAGGTACTAGCTCCATCTCTGTTTTACAGTGATAACTGCAGTAACTTCAAACCGTCACTAGGAAACAGACTGAGAAACCAGAGTAAAAGTTTCTCCTGAAATGCTTTCCCTTTGTGCTAGATGAACGAACGTCTCTCCACATGCTCAGTTCTGAGAGATAAGTGTGTGTGAAAGCCGTCCTTCACCTACCTTGTTGGGAACACAAAGTTTCTTTTCACTTGCAAATTCCACTCCATATATATGTATGGGGAGATTCGAGCTCCAACTCGGTTTTATAGTGAAAACTGCAGGAAGTTCAATCCTGCACTAGGAAACAGACTGAGAAACCAGAGTAAAAGTTGCTCCTGCATCCCGTTCCCTTTGTGCTAGATGAACGCACGTCTCTCCACACGCTTAGTTCTGAGAGAAAACTGTGAGTGAAAGCCGTCATTCACGTAGCTTGTTGGGAACACAAAGTTTCTATTCATTTGCCAACTACAATCCATACATATATATGGGGAGGTACAAGCTCCAACTCGTTTTTACAGTGAAAACTGCACGAACGTCAAACCGGCACTCGGAAAAAGAATGAGAAAACAGAGTATAAATTTCCAATGCAACCCGTTCCCTTTGTGCTAGATGAACGAACGTCTCTCCACATGCTCAGTTCTGAGAGATAAGTGTGTGTGAAAGCCTTCCTTCACCTAGCTTGTTGGGAACTCGAAGTTTGTTTTCAGTTGCAAACTCCAATCCATATATATCTATGGGTAGGTACTAGCTCCAACTCGGATTTACAGTGAAAACTGCACGAAGTTCAAACCGGAACTAGGAAACAGACTGAGAAACCAGAGAAAAAATTTCTCCTGAAATGCTTCCCCTTTGTGCTAGATGAGCGAACGTCTCTCCACATGCTCAGGTCTGAGAGATAAGTGTGTGTGAAAGCCTTCCTTCACCTAGCTTGTTGGGAACACAAAGTTTCTTTTCAGTTGCAAACTCCACTCCATAAATATATATGGGGAGGTACTAGCTCCAACTCGATTTTACAGTGATAACTGCAGGAACTTCAAACCGGCACTTGGAAACAGACTGAGAAACCAGAGTAAAAGTTTCACCTGCAAACCGTTCCATTTTTGCTAGATGAACGAATGTCTCTCCACATGCTCAATTCTGAGAGATAAGTGCGTGTGAAAGCCTTACTTCACCTAGCTTGTTGGGAACACAAAGTTTCTTTCACTTGCAAATTCCACTCCATATATATGTATGGGGAGGTTCGAGCTCCAAATCGGTTTTATAGTGAAAACTGCAGGAACTTCAATCCGGCACTAGGAAACAGACTGAGAAACCAGAGTAAAAGTTTCTCTTGCAAACCGTTCCCTATGTGCTAGATGAACGAACGTCTCTCCGCATGCTCTGTTCTGAGAGTTAAGTGTGTGTGAAAGCCGTCCTTCACCTAGCTTGTTGGGAACACAAAGTTTCCTTTCAGTTGCCAACTCCACTCCATACATATATATGGGGAGGTACTAGCTCCAACTCGGTTTTACAGTGAAAACTGCAGGAACTTCAACCCGGCACTAGGAAACAGACTGAGAAACCAGAGTAAAAGTTTGAACTGCAACCCTTTCCCTTGGTGCTAGATGAACGAACGTCTCTCCACATGTTCAGTTCTGAGAGATAAGTGAGTGTGAAAGCCGTCCTTCAAATAGCTTGTTGGGAACACAAAGTTTCTTTTCAGTTGCAAACTCCACTCCATACATATATATGGGAAGGTACTATCCCCAACTCGGATTTACAGAGAAAACGGCAGGAACTTCAAACCGGCACTAGGAAACAGACTGAGAAACCAGAGTAAAAGTTTCTCCTGCAACCCGTTACATTTGTGCTAGATGAACGAACGTCTCTCCACATGCTCAGTACTGAGAGATTAGTGTGTGTGTAGCCGTCCTTCACCTAGCTTGTTGGGAACACAATGTTTCTTCTCAGTTGCAAACTCCACTCCTTACATATATATGGGGAGGTACTAGCTCCAACTCGGTTTTACAGTGAAAACTGAAGGAACTTCAAACAGGCACTAGGAAACAGACTGAGAAATGAGAGAAAAAGATTCCCCTGCAACCCGTTAGCTTTGTGTTAGATGAACGAAAGTCTCTCCACATGCTCAGTTCTGACAGATAATTGTGTGTGAATGCCGTCCTTCACATAGCTTGTTCGAAACACAAAGTTTCTTTTCAGTTGAAAACTCCAATCCATACATATATATGGGTAGGTACTAGCTCCAACTCTGTTTTAGTGTGAAAACTGCAGGAACATCAAACCAGCACTAGGAAACAGACTGAGAAACCAGAGTAAAAGTTTCTCCTACAAACCTTTCACTTTGTGCTAGATGAACGAACGTCACTCCACATGCTCAGTTCTGAGAGAGAAGTGTGTGTGAAAGCCGTCCTTCACCTAGCTTGTTGGGAACACAAAGTTTCCTTTCAGTTGCCAACTCCACTCCATACATATATATGGGGAGGTACTAGCTCCAACTCGGTTTTACAGTGAAAACTGCAAGAAATTCAACCCGGCACTAGGAAACAAACTGAGAATCCAGAGTAAAATTTTCTCCTGCAACCCGTTTCTTTGTGCTAGATGAACGAAGTTCTCTCCACGTGCTCAGTTCTGAGAGATAAGTGTGTGTGAAAGCCTTCCTTCAACTAGCTTGTTGGAAACACAAAGTTTCTTTTCACTTGCAAATTCCACTCCATACATATATATGGGGAGGTACTAGCTCCAACTACGTTTTACAGTGAAAACTGCAGGAATATCAAACAGGCACTAGGAAACAGACTGAGAAACCAGAGTAAAAGTTTCTCCTGCAAACCGTTCCATTTTTGCTAGATGAACGAATGTCTCTCCACATGCTCAGTTCTGAGAGATAAGTGCGTGTGAAAGCCGTTCTTCACCTAGTTTGTTGGGAACACAAAGTTTCTTTTCAGTTACAAACTCCACTCCATACATATATATGGGGAGGTACTAGCTCCAACTCTGATTTACAGTGAAAACGGCAGGAACTTCAAACCGGCACTAGGAAACAGACTGAGAAACCAGAGTAAAAGTTTCTCCTTCAACCCGTTCCCTTTGTGCTAGATGAACGAACGTCTCTCCACATGCCCAGTTCTGAGAGATAAGTGCGTGTGAAAGCCGTTCTTCACCTAGCTTGTTGGGAACACAGTTTCTTTTCAGTTGCAAACTCCACTCCTTACATATATATGGGGAGGTACAAGCTCCAACTCGGTTTTACAGTGAAAACTGCAGGAACTTCAAACCGGCAGTAGGAAACAGACTGAGAAACCAGAGTAAAAGTTTCTCCTGCAAACCGTTGCTTTTGTGCTAGATGAACGAACGTCTCTACACATGCTCAGTTCTGAGAAATAAGTGTTTGTGAAAGCCGTCCTTCACCTAGCTTGTTGGGAACACAAAGTTTCTTTTCAGTTGCAAACTCCACTCCATAAATATATATGGGGAGGTACTAGCTCCAACTCGGTTTTACAGTGATAACTGCAGGAACTTCAAACCGGCACTTGGAAACAGACTGAGAAACCAGACTAAAAGTTTCACCTGCAAACCGTTCCATTTTTGCTAGATGAACGAATGTCTCTCCACATGCTCAGTTCTGAGAGATAAGTGCGTGTGAAAGCCGTTCTTCACCTAGCTTGTTGGGAACACAAAATTTCTTTTCAGTGGCAAACTCCACTCCATACATTTATATGGGGAGGTACTAGCTCCAACTCGGTTTTACAGTGAAAACTGCAGGAACTTCAAACCGGCAGTAGGAAACAGAGTGAGAAACCAGAGTAAAAGTTTCTCCTGCAAACCGTTCCTTTTGTGCTAGATGAACGAACGTCTCTACACATGCTCTGTTCTGAGAAATAAGTGTTTGTGAAAGCCGACCTTCACCTAGCTTGTTGGGAACACAAAGATTCTTTTCAGTTGCAAACTCCACTCCATAAATATATATGGGGAGGTACTAGCTCCAACTCGGTTTTACAGTGATAACTGCAGGAACTTCAAACCGGCACTTGGAAACAGACTGAGAAACCAGAGTAAAAGTTTCACCTGCAAACCGTTCCATTTTTGCTAGATGAACGAATGTCTCTCCACATGCTCAGTTCTGAGAGATAAGTGCGTGTGAAAGCCGTTCTTCACCTAGCTTGTTGGGAACACAAAATTTCTTTTCAGTGGCAAACTCCACTCCATACATTTATATGGGGAGGTACTAGCTCCAACTCGGATTTACAGTGAAACCTGCAGGAACTTCAAACCGGCACTAGGAAACAGACTGAGAAACCAGAGTAAAATTTTCTCCTTCAACCCATTCCATTTGTGCTAGATGAACGAACGTCTCTCCACATGCTAATTTCTGAGAGATAAGTGTGTGTGAAAGCCGTCCTTCACCCAGCTTGTTGGGAACACAAAGTTTCTTTTCACATGCAAACTACACTCCTTACATATATAATGGGAGGTACTAGCTCCAACTCGGTTTTACAGTGAAAACTGCAGGAAATTCAAACCGGCACTGGGAAATAGACTGAGAAACCAGAGTAAAAGTTTCCCCTGCAACCCTTTCCCTTTGTGCTAGATGAACGAACGTCACTCCACATGCTCAGTTCTGAGAGAGAAGTGTGTGTGAAAGCCGTCCTTCACCTAGCTTGTTGGGAACACCAAGATTCTTTTCAGTTGCAAACTCCACTCCATACATTTATATGGGGAGGTACGACCTCCAACTCGGTTTTACAGTGAAAACTGCAGGAACTTCAAACCGGCACTAGGAAACAGACTGAGAAACCAGAGTAATAGTTTCTCCTGCAACCCGTTCCCTTTGTGCTAGATGAACGAAAGTCTTTCCACATGCTCAGTTCTGAGAGATAAGTGTGTGTGAATACCGTCCTTCAGCTAGCTTGTTGGGAACACAAAGATTCTTTTCAGTTACAAACTCCACTCCATACATATATATGGGGAGGTACGAGATCCAACTCGATTTTACAGTGAAAACTGCAGGAACTTAAAACCGGCACTAGGAAACAGACTGAGAAACCAGAGTAAAATTTTCCTAAAAAGCGTTCCCTTTGTGCTAGATGAACGAACGTCTCTCCACATGCTCAGTTTTGAGAGATAAGTGTGTGTGAAAGCCGTCCTTCACCTAGCTTGTTGGGAACACAAAGTTTCTTTTCCCTTGCAAACTCCACTCCATATATATGTATGGGGAGGTTCGAGCTCCAACTCGGTTTTATAGTGAAAACTGCAGGAACTTCAAACCGGCACTAGGAAACAGACTGAGAGACCAGAGTAAAAGTTTCCCCTGCAACCCGTTCCCTATGTGCTAGATGAAAGAACGTCTCTCCACATGCTCATTTCTGAGAGATAAATGTGTGTGAAAGCCGTCCTTCATCTAGCTTGTTGGGAACACAAAGATTCTTTTAGGTTACCAACTCCACTCCATACATATATATGGGGGGGTAGGAGTTCCAACTCGGTTTTACAGTGAAAACTGCAGGAACTTCAAACCGGCACTAGGAAACAGACTGAGAAACCAGAGTAAAACTTTCTTCTGCAAACCGTTCCCTTTGTGCTAGATGAACGAACGTCTCTCCACATGCTCAGTTCTGAGAGATAAGTGTGTGTGAAAGCCGTCCTTCACCTAGCTTTTTGGGAACACATAGTTTCTTTTCAGTTGTAAACTCCACTCCACATATATATATGGGGTGCTACTATGTTCATCTCGGTTTAACATTGATAACTCAGGAACTTGAAAACGGCACTAGGAAAACGACTGAGAAAACAGAGAAAAAGTTTCTCCTGCAAATCGTTCCCTTTGTGCTAGATGAACGAACGTCTCTCCACATGCTCAGTTCTGAGAGATATGTGTGTGTGAAAGCCGTCCTTCACCTAGCTTGTTGGGAACACTAAGTTTCTTTTCACTTGCAAACTCCACTCCATATATATGTATGGGGAGGTTCGAGCTCCAACTCGGTTTTATAGTGAAAACTGCAGGAACTTCAATCCGGCACTAGGAAACAGACTGAGAAACCAGAGTAAAAGTTTCCCCTGCAACACGTTCCCTATGTGCTAGATGAACGAACGTCTCTCCACATGCTCATTTCTGAGAGATAAGTGTGTGTGAAAGCCGTCCTTCACCTAGCTTGTTGGGAACACAAAGTTTCTTTTCAGTTGCAAAATCCACTCCACACATATATATGGGGTGCTACTATCTTCATCTCGGTTTTACATTGATAACTCATGAACTTGAAACCGGCAGTAGGAAACAGACTGAGAAACCAGAGAAAAAGTTTCTCCTGCAAACCGTTCCCTTTGTGCTAGGTGAACGAACGTCTCTCCACATGCTCAGTTCTGAGAGATATGTGTGTGTGAAAGCCGTCCTTCACCTAGCTTGTTGGGAACACTAAGTTTCTTTTCAGTTGCCAACTCCACTCCATATATATTTATGGGGAGGTACTAGCTCCAACTCGTTTTTACAGTAAAAATTGCAGGAACTTCAAACCGTCACTAGGAAACAGACTGAGAATCCAGAGTAAACGTTTCTCCTGCAACACGTTCCCTTTGTGCTAGATGAACGAACGTCTCTCCACATGCTCAGTTCTGAGAGAAAAGTGTGTGTGAAAGCCGTCCTTCACCTAGCTTGTTGGGAACACAAAGTTTCTTTTAAGTTGCAAACTCCACTCCATACATATATAATGGGAGGTACTAGCTACAACTCGGTTTTACAGTGAAAACTGCAGGAACTTCAAACCGTCACTAGGAAACAGACTGAGAAACCAGAGTAAAAGTTTCCCCTGCAAACTTTTCCCTTTGTGCTAGATGAACGAACGTCTCTCCACATGCTCAGTTATGAGAAATAAGTGTGTGTGAAAGCCGTCCTTCATCTAGCTTGTTGGGAACACAAAGTTTCTTTTCACTTGCAACTCCACTCCATACATATATATGGGGAGGTACTAGCTCCAACACGGTTTTACAGTGAAAACTGCAGGAACTTCAAACCGGCCCTAGAAAACAGACTGAGAAACCAGAGTAAAAGTTACTCCTGCAACCCGTTCCCTTTGTGCTAGATGAAAGAACGTCTCTCCACATGCTCAGTTCTGAGAGATAAGTGTGTGTGAAAGCCGTCCTTCACCTAGCTTTTTGGGAACACATAGTTTCTTTTCAGTTGTAAACTCCACTCCACATATATATATGGGGTGCTACTATCTTCATCTCGGTTTTACATTGATAACTCAGGAACTTGAAAACGGCACTAGGAAACAGACTGAGAAAACAGAGAAAAAGCTTCTCCTGCAAACCGTTCCCTTTGTGCTAGATGAACGAACGTCTCTCCACATGCTCAGTTCTGAGAGATAAGTGTGTGTGAAAGCCGTCCTTCACCTAGCTTGTTGGGAACACAAAGATTTTTTCACTTCTAAACACCACTCCATACATATGTTTGGGGAGGTACGAGCTCCAACTGGGTTTTACAGTGAAAACTGAAGGAAATTCAAAACGGCACTAGGAAACAGACTGAGAAACCAGACTAAAAGTTTCTCCTGCAACCCTTTCCCTTTGTGCTAGATGAACGAAAGTCTCTCCACATGCTCATTTCTGAGAAATACGTGTGTGTGAAAGCCGCCCTTCATCTAGCTTGTTGGGAACACAAAGTTTCTTTTCACTTGCAAACTCCACTCCGTACATATATATGGGGAGGTACTAGCTCCAACTCAGTTTTGCAGTGAAAACTGCAGTAACTTCAAACCGTCACTAGGAAACAGACTGAGAAACCAGAGTAAAATTTTCCTGAAAAGCGTTCCCTTTGTGCTAGATGAACGAACGTCTATCCACATGCTCAGTTTTGAGAGATAAGTGTGTGTGAAAGCCGTCCTTCACCTAGCTTGTTGGGAACACATAGATTCTTTTCACTTGCAAACTCCACTCCATATATATATGTATGGGGAGTTTCGAGCTTCAACTCGGTTTTATAGTTTAAACTGCAGGAACTTCAAACCAGCACTAGGAAACAGACTGAGAGACCAGAGTAAAAGTTTCTCCTGCAACCCATTCCCTATATGCTAGATGAACGAACGTCTCTCCACATGCTCTGTTCTGAGAGATAAGTTTGTGTGAAAGCCGTCCTTCACCTAGGTTGTTGGGAACACAAAGTTTCTTTTCAGTTGCAAACTCCACTCCATACATATATATGGGGATGTACGAGCTCCAACTCGGTTTTACAGTGAAAACTGCAGGAACTTCAAAACGGCACTAGGAAACAGACTGAGAAACCAGAATAAAACTTTCTCCTACAAACCTTTCCCTTTGTGCTAGATGAGCGAAAGTCTCTCCACATGCTCATTTCTGAGAAATACTTGTGTGTGAAAGCCGCACTTCATCTAGCTTGTTGGGAACACAAAGTTACTTTTCACTTGCAAACTCCACTCCATACATATATATGGGGAGGTACTAGCTCCAACTCGTTTTTACAGTGAAAACTGCAGGAACGTCAAACCGGCACTCGGAAACACAATGAGAAACCAGAGAATAAATTTCCAATGCAACCCGTTCCCTTTGTGCTAGATGAACGAACGTCTCTCCACACGCTTATTTCTGAGAGATAACTGTGAGTGAAAGCCGTCATTCACGTAGCTTGTTGGGAACACAAAGTTTCTATTCTTTTGCCAACTCCAATCCATACATATATATGGGGAGGTAGGAGTTCCAAATCGGTTTTACAGTGAAAACTGCAGGAACGTCAAACCGGCACTCGGAAACACAATGAGAAACCAGAGAATAAATTTCCAATGCAACCCGTTCCCTTTGTGCTAGATGAACGAACACCTCTCCACATGTTCAGTTCTGAGAGATAAGTGTGTGTGAAAGACGTCCTTCACGTTCCTTGTTGGGAAGACAAAGTTTTTTTTTACTTTCAAACTCCACTCCATACATATATATTGGGAGGTACGAGAGCGTACTCGGTTTTACAGTGAAAACTGCAGGAACTTCAAAACGGCACTAGGAAACAAACTTAGAATCCAGACTAAAATTTCTCCTGCAACCCTTTCCATTTGTGCTAGATGAAAGTACGTCTCTCCACATGCTCATTTCTGAGAAATACGTGTGTGTGAAAGCCGTCCTTCACCTAGCTTGTTGAGAACACAAAGTTTCTTTTCAGTTGCAAACTCCACTCCATACATATATATGGAGAGGTACTAGCTCCATCTCTGTTTTACAGTGTAAACTGCAGTAACTTCAAACCGTCACTAGGAAACAACTGAGAAACCAGAGTAAAAGTTTCTCCTGAAATGCTTTCCCTTTGTGCTAGATGAACGAACGTCTCTCCACATGCTCAGTTCTGAGAGATAAGTGTGTGTGAAAGCCGTCCTTCACCTAGCTTGTTGGGAACACAAAGATTTTTTCACTTCCAAACACCACTCCATACATATGTTTGGGGAGGTACGAGCTCCAACTGGGTTTTACAGTGAAAACTGAAGGAAATTCAAAACGGCACTAGGAAACAGACTGAGAAACCAGACTAAAAGTTTCTCCTGCAACCCTTTCCCTTTGTGCTAGATGAACGAAAGTCTCTCCACATGCTCATTTCTGAGAAATACGTGTGTGTGAAAGCCGCCCTTCATCTAGCTTGTTGGGAACACAAAGTTTCTTTTCACTTGCAAACTCCACTCCGTACATATATATGGGGAGGTACTAGCTCCAACTCAGTTTTGCAGTGAAAACTGCAGTAACTTCAAACCGTCACTAGGAAACAGACTGAGAAACCAGAGTAAAATTTTCCTGAAAAGCGTTCCCTTTGTGCTAGATGAACGAACGTCTATCCACATGCTCAGTTTTGAGAGATAAGTGTGTGTGAAAGCCGTCCTTCACCTAGCTTGTTGGGAACACATAGATTCTTTTCACTTGCAAACTCCACTCCATATATATATGTATGGGGAGTTTCGAGCTTCAACTCGGTTTTATAGTTTAAACTGCAGGAACTTCAAACCAGCACTAGGAAACAGACTGAGAGACCAGAGTAAAAGTTTCTCCTGCAACCCATTCCCTATATGCTAGATGAACGAACGTCTCTCCACATGCTCTGTTCTGAGAGATAAGTTTGTGTGAAAGCCGTCCTTCACCTAGGTTGTTGGGAACACAAAGTTTCTTTTCAGTTGCAAACTCCACTCCATACATATATATGGGGATGTACGAGCTCCAACTCGGTTTTACAGTGAAAACTGAAGGAAATTCAAAACGGCACTAGGAAACAGACTGAGAAACCAGACTAAAAGTTTCTCCTGCAACCCTTTCCCTTTGTGCTAGATGAACGAAAGTCTCTCCACATGCTCATTTCTGAGAAATACGTGTGTGTGAAAGCCGCCCTTCATCTAGCTTGTTGGGAACACAAAGTTTCTTTTCACTTGCAAACTCCACTCCGTACATATATATGGGGAGGTACTAGCTCCAACTCAGTTTTGCAGTGAAAACTGCAGTAACTTCAAACCGTCACTAGGAAACAGACTGAGAAACCAGAGTAAAATTTTCCTGAAAAGCGTTCCCTTTGTGCTAGATGAACGAACGTCTATCCACATGCTCAGTTTTGAGAGATAAGTGTGTGTGAAAGCCGTCCTTCACCTAGCTTGTTGGGAACACATAGATTCTTTTCACTTGCAAACTCCACTCCATATATATATGTATGGGGAGTTTCGAGCTTCAACTCGGTTTTATAGTTTAAACTGCAGGAACTTCAAACCAGCACTAGGAAACAGACTGAGAGACCAGAGTAAAAGTTTCTCCTGCAACCCATTCCCTATATGCTAGATGAACGAACGTCTCTCCACATGCTCTGTTCTGAGAGATAAGTTTGTGTGAAAGCCGTCCTTCACCTAGGTTGTTGGGAACACAAAGTTTCTTTTCAGTTGCAAACTCCACTCCATACATATATATGGGGATGTACGAGCTCCAACTCGGTTTTACAGTGAAAACTGCAGGAACTTCAAAACGGCACTAGGAAACAGACTGAGAAACCAGAATAAAACTTTCTCCTACAAACCTTTCCCTTTGTGCTAGATGAGCGAAAGTCTCTCCACATGCTCATTTCTGAGAAATACTTGTGTGTGAAAGCCGCACTTCATCTAGCTTGTTGGGAACACAAAGTTACTTTTCACTTGCAAACTCCACTCCATACATATATATGGGGAGGTACTAGCTCCAACTCGTTTTTACAGTGAAAACTGCAGGAACGTCAAACCGGCACTCGGAAACACAATGAGAAACCAGAGAATAAATTTCCAATGCAACCCGTTCCCTTTGTGCTAGATGAACGAACGTCTCTCCACACGCTTATTTCTGAGAGATAACTGTGAGTGAAAGCCGTCATTCACGTAGCTTGTTGGGAACACAAAGTTTCTATTCTTTTGCCAACTCCAATCCATACATATATATGGGGAGGTAGGAGTTCCAAATCGGTTTTACAGTGAAAACTGCAGGAACGTCAAACCGGCACTCGGAAACACAATGAGAAACCAGAGAATAAATTTCCAATGCAACCCGTTCCCTTTGTGCTAGATGAACGAACACCTCTCCACATGTTCAGTTCTGAGAGATAAGTGTGTGTGAAAGACGTCCTTCACGTTCCTTGTTGGGAAGACAAAGTTTTTTTTTACTTTCAAACTCCACTCCATACATATATATTGGGAGGTACGAGAGCGTACTCGGTTTTACAGTGAAAACTGCAGGAACTTCAAAACGGCACTAGGAAACAAACTTAGAATCCAGACTAAAATTTCTCCTGCAACCCTTTCCATTTGTGCTAGATGAAAGTACGTCTCTCCACATGCTCATTTCTGAGAAATACGTGTGTGTGAAAGCCGTCCTTCACCTAGCTTGTTGAGAACACAAAGTTTCTTTTCAGTTGCAAACTCCACTCCATACATATATATGGAGAGGTACTAGCTCCATCTCTGTTTTACAGTGTAAACTGCAGTAACTTCAAACCGTCACTAGGAAACAACTGAGAAACCAGAGTAAAAGTTTCTCCTGAAATGCTTTCCCTTTGTGCTAGATGAACGAACGTCTCTCCACATGCTCAGTTCTGAGAGATAAGTGTCTGTGAAAGCCGTCCTTCACCTACCTTGTTGGGAACACAAAGTTTCTTTTCACTTGCAAATTCCACTCCATATATATGTATGGGGAGGTTCGAGCTCCAACTCGGTTTTATAGTGAAAACTGCAGGAACTTCAATCCGGCACTAGGAAACAGACTGAGAAACCAGAGTAAAAGTTGCTCCTGCATCCCGTTCCCTTTGTGCTAGATGAACGCAAGTCTCTCCACACGCTTAGTTCTGAGAGAAAACTGTGAGTGAAAGCCGTCATTCACGTAGCTTGTTGGGAACACAAAGTTTCTATTTATTTGCCAACTACAATCCATACATATATATGGGGAGGTACAAGCTCCAACTCGTTTTTACAGTGAAAACTGCAGGAACGTCAAACCAGCACTCGGAAAAAGAATGAGAAAACAGAGTATAAATTTCCAATGCAACCCGTTCCCTTTGTGCTAGATGAACGAACGTCTCTCCACATGCTCAGTTCTGAGAGATAAGTGTGTGTGAAAGCCTTCCTTCACCTAGCTTGTTGGGAACACCAAGCTTGTTTTCAGTTGCAAACTCCAATCCATATATATCTATGGGTAGGTACTAGCTCCAACTCGGATTTACAGTGAAAACTGCAGGAAGTTCAAACCGGAACTAGGAAACAGACTGAGAAACCAGAGTAAAAGTTTCTCCTGAAATGCTTCCCCTTTGTGCTAGATGAACGAACGTCTCTCCACATGCTCAGTTCTGAGAGATAAGTGTGTGTGAAAGCCGTCCTACACCTACCTTGTTGGGAACACAAAGTTTCTTTTCACTTGCAAATTCCACTCCATATATATGTATGGGGAGGTTCGAGATCCAAATCGGTTTTATAGTGAAAACTGCAGGAACTTCAATCCGGCACTAGGAAACAGACTGAGAAACCAGAGTAAAAGTTTCTCTTGCAAACCGTTCCCTATGTGCTAGATGAACGAACGTCTCTCCGCATGCTCTGTTCTGAGAGTTAAGTGTGTGTGAAAGCCGTCCTTCACCTAGCTTGTTGGGAACACAAAGTTTCCTTTCAGTTGCCAACACCACTCCATACATATATATGGGGAGGTACTAGCTCCAACTCGGTTTTACAGTGAAAACTGCAGGAAATTCATACCGGCACTAGGAAACAGACTGAGAAACCAGAGTAAAAGTTTCTCCTGCAACCCGTTACATTTGTGCTAGATGAACGAACGTCTCTCCACATGCTCATTACTGAGAGATTAGTGTGTGTGTAGCCGTCCTTCACCTAGCTTGTTGGGAACACAATGTTTCTTCTCAGTTGCAAACTCCACTCCTTACATACATATGGGGAGGTACTAGCTCCAACTCGGTTTTACAGTGAAAACTGAAGGAACTTCAAACAGGCACTAGGAAACAGACTGAGAAATGAGAGAAAAAGATTCTCCTGCAACCCGTTAGCTTTGTGTTAGATGAACGAACGTCTCTCCACATGCTAAGTTCTGAGAGATAAGTGTGTGTGAATGACGTCCTTCACATAGCTTGTTCGAAACACAAAGTTTCTTTTCAGTTGAAAACTCCAATCCATACATATATATGGGTAGGTACTAGCTCCAACTCTGTTTTAGAGTGAAAACTGCAGGAACATCAAACCAGCACTAGGAAACAGACTGAGAAACCAGAGTAGAAGTTTCACCTGCAAACCGTTCCATTTTTGCTAGATGAACGAATGTCTCTCCACATGCTCAATTCTGAGAGATAAGTGCGTGTGAAAGCCGTACTTCACCTAGCTTGTTGGGAACACAGAGTTTCTTTTCAGTTGCAAACTCCACTCCATACATATATATGGGGAGGTACTAACTCCAACACGGATTTACAGTGAAAACTGCAGGAACTTCAAAACGGCACTAGGAAACAGACTGAGAAACCAGAGTAAAAGTTTCCCCTGCAACCCTTTCCCTTTGTGCTAGATGAACGAACGTCACTCCACATGCTCAGTTCTGAGAGAGAAGTGTGTGTGAAAGCCGTCCTTCACCTAGCTTGTTGGGAACACAAAGATTCTTTTCAGTTGCAAACTCCACTCCATACATTTATATGGGGAGGTACGACCTACAACTCGGTTTTACAGTGAAAACTGCAGGAACTTCAAACCGGCACTAGGAAACAGACTGAGAAACCAGAGTAATAGTTTCTCCTGCAACCCGTTCCCTTTGTGCTAGATGAACGAATGTCTTTCCACATGCTCAGTTCTGAGAGATAAGTGTGTGTGAATGCCGTCCTTCAGCTATCTTGTTGAGAACACAAAGATTCTTTTCAGTTACAAACTCCACTCCATACATATATATGGGGAGGTACGAGATCCAACTCGATTTTACAGTGAAAACTGCAGGAACTTCAAACCGGCACTAGGAAACAGACTGAGAACCCAGAGTAAAACATTCTGCTGCAAACCGTTCCCTTTGTGCTGGATGAACGAACGTCTCTCCACATGCTCAGTTCTGAGAGATAAGTGTGTGTGAAAGCCGTCCTTCACCTTGCTTGTTGGGAACACATAGTTTCTTTTCAGTTGCAAACTCCACTCCACATATATATATGGGGTGTTACTATCTTCATCTCGATTTTACATTGATAACTCAGGAACTTGAAACCGGCACTAGGAAACAGACTAAGAAATCAGAGAAAAAGTTTCTCCTGCAAAACATTCCCTTTGTGCTAGATGAACGAACGTCTCTCCACATACTCAGTTCTGAGAGAGAAGTGTGCGTGAAAGCCGTCCTTCACCTAGCTTGTTGGGAACACAAAGTTCTTTTCACTTGCAAACTCCTCTCCATAGATATATATGGGGAGGTACTTGCTCCAACTCGATATTACAGTGAAAACTGCAGGAACTTCAAACAGGCACAAGGAAACAGACTGAAAATCCAGAGTACAATTTCTCCTGCAAAATTTTCCCATTGTGCTAGATGAACGAAAGTCTCTCCACATGCTCAGTTCTGAGAGATATGTGTGTGTGAAAGCCGTCCTTCACCTAGCTTGTTGGGAACACTAATTTTCTTTTCAGTTGCCAACTCCACTCCATACATATTTATGGGGAGGTACTAGCTCCAACTCGGTTTTACAGTAAAAATTGCAGGAACTTCAAACCGTCACTAGGAAACAGACTGAGAAACCAGAGTAAACGTTTCTCCTGAAACACGTTCCCTTTGTGCTAGATGAACGAACGTCTCTCCACATGCTCATTGCTGAGAGAAAAGTGTGTGTGAAAGCCTTCCTTCACCTAGCTTGTTGGGAACACAAAGTTTCTTTTCACTTGCAAACTCCACTCCATAGATATATATGGGGAGGTACTTGCTCCAACTCGATTTTACAGTGAAAACTGCAGGAACTTCAAACAGGCACAAGGAAACAGACTGAAAATCCAGAGTACAATTTCTCCTGCAAAATTTTCCCATTGTGCTAGATGAACGAAAGTCTCTCCACATGCTCAGTTCTGAGAGATAAGTGTGTGTGAAAGACGTCCTTCACCTAGCTTGTTGGGAACACAAAGTTTTTTTCACTTTCATACTCCACTCCATACATATATATGGGGAGGTACTAGCTCCAACTAGGTTTTACAGTGAAAACTGCAGGAACTTCAAAACGGCACTAGGAAACAGACTGAGAAACCAGACTAAAATTTCTCCTGCAACACTTTCCATTTGTGCTAGATGAACGAACGTCTCTCCACATGCTCATTTCTGAGAAATACGTGTGTGTGAAAGCCGTCCTTCACTTAGCTTGTTGAGAACACAGTTTCTTTTCAGTTGCAAACTCCACTCCATACATATATATGGGGAGGTACTAGCTCCAACTAGGTTTTACTGTGAAAACTGCAGGAATTTCATACGGGCACTAGGAATCAGACTGAGAAACCAGAGTAAAAATTTGAAATGCAACCCGGTCCATTTGTGCTAGATGAACGAACGTCTCTCCACATGTTCAGTTCTGAGAGATAAGTGAGAGTGAAAGCCGTCGTTCACATTGCTTGTTGGGAACACAAAGTTTCTTTTCAGTTGCAAACTCCACTCCATACATATATATGGGTAGGTACTAGCTCCAACTCTGTTTTAGAGTGAAAACTGCAGGAACATCAAACCGGCACTAGGAAACAGACTGAGAAACCAGAGTAAAATTTCTCCTACAAACCTTTCACTTTGTGCTAGATGAACGAACGTCACTCCACATGCTCAGTTCTGAGAGAGAAGTGTGTGTGAAAGCCGTCCTTCACCTAGCTTGTTGGGAACACAAAGTTTCCTTTCACTTGCCAACTCCACTCCATACATATATATGGGGAGGTACTAGCTCCAACTCGGTTTTACAGTGAAAACTGCAAGAAATTCATCCCGGCACTAGGAAACAAACTGAGAATCCAGAGTAAAATTTTCTCCTGCAACCCGTTCCTTTGTGCTACATGAACGAAGGTCTCTCCAAGTGCTCAGTTCTGAGAGATAAGTGTGTGTGAAAGCCTTCCTTCAACTAGCTTGTTGGAAACACAAAGTTTCTTTTCACTTGCAAATTCCACTCCATACATATATATGGGGAGGTACTAGCTCCAACTAGGTTTTACAGTGAAAACTGCAGGAACATCAAACAGGCACTAGGAAACAGACTGAGAAACCAAAGTAAAAGTTTCTCCTGCAAACCGTTCCATTTTTGCTAGATGAACGAATGTCTCTCCACATGCTCAGTTCTGATAGATAAGTGCGTGTGAAAGCCGTACTTCACCTAGCTTGTTGGGAACACAGTTTCTTTTCAGTTGCAAACTCCACTCCATACATATATATGGGGAGGTACTAACTCCAACACGGATTTACAGTGAAAACGGCAGGAACTTCAAACCGGCACTAGGAAACAGACTGAGAAACCAGAGTAAAAGTTTCTCCTGCAACACATTTCCTTTGTGCTAGATGAACGAACGTCTCTCCACATGCTCATTTCTGAGAGATAAGTGTGTGTGAAGCCGTCCTTCACCTAGATTGTTGGGAACATAAAGTTTCTTCTCAGTTGCAAAATCCACTCCTTACATATATATGGGGAGGTACTAGCTCCAACTCGCTTTTACAGTGAAAACTGCAGGAACTTCAAACCGGCACTTGGAAACAGACTGAGAAACCAGAGTAAAAGTTTCTCCTGCAAACCGTTCCATTTATGCTATATGAACGAATGTCTCCTCACATGCTCAGTTCTGAAAGATAAGTGCGTGTGAATGCCGTTCTTCACCTAGCTTGTTGGGAACACAAAATTTCTTTTCAGTTGCAAACTCCACTCCATACATATATATGGGGAGGTACTAGCTCCAACTCGGATTTACAGTGAAACCTGCAGGAACTTCAAACCGGCACTAGGAAACAGACTGAGAAACCAGAGTAAAATGTTCTCCTTCAACCCATTCCCTTTGTGCTAGATGAACGAACGTCTCTCCACATGCTAAGTTCTGAGAGATAAGTGTGTGTGAAAGCCGTCCTTCACCTAGCTTGATGGGAACACAAAGTTTCTTTTCACATGCAAACTACACTCCTTACATATATAATGGGAGGTACTAGCTTCAACTCGGTTTTACAGTGAAAACTGCAGGAAATTCTAACCGGCACTGGGAAATAGACTGAGAAACCAGAGTAAAAGTTTCCCCTGCAACCCTTTCCCTTTGTGCTAGATGAACGAACGTCACTCCACATGCTCAGTTCTGAGAGAGAAGTGTGTGTGAAAGCCGTCCTTCACCTAGCTTGTTGGGAACACAAAGATTCTTTTCAGTTGCAAACTCCAATCCATACATTTATATGGGGAGGTACGACCTACAACTCGGTTTTACAGTGAAAACTGCAGGAACTTCAAACCGGCACTAGGAAACAGACTGAGAAACCAGAGTAATAGTTTCTCCTGCAACCCGTTCCCTTTGTGCTAGATGAACGAATGTCTTTCCACATGCTCAGTTCTGAGAGATAAGTGTGTGTGAATGCCGTCCTTCAGCTATCTTGTTGGGAACACAAAGATTCTTTTCAGTTACAAACTCCACTCCATACATATATATGGGGAGGTACGAGATCCAACTCGATTTTACAGTGAAAACTGCAGGAACTTCAAACCGGCACTAGGAAACAGACTGAGAACCCAGAGTAAAACATTCTGCTGCAAACCGTTCCCTTTGTGCTGGATGAACGAACGTCTCTCCACATGCTCAGTTCTGAGAGATAAGTGTGTGTGAAAGCCGTCCTTCACCTTGCTTGTTGGGAACACATAGTTTCTTTTCAGTTGCAAACTCCACTCCACATATATATATGGGGTGTTACTATCTTCATCTCGATTTTACATTGATAACTCAGGAACTTGAAACCGGCACTAGGAAACAGACTAAGAAATCAGAGAAAAAGTTTCTCCTGCAAAACATTCCCTTTGTGCTAGATGAACGAACGTCTCTCCACATACTCAGTTCTGAGAGAGAAGTGTGCGTGAAAGCCGTCCTTCACCTAGCTTGTTGGGAACACAAAGTTCTTTTCACTTGCAAACTCCTCTCCATAGGTATATATGGGGAGGTACTTGCTCCAACTCGATATTACAGTGAAAACTGCAGGAACTTCAAACAGGCACAAGGAAACAGACTGAAAATCCAGAGTACAATTTCTCCTGCAAAATTTTCCCATTGTGCTAGATGAACGAAAGTCTCTCCACATGCTCAGTTCTGAGAGATATGTGTGTGTGAAAGCCGTCCTTCACCTAGCTTGTTGGGAACACTAATTTTCTTTTCAGTTGCCAACTCCAATCCATACATATTTATGGGGAGGTACTAGCTCCAACTCGGTTTTACAGTAAAAATTGCAGGAACTTCAAACCGTCACTAGGAAACAGACTGAGAAACCAGAGTAAACGTTTCTCCTGAAACACGTTCCCTTTGTGCTAGATGAACGAACGTCTCTCCACATGCTCATTGCTGAGAGAAAAGTGTGTGTGAAAGCCGTCCTTCACCTAGCTTGTTGGGAACACAAAGTTTCTTTTCACTTGCAAACTCCACTCCATAGATATATATGGGGAGGTACTTGCTCCAACTCGATTTTACAGTGAAAACTGCAGGAACTTCAAACAGGCACAAGGAAACAGACTGAAAATCCAGAGTACAATTTCTCCTGCAAAATTTTCCCATTGTGCTAGATGAACGAAAGTCTCTCCACATGCTCAGTTCTGAGAGATAAGTGTGTGTGAAAGACGTCCTTCACCTAGCTTGTTGGGAACACAAAGTTTTTTTCACTTTCATACTCCACTCCATACATATATATGGGGAGGTACTAGCTCCAACTAGGTTTTACAGTGAAAACTGCAGGAACTTCAAAACGGCACTAGGAAACAGACTGAGAAACCAGACTAAAATTTCTCCTGCAACACTTTCCATTTGTGCTAGATGAACGAACGTCTCTCCACATGCTCATTTCTGAGAAATACGTGTGTGTGAAAGCCGTCCTTCACTTAGCTTGTTGAGAACACAGTTTCTTTTCAGTTGCAAACTCCACTCCATACATATATATGGGGAGGTACTAGCTCCAACTAGGTTTTACTGTGAAAACTGCAGGAATTTCATACGGGCACTAGGAATCAGACTGAGAAACCAGAGTAAAAATTTGAAATGCAACCCGGTCCATTTGTGCTAGATGAACGAACGTCTCTCCACATGTTCAGTTCTGAGAGATAAGTGAGAGTGAAAGCCGTCGTTCACATTGCTTGTTGGGAACACAAAGTTTCTTTTCAGTTGCAAACTCCACTCCATACATATATATGGGTAGGTACTAGCTCCAACTCTGTTTTAGAGTGAAAACTGCAGGAACATCAAACCGGCACTAGGAAACAGACTGAGAAACCAGAGTAAAATTTCTCCTACAAACCTTTCACTTTGTGCTAGATGAACGAACGTCACTCCACATGCTCAGTTCTGAGAGAGAAGTGTGTGTGAAAGCCGTCCTTCACCTAGCTTGTTGGGAACACAAAGTTTCCTTTCACTTGCCAACTCCACTCCATACATATATATGGGGAGGTACTAGCTCCAACTCGGTTTTACAGTGAAAACTGCAAGAAATTCATCCCGGCACTAGGAAATAAACTGAGAATCCAGAGTAAAATTTTCTCCTGCAACCCGTTCCTTTGTGCTACATGAACGAAGGTCTCTCCACGTGCTCAGTTGTGAGAGATAAGTGTGTGTGAAAGCCTTCCTTCAACTAGCTTGTAGGAAACACAAAGTTTCTTTTCACTTGCAAATTCCACTCCATACATATATATGGGGAGGTACTAGCTCCAACTAGGTTTTACAGTGAAAACTGCAGGAACATCAAACAGGCACTAGGAAACAGACTGAGAAACCAGAGTAAAAGTTTCTCCTGCAAACCGTTCCATTTTTGCTAGATGAACGAATGTCTCTCCACATGCTCAGTTCTGATAGATAAGTGCGTGTTAAAGCCGTTCTTCACCAAGCTTGTTGGGAACACAAAGTTTCTTTTCAGTTGCAAACTCCACTCCATACATATATATGGGGAGGTACTAGCTCCAACTCGGATTTACAGTGTAAACGGCAGGAACTTCAAACCGGCACTAGGAAACAGACTCAGAAACCAGTGTAAAAGTTTCTCCTTCAACCCGTTCCCTTTGTGCTAGATGAACGAACGTCTCTTCACATGCTCAGTTCTGAGAGAGAAGTGTGTGTGAAAGCCTTCCTTCACCTAGCTTGTTGGGAACACAAAGATTCTTTTCAGTTACAAACTCCACTCCATAAATATATATGGGGAGGTTCTAGTTCCAACTCGGTTTTACAGTGATAACTGCAGGAACTTCAAACCGGCACTTGGAAACAGACTGAGAAACCAGAGTAAAAGTTTCACCTGCAAACCGTTCCATTTTTGCTAGATGAACGAATGTCTCTCCACATGCTCAATTCTGAGAGATAAGTGCGTGTGAAAGCCGTACTTCACCTAGCTTGTTGGGAACACACAGTTTCTTTTCAGTTGCAAACTCCACTCCATACATATATATGGGGAGGTACTAACTCCAACACGGATTTACAGTGAAAACGGCAGGAACTTCAAACCGGCACTAGGAAACAGACTGAGAAACCAGAGTAAAAGTTTCTCCTGAAACACGTTCCCTTTGTGCTAGGTGAACGAACGTCTCTCCACATGCTCAGTTCTGAGAGATAAGTGAGTGTGAAAGCCGTGCTTCACCTACCTTGTTGGGAACACCAAGCTTATTATCAGTTGCAAACTCCACTCCACACATATATATGGGGTGCTTGTATCTTCATCTCGGTTTTACATTGTTAACTCAGGAACTTGAAACCGGCACTAGGAAACAGGCTGAGAAACCAGAGGAATATTTTCTCCTGCAAACCGTTCCATTTGTGCTAGATGAACGAACGTCTCTCCACATGCTCATTAATGAGAGAAAAGTGTGTGTGAAAGCCGTCCTTCACCTAGCTTGTTGGGAACACAAAGTTTCTTTTCACTTGCAAACTCCACTCCATAGATATATATGGGGAGGTACTTGCTCCAACTCGATTTTACAGTGAAAACTGCAGGAACTTCAAACAGGCACAAGGAAACAGACTGAAAATCCAGAGTACAATTTCTCCTGCAAAATTTTCCCATTGTGCTAGATGAACGAAAGTCTCTCCACATGCTCAGTACTGAGAGATAAGTGTGTGTGAAAGACGTCCTTCACCTAGCTTGTTGGGAACACAAAGTTTTTTTCACTTTCAAACTCCACTCCATACATATATATGGGGATGTACTAGCTCCAACTAGGTTTTACAGTGAAAACTGCAGGAATTTCATACGGGCACTAGGAAACAGACTGAGAAACCAGACTAAAATTTCTCCTGCAACACTTTCCATTTGTGCTAGATGAACGAACGTCTCTCCACATGCTCATTTCTGAGAAATACGTGTGTGTGAAGCCGTCCTTAACTTACCTTGTTGAGAACACAGTTTCTTTTCAGTTGCAAACTCCACTCCATACATATATATGGGGAGGTACTAGCTCCAACTAGGTTTTACTGTGAAAACTGCAGGAATTTCATACGGGCACTAGGAAACAGACTGAGAAACCAGAGTAAAAATTTGAAATGCAACCCGGTCCATTTGTGCTAGATGAACGAACGTCTCTCCACATGTTCAGTTCTGAGAGATAAGTGAGTGTGAAAGCCGTCGTTCACATTGCTTGTTGGGAACACAAAGTTTCTTTTCAGTTGCAAACTCCACTCCATACATATATATGGGGAGGTACTAGCTCCAACTCGGATTTACAGTGAAAACGGCAGGAACTTCAAACCGGCACTAGGAAACAGACTGAGAAACCAGAGTAAATGTTTCTCTTGCAACCCGTTACCTTTGTGCTAGATGAACGAACGTCTCCCCACATGCTAAGTTCTGAGAGATATGTGTGTGTGAAGCCGTCCTTCACCTAGCTTGTTGGGAACACAAAGTTTCTTCTCAGTTGCAAACTCCACTCCTTACATATATATGGGGATGTACTAGCTCCAACTCGGTTTTACAGTGAAATCTCCAGGAACTTCAAACAGGCACTAGGAAACAGACTGAGAAACGAGAGTAATAGATTCCCCGGCAACCCGTTAGCTTTGTGTTATATGAACGAAAGTCTCTCCACATGCTCAGTTCTGAGAGATATTTGTGTGTGAAAGCCGTCCTTCACCTAGCTTGTTCGAAACACAAAGTTTCTTTTCATTTGAAAACTCCACTCCATACATATATATGGGTAGGTACTAGCTCCAACTCTGTTTTAGAGTTAAAACTGCAGGAACATCAAACCGGCACTAGGAAACAGACTGAGAAACCAGAGTAAAATTTCTCCTACAAACCTTTCACTTTGTGCTAGATGAACGAACGTCACTCCACATGCTCAGTTCTGAGAGAGAAGTGTGTGTGAAAGCCGATCTTCACCTAGCTTGTTGGGAACACAAAGTTTCTTTTCAGTTGCAAACTCCACTCCATACATATATATGGGGAGGTACGAGCTCCAACTAGGTTTTACAGTGAAAACTGCAGGAACTTCAAACCGGCACTAGGAAACAGACTGAGAAAACAGAGTAAAAGTTTCTCCTGCAAACCGTTCCCTTTGTGCTAGATGAACGAAAGTCTCTCCACATGCTCAGTTATGAGAAAAAAGTGTGTGTGAAAGCCGTCCTTCAACTAGCTTGTTGGGAACACAAAGTTTCTTTTCACTTGAAAACTCCACTCCATACATATATATGGGGAGGTACGAGTTCCAACTCGGTTTTACAATGAAAACTGCAGGAACTTCAAACCGGCACTAGGAAACATACTGAGGACCCAGAGTAAAACATTCTGCTGCATACCGTTCCCTTTGCACTAGATGAACGAACGTCTCTCCACATGCTGAGTTCTGAGAGATAAGAGTGTGTGAAAGTCGTCCTTCACCTAGGTTGTTGGGAACACATAGTTTCTTTTCAGTTGCAAACTCCACTCCACATATATATATGGGGTGCTAATATCTTCATCTCGGTTTTAGATTGATAACTCAGGAACTTGAAACCGGCACTAGGAAACAGACTGAGAAATCAGAGAAAAAGTTTCCCCTGCAAACCGTTACCTTTGTGCTAGATGAACGAACGTCTCTCCACATGCTCAGTTCTGAGAGAGAAATGTGTGTGAAAGCCGCCCTTCATCTAGCTTGTTGGGAACACAAAGTTTCTTTTCACTTGCAAACTCCAATCCATACATATATATGGGGAGGTACTAGCTCCAACTCGGTTTTGCAGTGAAAACTGCAGTAACTTCAAACAATCACTAGGAAACAGACTGAGAAACCAGAGTAAAAGTTAACTGAAAAGCGTTCCCTTTGTGCTAAATGAACGAACGTCTCTCCACAAGCTCAGTTTTGAGAGATAAGTGTGTGTGAAAGCCGTCCTTCACCTAGCTTGTTGGGAACACAAAGTTTCTTTTCACTTGCAAACTCCACTCCATATATATGTATGGGGAGGTTCGAGCTCCAACTCGGTTTTATAGTGAAAACTGCAGGAACTTCAAACCGGCACTAGGAAACAGACTGAGAGAGCAGAGTAAAAGTTTCTCATGCAAACCGTTCCCTATGTGCTAGATGAACGAACGTCTCTCCACATGCTCTGTTCTGAGAGATAACTGTGAGTGAAAGCCGTAATTCACGTAGGTTGTTGGGAACACAAAGTTTCTATTCATTTGCCAACTCCAGTCCATACATATATAAGGGGAGGTACAAGCTCCAACTCGTTTTTACAGTGAAAACTGCAGGAACGTCAAACCGGCACTCGGAAACAGAATGAGAAACCAGAGTATAAATTTCCAATGCAACCCGTTCCCTTTGTGCTAGATGAACGAACGTCTCTCCACATGCTCAGTTCTGAGAGATAAGTGAGTGTGAAAGCCGTCGTTCACATTGCTTGTTGGGAACACAAAGTTTCTTTTCAGTTGCAAACTCCACTCCATACATATATATGGGGAGGTACTAGCTCCAACTCGAATTTACAGTGAAAACGGCAGGAACTTCAAACCGGCACTAGGAAACAGACTGAGAAACCAGAGTAAATGTTTCTCTTGCAACCCGTTACCTTTGTGCTAGATGAACGAACGTCTCCCCACATGCTAAGTTCTGAGAGATATGTGTGTGTGAAGCCGTCCTTCACCTAGCTTGTTGGGAACACAAAGTTTCTTCTCAGTTGCAAACTCCACTCCTTACATATATATGGGGAGGTACTAGCTCCAACTCGGTTTTACAGTGAAAACTCCAGGAACTTCAAACAGGCACTAGGAAACAGACTGAGAAACGAGAGTAATAGATTCCCCGGCAACCCGTTAGCTTTGTGTTATATGAACGAAAGTCTCTCCACATGCTCAGTTCTGAGAGATATTTGTGTGTGAAAGCCGTCCTTCACCTAGCTTGTTCGAAACACAAAGTTTCTTTTCATTTGAAAACTCCACTCCATACATATATATGGGTAGGTACTAGCTCCAACTCTGTTTTAGAGTGAAAACTGCAGGAACATCAAACCGGCACTAGGAAACAGACTGAGAAACCAGAGTAAAATTTCTCCTACAAACCTTTCACTTTGTGCTAGATGAACGAACGTCACTCCACATGCTCAGTTCTGAGAGAGAAGTGTGTGTGAAAGCCGATCTTCACCTAGCTTGTTGGGAACACAAAGTTTCTTTTCAGTTGCAAACTCCACTCCATACATATATATGGGGAGGTACGAGCTCCAACTAGGTTTTACAGTGAAAACTGCAGGAACTTCAAACCGGCACTAGGAAACAGACTGAGAAAACAGAGTAAAAGTTTCTCCTGCAAACCGTTCCCTTTGTGCTAGATGAACGAAAGTCTCTCCACATGCTCAGTTATGAGAAAAAAGTGTGTGTGAAAGCCGTCCTTCAACTAGCTTGTTGGGAACACAAAGTTTCTTTTCACTTGAAAACTCCACTCCATACATATATATGGGGAGGTACGAGTTCCAACTCGGTTTTACAATGAAAACTGCAGGAACTTCAAACCGGCACTAGGAAACATACTGAGGACCCAGAGTAAAACATTCTGCTGCATACCGTTCCCTTTGCACTAGATGAACGAACGTCTCTCCACATGCTGAGTTCTGAGAGATAAGAGTGTGTG
This sequence comes from Camelus bactrianus, assembly GCF_048773025.1. Taxonomy (NCBI): domain Eukaryota; kingdom Metazoa; phylum Chordata; class Mammalia; order Artiodactyla; family Camelidae; genus Camelus; species Camelus bactrianus. The sequence goes on from NC_133558.1 coordinate 42,471,102, forward strand.
AAAGTCGTCCTTCACCTAGGTTGTTGGGAACACATAGTTTCTTTTCAGTTGCAAACTCCACTCCACATATATATATGGGGTGCTACTATCTTCATCTCGGTTTTAGATTGATAACTCAGGAACTTGAAACCGGCACTAGGAAACAGACTGAGAAATCAGAGAAAAAGTTTCCCCTGCAAACCGTTACCTTTGTGCTAGATGAACGAACGTCTCTCCACATGCTCAGTTCTGAGAGAGAAGTGTGTGTGAAAGCCGCCCTTCATCTAGCTTGTTGGGAACACAAAGTTTCTTTTCACTTGCAAACTCCACTCCATACATATATATGGGGAGGTACTAGCTCCAACTCGGTTTTGCAGTGAAAACTGCAGTAACTTCAAACCATCACTAGGAAACAGACTGAGAAACCAGAGTAAAAGTTAACTGAAAAGCGTTCCCTTTGTGCTAAATGAACGAACGTCTCTCCACAAGCTCAGTTTTGAGAGATAAGTGTGTGTGAAAGCCGTCCTTCACCTAGCTTGTTGGGAACACAAAGTTTCTTTTCACTTGCAAACTCCACTCCATATATATGTATGGGGAGGTTCGAGCTCCAACTCGGTTTTATAGTGAAAACTGCAGGAACTTCAAACCGGCACTAGGAAACAGACTGAGAGAGCAGAGTAAAAGTTTCTCATGCAAACCGTTCCCTATGTGCTAGATGAACGAACGTCTCTCCACATGCTCTGTTCTGAGAGATAACTGTGAGTGAAAGCCGTAATTCACGTAGGTTGTTGGGAACACAAAGTTTCTATTCATTTGCCAACTCCACTCCATACATATATAAGGGGAGGTACAAGCTCCAACTCGTTTTTACAGTGAAAACTGCAGGAACGTCAAACCGGCACTCGGAAACAGAATGAGAAACCAGAGTATAAATTTCCAATGCAACCCGTTCCCTTTGTGCTAGATGAACGAACGTCTCTCCACATGCTCAGTTCTGAGAGATAAGTGAGTGTGAAAGCCGTGCTTCACCTACCTTGTTGGGAACACCAAGCTTTTTATCAGTTGCAAACTCCACTCCACACATATATATGGGGTGCTTCTATCTTCATCTCGGATTTACATTGATAACTCAGGAAATTGAAACCGGCACTAGGAAACAGGCTGAGAAACCAGAGAAATATTTTCTCCTGCAAACCGTTCCATTTGTGCTAGATGAACGAACGTCTCTCCACATGCTCATTGCTGAGAGAAAAGTGTGTGTGAAAGCCTTCCTTCACATAGCTTGTTGGGAACACAAAGTTTCTTTTCACTTGCAAACTCCACTCCATAGATATATATGGGGAGGTACTTGCTCCAACTCGATTTTACAGTGAAAACTGCAGGAACTTCAAACAGGCACAAGGAAACATACTGAAAATCCAGAGTACAATTTCTCCTGCAAAATTTTCCCTTTGTGCTAGATGAACGAATGTCTCTCCACATGCTCAGTTCTGAGAGATAAGTGTGTGTGAAAGACGTCCTTCACCTAGCTTGTTGGGAACACAAAGTTTTTTTCATTTTCAAACTCCACTCCATACATATATATGGGGAGGTACGAGATCCAACTCGGTTTTACAGTGAATACTGCAGGAACTTCAAAACGGCACTTGGAAACAGACTGAAAAACCAGACTAAAATTTCTCCTGCAACCCTTTCCATTTGTGCTAGATGAACGAACATCTCTCTTCATGCTCATTTCTGAGAAATACGTGTGTGTGAAAGCCGTCCTTCACTTAGCTTGTTGAGAACACAGTTCCTTTTCAGTTGCAAATTCCACTCCATAAATATATATGGGGAGGTACAAGCTCCAACTCGGTTGTACAGTGAAAACTGCAGGAACTTCAAACCGGCACTAAGAAACAGACTGAGAAACCAGAGTAAAAGTTTCCCCTGCAACCCGTTCCCTTTGTGCTAGATGAACGAACGTCTCTCCACATGCTCAGTTCTGAGAGATAAGTGTGTGTGAAAGCCGTCCTTCACCTAGCTTGTTGGGAACACAAAGTTTCTTTTCACTTGCAAAGTCCACTCCATATATATTTATGGGGAGGTTCGACCTCCAACTCGGTTTTATAGTGAAAACGGCAACAACTTCAAACCGGCACTAAGAAACAGACTGAGAGACCAGAGTAAAAGTTACCCCTGCAACCCATTCCCTATGTGCTAGATGAACGAACGTCTCTCCACATGCTCAGTTCTGAGAGATAAGTGTGTGTTAAAGCCGTCCTTCACCTAGCTTGTTGGGAACACAAAGTTTCTTTTCAGTTGCAAACTCCACTCCACACATATATATGGGGTGCTACTATATTCATCTCGGTTTTACATTAATAACTCATGAACTTGAAACCGGCACTAGGAAACAGACTGAGAAACCAGAGAAAAAGTTTCTCCTGCAAACCGTTCCCTTTGTGCTAGATGAACGAACGTCTCTACACATGCTCAGTTCTAAGAGATAATTGTGTGTGTTAAAGCCGTCCTTCACCAAGCTTGTTGGGAACACTATGTTTCTTTTCAGTTGCCAACTCCACTCCATACATATTTATGGGGAGGTACTAGCTCCAACTAGGTTTTACAGTAAAAATTGCAGGAAATTCAAACCGTCACTAGGAAACAGACTGAGAAACCAGAGTAAACGTTTCTCATGCAACACGTTCCCTTTGTGCTAGATGAACGAACGTCTCTCAACATGCTCACTTCTGAGAGATAAGTTTGTGTGAAAGCCGTCCTTCACCTAGCTTGTTGGGAACACAAAGTTTCTTTTAAGTTGCAAATTCCACTCCATACATATATAATGGGAGGTACTAGCTCCAACTAGGTTTTACAGTGAAAACTGCAGGAATTTCAAACCGGCCCTAGGAAACAGACTGAGAAACCAGAGTAAAAGTTTCTCCTGCAAACCGTTCCCTTTGTGCTAGATGAACGAACGTCTCTCCACACGCTTAGTTCTGAGAGATAACTGTGTGTGAAAGCCGTGCTTCACCTAGCTTGTTGGGAACACAAAGTTTCTTTTAAGTTGCAAATTCCACTCCATACATATATAAGGGGAGGTACAAGCTCCAACTCGTTTTTACAGTGAAAACTGCAGGAACGTCAAACCGGCACTCGGAAACAGAATGAGAAACCAGAGTATAAATTTCCAATGCAACCCGTTCCCTTTGTGCTAGATGAACGAACGTCTCTCCACATGCTCAGTTCTGAGAGATAAGTGAGTGTGAAAGCCGTGCTTCACCTACCTTGTTGGGAACACCAAGCTTCTTATCAGTTGCAAACTCCAATCCACACATATATATGGGGTGCTTCTATCTTCATCTCGGTTTTACATTGATAACTCAGGAACTTGAAACCGGCACTAGGAAACAGGCTGAGAAACCAGAGAAATATTTTCTCCTGCAAACCGTTCCATTTGTGCTAGATGAACGAACGTCTCTCCACATGCTCATTAATGAGAGAAAAGTGTGTGTGAAAGCCGTCCTTCACATAGCTTGTTGGGAACACAAAGTTTCTCTTCACTTGCAAACTCCAATCCATACATATATATGGGGAGGTACTAGCTCCAACTAGGTTTTACAGTGAAATCTGCAGGAATTTCATACGGGCACTAGGAAACAGACTGAGAAACCAGAGTAAAAATTTGAAATGCAACCCGGTCCATTTGTGCTAGATGAACGAACGTCTCTCCACATGTTCAGTTCTGAGAGATAAGTGAGTGTGAAAGCCGTCGTTCACATTGCTTGTTGGGACCACAAAGTTTCTTTTCAGTTGCAAACTCCACTCCATACATATATATGGGGAGGTACTAGCTCCAACTCGAATTTACAGTGAAAACGGCAGGAACTTCAAACCGGCACTAGGAAACAGACTGAGAAACCAGTGTAAATGTTTCTCTTGCAACCCGTTACCTTTGTGCTAGATGAACGAACTTCTCCCCACATGCTAAGTTCTGAGAGATATGTGTTTGTGAAGCCGTCCTTCACCTAGCTTGTTGGGAACACAAAGTTTCTTCTCAGTTGCAAACTCCACTCCTTACATATATATGGGGAGGTACTAGCTCCAACTCGGTTTTACAGTGAAAACTCCAGGAACTTCAAACAGGCACTAGGAAACAGACTGAGAAACGAGAGTAATAGATTCCCCGGCAACCCGTTAGCTTTGTGTTATATGAACGAAAGTCTCTCCACATGCTCAGTTCTGAGAGATATTTGTGTGTGAAAGCCGTCCTTCACCTAGCTTGTTCGAAACACAAAGTTTCTTTTCATTTGAAAACTCCACTCCATACATATATATGGGTAGGTACTAGCTCCAACTCTGTTTTAGAGTGAAAACTGCAGGAACATCAAACCGGCACTAGGAAACAGACTGAGAAACCAGAGTAAAATTTCTCCTACAAACCTTTCACTTTGTGCTAGATGAACGAACGTCACTCCACATGCTCAGTTCTGAGAGAGAAGTGTGTGTGAAAGCCGACCTTCACCTAGCTTGTTGGGAACACAAAGTTTCTTTTCAGTTGCAAACTCCACTCCATACATATATATGGGGAGGTACGAGCTCCAACTAGGTTTTACAGTGAAAACTGCAGGAACTTCAAACCGGCACTAGGAAACAGACTGAGAAAACAGAGTAAAAGTTTCTCCTGCAAACCGTTCCCTTTGTGCTAGATGAACGAAAGTCTCTCCACATGCTCAGTTATGAGAAAAAAGTGTGTGTGAAAGCGGTCCTTCAACTAGCTTGTTGGGAACACAAAGTTTCTTTTCACTTGAAAACTCCACTCCATACATATATATGGGGAGGTACTTGCTCCAACTCGATTTTACAGTGAAAACTGCAGGAACTTCAAACAGGCACAAGGAAACAGACTGAAAATCCAGAGTACAATTTCTCCTGCAAAATTTTCCCTTTGTGCTAGATGAACGAACATCTCTCCACATGCTCATTTCTGAGAAATACGTGTGTGTGAAAGCCGTCCTTCACTTAGCTTGTTGAGAACACAGTTTCTTTTCAGTTGCAAACTCCACTCCATACATATATATGGGGAGGTACTAGCTCCAACTCGGTTTTACAGTGAAAACTGCAGGAACTTCAAACCGGCACTAGGAAACAGACTGAGAAACCAGAATAAAAGTTTCCCCTGCAACCCGTTCCATTTGTGCTACATGAACGAAGGTCTCTCCACGTGCTCAGTTCTGAGAGATAAGTGTGTGTGAATGCCGTCCTTCACCTAGCTTGTTGGAAATACAAAGTTTCTTTTCACTTGCAAATTCCACTCCATACATATATATGGGGAGGTACTAGCTCCAAATCGGTTTTACAGTGAAAACTGCAGGAACTTCAAACCAGCACTAGGAAACAGACTGAGAAACCAGAGTAAAAGTTTCTCCTGCAAACGGTTCCATTTTTGCTAGATAAACGAATGTCTCTCCACATGCCCAGTTCTGAGAAATAATTGTGTGTGAAAGCCGTCCTTCACCCAGCTTGTTGGGAAAACAAAGTTTCTTTTCAGTTGCAAACTCCACTCCATAAATATATATGGGGAGGTACAAGCTCCAACTCTGTTGTACAGTGAAAACTGGAAGAACTTCAAACCGGAACTAGGAAACAGACAGAGAAACCAGAGTAATTGTTTCCCCTGCAACCCGTTCCCTTTGTGCTAGATGAACGAACGTCTCTCCACATGCTCAGTTATGAGAAATACGTATGTGTGAAAGCCGCCCTTCATCTAGCTTGTTGGGAACACAAAGTTTCTTTTCAGTTGCAAACTCCACTCCATACATATATATGGGGAGGTACGAGCTCCAACTAGGTTTTACAGTGAAAACTGCAGGAACTTCAAACCGGCACTAGGAAACAGACTGAGAAAACAGAGTAAAGGTTTCTCCTGCAAACCGTTCCCTTTGTGCTAGATGAACGAAAGTCTCTCCACATGCTCAGTTATGAGAAAAAAGTGTGTGTGAAAGCGGTCCTTCAACTAGCTTGTTGGGAACACAAAGTTTCTTTTCACTTGAAAACTCCACTCCATAAATATATATGGGGAGGTACGAGTTCCAACTCGGTTTTACAATGAAAACTGCAGGAACTTCAAACCGGCACTAGGAAACATACTGAGGACCCAGAGTAAAACATTCTGCTAAATACCGTTCCCTTTGCACTAGATGAACGAACGTCTCTCCACATGCTGAGTTCTGAGAGATAAGAGTGTGTGAAAGTCGTCCTTCAACTAGCTTGTTGGGAACACATAGTTTCTTTTCAGTTGCAAACTCCACTCCACATATATATATGGGGTGCTACTATCTTCATCTCGGTTTTAGATTGATAACTCAGGAACTTGAAACCGGCACTAGGAAACAGACTGAGAAATCAGAGAAAAAGTTTCCCCTGCAAACCGTTACCTTTGTGCTAGATGAACGAACGTCTCTCCACATGCTCAGTTCTGAGAGAGAAGTGTGTGTGAAAGCCGCCCTTCATCTAGCTTGTTGGGAACACAAAGTTTCTTTTCACTTGCAAACTCCACTCCATACATATATATGGGGAGGTACTAGCTCCAACTCGGTTTTGCAGTGAAAACTGCAGTAACTTCAAACCATCACTAGGAAACAGACTGAGAAACCAGAGTAAAAGTTAACTGAAAAGCGTTCCCTTTGTGCTAAATGAACGAACGTCTCTCCACAAGCTCAGTTTTGAGAGATAAGTGTGTGTGAAAGCCGTCCTTCACCTAGCTTGTTGGGAACACAAAGTTTCTTTTCACTTGCAAACTCCACTCCATATATATGTATGGGGAGGTTCGAGCTCCAACTCGGTTTTATAGTGAAAACTGCAGGAACTTCAAACCGGCACTAGGAAACAGACTGAGAGAGCAGAGTAAAAGTTTCTCATGCAAACCGTTCCCTATGTGCTAGATGAACGAACGTCTCTCCACATGCTCAGTTATGAGAAATACGTATGTGTGAAAGCCGCCCTTCATCTAGCTTGTTGGGAACACAAAGTTTCTTTTCACTTGCAAAGTCCACTCCATATATATGTATGGGGAGGTTCGACCTCCAACTCGGTTTTATAGTGAAAACGGCAAGAACTTCAAACCGGCACTAGGAAACAGACTGAGAGACCAGAGTAAAAGTTACTCCTGCAAACCGTTCCCTATGTGCTAGATGAACGAACATCTCTCCACATGCTCAGTTCTTAGAGATAAGTGTGTGTGAAAGCCGTCCTTCACCTAGCTTGTTGGGAACACAAAGTTTCTTTTCAGTTGCAAACTCCTCTCCACACATATATATGGGGTGCTACTATATTCATCTCGGTTTTACATTGATAACTCATGAACTTGAAACCGGCACTAGGAAACAGACTGAGAAACCAGAGAAAAAGTTTCTCCTGCAAACCGTTCCCTTTGTGCTAGATGAACGAACGTCTCTACACATGCTCAGTTCTGAGAGATATGTGTGTGTGTTAAAGCCGTCCTTCACCAAGCTTGTTTTGAACACTATGTTTCTTTTCAGTTGCCAACTCCACTCCATACATATTTATGGGGAGGTACTAGCTCCAACTAGGTTTTACAGTAAAAATTGCAGGAAATTCAAACCGTCACTAGGAAACAGACTGAGAAACCAGAGTAAACGTTTCTCATGCAACACGTTCCCTTTGTGCTAGGTGAACGAACGTCTCTCCATATGCTCACTTCTGAGAGATAAGTGTGTGTGAAAGCCGTCCTTCACCTAGCTTGTTGGGAACACAAAGTTTCTTTTAAGTTGCAAATTCCACTCCATACATATATAATGGGAGGTACTAGCTCCAACTAGTATTTACAGTGAAAACTGCAGGAATTTCAAACCGGCCCTAGGAAACAGACTGAGAAACCAGAGTAAAAGTTACTCCTGCAAACCGTTCCCTTTGTGCTAGATGAACGAACGTCTCTCCACACGCTTAGTTCTGAGTGATAACTGTGAGTGAAAGCCGTAATTCACGTAGCTTGTTGGGAACACAAATTTTCTATTCATTTGCCAACTCCAGTCCATACATATATATTGGGAGGTACGAGCTCCAACTCGGTTTTACAGTGAAAACTGCAGTAACTTCAAAACGGCACTAGGAAACAGACTGAAAAACCAGACTAAAATTTCTCCTGCAACCCTTTCCATTTGTGCTAGATGAACGAACGTCTCTCCACATGCTCATTTCTGAGGAATACGTGTGTGTGAAAGCCGTCCTTCACTTAGCTTGTTGAGAACACAGTTTCTTTTCAGTTGCAAACTCCACTCCATACATATATATGGGGAGGTACTAGCTCCAACTCGGTTTTACAGTGAAAACTGCAGGAACTTCTTACCGGCACTAGGAAACAGACTGAGAAACCAGAATAAAAGTTTCCCCTGCAACCCGTTCCTTTTGTGCTACATGAACGAAGGTCTCTCCACGTGCTCAGTTCTGAGAGATAAGTGTGTGTGAATGCCGTCCTTCACCTAGCTTGTTGGAAATACAAAGTTTCTTTTCACTTGCAAATTCCACTCCATACATATATATGGGGAGGTACTAGCTCCAACTAGGTTTTACAGTGAAAACTGCAGGAACTTCAAACAGGCACTAGGAAACAGACTGAGAAACCAGAGTAAAAGTTTCTCCTGCAATCCGTTCCATTTTTGCTAGATGAACGAATGTCTCTCCACATGCTCAATTCTGAGAGATAAGTGCGTGTGAAAGCCGTACTTCACCTAGCTTGTTGGGAACACAAAGTTTCTTTTCAGTTGCAAACTCCACTCCATACATATATATGGGGAGGTACTAACTCCAACACGGATTTACACTGAAAACGGCAGGAACTTCAAACCGGCACTAGGAAACAGACTGAGAATCCAGAGTAAAAGTTTCTCCTGCAACCCGTTACCTTTGTGCTAGATGAACGAACGTCTCTCCACATGCTCAGTTCTGAGAGATAAGAGTGTGTGAAAGTCGTCCTTCAACTAGCTTGTTGGGAACACATAGTTTCTTTTCAGTTGCAAACTCCACTCCACATATATATATGGGGTGCTACTATCTTCATCTCGGTTTTAGATTGATAACTCAGGAACTTGAAACCGGCACTAGGAAACAGATTGAGAAATCAGAGAAAAAGTTTCCCCTGCAAACCGTTACCTTTGTGCTAGATGAACGATCGTCTCTCCACATGCTCAGTTCTGAGAGAGAAGTGTGTGTGAAAGCCGCCCTTCATCTAGCTTGTTGGGAACACAAAGTTTCTTTTCACTTGCAAACTCCACTCCATACATATATATGGGGAGGTACTAGCTCCAACTCGGTTTTGCAGTGAAAACTGCAGTAACTTCAAACCATCACTAGGAAACAGACTGAGAAACCAGAGTAAAAGTTAACTGAAAAGCGTTCCCTTTGTGCTAAATGAACGAACGTCTCTCCACAAGCTCAGTTTTGAGAGATAAGTGTGTGTGAAAGCCGTCCTTCACCTAGCTTGTTGGGAACACAAAGTTTCTTTTCACTTGCAAACTCCACTCCATATATATGTATGGGGAGGTTCGAGCTCCAACTCGGTTTTATAGTGAAAACTGCAGGAAATTCAAACCGGCACTAGGAAACAGACTGAGAGAGCAGAGTAAAAGTTTCTCATGCAAACCGTTCCCTATGTGCTAGATGAACGAACGTCTCTCCACATGCTCAGTTATGAGAAATACGTATGTGTGAAAGCCGCCCTTCATCTAGCTTGTTGGGAACACAAAGTTTCTTTTCACTTCCAAACTCCAACCCATACATATATATGGGGAGGTACTAGCTCCAACTCTGTTTTGCAGTGAAAACTGCCGTAACTTCAAACCGTCACTAGGAAACAGACTGAGAAATCAGAGTAAAAGTTTCCTGAAAAGCGTTCCCTTTGTGCTAGATGAACGAACGTCTCTCCACATGCTCAGTGTTGAGATATAAGTGTGTGTGAAAGCCGTCCTTCACCTAGCTTGTTGGGAACACAAAGTTTCTTTTCACTTGCAAAGTCCACTCCATATATATGTATGGGGAGGTTCGACCTCCAACTCGGTTTTATAGTGAAAACGGCAAGAACTTCAAACCGGCACTAGGAAACAGACTGAGAGTCCAGAGTAAAAGTTACTCCTGCAAACCGTTCCCTATGTGCTAGATGAACGAACGTCTCTCCACATGCTCAGTTCTTAGAGATAAGTGTGTGTGAAAGCCGTCCTTCACCTAGCTTGTTGGGAACACAAAGTTTCTTTTCAGTTGCAAACTCCTCTCCACACATATATATGGGGTGCTACTATATTCATCTCGGTTTTACATTGATAACTCATGAACTTGAAACCGGCACTAGGAAACAGACTGAGAAACCAGAGAAAAAGTTTCTCCTGCAAACCGTTCCCTTTGTGCTAGATGAACGAACGTCTCTACACATGCTCAGTTCTGAGAGATATGTGTGTGTGTTAAAGCCGTCCTTCACCAAGCTTGTTTTGAACACTATGTTTCTTTTCAGTTGCCAACTCCACTCCATACATATTTATGGGGAGGTACTAGCTCCAACTAGGTTTTACAGTAAAAATTGCAGGAAATTCAAACCGTCACTAGGAAACAGACTGAGAAACCAGAGTAAACGTTTCTCATGCAACACGTTCCCTTTGTGCTAGGTGAACGAACGTCTCTCTATATGCTCACTTCTGAGAGATAAGTGTGTGTGAAAGCCGTCCTTCACCTAGCTTGTTGGGAACACAAAGTTTCTTTTAAGTTGCAAATTCCACTCCATACATATATAATGGGAGGTACTAGCTCCAACTAGTATTTACAGTGAAAACTGCAGGAATTTCAAACCGGCCCTAGGAAACAGACTGAGAAACCAGAGTAAAAGTTACTCCTGCAAACCGTTCCCTTTGTGCTAGATGAACGAACGTCTCTCCACACGCTTAGTTCTGAGAGATAACTGTGAGTGAAAGCCGTAATTCACGTAGCTTGTTGGGAACACAAATTTTCTATTCATTTGCCAACTCCAGTCCATACATATATATTGGGAGGTACGAGCTCCAACTCGGTTTTACAGTGAAAACTGCAGTAACTTCAAAACGGCACTAGGAAACAGACTGAAAAACCAGACTAAAATTTCTCCTGCAACCCTTTCCATTTGTGCTAGATGAACGAACGTCTCTCCACATGCTCATTTCTGAGGAATACGTGTGTGTGAAAGCCGTCCTTCACTTAGCTTGTTGAGAACACAGTTTCTTTTCAGTTGCAAACTCCACTCCATACATATATATGGGGAGGTACTAGCTCCAACTCGGTTTTACAGTGAAAACTGCAGGAACTTCTTACCGGCACTAGGAAACAGACTGAGAAACCAGAATAAAAGTTTCCCCTGCAACCCGTTCCTTTTGTGCTACATGAACGAAGGTCTCTCCACGTGCTCAGTTCTGAGAGATAAGTGTGTGTGAATGCCGTCCTTCACCTAGCTTGTTGGAAATACAAAGTTTCTTTTCACTTGCAAATTCCACTCCATACATATATATGGGGAGGTACTAGCTCCAACTAGGTTTTACAGTGAAAACTGCAGGAACTTCAAACCGGCACTAGGAAACAGACTGAGAAACCAGAGTAAAAGTTTCTCCTGCAATCCGTTCCATTTTTGCTAGATGAACGAATGTCTCTCCACATGCTCAATTCTGAGAGATAAGTGCGTGTGAAAGCCGTACTTCACCTAGCTTGTTGGGAACACAAAGTTTCTTTTCAGTTGCAAACTCCACTCCATACATATATATGGGGAGGTACTAACTCCAACACGGATTTACACTGAAAACGGCAGGAACTTCAAACCGGCACTAGGAAACAGACTGAGAATCCAGAGTAAAAGTTTCTCCTGCAACCCGTTACCTTTGTGCTAGATGAACGAACGTCTCTCCACATGCTCATTTCTGAGAGATAAGTGTGTGTGAAGCCGTCCTTCACCTAGCTTGTTGGGAACACAAAGTTTCTTCTCAGTTGCAAACTCCACTCCTTACATATATATGGGGAGGTACTAGCTCCAACTCTGTTTTGCAGTGAAAACTGCCGTAACTTCAAACCGTCACTAGGAAACAGACTGAGAAATCAGAGTAAAAGTTTCCTGAAAAGCGTTCCCTTTGTGCTAGATGAACGAACGTCTCTCCACATGCTCAGTGTTGAGAGATAAGTGTGTGTGAAAGCCGTCCTTCACCTAGCTTGTTGGGAACACAAAGTTTCTTTTCACTTGCAAAGTCCACTCCATACATATATAATGGGAGGTACTAGCTCCAACTAGTATTTACAGTGAAAACTGCAGGAATTTCAAACCGGCCCTAGGAAACAGACTGAGAAACCAGAGTAAAAGTTACTCCTGCAAACCGTTCCCTTTGTGCTAGATGAACGAACGTCTCTCCACACGCTTAGTTCTGAGAGATAACTGTGAGTGAAAGCCGTAATTCACGTAGCTTGTTGGGAACACAAATTTTCTATTCATTTGCCAACTCCAGTCCATACATATATATTGGGAGGTACGAGCTCCAACTCGGTTTTACAGTGAAAACTGCAGTAACTTCACAACGGCACTAGGAAACAGACTGAAAAACCAGACTAAAATTTCTCCTGCAACCCTTTCCATTTGTGCTAGATGAACGAACGTCTCTCCACATGCTCATTTCTGAGGAATACGTGTGTGTGAAAGCCGTCCTTCACTTAGCTTGTTGAGAACACAGTTTCTTTTCAGTTGCAAACTCCACTCCATACATATATATGGGGAGGTACTAGCTCCAACTCGGTTTTACAGTGAAAACTGCAGGAACTTCAATCAGGCACTTGGAAATAGACTGAGAAAAAAGAGTAAAAGTTTCTCCTGCAAACCATTCCATTTTTGCTAGATGAACGAATGTCTCTCCACATGCTCAGTTCTGAGGGATAAGTGCGTGTGAAAGCCGTTCTTCACCTAGCTTGTTGGGAACACAAAATTTCTTTTCAGTTGCAAACTCCACTCCATACATATATATGGGGAGGTACTAGCTCCAACTCGGATTTACAGTGAAAACTGCAGGAACATCAAACCGGCACTAGGAAACAGACTGAGAAACCAGGGTAAAATTTTCTCCTTCAACCCATTCCCTTTGTGCTAGATGAACGAACGTCTATCCACATGCTAAGTTCTGAGAGATAAGTGTGTGTGAAAGCCGTCCTTCACCTAGCTTGTTGGGAACACAAAGTTTCTTTTCACATGCAAACTACACTCCTTACATATATAATGGGAGGTACTAGCTCCAACTCGGTTTTACAGTGAAAACTGCAGGAAATTGAAACCCGCACTGGGAAAGAGACTGAGAAACCAGAGTAAAAGTTTCCCTGCAACCCGTTCCCTTTGTGCTAGATGAACGAACGTCACTCCACATGCTCAGTTCTGAGAGAGAATTGTGTGTGAATGCCGTTCTTCACCTAGCTTGTTGGGAACACAAAGATTCTTTTCAGTTACAAACTCCAATCCATACATATATATGGGGACGTACGAGTTCCAAATCGATTTTAGAGTGAAAACTGCAAGAACTTCAAACCGGCACTAGGAAACAGTCTGAGAAACCAGAGTAAAACATTCGTCTGCAAACCGTTCCCTTTATACTAGATGAACGAAAGTCTGTCCACATGCACAGTTCTGAGAGATAAGTGTGTGTGAAAGCCGTCCTTCACCTAGCTTGTTGGGAACACAAAGTTTCTTTTCAGTTGCAAACTCCACTCCACACATATATATGAGGTGCTATTATCTTCATCTCGGTTTTACATTGATAACTCAGGAACTTCAAACCGGCACTAGGAAACAGACTGAAAATCCAGAGTACAATTTCTCCTGCAAAATTTTCCCTTTGTGCTAGATGAACGAACGTCTCTCCACATGCTAAGTTCTGAGAGATAAGTGTGTGTGAAAGCCGTCCTTCACCTAGCTTGTTTAGAACACAAAGTTTTTTTCACTTGCAAACTCCACTCCATACATATATATGGGGATGTACGAGCACCAACTCGGTTTTACAGTGAAAACTGCAGGAACTTCAAAACGGCACTAGGAAACAGACTGAGAAACCAGAGTAAAAGTTTCTCCTGCAACCCTTTCCCTTTGTGATAGATGAACGAACGTCTATCCACATGCTCAATTCAGAGAGATAAGTGTGTGTGAAAGCCGTCCTTCACTAGCTTGTTGGGAACACAAAGATTCTTTTCAGTTGCAAACATCACTCCATACATATATATGGGGAGGTACGAGATCCAACTCGGTTTTACAGTGAAAACTGCAGGAACGTCAAACCGGCACTAGGAAACAGACTGAGAAACCAGAGTAAAATTTTCTCCTTCAACCCGTTCCCTTTGTGATAGATGAACGAACGTCTATCCACATGCTCAATTCAGAGGGATAAGTGTGTGTGAAAGCCGTCCTTCACTAGCTTGTTGGGAACACAAACATTCTTTTCAGTTACAAACTCCACTCCATACATATATATGGGGAGGTACAAGCTCCAACTCGTTTTTACAGTGAAAACTGCAGGAACGTCAAACCGGCACTTGGAAACAGAATGAGAAACCAGAGTATAAATTTCCAATGCAACCCGTTCCCTTTGTGCTAGATGAACGAACGTCTCTCCACATGGTCAGTTCTGAGAGATAAGTGTGTGTGAAAGCCGTCCTTCACCTAGCTTGTTGGGAACAACAAGCTTCTTTTCAGGTGCAAACTCCACTCCACACATATATATGGGGTGCTTCTATCTTCATCTCGGTTTTACATTGATAACTCAGGAACTTGAAACCGGCACTAGGAAACAGACTGAGAAACCAGAGAAATATTTTCTCCTGCAAACCGTTCCATTTGTGCTAGATGAACGAACGTCCCTCCACATGCTCATTGCTGAGAGAAAAGTGTGTGTGAAAGCCGTCCTTCACCTAGCTTGTTGGGAACACAAAGTTTCTTTTCACTTGCAAACTCCACTCCATAGATATATATGGGGAGGTACTTGCTCCAACTCGATTTTACATTGAAAACTGCAGAAACTTCAAACCGGCACTAGGAAACAGACTGAAAATCCAGAGTACAATTTCTCCTGCAAAATTTTCCCTTTGTGCTAGATGAACCAACGTCTCTACACATGCTAGGTTCTCAGAGATAAGTGTGTGTGAAAGCCGTCCTTCACCCAGCTTGTTGGGAACACAAAGATTCTTTTCAGTTGCAAACTCCACTCCATATAATTATATGGGGAGGTACGACCTCCAACTCGGTTTTACAGTGAAAACTGCAGGAACTTCAAACCGGCACTAGGAAACAGACTGAGAAACCAGAGTAAAATTTCTCCTGCAACCCGTTCCCTTTGTGCTAGATGAACGAAAGTCTTTCCACATGCTCAGTTGTGAGAGATAAGTGTGTGTGAATGCCGTTCTTCACCTAGCTTGTTGGGAACACAAAGATTCTTTTCAGTTGCAAACTCCAATCCATACATATATATGGGGACGTACGAGTTCTAACTCGATTTTAGAGTGAAAACTGCAAGAACTTCAAACCAGCACTAGGAAACAGTCTGAGAAACCAGAGTAAAACATTCGTCTGCAAACCGTTCCCTTTATGCTAGATGAACGAAAGTCTCTCCACATGCTCAGTTCTGAGACATAATTGTGTGTGAAATCCGTCCTTCACCTAACTTGTTGGGAACAAAAATTTTGTTTTCACATTCAAACGCCCCTCCATACATATGTATGGTGAGGTACGAGCTCCAACTTTGTTTTACAGCGAATACTGCAGTAACTTCAAACCGGCACTAGGAAACAGACTGAGAAACCAGAGTAAAAGTTTCTCCTGCAACCCGTTCCCTTTGTGCTAGATGAACGAACGTCTATCCACACGCTCAGTTCTGAGAGATAATTGTGAGTGAAAGCCGTCATTCACTTAGCTTGTTGGGAACACAAAGTTTCTATTCATTTGCCAACTCCAATCCATACATATATATGGGGAGGTACAAGCTCCAACTCGTTTTTACAGTGAAAACTGCAGGAACGTCAAACCGGCCCTCGGAAACAGAATGAGAAACCAGAGTATAAATTTTCAATGCAACTCGTTCCCTTTGTGCTAGATGAACGAACGTCTCTCCACATGCTGAGTTCTGAGAGATAAGTGTGTGTGAAAGCCGTCCTTAACCTAGCTTGTTGGGAACACAAAGTTTCTATTCACTTGCAAATTCCACTCCTTATATATGTATGGGGAGGTTCGAGCTCCAACTCGGTTTTATTGTGAAAACTGCAGGAACTTCAATCCGGCACTAGCAAACAGACTGATAAACCAGTGTAAAAGTTTCCCCTGCAACCCGTTCCCTATGTGCTAGATGAAGGAACGTCTCTCCACAGGCTCAGTTCTGAGAGATAAGTGTGTGTGAAAGCCGTGCTTCACCTACCTTGTTGGGAACACCAAGCTTTTTATCAGTTGCAAACTCCACTCCACACATATATATGGGGTGCTTCTATCTTCATCTCGGTTTTACATTGATAACTCAGGAACTTGAAACCGGCACTAGGAAACAGGCTGAGAAACCAGAGAAATATTTTCTCCTGCAAACCGTTCCATTTGTGCTAATGAACGAACGTCTCTCCACATGCTCATTGCTGAGAGAAAAGTGTGTGTGAAAGCCTTCCTTCACATAGCTTGTTGGGAACACAAAGTTTCTTTTCACTTGCAAACTCCACTCCATAGATATATATGGGGAGGTACTTGCTCCAACTCGATTTTCCAGTGAAAACTGCAGGAACTTCAAACAGGCACAAGGAAACAGACTGAAAATCCAGAGTACAATTTCTCCTGCAAAATTTTCCCTTTGTGCTAGATGAACGAAAGTCTCTCCACATGAACTGTTCTGAGAGATAAGTGTGTGTGAATGCCGTTCTTCACCTAGCTTGTTGGGAACACCAAGCTTCTTTTCAGGTGCAAACTCCACTCCACACATATATATGGGGTGCTTCTATCTTCATCTCGGTTTTACATTGATAACTCAGGAACTTGAAACCGGCACTAGGGAACAGACTGAGAAACCAGAGAAATATTTTCTCCTGCAAACCGTTCCATTTGTGCTAGATGAACGAAAGTCCCTCCACATGCTCATTGCTGAGAGAATAGTGTGTGTGAAAGCCGTCCTTCACCTAGCTTGTTGGGAACACAAAGTTTCTTTTCACTTGCAAACTCCACTCCATATATATATATGGGGAGGTACTTGCTCCAACTCGATTTTACATTGAAAACTGCAGGAACTTCACACCGGCACTAGGAAACAGACTGAAAATCCAGAGTACAATTTCTCCTGCAAAATTTTCCCTTTGTGCTAGATGAACGAACGTCTCTCCACATGCTAAGTTCTGAGAGATAAGTGTGTGTGAAAGCCGTCCTTCAACTAGCTTGTTTGGAACACAAATTTTTTTTCACTTGCACACTCCACTCCATACATATATATGGGGATGTACGAGCTCCAACTCGGTTTTACAGTGAAAACTGCAGGAACTTCAAAACGGCACTAGGAAACAGACTGAGAAACCAGACTAAAAGTTTCTCCTGCAACCCTTTCCCTTTGTGCTAGATGAACGAAAGTCTCTCCACATGCTCAGTTCTGAGAAATACGTGTGTGTGAAAGCCGCACTTCATCTAGCTTGTTGGGAACACAAAGTTTCTTTTCAATTGCAAACTCCACTCCATACATATATATGGGGAGGTTCTATCTCCAACTCGGTTTTGCAGTGAAAACTGCAGTAACTTCAAACCGTCACTAGGAAACAGACTGAGAAACCTGAGTAAAAGTTTCCTGAAACCCGTTCCCTTTGTGCTAGATGAACGAACGTCTCTCCACATGCTCATTGCTGAGAGAAAAGTGTGTGTGAAAGCCGTCCTTCACCTAGCTTGTTGGGAACACAAAGTTTCTTTTCACTTGCAAACTCCACTCCATAGATATATATGGGGAGGTACTTGCTCCAACTCGATTTTACATTGAAAACTGCAGGAACTTCAAACCGGCACTAGGAAACAGACTGAAAATCTAGAGTACAATTTCTCCTGCAAAATTTTCCCTTTGTGCTAAATGAACGAACGTCTCTCCACATGCTAAGTTCTGAGAGATAAGTGTGTGTGAAAGACGTCCTTCAGTTTGCTTGTTTGGAACACAAAGTTTTTTTTTACTTTCAAACTCCTCTCCATACATATATATTGGGAGGTACGAGATCCAACTCGGTTTTACAGTGAAAACTGCAGGAACTTCAAAACGGCACTAGGAAACAGACTGAGAATCCAGACTAAAATTTCTCCTGCAAACCTTTCCATTTGTGCTAGATGAAAGAACGTCACTCCACATGCTCAGTTCTGAGAGAGAAGTGTGTGTGAAAGCCGTCCTTCACCTAGCTTGTTGAGAACACAAAGTTTCTTTTCAGTTGCAAACTCCCCTCCATACTTATATATGGGGAGGTACTAGCTCAATATCTGTTTTACAGTGTAAACTGCAGTAAATTCAAACCGTCACTAGGAAACAGACTGAGAAAGCAGAGTAAAAGTTTCTCCTGAAATGCTTTCCCTTTGTGCTAGATGAACGAACGTCACTCCACATGCTCAGTTCTGAGAGATAAATGTGTGTGAAAGCCGTCCTTCACCTAGCTTGTTGGGAACACAAAGTTTCTTTTCAGTTGCAAACTCCAATCCTCACATATATATGGGGTGATACTATCTTCATCTCCGTTTTACATTGATAACTCAGGAACTTGAAACCGGCACTAGGAAACAACTGAGAAACCAGAGAAAAAGTTTCTCCTGCAAACCGTTCCCTTTGTGCTAGATGAACGAAAGTCTCTCCACATGCTCAGTTCTGAGACATAATTGTGTGTGAAATCCGTCCTTCACCTAACTTGTTGGGAACAAAAATTTTGTTTTCACATTCAAACGCCCCTCCATACATATGTATGGTGAGGTACGATCTCCAACTCTGTTTTACAGCGAATACTGCAGTAACTTCAAACCGGCACTAGGAAACAGACTGAGAAACCAGAGTAAAAGTTTCTCCTGCAACCCGTTCCCTTTGTGCTAGATGAACGAACGTCTATCCACACGCTCAGTTCTGAGAGATAACTGTGAGTGAAAGCCGTCATTCACTTAGCTTGTTGGGAACACAAAGTTTCTATTCATTTGCCAACTCCAATCCATACATATATATGGGGAGGTACAAGCTCCAACTCGTTTTTACAGTGAAAACTGCAGGAACGTCAAACCGGCCCTCGGAAACAGAATGAGAAACCAGAGTATAAATTTTCAATGCAACTCGTTCCCTTTGTGCTAGATGAACGAACGTCTCTCCACATGCTGAGTTCTGAGAGATAAGTGTGTGTGAAAGCCGTCCTTAACCTAGCTTGTTGGGAACACAAAGTTTCTATTCACTTGCAAATTCCACTCCTTATATATGTATGGGGAGGTTCGAGCTCCAACTCGGTTTTATAGTGAAAACTGCAGGAACTTCAAACCGGCACTAGGAAACAGACTGAGAGTGCAGAGTAAAAGTTTCTCATGCAAACCGTTCCCTATGTGCTAGATGAACGAACGTCTCTCCACATGCTCTGTTCTGAGAGATAACTGTGAGTGAAAGCCGTAATTCACGTAGGTTGTTGGGAACACAAAGTTTCTATTCATTTGCCAACTCCAGTCCATACATATATAAAGGGAGGTACAAGCTCCAACTCGTTTTTACAGTGAAAACTGCAGGAACGTCAAACCGGCCCTCGTAAACAGAATGAGAAACCAGAGTATAAATTTCCAATGCAACCCGTTCCCTTTGTGCTAGATGAACGAACGTCTCTCCACATGCTCAGTTCTGAGAGATAAGTGAGTGTGAAAGCCGTGCTTCACCTACCTTGTTGGGAACACCAAGCTTTTTATCAGTTGCAAACTCCACTCCACACATATATATGGGGTGCTTCTATCTTCATCTCGGTTTTACATTGATAACTCAGGAACTTGAAACCGGCACTAGGAAACAGGTTGAGAAACCAGAGAAATATTTTCTCCTGCAAACCGTTCCCTTTGTGCTAGATGAACGAACGTCTCTCCACATGCTCATTGCTGAGAAAAAAGTGTGTGTGAAAGCCTTCCTTCACATAGCTTGTTGGGAACACAAAGTTTCTTTTCACTTGCAAACTCCACTCCATAGATATATATGGGGAGGTACTTGCTCCAACTCGATTTTCCAGTGAAAACTGCAGGAACTTCAAACAGGCACAAGGAAACAGACTGAAAATCCAGAGTACAATTTCTCCTGCAAAATTTTCCCTTTGTGCTAGATGAACGAATGTCTCTCCACATGCTCAGTTCTGAGAGATAAGTGTGTGTGAAAGACGTCCTTCACCTAGCTTGTTGGGAACACAAAGTTTTTTTCATTTTCAAACTCCACTCCATACATATATATGGGGAGGTACGAGATCCAACTCGGTTTTACAGTGAATACTGCAGGAACTTCAAAACGGCACTTGGAAACAGACTGAAAAACCAGACTAAAATTTCTCCTGCAACCCTTTCCATTTGTGCTAGATGAACGAACATCTCTCCACATGCTCATTTCTGAGAAATACGTGTGTGTGAAAGCCGTCCTTCACTTAGCTTGTTGAGATCACAGTTCCTTTTCAGTTGCAAATTCCACTCCATAAATATATATGGGGAGGTACAAGCTCCAACTCGGTTGTACAGTGAAAACTGCAGGAACTTCAAACCGGCACTAGGAAACAGACTGAGAAACCAGAGTAAAAATTTCCCCTGCAACCCGTTCCCTTTGTGCTAGATGAACGAACGTCTCTCCACGTGCTCAGTTCTGAGAGATAAGTGTGTGTGAAAGCCGTCCTTCACCTAGCTTGTTGGGAACACAAAGTTTCTTTTCACTTGCAAAGTCCACTCCATATATATGTATGGGGAGGTTCGACCTCCAACTCGGTTTTATAGTGAAAACGGCAACAACTTCAATCCGGCAGTAAGAAACAGACTGAGAGACCAGAGTAAAAGTTACCCCTGCAACCCGTTCCCTATGTGCTAGATGAACGAACGTCTCTCCACATGCCCAGTTCTGAGAAATAATTGTGTGTGAAAGCCGTCCTTCACCCAGCTTGTTGGGAAAACAAAGTTTCTTTTCAGTTGCAAACTCCACTCCATAAATATATATGGGGAGGTACAAGCTCCAACTCTGTTGTACAGTGAAAACTGGAGGAACTTCAAACCGGAACTAGGAAACAGACAGAGAAACCAGAGTAAATGTTTCCCCTGCAACCCGTTCCCTTTGTGCTAGATGAACGAACGTCTCTCCACATGCTCAGTTATGAGAAATACGTATGTGTGAAAGCCGCCCTTCATCTAGCTTGTTGGGAACACAAAGTTTCTTTTCACTTCCAAACTCCACTCCATACATATATATGGGGAGGTACTAGCTCCAACTCGGTTTTGCAGTGAAAACTGCCGTAACTTCAAACCGTCACTAGGAAACAGACTGAGAAATCAGAGTAAAAGTTTCCTGAAAAGCGTTCCCTTTGTGTTAGATGAACGAACGTCTCTCCACGTGCTCAGTTCTGAGAGATAAGTGTGTGTGAAAGCCGTCCTTCACCTAGCTTGTTGGGAACACAAAGTTTCTTTTCACTTGCAAAGTCCACTCCATATATATGTATGGGGAGGTTCGACCTCCAACTCGGTTTTATAGTGAAAACGGCAACAACTTCAATCCGGCAGTAAGAAACAGACTGAGAGGCCAGAGTAAAAGTTACCCCTGCAACCCGTTCCCTATGTGCTAGATGAACGAACGTCTCTCCACATGCCCAGTTCTGAGAAATAATTGTGTGTGAAAGCCGTCCTTCACCCAGCTTGTTGGGAAAACAAAGTTTCTTTTCAGTTGCAAACTCCACTCCATAAATATATATGGGGAGGTACAAGCTCCAACTCTGTTGTACAGTGAAAACTGGAGGAACTTCAAACCGGAACTAGGAAACAGACAGAGAAACCAGAGTAAATGTTTCCCCTGCAACCCGTTCCCTTTGTGCTAGATGAACGAACGTCTCTCCACATGCTCAGTTATGAGAAATACGTATGTGTGAAAGCCGCCCTTCATCTAGCTTGTTGGGAACACAAAGTTTCTTTTCACTTCCAAACTCCACTCCATACATATATATGGGGAGGTACTAGCTCCAACTCGGTTTTGCAGTGAAAACTGCCGTAACTTCAAACCGTCACTAGGAAACAGACTGAGAAATCAGAGTAAAAGTTTCCTGAAAAGCGTTCCCTTTGTGTTAGATGAACGAACGTCTCTCCACATGCTCAGTGTTGAGAGATAAGTGTGTGTGAAAGCCGTCCTTCACCTAGCTTGTTGGGAACACAAAGTTTCTTTTCACTTGCAAAGTCCACTCCATATATATGTATGGGGAGGTTCGACCTCCAACTCGGTTTTATAGTGAAAACGGCAAGAACTTCAAACCGGCACTAGGAAACAGACTGAGAGACCAGAGTAAAAGTTACTCCTGCAACCCGTTCCCTATGTGCTAGATGAACGAACGTCTCTCCACATGCTCAGTTCTGAGAGATAAGTGTGTGTGAAAGCCGTCCTTCACCTAGCTTGTTGGGAACACAAAGTTTCTTTTCAGTTGCAAACTCCTCTCCACACATATATATGGGGTGCTACTATATTCATCTCGGTTTTACATTGATAACTCATGAACTTGAAACCGGCACTAGGAAACATACTGAGAAACCAGAGAAAAAGTTTCTCCTGCAAACCGTTCCCTTTGTGCTAGATGAACGAACGTCTCTACACATGCTCAGTTCTGAGAGATAATTGTGTGTGTTAAAGCCGTCCTTCACCAAGCTTGTTGGGAACACTATGTTTCTTTTCAGTTGCCAACTCCACTCCATACATATTTATGGGGAGGTACTAGCTCCAACTAGGTTTTACAGTAAAAATTGCAGGAAATTCAAACCGTCACTAGGAAACAGACTGAGAAACCAGAGTAAACGTTTCTCATGCAACACGTTCCCTTTGTGCTAGATGAACGAACGTCTCTCCATATGCTCACTTCTGAGAGATAAGTGTGTGTGAAAGCCGTCCTTCACCTAGCTTGTTGGGAACACAAAGTTTCTTTTAAGTTGCAAATTCCACTCCAAACATATATAATGGGAGGTACTAGCTCCAACTAGTTTTTACAGTGAAAACTGCAGGAATTTCAAACCGGCCCTAGGAAACAGACTGAGAAACCAGAGTAAAAGTTACTCCTGCAAACCGTTCCCTTTGTGCTAGATGAACGAACGTCTCTCCACACGCTTAGTTCTGAGAGATAACTGTGAGTGAAAGCCGTAATTCACGTAGCTTGTTGGGAACACAAATTTTCTATTCATTTGCCAACTCCAGTCCATACATATATATTGGGAGGTACGAGCTCCAACTCGGTTTTACAGTGAAAACTGCAGTAACTTCAAAACGGCACTAGGAAACAGACTGAAAAACCAGACTAAAATTTCTCCTGCAACCCTTTCCATTTGTGCTAGATGAACGAACGTCTCTCCACATGCTCATTTCTGAGGAATACGTGTGTGTGAAAGCCGTCCTTCTCTTAGCTTGTTGAGAACACAGTTTCTTTTCAGTTGCAAACTCCACTCCATACATATATATGGGGAGGTACTAGCTCCAACTCGGTTTTACAGTGAAAACTGCAGGAACTTCTTACCGGCACTAGGAAACAGACTGAGACACCAGAATAAAAGTTTCCCCTGCAACCCTTTCCTTTTGTGCTACATGAACGAAGGTCTCTCCACGTGCTCAGTTCTGAGAGATAAGTGTGTGTGAATGCCGTCCTTCACCTAGCTTGTTGGAAATACAAAGTTTCTTTTCACTTGCAAATTCCACTCCATACATATATATGGGGAGGTACTAGCTCCAACTAGGATTTACAGTGAAAACTGCAGGAACTTCAAACCGGCACTAGGAAACAGACTGAGAAACCAGAGTAAAAGTTTCTCCTGCAATCCGTTCCATTTTTGCTAGATGAACGAATGTCTCTCCACATGCTCAATTCTGAGAGATAAGTGCGTGTGAAAGCCGTACTTCACCTAGCTTGTTGGGAACACAAAGTTTCTTTTCAGTTGCAAACTCCACTCCATACATATATATGGGGAGGTACTAACTCCAACACGGATTTACAGTGAAAACGTCAGGAACTTCAAACCGGCACTAGGAAAAAGACTGAGAATCCAGAGTAAAAGTTTCTCCTGCAACCCGTTACCTTTGTGCTAGATGAACGAACGTCTCTCCACACGCTCATTTCTGAGAGATAAGTGTGTGTGAAGCCGTCCTTCACCTAGCTTGTTGGGAACACAAAGTTTCTTCTCAGTTGCAAACTCCACTCCTTACATATATATGAGGAGGTACTAGCTCCAACACGGTTTTACAGTGAAAACTGCAGGAACTTCAATCAGGCACTTGGAAATAGACTGAGAAAAAAGAGTAAAAGTTTCTCCTGCAAACCATTCCATTTTTGCTAGATGAACGAATGTCTCTCCACATGCTCAGTTCTGAGAGATAAGTGCGTGTGAAAGCCGTTCTTCACCTATCTTGTTGGGAACACAAAATTTCTTTTCAGTTGCAAACTCCACTCCATACATATATATGGGGAGGTACTAGCTCCAACTCGGATTTACAGTGAAAACTGCAGGAACTTCAAACCGGCACTAGGAAACAGACTGAGAAACCAGAGTAAAATTTTCTCCTTCAACCCATTCCCTTTGTGCTAGATGAACGAACGTCTCTCCACATGCTAAGTTCTGAGAGATAAGTGTGTGTGAAAGCCGTCCTTCACCTAGCTTGTTGGGAACACAAAGTTTCTTTTCACATGCAAACTACACTCCTTACATATATAATGGGAGGTACTAGCTCCAACTCGGTTTTACAGTGAAAACTGCAGGAAATTGAAACCCGCACTGGGAAAGAGACTGAGAAACCAGAGTAAAAGTTTCCCTGCAACCCGTTCCCTTTGTGCTAGATGAACGAACGTCACTCCACATGCTCAGTTCTGAGAGAGAAGTGTGTGTGAATGCCGTTCTTCACCTAGCTTGTTGGGAACACAAAGATTCTTTTCAGTTGCAAACTCCAATCCATACATATATATGGGGACGTACGAGTTCCAAATCGATTTTAGAGTGAAAACTGCAAGAACTTCAAACCGGCACTAGGAAACAGTCTGAGAAACCAGAGTAAAACATTCGTGTGCAAACCGTTCCCTTTATGCTAGATGAACGAAAGTCTCTCCACATGCACAGTTCTGAGAGATAAGTGTGTGTGAAAGCCGTCCTTCACCTAGCTTGTTGGGAACACAAAGTTTCTTTTCAGTTGCAAACTCCACTCCACACATATATATGAGGTGCTATTATATTCATCTCGGTTTTACATTGATAACTCAGGAACTTGAAACCGGAACTAGGAAACAGACTGAGAAACCAGAGAAAAAGTTTCTCCTGCAATCCGTTCCCTTTGTGCTAGATGAACGAACGTCTCTCCACATGCTCAGTTCTGAGAGATAAGTATGTGTGAAAGCCGTCCTTCACATAGCTTGTTGGGAACACAAAGATTCTTTTCAGTTGCAAACTTCACTCCATACATATATATGGGGAGGTACGAGATCCAACTCGGTTTTACAGTGAAAACTGCAGGAACGTCAAACCGGCACTAGGAAACAGACTGAGAAACCAAAGTAAAATTTTCCCCTGCAACCCGTTCCCTTTGTGATAGATGAACGAACGTCTATCCACATGCTAAATTCAGAGAGATAAATGTGTGTGAAAGCCGTCCTTCACTAGCATGTTGGGAACAAAATGATTCTTTTCAGTTGCCAACTCCACTCCATAAATATATATGGGGAGGTACTAGCTCCAACTCGTTTTTACAGTGAAAACTGCAGGAACGTCAAACCGGCACTCGGAAACAGAATGAGAAACCAGAGTATAAATTTCCAATTCAACCCGTTCCCTTTGTGCTAGATGAACGAACGTCTCTACACATGCTCAGTTCTGAGAGATAAGTGTGTGTGAAAGCCGTCCTTCACCTAGCTTGCTGGGAACACCAAGCTTCTTTTCAGGTGCAAACTCCACTCCACATATATATATGGGGTGCTTCTATCTTCATCTCGGTTTTACATTGATAACTCAGGAACTTGAAACCGGCACTAGGAAACAGACTGAGAAACCAGAGAAATATTTTCTCCTGCAAACCGTTCCATTTGTGCTAGATGAACGAACGTCCCTCCACATGCTCATTGCTGAGAGAAAAGTGTGTGTGAAAGCCGTCCTTCACCTAGCTTGTTGGGAACACAAAGTTTCTTTTCACTTGCAAACTCCACTCCATAGATATATATGGGGAGGTACTTGCTCCAACTCGATTTTACATTGAAAACTGCAGGAACTTCACACCGGCACTAGGAAACAGACTGAAAATCCAGAGTACAATTTCTCCTGCAAAATTTTCCCTTTGTGCTAGATGAACGAACGTCTCTCCACATTCTAATTTCTGAGAGATAATTGTGTGTGAAAGCCGTCCTTCACCTAGCTTGTTTGGAACACAAAGTTTTTTTCACTTGCAAACTCCACTCCATACATATATATGGGGATGTACGAGCTCCAACTCGGTTTTACAGTGAAAACTGCAGGAACTTCAAAACGGCACTAGGAAACAGACTGAGAAACCAGACTAAAAGTTTCTCCTGCAACCTTTTCCCTTTGTGATAGATGAACGAACGTCTATCCACATGCTCAATTCAGAGAGATAAGTGTGTGTGAAAGCCGTCCTTCACTAGCTTGTTGGGAACACAAAGATTCTTTTCAGTTGCAAACTTCACTCCATACATATATATGGGGAGGTACGAGATCCAACTCGGTTTTACAGTGAAAACTGCAGGAACGTCAAACCGGCACTAGGAAACAGACTGAGAAACCAGAGTAAAATTTTCTCCTTCAACCCGTTCCCTTTGTGATAGATGAACGAACGTCTATCCACATGCTCAATTCAGAGGGATAAGTGTGTGTGAAAGCCGTCCTTCACTAGCTTGTTGGGAACACAAACATTCTTTTCAGTTACAAACTCCACTCCATACATATATATGGGGAGGTACAAGCTCCAACTCGTTTTTACAGTGAAAACTGCAGGAACGTCAAACCGGCACTCGGAAACAGAATGAGAAACCAGAGTATAAATTTCCAATGCAACCCGTTCCCTTTGTGCTAGATGAACGAACGTCTCTCCACATGGTCAGTTCTGAGAGATAAGTGTGTGTGAAACCCGTCCTTCACCTAGCTTGTTGGGAACACCAAGCTTCTTTTCAGGTGCATACTCCACTCCACACATATATATGGGGTGCTTCTATCTTCATCTCGGTTTTACATTGATAACTCAGGAACTTGAAACCGGCACTAGGAAACAGACTGAGAAACCAGAGAAATATTTTCTCCTGCAAACCGTTCCATTTGTGCTAGATGAACGAACGTCCCTCCACATGCTCATTGCTGAGAGAAAAGTGTGTGTGAAAGCCGTCCTTCACCTAGCTTGTTGGGAACACAAAGTTTCTTTTCACTTGCAAACTCCACTCCATAGATATATATGGGGAGGTACTTGCTCCAACTCGATTTTACATTGAAAACTGCAGGAACTTCAAACCGGCACTAGGAAACAGACTGAAAATCCAGAGTACAATTTCTCCTGCAAAATTTTCCCTTTGTGCTAGATGAACGAACGTCTCTCCACATGCTAAGTTCTGAGAGATAAGTGTGTGTGAAAGCCGTCCTTCAGCTAGCTTGTTTGGAACACAAAGTTTTTTTCACTTGCAAACTCCACTCCATACATATATATGGGGATGTACGAGCACCAACTCGGTTTTACAGTGAAAACTGCAGGAACTTCAAAACGGCACTAGGAAACAGACTGAGAAACCAGACTAAAAGTTTCTCCTGCAACCCTTTCCCTTTGTGATAGATGAACGAACGTCTATCCACATGCTCAATTCAGAGAGATAAGTGTGTGTGAAAGCCGTCCTTCACTAGCTTGTTGGGAACACAAAGATTCTTTTCAGTTGCAAACTTCACTCCATACATATATATGGGGAGGTACGAGATCCAACTCGGTTTTACAGTGAAAACTGCAGGAACGTCAAACCGGCACTAGGAAACAGACTGAGAAACCAGAGTAAAATTTTCTCCTTCAACCCGTTCCCTTTGTGATAGATGAACGAACGTCTATCCACATGCTCAATTCAGAGGGATAAGTGTGTGTGAAAGCCGTCCTTCACTAGCTTGTTGGGAACACAAACATTCTTTTCAGTTACAAACTCCACTCCATACATATATATGGGGAGGTACAAGCTCCAACTCGTTTTTACAGTGAAAACTGCAGGAACGTCAAACCGGCACTCGGAAACAGAATGAGAAACCAGAGTATAAATTTCCAATGCAACCCGTTCCCTTTGTGCTAGATGAACGAACGTCTCTCCACATGGTCAGTTCTGAGAGATAAGTGTGTGTGAAAGCCGTCCTTCACCTAGCTTGTTGGGAACACCAAGCTTCTTTTCAGGTGCAAACTCCACTCCACACATATATATGGGGTGCTTCTATCTTCATCTCGGTTTTACATTGATAACTCAGGAACTTGAAACCGGCACTAGGAAACAGACTGAGAAACCAGAGAAATATTTTCTCCTGCAAACCGTTCCATTTGTGCTAGATGAACGAACGTCCCTCCACATGCTCATTGCTGAGAGAAAAGTGTGTGTGAAAGCCGTCCTTCACCTAGCTTGTTGGGAACACAAAGTTTCTTTTCACTTGCAAACTCCACTCCATAGATATATATGGGGAGGTACTTGCTCCAACTCGATTTTACATTGAAAACTGCAGAAACTTCAAACCGGCACTAGGAAACAGACTGAAAATCCAGAGTACAATTTCTCCTGCAAAATTTTCCCTTTGTGCTAGATGAACCAACGTCTCTCCACATGCTAAGTTCTCAGAGATATGTGTGTGTGAAAGCCGTCCTTCACCTAGCTTGTTGGGAACACAAAGATTCTTTTCAGTTGCAAACTCCACTCCATATAATTATATGGGGAGGTACGACCTCCAACTCGGTTTTACAGTGAAAACTGCAGGAACTTCAAACCGGCACTAGGAAACAGACTGAGAAACCAGAGTAAAATTTCTCCTGCAACCCGTTCCCTTTGTGCTAGATGAACGAAAGTCTTTCCACATGCTCAGTTGTGAGAGATAAGTGTGTGTGAATGCCGTTCTTCACCTAGCTTGTTGGGAACACAAAGATTCTTTTCAGTTGCAAACTCCAATCCATACATATATATGGGGACGTACGAGTTCCAACTCGATTTTAGAGTGAAAACTGCAAGAACTTCAAACCAGCACTAGGAAACAGTCTGAGAAACCAGAGTAAAACATTCGTCTGCAAACCGTTCCCTTTATGCTAGATGAACGAAAGTCTCTCCACATGCACAGTTCTGAGAGATAAGTGTGTGTAAATGCCGTTCTTCACCTAGCTTGTTGGGAACACCAAGCTTCTTTTCAGGTGCAAACTCCACTCCACACATATATATGGGGTGCTTCTATCTTCATCTCGGTTTTACATTGATAACTCAGGAACTTGAAACCGGCACTAGGAAACAGACTGAGAAACCAGAGAAATATTTTCTCCTGCAAACCGTTCCATTTGTGCTAGATGAACGAAAGTCCCTCCACATGCTCATTGCTGAGAGAATAGTGTGTGTGAAAGCCGTCCTTCACCTAGCTTGTTGGGAACACAAAGATTCTTTTCACTTGCAAACTCCACTCCATATATATATATGGGGAGGTACTTGCTCCAACTCGATTTTACATTGAAAACTGCAGGAACTTCACACCGGCACTAGGAAACAGACTGAAAATCCAGAGTACAATTTCTCCTGCAAAATTTTCCCTTTGTGCTAGATGAACGAACGTCTCTCCACATGCTAAATTCTGAGAGATAAGTGTGTGTGAAAGCCGTCCTTCACCTAGCTTGTTTGGAACACAAATTTTTTTTCACTTGCACACTCCACTCCATACATATATATGGGGATGTACGAGCTCCAACTCGGTTTTACAGTGAAAACTGCAGGAACTTCAAAACGGCACTAGGAAACAGACTGAGAAACCAGACTAAAAGTTTCTCCTGCAACCCTTTCCCTTTGTGCTAGATGAACGAAAGTCTCTCCACATGCTCAGTTCTGAGAAATACGTGTGTGTGAAAGCCGCACTTCATCTAGCTTGTTGGGAACACAAAGTTTCTTTTCACTTGCAAACTCCACTCCATACATATATATGGGGAGGTTCTATCTCCAACTCGGTTTTGCAGTGAAAACTGCAGTAACTTCAAACCGTCACTAGGAAACAGACTGAGAAACCTGAGTAAAAGTTTCCTGAAACCCGTTCCCTTTGTGCTAGATGAACGAACGTCTCTCCACATGCTCATTGCTGAGAGAAAAGTGTGTGTGAAAGCCGTCCTTCACCTAGCTTGTTGGGAACACAAAGTTTCTTTTCACTTGCAAACTCCACTCCATAGATATATATGGGGAGGTACTTGCTCCAACTCGATTTTACATTGAAAACTGCAGGAACTTCAAACCGGCACTAGGAAACAGACTGAAAATCTAGAGTACAATTTCTCCTGCAAAATTTTCCCTTTGTGCTAAATGAACGAACGTCTCTCCACATGCTAAGTTCTGAGAGATAAGTGTGTGTGAAAGACGTCCTTCAGTTTGCTTGTTTGGAACACAAAGTTTTTTTTTACTTTCAAACTCCTCTCCATACATATATATTGGGAGGTACGAGATCCAACTCGGTTTTACAGTGAAAACTGCAGGAACTTCAAAACGGCACTAGGAAACAGACTGAGAATCCAGACTAAAATTTCTCCTGCAAACCTTTCCATTTGTGCTAGATGAAAGAACGTCTCTCCACATGCTCATTTCATAGAAATACGTGTGTGTGAAAGCCGTCCTTCACCTAGCTTGTTGAGAACACAAAGTTTCTTTTCAGTTGCAAACTCCACTCCATACTTATATATGGGGAGGTACTAGCTCAATATCTGTTTTACAGTGTAAACTGCAGTAACTTCAAACCGTCACTAGGAAACAGACTGAGAAAGCAGAGTAAAAGTTTCTCCTGAAATGCTTTCCCTTTGTGCTAGATGAACGAACGTCTCTCCACATGCTCAGTTCTGAGAGATAAATGTGTGTGAAAGCCGTCCTTCACCTAGCTTGTTGGGAACACAAAGTTTCTTTTCAGTTGCAAACTCCAATCCTCACATATATATGGGGTGCTACTATCTTCATCTCCGTTTTACATTGATAACTCAGGAACTTGAAACCGGCACTAGGAAACAACTGAGAAACCAGAGAAAAAGTTTCTCCTGCAAACCGTTCCCTTTGTGCTAGATGAACGAAAGTCTCTCCACATGCTCAGTTCTGAGACATAATTGTGTGTGAAATCCGTCCTTCACCTAACTTGTTGGGAACAAAAATTTTGTTTTCACATTCAAACGCCCCTCCATACATATGTATGGTGAGGTACGAGCTCCAACTTTGTTTTACAGCGAATACTGCAGTAACTTCAAACCGGCACTAGGAAACAGACTGAGAAACCAAATTAAAATTTCTCCTGCAACCCGTTCCCTTTGTGCTAGATGAACGAACGTCTATCCACACGCTCAGTTCTGAGAGATAACTGTGAGTGAAAGCCGTCATTCACTTAGCTTGTTGGGAACACAAAGTTTCTATTCATTTGCCAACTCCAATCCATACATATATATGGGGAGGTACAAGCTCCAACTCGTTTTTACAGTGAAAACTGCAGGAACGTCAAACCGACCCTCGGAAACAGAATGAGAAACCAGAGTATAAATTTTCAATGCAACTCGTTCCCTTTGTGCTAGATGAACGAACGTCTCTCCACATGCTGAGTTCTGAGAGATAAGTGTGTGTGAAAGCCGTCCTTAACCTAGCTTGTTGGGAACACAAAGTTTCTATTCACTTGCAAATTCCACTCCTTATATATGTATGGGGAAGTTCGAGCTCCAACTCGGTTTTATTGTGAAAACTGCAGGAACTTCAATTCGCACTAGCAAACAGACTGATAAACCAGTGTAAAAGTTTCCCCTGCAACCCGTTCCCTATGTGCTAGATGAAGGAACGTCTCTCCACAGGCTCAGTTCTGAGAGGTAAGTGTGTGTGAAAGCCGTCCTTCACCTAGCTTGTTGGGAACACAAACTTTCTATTCACTTGCAAACTCCACTCCATATATATGTATGGGGAGGTTCGAGCTCCAACTCGGTTTTATAGTGAAAACTGCAGGAACTTCAAACCGGCACTAGGAAACAGACTGAGAGTGCAGAGTAAAAGTTTCTCATGCAAACCGTTCCCTATGTGCTAGATGAACGAACGTCTCTCCACATGCTCTGTTCTGAGAGATAACTGTGAGTGAAAGCCGTAATTCACGTAGGTTGTTGGGAACACAAAGTTTCTATTCATTTGCCAACTCCAGTCCATACATATATAAGGGGAGGTACAAGCTCCAACTCGTTTTTACAGTGAAAACTGCAGGAACGTCAAACCGGCACTCGGAAACAGAATGAGAAACCAGAGTATAAATTTCCAATGCAACCCGTTCCCTTTGTGCTAGATGAACGAACGTCTCTCCACATGCTCAGTTCTGAGAGATAAGTGAGTGTGAAAGCTGTGCTTCACCTACCTTGTTGGGAACACCAAGCTTTTTATCAGTTGTAAACTCCACTCCACACATATATATGGGGTGCTTCTATCTTCATCTCGGTTTTACATTGATAACTCAGGAACTTGAAACCGGCACTAGGAAACAGACTGAGAAACCAGAGAAAAAGTTTCTCCTGCAAACCGTTCCCTTTGTGCTAGATGAACGAACGTCTCTCCACATGCTCATTGCTGAGAGAAAAGTGTGTGTGAAAGCCTTCCTTCACATAGCTTGTTGGGAACACAAAGTTTCTTTTCACTTGCAAACTCCACTCCATAGATATATATGGGGAGGTACTTGCTCCAACTCGATTTTCCAGTGAAAACTGCAGGAACTTCAAACAGGCACAAGGAAACAGACTGAAAATCCAGAGTACAATTTCTCCTGCAAAATTTTCCCTTTGTGCTAGATGAACGAATGTCTCTCCACATGCTCAGTTCTGAGAGATAAGTGTGTGTGAAAGACGTCCTTCACCTAGCTTGTTGGGAACACAAAGTTTTTTTCATTTTCAAACTCCACTCCATACATATATATGGGGAGGTACGAGATCCAACTCGGTTTTACAGTGAATACTGCAGGAACTTCAAAACGGCACTTGGAAACAGACTGAAAAACCAGACTAAAATTTCTCCTGCAACCCTTTCCATTTGTGCTAGATGAACGAACATCTCTCCACATGCTCATTTCTGAGAAATACGTGTGTGTGAAAGCCGTCCTTCACTTAGCTTGTTGAGAACACAGTTCCTTTTCAGAAGCAAAATCCACTCCATAAATATATATGGGGAGGTACAAGCTCCAACTCGGTTGTACAGTGAAAACTGCAGGAACTTCACACCGGCACTAGGAAACAGACTGAGAAACCAGAATAAAAGTTTCCCCTGCAACCCGTTCCCTTTGTGCTAGATGAACGAACGTCTCTCCACATGCTCAGTTCTGAGAGATAAGTGTGTGTGAAAGCCGTCCTTCACCTAGCTTGTTGGGAACACAAAGTTTCTTTTCACTTGCAAAGTCCACTCCATATATATGTATGGGGAGGTTCGACCTCCAACTCGGTTTTATAGTGAAAACGGCAACAACTTCAAACCGGCACTAAGAAACAGACTGAGAGACCAGAGTAAAAGTTACCCCTGCAACCCGTTCCCTATGTGCTAGATGAACGAACGTCTCTCCACATGCTCAGTTCTGAGAGATAAGTGTGTGTTAAAGCCGTCCTTCACCTAGCTTGTTGGGAACACAAAGTTTCTTTTCAGTTGCAAACTCCACTCCACACATATATATGGGGTGCTACTATATTCATCTCGGTTTTACATTGATAACTCATGAACTTGAAACCGGCACTAGGAAACAGACTGAGAAACCAGAGAAAAAGTTTCTCCTGCAAACCGTTCCCTTTGTGCTAGATGAACGAACGTCTCTACACATGCTCAGTTCTGAGAGATAATTGTGTGTGTTAAAGCCGTCCTTCACCAAGCTTGTTGGGAACACTATGTTTCTTTTCAGTTGCCAACTCCACTCCATACATATTTATGGGGAGGTACTAGCTCCAACTAGGTTTTACAGTAAAAATTGCAGGAAATTCAAACCGTCACTAGGAAACAGACTGAGAAACCAGAGTAAACGTTTCTCATGCAACACGTTCCCTTTGTGCTAGATGAACGAACGTCTCTCATCATGCTCACTTCTGAGAGATAAGTGTGTGTGAAAGCCGTCCTTCACCTAGCTTGTTGGGAACACAAAGTTTCTTTTAAGTTGCAAATTCCACTCCATACATATATAATGGGAGGTACTAGCTCCAACTAGGTTTTACAGTGAAAACTGCAGGAATTTCAAACCGGCCCTAGGAAACAGACTGAGAAACCAGAGTAAAAGTTTCTCCTGCAAACCGTTCCCTTTGTGCTAGATGAACGAACGTCTCTCCACACGCTTAGTTCTGAGAGATAACTGTGTGTGAAAGCCGTCCTTCACCTAGCTTGTTGGGAACACAAAGTTTCTTTTAAGTTGCAAATTCCTCTCCATACATATATAAGGGGAGGTACAAGCTCCAACTCGTTTTTACAGTGAAAACTTCAGGAACGTCAAACCGGCACTCGGAAACAGAATGAGAAACCATAGTATAAATTTCCAATGCAACCCGTTCCCTTTGTGCTAGATGAACGAACGTCTCTCCACATGCTCAGTTCTGAGAGATAAGTGAGTGTGAAAGCCGTGCTTCACCTACCTTGTTGGGAACACCAAGCTTCTTATCAGTTGCAAACTCCACTCCACACATATATATGGGGTGCTTCTATCTTCATCTCGGTTTTACATTGATAACTCAGGAACTTGAAACCGGCACTAGGAAACAGGCTGAGAAACCAGAGAAATATTTTCTCCTGCAAACCGTTCCATTTGTGCTAGATGAACGAACGTCTCTCCACTTGCTCATTAATGAGAGAAAAGTGTGTGTGAAAGCCGTCCTTCACATAGCTTGTTGGGAACACAAAGTTTCTTTTCACTTGCAAACTCCACTCCATAGATATATATGGGGAGGTACTTGCTCCAACTCGATTTTACAGTGAAAACTGCAGGAACTTCAAACAGGCACAAGGAAACATACTGAAAATCCAGAGTACAATTTCTCCTGCAAAATTTTCCCTTTGTGCTAGATGAACGAATGTCTCTCCACATGCTCAGTTCTGAGAGATAAGTGTGTGTGAAAGACGTCCTTCATCCTACTTGTTGGGAACACAAAGTTTTTTTCATTTTCAAACTCCACTCCATACATATATATTGGGAGGTACGAGCTCAAACTCGGTTTTACAGTGAAAACTGCAGGAACTTCAAAACGGCACTAGGAAACAGACTGAGAAACCAGACTAAAATTTCTACTGCAACCCTTTCCATTTGTGCTAGATGAACGAACGTCTCTCCACATGCTCATTTCTGAGAAATACGTGTGTGTGAAAGCCGTCCTTCACTTAGCTTGTTGAGAACACAGTTTCTTTTCAGTTGCAAACTCCACTCCATACATATATATGGGGAGGTACTAGCTCCAACTCGGTTTTACAGTGAAAACTGCAGGAACTTCAAACCGGCACTAGGAAACAGACTGAGAAACCAGAATAAAAGTTTCCCCTGCAACCCGTTCCTTTTGTGCTACATGAACGAAGGTCTCTCCACGTGCTCAGTTCTGAGAGATAAGTGTGTGTGAATGCCGTCCTTCACCTAGCTTGTTGGAAATACAAAGTTTCTTTTCACTTGCAAATTCCACTCCATACATATATAGGGGGAGGTACTAGCTCCAAATCGGTTTTACAGTGAAAACTGCAGGAACTTCAAACCGGCACTAGGAAACAGACTGAGAAACCAGAGTAAAAGTTTCTCCTGCAAACCGTTCCATTTTTGCTAGATGAACGAATGTCTCTCCACATGCCCAGTTCTGAGAAATAATTCTGTGTGAAAGCCGTCCTTCACCCAGCTTGTTGGGAAAACAAAGTTTCTTTTCAGTTGCAAACTCCACTCCATAAATATATATGGGGAGGTACAAGCTCCAACTCTGTTGTACAGTGAAAACTGGAGGAACTTCAACCGGAACTAGGAAACAGACAGAGAAACCAGAGTAAATGTTTCCCCTGCAACCCGTTCCCTTTGTGCTAGATGAACGAACGTCTCAACACATGCTCAGTTATGAGAAATACGTATGTGTGAAAGCCGCCCTTCATCTAGCTTGTTGGGAACACAAAATTTCTTTTCACTTCCAAACTCCACTCCATACATATATATGGGGAGGTACTAGCTCCAACTCGGTTTTGCAGTGAAAACTGCCGTAACTTCAAACCGTCACTAGGAAACAGACTGAGAAATCAGAGTAAAAGTTTCCTGAAAAGCGTTCCCTTTGTGCTAGATGAACGAACGTCTCTCCACATGCTCAGTGTTGAGAGATAAGTGTGTGTGAAAGCCGTCCTTCACCTAGCTTGTTGGGAACACAAAGTTTCTTTTCACTTGCAAAGTCCACTACATATATATGTATGGGGAGGTTCTACCTCCAACTCGGTTTTATAGTGAAAACGGCAAGAACTTCAAACCGGCACTAGGAAACAGACTGAGAGACCAGAGTAAAAGTTATTCCTGCAACCCGTTCCCTATATGCTAGATGAACGAACGTCTCTCCACATGCTCAGTTCTGAGAGATAAGTGTGTGTGAAAGCCGTCCTTCACCTAGCTTGTTGGGAACACAAAGTTTCTTTTCAGTTGCAAACTCCTCTCCACACATATATATGGGGTGCTACTATATTCATCTCGGTTTTACATTGATAACTCATGAACTTGAAACCGGCACTAGGAAACAGACTGAGAAACCAGAGAAAAAGTTTCTCCTGCAAACCGTTCCCTTTGTGCTAGATGAACGAACGTCTCTACACATGCTCAGTTCTGAGAGATATGTGTGTGTGTTAAAGCCGTCCTTCACCAAGCTTGTTTTGAACACTATGTTTCTTTTCAGTTGCCAACTCCACTCCATACATATTTATGGGGAGGTACTAGCTCCAACTAGGTTTTACAGTAAAAATTGCAGGAAATTCAAACCGTCACTAGGAAACAGACTGAGAAACCAGAGTAAACGTTTCTCATGCAACACGTTCCCTTTGTGCTAGATGAACGAACG
The DNA here is from genome assembly GCF_048773025.1 of Camelus bactrianus. NCBI lineage: Eukaryota > Metazoa > Chordata > Mammalia > Artiodactyla > Camelidae > Camelus > Camelus bactrianus. Next base: position 42,508,556 of record NC_133558.1, read on the forward strand.
TCTCTCCATATGCTCACTTCTGAGAGATAAGTGTGTGTGAAAGCCGTCCTTCACCTAGCTTGTTGGGAACACAAAGATTCTTTTCAGTTGCAAACTCCAATCCATACATATATATGGGGACGTACGAGTTCCAACTCGATTTTAGAGTGAAAACTGCAAGAACTTCAAACCGGCACTAGGAAACAGTCTGAGAAACCAGAGTAAAACATTCGTCTGCAAACCGTTCCCTTTATGCTAGATGAACGAAAGTCTCTCCACATGCACAGTTCTGAGAGATAAGTGTGTGTGAAAGCCGTCCTTCACCTAGCTTGTTGGGAACACAAAGTTTCTTTTCAGGTGCAAACTCCACTCCACACATATATATGAGGTGCTATTAACTTCATCTCGGTTTTACATTGATAACTCAGGAACTTGAAACCGGAACTAGGAAACAGACTGAGAAACCAGAAAAAAAGTTTCTCCTGCAACCCGTTCCCTTTGTGCTAGATGAACGAACGTCTCTCCACATGCTCAGTTCTGAGAGATAAGTATGTGTGAAAGCCGTCCTTCACATAGCTTGTTGGGAACACAAAGATTCTTTTCAGTTGCAAACTTCACTCCATATATATATATGGGGAGGTACGAGATCCAACTCGGTTTTACAGTGAAAACTGCAGGAACGTCAAACCGGCACTAGGAAACAGACTGAGAAACCAAAGTAAAATTTTCTCCTGCAACCCGTTCCCTTTGTGATAGATGAACGAACGTCTATCCACATGCTCAATTCAGAGGGATAAGTGTGTGTGAAAGCCGTCCTTCACTAGCTTGTTGGGAACACAAACATTCTTTTCAGTTACAAACTCCACTACATACATATATATGGGGAGGTACAAGCTCCAACTCGTTTTTACAGTGAAAACTGCAGGAACGTCAAACCGGCACTCGGAAACAGAATGAGAAACCAGAGTATAAATTTCCAATGCAACCCGTTCCCTTTGTGCTAGATGAACGAACGTCTCTCCACATGCTCAGTTCTGAGAGATAAGTGTGTGTGAAAGCCGTCCTTCACCTAGCTTGTTGGGAACACCAAGCTTCTTTTCAGGTGCAAACTCCACTCCACACATATATATGGGGTGCTTCTATCTTCATCTCGGTTTTACATTGATAACTCAGGAACTTGAAACCGGCACTAGGAAACAGACTGAGAAACCAGAGAAATATTTTCTCCTGCAAACCGTTCCATTTGTGCTAGATGAACGAACGTCCCTCCACATGCTCATTGCTGAGAGAAAAGTGTGTGTGAAAGCCGTCCTTCACCTAGCTTGTTGGGAAAACAAAGTTTCTTTTCACTTGCAAACTCCACTCCATAGATATATATGGGGAGGTACTTGCTCCAACTCGATTTTACATTGAAAACTGCAGAAACTTCAAACCGGCACTAGGAAACAGACTGAAAATCCAGAGTACAATTTCTCCTGCAAAATTTTCCCTTTTTGCTAGATGAACCAACGTCTCTCCACATGCTAAGTTCTCAGAGATAAGTGTGTGTGAAAGCCATCCTTCACCTAGCTTGTTGGGAACACAAAGATTCTTTTCAGTTGCAAACTCCACTCCATATAATTATATGGGGAGGTACGACCTCCAACTCGGTTTTACAGTGAAAACTGCAGGAACTTCAAACCGGCACTAGGAAACAGACTGAGAAACCAGAGTAAAATTTCTCCTGCAACCCGTTCCCTTTGTGCTAGATGAACGAAAGTCTTTCCACATGCTAAGTTCTGAGAGATAAGTGTGTGTGAAAGCCGTCCTTCACCTAGCTTGTTTGGAACACAAATTTTTTTTTCACTTGCACACTCCACTCCATACATATATATGGGGATGTACGAGCTCCAACTCGGTTTTACAGTGAAAACTGCAGGAACTTCAAAACGGCACTAGGAAACAGACTGAGAAACCAGACTAAAAGTTTCTCCTGCAACCCTTTCCCTTTGTGCTAGATGAACGAAAGTCTCTCCACATGCTCAGTTCTGAGAAATACGTGTGTGTGAAAGCCGCACTTCATCTAGCTTGTTGGGAACACAAAGTTTCTTTTCACTTGCAAACTCCACTCCATACATATATATGGGGAGGTACTATCTCCAACTCGGTTTTGCAGTGAAAACTGCAGTAACTTCAAACCGTCACTAGGAAACAGACTGAGAAACCTGAGTAAAAGTTTCCTGAAACCCGTTCCCTTTGTGCTAGATGAACGAACGTCTCTCCACATGCTCATTGCTGAGAGAAAAGTGTGTGTGAAAGCCGTCCTTCACCTAGCTTGTTGGGAACACAAAGTTTCTTTTCACTTGCAAACCCCACTCCATAGATATATATGGGGAGGTAATTGCTCCAACTCGATTTTACATTGAAAACTGCAGGAACTTCAAACCGGCACTAGGAAACAGACTGAAAATCTAGAGTACAATTTCTCCTGCAAAATTTTCCCTTTGTGCTAAATGAACGAACGTCTCTCCACATGCTAAGTTCTGAGAGATAAGTGTGTGTGAAAGACGTCCTTCAGTTTGCTTGTTTGGAACACAAAGTTTTTTTTTACTTTCAAACTCCTCTCCATACATATATATTGGGAGGTACGAGATCCAACTCGGTTTTACAGTGAAAACTGCAGGAACTTCAAAACGGCACTAGGAAACAGACTGAGAATCCAGACTAAAATTTCTCCTGCAAACCTTTCCATTTGTGCTAGATGAACGAACGTCTCTCCACATGCTCAGTTCTGAGAGATAAATGTGTGTGAAAGCCGTCCTTCACCTAGCTTGTTGGGAACACAAAGTTTCTTTTCAGTTGCAAACTCCAATCCTCACATATATATGGGGTGCTACTATCTTCATCTCCGTTTTACATTGATAACTCAGGAACTTGAAACCGGCACTAGGAAACAACTGAGAAACCAGAGAAAAAGTTTCTCCTGCAAACCGTTCCCTTTGTGCTAGATGAACGAAAGTCTCTCCACATGCTCAGTTCTGAGACATAATTGTGTGTGAAATCCTTCCTTCACCTAACTTGTTGGGAACAAAAATTTTGTTTTCACATTCAAACGCCCCTCCATACATATGTATGGTGAGGTACGAGCTCCAACTCTGTTTTACAGCGAATACTGCAGTAACTTCAAACCGGCACTAGGAAACAGACTGAGAAACCAGAGTAAAAGTTTCTCCTGCAACCCGTTCCCTTTGTGCTAGATGAACGAACGTCTATCCACACGCTCAGTTCTGAGAGATAACTGTGAGTGAAAGCCGTCATTCACGTAGCTTGTTGGGAACACAAAGATTCTTTTCAGTTGCAAACTTCACTCCATACATATATATGGGGAGGTACGAGATCCAACTCGGTTTTACAGTGAAAACTGCAGGAACGTCAAACCGGCACTAGGAAACAGACTGAGAAACCAAAGTAAAATTTTCTCCTGCAACCCGTTCCCTTTGTGATAGATGAACGAACGTCTATCCACACGCTAAATTCAGAGAGATAAATGTGTGTGAAAGCCGTCCTTCACTAGCATGTTGGGAACAAAAAGATTCTTTTCAGTTACAAACTCCACTCCATACATATATATGGGGAGGTAGAAGCTCCAACTCGTTTTTACAGTGAAAACTGCAGGAACGTCAAACCGGCACTCGGAAACAGAATGAGAAACCAGAGTATAAATTTCCAATTCAACCCGTTCCCTTTGTGCTAGATGAACGAACGTCTCTACACATGCTCAGATCTGAGAGATAAGTGTGTGTGAAAGCCGTCCTTCACCTAGCTTGCTGGGAACACCAAGCTTCTTTTCAGGTGCAAACTCCACTCCACATATATATATGGGGTGCTTCTATCTTCATCTCGGTTTTACATTGATAACTCAGGAACTTGAAACCGGCACTAGGAAACAGACTGAGAAACCAGAGAAATATTTTCTCCTGCAAACCGTTCCATTTGTGCTAGATGAACGAACGTCCCTCCACATGCTCATTGCTGAGAGAAAAGTGTGTGTGAAAGCCGTCCTTCACCTAGCTTGTTGGGAACACAAAGTTTCTTTTCACTTGCAAACTCCACTCCATAGATATATATGGGGAGGTACATGCTCCAACTCGATTTTACATTGAAAACTGCAGGAACTTCAAACCGGCACTAGGAAACAGACTGAAAATCCAGAGTACAATTTCTCCTGCAAAATTTTCCCTTTGTGCTAGATGAACGAACGTCTCTCCACATGCTAATTTCTGAGAGATAAGTGTGTGTGAAAGCCGTCCTTCACCTAGCTTGTTTGGAACACAAAGTTTTTTTCACTTGCAAACTCCACTCCATACATATATATGGGGATGTACGAGCTCCAACTCGGTTTTACAGTGAAAACTGCAGGAACTTCAAAACGGCACTAGGAAACAGACTGAGAAACCAGACTAAATGTTTCTCCTGCAACCCTTTCCCTTTGTGATAGATGAACGAACGTCTATCCACATGCTCAATTCAGAGAGATAAGTGTGTGTGAAAGCCGTCCTTCACTAGCTTGTTGGGAACACAAAGATTCTTTTCAGTTGCAAACTTCACTCCATACATATATATGGGGAGGTACGAGATCCAACTCGGTTTTACAGTGAAAACTGCAGGAACGTCAAACCGGCACTAGGAAACAGACTGAGAAACCAGAGTAAAATTTTCTCCTTCAACCCGTTCCCTTTGTGTTAGATGAACGAACGTCTATCCACATGCTGAATTCAGAGTGATAAGTGTGTGTGAAAGCCGTCCTTCACTAGCTTGTTGGGAACACAAACATTCTTTTCAGTTACAAACTCCACTACATACATATATATGGGGAGGTACAAGCTCCAACTCGTTTTTACAGTGAAAACTGCAGGAACGTCAAACCGGCACTCGGAAACAGAATGAGAAACCAGAGTATAAATTTCCAATGCAACCCGTTCCCTTTGTGCTAGATGAACGAACGTCTCTCCACATGCTCAGTTCTGAGAGATAAGTGTGTGTGAAAGCCGTCCTTCACCTAGCTTGTTGGGAACACCAAGCTTCTTTTCAGGTGCAAACTCCACTCCACACATATATATGGGGTGCTTCTATCTTCATCTCGGTTTTACATTGATAACTCAGGAACTTGAAACCGGCACTAGGAAACAGACTGAGAAACCAGAGAAATATTTTCTCCTGCAAACCGTTCCATTTGTGCTAGATGAACGAACGTCCCTCCACATGCTCATTGCTGAGAGAAAAGTGTGTGTGAAAGCCGTCCTTCACCTAGCTTGTTGGGAAAACAAAGTTTCTTTTCACTTGCAAACTCCACTCCATAGATATATATGGGGAGGTACTTGCTCCAACTCGATTTTACATTGAAAACTGCAGAAACTTCAAACCGGCACAAGGAAACAGACTGAAAATCCAGAGTACAATTTCTCCTGCAAAATTTTCCCTTTTTGCTAGATGAACCAACGTCTCTCCACATGCTAAGTTCTCAGAGATAAGTGTGTGTGAAAGCCGTCCTTCACCTAGCTTGTTGGGAACACAAAGATTCTTTTCAGTTGCAAACTCCACTCCATATAATTATATGGGGAGGTACGACCTCCAACTCGGTTTTACAGTGAAAACTGCAGGAACTTCAAACCGGCACTAGGAAACAGACTGAGAAACCAGAGTAAAATTTCTCCTGCAACCCGTTCCCTTTGTGCTAGATGAACGAAAGTCTTTCCACATGCTCAGTTGTGAGAGATAAGTGTGTGTGAATGCCGTTCTTCACCTAGCTTGTTGGGAACACAAAGATTCTTTTCAGTTGCAAACTCCAATCCATACATATATATGGGGACGTACGAGTTCCAACTCGATTTTAGAGTGAAAACTGCAAGAACTTCAAACCAGCACTAGGAAACAGTCTGAGAAACCAGAGTAAAACATTCGTCTGCAAACCGTTCCCTTTATGCTAGATGAACGAAAGTCTCTCCACATGCAGAGTTCTGAGAGATAAGTGTGTGTGAATGCCGTTCTTCACCTAGCTTGTTGGGAACACCAAGCTTCTTTTCAGGTGCAAACTCCACTCCACACATATATATGGGGTGCTTCTATCTTCATCTCGGTTTTACATTGATAACTCAGGAACTTGAAACCGGCACTAGGAAACAGACTGAGAAACCAGAGAAATATTTTCTCCTGCAAACCGTTCCATTTGTGCTAGATGAACGAAAGTCCCTCCACATGCTCATTGCTGAGAGAATAGTGTGTGTGAAAGCCGTCCTTCACCTAGCTTGTTGGGAACACAAAGTTTCTTTTCACTTGCAAACTCCACTCCATATATATATATGGGGAGGTACTTGCTCCAACTCGATTTTACATTGAAAACTGCAGGAACTTCAAACCGGCACTAGGAAACAGACTGAAAATCCAGAGTACAATTTCTCCTGCAAAATTTTCCCTTTGTGCTAGATGAACGAACGTCTCTCCACATGCTAAGTTCTGAGAGATAAGTGTGTGTGAAAGCCGTCCTTCACCTAGCTTGTTTGGAACACAAATTTTTTTTCACTTGCACACTCCACTCCATACATATATATGGGGATGTACGAGCTCCAACTCGGTTTTACAGTGAAAACTGCAGGAACTTCAAAACGGCACTAGGAAACAGACTGAGAAACCAGACTAAAAGTTTCTCCTGCAACCCTTTCCCTTTGTGCTAGATGAACGAAAGTCTCTCCACATGCTCAGTTCTGAGAAATACGTGTGTGTGAAAGCCGCACTTCATCTAGCTTGTTGGGAACACAAAGTTTCTTTTCACTTGCAAACTCCACTCCATACATATATATGGAGTGCTTCTATCTTCATCTCGGTTTTACATTGATAACTCAGGAACTTGAAACCGGCACTAGGAAACAGACTGAGAAACCAGAGAAATATTTTCTCCTGCAAACCGTTCCATTTGTGCTAGATGAACGAAAGTCTCTCCACATGCTCATTGCTGAGAGAAAAGTGTGTGTGAAAGCCGTCCTTCACCTAGCTTGTTGGGAACACAAAGTTTCTTTTCACTTGCAAACCCCACTCCATAGATATATATGGGGAGGTAATTGCTCCAACTCGATTTTACATTGAAAACTGCAGGAACTTCAAACCGGCACTAGGAAACAGACTGAAAATCTAGAGTACAATTTCTCCTGCAAAATTTTCCCTTTGTGCTAAATGAACGAACGTCTCTCCACATGCTAAGTTCTGAGAGATAAGTGTGTGTGAAAGACGTCCTTCAGTTTGCTTGTTTGGAACACAAAGTTTTTTTTTACTTTCAAACTCCTCTCCATACATATATATTGGGAGGTACGAGATCCAACTCGGTTTTACAGTGAAAACTGCAGGAACTTCAAAACGGCACTAGGAAACAGACTGAGAATCCAGACTAAAATTTCTCCTGCAAACCTTTCCATTTGTGCTAGATGAACGAACGTCTCTCCACATGCTCAGTTCTGAGAGATAAATGTGTGTGAAAGCCGTCCTTCACCTAGCTTGTTGGGAACACAAAGTTTCTTTTCAGTTGCAAACTCCAATCCTCACATATATATGGGGTGCTACTATCTTCATCTCCGTTTTACATTGATAACTCAGGAACTTGAAACCGGCACTAGGAAACAACTGAGAAACCAGAGAAAAAGTTTCTCCTGCAAACCGTTCCCTTTGTGCTAGATGAACGAAAGTCTCTCCACATGCTCAGTTCTGAGACATAATTGTGTGTGAAATCCGTCCTTCACCTAACTTGTTGGGAACAAAAATTTTGTTTTCACATTCAAACGCCCCTCCATACATATGTATGGTGAGGTACGAGCTCCAACTCTGTTTTACAGCGAATACTGCAGTAACTTCAAACCGGCACTAGGAAACAGACTGAGAAACCAGAGTAAAAGTTTCTCCTGCAACCCGTTCCCTTTGTGCTAGATGAACGAACGTCTATCCACACGCTCAGTTCTGAGAGATAACTGTGAGTGAAAGCCGTCATTCACGTAGCTTGTTGGGAACACAAAGATTCTTTTCAGTTGCAAACTTCACTCCATACATATATATGGGGAGGTACGAGATCCAACTCGGTTTTACAGTGAAAACTGCAGGAACGTCAAACCGGCACTAGGAAACAGACTGAGAAACCAAAGTAAAATTTTCTCCTGCAACCCGTTCCCTTTGTGATAGATGAACGAACGTCTATCCACACGCTAAATTCAGAGAGATAAATGTGTGTGAAAGCCGTCCTTCACTAGCATGTTGGGAACAAAAAGATTCTTTTCAGTTACAAACTCCACTCCATACATATATATGGGGAGGTAGAAGCTCCAACTCGTTTTTACAGTGAAAACTGCAGGAACGTCAAACCGGCACTCGGAAACAGAATGAGAAACCAGAGTATAAATTTCCAATTCAACCCGTTCCCTTTGTGCTAGATGAACGAACGTCTCTACACATGCTCAGATCTGAGAGATAAGTGTGTGTGAAAGCCGTCCTTCACCTAGCTTGCTGGGAACACCAAGCTTCTTTTCAGGTGCAAACTCCACTCCACATATATATATGGGGTGCTTCTATCTTCATCTCGGTTTTACATTGATAACTCAGGAACTTGAAACCGGCACTAGGAAACAGACTGAGAAACCAGAGAAATATTTTCTCCTGCAAACCGTTCCATTTGTGCTAGATGAACGAACGTCCCTCCACATGCTCATTGCTGAGAGAAAAGTGTGTGTGAAAGCCGTCCTTCACCTAGCTTGTTGGGAACACAAAGTTTCTTTTCACTTGCAAACTCCACTCCATAGATATATATGGGGAGGTACATGCTCCAACTCGATTTTACATTGAAAACTGCAGGAACTTCAAACCGGCACTAGGAAACAGACTGAAAATCCAGAGTACAATTTCTCCTGCAAAATTTTCCCTTTGTGCTAGATGAACGAACGTCTCTCCACATGCTAATTTCTGAGAGATAAGTGTGTGTGAAAGCCGTCCTTCACCTAGCTTGTTTGGAACACAAAGTTTTTTTCACTTGCAAACTCCACTCCATACATATATATGGGGATGTACGAGCTCCAACTCGGTTTTACAGTGAAAACTGCAGGAACTTCAAAACGGCACTAGGAAACAGACTGAGAAACCAGACTAAATGTTTCTCCTGCAACCCTTTCCCTTTGTGATAGATGAACGAACGTCTATCCACATGCTCAATTCAGAGAGATAAGTGTGTGTGAAAGCCGTCCTTCACTAGCTTGTTGGGAACACAAAGATTCTTTTCAGTTGCAAACTTCACTCCATACATATATATGGGGAGGTACGAGATCCAACTCGGTTTTACAGTGAAAACTGCAGGAACGTCAAACCGGCACTAGGAAACAGACTGAGAAACCAGAGTAAAATTTTCTCCTTCAACCCGTTCCCTTTGTGTTAGATGAACGAACGTCTATCCACATGCTGAATTCAGAGGGATAAGTGTGTGTGAAAGCCGTCCTTCACTAGCTTGTTGGGAACACAAACATTCTTTTCAGTTACAAACTCCACTACATACATATATATGGGGAGGTACAAGCTCCAACTCGTTTTTACAGTGAAAACTGCAGGAACGTCAAACCGGCACTCGGAAACAGAATGAGAAACCAGAGTATAAATTTCCAATGCAACCCGTTCCCTTTGTGCTAGATGAACGAACGTCTCTCCACATGCTCAGTTCTGAGAGATAAGTGTGTGTGAAAGCCGTCCTTCACCTAGCTTGTTGGGAACACCAAGCTTCTTTTCAGGTGCAAACTCCACTCCACACATATATATGGGGTGCTTCTATCTTCATCTCGGTTTTACATTGATAACTCAGGAACTTGAAACCGGCACTAGGAAACAGACTGAGAAACCAGAGAAATATTTTCTCCTGCAAACCGTTCCATTTGTGCTAGATGAACGAACGTCCCTCCACATGCTCATTGCTGAGAGAAAAGTGTGTGTGAAAGCCGTCCTTCACCTAGCTTGTTGGGAAAACAAAGTTTCTTTTCACTTGCAAACTCCACTCCATAGATATATATGGGGAGGTACTTGCTCCAACTCGATTTTACATTGAAAACTGCAGAAACTTCAAACCGGCACAAGGAAACAGACTGAAAATCCAGAGTACAATTTCTCCTGCAAAATTTTCCCTTTTTGCTAGATGAACCAACGTCTCTCCACATGCTAATTTCTGAGAGATAAGTGTGTGTGAAAGCCGTCCTTCACCTAGCTTGTTGGGAACACAAAGATTCTTTTCAGTTGCAAACTCCACTCCATATAATTATATGGGGAGGTACGACCTCCAACTCGGTTTTACAGTGAAAACTGCAGGAACTTCAAACCGGCACTAGGAAACAGACTGAGAAACCAGAGTAAAATTTCTCCTGCAACCCGTTCCCTTTGTGCTAGATGAACGAAAGTCTTTCCACATGCTCAGTTGTGAGAGATAAGTGTGTGTGAATGCCGTTCTTCACCTAGCTTGTTGGGAACACAAAGATTCTTTTCAGTTGCAAACTCCAATCCATACATATATATGGGGACGTACGAGTTCCAACTCGATTTTAGAGTGAAAACTGCAAGAACTTCAAACCAGCACTAGGAAACAGTCTGAGAAACCAGAGTAAAACATTCGTCTGCAAACCGTTCCCTTTATGCTAGATGAACGAAAGTCTCTCCACATGCAGAGTTCTGAGAGATAAGTGTGTGTGAATGCCGTTCTTCACCTAGCTTGTTGGGAACACCAAGCTTCTTTTCAGGTGCAAACTCCACTCCACACATATATATGGGGTGCTTCTATCTTCATCTCGGTTTTACATTGATAACTCAGGAACTTGAAACCGGCACTAGGAAACAGACTGAGAAACCAGAGAAATATTTTCTCCTGCAAACCGTTCCATTTGTGCTAGATGAACGAAAGTCCCTCCACATGCTCATTGCTGAGAGAATAGTGTGTGTGAAAGCCGTCCTTCACCTAGCTTGTTGGGAACACAAAGTTTCTTTTCACTTGCAAACTCCACTCCATATATATATATGGGGAGGTACTTGCTCCAACTCGATTTTACATTGAAAACTGCAGGAACTTCAAACCGGCACTAGGAAACAGACTGAAAATCCAGAGTACAATTTCTCCTGCAAAATTTTCCCTTTGTGCTAGATGAACGAACGTCTCTCCACATGCTAAGTTCTGAGAGATAAGTGTGTGTGAAAGCCGTCCTTCACCTAGCTTGTTTGGAACACAAATTTTTTTTCACTTGCACACTCCACTCCATACATATATATGGGGATGTACGAGCTCCAACTCGGTTTTACAGTGAAAACTGCAGGAACTTCAAAACGGCACTAGGAAACAGACTGAGAAACCAGACTAAAAGTTTCTCCTGCAACCCTTTCCCTTTGTGCTAGATGAACGAAAGTCTCTCCACATGCTCAGTTCTGAGAAATACGTGTGTGTGAAAGCCGCACTTCATCTAGCTTGTTGGGAACACAAAGTTTCTTTTCACTTGCAAACTCCACTCCATACATATATATGGGGAGGTACTATCTCCAACTCGGTTTTGCAGTGAAAACTGCAGTAACTTCAAACCGTCACTAGGAAACAGACTGAGAAACCTGAGTAAAAGTTTCCTGAAACCCGTTCCCTTTGTGCTAGATGAACGAACGTCTCTCCACATGCTCATTGCTGAGAGAAAAGTGTGTGTGAAAGCCGTCCTTCACCTAGCTTGTTGGGAACACAAAGTTTCTTTTCACTTGCAAACTCCACTCCATAGATATATATGGGGAGGTAATTGCTCCAACTCGATTTTACATTGAAAACTGCAGGAACTTCAAACCGGCACTAGGAAACAGACTGAAAATCTAGAGTACAATTTCTCCTGCAAAATTTTCCCTTTGTGCTAAATGAACGAACGTCTCTCCACATGCTAAGTTCTGAGAGATAAGTGTGTGTGAAAGACGTCCTTCAGTTTGCTTGTTTGGAACACAAAGTTTTTTTTTACTTTCAAACTCCTCTCCATACATATATATTGGGAGGTACGAGATCCAACTCGGTTTTACAGTGAAAACTGCAGGAACTTCAAAACGGCACTAGGAAACAGACTGAGAATCCAGACTAAAATTTCTCCTGCAAACCTTTCCATTTGTGCTAGATGAACGAACGTCTCTCCACATGCTCAGTTCTGAGAGATAAATGTGTGTGAAAGCCGTCCTTCACCTAGCTTGTTGGGAACACAAAGTTTCTTTTCAGTTGCAAACTCCAATCCTCACATATATATGGGGTGCTACTATCTTCATCTCCGTTTTACATTGATAACTCAGGAACTTGAAACCGGCACTAGGAAACAACTGAGAAACCAGAGAAAAAGTTTCTCCTGCAAACCGTTCCCTTTGTGCTAGATGAACGAAAGTCTCTCCACATGCTCAGTTCTGAGACATAATTGTGTGTGAAATCCGTCCTTCACCTAACTTGTTGGGAACAAAAATTTTGTTTTCACATTCAAACGCCCCTCCATACATATGTATGGTGAGGTACGAGCTCCAACTCTGTTTTACAGCGAATACTGCAGTAACTTCAAACCGGCACTAGGAAACAGACTGAGAAACCAGAGTAAAAGTTTCTCCTGCAACCCGTTCCCTTTGTGCTAGATGAACGAACGTCTATCCACACGCTCAGTTCTGAGAGATAACTGTGAGTGAAAGCCGTCATTCACGTAGCTTGTTGGGAACACAAAGATTCTTTTCAGTTGCAAACTTCACTCCATACATATATATGGGGAGGTACGAGATCCAACTCGGTTTTACAGTGAAAACTGCAGGAACGTCAAACCGGCACTAGGAAACAGACTGAGAAACCAAAGTAAAATTTTCTCCTGCAACCCGTTCCCTTTGTGATAGATGAACGAACGTCTATCCACATGCTAAATTCAGAGAGATAAATGTGTGTGAAAGCCGTCCTTCACTAGCATGTTGGGAACAAAAAGATTCTTTTCAGTTACAAACTCCACTCCATACATATATATGGGGAGGTAGAAGCTCCAACTCGTTTTTACAGTGAAAACTGCAGGAACGTCAAACCGGCACTCGGAAACAGAATGAGAAACCAGAGTATAAATTTCCAATTCAACCCGTTCCCTTTGTGCTAGATGAACGAACGTCTCTACACATGCTCAGTTCTGAGAGATAAGTGTGTGTGAAAGCCGTCCTTCACCTAGCTTGCTGGGAACACCAAGCTTCTTTTCAGGTGCAAACTCCACTCCACATATATATATGGGGTGCTTCTATCTTCATCTCGGTTTTACATTGATAACTCAGGAACTTGAAACCGGCACTAGGAAACAGACTGAGAAACCAGAGAAATATTTTCTCCTGCAAACCGTTCCATTTGTGCTAGATGAACGAACGTCCCTCCACATGCTCATTGCTGAGAGAAAAGTGTGTGTGAAAGCCGTCCTTCACCTAGCTTGTTGGGAACACAAAGTTTCTTTTCACTTGCAAACTCCACTCCATAGATATATATGGGGAGGTACTTGCTCCAACTCGATTTTACATTGAAAACTGCAGGAACTTCAAACCGGCACTAGGAAACAGACTGAAAATCCAGAGTACAATTTCTCCTGCAAAATTTTCCCTTTGTGCTAGATGAACGAACGTCTCTCCACATGCTAATTTCTGAGAGATAAGTGTGTGTGAAAGCCGTCCTTCACCTAGCTTGTTTGGAACACAAAGTTTTTTTCACTTGCAAACTCCACTCCATACATATATATGGGGATGTACGAGCTCCAACTCGGTTTTACAGTGAAAACTGCAGGAACTTCAAAACGGCACTAGGAAACAGACTGAGAAACCAGACTAAATGTTTCTCCTGCAACCCTTTCCCTTTGTGATAGATGAACGAACGTCTATCCACATGCTCAATTCAGAGAGATAAGTGTGTGTGAAAGCCGTCCTTCACTAGCTTGTTGGGAACACAAAGATTCTTTTCAGTTGCAAACTTCACTCCATACATATATATGGGGAGGTACGAGATCCAACTCGGTTTTACAGTGAAAACTGCAGGAACGTCAAACCGGCACTAGGAAACAGACTGAGAAACCAGAGTAAAATTTTCTCCTTCAACCCGTTCCCTTTGTGTTAGATGAACGAACGTCTATCCACATGCTGAATTCAGAGGGATAAGTGTGTGTGAAAGCCGTCCTTCACTAGCTTGTTGGGAACACAAACATTCTTTTCAGTTACAAACTCCACTACATACATATATATGGGGAGGTACAAGCTCCAACTCGTTTTTACAGTGAAAACTGCAGGAACGTCAAACCGGCACTCGGAAACAGAATGAGAAACCAGAGTATAAATTTCCAATGCAACCCGTTCCCTTTGTGCTAGATGAACGAACGTCTCTCCACATGCTCAGTTCTGAGAGATAAGTGTGTGTGAAAGCCGTCCTTCACCTAGCTTGTTGGGAACACCAAGCTTCTTTTCAGGTGCAAACTCCACTCCACACATATATATGGGGTGCTTCTATCTTCATCTCGGTTTTACATTGATAACTCAGGAACTTGAAACCGGCACTAGGAAACAGACTGAGAAACCAGAGAAATATTTTCTCCTGCAAACCGTTCCATTTGTGCTAGATGAACGAACGTCCCTCCACATGCTCATTGCTGAGAGAAAAGTGTGTGTGAAAGCCGTCCTTCACCTAGCTTGTTGGGAAAACAAAGTTTCTTTTCACTTGCAAACTCCACTCCATAGATATATATGGGGAGGTACTTGCTCCAACTCGATTTTACATTGAAAACTGCAGAAACTTCAAACCGGCACAAGGAAACAGACTGAAAATCCAGAGTACAATTTCTCCTGCAAAATTTTCCCTTTTTGCTAGATGAACCAACGTCTCTCCACATGCTAAGTTCTCAGAGATAAGTGTGTGTGAAAGCCGTCCTTCACCTAGCTTGTTGGGAACACAAAGATTCTTTTCAGTTGCAAACTCCACTCCATATAATTATATGGGGAGGTACGACCTCCAACTCGGTTTTACAGTGAAAACTGCAGGAACTTCAAACCGGCACTAGGAAACAGACTGAGAAACCAGAGTAAAATTTCTCCTGCAACCCGTTCCCTTTGTGCTAGATGAACGAAAGTCTTTCCACATGCTCAGTTGTGAGAGATAAGTGTGTGTGAATGCCGTTCTTCACCTAGCTTGTTGGGAACACAAAGATTCTTTTCAGTTGCAAACTCCAATCCATACATATATATGGGGACGTACGAGTTCCAACTCGATTTTAGAGTGAAAACTGCAAGAACTTCAAACCAGCACTAGGAAACAGTCTGAGAAACCAGAGTAAAACATTCGTCTGCAAACCGTTCCCTTTATGCTAGATGAACGAAAGTCTCTCCACATGCACAGTTCTGAGAGATAAGTGTGTGTGAATGCCGTTCTTCACCTAGCTTGTTGGGAACACCAAGCTTCTTTTCAGGTGCAAACTCCACTCCACACATATATATGGGGTGCTTCTATCTTCATCTCGGTTTTACATTGATAACTCAGGAACTTGAAACCGGCACTAGGAAACAGACTGAGAAACCAGAGAAATATTTTCTCCTGCAAACCGTTCCATTTGTGCTAGATGAACGAAAGTCCCTCCACATGCTCATTGCTGAGAGAATAGTGTGTGTGAAAGCCGTCCTTCACCTAGCTTGTTGGGAACACAAAGTTTCTTTTCACTTGCAAACTCCACTCCATATATATATATGGGGAGGTACTTGCTCCAACTCGATTTTACATTGAAAACTGCAGGAACTTCAAACCGGCACTAGGAAACAGACTGAAAATCCAGAGTACAATTTCTCCTGCAAAATTTTCCCTTTGTGCTAGATGAACGAACGTCTCTCCACATGCTAAGTTCTGAGAGATAAGTGTGTGTGAAAGCCGTCCTTCACCTAGCTTGTTTGGAACACAAATTTTTTTTCACTTGCACACTCCACTCCATACATATATATGGGGATGTACGAGCTCCAACTCGGTTTTACAGTGAAAACTGCAGGAACTTCAAAACGGCACTAGGAAACAGACTGAGAAACCAGACTAAAAGTTTCTCCTGCAACCCTTTCCCTTTGTGCTAGATGAACGAAAGTCTCTCCACATGCTCAGTTCTGAGAAATACGTGTGTGTGAAAGCCGCACTTCATCTAGCTTGTTGGGAACACAAAGTTTCTTTTCACTTGCAAACTCCACTCCATACATATATATGGGGAGGTACTATCTCCAACTCGGTTTTGCAGTGAAAACTGCAGTAACTTCAAACCGTCACTAGGAAACAGACTGAGAAACCTGAGTAAAAGTTTCCTGAAACCCGTTCCCTTTGTGCTAGATGAACGAACGTCTCTCCACATGCTCATTGCTGAGAGAAAAGTGTGTGTGAAAGCCGTCCTTCACCTAGCTTGTTGGGAACACAAAGTTTCTTTTCACTTGCAAACTCCACTCCATAGATATATATGGGGAGGTAATTGCTCCAACTCGATTTTACATTGAAAACTGCAGGAACTTCAAACCGGCACTAGGAAACAGACTGAAAATCTAGAGTACAATTTCTCCTGCAAAATTTTCCCTTTGTGCTAAATGAACGAACGTCTCTCCACATGCTAAGTTCTGAGAGATAAGTGTGTGTGAAAGACGTCCTTCAGTTTGCTTGTTTGGAACACAAAGTTTTTTTTTACTTTCAAACTCCTCTCCATACATATATATTGGGAGGTACGAGATCCAACTCGGTTTTACAGTGAAAACTGCAGGAACTTCAAAACGGCACTAGGAAACAGACTGAGAATCCAGACTAAAATTTCTCCTGCAAACCTTTCCATTTGTGCTAGATGAACGAACGTCTCTCCACATGCTCAGTTCTGAGAGATAAATGTGTGTGAAAGCCGTCCTTCACCTAGCTTGTTGGGAACACAAAGTTTCTTTTCAGTTGCAAACTCCAATCCTCACATATATATGGGGTGCTACTATCTTCATCTCCGTTTTACATTGATAACTCAGGAACTTGAAACCGGCACTAGGAAACAACTGAGAAACCAGAGAAAAAGTTTCTCCTGCAAACCGTTCCCTTTGTGCTAGATGAACGAAAGTCTCTCCACATGCTCAGTTCTGAGACATAATTGTGTGTGAAATCCGTCCTTCACCTAACTTGTTGGGAACAAAAATTTTGTTTTCACATTCAAACGCCCCTCCATACATATGTATGGTGAGGTACGAGCTCCAACTCTGTTTTACAGCGAATACTGCAGTAACTTCAAACCGGCACTAGGAAACAGACTGAGAAACCAGAGTAAAAGTTTCTCCTGCAACCCGTTCCCTTTGTGCTAGATGAACGAACGTCTATCCACACGCTCAGTTCTGAGAGATAACTGTGAGTGAAAGCCGTCATTCACGTAGCTTGTTGGGAACACAAAGATTCTTTTCAGTTGCAAACTTCACTCCATACATATATATGGGGAGGTACGAGATCCAACTCGGTTTTACAGTGAAAACTGCAGGAACGTCAAACCGGCACTAGGAAACAGACTGAGAAACCAAAGTAAAATTTTCTCCTGCAACCCGTTCCCTTTGTGATAGATGAACGAACGTCTATCCACATGCTAAATTCAGAGAGATAAATGTGTGTGAAAGCCGTCCTTCACTAGCATGTTGGGAACAAAAAGATTCTTTTCAGTTACAAACTCCACTCCATACATATATATGGGGAGGTAGAAGCTCCAACTCGTTTTTACAGTGAAAACTGCAGGAACGTCAAACCGGCACTCGGAAACAGAATGAGAAACCAGAGTATAAATTTCCAATTCAACCCGTTCCCTTTGTGCTAGATGAACGAACGTCTCTACACATGCTCAGTTCTGAGAGATAAGTGTGTGTGAAAGCCGTCCTTCACCTAGCTTGCTGGGAACACCAAGCTTCTTTTCAGGTGCAAACTCCACTCCACATATATATATGGGGTGCTTCTATCTTCATCTCGGTTTTACATTGATAACTCAGGAACTTGAAACCGGCACTAGGAAACAGACTGAGAAACCAGAGAAATATTTTCTCCTGCAAACCGTTCCATTTGTGCTAGATGAACGAACGTCCCTCCACATGCTCATTGCTGAGAGAAAAGTGTGTGTGAAAGCCGTCCTTCACCTAGCTTGTTGGGAACACAAAGTTTCTTTTCACTTGCAAACTCCACTCCATAGATATATATGGGGAGGTACTTGCTCCAACTCGATTTTACATTGAAAACTGCAGGAACTTCAAACCGGCACTAGGAAACAGACTGAAAATCCAGAGTACAATTTCTCCTGCAAAATTTTCCCTTTGTGCTAGATGAACGAACGTCTCTCCACATGCTAATTTCTGAGAGATAAGTGTGTGTGAAAGCCGTCCTTCACCTAGCTTGTTTGGAACACAAAGTTTTTTTCACTTGCAAACTCCACTCCATACATATATATGGGGATGTACGAGCTCCAAGTCGGTTTTACAGTGAAAACTGCAGGAACTTCAAAACGGCACTAGGAAACAGACTGAGAAACCAGACTAAAAGTTTCTCCTGCAACCCTTTCCCTTTGTGATAGATGAACGAACGTCTATCCACATGCTCAATTCAGAGAGATAAGTGTGTGTGAAAGCCGTCCTTCACTAGCTTGTTGGGAACACAAAGATTCTTTTCAGTTGCAAACTTCACTCCATACATATATATGGGGAGGTACGAGATCCAACTCGGTTTTACAGTGAAAACTGCAGGAACGTCAAACCGGCACTAGGAAACAGACTGAGAAACCAGAGTAAAATTTTCTCCTTCAACCCGTTCCCTTTGTGATAGATGAACGAACGTCTATCCACATGCTCAATTCAGAGGGATAAGTGTGTGTGAAAGCCGTCCTTCACTAGCTTGTTGGGAACACAAACATTCTTTTCAGTTACAAACTCCACTACATACATATATATGGGGAGGTACAAGCTCCAACTCGTTTTTACAGTGAAAACTGCAGGAACGTCAAACCGGCACTCGGAAACAGAATGAGAAACCAGAGTATAAATTTCCAATGCAACCCGTTCCCTTTGTGCTAGATGAACGAACGTCTCTCCACATGCTCAGTTCTGAGAGATAAGTGTGTGTGAAAGCCGTCCTTCACCTAGCTTGTTGGGAACACCAAGCTTCTTTTCAGGTGCAAACTCCACTCCACACATATATATGGGGTGCTTCTATCTTCATCTCGGTTTTACATTGATAACTCAGGAACTTGAAACCGGCACTAGGAAACAGACTGAGAAACCAGAGAAATATTTTCTCCTGCAAACCGTTCCATTTGTGCTAGATGAACGAACGTCCCTCCACATGCTCATTGCTGAGAGAAAAGTGTGTGTGAAAGCCGTCCTTCACCTAGCTTGTTGGGAACACAAAGTTTCTTTTCACTTGCAAACTCCACTCCATAGATATATATGGGGAGGTACTTGCTCCAACTCGATTTTACATTGAAAACTGCAGAAACTTCAAACCGGCACTAGGAAACAGACTGAAAATCCAGAGTACAATTTCTCCTGCAAAATTTTCCCTTTGTGCTAGATGAACCAACGTCTCTCCACATGCTAAGTTCTCAGAGATAAGTGTGTGTGAAAGCCGTCCTTCACCTAGCTTGTTGGGAACACAAAGATTCTTTTCAGTTGCAAACTCCACTCCATATAATTATATGGGGAGGTACGACCTCCAACTCGGTTTTACAGTGAAAACTGCAGGAACTTCAAACCGGCACTAGGAAACAGACTGAGAAACCAGAGTAAAATTTCTCCTGCAACCCGTTCCCTTTGTGCTAGATGAACGAAAGTCTTTCCACATGCTCAGTTGTGAGAGATAAGTGTGTGTGAATGCCGTTCTTCACCTAGCTTGTTGGGAACACAAAGATTCTTTTCAGTTGCAAACTCCAATCCATACATATATATGGGGACGTACGAGTTCCAACTCGATTTTAGAGTGAAAACTGCAAGAACTTCAAACCAGCACTAGGAAACAGTCTGAGAAACCAGAGTAAAACATTCGTCTGCAAACCGTTCCCTTTATGCTAGATGAACGAAAGTCTCTCCACATGCACAGTTCTGAGAGATAAGTGTGTGTGAATGCCGTTCTTCACCTAGCTTGTTGGGAACACCAAGCTTCTTTTCAGGTGCAAACTCCACTCCACACATATATATGGGGTGCTTCTATCTTCATCTCGGTTTTACATTGATAACTCAGGAACTTGAAACCGGCACTAGGAAACAGACTGAGAAACCAGAGAAATATTTTCTCCTGCAAACCGTTCCATTTGTGCTAGATGAACGAAAGTCCCTCCACATGCTCATTGCTGAGAGAATAGTGTGTGTGAAAGCCGTCCTTCACCTAGCTTGTTGGGAACACAAAGTTTCTTTTCACTTGCAAACTCCACTCCATATATATATATGGGGAGGTACTTGCTCCAACTCGATTTTACATTGAAAACTGCAGGAACTTCAAACCGGCACTAGGAAACAGACTGAAAATCCAGAGTACAATTTCTCCTGCAAAATTTTCCCTTTGTGCTAGATGAACGAACGTCTCTCCACATGCTAAGTTCTGAGAGATAAGTGTGTGTGAAAGCCGTCCTTCACCTAGCTTGTTTGGAACACAAATTTTTTTTCACTTGCACACTCCACTCCATACATATATATGGGGATGTACGAGCTCCAACTCGGTTTTACAGTGAAAACTGCAGGAACTTCAAAACGGCACTAGGAAACAGACTGAGAAACCAGACTAAAAGTTTCTCCTGCAACCCTTTCCCTTTGTGCTAGATGGACGAAAGTCTCTCCACATGCTCAGTTCTGAGAAATACGTGTGTGTGAAAGCCGCACTTCATCTAGCTTGTTGGGAACACAAAGTTTCTTTTCACTTGCAAACTCCACTCCATACATATATATGGGGAGGTACTATCTCCAACTCGGTTTTGCAGTGAAAACTGCAGTAACTTCAAACCGTCACTAGGAAACAGACTGAGAAACCTGAGTAAAAGTTTCCTGAAACCCGTTCCCTTTGTGCTAGATGAACGAACGTCTCTCCACATGCTCATTGCTGAGAGAAAAGTGTGTGTGAAAGCCGTCCTTCACCTAGCTTGTTGGGAACACAAAGTTTCTTTTCACTTGCAAACTCCACTCCATAGATATATATGGGGAGGTACTTGCTCCAACTCGATTTTACATTGAAAACTGCAGGAACTTCAAACCGGCACTAGGAAACAGACTGAAAATCTAGAGTACAATTTCTCCTGCAAAATTTTCCCTTTGTGCTAAATGAACGAACGTCTCTCCACATGCTAAGTTCTGAGAGATAAGTGTGTGTGAAAGACGTCCTTCAGTTTGCTTGTTTGGAACACAAAGTTTTTTTTTACTTTCAAACTCCTCTCCATACATATATATTGGGAGGTACGAGATCCAACTCGGTTTTACAGTGAAAACTGCAGGAACTTCAAAACGGCACTAGGAAACAGACTGAGAATCCAGACTAAAATTTCTCCTGCAAACCTTTCCATTTGTGCTAGATGAACGAACGTCTCTCCACATGCTCAGTTCTGAGAGATAAATGTGTGTGAAAGCCGTCCTTCACCTAGCTTGTTGGGAACACAAAGTTTCTTTTCAGTTGCAAACTCCAATCCTCACATATATATGGGGTGCTACTATCTTCATCTCCGTTTTACATTGATAACTCAGGAACTTGAAACCGGCACTAGGAAACAACTGAGAAACCAGAGAAAAAGTTTCTCCTGCAAACCGTTCCCTTTGTGCTAGATGAACGAAAGTCTCTCCACATGCTCAGTTCTGAGACATAATTGTGTGTGAAATCCGTCCTTCACCTAACTTGTTGGGAACAAAAATTTTGTTTTCACATTCAAACGCCCCTCCATACATATGTATGGTGAGGTACGAGCTCCAACTCTGTTTTACAGCGAATACTGCAGTAACTTCAAACCGGCACTAGGAAACAGACTGAGAAACCAGAGTAAAAGTTTCTCCTGCAACCCGTTCCCTTTGTGCTAGATGAACGAACGTCTATCCACACGCTCAGTTCTGAGAGATAACTGTGAGTGAAAGCCGTCATTCACGTAGCTTGTTGGGAACACAAAGATTCTTTTCAGTTGCAAACTTCACTCCATACATATATATGGGGAGGTACGAGATCCAACTCGGTTTTACAGTGAAAACTGCAGGAACGTCAAACCGGCACTAGGAAACAGACTGAGAAACCAAAGTAAAATTTTCTCCTGCAACCCGTTCCCTTTGTGATAGATGAACGAACGTCTATCCACATGCTAAATTCAGAGAGATAAATGTGTGTGAAAGCCGTCCTTCACTAGCATGTTGGGAACAAAAAGATTCTTTTCAGTTACAAACTCCACTCCATACATATATATGGGGAGGTAGAAGCTCCAACTCGTTTTTACAGTGAAAACTGCAGGAACGTCAAACCGGCACTCGGAAACAGAATGAGAAACCAGAGTATAAATTTCCAATTCAACCCGTTCCCTTTGTGCTAGATGAACGAACGTCTCTACACATGCTCAGTTCTGAGAGATAAGTGTGTGTGAAAGCCGTCCTTCACCTAGCTTGCTGGGAACACCAAGCTTCTTTTCAGGTGCAAACTCCACTCCACATATATATATGGGGTGCTTCTATCTTCATCTCGGTTTTACATTGATAACTCAGGAACTTGAAACCGGCACTAGGAAACAGACTGAGAAACCAGAGAAATATTTTCTCCTGCAAACCGTTCCATTTGTGCTAGATGAACGAACGTCCCTCCACATGCTCATTGCTGAGAGAAAAGTGTGTGTGAAAGCCGTCCTTCACCTAGCTTGTTGGGAACACAAAGTTTCTTTTCACTTGCAAACTCCACTCCATAGATATATATGGGGAGGTACTTGCTCCAACTCGATTTTACATTGAAAACTGCAGGAACTTCAAACCGGCACTAGGAAACAGACTGAAAATCCAGAGTACAATTTCTCCTGCAAAATTTTCCCTTTGTGCTAGATGAACGAACGTCTCTCCACATGCTAATTTCTGAGAGATAAGTGTGTGTGAAAGCCGTCCTTCACCTAGCTTGTTTGGAACACAAAGTTTTTTTCACTTGCAAACTCCACTCCATACATATATATGGGGATGTACGAGCTCCAAGTCGGTTTTACAGTGAAAACTGCAGGAACTTCAAAACGGCACTAGGAAACAGACTGAGAAACCAGACTAAAAGTTTCTCCTGCAACCCTTTCCCTTTGTGATAGATGAACGAACGTCTATCCACATGCTCAATTCAGAGAGATAAGTGTGTGTGAAAGCCGTCCTTCACTAGCTTGTTGGGAACACAAAGATTCTTTTCAGTTGCAAACTTCACTCCATACATATATATGGGGAGGTACGAGATCCAACTCGGTTTTACAGTGAAAACTGCAGGAACGTCAAACCGGCACTAGGAAACAGACTGAGAAACCAGAGTAAAATTTTCTCCTTCAACCCGTTCCCTTTGTGATAGATGAACGAACGTCTATCCACATGCTCAATTCAGAGGGATAAGTGTGTGTGAAAGCCGTCCTTCACTAGCTTGTTGGGAACACAAACATTCTTTTCAGTTACAAACTCCACTATATACATATATATGGGGAGGTACAAGCTCCAACTCGTTTTTACAGTGAAAACTGCAGGAACGTCAAACCGGCACTCGGAAACAGAATGAGAAACCAGAGTATAAATTTCCAATGCAACCCGTTCCCTTTGTGCTAGATGAACGAACGTCTCTCCACATGCTCAGTTCTGAGAGATAAGTGTGTGTGAAAGCCGTCCTTCACCTAGCTTGTTGGGAACACCAAGCTTCTTTTCAGGTGCAAACTCCACTCCACACATATATATGGGGTGCTTCTATCTTCATCTCGGTTTTACATTGATAACTCAGGAACTTGAAACCGGCACTAGGAAACAGACTGAGAAACCAGAGAAATATTTTCTCCTGCAAACCGTTCCATTTGTGCTAGATGAACGAACGTCCCTCCACATGCTCATTGCTGAGAGAAAAGTGTGTGTGAAAGCCGTCCTTCACCTAGCTTGTTGGGAACACAAAGTTTCTTTTCACTTGCAAACTCCACTCCATAGATATATATGGGGAGGTACTTGCTCCAACTCGATTTTACATTGAAAACTGCAGAAACTTCAAACCGGCACTAGGAAACAGACTGAAAATCCAGAGTACAATTTCTCCTGCAAAATTTTCCCTTTGTGCTAGATGAACCAACGTCTCTCCACATGCTAAGTTCTCAGAGATAAGTGTGTGTGAAAGCCGTCCTTCACCTAGCTTGTTGGGAACACAAAGATTCTTTTCAGTTGCAAACTCCACTCCATATAATTATATGGGGAGGTACGACCTCCAACTCGGTTTTACAGTGAAAACTGCAGGAACTTCAAACCGGCACTAGGAAACAGACTGAGAAACCAGAGTAAAATTTCTCCTGCAACCCGTTCCCTTTGTGCTAGATGAACGAAAGTCTTTCCACATGCTCAGTTGTGAGAGATAAGTGTGTGTGAATGCCGTTCTTCACCTAGCTTGTTGGGAACACAAAGATTCTTTTCAGTTGCAAACTCCAATCCATACATATATATGGGGACGTACGAGTTCCAACTCGATTTTAGAGTGAAAACTGCAAGAACTTCAAACCAGCACTAGGAAACAGTCTGAGAAACCAGAGTAAAACATTCGTCTGCAAACCGTTCCCTTTATGCTAGATGAACGAAAGTCTCTCCACATGCACAGTTCTGAGAGATAAGTGTGTGTGAATGCCGTTCTTCACCTAGCTTGTTGGGAACACCAAGCTTCTTTTCAGGTGCAAACTCCACTCCACACATATATATGGGGTGCTTCTATCTTCATCTCGGTTTTACATTGATAACTCAGGAACTTGAAACCGGCACTAGGAAACAGACTGAGAAACCAGAGAAATATTTTCTCCTGCAAACCGTTCCATTTGTGCTAGATGAACGAAAGTCCCTCCACATGCTCATTGCTGAGAGAATAGTGTGTGTGAAAGCCGTCCTTCACCTAGCTTGTTGGGAACACAAAGTTTCTTTTCACTTGCAAACTCCACTCCATATATATATATGGGGAGGTACTTGCTCCAACTCGATTTTACATTGAAAACTGCAGGAACTTCAAACCGGCACTAGGAAACAGACTGAAAATCCAGAGTACAATTTCTCCTGCAAAATTTTCCCTTTGTGCTAGATGAACGAACGTCTCTCCACATGCTAAGTTCTGAGAGATAAGTGTGTGTGAAAGCCGTCCTTCACCTAGCTTGTTTGGAACACAAATTTTTTTTCACTTGCACACTCCACTCCATACATATATATGGGGATGTACGAGCTCCAACTCGGTTTTACAGTGAAAACTGCAGGAACTTCAAAACGGCACTAGGAAACAGACTGAGAAACCAGACTAAAAGTTTCTCCTGCAACCCTTTCCCTTTGTGCTAGATGAACGAAAGTCTCTCCACATGCTCAGTTCTGAGAAATACGTGTGTGTGAAAGCCGCACTTCATCTAGCTTGTTGGGAACACAAAGTTTCTTTTCACTTGCAAACTCCACTCCATACATATATATGGGGAGGTACTATCTCCAACTCGGTTTTGCAGTGAAAACTGCAGTAACTTCAAACCGTCACTAGGAAACAGACTGAGAAACCTGAGTAAAAGTTTCCTGAAACCCGTTCCCTTTGTGCTAGATGAACGAACGTCTCTCCACATGCTCATTGCTGAGAGAAAAGTGTGTGTGAAAGCCGTCCTTCACCTAGCTTGTTGGGAACACAAAGTTTCTTTTCACTTGCAAACTCCACTCCATAGATATATATGGGGAGGTACTTGCTCCAACTCGATTTTACATTGAAAACTGCAGGAACTTCAAACCGGCACTAGGAAACAGACTGAAAATCTAGAGTACAATTTCTCCTGCAAAATTTTCCCTTTGTGCTAAATGAACGAACGTCTCTCCACATGCTAAGTTCTGAGAGATAAGTGTGTGTGAAAGACGTCCTTCAGTTTGCTTGTTTGGAACACAAAGTTTTTTTTTACTTTCAAACTCCTCTCCATACATATATATTGGGAGGTACGAGATCCAACTCGGTTTTACAGTGAAAACTGCAGGAACTTCAAAACGGCACTAGGAAACAGACTGAGAATCCAGACTAAAATTTCTCCTGCAAACCTTTCCATTTGTGCTAGATGAACGAACGTCTCTCCACATGCTCAGTTCTGAGAGATAAATGTGTGTGAAAGCCGTCCTTCACCTAGCTTGTTGGGAACACAAAGTTTCTTTTCAGTTGCAAACTCCAATCCTCACATATATATGGGGTGCTACTATCTTCATCTCCGTTTTACATTGATAACTCAGGAACTTGAAACCGGCACTAGGAAACAACTGAGAAACCAGAGAAAAAGTTTCTCCTGCAAACCGTTCCCTTTGTGCTAGATGAACGAAAGTCTCTCCACATGCTCAGTTCTGAGACATAATTGTGTGTGAAATCCGTCCTTCACCTAACTTGTTGGGAACAAAAATTTTGTTTTCACATTCAAACGCCCCTCCATACATATGTATGGTGAGGTACGAGCTCCAACTCTGTTTTACAGCGAATACTGCAGTAACTTCAAACCGGCACTAGGAAACAGACTGAGAAACCAGAGTAAAAGTTTCTCCTGCAACCCGTTCCCTTTGTGCTAGATGAACGAACGTCTATCCACACGCTCAGTTCTGAGAGATAACTGTGAGTGAAAGCCGTCATTCACGTAGCTTGTTGGGAACACAAAGTTTCTATTCATTTGCCAACTCCAATCCATACATATATATGGGGAGGTACAAGCTCCAACTCGTTTTTACAGTGAAAACTGCAGGAACGACAAACCGGCACTAGGAAACAGACTGAGAAACCAGAGTAAAATTTCTCCTGCAACCCGTTCCCTTTGTGCTAGATGAACGAAAGTCTTTCCACATGCTCAGTTGTGAGAGATAAGTGTGTGTGAATGCCGTTCTTCACCTAGCTTGTTGGGAACACAAAGATTCTTTTCAGTTGCAAACTCCAATCCATACATATATATGGGGACGTACGAGTTCCAACTCGATTTTAGAGTGAAAACTGCAAGAACTTCAAACCAGCACTAGGAAACAGTCTGAGAAACCAGAGTAAAACATTCGTCTGCAAACCGTTCCCTTTATGCTAGATGAACGAAAGTCTCTCCACATGCACAGTTCTGAGAGATAAGTGTGTGTGAAAGCCGTCCTTCACCTAGCTTGTTTGGAACACAAATTTTTTTTCACTTGCACACTCCACTCCATACATATATATGGGGATGTACGAGCTCCAACTCGGTTTTACAGTGAAAACTGCAGGAACTTCAAAACGGCACTAGGAAACAGACTGAGAAACCAGACTAAAAGTTTCTCCTGCAACCCTTTCCCTTTGTGCTAGATGAACGAAAGTCTCTCCACATGCTCAGTTCTGAGAAATACGTGTGTGTGAAAGCCGCACTTCATCTAGCTTGTTGGGAACACAAAGTTTCTTTTCACTTGCAAACTCCACTCCATACATATATATGGGGAGGTACTATCTCCAACTCGGTTTTGCAGTGAAAACTGCAGTAACTTCAAACCGTCACTAGGAAACAGACTGAGAAACCTGAGTAAAAGTTTCCTGAAACCCGTTCCCTTTGTGCTAGATGAACGAACGTCTCTCCACATGCTCATTGCTGAGAGAAAAGTGTGTGTGAAAGCCGTCCTTCACCTAGCTTGTTGGGAACACAAAGTTTCTTTTCACTTGCAAACTCCACTCCATAGATATATATGGGGAGGTACTTGCTCCAACTCGATTTTACATTGAAAACTGCAGGAACTTCAAACCGGCACTAGGAAACAGACTGAAAATCTAGAGTACAATTTCTCCTGCAAAATTTTCCCTTTGTGCTAAATGAACGAACGTCTCTCCACATGCTAAGTTCTGAGAGATAAGTGTGTGTGAAAGACGTCCTTCAGTTTGCTTGTTTGGAACACAAAGTTTTTTTTTACTTTCAAACTCCTCTCCATACATATATATTGGGAGGTACGAGATCCAACTCGGTTTTACAGTGAAAACTGCAGGAACTTCAAAACGGCACTAGGAAACAGACTGAGAATCCAGACTAAAATTTCTCCTGCAAACCTTTCCATTTGTGCTAGATGAACGAACGTCTCTCCACATGCTCAGTTCTGAGAGATAAATGTGTGTGAAAGCCGTCCTTCACCTAGCTTGTTGGGAACACAAAGTTTCTTTTCAGTTGCAAACTCCAATCCTCACATATATATGGGGTGCTACTATCTTCATCTCCGTTTTACATTGATAACTCAGGAACTTGAAACCGGCACTAGGAAACAACTGAGAAACCAGAGAAAAAGTTTCTCCTGCAAACCGTTCCCTTTGTGCTAGATGAACGAAAGTCTCTCCACATGCTCAGTTCTGAGACATAATTGTGTGTGAAATCCGTCCTTCACCTAACTTGTTGGGAACAAAAATTTTGTTTTCACATTCAAACGCCCCTCCATACATATGTATGGTGAGGTACGAGCTCCAACTCTGTTTTACAGCGAATACTGCAGTAACTTCAAACCGGCACTAGGAAACAGACTGAGAAACCAGAGTAAAAGTTTCTCCTGCAACCCGTTCCCTTTGTGCTAGATGAACGAACGTCTATCCACACGCTCAGTTCTGAGAGATAACTGTGAGTGAAAGCCGTCATTCACGTAGCTTGTTGGGAACACAAAGTTTCTATTCATTTGCCAACTCCAATCCATACATATATATGGGGAGGTACAAGCTCCAACTCGTTTTTACAGTGAAAACTGCAGGAACGTCAAACCGGCACTAGGAAACAGACTGAGAAACCAGAGTAAAATTTCTCCTGCAACCCGTTCCCTTTGTGCTAGATGAACGAAAGTCTTTCCACATGCTCAGTTGTGAGAGATAAGTGTGTGTGAATGCCGTTCTTCACCTAGCTTGTTGGGAACACAAAGATTCTTTTCAGTTGCAAACTCCAATCCATACATATATATGGGGACGTACGAGTTCCAACTCGATTTTAGAGTGAAAACTGCAAGAACTTCAAACCAGCACTAGGAAACAGTCTGAGAAACCAGAGTAAAACATTCGTCTGCAAACCGTTCCCTTTATGCTAGATGAACGAAAGTCTCTCCACATGCACAGTTCTGAGAGATAAGTGTGTGTGAATGCCGTTCTTCACCTAGCTTGTTGGGAACACCAAGCTTCTTTTCAGGTGCAAACTCCACTCCACACATATATATGGGGTGCTTCTATCTTCATCTCGGTTTTACATTGATAACTCAGGAACTTGAAACCGGCACTAGGAAACAGACTGAGAAACCAGAGAAATATTTTCTCCTGCAAACCGTTCCATTTGTGCTAGATGAACGAAAGTCCCTCCACATGCTCATTGCTGAGAGAATAGTGTGTGTGAAAGCCGTCCTTCACCTAGCTTGTTGGGAACACAAAGTTTCTTTTCACTTGCAAACTCCAGTCCATATATATATATGGGGAGGTACTTGCTCCAACTCGATTTTACATTGAAAACTGCAGGAACTTCAAACCGGCACTAGGAAACAGACTGAAAATCCAGAGTACAATTTCTCCTGCAAAATTTTCCCTTTGTGCTAGATGAACGAACGTCTCTCCACATGCTAAGTTCTGAGAGATAAGTGTGTGTGAAAGCCGTCCTTCACCTAGCTTGTTTGGAACACAAATTTTTTTTCACTTGCACACTCCACTCCATACATATATATGGGGATGTACGAGCTCCAACTCGGTTTTACAGTGAAAACTGCAGGAACTTCAAAACGGCACTAGGAAACAGACTGAGAAACCAGACTAAAAGTTTCTCCTGCAACCCTTTCCCTTTGTGCTAGATGAACGAAAGTCTCTCCACATGCTCAGTTCTGAGAAATACGTGTGTGTGAAAGCCGCACTTCATCTAGCTTGTTGGGAACACAAAGTTTCTTTTCACTTGCAAACTCCACTCCATACATATATATGGGGAGGTACTATCTCCAACTCGGTTTTGCAGTGAAAACTGCAGTAACTTCAAACCGTCACTAGGAAACAGACTGAGAAACCTGAGTAAAAGTTTCCTGAAACCCGTTCCCTTTGTGCTAGATGAACGAACGTCTCTCCACATGCTCATTGCTGAGAGAAAAGTGTGTGTGAAAGCCGTCCTTCACCTAGCTTGTTGGGAACACAAAGTTTCTTTTCACTTGCAAACTCCACTCCATAGATATATATGGGGAGGTACTTGCTCCAACTCGATTTTACATTGAAAACTGCAGGAACTTCAAACCGGCACTAGGAAACAGACTGAAAATCTAGAGTACAATTTCTCCTGCAAAATTTTCCCTTTGTGCTAAATGAACGAACGTCTCTCCACATGCTAAGTTCTGAGAGATAAGTGTGTGTGAAAGACGTCCTTCAGTTTGCTTGTTTGGAACACAAAGTTTTTTTTTACTTTCAAACTCCTCTCCATACATATATATTGGGAGGTACGAGATCCAACTCGGTTTTACAGTGAAAACTGCAGGAACTTCAAAACGGCACTAGGAAACAGACTGAGAATCCAGACTAAAATTTCTCCTGCAAACCTTTCCATTTGTGCTAGATGAACGAACGTCTCTCCACATGCTCAGTTCTGAGAGATAAATGTGTGTGAAAGCCGTCCTTCACCTAGCTTGTTGGGAACACAAAGTTTCTTTTCAGTTGCAAACTCCAATCCTCACATATATATGGGGTGCTACTATCTTCATCTCCGTTTTACATTGATAACTCAGGAACTTGAAACCGGCACTAGGAAACAACTGAGAAACCAGAGAAAAAGTTTCTCCTGCAAACCGTTCCCTTTGTGCTAGATGAACGAAAGTCTCTCCACATGCTCAGTTCTGAGACATAATTGTGTGTGAAATCCGTCCTTCACCTAACTTGTTGGGAACAAAAATTTTGTTTTCACATTCAAACGCCCCTCCATACATATGTATGGTGAGGTACGAGCTCCAACTCTGTTTTACAGCGAATACTGCAGTAACTTCAAACCGGCACTAGGAAACAGACTGAGAAACCAGAGTAAAAGTTTCTCCTGCAACCCGTTCCCTTTGTGCTAGATGAACGAACGTCTATCCACACGCTCAGTTCTGAGAGATAACTGTGAGTGAAAGCCGTCATTCACGTAGCTTGTTGGGAACACAAAGATTCTTTTCAGTTGCAAACTTCACTCCATACATATATATGGGGAGGTACGAGATCCAACTCGGTTTTACAGTGAAAACTGCAGGAACGTCAAACCGGCACTAGGAAACAGACTGAGAAACCAGAGTAAAATTTTCTCCTTCGACCCGTTCCCTTTGTGATAGATGAACGAACGTCTATCCACATGCTCAATTCAGAGGGATAAGTGTGTGTGAAAGCCGTCCTTCACTAGCTTGTTGGGAACACAAACATTCTTTTCAGTTACAAACTCCACTACATACATATATATGGGGAGGTACAAGCTCCAACTCGTTTTTACAGTGAAAACTGCAGGAACGTCAAACCGGCACTCGGAAACAGAATGAGAAACCAGAGTATAAATTTCCAATGCAACCCGTTCCCTTTGTGCTAGATGAACGAACGTCTCTCCACATGCTCAGTTCTGAGAGATAAGTGTGTGTGAAAGCCGTCCTTCACCTAGCTTGTTGGGAACACCAAGCTTCTTTTCAGGTGCAAACTCCACTCCACACATATATATGGGGTGCTTCTATCTTCATCTCGGTTTTACATTGATAACTCAGGAACTTGAAACCGGCACTAGGAAACAGACTGAGAAACCAGAGAAATATTTTCTCCTGCAAACCGTTCCATTTGTGCTAGATGAACGAACGTCCCTCCACATGCTCATTGCTGAGAGAAAAGTGTGTGTGAAAGCCGTCCTTCACCTAGCTTGTTGGGAACACAAAGTTTCTTTTCACTTGCAAACTCCACTCCATAGATATATATGGGGAGGTACTTGCTCCAACTCGATTTTACATTGAAAACTGCAGAAACTTCAAACCGGCACTAGGAAACAGACTGAAAATCCAGAGTACAATTTCTCCTGCAAAATTTTCCCTTTGTGCTAGATGAACCAACGTCTCTCCACATGCTAAGTTCTCAGAGATAAGTGTGTGTGAAAGCCGTCCTTCACCTAGCTTGTTGGGAACACAAAGATTCTTTTCAGTTGCAAACTCCACTCCATATAATTATATGGGGAGGTACGACCTCCAACTCGGTTTTACAGTGAAAACTGCAGGAACTTCAAACCGGCACTAGGAAACAGACTGAGAAACCAGAGTAAAATTTCTCCTGCAACCCGTTCCCTTTGTGCTAGATGAACGAAAGTCTTTCCACATGCTCAGTTGTGAGAGATAAGTGTGTGTGAATGCCGTTCTTCACCTAGCTTGTTGGGAACACAAAGATTCTTTTCAGTTGCAAACTCCAATCCATACATATATATGGGGACGTACGAGTTCCAACTCGATTTTAGAGTGAAAACTGCAAGAACTTCAAACCAGCACTAGGAAACAGTCTGAGAAACCAGAGTAAAACATTCGTCTGCAAACCGTTCCCTTTATGCTAGATGAACGAAAGTCTCTCCACATGCACAGTTCTGAGAGATAAGTGTGTGTGAATGCCGTTCTTCACCTAGCTTGTTGGGAACACCAAGCTTCTTTTCAGGTGCAAACTCCACTCCACACATATATATGGGGTGCTTCTATCTTCATCTCGGTTTTACATTGATAACTCAGGAACTTGAAACCGGCACTAGGAAACAGACTGAGAAACCAGAGAAATATTTTCTCCTGCAAACCGTTCCATTTGTGCTAGATGAACGAAAGTCCCTCCACATGCTCATTGCTGAGAGAATAGTGTGTGTGAAAGCCGTCCTTCACCTAGCTTGTTGGGAACACAAAGTTTCTTTTCACTTGCAAACTCCACTCCATATATATATATGGGGAGGTACTTGCTCCAACTCGATTTTACATTGAAAACTGCAGGAACTTCAAACCGGCACTAGGAAACAGACTGAAAATCCAGAGCACAATTTCTCCTGCAAAATTTTCCCTTTGTGCTAGATGAACGAACGTCTCTCCACATGCTAAGTTCTGAGAGATAAGTGTGTGTGAAAGCCGTCCTTCACCTAGCTTGTTTGGAACACAAATTTTTTTTCACTTGCACACTCCACTCCATACATATATATGGGGATGTACGAGCTCCAACTCGGTTTTACAGTGAAAACTGCAGGAACTTCAAAACGGCACTAGGAAACAGACTGAGAAACCAGACTAAAAGTTTCTCCTGCAACCCTTTCCCTTTGTGCTAGATGAACGAAAGTCTCTCCACATGCTCAGTTCTGAGAAATACGTGTGTGTGAAAGCCGCACTTCATCTAGCTTGTTGGGAACACAAAGTTTCTTTTCACTTGCAAACTCCACTCCATACATATATATGGGGAGGTACTATCTCCAACTCGGTTTTGCAGTGAAAACTGCAGTAACTTCAAACCGTCACTAGGAAACAGACTGAGAAACCTGAGTAAAAGTTTCCTGAAACCCGTTCCCTTTGTGCTAGATGAACGAACGTCTCTCCACATGCTCATTGCTGAGAGAAAAGTGTGTGTGAAAGCCGTCCTTCACCTAGCTTGTTGGGAACACAAAGTTTCTTTTCACTTGCAAACTCCACTCCATAGATATATATGGGGAGGTACTTGCTCCAACTCGATTTTACATTGAAAACTGCAGGAACTTCAAACCGGCACTAGGAAACAGACTGAAAATCTAGAGTACAATTTCTCCTGCAAAATTTTCCCTTTGTGCTAAATGAACGAACGTCTCTCCACATGCTAAGTTCTGAGAGATAAGTGTGTGTGAAAGACGTCCTTCAGTTTGCTTGTTTGGAACACAAAGTTTTTTTTTACTTTCAAACTCCTCTCCATACATATATATTGGGAGGTACGAGATCCAACTCGGTTTTACAGTGAAAACTGCAGGAACTTCAAAACGGCACTAGGAAACAGACTGAGAATCCAGACTAAAATTTCTCCTGCAAACCTTTCCATTTGTGCTAGATGAACGAACGTCTCTCCACATGCTCAGTTCTGAGAGATAAATGTGTGTGAAAGCCGTCCTTCACCTAGCTTGTTGGGAACACAAAGTTTCTTTTCAGTTGCAAACTCCAATCCTCACATATATATGGGGTGCTACTATCTTCATCTCCGTTTTACATTGATAACTCAGGAACTTGAAACCGGCACTAGGAAACAACTGAGAAACCAGAGAAAAAGTTTCTCCTGCAAACCGTTCCCTTTGTGCTAGATGAACGAAAGTCTCTCCACATGCTCAGTTCTGAGACATAATTGTGTGTGAAATCCGTCCTTCACCTAACTTGTTGGGAACAAAAATTTTGTTTTCACATTCAAACGCCCCTCCATACATATGTATGGTGAGGTACGAGCTCCAACTCTGTTTTACAGCGAATACTGCAGTAACTTCAAACCGGCACTAGGAAACAGACTGAGAAACCAGAGTAAAAGTTTCTCCTGCAACCCGTTCCCTTTGTGCTAGATGAACGAACGTCTATCCACACGCTCAGTTCTGAGAGATAACTGTGAGTGAAAGCCGTCATTCACGTAGCTTGTTGGGAACACAAAGTTTCTATTCATTTGCCAACTCCAATCCATACATATATATGGGGAGGTACAAGCTCCAACTCGTTTTTACAGTGAAAACTGCAGGAACGTCAAACCGGCCCTCGGAAACAGAATGAGAAACCAGAGTATAAATTTTCAATGCAACTCGTTCCCTTTGTGCTAGATGAACGAACGTCTCTCCACATGCTGAGTTCTGAGAGATAAGTGTGTGTGAAAGCCGTCCTTAACCTAGCTTGTTGGGAACACAAAGTTTCTATTCACTTGCAAATTCCACTCCTTATATATGTATGGGGAGGTTCGAGCTCCAACTCGGTTTTATTGTGAAAACTGCAGGAACTTCAATCCGGCACTAGCAAACAGACTGATAAACCAGTGTAAAAGTTTCCCCTGCAACCCGTTCCCTATGTGCTAGATGAAGGAACGTCTCTCCACAGGCTCAGTTCTGAGAGATAAGTGTGTGTGAAAGCCGTCCTTCACCTAGTTTGTTGGGAACACAAAGTTTCTTTTCAGTGGCAAACTCCACTCCATTCATATATATGGGGAGGTTCTAGCTCCAACCCGGTTTTACAGTGATAACTGCAGGAACTTCAAACCGTCACTAGGAAACAGACAGTGAAACCAGTGTAATAGTTTCTCCTGCAACACGTTAACTTTGTGCTAGATGAACGAACGTCTCTCCACATGCTCACTTCTGAGACATAAGTGTGTGTGAAATCCGTCCTTCACCTAGCTAGTTGGGAACACAAAGTTTCTTTTCACTTGCAACCTCTCTCCATACATATATATGGGATGTACGAGCTCCAACACTGTTTTACTGTGAATACTGCAGGAAATTCAAACCGGCACTAGGAAAATCCTGAGAAAGCAGAGTAAATGTTTCTCCTGCAAACCGTTCCCTATGTGCTAGATGAACGAACGTCTCTCCACAGGCTCAGTTCTGAGAGATAAGTGTGTGTGAAAGCCGTCCTTCACCTAGCTTGTTGAGAACACAAAGTTTCTTTTCAGTTGCAAACTCCACTCCATACTTATATATGGGGAGGTACTAGCTCAATTTGGTTTTACAGTGTAAACTGCAGTAACTTCAAACCGTCACTAGGAAACAGACTGAGAAACCAGAGAAAAAGTTTCTCCTGAAATGCTTTCCCTTTGTGCTAGATGAACGAACGTCTCTCCACATGCTCAGTTCTGAGAGATAAATGTGTGTGAAAGCCGTCCTTCAAGTAGCTTGTTGGGAACACAAAGTTTCTTTTCAGTTGCAAACTCCACTCCATAAATATATACGGGGAGGTACTAGCTCCAACTCGGATTTACAGTGAAAACTGCAGGAACTTCAAACAGGCACTAGGAAACAGACAGAGAAACCAGAGTAAAAGTTTCTCCTGCAACGCGTTACCTTTGTGCTAGATGAACGAACGTCTCTCCACATGCTCAGTTCTGAGAGTAAGTGTGTGTGTAATCCGTCCTTCACCTAACTTGTTGGGAACACAAAGTTTCTTTTCACATTCAAACGCCCCTCCATACATATGTATGGGGAGGTACGAGCTCCAAAACGGTTTTATAGTGAATACTGCAGTAACTTCAAACCGGCACTAGGAAACAGACTGAGAGACTAGTGTAAAAGTTTTTCCTGCAACCCGTTCCCTTTGCGCTAGATGAACGAACGTCTCTCCACATGCTCAGTTCTGAGAGTAAGTGTGTGTGAAAGCCGTCCTTCACCTAGCTTGTTGGGAACACAAAGTTTCTTTTCAGTTGCAAACTCCACTCCACACATATATATGGGGTGCTACTATCTTCATCTCCGTTTTACATTGATAACTCAGGAACTTGAAACCGGCACTAGGAAACAGACTGAGAAACCAGAGAAAAAGGTTCTCCTGCAAACCGTTCCCTTTGTGCTAGATGAACGAACGTCTCTCCACATGCTCAGTTCTGAGAGGTAAGTGTGTGTGAAAGCCGTCCTTCACCTAGCTTGTTCGGAACACAAAGATGCTTTTCAGTTGCCATCTCCACTCCATACATATTTATGGGGAGGTAGAAGCTACAACTCGGTTTTACAGTGAAAACTGCAGGAACTTCAAAACGGCACTAGGAAACAGACTGAGAATCCAGAGTAAAGTTTCTCCTGCAACACGTTCCCTTTGTGCTAGATGAACGAACGTCTCTCCACATGGTCAGTTCTGAGAGATAAGTGTGTGTGAAAGCCGTCCTTCACCTAGCTTGTTGGGAACACAAAGTTTCTTTTCAGTTGCAAATTCCACTTCATACATATATAATGGGAGGTACTAGCTCCAACTCTGTTTTACTGTGAAAACTGCAGGAACTTCAAACCGGCCCTTGGAAACAGACTGAGAAACCAGAGTAAAAGTTTCTCCTGCAACCCTTTCCCTTTGTGCTAGATGAACGAACGTCTCTCCACATGCTCAGTTATGAGAGATAAGTGTGTGTGAAAGCCGTCCTTCACCTAGCTTGTTGGGAACACAAAGTTTCTTTTCAGTTGCCACTCTACTCCATACATATATGTGGAGATGTACTAGCTCCAACTCGGTTTTACATTGAAAACTGCAAAAACTTCAAACCAGCACTAGGAAACCGACTAAAAATCCATTATAAGTCTTTCTACTGGACCCACTACCTTTTGTTAGTTGAACAATCGTCTCTCTATATGTTGAATATTGAGTGTTAAATTTTTGGGATGTCTTCAATCTTCTAGATTGTTAAGAACACATATTTTTTCTGTTGGAATCTGCCCTTCATACATATATATGGTGATTACTAGCTCCAACTCAGCTTTACAGAAATAGTTCATGATATTTTCCCAGATCTAGGATAATATACTGAGAAACCAGAATAATTTTTTCTACTACAGTCCATTCCATTTATACTGAATGATAAATCTTCTCTTCTCATTCTCAATTCTGATAGATAAATATTTGTGCATGGCATCAGAAAGCTTAATTGTTGGAAAAACCGTTTCTTTTCAGTGGGTAAATCCACTACATATATATATATGGGGAGGTACTAGCTCTAACTCGGTTTTACAGTGAAAACTGCGTGAACTTCAAAGCGTCACTCTGAATCATACTATGTGTCCAGGGTATGTGATTCTATTTCAACCCTTTTCCTTGTTATAGATGAACGAACTTCTCTCCACTTGCACAATTCTGAGTGTTAAGTGTGTGTGAAAGTCTTCAATTAAATTTCCTGTTGGGAACACACAGTTTCTTATGAGTGGTTTAATTCACTACATTTGTATAAATGTGGAGATACTAGTTACAACTCGTATTTACAATGAAAACTGCATGAACTTCAAACCAGCACTAGGAAGCATAGTGAGAATCCAGTGTATGTGTTTCTCTTGCACACCATTCCCTTTATGCTAGACAAATGAATATCTCTCCCCATTCTCAATATTCAGAACTGAATGAGTGTTGAACCCATCCTTCATCTACCTTGTTGATAACCCAGAGTTTCAGTCCAATGGAAATTACTTTTCTTTCATATATATAGGAACTTTCTAGCACGGACTCGGTTTTATACTGCAAACTTCTTTTATTTGGAACCGGCTTTGAGAAACATGCTGACAACTCATAGAATCTGTTTCTGTATATCACTTAACCTTCAATGCTGGATGAAAAAACTCCTCTCCACAGGCTTACTTCTGACATCTGAATTTGTTTTGGAGACGACCTTCACTTAACTTGTTTGAAAACCAGAGGTTCTGTTGTAGGGGAACTGAGCTACTTACGTATCTAAGGGCAGGCGCTCACTCCAACGTGGTTTTCCACACTAAATCGCTTTTACATTGAAAACGGCGTTAGGAAACATGCTGAAATTTTAGAGAATGTGTGTCTGTAATACCTCTGCATTTCATTCTGCATGAAGGAACTCCTCTCAACATGCTCAATTTTCATAACTCTATGAGTTTGGAAGCTGTAATTCACCTAGCTTGTTGGAAACCCAGAGTTTCAGTTCAAGGCAAACTAAGCTGCTTCCGTATATATCGGGATGTAATAGTACTAACTCAATTTTAAACTGCAAATCGCCTTTACTTGAAATTGGCTTTGAGAAACATGCTGAGAAATCAGAGTAATTATTTCTGTATGTCACTTAACCTTCAATGCTGGATGAAAGAACGTCTCTCCACAAGCTCAATTCTGATATCTGAGTTTGCGTTGGAGCCGTCCTTCAGCTAACTTGTTGGAAATCCATAGTTTCTGGTACAGGGGAACTACGCTACTTACGTATCTAAGGGGAGACACTCGCTCCAAAGTGGTTTTCCACACTAAATCGCTTTTACATTGAAAAAGGCGTTAGGAAACATGCTTACAAATCAGAGAATTTGTGTCTAGAATACCTCTGCCTTTTATGCTGCATGAAGGAACGCCTCTCAACATGCTTAATTATCAGATCTGTACTAGTTTGAAAGCCGTTCTTCACCTAAGTTTTTGGAAACCCAGTGTTTCATTCCAAGGTAAACTACGCTGCTTTCCAATATATGAGGAAGTACTAGCATGAACTCGATTTTTCACTGCAATCGGCTTTTACTTGAAACCGGCTTTGAGAAACATGCTGAGAAATCAGAGTACTTGTTTCTGTATGTAACTTAACCTTCATAGCTGGATGAAAGAAGCCTCTCCACAAGCTCACTTTTGACATCTGAATTTCTCTTGGAGCTGTCCTTCACCTAACTTGTTGGAACCCCAGAGTTTCTTGTATAGGGTAACTACGCTACTTACATTTGTAACGGGGGGCTTTCGCTCCAACTTCGTTTTCCAGATCAAACCGCTTTTACATTGAAACCGGCATAAGAAACACGGTCAGAAATCAGAGAATTTGTGTCTAGAAGTCCCTCTGCCTTTTATGCTGGATAAAGGAACGCCTCTCCACATGCTCAATTTTCAGGAATATAGGAGTGTGGAAGCCACCTTTCACCTAGCTTGTTGGAAACCCAGATTTTCAGTCTAAGGTAAACTTCGCTGCTTTCCAATATATGGGGACGTACTAGCACGAACTCAGTTTTTCACTGCAAACCGCTTTTACTTGAAACCGGGTTTAAGAAACATACTGAGAAATCAGAGAACGTGTTTGTACATTTCACTCTGCCTTTTATGTTTACTGTGAAACGCTGGTTTGAAAGAAAAATCACTTTGCTTTGGTAAACTGCTTTGAATCGAGTTCCTCCGCTTTGATATGTAAATTGGGTAGTTCCCGTTTTCCAGAAGCTCTGGTTTTCCAACAGGTTAGGAGAAGGACTTCTCCAACACAAATTCAAGTGTCAGAAGTGATCTTGTGGAAAGGCGTTCTTTCATCCAGCATTGAAGGTTAAGTGGCATACAGAAATACTTACTCTGAATTCTCAGCATGTTTCCTAATGCCAGTTTCTAAGGAAGAGTAGTTTGCTGTGGAAAACCACTTTGGAGCGAGAGCCTCTGCTTAGATATGTAAGCAGCGTAGTTCCCCTAGACCAGAAACCCTTGTTTTCGAAGAAGTTATGTGAATGGCTCCAACTCACATTTAGATGTCAGAAGTGAGCATGTTGGGAGGCGTTCCTTCTTCCACCATTGAAGGTTAAGTGACATACTGAAACACTCACTCTGATTTCCTAGCATGTTTCTGAAATCCGTTTCAAGTAAAAACGTCTTGCAGTGGAAATGAGAGTTGGTGCTAGTTCGTTCGCATATATATGAAAGCAGCGTTGTTTCCCTAGTCCAGAAACTGTTGGTTCCCAACGAGCTAGGTGAAGGACGGCTTCCATACATATACAGATTTGAAAATAGAGCATGTGTAGAGGCCTTATTTCACCCAGCATAAAAGGCAGAGTGACATGTAGAAACACATTCTCTGATTTCTCAGCATGTTTACTAATGCCGATTTCAAAGTAAAAGTAGTTAGCTGTGGAAATCCACGTTGAAGCGAGTGCCTCCCCTTAGACATGTTAGTAGCGTAGTTCCCCTAGACCAGAAACAATGGGTTTACTGCAAGTTAGGTGAAGGACAGTTCCAACACACATTCAGCTGTCAGACGTGAGCATGTGGAGATGCGTTCTTTCATCCAGCATTGAAGGTAAAGTGACATACAGAAACATTTACTCTGATTTCTCAGAATGTTTCGCAAATCCGGTTTCAAGTAAAAGCGGTTTGCATAGGAAAACCGAGTTGGTGTTAGTACATTGCCATATATATGAAAGCAGCGTAGTTTCCCTAGTCCAGAAATTCTGGGTTCCCAACAAGC
This sequence comes from Camelus bactrianus, assembly GCF_048773025.1. Taxonomy (NCBI): domain Eukaryota; kingdom Metazoa; phylum Chordata; class Mammalia; order Artiodactyla; family Camelidae; genus Camelus; species Camelus bactrianus. The sequence continues at coordinate 42,549,591 of NC_133558.1, forward strand.
TTGGTGAAGGACGGCCTCCACACTTATACAGATCTGAAAATAGAGCATGTGGAGTGATGTTCTTTCATCCAGCATAAAAGGCAGAGTGACATGTAGAAACACATTCTCTGATTTCTCAGCATGTTTACTAACGCCGATTTAAAAGTAAAAGCTGTTTGTGTGGAAAACTGCATTGGAGCGAGTGCCTCCTCTTAGATATGTAAGCAGCGTAGTACCCTTAGACCAGAAAATCTTGTTTTCCAACATTTTAAGTGAAGGACGTCCCCAACACTCATCCAGCTGTCATAAGTGAGCATGTGGAGAGGCGTTCTTTCATCCTGCATTGAAGGTTAAGTGACATACTGAAACACTATCTCTGATTTCTCAGCATGTTTCTCAAAGCCGGTTTCAAGTAAAGCGGTGTGCAGTGGAAATGAGAGTTGGTGCTAGGACGTCCCCAAATATAAGAAAGCAGCGTAGTTCCCCTAGTCCTGAAACTATGGTTCCCAACAAATAGGTGAAAGAAGGCTTCCATACATATACAGATTTGAAAATAGAGCATTTGGAGTGGCGTTCTTTCATCCATCATAAAAGGCAGAGTGACATGTAGAAACACATTCTCTGATTTCTCAGCGTGTTTACTAACGCTGGTTTCAAAGTAAAAGTGGTTTGCTTAGGAAAACCGCGTTGGAGCGACTGCCTCCGGTTACATATGTAAGTAGCTTAGTTCCCCTAGACCAGAAACTCTGGGTTTCCAACAAGTAAGGTGAAGGACACCTCCAACACACATTCAAATGTCAGAAGTTATCATGTGGAGAGGCGTTCTTTCGTCCAGCATTGACGGTTAAGTGACATACAGAAACACTTACTCTGATTTCTCAGTGTGTTTTTCAGAGCCGGTTGCAAGTAAACACGGTTTGCAGTGAAAAACCGTTTTGGTACTAATGCATCCCCATAGATATGTATGTAGCGTAGTTTCCCTACCCCAGAAACTGTGGGTTCCCAATTAGCTAGTTGAAGGACAGCTTCCAAACTCATACATTATCTAAAAATTGAGCATGTGGTGTGGAGTTCTTTCATACAGCATAAAAGGTGGAGTGACATATAGAAACAATAACTCTGATTTCTCAGCATGATTCTGAAAGCTGGTTTCAAGTAAAAGCTCTTTGGAATGGAAAAGCAAACTGGAGCTTGTGCCTCACCTTATATAAGTAAGTACCGTAATTCCCCGAGACCAGAAACTGGGTTCTCAAAAACCTAGGTGAATGTTGGCTTCCACTCACATATGTTTCCAAAATGGAACAAGTGTAGAAGAATTCCTTTGTCTCACCTAAACAGCAAGGCTAAATCTCAAGCACTTACCATGATTTCTCTGCATGTTTACTTGAGTATATTTAAAGCTAAAAGCATTTTTCGCTCAGATACCTAGTTAGAGCTTATTCCTGCTGTTATATATATCGGTCGGGCAGTGCCCCAACACCACAATTCTGTTTTTCCAGCAGTGTTGGTGAAGGGTGGCTTCCACACATATTCGGTTTTCTCTCATCCTCACTCTTCTGCTTAGACATCAATGCAGGTTGTGTATTGTGGAAGCCAAGGAAATTTTTTTTCATTTAGGATCATCCTCGGAGAAAACTGAGACCTGCTTCTGCTTCTTTTCCCTGCTAGATTTCCTCTTGGTGCATTACCAATCCTCAAGAGTGAGTTCCTTTAACCAAGTATTTCAAAAAAATGAGCAGGTTTCCATAGGGCCATTACTTCTTTTATATTCTTGCTTTTTAACACCTCTCTTCCATCTCTTTATCTCCAGGTGTCTTATTTCTATGTCCTTTGGTTTGGGCTGATGGCTAATCAGCATTAGTGTAGAAATTGTTGCTTGATATTACTGATCTATATTCTTTCCATGGATATTTGTTTTATCATTGGATTTTAGGGAAGATAGTTTCTTTAAAAAATCTCTGGTAAGTAAATTGTGGAGGACCCTGATTCTGTTGGTCTAGATCTATAATGCTTAATTTCTGAATAAGTGATACTTTCACAGAGCTCAAACTTCCAAAGGTTTGAGTGCCACCACTGTCCCGAAGACTTTCAAAGTTTTCTTTGGGGGTACTCAGAACTGAGTGTGTGTGTGTGTGTGTGTGTGTGTGTGTGTGTCCTTCTGGACTTAGTTTAGCCTGAAATGAGCAAAGGCAAGTACCCCCCATTTTACACAATCAATAGACTACTTTCACAATTTGATACCTTTTAAAAATATATGAACTGTAATGTTGTAGAATTTTACAAGAGGCAGTGACCTTCAGGACTGTCAGCAATGGAGGCAGAACAGTTGGAGGGACAGCAGGTGCTCGTGCTCAGTGGCTGAAGTCACACAACATCCACGGCCACCTCTGGTTAATCTTATAGAGTGGGTGCTGTCTGCAGGCATTCAGGGCTGTGCCCCCTCCCCACCAGACATATATATTAGGAAAAGTGGTGAGCCTCAGTATGAGAAACAATAAAGAATTAGTAGGGGAAATTGAGTTTATTGTTTTTAAAAGAAAAATTAACATCCAGGTAGTTTAATTTCAGCTCCTAATAGACTGATGTGTTGACATTCACAAGGATGCGTAAACACCTGCAAGATCATGGGGCAGGACCGGAGACTCTGAAGCAGCAATCACCACACACAACTTCCACTGCTGTCCTTGACAGCCTTATAGAATTACTTGATTAAGAAAAGGCCATAGATGTTAAATATCATCATTTTGAGGAACCAGTTCTTTTGAAATCTTATATACTAATGTAACTGAATTGGATAAAGAAATGCTAAATGTGTAATAAAGTATCCAAAGAGGTAATGATTACTGAAAACACCACAAATTGAAGAGGACCACAGCATAATGTGCATATATATTTTAATGATCTGGAAGAATCAGCTCAGCAGTGTATTCGAGACATCTAGAGATGATGTCAAAAGTGGGTGTCCTTGGATAGCTTTTTGTGAATGTTAGAGTGAAGTCAGGGTCAGGTACACAAATTTAGTTTAAAAACAAAAGGTGAACCAGATTTCTTTTCAAAAATCTATTGTGTCTTGTTAGAAATCATCAAATCCAGTGTCAAGGGAAGGAAAAAAAAAAACCTAGTGACCACGTGACTGTTTCAGGAGCTGGTAGTAAATTCACAGTTGACAATTGTGTAAATTAGATATGATCTTGATGTCCAACTGACCCAAAAATTTTTAGTCCATGTGCCAATAATATATCAAGGAATAAATAGTGATATATGTTTTATCAGCTCTGTTATCACCCCTTCAAGCCTGAATTTTGATTGGGAAACTAAGAACTTCTACTGCAGGGAGGGGGATTTTCAAAAATGGAGTGTCCCCCAACCGAGAAAATTAAGAAAATGTAGCCATACACTGTAGAGACACAGGGAGATCCGTTGAGCCGGATGACACTTGCTTTACTGTCAACTAGTGGAGGTGCAGCTTTTTGAAGACTTGGGTACCACGTTGCTGCCTTTCTCAAGGTATTGCCCACGGCTCTTGAGAAGCGTTGAAGTGAGGCCAAGGAATTAGCCTCCGAATGCCCTTTGCCATGGATGTTGTCTCTATTCGTCACTTTTAAGATTTAGCTTAGACAAGTTGCCGTGTCTTGCCAAGTGAGCTAAATACAGTAAGTACATCTTGAAGCACACGACTCTTTCCTCCTCACTGCAGCAGAGGACCTCTGCATTGGAGCATCCTGAGATGTCATCAATTGTCATTTTTCATGTTCGGAATCAGTAAGGATGCTATGTTCACATGGATGAGGAGGGTAAGATTTCAGTCTCTAAAGTGGCAATGATGGGTTGACCTTTTCACTTAAAGGGTGTCACATCAACAAATGCGTGTCTGTTCTGGACCAAGAAGAAACAAGTGTTTGCAAAAGAATAGCTTGAAAGGTCAGTGGGACATGTCAGGCATCTCCATCAGGTCCTCAAGTTCGGGTATCCAACATGGTTTTCCTATCCTGAGTGATACTGACAATTTGCCGTGCTCTGTGCCACATGTATACCAAAGGCTTTCCTAAATAAAATATCTAGAAATGGTAACATTCTTGATATGTGTTAAACCGGGGGATGTGAAGGATTTAAAATTAGTCCCTAATGTGCATTGATTTTTTTAAAGACATCAATTTTATAGAAACTTTTGAAGAATTAAAGTGACAGAAAATTACAAAGCACCTTTTCCTTCTGGTAAGAAAGGGTTCTGTATTCCTTTATTGATGAATCTAACATAGAATCAGTACAAATATTGTTTGTATTGTACTTAGTGTTTACAGAGTGATTCACAGATATTCTCCTATTTCATCTGTGCAATGACCTCTGGAAGATAAGATTTCCTAGTTATGCTTTTTAATGTCTATTTTTAACTCTGTCTAAAAGCAGATTGATTGAGCCCCATTTGCTCAATTTAGAAGGCTGGACTGATATTGTGTCAGAACATTCCAGGAGGCAGAGGAAAGGAAAAGACTGGGGTTCTACACGATGGAAGCTGCTCCTGAAATGATTTGACCAGCAGTCTTATCCATTTTTCCCAAGGCTGGAAACAAAACATAACCCAAGACAAGGAAAACAGGGAGCCCATGTGACTCCATCCTTGGCACGTAGAGTCACTGCTGTCCTTCTGTGCCTTGGAGAGGAGGATGCTTTGGGTCTCTGTTCTACAAACTCTGTTTTGTTTATCTCCACAGTGTCTTGTTTTACTGGCATATGCTGTAACTTGATTTACATTTCATAGCATTAAAACAAAAATCAAGTTCTCTTTATCATTTATTAACTATTTGGTAAAGAGTTTTTGGTGAATATTGAACTTTATTATTAGGTCTTACCATGGCAATGCACAACACCTAGTTCCCCTGATAACAGCAGTGGCTTAAACATGCTAAAATTGTATTTCCCTCTTACATAAAGAAGTCAAGCAATCGGTAGCCCAGGGCTGGTTTGCATGATGGCCCCTGGGTCAGAGAACAAGATGCCTGTTATCTTCAGCCCATCAACCTGATGGCCCAAAGTGGCTGCCTGAGGGTCAACCATCAGGTCCACATTCCAGGCAGCAGAGAGGAGGGAAGAAAGGTGCTTCAGTTCCCTTTTGGGATGGTTCTGTAAAGTCCCAGGTAGCTTTCCTGCTTTTATTTTGCTTTAGACAGAGGGCTGAGAGACAGCTTGCTATGAGGTAAGCTCAACTCAGGACCAGCCTTCTCCCTCGAGGGGAGGGGAGGGAGTGCGCGGGGAGGAACCGATCATCCTGCACATGGTGTAAGACACCACGATGAGCCGCCGGGGGCCTCTTCAGTCCGCCCATTGCTTTGGGCTGCACTGAGCGGTTGGTAACGGTTGAGATTTTCACGTAGAGGTGCGTGTATGCTTGAACAATTGCTCGGTTCATTTAAACTAGTGGCTACCAGTGCACGTTGGAGAACACATTTGTTCTCACCTTCGAGCCAGTGACCCTCCCGCAAGGTTGCTGTCCTGCTGTTCATTTCCACGTTATTTTCCAAGACTTCCAGAAGAAATGTAAGCAGCCTGATGCTCAAATGCTTTTCTGTGTGATTCCCCCCTTGTTCTTTGAAGGAACAACAAATTGCCTAGAGAAGAGTGGACAAAATTCCAACCCTCCATTTCTTTAAAGCTCTGAGATTTGGTGTTAGGAAATAGAAGAAAATTCCAGAAACACCGTTAAGAAACATTATTTCTTTCAAATGTGATTTTTAACAGCAAAGGACAGTATAATTTATAGAACAACTTTTAAGACAATTGAATTGGCAGTAAGTTCACATAATGAAACTTCCAACAAGTCTTTATATTTCTCCTGGAAATTCCTTGGCTATTGGTGTAAATTATTAATAATTAATATCAGCTTTCTATTCTTTCTCTTCCTGTAGTTGTAGAGTTAACGTGAAAATAGCTTGTTGTGTCACTGAGAAAGCCTCCTGGTCAGCCTTCTAGTTAAACAGCTTGTGTGCGTTTCGGTGGCAGGTGTGCTAAATAGTAGTTTTCAGGCACTTGGGGGATGCCCATCACACCAGCACTGTGGGAGCCTATTTCTCACCCACGACCAGGTGAGACCCTCCTTTCCTCCACTGCCTCGCCCAGCCCCCCACATTCTGGTTATTTCTCACCACCCAATTTCATCAGATTCAGCCCTGCACAAGCAGAGCAAGTCTTGGTTTCTCAAAGACCAGGATCTTAGTTCTAGGCTTTCTGTTAAAGGACAGTGTATAAAATCAGGCAAATTTATGTGTCTATTGAGGCCTCGGGATCTCTGCAATTAAAACAAGAAGTTGAGTTACAATACTATTCTTTTCCACTTCTGAATTTCTATAACTCCACACAATAGCTTTTTTATTAATTAGCTAAAAATTTTTCCAGAATATATTTTCCTAAGATTCACAAATATCTGTTACTTTATATTTAAAGATGCTATATTTAAAAAATGGAATAATTATTTACTTTTAAAAAGTAATTTAAGTCAAGAAATGTTTGATACTGAAAGTTTACTATGAGTCCAAGTATGTAAGCTTAATTTTTGTGGTACTGTCGTTAAAACACACAACGTGAGAGTTGTGGGTTAAGTTTTATCTGGGGCAAAATGAGGACCAGAGCCCAGGTGTCAGCATCTCAGAGAGCTCGGAGGAACTGCTCTGAATTTGAGGGGGAGTTCAGCATTATATGAGATTTCATTGAATGCTGACGTGCAGTCAAGTATACGTTAAGTCAGAGGCTGCTGCTATTCGAGGAACAGGTGTCTCTGTTAATGATTTTAGTGCTTTTCTAGATAGGAGGAGATGCAAAAATTTGGGCTCATAAAATTTCCTGAAAATGTCTAACTATCTGAAAGATTTTCTGCCCATTTTCCCAGAGCACAGAGTGCCCCATTCCTGATCTCCACCCTGAACTACTTTCAGAGGGTGTTCAAGGTCAGCAGCTGCAGCGGCTCATGACTTAATCAAATCAGAGGCAGATGACAAGTGCCAATTTTTAGTTGACAATATATATATATAGTAGGAAAAAATGTTACTTTCCAACCCTACCCCTGTTTTACTTTAGTTAGAGGTCAACTGATAACTGTTAGATGACTTAAGTCAGATGAGGGGTGCAGAAGTCGTCTCGTGAGCTGGCCAGTGCTCTATGTCAGCCTCCTTGATCACATTCAATTTTCTTTCTGTTCAAACAGCATGCATCTGATTTTATGAAGTTTGGAGACTGTCCTGAGCACATGGGGTCTGGAAGTGGCCATGTTCCTGTGGTCTTTGTTTATTCTGTGAATTATGGTGTGAATCTTTATGTGCCCAAGCTTCATCATAATTTCAAACTTTAAGGATTTAAATATGGGAGATGGATGCCAAGTTCTGGGGATAGATTTTCAGGATAACAGCCAGGATTGGTAAAAAGTAGGGAGAATGGATACAGCCTTTAAAAAAGAAAAGCTATTTTACAATTTCTGGCAGATAAATTAAAGTCCTTGTTGGGATTCTATCAGGAATGTTTAATTGGGAGACCTACCTCCCATTTTCATGAAATAAAGTAATTTTATTATTTGTTTAGTGCCTACTGTCTAACAAATAAGTATCCCCTTTGCATATATTTTTATCATTTAATCTCTACAAAGATTCCCTGGAGAACACACGTGTCACAGGTGAGGGAACCATGATCAACCAGGGTAAGTGGCTGGAAGGCAGATGGGTTGGAGGGCTTACCCTCCTTCAGGCTGAGACAGAGACACCAAGGTTTATTGACAAGCGTGTAGCTGAAGTGGTTTATTTAATACTTTGCTTCCTTGATGAATTGGATCTCTTGAAATTGTTTATGTCTGTCTTATCTTCCCCTCTCTCCTCTGCCTCAGGACTTCTCCTCGTAAGTAGTATGAATTCAGCCTGAGCTGATTCAGGAAAATCAGAAAATAAAAAATTAGCCCACACAAATGACTTCTTAGTCCTTGTAATTCAGTACTTCCTAAAATTCTCAGAAACGCAAGGAAGGTGTGTTACCTCGGGGACTGAGTGCATTTGAAGAGTGAGAAATGTTAAGTGTGATCTGGTAAAGGCGCAGGCTCTATAGACAAAGATCCGGGTTTGGATCCTGGTTCCATCAAGTACTGGAAACATGACCACCAACAGCCTCAGTTTCTTCATGTGTTAAATGGGCTGATGGAGCTCACCTCCAAGTGGTCAGGTCAAAATGAGATGGTACGAGTGACTCTCAGGCAGAATGCTTGGCAAAGTGCTAGTTGCTCTTGCTGGTTTATAATGTCCTCTTAGGTAATTCCGTTGTCCATTGGCTTGAGAATACCTCCTCATTTGATTTAAGAAAAATAGCATGCCTTAAGAATTTTAAAAATAAGGAATGAATATTTACTGATTAATGCTGGGTGTATTTTTATAGGTCATTTATTTAAAAAAAATTAGGAGTTCTCTAAAGAGAATTTATTCAGTGTGCCTAGAATATGATTCAGGTAAAAATGGTTTTCCTTTAAATACTTTTCAGAAATTTTCTGTGATATTTTTCTTGAAAAGTACTTGAAGATTTCTGAGGAGGTTTTACATTTAGAAAAGTTTATTCTTGTAACAATTGACACATTAAATAAATGATTCATATCCCTGGACAGCATAAAGCCCTGGCTTTTATTTTTTAATATATATAATTTTGGTGGTTAGTTCTATGACATTTTATTGGGTAGAACTATCTCCCATTTCCATTTTACTGGCAGAGAAGATGAGTCATACGATACTCACTATACAAGAGAAGCAGAGGCTGATTAATTTGGACAGAAGTGTAAAAGGGTGTGGAGAAAAAAATCGTTGACTCGCAAACTGGACGCATTCTGTGGTGCTGTGCAGCTGAAACGGATTTGATTTTGCTTCTGGGTTGTCCTAGGTTTTGGCACATGTGCCTGGAAATGTCTCTCGGGCAAAGATGCTTATTTAAGAAGGTTGTCATTGTAAATGTTCTTAAGAGTATTAAACAAATTCCACAGCAAATAAATGAACATGTTTGTAAGGTTTTCCACCCTAATGTAATTTCCAGAAAACAGACATGATTCACTTGCTAAACCAAACACACAGGTACAATAATGAGCCTGGCTCACATGACTGGACAGCACGGAGGGAGCCTCATCTATTGGCCTGGGTTATGCTGCAGTAACTGCACCTGAAATTTTAATTAGAATTTATTTACAGCGAGTGCTGCTTCCGCGTTTTTCTCCCCAAAGTAAGGAAGCGCCCTCAATGCCTGGCCATTAGTCTGCAGAGCCCCGCGGCTCACACACTCCCCTGCTCATCAGGAGGCTGATGGAGCCAGTTTGCTTAGACACACTTAGCTACACTCGCAGCGGGGATCATCAGTCTCTTCTGTGTGTTGATCTCCACGTGCAGGGGAGAAAATCGACTTTTGCTGCCGACAAACGCTAATTGACTACCAGTTGTTTCAGAGGGACTGTGATGTTGAAAACTGGTGTCCCATTCATTTTTATATGTTGGATGCTGACAAATTTCACGGCAACACCTTCACGGTAAGTACACCCACCAGGGAGGGTGTCGGAGCTTGAATCTGTGTGTTTTAGTATTCAGATCCTGGCACTGGTCAGTTTACAGTGTTCTCGCTGGGTTTGGGAGACTGTTTCTGGAGCGATTTCTTTGGCTTCCAATAAATTTGCAAAGCCGTCTCCTTCAGTCGATTTCTGATGAGTTGAGTTGGGAGGGGCATATGAAATTGGGGCGGGTAGAGAGGTGCAATGAAAACTAGCCACCATCTGGTTACCTTTCATTTTTTGTGGGCCAAAAATGCTTGTCTTCTTTTCTTTTCTCCTCCATTCATCCCTTCAGGTCAGGGAGTCGTCTTCAAGAATTTCTTCCTAAAATGTAAAGTAATGATGAAGGCAGTGTGTTTCTGTGGTTGATTTCATTTGATTTGCTTTCATTGTTAAAGATTTTCTGGTGAGGTTCTTATGAGCTCTTAAAAGCTGGAAGAGCAGCAATACCAAGGAGAGAAAGTCAGAGAAATGAGTCAGCGGCCCCTGTGAGGTCTGGGGGACGAGGGCAGGAGGTGGGGCGGAGGCAGCACCGTGGCCTCACCTGCAGCCCTGAGGGCAACGTGCGCATGTAAAGCCAGCGTCTCTTGTCAACATGTGTTCTAACAGGACTCCCACTAAAGGAATGCGAGGAGATTTGGGGAGGCCTTAACTTTTACCCTCTTGCCAAACATCTTTAATGCTGACTGTATTTATTCAAGATGACACAGAGATCACCTGCAGAGTGTGAGGAAGCGGTGCTTGCTTCCTGTCTTGCCCGCCCCAGGCTCACTCATCAGACACCTGATTCTTGCAGGCACTGCAGTGCCCGTGGGGGGAGCTCTGCTCCTCGGGGAGCTGGGCACGGCAGTGCGCACATTGAAGCCGGCTGCACCATCGCTGATCCCACTCCAAATGGTGAGATGAGCCCTTTGTGTAAGTAGTAGAGGTGGGATCCAGAGTCTTCCTGTGTTTGAGTTTTGCAGTAAAGCCAACTTGGAGGAAAGAAAGAAAATGCCTACTGTTCCATGACTGTGTCCTAAGGGTTTAAAGCTCACTGTGGAGCACACGTGAGATCTCATTCAGTAAATACTCTGGGGTCTTGATTCTGACTTGTCTTGAATTTGGCATTCTCATGTTATTTCTCTTAAAATATGTCTAAGCAATCATTTTTGTTTGATGGTTATGTGTGCATAAGGGTCCTGAAGAAACTGTTGTGGATGGAAGTGTGGGTACCAGAAGGGCTGGTGGCCCTGGGGGCTGCCCGAGCTCCACACCATTTGTTACCAGCAGTCTTTCAGATTGCATCTTATTCCAGAGCTCATCGGGGCTCCCATCTCTCACTACGTGTCTTGAGAGAATATTTGTTCAGAGGGGAGGGGACGGGGTGCTTCCAAATTTGGGTTCTGGGGTTCCCTGTCTAAAGGTGGCACTGGAACAAATCATTTATTCATGGAGTAATGAAGCCCCCCAGTCTCGTGGCTAATTGGGACTCCCTGTCCTTCTTCATTTTAGGAGCTGGAGGGCTTGGGTTAGGCCCCCAAACCTGTTTTTTGGTGAGCTTTCAGTCCTATAACTCCACCTGGGTTGTCCAGTTTCAGTCACATGACTTTGATTTTTGCAGGTAGGTGTGAATCCTGGATAGTGCCTGGGACTTCCTGGTTTCCCCTACAGTAGGGACACTGAAGAAAGTTCACCCCATAAGGTGTGTTCGGGGGCCTCGAGGACAAGTAGGGACCCACAGACAGATGTCTGGATGGGTGGCGATCAGGCCCAAGTCTTGGAAGAACAGAGATTCCATTACTGTTTTAACAGTGAAATTGAAGGAGTAATTCTGGAAGGTCTGATGCAACTGAGATTAAAATTATTATATAGTTTTTATTGTTAGCAGGAGTGGTTTTTAATCCTTAGACCCAGTCCCCCCTATTGACAATAATTATTTTGTAACCTTTCTTTTCTGGTGCCCGGAAGTGAACGTCATAGAAAATGTAACCTAACTATAAATATGATAAATAGACAGGTAGATGGAAAGATGTTTTGCCTAAATTCTTATATTATGGGGTATTTTATATTCTATGCTAATTAGTGACCACTCAGGACAAAAGGCACATACAAAGGGAGTCACTTCTAATAAACTATTTTTCCATCCCTTACCTAACTGGGAAACAAGTGGCTTCAGAATGTTAGAGCACCTCCCAAGTCCCTGGGGAAATCTCCTTGTCAGAGTTACACTTGCTTATGGTGTCCTGTGCCAAGTGCAAGCAGATGCGGTTCGGAAGCTGCCCGGAGGCTGATTCCGGGGATTCCTTCTCCGTCGCAGCTGTGAGGGAGCCTTGTCTTTCCTGACCACAACCAAAGAGGCGATTTTGAATCTCTTAAAACTGCCATCCCAGTGTATATCACAACCCTCACAAGATACGTTGAATAAAGTAGAAAACTTTAAGTGTCTCCTTTAGGATAGAAATAGGGTATAAAAGAAATAAATTAAAAAATTCTAGTGCCCGAATAAGTGCTACATTACACTGGCTGCATTATAAGTTTAGAAAACTTCATTACCGCTTTACATACCACATCTTGTATTTAGATTTTATTTATCTTTTTTTCCCTAAAGAAAAAACAATCATTTGATGAGTTCTTGTGTCAGAGGTGATGAGCAGAGAGCAAGTGTAAAACCGGGAATCGTGGTGCTGGTTAGTCTAAGACCATCTCCGTCACTGCGCAGATCATCTTTACTCATTTTACTGCACTTTTTGGAATCACCTTCTCACTTGGAAAAACTCCCGTGTCAGTTGGATTTGCTAGTAAAACAATTATTTTTCTTACCTAGAACATCAGTGATGTTTTCAAGATGATAAAAAAAATTTGCCCATGGCATTTAAACAGTTGCTTGTTCTCGTAACTCATGGCTCACGGTCTCGTATTTGTCACAATTGGAACTGTGTTTTCTTTGTGCAAATTCTCATTGCTTTGGTGACGCAGGGACACTTGTCCTTACTGGATGGAGTATGATAGTAGTTTTTTGCATTCTCTCCCTAAATCTGGAGTCCTGTGTTATGTTTCCTGTTAACTTAAAAAATAGGAATATTGTTTTTTACCTAAATATCTAACCTCACACCAGTGGTGTATATCAAATTGGTCCAAATAAGAATTCCAATATTAAATGAAACAGTAATTTCACAACCCACTTTTCCAAAAATTTGGATTGATGGTTCAATTATACCAGGGACATTAGCTGTTTTAATTGAATCAATCATTGCTTTCTTCAATAAAATTTTCCATTCCATCTGCTCTTTTGGTTTATTGTTCTTCAGTGTTTCATTTGCTTTCTTTCCCAAAAATATATGATTTTGGCTTTTGTCATTGAAAACCCTTACTGGTTTTGCTACCTCATGCTGGAGAGGAAGGCTTGTGACTGTTTTATAGTCACTGGTTTCATGGTTTTATGAGTGCTTAATGCCACGTTGCAGGGGTGTGGAGACCTAATGAAGTGTGTACATAAAAGGCTTAGTCTACACTGAGTGCAGGGTTAGTGTTCACAGCCCATGTCATCAGTATCATAATTAATCCATTACAATCATCCTCTATTAATCAGTGTTTTCCTTCTAACGTCTCCAGGAGAGGAAATGTAGTAGTCTAAATGCAAATCTTTGCCAAACTTTCAGTCAATTCAAAACCTTTAAAGCTTTGCTGTCAATAGGACTGTGTGCTTCTATCCCTAATTCTGCTCCTCCTGACCCAGGACGCGGTCTCCACAGCTGATGATCCATGAGACACTGGATTCTTGGTCCCATGGCTCTGTGTGTTCTGGGACTTCTGGGGACTTCAGCACTGTTTTAGGGGCTTTGGGTCCCACCTCTTCATAGCATTGCTGAGATGAGATCTGTGGGTTCACCCTCATTCTTGACTGTATGGTGCATTTTTTCTAGAACCAACACACTCCACCATGGCAGCACTACTTTGAACACGTGCTGGGGCAGCGTGTGCTTGTCAGTTCTTGGGTTTAAATTTTCTGTTCTAATTTCTATAATGGGGTATATTGACAGATACACTCCATGTAAACAGAAGCTCTGTGGGGTTTTCAGCAACTTCTAAGAACATAAATATTCCTGAAGCAGCTAATCTTCCTCCCAACAAGTGAGGAGCAAGCCGGCAAGTCCTGGGGGCCTGTGGCGGCCAAGCTGTGCAGCCCAGGCTTCTCACCGAGGAACAAGGAGAAAATCTTAAAAACCTACTTCCATGTTGTCTTTCACAGAATCTCAGAAATGAACGTTTTAATATCTAAAGAGGGGTGTTTTTTTAAAATAAATTTTTTATTTTTTTCCTTTTTCAGTTTTATCAGGTAGAATTTTTACAGTTCAACTTCACATACACATATTGCATATAAATACATGTATAGAGCATACTGCATTTTTTAGTTTACATATATGTACTAATTATTGTTTCATAAGAACAGATTAGAGCTTTAGATTTTTAAAATTAGTTACCAGAGGAATAAGGACATCTACAAAAGAATAAACAGAATATGGTAATCCAATCACAAAGGACGGTCAGATGTGCTTGCATATATTCAAGAAATCAAAACAATATTTAGTTCATTTGTGGTCTTATTATTATTGCTATTAATTTTAGATTCCCTATAAATGAAGTCATATGGCATTTTTCTTTCTCTTTCCACCCCACTTCACTTAGAATGACAGTCTTCAGGTCCATCCATGTTGCTGCAAATGGCATCTTTTATGGCTGAGTAGTATTCCATTGTATATATGTATCACCTCGTCTTTATCCAGTCATGTGCTGATGGACATTTGTGTTGTTTACATGTTCCTTGTTCTATGTCTCTTCTGGCAACAATTACGGATTTTAAATATTTTCCACCTTAAAATCCTTCCTGAAGGAGATGTGGTAACTGGAATCAAAAACAGTTACAGCACAGGGTTGTTTGTGATGGCCTTGGGGGCTTGGTAGAAAGGTTGGCAGAAAGGATTTCAGATTCTGATCAAATGAGTCCTCCTCTTGTAGCCCTGCTGACCGCCTCTCTCACGGCCTGCCCTACAAGTCTGACCAGTCCCTTCTGTGAATCCTACTGTATTGTGCACAAATTTTGTCCAATTGGTGTCATCCAGTAGGGACCTTAAGTGAGGCACCCAAGCTCCTGTGTTGGTTTCTTCCATCAGCCCTTACTTCCTTGGGAGCCAGGACTGTCTCATTGCCCCAAGGATCCCTAATGCCTAGTAAGATGCATGATAAAGCTGGTACTTAATGAGCACATGGGTCAAATGGAAAAACTTGATCAAAAAAAGGCCCTCATTTTTCAGACATGCCTACTTGAGCACATAGGGTAAAATGACATGTCTTCTTGGATTTGTTGTCAAATACTTCAACAAAGGACAAATAAAAGAACAAAGGTCTGAATAAAGGAAATATGGAAAAGTTTGTGAATTCCTTAATCTGGGTGATTGGCTTATTGTACTATACTTACTCATGTATACTTAAGTTAGTTTATAATTTTACTGTCATTAGCTGAATAGCAAGTATTAATGCGTATTAATTGAAATCCTTAGAACTGAACAAACTTACCCCACACAAAATCCTTAATATCCTAGTAGTTTGTCTTTCAGAAATCTTTTCCCACAAATACAGGAAAAAAGGGAAAGGCAGATCCGTGCAGTATTTCCACGTTGTCAAAAGACCAAAGGCCGATACAAAAGAAGAGATTGTAAAAAAGATAAAGAGGCTGAAATCAATGTCCGGAAAACCTAGCTAACAATCCTAAATGGCCCAACTTAACTAACCTCAGCACTGCTGCATCAAGAATGGGGCAAATAGCACCTAGTGGATTTTTTTTTAATAAATAAATAATAATCCAGTTCGTACCACAGGCAATTATGATAAGACTGAGTATAATTTCTAACACCAACTAGTGTACAAATCATAATTTCTACTTGATTCAAACTGCTTCTTCTATAAAATTTGAATCTTTTTATTCTTAAGACAGATTTGTGGCCTATGACCTAGTGATAAAATTTTCAGCTGGCTTGTATTAAAAAAGGTTCACCATAGTGAGAGTTTATTACATCAAGTATTCCTTTTTGGGAAACCCATGTGCCTTGTTACTCTCTTTCATAAGATTTCCTGTGGAAAATTCAATCCTTCATTCAGGAAAAGGCTGAGAAATATATCTCATGGGAAAACCTTCATAAACTGCAACACAAGAAAATGAAAATGACAGTGAGCAGCCCGTGAAGCCGGCAGACACACAGCGCACGGCTGTGTTCCCGCCTCGAATTTCTTTAACCAGCAGGGAAAATGTGCATTTCAAGAAATAGACATAAACAATTTTCAGGACCTGAGCACACAATTTCCCTTTCAGGGTTTAGTGGGCTTCCATTTAATTCTATGAGAAATGTTTAAAACAACAGAACAACAGCTGAGATAGGGTTTAAAGTAACTTTTATGTCTTAGTGAAAATAAAGCCAACTGATAGTTATCATTTTTACTTTATTTGATCTCACTCTCTTACTTTACCTCCCCAACCTCCTCCAGAAAATGATTGTGAACATCCCCTCCTGTGTCAGAAGGCTAAGTAGAAAGTACCAATCAAATGGAGGTGGGCTTTGTTGTTTTATTTTTCAAAACAAACAAGTTTCATTCATGTGATTTAATAATTTACATCAGAAACAAAGTCTACTCAATAAATGGTAGCCAACACATGTCATCATAGCTGCTCATCAGGTTTGGCCCCACGTTACACACTTTTACATGGACATGTGCCATGTGCTGTCATGGGAAATGGTGAGTGGGGACAGGGCCTCTGCTCTCACAGGGCACACAGCCTGGTGGGGGAGGTGGTGTTCAATCATTGCCCTTTTTTTTTAATATACTTACAAATTATGGGAAATGCTATTTAAAAAGAACAAAATGAGTCAATGAAAGTGAAAAATACAAGGACAGTATTTAGGCTGAGGGAAGACAGGGAACCTCTTTGAAGAGCTGACACTCCACTGAGACTCAAAGGACAACTCCGGTGCTGCAGGTGAAGGGCAGGGACACACTGATAAGGGGCTGATATCCAGAATATACCAAGATTTCTTTAAACTCAACAAGAAGGATGAATAACCTGATTAAAAAATGAACAAAATGCCTGAACACACACCTCATAAAAGAAGAAATCTCGATGCCAAAGAAGTCTATGGAAAGATGCTCCACAGCATCTGTCATCAAGGGGATGCAGACTGAAACAGCGAGGTACCACCGCACACCTGTCAGAACTGCCAAAACGCAGAACGCTGACAGCACCGAATGCTGGTGAGGATGTGGAGCGTCAGGAATTCTCATGCATTGCTGGTGGGAATGTAAAATGGCCCAGATACTTTGGAAGACGGTCTGGCAATTTTTTACAAAACTAAACGTACTCCTAACACATGATCCGGCAACTGTGCTCCTTGGTGTTTACTCGACGAAATGGAAACTTATGTCCACACACAAAACTGCATACAGATGTTAATAGCAGCTTTATTCATAATCACCAGAACTCAGAAGCAACTAAGCTGTTCTTCAGCAGGTGAATGGATTAACTGTGGTCCAGCCAGAAAATGGACTATTATTTGGTGCTAAAATGAAATGAGTTATCAAGGCATGGAAAGACATGGAGGAACCTTAAATGCATATTACTAAGGGAAAGAAGCCAATCTGGGAAGGTTCCGCAACTGTCTGATTCCAACTGTATGGTGTTCTGGGAAAGGGAAAACCACAGAGACTAAAAGATCAGTGGCTGTCAGAGGCTAGAGGGGAAGGAGCAATGAATGAGGTGCAGCACGGAGCATTTTAAGGTCACTAAGACAGACTACTCTGTATGATGCTGTGACGGTGGATACATGTCATTGCACATCTGTCCAAACCCACAGAGTGCACACCACCAAGTGTAAATCCTAGTGTCAAGTCTGGGCTCTGGGTGATGATGACGTGTCAGTGCAGGTTCACCCATTGTCGCAAATGCATGCTCTGGTGCAGGCGTCAATAGTGAGGAGGCTGTGGGGACAAACTGCCGTTCATACACTGAATCCAGCCCCAGACACCGCTGTTAATAAAGCTCTGTGGGTGTGTGGAATGTCCGGATGCTCTGGCGTCTGAACAGCAGAGCTGAGCAGCTGCACCAGAGATCAGGATGTTTGCAGACCCTGAAATATTTACTCCCAAGCCCTTGACAGAAAAAGTCTGCTGAGCCCTATTCTAAACGAATCAGAATTCACCCTGATGAGACAGGACAGCAGGGCCCAAACCAGGCATGGTTAATTGGACTGAAGCAATCTTTTAGTTCCAACACCTTTGCTGAAGTCCTGCAGATCCAGCGACAGACTGTAGCCAGGAAGCGTCTGCACAAGGAGTCGGTAGCAGGCCTTCCCGCCAGGCTCCTTAATGCCGGGGGCCGCGCGCTGCACGGGGGCCACCCGCTTGAAGAAGGCGGACTTGCGGTGGAAGCCGATCAACTCATAGAGCTCGGAGAGGATGCTGCACTGCTGAATTCTCTCCTAGGAATGCTGAAGCACAGGGAGAAAAGCAACAAGCATCTGAACGAAACATGTAATGGAAAAAAGACCCATAAAAAATTTTCCCTTAAAACAGAGACCGAACGACACAGGAAGGAAGAGGAAGGCTGACTTCATGCACTGATGGGACCGGATGCAGAAATGCAGGGAAGCAGCGCTGTGCGGATGCTCCAGACCCCCTCTGGGCCCCACCTTTCCTCGTTCCGCCTCTCCTTTTACTAGAAAGGTCCGTATTCCCTGAAACAGAGGAATCTGCTACCTAAACATGGGACACAGAGAAGGGAAAGAGGAAAAGGACGGGAAAGTAAAGGAACAACATTTCATCTACACCCTAGGGTTTGGGCGGGACTTTCACCAAACACACAACCTCTCAAAGCACAGAGCACACAGTGAGAGGCTGACAGAGTGACTGCGACTTCTGCTCCTTAAACACCAGCTACCTGCCAGCACACGCTGTGCCCGTTACTGAATCATTACAATCATTTCAGAAACTATTACTACCCCAGCTCACAGGCAAGGAAATCTGAATCTCGGGGAGGATTTATTATCATCCTGGACAAATTCCCATGGCCCAGAAGTGTCAGAGCCTCCGGCAGACCCTGGACTAAAATGATCCTCATCACCACGGGCCCTGAGCCTCAGGCTGAGGCCACGTTAGGTCTGCACCGGCCCAGAGCACGAGTCTGTGGGACAGGGAGTGGTCCCATTTGAAGTGCCAGGCCAAGGCCCTCAGGAACATATGTAATGAAACCAAATACCCAAACTCATTTCCAACGCACTTCCCTGTCCGGTAGGACTGCTCAGCACATCTGGCTTATCACCTGTGCACAGGCTGTGCAAGGGGCCCAGACAGTGACGTGACGTCCCCATGGAAGTGGCTCAGAGACCGCTTCATCACAGGACAGACTCTCCCGGCTTCCAACGTTAACTCTCCATTCCATTTCCAACTGGAAAGTAAGTTTAGACTTGTTTTCCTCTCCAGAAACAAAGACAGTGGTAACATCAGCGGGAAACTCAAGACTGAGGAAGAGTCTCCTGGACATTTGGAAGGATAGGCTGGGGAGGGAACAGAGATAGGGATCAGAAAGACCCGTGTTCCAGTCCAAAGTCTGCACATCACTCGCTTTGACAGTTTCCTTATTAATACAGGTGATAAAATCTAATTATGATTGTTTTGAAAACTAAAAGAAATAACGTATGCCACTAGCATAGGTGTAAAATCCTCCATGAGTGTTCCAGAAATGGACGTGACCATGGTTAGATACTGTCTGCCAAGTCATGTGTGCTAAGCTCACATCAGCCAGCCAGAGATGTGCCAGAGAATGCCTCAACAGCCAGCAGCCTTCTCCAACTTGGAAACTCACAGTGTCCGAAGAACAGGCAGTGGTGGATGCTTTGGGACACTGTGGAGGTAGCACTCCAGTGATGACTTTAAAAAGCTGGGGAGAATTTAGGGGACCATACAGTTCAAATACAGTAAACTCATTCCATGTCTACAAATATTCATCTGTAGCCATGATGATTCAGAGAGGAAATACATATTCAAACGTACATCATTTTCCCACATAAGTGCATCAAAACAATTCGGAAAGAATGTAACTTTCTTCTCTAGATCACACAGTGGGGATTACAAGGTTTGTATTGACAGCACTACGTGTAAATCATCTGCAAACTTAACTGGGTCCATTATCAGTCATCATCATTTGAAGGCAAGGATGGAAAAGAACAAAGCCAAGCTAATACTCTCCGGTAATTTGTTGGGTTACGATGTCACAGAGAAGACGGACAGCTCAACAAGGAACCACTCTGCCGTGATCACGGAGCCGGGGAACGGGATGGGCGGCAAGATGTATGGCGCAGCCGTAGCTGTGCCCGCCCTTCTAGGCAGGTACCCAGTCACTTTGACAAGGTGTCAAAAGTGTATGCCCACGTCCTCATCACCTGTCATGCATTAAAGAGAAATGGAAACCTATTAACGGCCAATAACCTCGGTGGGTACACTGTCCAAAGAGCAACGTCACAGTTTGACAACTGGCCATCCCGGTTCCCTGGGCTTCATTCTTGGAGAACCTTAAAAACCACTCCTCTGTCCTCAAGAAGTGCTGCCTACTTGTCCTATATTTGGCTCAGGGATACAGCACGGTCACGTGGACTTTAATGTCTGCACAGATTTGACTGTCTTTCTCCAGGTTCACTTGTCCATTCTGAAGAGGCCTGAGTTAAGTCCAAACTCCATAAGATCAATTCCCTCCAGTGACAACTCAACGAGCCTGCAATTACAAACCAACTGAACAGGACTGTCCTCAGCTAAAAATGTCACCCGCCCTTCACTGCTTTCTTAATCTCCTGTCCTGGTTAATTGCAACAGTCTAACACCACCCTCCACCAAGTTCCCCAACTATGTCAAATAGAAAGTAAGGTCCATAAAAGAGGTGACAACTCCATAGTCACCTCTGAATTCCTAGCATATATTAATGTCAATAAATAGAACTATGATTATGGCTTCTTTCCTTTAAAACCTTTCTGGTTATTTAAATGAGACCATGGAAGGGAGGTGTTTGGGTCCAGTATCTTGATCCAGAAGACTCTGGAGACCTTTTTCGGAATGGCTGCCCACTGATTCATTCAAAACACAACTTCTCTTTCCGGGAGGAGCTGTGATTTTCTGCCAGGAGTTTGTTGTCAGTCTCATGCCAGAACAGATTTAAACTAAATACTTACATTGGATATGTTATTTTTCCCCGCTTCCAAAATATTGACTTTCCTTACTTCCTTGCCTTGAAGAATGCTTTTTTACTTTTCTTTCTAATTCACCCTTTTATAAAGCAGGATTCTCTGGATGTGCTTGGCCTTACATAAGAACAGCCATCCAACTCCCAGTGTGAGAGGCCTGGGGCTCACCTCCTGCCCTCCTGTCAAGGCAACTGAAACTCAGTTCAGGAGCCAACTGGCCCCCAGGGCTTCTAAGGCTCGTGTATCTCCCAGAATCCCTGCTTTCTGGTTGACTTGGCTTCTGAGGATTTCCCCTCACTTTCTTGACAATTAGCTGTGCAGCTTGAAAGATGAGGAAGGAAGGTTTTATTTCTTAATCAGCATTTTAAGGAACTTATGTAATGAAGGTTTTCAAGAGTTTCTAGAACCCTCCATTGCCGAGACAGAAAACACACTAGATATATTCTAAATCTAGCTATCATGTGCATTTTTTATTTGCTTTTGTTTTCTTAACTGCTAACAGACATTTTTGAATTAAAAAATAAAATAAGGCCCCAAATAGGATAGAACATTGAAGAGGAAACATAATTAAAGGGGAAAGACAGAAAAATGATAAGTACTCTACAAAGTTATTAGAAAAAATACACTATGGATCAGATCAGCAGTTCTCAGTAACAGCTAATTGAAACCTGACCATGAGGTAAAATGTCTCTCCTGTCAGGAGACGGCCAACAGAAAGCAGAATTAAATCAACAAACTAAAATTCTAAGTCTGGCGAAGTAGAGAAGTCTACCAGCTAAATGTGTTTTCTTCTGGAAAAGAGGGAGACTCACAAGATCTTTTCTGTGGAGCCTGAGCCCAAGTGAGGATGGTGAATTGAGCTCTGTAAGTACCCAATTAGCAAAGTGAGTGATGAATAAAGAGACGTGAGCTTTGATGACAGAGATGATACTACTATTCACTTGTCCTGTAAGTATGTCTTCACGTTCAATGATCAATACCTTGGCGTCCTCAGGGATTGAGATTATAGGAAAATGCACAGCCCGGGCCTAGACCTCCTCTGTGATTGTGGCACTGCACTTAGATGTTTCAAGGGCACCACCAACTCCACCCTCTGCCTCTCCCAACTCAGTCCCATCACTCACCGATGTGACTGTACCCCTCCTTCAGGGCCCAATTTCCTCAGTCAACGAGTCACACCACCCACACCTCACCTACAAAGTTCTCACTGGGACTCCCTCAGCACTGACTGTGTGCTGGGGACCACGCTGCACATTGTGCACACGTTATCTCACTGGATCTCCACAGAAGTCCTGGGAAGTCGGTATATCACTGCTTCAAGTAATAAGATAAATTGTTTCACTTCCTTGAGTGCGTCATCCAAAGTGACACGGCTACTGAGCCACAAACCTGGGACTGAAAACCATTTGAAAATTGAACACTGCTACACCTCATAGCCACCCTACTCTGACTTATCACATCACCTCCTGCCGAGCCTTCTAAATGTTTCTAAGCATTCTACAAGACAAAAGTGATCTACGAGAGCACCCCTCTCCCCTACTTAAATTCTGACAATGACGTTCCACTTCCCTTAGGAGAAAGCCCCACCGGGCCTGAGCACAGCCCAACGGCCCAGCATCCGCGTTCCCTGCGAGGCCACGCCGCCTCACCCACCACGCAGTGCTACACGTGCCGGGTCCAGGACAGGGATGCTGACTCCGTACAACCCGGGGCTCGTCTTACTCAAACAATGATCAACCTCTTCAGTGCTGACTCTCAGAAAAATGTTTTCTCTGGATGAATCAGTATCTTTTTCCTTACAACTTCCCATCATTGATAATGAGCTCCCCCCAAAAGAGAGAAAACCTAATACTCAGACTCCTTATCTGTAAAGTGTGAATAACAAGGAAATATGAGAGGTTTTAAGCGGAATAATATTCATGTGAGGCTGAGGGACAATTCCCAACATACAGTAAGCACTCAATATGTGCTTACTTAATATTAATAAAATAGATTCCATTCCAGCAACCTTAAATCAATGCTTTATGTCTTTGTCCAAAAGACTACCGACAAACTATTGGACGAACCCCTTTGAGCAGGTCCACCCAAGCGTACTGGGATAGGTAAGACTTGACTCCAGTTACAGCTGCAGCCAACCAGCACTACGGGGCGGGGGCAGTTTGCTCAAACTCTTACATGTTGTTTGAGCATTTAGTTGTAGTTATTGAATAAAGACAGGTATTATATAGTCAAAGCTCCTGAAACATAAATCTTCAAAGATTGATGCAAATTAGTTTCAAGTACAACACTCTCACTAGAAATTATTTGAAAATTATAGTCTTAGCTCCTCCACATATTGAAAGGGCATTTTCTTAATGTATCTGACTATATACACTGAAAGGATTGTTTAAAAGAAATTAAGATGAAGCCATAATGAATAAGCTTTCAGTATAATCTGCACAAAGCCCCACCCAAGGGTCTCACTTCTCACTTCCACATAAGTGTTCAGGTAGCTTAACCTGGGTCTTGGTTTCTTATGACACGGGGGTGGGAAGAATTGTGGATAGATTTATGTAGCAAATATAAATCTAGGGTATTTGCTGTGTAGGAATCCTAGAAATAAATAAATTGATATATAGTCCCACCCTTAGGAAGCTCAGCCTTTCCAATTACAACAGCATTAAAAATAAAATGAGAGATACATTTAAGAAAATTTTACAAGATTTGCACATTGAACATTTTGAAATATCACCAAAAAATAATTAAAACATCTACATATATGGAAGGCATCCCATGTTCATGGAATGGTAGACAATATTGTTAAAAATGTTAAGACTCCCGAAAGTGATCTACAAATTTAATGGAATCCCTATCAAAATTCCAGCTGACTTCTTTGCAAAAATTGAAGAACTGATGCCAAAATTCATATGGAAGTGCAAGGGACCCAGGTCAGCCAAAACAATCTTGAAAAAGAAGAGCAAAGTTGGAGGACTCACTCAATGGTTACTACAAATCTATAGTACTCAAGTCATTATGGTACTGGCATAAGTTTGGATGCATAAATCTATGAGAAACAATAAAAAATCCAGGGGGGAAACTTACATTTACAGTCATTTTTCCAGAAATGTGCCAACAAAACTCCATTGAAAGAATAGTCTATTCAACAAATGGTGCAGAGACTCCTGGGTATCTGAAGGCAAAAGAATGAATCTGGAATCTGGACCCCCGTATTTTATATAACAAATAAAATATTAATTCAAAATGGATCACAGACGGAAACGTAAAAACTAAATGTATAAACATTCTAAAAGAAGACATAGTTTAAATCTTTGTTGTTCAAGGATATGCTATGGCTTCCTAGATACAATACCAAGAGCACAAGTGAAAAAAAAGAAAGATAAAATTGACTTCATCAAAATTAAAACCATTTGTTACAAAGGACATCATCAAGAAAGTTAAATGAAGGGGAAGGGTGTAGCTCAAGTGATAGAGTGCGTGCTTAGCAAGAAAAATAAAATGAATAAATCTAATTACCTCCCCTAGAAAGAAATTGTTTTAATGTTTAAAAAAACTAAAGTGAAACGACAATCTGCAGAATAGGAGAAAAATTTTGCAAAGCATATATCTAATAAGAGACTAGTATCCAGGATATAAAACAAATGCTTACAACTGACCAATACAAAGAAAATCGACCCAATTTTTAAATATGCCAAGTATTTAAATAGATACACAATTGGCCAATAAGCATATGAAAAGATGCTCAGCATCACTAGCGAAATCAACATCAAAATGAAATCTGATTTTACACTCACTAGGATGGTTATAATCAAAACATGGACAATAACAAGTGTCGGTCAGGAGGCAGAGAAATGGGAACCCTCAATACGCAGCCATTGGAAAGGGGCAATGGTGCAGCTTCTTTGGAAAAGCCTGGTGTTTCCTCAAAAGGTTAGAATTATATGGCACAGCAATTCCACTCCTACATATAGAGTCATCCCTCAGTATCCTCGGGGGGTTTGTTTCAGGAACCCCCCACCCTGGATACCATAATCCAAGGATGTTCGAGTCCCTTTACAATCAGCCATCTGGATCCATGAAGTGGAAACTACAGAAATGGCGGGCCAACTGTACAGCCAACAGAATGAAAATATATTCTCACAAAAACTTGCACATCAATATTCATGGCAGTATCATTCAGAGTAGCCAAAGGTTACAAACAATATCCATCCATCAATGAACGGATAAACAAAATTACCAAGAATAGTCCCACAAACTTTTGGTCATTAAATCTTTGACAAAGGAGGTGAGAACATACAATGGAGTAGACAGCCTCTTCAGAAAATGGTGTAGGGAAAAGTGGACAGCTGAATGTAAATCAATGAAGTTAGGCCACTCCATCACAGCATACACAAAAATAAATTAAAATGGCTTAAAGACTTAAACATGTAGACAAGACACTATAAACCTCTTAGAAGAAAACATAGGCAAAACATCTGACATACATCTCAACAATGTTTTCCTAGAGCAGTCTACTCAAGCAATAGAAATTCAAGCAAAATAATACAAGTAGGATCTAATTAAACTTACAAGCTTTTGCACAGAAAAGGAAACAAAAAGCAAAACAAAAAGACAATCTATGGAATGAGAGAAAATAGTTGCAATAAATGAAACTGACAAGGGCTTAATTCCCAGAATATGTAAACAGCTTTTACACTTAATAAGAAATAAAAACAAACAATTCAATTCAAAAATGGGCAGAAGTCCTAAAGAAACTTTTCTCCAATGAAGACATAAAAATGGCCAATAGGCACATGAAAAAAATGCTCAATATCATTATCAGAGAAATGCAAATCAAAACTGCAATCAAGTCTCAACTCTCACCAGTCCGAATAGCCATCATTCAGAAGTTCACAGACAGTAAATGCTGGAGAGGCTACGGAGAATTGGGAACCCTCCTGCACTGTGGTGGGAATGCAGTTTGGTTGAGCCATTGTGGAAAACTGTATAGAGGTTCCTCAAAAGACAAAAAATTGACCTCCCATATGACCCAGCAATCCCACTCCTGGACATATATCCAGAAGGAACCCTAACTCAAAAAGACACTTTTACCCCAATGTTCACAGCAGCACTATTTACAATAGCAAGACATGGAAACAACCTAAATATCCACTGAAAGATGACTGGATAAAGAGACTGTAGTATATTTCTCCAATAGACTACTATTCAGCCATAAAATAATAATAAAGTAATGCCATTTGCAGCAACATGAATGGACCTGGAGAATGTCATTCAAAGAAAAGTAAGCCAGAAAGAGAAAGAAAAATACCATATGAGATCGCTCACATGTGGAATCTTAAAAAAAAAAATCAAAAAACAAAGACACAAAAAGATAAACTTATCTACAAAACAGAAACAGACACAGAGACATAGAAACCAAACTATGGTTACCAGAGGGGAGATGGTGTGGGAAGGAATATATTGATAGTTCAAGATTTGCAGATACTGAGTATGTATAGAATAAACCGCAAGTTTATACTGTATAGCACAGGAGAATATATTTAATATCTTATAGTAACTTATGTTTAAAAGAATATGAAAATGAATACAGGTATGTTCCTATTTAACTGAATTGTTGTGCTGTACACAAGAAACTGACACAACATTATAAACTGACTAGACTTCAATGAAAGTATTTTTAAATAGATCAAAAACGAAAAAAAGAAAAAGGATATTATGAAACCAAAAGAATAAAGTACTGACTCAGGCTACATTATGGATGAACCTTGAAACTTTATGCTAAAATAAGCCAGACACAAAAGGGCAAATAGTGCCCTTTAAGGTGAACTGTATCTAAGCGTTTACTGTACTACTTCTGTAAATTTTCCGGAGGTTTGAAGTCTATCAATATCAAAATAAAATGTATTATTCATTAAAATCATAAAACGCTTCCTCACAGGAGGGCTTTAATTATTAAATGCAAAAATGCATGTAAAGCTCCTGGAAAAACACTATGCACGTCCACACACAGACACTGCTGTCACTGCCACTCAGAGGGTGGTGCCAGCGCTGATGAGGGCTGCCTCCACTCGCTGCCCTGCAGACAGGAGTGAGGGCCTGGGCTCTGACAGGCAGGGTGAGCGTGACCCTGGGTCAGACACAGCCATGCCCCAGACTCTGCGTTACCCAACTTTCTTATACAAACTGCAACATGTAATGTAAGGCTACAGGGATGTATCTTACAACACAGGGAATACAGCCAATGTTTACAGTAACTATAAATGGAGCATCTATTGTACACCTGAAACATATCATATTTCAAATCATCTATATCTTTGTAAAAAATTAAAAAATAATTTAAAAATGTTATCACTTTAATATTCAATTCGGTATTTAAGTAACTACTAAACAGCTTAGAATGTATAAAAGCATTTAAGTGTGCTGTTTGTTTACATATTTATTTACTTTCAGCCTCCTGCTAAAAGAGAAATTAAACAATTTTTTTAAACACACCTTAACAACCATAACAACAAAAAGGCAAAACTGAAAGTGAAGAGAAATTGGAGATTCAATACTTAAATGAAACCAGGGGGAGGTAAAGTCATAAAAATGGATTCCCTGGAGTCAGGGCAAGTGTTAAAGGCCGACTAGAAATTCAGCTGTAAGATTCTTGGCAGCTAAAGCAAAAAGAAAAGATCATGGGGGGGTGGTAGAGGGTGTGCTTAGCGTGCACGGGGTCCCGGGTTCAAGCACCAGGGCCTCCACTAACAGATAAATACACCTAATTACCTACCCCCCCAAAAGAGTCCCAAAGAAAAGAAAAAGAGAAATTTCTTTCCAAAAAAACCTGATATTAAATTTGGATTAAATACTTAAAAAAAAAAAAAAGAAATATAGAAAAGATGAATGACACTCTGAAGGAAAAGCCCAGCTGGGCTAACGAGCTAAGTCACAAATCTAAGTGTGATAAGTGTCGGTTTACTGATCTAAGTATTGCTGGGCTAACTCGTAAATCTGAAGTTTAGTGTCAGTTGAATGGGCTAATAAGCTAACTCGTAAATCCAAGGTCAACAATTGTCAGTAAAGTGATCTGTTCCAAATTCATAAGCTTCAGTGTACTGATTCCTTGCTTTTTGTTGTTTGAGCCTTATTGGCTAATAGCCCCTTACTTGTAATTAACCCTATAGAACCTCATGTGCAGGTCTTGGAGGTGCTCAGAGCTTCGGAACAGAAGCCCCTCTGAGCCCGCCGGCGTAATAAATCTCAGTGCATGTTTCTTGGCTGGCCTGTTGTTTCTGTAACAACACAAGCGATAATGTCCTTGAGATAAATCTGTGATGGCTGCTGGCAGGTCCCCATGTCTCACGTGGCAAAATCTGAAACATCTTTCTCACCATTCAGAGTCATCATAAGCCCACTCCACACTTCCTGCTGTTAAATGCAGGAGCACAGGCAGGGCCCGGCCTTTGCTCTCTCTGTGTCATCACAGTGAGATAGGATGGAAGGGGCAGAGCACAGCCATTTAAGGAAGGCCACAGCAATTAACAACAAAATGGTGAAGGATTCAACCCCCAGTAGGCCTTGAGGCTCAGGATGAAGAGATTTAACTTCTAGCAGAGCTTGAGCTTCATTATACACCCATTGTAATAGTAACATGGTGAATAACATGCCCCAAGGCACCATGGCAGTCCCAAGGCTAGCCACAAAAGGTCAAAGGGTGGGAAATGGCCAACTCCCTGGGAATCCCAGCCCCTTGTCCTTAGGCTGGTCCTTCTATATATTAGCAAATGAAACCACCAAGCCCAAGAAAACGAGCAACACAGCGCCACCTCGCGGTCACCCCTCTCTCTCCCTCTTCGGAGAAAGCCCACACTCTGTGGAGTGTGTACCTACTTTTAATCTGAGCACCCAAACCCCACACCTCGTGGCCTTTCTCTTGCCTTTCAATGTGTCTCTGTGAATAAATCTACCTTTCCTCAACATTGGCTTGCTCTTGAATACTTTACTGCACAAAGCCAAGGAACAAAATCTGGTGGGACACATCCCAGGGTCTCAACCAAAGCCTGGGACACAGCCCTTCTCATGCCTCACATTTTATTCCTTGTATCAACAGGACTGGGTTGTGAAGGGAGCTCTGAGGCCCCAGCTAAAGGACAGAAGCTGCCCCCAGGGCTCGAATTGGCGGGCAGCCTCTTCCCCAGCAGGGGCCTTGAGGTCTGCACGGTTCTGTGTTTCACTGTTGTGCTGACTCCACAGCCACAGAGCGTTCTCCCTAGGCCTGTCCCCACAAAACCCTTCTCTCCAAAATACAAGCACATCATGTCACAGTCCTCTTGTTCAACCAGGAAATGCTTAACCCACTTTTTCCCTCCACAGTAAAGTACCTAACTGTCCTCCCTCCCATCCCAACACTTCTTTCTTTGTGAGAACTCTGCACTCCCCACACACCATCCTGAACGCAGGTGCCTTGCTGGCTGGGACCGAGATGTTTCAGTCTCACACAGCCTGCATCCTTTCACTTTCCCCTTGTTACCATAAAAAAGCCTTTCCTGAGTCACCCACAAACCTGATTCTGAACTTCATAAAGTGCTGAGGTTGCAGTCACTGTGTGCATACCTCCCAGGTTTTGACTAAGTTTCCTTCACGAGATCTTCATTAAGGAGCTGCATCAAGAAGTTGAAAGAGAATATTCTTACATCTGAGCGGAAGAGCCTGCAAAAAATTTAAATGGCTTTGAAGAGAGAGTTAACCAGGGACAGAGAGGTCACAGGTCCTAGTCAACAGTGTCATGAGGCAAAATGTTCTTCAAAGGCTCAGAGTGGCTTCTGAATGCGGAGACGGCAGGGAGGAGGTGACACGCAGTGAGTGGGGTGAGTGACACAGGGTACGCTCCCCCAGCTGGGGAAGAATTGGATTTTGTTCTAGTTTTCCAAACAAATTCTTACTACCTTTTTCTCCTATTGTCACATACCATTTCCTACGAATTAAGAATATCAATGTCAGTCATTTGGGACACTTGGGAGAAGCAACACGATGCCATTCACAGGGCTGGGACATGACAGCCACACCAGTCTAGGTTGAAAGACCAGTGGGGGTATTTCCATGGTGATCACGGGCATGCAGCAAACTGCTCAGCTTCAATGACCTCATCTCAAAGGTGGGGCAATAAAACTACCAAGAAAAGTGCGTGATGATTATGGAAGACATCTGTTTACTAGGTAAGTGCCCGTGACAGCTGCAGCTTAATGGGGAATGAGTATGATTAACAAGGCCCTGTCTACCTGGCCACACGCTCCCTGCCTTCCTGCCTTGGTGCAGCAGCAGAGTTTGTTTAGCTGAGATGAACGCCCCCAGAGCAGCCCCGACGGGAAAGCTCGCAGCTCTGCATTGCGAGGCGTGTTCCTTTCCTTCTCAGTGCTGGTCACAGTTTGCTGTCATCTGTTTTTATGATTATCCCTTTTGTAACTTCCTCTCCTCCAGAGTTTTTGCTCAAGCAGTGCAGAGCCAGGTGTGTCTTGCGGCCTGCCCGATATTCTGAGCTGGGAAACAGCCGATCCCACATCTGGTTCTGGTGCTGAATGGAGAGGGCAGAAGGCCCTGGGGCCCATGCTGAACAGAGGCCCCTGCACCCAAAATTATGGTCTGACTTTGGGCAAATTACACAGTCTTCTTTACCCTGAGATTCCTCATCTGTCCATGAAAATAACTTCCCATGGCACACAGAGTTACCAAGATTAAAGGGAATCACCATATTCACAACCTATTCAAGGGGCTACCAGTGCATCCTCAACAGACACATGCTGCCTTTACGGCTCTGACACATGCCAAGCGGGGCGGCCGCACACAGTGAACACTGCTAAGTGCCAGTGTGTTAAGTGCTTCATGTGTGCTACAATACTCTTTAGAACTTACAACAATACCAGGAAGAAACGAATATTATAATGCCTATTTCACAGATTCACCAACAGGTTAAGAGAGGTTGCATTCTAGTCCAAGGCCGTATGGTGAGGAAATGCCGATTTAAACCGGAATCTGGGCCCAGGCCTAGGCTCCATCTCTCTCCCATCCACCTGACCATTTGCCTATAAATTCCACCTGTCCAATACACAACTTTGCAGCCGGCCAGCTCTTAAATGCAATGTGTGCCACCATTTGTCAATGTTGGTTAATTACCATAAACTGTTCTCAGAAACCACTACAGAAAAGAAAGGTGGACTTAAGGAATTCTGCATTGCCTTCTCCTGTATTGTGCAGAAACCCTTCCCTACACCACCAAATCCAAATGTATGCTTCCTCCATGTTTATGTTTGCACACGGCTTATTAAAGAAGAATGTACCTGCAGTAATTCCATCTCGGTTGCTTTCCAAGTTTGCAGATTATCCATAATCAGTCCGTGAATGAAAATACTACAATGTGAATGAAAATACTGCAACCATGTCAGTAAACAAAGAGTGCTGAAACCAAGTCATTAGCGGCTGCCGCCAACTCCCAGCGAAGACAGGCCTGCAGCTCAGCAGCTGCAGCAACTCACAATGGTGCCCTCTGAGCAGACTCAGAATAAGAAAGGACAGGATACTGGCCCTAGGTAGCTAGGTGCTTGTTTAAAGAATGAATTCAGGGAGTCCAAAATATTTGCTTCCTCCCATACATAGAAAAGCACTAAATTCTTGAACTTGAGATACCTGGCTTTCTTTAGATAACAAGCAATCTTTTACTGTTCCAACAACCTGGTCTTTGTTGTAAAGCTCCTATATATCCTAGCTCCTCCTCAACCTCTTGGGAGCAGTCCCTCAGAGAGATCTGAGAGGCTGTCATCACGGCTCGAGTCGTCCCGCCAAGTAAAACATAACTCTTAACCTTTAGGCTGCACATGTATTTCAGTCAACAGTTTTGGACACCATGAAGGGACCCAGAGCAGACTTTCTCCACCTGAACTCTCCGAGTATCTGGAGCCTTGGTACCATAAGTGGCCCTTTGTGCCCATCTGCCTCCTCGGGGAGTCCAGATGAATTTGGGTGAGTCTCTCTTGGTTCTCGGAACTCACATATTGTTTGATGATCCTGAGTTTTATTTGGCGGTGTTTCCAGGTAACTGGCCCTCCAGTTGAAAGATACTGGGGTGAATTACCCACCCAGTGGAGACATACTGGGTGGGGCATGGTTGAAATATAACGGGAAATACCCACCTTGCGGAGACGTCCGATGTGGGGCTGGTGGAAACATACCAGGAAAATACTCACCCAGTGGAGACGTCCCGAGTGTGTCCAAGTTGAATGACACTGGGTTCAGGGCTGAGTGGTTAGGTAAGAGGTTGGTCTAATGTTTTCCTCAATTTGGTTACCTCCATTGAATTTTTCAGGATAAAAGTAAAACTCTTATGAGTAATCTTTCAACTCCAAAAATGGGACCCTCCTCCTGGCTGGTAACAGCTTTCTCTGGTGACAGAGAATCTTGCAGGAGTGGTAGAGGCAAAGACTTCATGCCATAGAGTTGTCCCTGAGGGAAATCTTACTAGCAAATTTATTGTGAGAACCCGACCTTACAATGGGGAATAGAACTTTCAAAAAAAATAAAAAACAGAAAAGAAAAGAAAAAATGACAGATTGCCAGCCTCCAACTATTACCCCAGCCAGGTTTATGTACGTACAAAACTTACAGCATTAATTGGGAATTAGAAAAAAAAAAAAAAAACTCACTATGAAAGTAACTAACCAGGCCTGATAAAAACATTTTTTGGAATTCTGAACTTATACAAACAAAATTCCCGTTAGGGGGAACTTGGATTTCTCTTCCTTTGTCCTTGAAATGTAAACGTTTTATCTTTCTCTGGGTGTTTTAAGTGTGTGTATGTATGTATATATAAGTTTACTTTTTTTTTAAAGGAAACCTTGGACTCTGCCATACAAAAGGTTCAAGTATTGTGTACATATGGTGGCCACGCAAATAAATTGGGATTCTAAGCAATTCTTTGTACCAATTGTCAGATATTTTGCCATCTTAAACTTTGTTTCATCAGCCTGGACCACAAAGGCCTTTAGCTTTTGAAGAGTAAATCTTTGAATTTTATTTAGGCAACACCCCCACTCTCATGTGGAAGAGCCTCTTCACCTTATTGGTTTAAAATCACTATATATATATTATATATATATTATATAATAATAATATATATATTATTATATATATATATATATATAAAATGATGGCCATATGATGGATCCTTTAATTTGGAAAAACTTTTAAATTGGTGAGAGTTGAAAGAGATCTCATTATAAACAGCTGTTTTATTGGTATCTATTAAAATCAATTTTAAAGGTAGAAAAATATATCTAATGTTTAAGCTAAGAACTTAGTGAAAAAAATAAAACTGGTTTGAAAAGCTACATTTGTGTTTTTCCTTTCCGATAAATGGTTCTAGGGATGCTAATAAAAACTTAGAATAATTAATGTTAATTAGGTTGAATAACTGGAAAAAGGATTGTTAAAAGGTCGAAAAAAAAAAAGATAAGGGGCTTAACCCAAGTGGATAAATATTTTTATATGGTTATTTTGAATGAGATAAATAAAATGGACATTTTTGGATTTAGGTACAAGGTTTTGATACTACACTACATAAAGTAAAAATAAAGGGCCAAAGAGATCACCTACTGCCCCCCAACATTAAAGTTCAAACAAGTCCGTTTTATTTGCCGCAGTTTAAAATATATGTATATATAGACTGAAATACTTGATCAATGATTGGGACAACAGACCAATTAATCAAATTAAAAATTGAGAAGGGTCTAAGCTCTTTGGCTGAAACTTGGGCATCCTAGAGACTTTTCTATAAAATTAGATACAATGCACACACAAAAAAAAATGGCTTCTGGCACTCCTTCTATAAATAAGAATTATTGATTAAAACATAAATATAAAAATTAAAGGTATAAGATTTAATAAAATTGAGATAAAAGTTTGTAAAATTGGTATATTTAAATGGTCTTTATATAAAAGTTTTGCTTAATTATGTTGTGGGATAGATCTGTTTCAATGGAAAAACGCTTCCCCTTCTTGGTTTTATAAGTCTGGGCACAAATCTGTCCCTCAGAAAATATTAATTGAACAAAGTAAAAGAAACCAACAGAGTTACATGAGCCGTCCAGTGTAACGTAAAAGTAAAAACTAATATTCAGTGGCTAATAAAAAAATATAATAAGAGGTTTACCCTGGGTTTAACTTATAACTCAAGGAAAAGAGACCTTACTAAATGCCTTATGCAAGCTTTGGAAAACATGATAAATTAAACCTTAAGGTTTTAAAAGATGGAATTCTTTGTTTACAGCTCTTCTCACTGATAAAAAAAAATGCCAATTAAGGAGAGAAAATTGGGTCTGGGTGACAGAGCAGTTCTCTGGGGAATTGGAAGATTGTGTCTTTGTCTTGCAGATCAGAAATGGAAATACAGCAAACAGTGACCTAGGACTGAGCCTAATTAGCTCAATGAAATAAAACTTAAGGCCAAGAAATTTTTGGCATTTTAGAACTCAGAACTCTGACGTGTCCTTCAGACTTTGTCAAGAAATCTTAAATGTCTGTTTCATAAATAGCAAGCCTTAGTGATTTGAGCAAGCAAATTCACTTTACTCCAACTATTATTATACCTATCTTATAAGTAAGTTTTAAAGTGAAGCTATGAGATCTCTAGCTTTTGTCTGTTTATAAGACTGTGTACACATTATTGATGTGAGATATTTCTACAGCTAAAAAGAAATCAAAGTCAAAGAGATCTGCTTAATTGACGTAAAACATAAGAGCTTGAAAATTAAGTATTTTTAAAATAAAAACTGAACAAATTGACTTTCAGCGTCACGTGAACTGGAAAATATTCAATATTAAGATAATATTTGATATTGTTTAATTTAAGAATGTTCTAATTAATATAGACATCTTTAAAGTCATCAATATTAAGTATAATGCTTTTACTGTACCTAGGTTTAATGAAAGTCAAATAAGATCCTGTTATATCTGTTGCAGAATTGTCAAGAAAAAAAACAGTAATGTGGTGTGGTAAAATTTTAAGTAAATTAAATGCAAATGAGATGAGAGCTTTGGGTAAATTTTTAAAATATATTTTTAAAATGTATGCTTGATAATCTCTAAATGTTTGGTATCTTTAAATTCTAGAGTTGTGTTAAATTAAGTCAAATGATAGGATTTTATTAAATAGCTATGCCATTTTCAGATAAAATAAGATTGAAATATGAATTACTTAACATGTAACTTCCTCTTACAGAGAAAATAAAGGTGTTTAGAAATACTAATAAATGGATGATGCCACACTGAAATAGTCTCTATTATTAAGGGAATGATCTCAGTATCCTAGGAAATTAAGATAAATGTGTAAAGGAAGTTATAAGAATGGAATTATATTTTGTTAATGAAAAATAGTGAATTTCTCCTGAAGCTGGTTACTTCTGAATGGAAGAGAAAATAAGGGACACACTAATAGGAGTATAGAAAGCTATGGAAGGCTTGTGGAAGAGGAACCCTGAGGAAAGAGTTTCATACGTGGTCGGAATTGGCTAAGTTTAGAATCAACTTGGGCAAAGTAAATGAATCTTAGAAGTAAGCAGGTACAAGACTAGATTTGGTTTTCTCGCTGTTAAGAGGAAAAAATTTTCTTAAAATGTTAATCCACCTTCAGTAACAGATTGTAAAACTTCTTATACCACTTAACTGATCTGTTCTACCATTACCTTTGACGCATTTTCTTGTTAATGAATTAGTACTACCTTATAGTGATCTATATGTTTATCTGACCAAGTGTTCTGAAATCTTTTAATAAGCTCCCCAAATATCAATTTCTAATTAAAGTTCTTTTAATCTCCAGTTAAGTTTGGGATGCTACAGAGGGCCCCTGAAACATCCCAAAGAGAGACTTTAATCTAGTAAATTTCATTTGGCATGTTAAATAACACGGTATTGTCAAATGAATAATAAATCTTCTAAGGTTATATTGTATGAGAAAATATTATTAATATAGATATTGTAGAAATTATATGGACTCCCTAAAATTCTGGTATATCTGAAATGTTACCAGTGATAATTCTGGGTATAGTGACCAGGTTTCTTTATCGATTATAGTGTAACGGTGTTTAACCATGATTTTAAATCTTTTGTCATTTATAGACAGTTAATGGTTGTCTTCTGATGGTTTTGCAAAATGCTTGCTCTTCAAGGAGATTTACTGATTTCTAATAAATTTCAAACTATAGCAGTGAACTAAACTGGGTAAGAAATTTTAAATTTCCAATGAAAACTGTGATTAAAAGAATTAGTTACATATGACTGAGTAAACTGGTGAATATGGTTATACTTTTTGATTTTGTTTAAAATACTACTGGCTTTTAACCTGTTTCCCAGACATAAAGAATCTCTTCTCTTTAAGCTAGTTATGATTCAAAGCAATTTGATAAATTATACCTATGTAATCAGACTTGGAACAGTTATCTTTTCTCTCTATCTGATCCCTCAATAGACTAAAAACTCTTAGGTCCCCAGTGGCTCTATCAGACAAATGAGGAAGATCATCTCCTAACAGATATAGAAATCTCAAGGTACTTTAAGGATTTTAAAGAGAAAAGAATTTACCTAAATCTGTAAGGCAGAAATCCATGACAAGCCCTTGACGGGGCTTTCCTGGCCTTAGCAAACCTTATTAACATTCTACACTGAGACTCCTAATTAAAAGTTCCAACACAGCCAATTTAAAAAAGCCTATATGATCAAATAATCAGACAACTTGTAAAGCAATTAATCTTGACATGGCTTTATTTGAGAAAAATGAGGGTAACTTTAGAGAGAAAAAAGATTATATTTTAGTGGATATTAAATTCTAGCTTTGTTAATTGACGTCCGTATTTACTAACACACTTCCCAATCATTCCTTGCTGTTATGTCACATTGCTGTACAGTTTAACTGAATTATTAATAGGATACTCTAGCTTTGTTTCTGAAGCTCACTAATCTATCCTTGGGTAAAGTTCCAATGCCCCATGACCTGCAGCCAGAGGATTATACAAACTGGAACAGGCATGACTTAAAGAACTGTCTCCAACCTGAATGGAAGGACCCTTTATCAGGTACTCTTAAATAGACCATACACACCAAAGTTGAAGGAAACGGACTTTCGGGTTCATTTCCTATCAGAAATAGCCCCTGCAATGCACTGGCCTATAGAGCACTGCTCACCTTAAAACAATGCCCAAATTGAGAAAAAGCTACCAGGCCAGGATGAGAAGAAGACGATATCTGAGGTAGACAGCTGACCCAAGACACCGTACCAGGCCTGCATAAAAATTACTGTGATAATTTCTCCTACCTTTGATTATGAACTACTCCAATTGTTAAGTTTATGGTAAATTACCTATGTCTAGTTCTTCTGTGTTACCTTTGTGAGTTTCCCTACTCCAAGGCTCTAACTAGATAGCCCTCAGAAACGTTATTCTAAAAAGAAATTATAGTTCTGTTTAGGCCTCTGTTGATCTTACAAGGTGGGAGACCTCACCTGACCAATTAATACCTTCTCTGAGACTGACCATAAATATGAAATTTCTCATAAGGTCACTCAAACTCAATCAGAAACACAAGCAAAATTTTAACCCCAAAATACAACTTCCCGACTATTAAATTCTTAATCGTGACTTTATTAACGTTACTAGCTGTATTACTTATATCCTATCTATTTTATAAAATTGTCTGTTACATTTCCCAAAGTGTAACTAGGCCTACAAAATTGATGATGACTAAACATCTTGAAGAAATAGATAAAATTTATAACCCTGAATAAAGTAATTGTAATAGTGTGATTCTAGGTATGGGAATGAGCAATGAAGGGAAAACACTTCCTGGATCATAACAAACAAGTAAGACAGGTGATCCAGAGAATTTTTAGTATCAACAGGGCCTGATAAAAAACTAACACCTTGAATGGCAACTCAGAAGATTCTTCACCTGAACTAGGATTGAGCCATCCTAGCACCATGGGACAAAATTGGTCATGAAATGTCTCTCAAAACATTGGCAGAATTTAGGACCAAGGGGGAGCACTGTGAATGAAAATACTGCAACCATGTCAGTAAACAAAGAATGCTGAAACCAAGTCATCAGCGGCTGCTGCCACCCCCAAAGAGTGCATGCCTGCAGCCCAGCCTCTCAGCCACTCACAGTGGTGCCCTCTGAGCGGACTCAGAGTAAGAAAGGACAGGATACTGGCCCTAGATAGCTAGGTACTTGCCAAAGGGATGAATTCAATGACACAAATGTTTGCTTCCTCCCATACATAGAAAAGCACTAAATACTTGATCTTGAGATATCTGGTTTTCTTTAGATAACAAGCAATATTTTATTGTTCCAACTACCTGGTCTTTCTTGTAAAACTTCTATATATCCTAGCTCCTCCCCTACCTCTTGGGAGCAGTCCCTCAGAGTGATCTGAGAGGTTGCCATAACGGCTCGAGTCCTCCAGCCAAATAAAACATAACTCTTATCATTTAGGCTGAACGTTTATTTCAATGAAGTCCCAGAATAGACACAACTCATCAATTCTGTAATGGAACACACTGGATCAGGAAACAAAAGCTTGTTTTAGTCTGGAAAAACTACGGTTTCCTCTTTCTTCCTGTCATTATACAATCCCACCAGAACTCATTAATTTGCTGTCTGCTCATCTGGCAACCAAACTCAGAGGAGTCAACTAAGCAGAGTGCTCTACTCGGGAGAACACCCCGCAGCAGCACTGCAGGCTACCTGCCTTCCCGCACGCTCTGCTGACCCTTGGTGTCCTCAGTGACAACCAGGAAAACAGAGCTGTTCCCAACAGCTGCGAAGTCCCACACGTTAAATAAATCATTTTATTTTATACGATATTTTACGTATATACCCATCTCTGAAAACAGATTTGCTAGAAGCCCAAATCTTCAGCATCAATCTGCAAAGGCAAATCCGGTCCGCAAGGGAAAACAAGACTTAAGACGAAGCTAAGGCGTCCAAAGTACTCTCCACTACCTAAGGCCTCCAAAGTCCCCTGCAGGACCTTCAACCAAACTGCCTGCAGGCCTGCAGCTGCAGGCGGCAACATGTCTGCTTTTAAAGCAACCCCTTCCTGCCCTCGGGCACTACAATGTCCCTCTACGCCCTCCCTTCTCAGGGTAAGAGCAGCCGCTGCAGAACCTCACAGGGCAGCACTGACAGGACTGGGCACAGAGGATCAGAGCTAAACTAAGCCTTCTGATTACACGAGCTTGTCACTCTGTCACTTTACAGACGAAGATATATATATAGAGAGGTGGGGTGATCTTGCTCAAAGTCACACAGCTAATAAGTGGCAAAGTCCATAACTCTGCTCCTCCCTCCGGCTTGCTTCCCCAGCTGGGACGCCCACAGGGTTCTCTCGTGCCTGCCTGAACAGTCCTTTACTGGCATTAATAAAACACCACAGGGTCTGACCCTAGCCTACTTTTTCAGCATCTTTTCCCTGCAGTCTCGCAGGAACAAGGCGGTTCGGGCCATTGTATGACTTCTGGCACCCAGAAGCCTCCGTGCTCAGGCTGGTCTTTCCTGTGCATCCAGCACCCTGCTCAGAGGCTCTTCCTCCCCTGCAGGAACACGTTCCCACTCTCCGCATGACACCCCCTCAGGGAAGCCCTCTTCTCACCCTCAGCTCAGCAGGTGTCCCAGGCCACATCCCGAGCTGCCCCATTAGGACTGCGGGTGCCTAGGTTTGCTAGTCAGACCAGCAGCCTCAGAGCCAGGGATTATGCCCGGGTCTCCCTGCAAACCTACTGCCCGCCTAACAGTCCCCAGCCAGCAGGTCACCTGGAAGTCGCAGCAAGTGCCCCACCCAATCCCGAAGTCTCTTCATTTGCCAGCACCGCTGATGACTGGTCTCCAAACTTTGGTCAGTTTTGCACAAAACAGCAGCTTCCACTGTGAAGCAGGGGGTTTTCTCTTCTGCTCCCCATCCTTACTGGAAACGTCTAGGGAAATGAAAAGGCCTTTTCTCAACCCTTTTCTGATGACACCCTCCCACCCATAATACTCACATGCTCAAGAGTTTTGGGTCTACCTGATTTTGTTTCCCTTACGCTAAGGGGCTCAAAACACTGCGGGATTCTTTCTCTTTTGAGGGTATTTTTACTCAGTTTATCGGTTTTAATCTGTTTTTGTCTCTCTCTTCAATATCCCTAGAAGTTGCCACTTCTTATTCCCTTCAGCAGCCTCCCTCCCAACATCTAGTCTAGGAAATCAGCTGTGATGAGGGGCCCGGGGGAAGTCACAGATGATGCAACTAAGGCACAGAGAGGTGACTTAATTTGCCCGAGAAGATCAGCTTCAAGCCCCAACACTGTGTGTCACGTCCCTCTGTTTAACTCTTATGCTAAGCAAGCGATCTATTTGTAGATTATGGTTATAAACAGATGAGGTATGAAAATACATAAAAGGACACACATCAACTCTAAGATATTCATTATCTCCACTATTTTGTTTCTATTTATTTTATTTCTATTAAAAAAAATTAAGAACCTCTGCAGTCAATATAGCAAAATGTTACTGGGCTTTAAATACAGAATATAGAGGTTTTAAGTGTGTCATTACTCATCCTTATTTGTATGTTCACAAGACAAACTGATTTGAAAGTCTCTCTCCCCTCCCCCTACTCACTACTGGCTCTCACCTGAGCTCCCAAACCACACATCTAACAGCCTTTCACTTTACCCACAGCTGTACTCATCAGTTATCCCCCAGAACTCCCTCTACAGCTTTCCCTCCTCAGAGCACAGCAGGACCATCACTTACCTCATTAATCCACCCAGAAACCTGTTCCTTCCTCCATCCTACCTTCACAGACAGCATTCATCCTTTCCTTTTTACCATCTAAAGATGCCTTCAATCTGTTCGCTTTTACCCACTGACCATCCCACCGGTCAAGTGGAAGCCACCAACACTGCCCACCTGGACTCACGAGTCTCCCAAGTGGCCCCAAAGCCACTCTCCCCTACTTGAGACAAATGGGATTGTGTCACTCCCACGCTTTTAGGACTGATTTCAAACCCACTGTTCTTAGAAGAAAGTCAAGTTCTTCACCTGATGAAGGTCTTGCCCATCAAATTGTCAGCTCAGGGAGGGGAGGACACGCCCTCTCCCCTAGGACCCGCCCTCTGGCAGAGCATCAGCTTGGGAGGACCTGCTGTGCTACACCAGCCTGTATTCTAACCCTGGTCTTGAGTTCTTAGCAAACTGCTTCACTTATCCATACAAATCCAAGGTAGATTAGAAAGATATTAGATGTTGAGCTAGACTATTGATTTGGGGATTTTGCACTAGCAACCTGCAAGTACATGTTCTAATGATTCTGTCTTCTTAAAACCACACCCAGATTTAAGTAGTATTTGTGGAATGTCTTCGGAGTAAATGGGACTGTAGTTTTACAGACATTGTTTTATACCATGAACAACCCGGACAGGGTCACAAATGGACCGCCTCAGAAGTGACAGAAGACAGGTGAGAGGCACAAAGCAACAGGTCACAAAGACGGTAAGAGCAAAGTTGTTTCTCCAACCCCCCAAAAAATTTTTGAAAGAACCGAAAACTCTGAATTTTGTAAGTAAAATACTATCATATAAAGAAATAAAATAATCCTCTTCATCAGGGTTTCAAGATCTGACTCCAGAATTTTTAGCAGGCTATACTGAATCCAAGCACAGAAAAATCAGATGGACTAGTGGTGAGTAAGTTCCAGGAAAACTGCAGTAATTCCTCCACTTGTAAAAGGACATAAACTCACCTGTCGAAGATGAATGTAAACCGCATTCTGGAGAAATTCGGTAGCTCCCAGGCTCCGCTTCTGGATGGCAAGGACATGGACAGCTCCGAAGCATGCTTCTAACTCAGTCACCAGCATTCTTACACTGCAGGGGGAAACGGAGGCCCTCAGTCAAGAGCAGAGGTGTTCCTGTCGTGTCTCGCAGGCCGTGCCTCGGGGACTCAGTGCCCTGTAGCAGCCCGGCCCCAGGCGAGGACCCGCAGCATGGCCCACCCAAGCAGGAGGTACACTGTGCTTGAGAAAGCCCATCCCCGATGGGGGCAAGAGTGGCTGGTGGGTTTGAGTGAACATATAAATGCCCATAGAAATATGCCTGCATTCATTCAAGTGATACAAGCAACAGTAGCAGGCTATTTAACAAAATTTCAACTGTCAGTGGAAATTTACCATTCCTTTCCACTTGTCCCCTGCACTCTGAGACAGGCTTAGGCTCTCTCACACCTGCAGCTCTGATGCAATAGTGAAGTCGTTTTACTTTGCTGCAAGTGTCCTTGCTCCCCGTGTGGCTGTGACTGTCGTCTCTTAACACAGTCAGATGTCTTCCTGAATCTCTCCCTGCGTTCCTTGCTCCTGCTCCTCAGATCCTAAGATAAAGGGCAAGTGAACACACATGACCAGAAAAGGCACCGTGGACTTGAACGAAGTCCTCAGTGATCCCCTAGGTGAGTGCTGCCCACCCCTTACCTTCGATTCTCAAGGTTCTGCCCAGGGTGACATCCAGACAGGAAAGCGTCCTGGGCCAATTTAAAGCTGTGTGACTTGGGCCCTGGGACAGGTGCAGGAGCTGGTTCCAGAGCCGGCCCCCTCCCCACCTCTGCTCCCCTCTCTCCCAAGGACCCACTGCCAAGCCCCCAGATTCCCTGATATTCTGTCCTTCTCTTCTAATCTAATCCAAGCCCTTTTCCTCTTCCTTTATTCCCTAATTATCACCAGCTGAAGTGGTTTTTCAGTCACATTATCTGAAAAAGTTTCCGGCAGCTGAAAAAGGTCTCCAGAGGTCAATGCCCATATGCTGGTTCCTGAAGAGAGCCCCTGGTTATGGGGTCCCTCACCAACACCCACGGGGCATCAGACATGTTGCAGAGTCGACCACCCCCAACAAGAGTTTGCTGTGACCCCAATGCCCACACAGCATCCCTGCTCTCATAAATGTATTTGGCCCACTTATCCGTTACTAAGAAGCAAAACTAAAAAAAATTGCTCATGTATCTTACTAAAATTATTTATGTGGTGGAAAAAGAAATTGTAATAGAAAAGAATAAATTTGACTGCATGTTAGATCTGTTCATTTGGCTTTAAACCTTTGCTGTTTTCTAGGCTCAGACTTGGTAGCTCTGTACCTTTTGTAAAAGAAAGTTGCCTTTAGCCTGAAATATCCAGGAGAGCCTATTCTCCGGGCTCTGATCTTTCACGATGTTAACTCTTCTGCACTTATATTGAGATGGCAAGTTGCAAAATAGAAAATCAACTTTGGGTTTTTTTGGAAGTTTTAGAGGGGCACCATGATTTGACCCACGTGGACAGCTGCAAGAACAAAGAATTCCAAGGAGAAACAATTCATACCGCAAGAAGTTTGCAACAACCAACCACATCCCCGCCCCTTTTTAGTATAAAAGCGGACTGATTTCTGACTTGGGGGAGACGGTTCTCCAGCATGTCATTCAGCCATTTTCTGGGTCTGCCAGCTTTTCAAATAAAGTCACTATTCCTTGCTCCAACACCTCAATCTCCCGATTTATTGGCCTGTCATACAGCAAGCAGTACGAGTTTCGACTTGGTAACAAGATGACTGCATTGGAGGTAGTATGTCTCCACTCTTTCCTCGTTTCCAATATGTAACATGCACATCATTTATGATCTAGTTCAAATAATTCATCAAAGACAACCACAAAAAGAAACTACACTCACCTAGCTATCAACACTGAAGTCACAACCTATCAATTTTATATGCTGTTTAACAACACAAATAAAAAACCTAACATAGGGAATTGATTCCACAGAAATAAAATTATTTCTACTCCTTCAAAACCTTTTTTCTTTTCTATTTTATTTTGTTTTGCATATTGAAAAGAAAATAAAAGACAAATCATTTTATTTCACGTATTTTGTTATAGCTACATAATTTAAATACTACAAAGATATTTAAATTGCAATAAAAAATTGTTCATATATTGTACAAAGATATCTACACAATCAATGTGGATAAGGAAAGGAATGGACATTTACTAAAAATCCAC
Organism: Camelus bactrianus; assembly: GCF_048773025.1. Lineage (NCBI taxonomy): Eukaryota > Metazoa > Chordata > Mammalia > Artiodactyla > Camelidae > Camelus > Camelus bactrianus. The sequence goes on from NC_133558.1 coordinate 42,593,448, forward strand.
TGCACATCCAGTTTTTTACAAGCATATCCTGGAATATAAGCTCTATGATCCAGGAGTCCCCCACCTGCATTCTCACTGCTGAGTCCCTTAGTAATCTTCTACCAAGGCACCAGCATAGAACCACGTGATCAGTATTTTAGGTATAAATGAGGAAATTAGCTCATTCAATTCTAAAACAAAAACCCTAAAATAAATACTGAACTTATTTACAGATAAAGAAAATTGGACACAAACAAGTACAGTTTCTTCCCCAAGTTCACAAAGCTAATAACTGGTAAAGGCAAGATTTAAACTCATCTGTCTGATTCTAAAAACTAAGGTGGAAATCCCATTCGACTGGGGAGGGTCCAGCAGCACAGCCTATCACCCTGTCTTTGTTCAGATCTAGCCTTAGACAGCCTGAGACAGCACCCCATTCCTATGGAATTTGAGGGCAAATGATAACAATAAGGATTTTATATCCAGTAGTTTCTTAGGTATCATTTATATAAACTGTCAGCAGGACAGCAGAAAAACTCTGGGAAATATGAGTGGGTCCAGGGCTTTTTGCTGATTAGAAACTCAGTCTTTCAGGACAGAGTGACCTTCCCATGAGAGGCCACACAGACCTAAACTAAAGACAGCTGAGCAATGAAAACTAGCAAGACCCTGGAACTCAAGCAAGAAGGATCCCTGCCATCTCCCGCCCTGTTGCCTCTTCATCCACGTGGACACGAAGACAGAAGACCCGGGTTCTTGTCCAAGTTACACCATCATGGATTCTCACCCATAAAATGTTACGACTCTATGCTGTCCTAAGTCCTTTCTAACTCAAATATTTTGACACCAATATCTCAGCAGAATATCTATGTCTCCACATCCTCTCTTCTATAAGAATAGTTCTATGGCCACAAAGCAGAAATCCAATTAAAAACACCATGCACTAAGCAAGGTGAAAGTCTGCGTAAGAGACTTTGCTCTCACGCTCAGTGAATGAAAACTCAGGAAAATTGGTCCTTCTCCCTCAGCAAGTGGTAGGTAGTCTGATTGTGTGTGTGGGTGGGTGTGCGTGTGTGTGTGTAAATCAAATACAATGACGTATGGGATCTGTACAGATTTTTTTTAAGTTACTGTCATTTCATGAGGATGAGACACCCTTTAAAGTAATTTGAATCTAGTGTTCTGAGAGAGTCTCAGGATCTTTTGGTGGAGGAGGGGAAAGGAAAGAAGGAAAGAAGTAAATGAAGCAAAGGAGTAAGAATACTGCAAGTGAAAGGCAAGACATTAATTTTGTTCCTACTTGCATCACAAACAAATTACGGACTGGCTTTGCCCCGATGTCCTGTCGAGCACTGAGTTGCAGATGAAGAGGTGACAGCCCATTTCTCACTGAGCTTGTGACTGTACGTGGCATCTTATAGAAACAAATCATTTATCCTGGTCAAACACTCTAGCAGCAGGCCGTAATTCTCCTATTTTGAGAGATAAGAAAATAGGAGTTCAAAGAGGGTAGATAACTTGACAAAAGTCAGAGGACCAGTAAACAAGAGAGGATGAATTCAAACTCAGATCTGAATGCAGAGTCTGATCTTCCAACTCCCAGGACTGGAAAATCCTTAACAAACAGACTCCCCAGCTCCCCTGCAGTGTTCCTGGCACCAAGCATTTCCCATGGCGATGGACTCCAGTTCTCACAGACACAGCGCTCTGTGCAGCCAATGACCTTGATCAGACCTTGATCATCTACCTGCCACGCCCACCAGGCTTCAACATACAGGTAGGGAAGCTGGCTTTCAAGTGCATACAAAGCCACCCCTGGTCTAACCTTGGCTCTTCTGGGGCTTCTCCAGCCTAAAGGCAGCCATGAAAGTGCTCACAGTTTGTACATGAGCCACACTACCTCTCTCCATCAGTCTCCACACCTATACTTCTTAGCTATGACCATTTTGATAATATTGGAAACAAATATTTAAAAACACAAAAGAAAGGATCCTGGAACAATTTCTTAATACTTACAATTTTAAATGATTTGTTACAAAGTGAGTATTTACAAACCGAATCTGCCTTCCTAGGTGTCAGTTTAAACAGTTAAAAAATATAATAGCAAAAAATTCTCACTTACAAAATTAAGAAAAACATCAACAATAATCTGGAATAAACTCAAAATTAATGCCCATGTTGTACATGGAGAAAACTACAGGACTGTACTGAGGGGTAAATAAGAGGTGTGAATGTAGAGACATCAACATATTGCATGGAGGAAAACAGTTTTGTAAATATGGAAGTTCTCCTAAAAATAATTCAAAACTTAATAAAAATCCCATGAATACTCTTATCTGACTTTTTTTTAACTTGAACAAAATATTTTAGAATTCTTCAGGAATAATAAAGTCATAATAATAGCCAAGAAAGTTTGGGATGGAAGAAAAGAACAAAAAAAATCGCACTGTCAGATAATAATTAATTTTTACAATATGTAAGATATGGCACTGGAGTAAGGAAGTATGATTGACAGAAATATAGCATGAGCTCCAAAAGAGACTCTAGTGTACATAAGTATTTTGTGCATGTGGGATTTCAAATCAAAGAGCAAATTGTGAATTCAATAATTGTCCTGGGACAATCAGAGAATCACCTGGAAAGAACAAATTCTATTCCTGTCATAATGACCACAAAAAAAATTACAGATAGTGGTTTAAATATTAAAATACTAATAACAGCAAATACAACTCTTTGCTCACATTAATTCAACTTCTCCTCACTATAACAAGTACTATTATCATCTCCATCTTAGACATTAAATAAACCTACATAAGAGATTTATACCATTATAAGAAAGTATTTCTAAGAATAATAACAAAGATAAAACCCAAAAGGAAGACATTTACTATCTTAAGAATATTTTGAGCCACAACAAATATAAACCTACTGAACAAAATGAAACGAAAGAAATGACAAGGAAAAACTCTGTGATAGATGTTGATGAAGACAAGAGATTAATGTTCATAACATACAAAGAGCTGTCACAAAGCAAAAAGAAGCTTCCTCACTTAAATTTGTGCAAAGGACAAAATGGATCATTCACTTTTCAAAAGTCAGATGGCTAATCAGTGAAAAATGCTCAATACCTCACTGGTCATCAAATGAAAACTAAAACAATGAAAAAGCACTTTTGCTCATCTTATTGGTAAATATTTTTAAAAGATATTGTAGCTAATGTCCATCTGTGGGAGAAAAAACTGTGAGCGACCTTTTTGGAGGATGACATGTCAATGGATATGTAAACTCTGAAAACGTGTGTACACACTGATTCAACCCCACTTCTAGGAATCGTTTCGTTTAGAAAAAAAATCAGTTCAAATAGATGTAGTGTTTACACTGGTGGGAAGAAAAGCTGAAGTGAAATCATATCCAGCAATAGAGAATTGGTTACATAAGTAATTCTCCATTTTTCATTCCACACTGGAGAAGGAATTTCTAGTCACTTGAAAGTAGCCTGTGATGAACGTAAATGTCACATCCAGGGACTAAATTTCCAGAAGACTTAACTAAAGGCATGCTCATACAAGATCACAGGAATGTCTGTTAAAGAAAGATGCCAGTCAAACATCCTTTCTGACAGTGGAAAATGGAGAAAAGTTAAGTGTCCACCATCAAGACAATGATGCGGTAAATCACGGCGAGTTGTGGGCACTGAGGGGGCCGGCGTTTCCCCGTGGCCCAGGGCCTTGTCCACAGCACTCTCCCACCAATGGTGTCCTTGCACAAGAGACCACACCTGCACATCAGGAGACCCCTCCAGTCTATCTGAAAGGACCGGGTGAGTCTGGAGTGGGAGGACGTCTATGATATACCCCTGAGTGAATAAAGCGAGCTGCAGAACACATATAGTATGGTCTTATTTTTCAATAAAGCATATATACACACACATATACATAGATTTTTCATATACGTGTTTGTATGTAGGTATGTATGTATTTATGGGTATATATATATGTCATAGGCATAAAGGTCATGAAATATATACACCACATTGTCAGCAGTTTTTACTCTCAGGAAAAAAAGGGGAAGGGATGTAGGGGCCTTTCGGTACCACCACAGTTCTCTTTTCAGTATTTCAGTTAAGTATACTTGAATTTAAAAGTTTATTTAAGTCTGAAGTAAAATGGACAATGCCTCCACAAGACATAATGCTATACTGGTCGTTAAAAATCATGCCAGGGGAGATAGAATATTGTAGAAAATCATGTAATAAGCCGAATGGAAAATGGAGGTCTCCACACAGTAAACAGGCACAGAGTGCTCACTGGTTTTTATGACAGAGTTGATACACACTGATGAAAAGAACAGAAAGTAGATGTTAAAGTGTTCATTATTATTTCTGAGTAGTGGGACCTGGATAGCCTCTTTTGTCCCTTTTTTCAGACTTATTATATTAAATATACATTATTTTTCATCTGAAAAAAGCATTTTTAGATGTGTAGTAACACACATTGGAGAATAATACACGAGTACTTACAGAAACAAATAACTAGGAGACACCGCAGCAGCGCCACACAATGTAGAACGGGCGATCCTGATTAACACCGCGCAGTTACATAAGGACCCACAAAGTGAGAGCACCTGCTGTAACAGGGCGTGGCCCCCTTCTATTTGTCACTTGTGTCTTCAGGGCTGAGGTAGTTCTGAGCATGGCCAGTGTCAGTGTTGGTGTCTGGATGGATGCCACTGGATGTGAGGGCACCTGCAAGCCGAGAGGAATAACAGAAATCATCCTCTGCCTTTTCTGCCTTGTTTCTGTGTTACTTTAAAAGAGAGGCATAAATAAGATAAACTGTTTATCTTCCCTACTGAAATTTCTGTAATGAAACCTTTTTCAAAGTGTTCACAACTTATATTCTGCCTATAACAGACTTTTCATCAAAGCTTCATATTTATTAAATGTTAACTCAGTTAATTAACTCCCTGTTGAAACCTTCTACTATAGAACATGAAATGCACTATGTGAAAGGACCACGCCTGCAGTGACTGGCTTGGCTGTCTTGAAGGCAGTGCAGTCCGCCCCCAACATCCCGTGGCTCTGAGCTCCTGATGCTGCTAAGAGAGCACGCTGCCGCCTCAGATGGAGAGAAAGTGTGAAAGCATTTCCTGAAATCTACAGCACTGACAAAACATAACTGACAAATCCCAGGCTCCTTTGAAGCTGTCATTTTCGGTTTCTGGCCAACCCCCGTCAATGAGCAGAACCACCCCATTCCCGAGCAATGGCACTCACTTGGTAAGAAGTTCTGGAGAAATTTCCAGGTATAGAATGTAACCAACTATACGTAGAACTCTGACAAAAGAAACAATGCAATACCCTGATTTTGGAAGACACTCAAAATATTCTCCTAAGCCTTTGTAGCTGGAAAGGTTGGGCTTCTCCTGAGCCACTTATTTATTTCACAGCCAGTGAGCATCTCCCACAAACCGTGTTACCCTGTGTCTGCTGGGAGCAACAGGTAAAATCATGCTGTCGATCTTATAAGTCACAGGGCAGAGGCCTGTGTCTCATGGCTGCAACCATCACACAGGCTCGCCTCCTAGCCTCACAGTTTGAACTTGGCCCAATTTTCTAACCTGTTTATTTGGTATCTGTTCTTCTGTAAGCTGCCTGAAATGCTTTTTGGAACAAGTCAGAAGAATGAGTGGGTAGATAAATGGACAGATGAACAGGTGAGAGATGGGCAGACCGAAAGAGAGACTCCAGGAAAAGGGGAACAAATAAAATTTCCTGTGCAAAACCCTCTTCTAGTCAGGGAAGAAAACCACCACGGAGAAGAGTGAAGAGGCAGGTAGCTTAGGACTGTTTCCTGGATTCCATGAAAAGTCACACCAAGAGATGAGAGGGTAGAACTATAAATAATAAAAGAAATAAAGCACACATGCTTGAAAAATATATCTACAATATGTACTTTCTAAAGAATAGATTCAAATCAGCAGGGCCCAATACCACAATCCTTGGGTATTTACAGAAATGAGAATCCCATCTCCAAACCACAAGGCATCCCTTTGAAGCACTGAGAGTCTACACGGGGCGGTCATAAAGCCATCACCGCAAAATCTATGCTATCCTGCACTTACGAGGAACGAGCAGTTGTGCACGCGTGACAGTTACACCCCACAGCACCTCTACGGGGGAGGGAAGCCTAGCGAGCCCCATCTCTGCAGGACAGAAAACCAGTCCTGGAGAGCCTAAGCCGACCTACCAGTTCTCCATCTCACAGGACTGGTCACTCCAGAGCAGGACTCGATCTCAGACCCATGTTTGTAACCACAGTACTACCGTGCTTTATGTGCTTTTTGTGTGTATAATACATTTGTTTCTGGCATGAAAGGATATTTAATAAATTTTCGGTTGTCTTGTCTATCTCATTAGCTCACAATCAATCTTTATACTGTTGAATTGTAGTCTTTTCCTCTGGAGAACGGAACGGAAAGAGCGGGGGTCAGAATGAGGTGGAGCTCCATTCTTTATCTGGTATCTCATCTCATCCAAGTCCCCAACCAGTGAGAAGGAGACAATGTTCTCTTCATCTTTTAAAGAAAGGGGTCCACTGATGATGACTTAACCCAAAAACCAAGGCTGGGGGAAGGGCACATGTAGCAACCAGAGCAGTATCAGATTTAGGAAAGTGAAAAGAGCTCACGGGAGGGCTCAGGGGGTCAGCCTGATTTAATTTCAATCGATAAAAAATACCACACTGTAAAAATACTAGCATGCAATGGATTTGCTCTTTCTTGACATCTAGCAAGTTTCCACAGCCCACGTGTAACATTATCGTGAACCAGTGAAAGGAAGAGTCTACAGACAGGGAAAATCAATGTCACAGGCAGGTTGAAAACCAGGCTGGAGTTTAGGAAGAGAAAGGGCATAGTTAAGAATTGGGGAAAGGCTGGAGGAAAAAATCATCACAAGGACTCTCAAGCATCATCCTTCAATCATATAATCATTCATTCAAGAGAGAGTTACTGAGGTCCTATTTTGTGCAAGATTGTACACAAGGCAAAGCAAGAGCGCAGCGACCATGTTGGCAGCAAGGGGCGGGGCTAAAATACACTTCTGATCCCGGTACCTTGCACACTTGTCCTCAGTATAAAGGCAAAGAAAAAAAGTAAAATAATATTCTGTAAACTCAAAGCATTGCTGAAAAAAAATTAAAGAAGACCTAAATACCTGGACAGACACGCCACGTACATTCCTGGATCAGAAGACAGTGCTCTTGGAATGGCAGTGCTCCCCAGAGTGATCCGTATATTCTACGTGGTCTCGATCACAATCCCAGTGGGCTCCTCTGCAAAAACTGATTAGCTGCTGTTATAATTCATATGGGAATTCGAGGGTCTCAGTAATCAAAACGATCTTGAAAAAGAAGAACAGCATGAGAGGACTTGTAATTCTCAATTTGAAACTTTACAACTGTATCTCTAGGTGAGATTAGAGGCCATTTTTAAGTTATTACTGTGTTTATCCTTATTTTCTAAATTCTCTAGAATGAATATAATTGTTATAATAAGGAAAATAAAAAGTAAGGTATCTTTTAAAACATGCACACCGATTCATTCATTGGAAAAAATGTATTTTAACTATAAAGAGGTAAACAAATATCTAGTGAAAAAGGACTACTTAAAACAAGAGTGCATTTACATTTTTAAGAAATTGAAAACTGAAAAGCACAAACACATCAAGTTTCTAGGGAGACAAATACAACATATTAACACTTATTTTCAAAAATTCTAATTGAACAATGAAAATTCAAGAAAGGGAAAATCGCGATTGACAGCCAAATGCAAACACATGGAGAGCAAAGGCCTAGAAATCACAGTTCCTTTAACTCTGCTACTACCTCAGTAGGGGAGGAAATTCCTCACTTAGGAGACAGTGGAATCCCATGCATAAGACAGGATACACAGTACAAACTGCACTAGAATCAGGGGTGATTTTCTTAGAAGAATTCTAAAGTTAGAACATTGCTGAAAAACTATAAATACACTGACAGACAGATTAAAACACACAGTCATATATATTATATAGAAACATATGAAGTCTGCTCCCATGTTACATAGAAATACAAACATATTTGTTCATTTATGGGCACTGATTACTTTTTCCCAGGTAGAATATTTCAACTAAAACAAATAATCAATAATACACCCCTCTTGTCAAATCTAGTTGATAAGTTACTCTGCTATGTAATCATAATGTGCCTAAGATAGATCTAAAATAAGTGAAAAAGATCTTTGTATGGTTTCTTGAACTCTTCTCAACATTCCAAACTTAATTTTAAAATAGATCTGAGCAGTATTTCTATATTAACTTTTCCCTCGTGAAATGACCAATAGAGTCTGTTGTCAAAATTCTGTCCTTACAATGATTCACGAGCACCGTATCCTCACAAAACTGCTGGACAGCAAGTCACTATCCAGACACTGTGACCAAACAAATAAAACACAAGGAAGACAGTGACCCTATTCTGGAGGGCTTACCGACTGTGTCAACACCGGGGTTTTTACTTGATTGGTTTGATTGGGTAGCAAAATAAAATCAATGAATTATTTTCTTCTCTGAGCATTCTGTAAGTCATGACTCTTTTCAGTGTCATGAGCAGGAAAGACTTAAGCATGACTTGATTAGGTCAAATAGCAACAATGATCACCGGAGAGTGAGTAATAAAGAAGTTAACTGATAGCAATGCTTCTGCCTACATGAGACCTAAAATAAACCTACACTGATATCCGAAAGGAAAATGAGGAGATGAGGTTCCCAATGAGAAAACAAACAAACAAGAAACCAAAAAAGGAAAGAGTTTTTCATTAACGATTCCAAGCAGTAGTGGAGCATGGTGGTGAGGAGCATAGATGCTGGGGACAATCATGAGGCTCTGAACTCCCAAAGCACTGGGTAGCTTTGACACTCATAAGTCAGTGAAATTTTCTGCATCTCAGCCTCCTATCCATAGACTGGGGACAACAACAGCACCCGTCTTCTAGGACGGTCCTAAGAATTAAGATATTTTATATGTAAATTTTAAATCAAATACCTCAGATTTTAAATATTGCCCCAAAAGAACAAGGAAAAAAGAAAACAGAGATAAATTTGAGTTCATCAAATTTAAAACTTCGCTTCAAAGGACACCATCCAGAAAGTGAAAAAACAACACTCAGGAGAAAATATTTTCAAATAATTTATCTGATTAGGAATTTGTATCTCCAAATAAAACAGAGCTCCTCCAATTCAACAAAAAAGACAACTAAATTAAAAAATGAATAAAGGATCCGAAACGGTATTTTTCAAGGAAAATATACAAATGGCCAATAAGCACAATGAAACGATATTCAAAATCATTAGCTGTAAGGGAAATCATGTCAAAACCACTAGGAGAAACAGCTTCACACTCACTACAAGGTTATATTTAAAAAAAGAATAACAAGAACTAATGAAGACACACAGGAATCAGAGATAGCAGCCCTTGCTGGTGAGATGTAACACAGTGTGGCTACTTTGGAAAACAGCCTGGCAGGACCTCAGAGAGTTGAACAGTTGGTTTCTGAATGACCCAGCAATTCTGCTCTGTGGGCACACACGTAAGAGAACTGAAAACAAATGTCCACATAAAAACTCCTACAGGAATGATCAAGGTGCCATTATTCATCACAGCCAAAAAGAAGAAACAACCAAAATGCCTATCACCTGATGAATGGGTAAACAGAGGGGCCCAGCCATACAGTGGAATATTATTCAGCAATAGCAAAGCATGGAGTACTGACCCAGGCAACAACGTGGACAAACATTGAAAACGTTACTCAGTGTGAAAGAAGTCAGTCACAATAGACGGTTCCATTTACATGAATTGACTCGATTTACATGAAATGTCCAGCACAGGCAAATCCACAGAGAGAGAAGAGTGGCTCCCTGGGGGTGGGGGTGGATGGGGAAGATGGGAATGAGTGCTTATACATACAGGGTTTCCTGTTAGGAGGATGAAAATATTCTAAGATTGACTGGGATGCACGTTTCTGGGCATAGAGTAAAAACCGGTGTAAATTTTAATGGGTGAATTGTATTAAAACTGTTAAGAACAAAAGCACCTCGGGCCAGTACCTTCCCATAGTAGATGCAAATTGCTAACTTTTATTACAGGAAGAAGAAACTGCCCTCAGCATGAAAGCAGGAGATCAGCAAATGTGAGTTAACCGAAATTGGACAAGAGCAGTTCACTTGAAACAGTTGCTGAGTGTATACGAAATATTCAGAATGAAGAAAATCAGTTTGACATCAAGATGAAGCATTCTGCTTCAAATGCAGATCAATGATTCGGCAAGCCCACCTGCTAGAAATAACCAGAGAAGAAACCTGGTTCTTAAAACAAGCACCACATCCAACAAGGAAATGGTGGTGAGGAAAGCAGTCAGCCAAAATACTGGAACAGTTTGCTACAAATAATTTCTCCACTGAAATTTCAAAAATAAAATGAAAGTGATGCAATGCTGCACTGCCCTCACGTGAATGGGCTTCCTCCGGTGCTCGACAGTTCTGTAACCCCGAATGAGAGACTCAGGAGAATCAGCATGGCTCCTGGGAGTCCCCAGGTGACTGCCCACCAGCACGCTGACCACCATCACATCTGCCAGGGTTGAATTGCAGAGAAGAGACCAACTTCTAAAAGGCACAGGAAATGTTGGCAAGGGAAAAAATGGCTGCAGTCAGTCCTGGGACAGAGGCCCTGACAGCAGAGGCCAGAAGGCTGCAGGTGAACTGGAGTGTCCCTGGGGAAGGAAGGGACCAAAAGGGAGCAGATCTCAATTCTCTTCTCTCTCTACCTTGGGTAGGAGAGATAAAGCCTGCATCATTCTCACCTGGAACTGTGGGTTATGGCTGGCAGTAGTCGTACCGACACGGAATGATTATTCAAGACTCTGTGGGAAAAGTCCAGAAAAAGAGAAGATGTAGGGAGCCAACTCCACGAGCCTCTCAAATGCTCCTATATTTACTGTGTATAACGAAAGGAAAAAGTCATTAACAGTTGTGTGATAGTAAGTAGGAACTTGAGGAAAAACGGGAGGAGACAGAGATTGTAGAATCCACAATGAGTACAAAGGCTTAGTGTATCTTTAGGGAAGTCATGGGGTGAGGGGAATAAGATACATTCTTTAGATATGTGAATTACAAAGCAGACCACGAGACCAGCCAGGTCCTTGTTTTGGGGATAATAGACTATCTAAAAGCACACAAGCCCAGCTTTTATAGCTGAGGGCCTGGGTCCTTGCTTTGAAATGAGCAGAGTGCTATCTAAAGCATCAACTATGCAAGCAAAGCATTGTCTCTGCTTTTTAAGGCAAGGAGACAAGAGTGAGGATGCACATGCTCCTGCTTGCAAAGCAGTTACTAAGCACACATTTTTCTTCTGAACATTGACAGGCGGCTGGGGTCTGTTACAATTTGTTAACCTAATCTTGGGCTCCCACATGTAACCATTATGGAACCATTATGGAGGACAACCTAGGATAACAAATCCTAGCTCTGGGTCTTTTCCTGTCAGCTTCAGACACTCTAGCAGGATCTAGACACATCCCTGAATAACGATCCTACAGAACCACCCAGACTCTTAACTCCTGGCGCTTGAAACTTAATTTTAGCTCTACACAACTTAACAAAGAAAAGTTTCAGAAATAGAAGATATTACATTCTTTTATATCTCATCCTATGAACTAATATTTCTGATTGCTCTAAGCTGCTTCTAATTGGCAAAGTACCTAATTCTGCAGGTGAATTCAGTACTTTCCATTGGGCATAACTTGCCAGTTTGGGCTCGCTGAATTCTATTGGTCAAATACTGATACACTTAATTGATTTCATTTTTCATCAGTTTCAGCCGGGAGGAGAGGGAGTGTCACTCTGTTCCTCAGCCCACCCTCAACTCTTTTCTCATCAGCAACTCAGGCCTCCTGAAATTAAAAGAAAGAATTTGTTTCCCTTCTACGCTTTCAACAAACCCAACAGGAAACATCAGCCTGGAGAAAGAATTCAACAAAAATGTTAAAACAAAAATCTATAAAACCTGAAGCAACTCCTTCTCCGAATCATGATACACAATGACATGAAAGTAAGTGTGTCAAGCACAAAACATGCGTGAGCCTGACCACCTGATTTCTATTCTTCAAAGGAAGGAAGGTTTTCATATTTTTTATTATCACTTTTTCTCATTGCTTCTGATTAAGCCAAAAATTAGTTTATGAAATAAGTAAGCACTGCAATAACAGATTTTTGTTGTATCAATTATAGAAGGCATTCAGAGGGGATAGGAAAACCCACCTTTGTAAAAAATGTAAAATTTATTCCCCTGTTAAGAACACGTATACAAAATGCAACAGAGAATTCAAATTCTTGCGGAGAGGAGCAAAAGCCACAGAATCAAAGCAAAGTCATTACTATGAGTCAATTCAAAATTCACTAGACAAGCATGCTCAAAGCATTCAAAGAATTTTAAAGGCACACTGCAAACCATTCACTTAATGATCTGCAGGCTAGAGGAAGAATTTCCCTCTTTAACAGACAACAGTAATCAAAAGGGTGCCCCTCCAAACAAAGACGAAAGATCAATCAGGTTTTTAACAGTTCTGATAAATCAGCATGTTCTAAAGAACAAAATTCAGAAATTTTAAACATTCATTCAAACCACAATGAAACAAGCACTTAAAAAAAAAGAAAAAAACCCCAAAGAAACTAAGCACATTGATCATGCACTTGAATCAATGAGAACGTCTTTTACCCTTCGAAGAAAGAACAGGCTATAGCCTTTTACTTGAAAATTAACACTACTTTAAAGATAACTCCTAAAACGGATTTCATCATTCATGTTGCCTTGAAAACTCTGAGGCAGTTGTATCTTATCAGAAAAGCAATTCTGAGTCATAGTATGTTACAATTCGGCGCCAGTTTGTTTTAGAATAAAAGAAAAAAGAAAGCTACTGTTCCTCAAATCCTGCACAAAGTGTGAAGGGCCACCCTGCCTCTTTCCCCTCCTGTTTTCAAACCTGATGCTCCCCAACCCTTCTGAAACAAGTGTGAGAACCTCATATTCCCACCAATATATCAAATGACTAAAGAATATTAATTTACTTGTGTAAATATATGCCTACATCTTGAACTGGAGGAGGAAGGTATCAGAGGGCTACATGGAACTTATTTCTACCTTCCTGAAATCACACACAAACACGTTCACACAGACACAAACACATACACACTGAATTACTGAGCACTTCACAAACTTAGGAATTCCAACTTCTAGAAGATAACTTTGCAGTTAGTTTAAAATACAAAACTGTCAAGTTTGAAAGACTTGATCATCTGCTAAATCATCCAAATATCAATGAGACCCAATTTGCCTTCTCTGTAGAATGTAATTTCCCATGATGTCAAAGCAGATCCTAAGAAGTGCTATATCCAAGACTCGTGTTTATCACTAGCTATGATCGTTTTTAAACAAGTAAACAGATTGAGAAAGGTAAGTCCCAACATTTATTCTTATTGAAATAGCATATGTATTCAATTGTCTATACAGAAAATAGGTCCCATGATGGTGTTTAAGAGTTATTTTGTGTATTGCAATATTTACTTTTAAGTGCAGACAAGGAGGGTGGGTATTACTCAGTTGTAGAGCACCTGCTTAGCATGAACAATGTGCTGGCTTCAATCCCCAGTAATTCCCCCCCCCCGAAAAAAAGTGCTTATTTAAAAATAAGAAAAAAGTTATAAAAAAATGCAGACTAAAAACCACTGCAATTTAGAAGCCAGAACTATAATAAAAAACATGTGTTTCTATCAAATACTGACTATATGTCAAACACAGGGACAACCACAAATCACCCCTGACAACCATCACGTGTGGTTCTCAGCAACCCTTCTAAGTAGACATGGATGAGAAGCCCAGCACTGGGGATGAGGAGACGGAGCTCGAAGGAGCCGGGGACGCTGACCGTCCTGCTCCCCGTGACAACACGTCAGCCCAGGACAAGTGCTGACAGAGCTGCAGCGAGGGGACATGCAGCTGAGTGGAAACTTCAGGAGCTGGGAGACCTAGAAAACACGAAAAATTGTTCAGTGAAAAACCAGCTCAAATATATTACACTGTGCCACATTCTTTAAAAAGGGAACATGACTGAGACCTTTTTGATGCCTCCGTGTCCTTTATGCCATCATCAGTTATTTGCCCTCTCAGCGTTACCAGTGATGGCCTGGACCCCTTATGAAGTGCACTCAGATGGCAGAGCTTTTAAAGCTGTTTTATGAAGTTTGTAAGACTCTGTCTATGCCTCACACAGGCGGTCATCCATCACTTCTCACCGGTGTGGACGTACCACCTGAAATCACTCCTTTCTGCTTTTTAAAATCCCTTCATCTAATCCAGACTTTTCAACAGCAAAGAATCAGCTCAACCACAGACAGTGAACAGCTTTTCACCAAATGGACTCGAACAGCCCATTGGACTACCTGGAAGCCCTTTTCTTCTATTAAACCCACTTCTGGGTACTTCATCATTTTCTGATTGGTGGAATTGGCCGCTGACTGGCCTACTCACAGAGCTCCCAGCGTCACATCCAGGGATGGGATAGGACCCTGCTTTGGGAGAAATCAGTGAGGAAGGCGGACTTCCTCCAGTCAGGACTGCACGTGTAGAAGTGCCACAACATGCTCAGAAATTATACCGTCAGCACCCCCTGGGCTCCCATGGACTGGTTTCACATTAACCAAACACACGACACACTGATGCAAGAAAACCAGAAACTTAACTTATTAATGTAACAGAATATGTGAAACTATGAACCAGACTGAAATATCAGAGTTCAACCATGAGTACAGTTTCTCCTCCACGGCCTAACCACGGGCAGGCAGTAACATGGCAAACATGGACAGAAGCAGAGCAGTAAGGATTTCTAGATTAACTCAATGGACTAAATTTCTGTTATACCAACAGATCTACTGCCTGGAAAACAACGCTAATCACGGTGCACTCTTCATGGACAGTGGCCGAGACACGACTGTGAGCAACTGTGTGAATCTCCTTTCTCTGTCCTTTCTGGGCTTACTGATGCACAGATGTACAGAGATCCAGGGATGCATATACCTCTAAACACCCAAAGCCCATCCCTGGGAGCCTCAAAACCAGACAGCCAGAGTTTAAATACCAGCTCTGCCACTTACTAGCTCTGTGACCTTGGCCAACTTACCCTCTGTGTGCCTCAGTTTCCACACTGTAAACCTGGGATAAAAATCAAACATTCCTTACTCCATTGTTGAGAAGATTGAAGGATTCATTTCTGTAAAACTCTCAGAAAAGAATGTAGCACATTATTGGTGCTCAACAAATGTCAACTTAATATTAAAGTGATTTACAAGTCTCCTTTCTAATCATCTTCTGTGTTTCCTGGCTAGACTAAGTCCCAAAGAAAATCCTTATTTCTCCTTTTATAAACTCTTGGGGTGCACCCTTCTGTTCCATACCACCACCTGTTTAAACTGAGGGAGGGGACGCCTCCTCCCCACTCCTCTTGGCCACGGAGAGTGCTTCTCCACACCACAGACCCATGGCTCACAGCTAGCCCTCGTCACACTAACAGGGTGAGGTGTGAGTCCGGAGAGACAAGCAGGGTATGTGAAACCGTTCCTTTCCTTCCAGTGCTGGCCACACTTGGGAAGCACACGGGATGCTCAGCTCCATGGCAGGACAGCCCTGTGCATGATGGGGCAGGTCCTCTCAAGGGAAGGCTCGCTGTGGCCCAGAGTTACCTGGGACAGGGTGAGTCTCTACTTCTGGGACACAGTATAATGACACGCATTTTCCCACAGCCCTGAAGTTCATGGAGTACGTGGCTTCATCAGTAAAAAAGAAGACATATATCGCCTGCTTACGCTTTTCTGTCATCTTTCAGTTGGCTGCTGGAGACAACATGGGTATAAGTATTGGATCCCATTAAGCCCCAACATATTTGAAGTAACAAAAAATTCTGTGGCTTAACGTTGGTTCAGGGCGACTGTGTAACAGTTCTGACTTTGCTGATGCTAAATTATGGGTATAGGAACTATGGAACCTCCTCAAATATCTTTCATCATAAAACCAGCTTTCCTTATTTTCCTGTTTCTTAGTAATTGCCAAAGACTATCAAATGATGGCTTCTCACAAAACAGTAGCTAAAGTTTACGAGCCCTCTTGACATACCCACTGTGGTAAACAGTTTACATAATTACTAATTCTCACAATTCTACAAAGCAAATATGAGCATCCCCATCTCACAGACGAGGGAAATCTCAGAACGAACTGACTTAGGCTCACGTGGCTCAGTGGCAGCGCGTGCACGCAAAGCCAAGTCAAAAAACTACACCCCTTCATATATGTACCAAATCTCCTACCACCAGTTAACACACAGCGGCGGGGTCAATACTCAGGGAACTCAGTACACTTTTCAGCTTTAAGGTGCTCCAGAGGCCACTTCTAGCTGTTTTATAAATTCCCGGCTCACTGGTTTCTAGCACTGGAAGAAAAGTCCGAATTTGCCATTGTTTGCACAGCAAGTCTGAGATGTTCACAGCGAGATGACAGAATAAAAGTAAGATATAAGGAGAATAATTTTTCCAGGTAGACAGACATAATGGAGACTGTGCTACTCTGAAGCATTAAGCAAAGAAATCAAAATAAAATAACGTTGTTTAAGCTTTCTTTAACAAACAGGAAAATTAAGAAGGTAAGAAGGTGCAACAGAGCCACCTATGGCTAAAAAGACCTTCCAGGTTACCGGGAAACATGCAACACAAAATTGCCTGTAGGATCAGAAACGAGAATCAGATAACTAAAAGCTTCTGAAGCACATACTGCACTTTGCTTTGGGGTAAGGGAAGGGTATTCAGTATTTAATCTGATATTGCTAATACTCCTGAATATAAACAAAAGACATAGGCTTATGGAAACTCATCTTAGAGGAGGAAAGAAACCAGTCCAGCCTCTTCAGTTTACAGAAGGGGAGACTGAGACCTGGGATCTGTCCTCCTGGCAATCGGCAGCAAAGCTCTCCTAGGCCTCATGTCTTGCACTGTAGCAAAAACCAACAGATCTTTACTAGGCCTATAATCATAAAATAACGTCTGTATTTTTCCAACAGTAGGTAATCTAAGTATCTTGCAAAATACTTCTCAAAGAGCCAGGAAATCGTAAAAGTTTGTTGAAATACAAAAACATTTATTTACATATTAAAAAAGCATGAGATTTATTCTATTAAAAAAGTTACATGTCAAATCAATGTTTTGATATTTTAAACCTGTTAAAAGTGCAGGAAAAAAATCAAAATTTTCTTTAATCACAAAAGACAGATGATTATTCCCTGAAAATGATAAATGTGGATTTTTCTAATCTTAATGGATCTGGTCAGAATCCACGAATTTAAATATCTGAGTGGATGTTACACAGCAACATGAATTCTGAGTTGTAACAATACACATTCTGTGTAAATAATCTTCAAGGTCGTCTGCTTAAGGCAATTTAAATAGTCCCTGTCTCAATAGAATGATAAAGATTTCATTAAAACTTCATAGTGCACTAAAAAAAATAAATGAATCCTTGTTACTTTAAGCCATATTCATATATATCATATATATACATATTTAATATGCATCAGAAATAAGCCACCCCCTTTAGTATTCAGAGTTGATCCTTCTAAAATACCTGTCATTGTGACAGCACATTTTTATTAAGCACCCCTTGGGTGCTTTGTGTACAAGGCGTCTTACTCTCACAGTTAGACAAGGAAAACGATATTACTCAAATTTCACAAATGAGGAAATGTACTTAAGCCATAAAAACAACTTACCTATTCATCATCAGGAAAGAAAAGAGTAATGATTTTACTTACAATATTCACTGACAATCTTTTCTTCCATACTAAGACTACATAAAAACAATTCAGTCTTTCTAAGTATTTCTGTCAATAAGGGCCACTAGAGAAAAGCAAGTAACATCACTAGCAATGATTGGACTTTCAAAGCCCACTTCTCTTTTGCACTATAATTATTTTTAATGTTTTGTTTTTAGTGCTCACAGAGCACTAAAATTAAAAAAAAATTAACTTTTAAGTTATTACCTGAGAATAAAACTTTTGTAAAAATGTACAATTTTAATTTATGCCACTCTGTCTCACATTCTCACTGGTGTCTCTCCTTTGAAGTCCTCATCAGGCTGAGATCACTAAAATTGGCCATTTATGGAGTCACAGGAGTTCGGGAAAACACTCAACGGGAGGCTGATTACAGGAGCAATTAAAAATGCATCCTGTGCAGCCTGGGTTCCAGCACTGAGCTAGCCACTGCCAGCTGTGTGTAATTTGGGACAAGCTGCTCCATCTCTCAATCCCTCAGCTGCAAAAAATGAGACACTGATACCTACCCTCAAACACCTGCTATGAAGTAAAACATGAGGAAAGCATTTTAGCCTTAGGCAGGTGTCCACTCAGAGAGAGTTTGGTCATTATGATGATAAGGATGGCTGTTAATAAATTAAGCTAGACCAGAAAGTAGAAATCACCATAAAGGAGAAATATTTAAATCAATGAGCATTTTCTTTTGGATGGATTGCAGAATATTTTATTGATTTTTTTAATAAACCAAGATTTGTCCATTAATAATAGATTTACAGGTTCATGGACAAGTCTCCAGAAAAAGAATTAGAGGCCTCTAACTTCTGAATACTAAGAAAGTAAAGTTTAGAAAGAATTATGGGGGAGATTATACCTCATTTTGGAGAGTATGTGCTTAGCATGTATGCGGCCCTAAGTTCAGTCCCCAGTAACTCCATTTAAAAACTTTTTTTTTTAAGAAATGGAGAATTAAAGCAAAAAATGGAGGAATACAGAATTTTTTTAGAGACTCAACTCAGACTTCTGATGGGAATAAAACATCCATTTCTCAGAGGAAATCTTGAAAACTATGTAAACTGGATCTGAGATGTCTAGTCTTTTAACATTATTCAAGAATTCATATTACCAAGTCTTAAAACTACCTGATAACCCACAGTGGTGATAGTGATCATAACAGCTGCCAACACGGATCGAGCTCTGGCTAGGAATGCTCTGTTCTGACATCTCTGCTCCTGAGGCCTCACCAGGCTGAGAGCACTAACTTCGGACATTCATGAGCATCTCGTGTAAGTCCTCAATTTGTCCTTCTCACTCCCCCCTCACCAGGCCCTCTGAGGGAAGCACTGTTATCATCTTCCCCACCCGCAGTTAAGGCCACTAAGGCACAGAGACTAAACCCGATCCAGGTCAGACTGGAGTTAAAGGACGTGTGTATTTCTGCTGTTTTACTTTTTACAAAGGAATCTGAGATATCAATTCAAGGGAGACTGTTAAATAATAAAAGTCTGTCTGGTCTCCACTTCAAAGAGCAGATACTATAAATTCCTGATGTAGGATGAGGCTGCCGCCACAAACTGACTCAGCTTGAAATTAATATCCAAGATGAAGCAGCGAATACAAGTAAATATTCACGATTGTCAACTCCGCTCTCGGGTCTGGGCCCTTCACTGCCTGAACGGCGGTGAAATCCCCACCCAGGTCAGGGAGGGAAGCGCGGCTCTTCCAGGTCACACCCAGGCTTCAAGGGCTGTTTCCCCTCACATACTGTCGTCAACGATTAAAAAGCTCTCAAGATTTTTACACCATGCAAAACTGAAAGATATTTCTGCAGATGGAGCACTTTCTCAGGCTTAAACCTTTTTTGCCTACACTCAGCAAGGGGGAGAAAAGAAACATGACACTGCAAAGTGTCTGAGCCTCACCACTCACAGGAGTAGAACTGCCTCAGCACAAGATGACAGTTCACATTGCAGGGTGAGAACAAAATAAAGCCGCCCCAACCACAGGCACTCCCAGAGACAGCGCTCAGCAGTCTTCTGCACACTCACGGTTGTGCAGCCCTCACCACAATCTATTTCCAGAACATTCCATTATCCCAGAAGAAACCCCCTGTCACTATCAGTCATTACCTAATCCCCCTCCACCCAGCCCCTTGCAACCATCACCTGCTCTCTGCCTCTGCATTTGCTTATTCTGCGCATTTCAGATCACTGAAGTCAACAATATGTGGCCGTTTATGTCTGGTTCCTTTCACTTAACGTGCTATTATCAAGGCTTTTCCATGTTGAAGAGGTATCAGCATCTCTCTCTTTTTTTTTTTGAAAACGTTAAAGTTTATTAGAAGGTGCTAAGTACTATCAAAAAGAGTAGATTGGAGCATAAGGGGTGGGGATTCAAAGGGAAAAGGGTGGGTTGAGCAGTCAGGGTGGACTTCCCAGAACAGGTGGCCTTTTTCATCTTCCCCTTTATTTTTTTTTCCTTTTTATTCACACTTACGTATGAATAATGTTCCACTACATGGAGATACTACATTCAGTTCATCCATTCAGCAGCTATATATGGACGACATCCAGAAGAATGAGTGTAAGATGTGACTAGCAGGGGTGGCATTTAAGCAAAGGGCAAGATGTGCTTTAAAAAAAAAAGCCAACAAACAGAGGCACAAGGAAATTCAGTCCGTTTCTGAGCAAAGTGCATGCTTGCTTCGGCAGGACTACCGTGCAGGGCTGGGGAGGATATTGGCAGGGATCACGGGGAGGGAGTCACCTAAGAAGACTCCCCACCGATATCAGCTCAGCCAATTCTCCTCCCTCATGTTTCTAGGTTTCTCTTATTTCATGTAATAGCACTTTAACTACACATCTGATCATGTGCATCAGACCACCTTACCTCGAAGCCAGAGAAAATCATTCACTGACCGGAGCAGCTCCAGGACAAAACTGTGATGGACCAGGGAGTCCTACAGCATCCCAGCCTGCAGGCACAAACCCCACATGTGCCTTGGTGATGTCCAGAAAATAAAGTGCATGGAAATTTCTCACTGCTGGTTCACAACATCTGCCCCCAAATTGCCCCAAAATCATGCTGGCAAAGCACTACTCAACCCTCTCACTACAAAAAAAAAAAAAAAAAAAAGCTAAGAAGGCAAATTTAGGCTCTGCCATTGAAAACCAGCAACCATCAATGCCAGTATCTGAGCTGGAATGCTCCTGACTTCAAAAACCACTGCGCACTTATTTTTCAAACGGGAAAGCATATATGTATTCCACGTAGATGTTATTACAGTAGGATTTTTATTTTCGAAATTTCCAGTTCAACATTAGCACAAGAAAGATTATGTTTCAGCTTTTAAAAAACTCAATTATCTTCCACTTTCTTAATTTTGAACCTATTATTATTTTAAAAATGGGGCTATGCTTCATATTATAAACCAAGTGTTTGGCTTCTGCAAACAAAACTTTTATGACCTCACTATTTCAGAGCAAACTTTAATGATGTTTTGAGAGGTGGGGCCTGGGGCGCTAACAGCCCTTTAAATACTGACAAGGATGTGCTATTAAGTAATGCAAAGGCTCTAAGTCCACATTAACTAGGAAACCAAAGAAACTACACCAAAGCCTTACTTTATCATTTTTAAATATTCCTATTTTTTGAATATTAAATTTCTTAAAAGATATGATTTTTTTTTGAGAAAGACAACAGCTGTATTAAATTTCCTCTCACCAAGAAAGCAATCTTTATCAAGAGTAAAAACCCCTATGGAAATTCAAAAGACAGGACGTTTCTAGCTAAGTGAACATGCAGATCTGAACACAAACATAAATCCTATCAGATCTCACTCGGACGAGCTCAACAAAGTCCTGGGCTACCCTGGAACTTAGCTCTTCTCTTCCAAATGTTGGCTGAGCTAAGATCATCACACAAGGCAGGGAAGAAGAGAAGAGGAAAGTCCACCTGGCGGCCTCCATCTGTTTTCTTCAAGCCAAAAGGCGCCGCAAGGGCGGCCCAGCTAACAAGCCCTCCCCATAAGGAAATCCGGCATCCACACGGCCCCTGCCGTCCCCAAGCAGCCCCAACGACCCTCTCCCACTTGTGGCCTCCCAGCCTGTGAATGGTCTTCTAATGTCACTCTCCAGTTGGTGGCAACCCCCCCTTCCCCGCTATACACACACACACACACACACACACACACACACACACACACACACACGCACGCGCGCGCGCGCGCGCGCGCGGAGCCAAGGCAGCCTTTCCAAAGCATAAATTTGATTACATCACCCCACTTCAAACCCTTCAGCGGCTCCCTGGTAGAGTTCTAGCCCCACCCCCGAACCTGCTCGCCCATCCTCACCTCAGTACCCAGGTCCCCAGTGACCTCAGGGGCCCCCTGATCTGCTCCTACTTCCCACTTGCCTCCAGGCTCATTTTGACTGTTTCTCAAGGAAGCCTTCCCTCCCTCCAAACTCCGCAATTTGTTCCTCTGTTCCTAGAACATTCTAGGCTAAGTCAACCTCTGACACTGCTAAGCTCCCAAGGAATATTTTGCTTACTAATGTGGGTCCAACCTCTCTCCCCTAGACACTCAGGAGTGTGCATGTTATGAATAAATGAATGATGGGGTGGGTCTCAAAGGGACAGCCAGACCTGCTCTCGTCCTCCCCGACCTTTCTTACTGTAGAATATCAGAAGCAAATCCAGAAGTACCTTTCCTGAGGGTCACTTCCTGCTGACACCCTTCACTGCCTCCTCTGTCAGTTCTAGTAAAACCCAAGCTCTTCGAAAGCCCTCCACCCCAGGCCCTCACCAGTGTCCTCCCCAGCAGGGGCACCCACAACCCTGGACCACACATGGCACTCTCCCTGAGTCCCCACCGCACAAGCCTCCAGGCCTCTACCCGGGCTGCTCTGCCACATGAGCCACAGTCTTCATGCTTTCTACTGGCTGACCCTTACTCTGTCTTCACAACTGAATGTAGAGCCCATTTCTTCCAGGAAGCCCTCTCTGATAATATCCTTTAGGTCTTGGCAGGGCTCCCTCTATAGCAGCACTGCATGGGGACCAACTGGGTGTTTGCTTGCTCCTTTGGGACCACGACCTATTGGGGGCCACTTGGGAAGGAGTGAGAGATTACAAGAGGGGTGGGAGAAGCAAAAAGCAAAAATAACAGCTGAAGTCCCAAATTCAAGGATTCTTTCTCAGAAAAAGAATAAAATATTTCACATGTGTGCAATTTGGCTACTATTTTTGTGGCTTGTGGAAAGCAAGGATTTGGTGTTCTAGTCCAAAACCCAGGTTACATGCAAAGAAATGTATATATTCATATCCAAAGGAAACCAGAGCTGCTCAACAACAGTTTGCAGTCAGAATTGAAAGGAATTTTGATAAAGGCAATCTCTCTCTCTCTCTCTTCTTTCTTTTCTGGCATCATATAATTTTAGAAGTTTTTGCGTGACTAAGAGATGGCTACAGCCCGTGATTCTGCACTGGAGAGTTTGGACTGAGGAAGCCCAGATTACATTCACTGTGTAAATGCAATCACACCAACAAACTGATAAGCGCCCTTGTGGAGGAGCTGATGTTCCAAAGCAGGCAAACTTATGCAGTAAGAAAACTCTAAATAAAAAGTAAGAAATTCAATGTTCTGTACTCAATTTCATTAGCTATATGGGCCATTACCTGATAGTATATCTTGTCTAATGAAACCCAAAAATAAATTGTGAACGTTGATTTTCTTCATCTGACTGTTTTATGCTAAATTTGGATATCAAACCCACAATCCATACGGACAGCTCAGGCCTATGCTGCAGCACAGCTACATCCCGTAGAAGAAAGTCTATCAAGGGAGAATTGGAAAGTTTCCCTTCAGAAGCTGCTAAGTCTGGTTTTGCACCTGTACATCATTTGCAACCACTTCATCGTCAAAGGAGTAAGACCTTACCTCTGTGGGGCGTAAAGCACTGCGGTGCTTCAGAACAATCAAAGAACACAGAGCTTTGTGAATCAGTCCTGAGGCATTTAAATCATACTTTTTCTGAAAGGCCCCAAAACTGACCCACTTCACCATTTCACATACAACAGTGAGGTACCGGAATTAGTAGAGAAAACACGCCCTTGAAGTCTGACAAGACCCTGCTTGAATCCTGTTACAGCATTTACTACCCTCTAAATGGACCAATAACTTAACCCCTCTGAGAAGACTTGCCAATCCGCAAAAGGGGGCTGCCACCGCCCACCTGGGAAGCATGGATGTGAATGCAACACGCAAGTAGGGCGGCCGACTGGTACCTGACACGGGGCCTGGCTAGTTTCCCTCCGCTGCCGTTGTCCCCCTTTAAACTTGTGCTGTTTACCCGGTACCAAATGCCCGGAATAGAATGCCCGAATATTCTGTGTATCCCTGGATACATGCCTTACCCTTAGGAGGCCAGAAAAACAACTGCCTCCTCCCCAGTCACTATCAATGTTCTTAACAGTCTGGATTTTTTTAACCTCTAATTTGCAGGGAGACTATTCCAGAATTTTTCAAGCACCATTCTCCAGGTTGGCTCCTCTCCCAGCGCCCATCCCTTCTCACCTCAGATCCTCTGTCTGCCTTCTGTTCATTGGAAAGCGAGTCAGGAAGAGCGGGGACTCCCTAGGCCTTCTTCCCTCCCTGATATGTTAGTGTGACTACCTTCAACCCACGCCCCAATCCAACTCCAGCTTCTGAGGAGTCTACCCTCCCGGACCCTGCAGACTCTGCAACTTCCCAAGACACACACGTGGCTACGACCCTCCCTTCAGATTTCTTCCTGGCTGGCCCTGCCCACCCCCCGGCCCCTTAAGGATAAATGACATTGCCCTGAAAATCCCAAACGCAGCTGACTGATACACCAAAGCTGCATGGTCTGGGCTTTCCTCCAACCCAGGCACAGCCCTGCCCCCCCTCAGCCTCAGTCTGCAGCTCTCAAGATGATCTAATTCACATGCGCGGCTGTGAACACCAGCTAAGAATGACGACTCCCAACGTGTATCTCTAGTCCGGCTCCTTCAACTCAGCCCCAGGCTCATTGACCCGAGTGCCTCTATGAAATCCAAACTTGGACGAAAAATGGCATCTTAAAAATGCCTCATTCCAAGATTTACTCTGGAATTCAATTTCTGGAAGGTACCTCCCATGCTCCCCATTTTAGTAACAGACCCAGCACTCACCTAGTTGTTTGAGGTCACATTCAATTTCCCCTGTTCCCTCCCTCCAGCCCTGGCCTGGAATATTAGTCCTGTCATTTCCGTCGCTAAGCCCATCTCAAGTCTGGTTCTGCAGGGACGACGGCCGGATCCCCACAAGCTCACAGCAAGGTGCACTGAGTCACAGTCCTCCGAAGGGTGCTCCTTGGAGGGGGAGGCATCTCCTGCCGCCGGTCACCTCAGAAGGCACTGGATTCTCATAAAGGAGGCCCTGGAGAAGCTACTCAAAGTTCTCCCGTGATCTGAGCTTTGAAGGTCCCGAGGTCTGTTGGAGCTCCTATTAGCAGACACACTTGCCACTGAGCAGATGAGGATGGAGAAGCCCAAGCAAGGCTGTCTTCACTCCGACCCCTGGGCACTCGTGAGCCACGGGAAAGGCCTGTGTCCAGGGCACAGCCAGCCAATCACAGATCCCAGCCTGCATTTGCCAACCCGGACAGCCTAGACTCCTTCTACTTGCGAGACTTACTTCTGTTCTGTTCCACCCCGAGAATGTGATGGACTCTTTCAGAATGTCTGGCCTGTATCAAGCGAGACCAAGTCAGTGAAGGATGAAGTGTCCACATTTGGACCAGAGCATGAAAGGAGAAACAAGGCCTCATGGTCAGCATGATGGTGGTGGCCAAACCCTTCCCCTGGGTGAGATGAACAAGGGTAGGGGTGAGAATCCAAGGTCTTAGATTGGCCAAAGCATTTTCCTTCATGGCTGACTTGGGGTTGGAGACTCACTACCGCAAACTAACGACACGGCCGTCAGTGGGGGACGTCAGCTGCAACAAACATGGAGTCAGCTCTTTAATGCCAACATGGGTTAAAAGTAAAGGCAGGTGCAGGGAGGCCTGCACGGCTGCTGAGGCAAACCACAGACCCGGCTTTGAATGCCCACTGGCTGGAGCAGAGAGGAAGCTACGGTCCCTTTAATAGTCCCTGTGTCCACCAGATCCATGTGAGCCAGCTACTTAGAAAGAGGCCATGTTTTCCTGGTACTCAGAAAAACCAGCTTCGTAAAGGGAACAAAAGAGTGGCATGGATTTTAGACCCATTCTGCCCCTTTATGAAGGAAAAATAAAGTAAATGGCATGGGGAAGTTGAATGCAAAAAAAAAAAATAACCAAACGGTGACTGATTCCTCCAACAATGTCCCCTGCAGCTGCTCACCCCCGAGCCTGCCGCTTCCTCACCAGTGACCGCCGGTCAGGAAGCGCCGTCACGCACGTCACACAGAGACAGCCAGGAACCGCGTGCTGAGCACGTTTGTGTAAAAGCAGGAATCGAGCAAGATGCTGCAGACTTTGACTTGACAAGATTAAATACTCCATGAAAAGAATCCCTCAACAGCCGCCTAAATCAATTCGCATCTCACTTCTTCAAAACAATCAAACTAATTGAATAAGGGTGCATTTGTCACCAAATATAAGGAGGACCAAACAGGTTCCTCAAAGCAAAGATTTTAACAGGTATCAAACACCAGTGGGTGATGTGCTAACAAAGCAATATTCCAAAAAATTAGAAAATAACAAGATGACTAGGATAATGCATGGATCAAGGCAACTGAAATGTTTCTGCTCCTTAAAGCAATGGAGACAGCACGGAGGGCGATCTAGCTATTTCCAATGCAGGATATGCACAGCCACCTTTTCAGACGCAACTGCACGGTACAAGAGAAAAAGGAATAAAGAAAAAGGAAAAGAGGAACAAGCGAAAATTAGAAACACACAAGAACAAGAATGACTTTGACAGCAAGTACAAGAATTTACGTGAGTGTGTGAGGCCAGGAACGCGGGGATGGTGAGACCCACCCTCACCTCCTGCTCCAGGGAAGGCAGGGGCCTGAGGGGAGCGACGCTGCTTGGGGATCCCAACGTCATCAGTGCCCCTAACCAAAACTCCACATACATGCATCTAGGCAGCTTTTAAGCCACAAAATGTGGTCGCATTACAGGCTGGACAGTTTTACTCACTCCCAACGAGAGTAGCAGGAGAGAATTAGTCTCTGCTCCTGCACCAAAGCATTGTTTTAAAAATTAATGACTGTGGAATAGTAAAAGCAACAATGGAGTAAAAGTGACTGGAGGAGAATGTACTTGACCCGAGCTCACTGGCCGCGTTATCTCACTGACGTTCAGATGCTGGCTAAGCCCTTATGGTACCAAAACAGACAGATCCACCAGGAGGGAGTTTAATTGGCTGCTGTATTTTGATGCCGAGAGCCATGCCTGGTACACGAGGTTCTGGGTAAACAATGGTGACAGTGTCAACACTATGGGCTAAGCACACATCCAGCTACTCTGCCAAATCCCAAGGGCAGACTTCAAAATGCAAAAACAAGCTGGCATTCTCTGGTGGGTCTGGAGACTCAAAACCAAACAGTTGCTGAGCAAAAATGTCACCAGTGCCTCCTATGACAAAGAGGAGGCACTAGCCATGGGGCTTGGGCAGGACTCCAGGCTTCCACTGCTCACCCACCAGTCTGTCCAGGGGGAGAACATGGTCCCTGCTTACGTTGCACTGATGCAGCTACCTTGACTAACGCCTGGGGGCTCAGCAGGAGGTGACATTTGAGGTGAAGCGAGCCAGCCTCGGTGTAGCCCTATGATGGCAGCTGTGCCCATAGCAGTGCCCAAGCACCTAAACCTGCTACCTCATCCCCAAGGAGCAGAAGGTGGTGCGGGCGTGTAGATCACAGGGCCCTGCGAGGACAAATACAGATCATGGCCACTAAATGTCTCACCCCTTACTAAAGTCATAGAGGTATGTCCGGGAGGAACAGAAAATTCATCCAGAGCCCGCCAGGCACCACACGCAAGTGGGAATCGGGCCCCGAGTGCCTCTCACTCACAGGGCTGGTCTGGACTTTCTTTTTATCAATTATCTGGCATTTTCTCCTCCAACTTACCAACAACCAGAAAGTAGGATTTGATCTTAGGTAAGTTCAAGAATCACAGAGCACTGCCTCCACAGCGGGCCCGGCAGCACGTGCCAGGTCCTCCGACCGTCACCTGTGGTACCGCCATGAGTGCCCTCCAGACTCAAGGCCCGAGGCCGTTGGCCGTGGGGGCACAGCTTCCCTCAATCTCCCCAGCAAAGGGGGACGACTTCTGGGCAAAGGCATCTCACCTCTTCTGACCGAGGGAAAGCATGATAGATACACGGGGAAACAGAGCAGAAGGTGGGGGGTAGTAAGCCCAGGAGAGCTCGTCTGCACTTCCAAGGCAAAAGTGGGGCCGTTGACTTAATCACAGGGACAAAGTGAGGATGAATCTTTCCCTGCTTTGTCTCATACTCCGTGATACGCCTTTCCCTGCATAAGGAGTTCATCAGGAATTCCCTGGAGGTGTTTCTGATGTCCTAACTTGGAATGCTGGCTGTCGGGGAGGAAGAGAGGGCTGGAACCCAGCAGGTGCTGGGCCTGGGAGGCAGGAGACACCGGCTCCAGACCCAGAACAACCAGTGACTCGTTCGGCCTCTCGGGATTCAGCATCTCATCTATAAGCAAAGGGATGAGAATGTCCCAGGACAGGCTGCCTAACAAAATTGAAATGAGAGCCATGTAAAGAAAGCTTCAGTTGCCACATTTAAAACGGTAAACAAAGAACCAATCAAACAAACAAAAAACAGATACTAGAAACTGATTTTAAGAACAGATCTTACTTAATCTGCTGTATGTAAAATACTATCATTTTGACATGTAATCAATATATGAAAGTAACATGATAGATTACATACTTTTTACTAGACAAGTCTCAGCGTCTGATGTGCATTTGACCTACAGCACATCTCAGCTCAGACCAGCCTCTTCCCCAGCGCTCATAGCATCAGTGGCTGTGGCTACTCTATTGGACAGCAACTCCAGGGGTCCCACCAGGGGTCCTGGCTGAAAAGCTGGAGGAAGTCTCCACACTGACCCTAAAAGGATCTCTCTGAAACAAAGGCAGATTCATTTTTAAATGTCTGTAAACCGTCGGGCTGCACCTCCATCAGCCCTTGGCTACAAGACAGCCCTCTTCCTTGCTGATCCCTTCCTGGATGTAGGGAAGGAACCCGGCACACAGCCAGGGTGGCCGGGCCTCCTGGTAGACTTACCTGCTGTCTGTGTCCAGTCCCATGAAGTCCTCCTTCTCAAACAAGGTGCAGAGGAGGGGGATCCTTTCCCCAGACTTGTTGGGGTCCCATCCAGCCACTTGGACTTGAGCAAGATGAAGAGTGACTCAGTGAAGTCCTCGATCCTCTTCTCCACCACCCTGCAGTCCTCGTAGTTTGAAGGCCACGTCGGTGCGCGGCTGCTCGGCTACCTCCCCATGCAGCACAAAGACAAAGAGCTGAGAGTCATTAAGCGTGGTGCCATACAGCTCCTCTGCACATGGAGCTTCTCGAAGGCCTTGGCCGAGAGGCAGTCGGTAATGGTGACAAGGCCCACGACCGTGCGGTGGGTCTGGAAGTCACTCCACGCATTCTCGAATGCATAGTGGTGCCTGTAGTGGATACAGAGTGCCCACTGGGAGCCGCACGGGCTGATCTGGCTCACCAAGGAGATTCGTTTATAGATGCAAAAGAAATTGTCCTCTAAAATGATCCCCACGGGTTGGAAGACCACGGGGAGAGTCTCATATTCCTCAGCACACTGCACGTAGTCAGGGATGCTCATGTTGCAGGCCCTGCAGAGAGGGGAGAGGAGATCGAGGTAAATACTGTGCTGTGGGCTGCGGGCGCCTCTGGGTTGCGGTGACCTGGTGTGTACCAGCCAGAAGGAAAGGGAAGCATAAGCAAAGCCGGGGGTACAGTTTGTCCTCAGAGTCTGTACATGGATACCGTAGCTCGAATCACATTACCCAGCTTTTGGTCTAGGCTTCCTGCCCCTGCACAGAAGGGTCATCTCTTGTTTACTGTTTCCAAGCACCTAGCAAGACCCTGATGCAAAGTCAGTGCTCAACACTGCTGAATAAAGAAATGAAAAAAGGAACTGCTTTCCCCACCCCCCTTCAGCAGATTATAAAGAAAAGAACCGCAGTAGGATCAAAAGATCTGGATTTCAACACCAATTTATTTGAACTCCTAAACTGCAGAATAATGGATAAGAAAACTTGCCTTGGGGAAGAGGGTACAGTTCAGTGGTAGAGCACATACATAGCATGTACGAGGTCCTGGGTTCAATCCCCTGTACCTCATTTTAAAAAATGAAACAAATGAATAAACCTAATTACCCTTCTCAAAAAATATTTTTTAATTCAAAATTCAAAAAACACCTTGCAATTGACACAACATTGTAAACGACTATATTTCAATTAAAAAAAAATCCCTGCCTTACAAGAATATATCTGGATTACGGAAGTTTGCAAATGTAAAATGCCTAGGGTACCACCTGCATAAAGAGGGGGGACTGTACAAATTTACTATCCCTCCTTTATGAGCTATATTTCCTTTGAGGGGTGTTATAAACTCTCAGAGCTAATTTTCTCAGATTAAAAAAAACAAAACAATACTTGATTCTCAGTACTGCTGAAGAATCAGATAAGCCTGTGAAAGCATCTGACCCACAGAGGTTACTCAATAAATGTTCAATGAATGAATAAACAAGCAAAGTGAATGCTGCTCCCTGCCACAGACCATCATAATGGTACTTCCTGGAAATCCCAAGCCCACGTTACACCCGACTACACACTAAACATGTGGGTGACCTGGGCAGGCCTGTGTGCTTCTCTAAGCCCCAGTTTAATCATAGATAGAAATGAGGGCAATAACACAAACCTGAAAGGGTTAGTAAGTCAGTAATGAATTGTACCCCAACTTTGCAAGATGGAACCATTAAGGAAAATTGGGCAAAGTGTCCATAGGGCCTCCGCATATTATCTCCTACAAGTACAGGGGAACCTACATTACATCTCAAAATAAAAAGTCTAATATTTTAAAGAGGCTATTGAGGTTAAATGAGCTCATTGTCTCAAATAAGGAACACACAGTACAAGTACGACAATGCCTAGCCCATGAGATACACTCAGTTAAAATTCCCACTGAACCCACTAATCCCTCCAAATTCAGAGCACGAGGATGGGTCCTCGTGGCTAAAGGCCACTGCACCTGAAGCTAACACAGCTAATGGTCCCCACTTCCAAGAGCCCCTGTCACCACCCTTGTTCTAATTTTCTATTTGTAATATTTTTTTATTTAATAGAAACCCCCAATTGCATAGCCTTCAGGTCACCAAAACCTGACCACAGAGATCATGATGGCAGCCCTCCTTCGTGAAACAATAAAATGAAAAGCCATTTCCACAAGACCTCTGTGTAAATCTACTAGGGAACTTCATCCTGGACTGAGGAAGAGGACTGGGGAGGAGGGGGCAATCTGGGGCACAGAGAACTATCGGCCACCTGCACCATGATGGACTTTAGACTCAACCCTCGCCCTCCAGGTAATTCAAAATACACACCGACAAAGTGCTATGGACAAGATTTTTTCTTAAAGAAATCCCTGACTCCCTAGCAGGTCTTGTTTCTACCGAGACACAGATGGCTTATGTGTATAATGTTTCACAAAAGCCTTAAAATATTATCACCCCAACTTGACACGTTAAGAAACTGAGGTAGAGAAGTTTATCATATTGTACAAGATTAGAGGCCACGTCAGACACCGTATTTAAACCCAAGCCCCTGTTCCAGTGCTCACACTAGAAAGTGTGACACGCTGCCCCTTTCCTGCCCTCTCCCTGCAATAAATTTCTGAAGAGTCTTTTCTGTGCCACCTGGAATCACAATAACTTCAATTTTCCACAAAGAGCTATGTCACTCCCTGGAGGACATATCAAAATCTAAAGGGTTGGGATGGGAGTAGAGATTTGCATTTTCTGTTTCTCAAAGGAAACATGGCTTTAAAAGAAACTGAAAAGCACTTATCTAGTATAAGCCCTCATTGTGCAGAGAAAGAAACGGAAGTTCAGAAGAGATGAGGAAAGGGCCTTATTAACAATTATTGCTTCAGCGCAGCATCAAGCCAGCCCTGGGCACTGCTGGGGGAGGATCTGGGAGACCCAGGAGAATGAGTGTTAGAAAAAGGAAAGAGAAGAAGCATACAAGGCCCTGTCTCTACACCACCATAACATGAAGTTCCACCAAATTACCCAGTATGGGTGCAGCCAAAATTAATGTGGGCTAAACAGGTTATAGAAACCTGGAAGTCTCAACCATTGTGCAAATTCCAACACTTACTCTGCTTTTTTCCCAGTTCAAGCATCAACTCAGTGGGCACTCTGTTCCAGGAACTACAAGAGGCCTGGAGTTCTCCCAAGTACAAATCTCTATTATCATGTGTGCAAACCACATAAAGCCCCACCAGAAGAAAAGTGCCCACAGATAAGATGGAATTACTGAAGCTGAAAGCAGTCAACCAGCGTATGTTACTAGGAAAAACGATGCTGCTAGAAATGGACTCATGGACATAGAAAGCAAACTGGTTAGCAGGCAGGAAAGGGGGGATTTACAGATACACATTAATAAATATAAAATAAATGACAAGGACCTACTATATAGCACAGGGAACTATATTCAATTTCTTGTAATGAGTTGTGCTAAAAACAATCTAAAACATATGTATATACATATGCATATGTTTATAACTGAATCTCTGCTGTATACCTGAAACTAACATTGTAAATTGACTACACTTCAATAAAAATAATTTTAAAAAATAAGTATAAATAAAATCAACGCCATTAAGATAAAATAAAAGAACACTCTTATCCCCTTAGCTGTAGGTGGTGGAGAATTCTGGTTACAAGCACCAAGTCCACTGGATCACTCCAGCACTTACTGTCACTCTTTCTGACCATCAGACAGTCACTTGGCTTCACTGAGGTTACTTTTCTCTTCTGTGAAAGGCTACAGTGGCAACTACTGATGTATAGAATCTCATCATTCACAAGCCCAACAATTAGTGAGGACTTCCCATGGGCCAGGATCTGGAGAGATGAAAAGATAGGGTCCCAGATATATTCATAGGTAGAAGAAGTTTATGCCATAAAGACATTTATTCTTCCTGTTTTGATAGACAGATTCAATGCAATTCTGATTAGAATTCCTACCAGACTTTTCATGGAATGTAACAAGTTAATTTATGGTCAGGAACAGCCAAGAAACTTCTTTAGAACCACCACTGGGGAGGGGTGGATAGGTCATACATTTCCACTGTTCTTTCTGAAGTGATGAAAACGTTCTGGAATAATAATGGTTGCAGCACTGTGAATATGCTAAAAGCTGCTGAATTGTACCATTTAAATGGGTGGAATTCATGGTGTGTGAACAATATCACAATAAAGCTGTTATATGAAAAAATATTCCTTGACAATTATTTTTCCCTCTATACAACTAGTCTACCCCACAATTTAATAAAAACAAAAAACCAAAACAAACTAAACTGTGCCAGGAGCTTTTTAGGACTGCAATGTCCCTGGGTCTCCAACGCCTCTGGTGGTGCTGTTCCTGTTAACACACACTAGCTGGGCTGGGCTAGTTAGGGACTGTAACTATGTTTTTAAAATCGACTGTCACACGTTTCACCCTGGGAAAGGGAAGGAAAGAGCATGACACAGCCTCATGCCTTCAGCTCATTTTTAACTGAACCAAGCCCTGCTTTCAACACTGTAATTCCTGGCACTATAAAAACACGTGACATCAACAAGCACCTCCATCATAACACCTGAAATTGTTCAAGGTACTTACCTGGGGCAGAAACACTGAGGGGGGAGACGGAAACTCCCTCAGCACTGGCGCTCCCTTTTCCAGACTCCACCAGGAGAAACTGGGCTTTACAGCCGGAGGCTCTAAGCCCGGGGGGCAGCGCGCATGCCGCTGAGCTTGTCCTCAGGGAGCTGGAAAGGGAGAGGAGGGCAGCCCCGTGGTCACAGGGCAGGGAAAGCGTGGGGGGACGCGGGCTGCAGCCCTGCTCGGAGGCCAGCCCGAGCCCCAGCCGCCCGCCCCCCCCCCGATCGGGTCCGCAGAACCCGCCCACCCGGGACACAGCCCTCACAGGGGCAGGGATGAGCCGGCGGCCAAGGAGAGGAAGCCCGGGAGGATAGGACTCGTGGGCGGGAGAGGGGAAGGTTCGCCAGCCGCGGATTGAGGGGAGCCTGGCTGGGGCGAGAAGCGGCAGGTGCACACCTGGCCCTGGACAGCTGTGGCCGGGGCGCTGGGGTAGGTGGCGCGGGCAGAGGGGTCTGGCCAGAGCAATTCAGCTGAACACACGCAGACTCGCTCCCTCGTGGGCTTTGACACGAGGACCGCCCTCCCGCAGCCGCCTGAGCCCTTTCCCGGGAGCCCCCCACCTTGCATTTCCACAGCCAGAGGCCCCGGCCTCTGGCAGGAGCCAAAGGCCTACCGAGCGACAGATCTGAGAAGACTTTGTGGCCGATTCCCAGCTCGGAGCTGGAGCTTTCAACCCGCGGTCCAGCTGGCACCGACTGCGCATGCGCAGGAGGGCCAGAGATCCTCTAGGTTCTGTGATAGAGGCTGGGGCATCGACGGAGGGTTAAGATGGGGGAGGAGGAGAGGAGGGGAAAAGTGGAGGGAGACAGATGGACAGGAGGAGCAGAGAGTAGGTAGGGATCTGGAGAGGGGAGGGGAGTAGCGGAGATGTAAAGAAAAAGCTTTACTTCTGGGGCACCCCGAAGGAGGCGGCAGTCCTGCCTCTGTACCATTCTGTAACCCTTCAAGGCCCGCAGCTCAAGTTTTACCTCCCTAGTCCAGCCCTCCAGGCGATGCCTCTACAGAACCCCTACGAGGATCACACCCGTTGTCCCCACGCAGAGCTGGGTTTCCTTTTGCTCTGGGAACAAAGCACCCGCAGGTGTTGTCTCTCAGAACTACCTTGGGAAGTGTACATATTCCCCTTTTACAGGCTGGGAAACAGGCAGGCATGATCTCTGCCTTAGCTCCACTGTCCCAGGTGTTGGCCTTGCGGGGAGTGGGAGGTACAAGATCAGAGCCCCAGACAGAGCAGACTGCCTGATTTTTGGTGCATAGTCCCATCCCTCCTGGGTAAAACACACCTAACCCCAGTGGAACCATCAAGGGCTCACAGTAGGTTCCTGGGTGTGGGAGAGCTCTCCTCAGTTCCAGTGCCCAGCTTGCTAGGTAGATAGGAGTGTTACCGAGTCCAAATTCATTCTCCTCAGTGAAGGACAGGCCAATAAGTTGGGAGACCCGCTGCTGGGGCATGGAAAAGCAAGTTTCTGTAGAGCTAGATGGCAAACTAATGTCCTGGAAAACCATCTCCCCAAGTCAGAATTCAGGCTCGTTTCCTATGTGCTTGGTTGTTGCAAACTTCTTGGTGTAGGAATTCCTTGTTGTTAGAATCCTTTGTTCTTGCAGCTATCTGCCTGGGTCAAATCTCTGTAAACCTCCAACAAAACAAAAGTTATTTTCTATTCTGTAACTTGTTATCTTTTTATGAATGGAAAAGTGTTAAATATCCTTAAAGGTCAGAGCCTTCAGAATAGACTTCTGTATATTTCAGGCTCTAGGCAACACTGTTTTACAAGCAAGATGAAGCCTAGGAGAAAGAGCATACGGTTAAAGTCAAATGAAAAAATCTAATATGCAGTCAGATTTGTTCTGTTCCATTACCCGGGCAGAAGCCACTTGAGGATTTAAATCCCTTTAAGTTAAAAATAACTAAAACTTTAAAGGAATTTCCATGCATAGGTGGGAATGTGCATAGCATATCTGGAAAAGCACCCAAAGGATAGTAAACAGTGGCATCTCCAGGGACGGCTGGAAGAACAGAGGATGAGGGAAAACTTCTTTCACTTGTGTATTTTTGTGCTGTTTGAATTGTTTTTAACCATATGCATGTGTTTCTTTTTTAGTTTAAAAAAAGTGTAATGGAGCAAAGGAATAACAAGTTCAGCAAATACAGCAGCCATGGAATCACTGAACCATCACTTTTGATTTCAGCCAGGAAGCATTTATTGACTCTCTCCTATGTGCCCAGTGCTGTTTTAAAATTTCTTTTATTATTATTAATTTTATTATTATTATTATTACTGTTGTTGTTATTTATTATTATTATTTATTATTATTATTATTATTATTATTATTAATTATTATTATTATTATTATTTTATAAAATAGTAACATGCTATCCCTCATCCCTGCCCATGGCTGGTGGAAAACCAACTGAGTTTTTATTGAGTTGTTTTCCAAGGAGTAGAGATGAGTTATAAACTGAACACATCTTCAGGGCAAAACAGGTGGAGTGGTTTTACAGCATGCCAGACAGCTATGAAGGGTTTTCAATAGAGGCACCCAGACGCTGAGAGAGAAATCCTCCAGGACCCTACAAAAAGCTGCCCAAACTTCCTTCTCCATGGCACTACTGAAATAGGAAAAACAAATCTGACTCCATATTAGATCTGTTCTTTTGACTTTAAGAAAGTCAAGTTAATACGCTCCGGTCTTTTCATGGGTTATGATGTCACAGAGGAGATGGACAGGTTAACAAGGGACGACTCTGCAGTGATCACGAAGCCGGGGAGCGGGATGGGCGGCAAGATGTATGACGCAGCCGCAGCTGTGCCCATGCTTCTAGGCAGGAACCCAAAGTCACCTCGACAAGGTGTCAAACACGTGTGTCCACGTCCTCATCACCTGACATGTATTAACGAGAAATGGAAACCCATAAAATGCCAATAACCTTGGTGGATACACCGTCCAAATTGCAAAGTCACAGTTTGACAACTGGCCATCTCGGTTCCCTGGGATTCATTCTTGGAGAACCTTAAAAACCACTCCTCTGTCCTCAAGAAGTGCTTTCTACTTGTCCGATATTTGGCTCAGGGATACAGCACGTTCAAGTGAACTTCAATGTCTGCACAGATTTGACTGTCTTTCTCCAGGTTCACTTGTCCATTCTAAAGAGGCCTGAGCTAAGTCCATCCTCCGTAAGATCTATTCCCTCCAGTGACTACTCATTGAGCCTGCAATTAAGAGCCAACTGAACAAGACTGTCTGTTCTCAGCTAAAAAGTTCACCCACCCTTCACTGCTTTCTTAATCTCCTCTCCTGGCTAATTGCAACAGACTAACACCTCCCTCTACCAAGCTCCCCGACTATGTCAGTTTGTCTCCCCAAAGAGAAAGTAAGGTCCATAAAATAGGAGACAATTCCATAGTTGTTGCCGACGAAATGAATCACAGAGCTGCTGTGGTGCAAAATGTCTCCCGAGATTCGGGTTCCTTTATTTTTTATACCATCTACACAAAGGAGTAACTCTTGCCAAGCACAGAGAGTAAACAGTTTTTAGGTTGACACATGTGCACTACATCTAAGGCTTCCTTATCTTAATTACACTCAGACTCTCCTGTTCCCAGGCCTGTTCCTTTTGAGGAACTACTAAACATTCTTGTCTGCAAGCAATGTTTCCCCTGGGAACGGGCAGAGTCCCTTGGCAGGAATTTCTGTTTGCAGACAAGTCCGGCCACTTCTGTGAAATGTCCTGCTTGCAGGCACATCCACAGCTTCTATGCTAAGTTTCCTTCACATAGTTACCTCTGAATTCCTAGTATATAGTAATGTCAATAAATAGAAATATGATTGTGGCTTCTTTCCTTTAAAAAATTTCTGGTTATTTAAATGACCTTTGGAAGAGATGTGTTTGTGTTCCAGTATCTTGATCCACAATACTCTGGAGGCCTTTTTCGGAATGGCTGTTCACTGATCCATTCAAAACACAACTTCTCATTCCAGGAATAGCTGTGCTTTTCTGCCAGGAGTTTGTGGTCACTCTCATGCCAGAACAGCTTTAAACTATATCCTTACTTTGGATTTGTTATTTTTCCACTCTTCCAAAAATATTGACATTCCTTACATTCTTGCCTTGAGGATTTTTTTCCCTAGTTCAACCTTTAGTAAACCAGGCTTCTCGGGATGGGCTTGGCCTTACATATGATCAGCCATCCAACTCCCAGTGTGAGAGGACTTGGGCTCACCACCTGCCCTCCTGTCAGGGCAACTAAAACTCAGTTCAGGAGCCAACAGTCACCCCAGGGCTTCTAAGGCTCGCTTATCTCCCAGAATCCCTGCTTTCTGGTTTGTCTTGGCTTCTGAGGATTTCCCCTCACTTTCTTGACAATTAGCTGTGTAGCTTGAAAGATGAGGAAGGAAGGTTTTATTTCTTAATCAGCATTTCAAGGAACTTGTGTAATGAAGGTTTTCACGAGATTCTAGAACACTCCATTGCCGAGACAGAAAACACACTAGATATTTTCTAAATTTAGGTATCATGTGCATTTTTCTTTGTTTTTGTTTTCTTAACTGCTAACAGACTTTTTTTAATTAAAAAAATAACGCCCCAAATAGGATAGAATATTGAAGGGGCATACAAAATTAAAGGACAAAGACAGAAAAATGATAAATACTGTATAAAATTAATATAATACATACACTATGGATCAGATCAGCAATTCTCAGTAACAGCTAATTGAAACATGATCATGAGGTAAAACCTCTCTCCTGTCAGGAGATGGCCAACAGAAAATTGAATTAATACAACAAACTAAAATTCTAAGTCTGGCGAGGTACAGAAGGCTACCAGCTAAATGTGTCTTCTTCTGGAAAAGAGGGAGGCTCACCAGCTCTTTACTGTGGAGCCTGAACCCAAGTGAGGGTGGTAAAGTGAGCTCTGTAAGTACCCAATTAACAAAGTGAGTGATGAATAAAGAGACGTGAGCTTTGATGACAGAGATGATACTACTATTCACTTGTCCTGTAAAGTATGCCTTCACGTTCAGTGATAAAACCTCGGCATCCTCAGGGATTGAGATTATAGGAAAATGCACAGCCCGGGCCCAGACCTCCACTTTGAGCTCGTGACATTGCACTTAGATGTTTCAAGGGCACCTCAAACTCCACCTGCAAAGAGCTGACTTCACGGTTCTCCTCCAATAGCAGTCCTGCCCAGGGCCCCTGGTCGGGGGACAAGGTCTCCCTCCCTAACCCAGCTCAGGCCCATCACTCACAGATGTGACTGGACCCCTCGTTCAGGGCCCAGATTTCCTCAGTCATGGAGTCCCACCACCCACACCTATCCTACCAGGTACTCAATGGCACTCAATCAGCACTGTCTCTGTGCTGGGGACCATGCTGCACACTGTGCACACGTAATCTCACTGGATTGCCACAGAAGTCCTGGGAAGTCGGTATATCACTGCTTCAATTAAT
The DNA here is from genome assembly GCF_048773025.1 of Camelus bactrianus. Taxonomy (NCBI): domain Eukaryota; kingdom Metazoa; phylum Chordata; class Mammalia; order Artiodactyla; family Camelidae; genus Camelus; species Camelus bactrianus. The sequence continues at coordinate 42,632,801 of NC_133558.1, forward strand.
AAGATAAATTGTTTCACTTCCTTGAGTGCATCATCCAAAGTGACACGGCTACTGAGCCACAAACCTGGGACTGAAAACCACTTGAAAACTGAACACTGCTACACCTCGCAGCCACCCTACTCTGATTCGTCACATCACTTTCTGCCGAGCCTACTGAATGTTTGCAAGCATTCTACAAACACAAATGTGATCTACGAGAGCACCCCACTCCCCTACTTAAAATCTGTCAATGACGGTCCACTGCTCTTCAGAGAAAGCCTCACCAGGCCTGAGCACAGCCCAACGGCCCGGCATCCTCGTTCCCTGCGCGGCCACGCCACCTCACCCACCATGCAGCACAGTGCCGTGTCCAGGACTGGGATGCTGACACCGTACCACACGGGGCTTGTCTCACTCGAACAATGATCACCCTCTTCAGTGGTCACCTTCTTCAATGCTGACTCTCAGAAAAATGTTTTCTCAGGATGAATCAATATCTTTTTTCTTACAACTTCCAGTCATTGATAATGAGCTCCCCCAAAAAGAGAGGACTTAATCCTCAGTCTCCTTATCTGTAAAGTGGGAATAACAAGGAAATATGTACAGTTTTCAGAGAAATAAAATTCATGTGAGTCTGAGGGACAATTCCCAACATACAGTAAGCACTCAATATGGGCTTACTTAGTATTAATAAGAATATGTTGCATTCTAGCCACCTTAAATCAACGTTTTAAGGCTTTGTCCAACAGACTAATGACAAATAGTTGGACAAACCCCTTTGAGCAGATCAGCACATGTGTATTGGGAGAGGTAAGCACTGCCTCCAGTTACAGCTCAAACTCTTACATGTTGTTTGAGCATTTAGTTGTTGTTATTGAATAAAGACAGGTGTTCTTTAGTCAAAGCTCCTAAAACATAAATCTTCAAAGATAGATACAAATTAGGTTTCAAGTACAACATTCTCACTAGAAATTACTTGAAAATGATAGTCTTAGCTCCTCTGTACATCAAAAGGGCATGTTCTTAATGTATCTGACTATATACACTGAAAGGATTGTTTAAAAGAAATTAAGATGAAGCCATCCTACATAAGCTCTCAGTATCATCAGCACAGAGCCCCACCCAAGGGTCCCATTTCTCACTTCCACATAGGTGTTCAGGTAGCTTAACCTGGGTCTTGGTTTCTTATAACACAGGGGAGGGAAGAGTTGTGGATAGATTTATGTAGCAAATATAAACCTAGTGTATTTGATGTGTAGGAATCCTAGAAATAAACAAATTGATATATAGTCCCACCCTTAAGAAGCTCAGCCTTTCCATTTACAACAGTATTAAAAATAAAATGGGAGATACATTTAACAAAAATTTACAAGATTTGTACATTAAACAATTTGAAGTATCACTGAAAAAGTTTTAGAAGATCAACATATACGGAAGACATGCCATGTTCATGGAATAGTAGACAATATTGTTAAAAATGTTAAGACTCCCCAAAGTGATCTACAAATTCAGTGGAATCACTATCAAAATTCCAGCTGACTTCTTTCAAAAATTGAAAAACTGATCCCAAAATTCATATGGAAGTGCAAGGGACCCAGGTCAGCCAAAACAATCTTGAAAAAGAAGAGCAAAGTTGGAGGGCTCACTTTAATGGTTACTACAAATCTATAGTACTCAAGTCATTATGGTACTGTCATAAGTTTGGATACATAAATCTATGAGACACAGTAAAAATTCCAGGGGGGAATCTTACATTTACAGTCAGTTTTCAACAAGGGTGCCAACAACACTCCATTGAAAGAATAGTCTATTCAACAAATGGTGCAGGGAAAGCTGGGTATCTGCAGGCAAAAGAATGAATTTAGAATCTGAAACCCCCTATTGTATATAACAATTAAAAATTAATTGAAAATGGATCACAGACAGAAACGTAAAATCTAAACCTATAAACTTTCTAAAAGAAGACATAGTATAAATCTTTGTGGTCCTAGCATACGTTATGGTTTCCTAGATACAATACCAAGAGCAGAAGTGATAAAAAAAAAAACCAGATAAACTGGACTTCATCAAAATTAAAACCAATTTTTACAAAAGAAATCATCAAGAACGTGAAATGAAAGGGGAAGGAGGTACCTCAAGTGATAGAGTGCATGCCTGGCAATAAATAAATAAATTAAGAAAATATATGAATAAATCTAATTACCTCCCCTATAAAGAAATTGTCTTAAAGTTTAAAAAAAGTAAAGTGGAAAGACAATCTGCAGAATAGGAGAAAAAACTTGCAAAGCATATATCTAATAAGAGACTAATATCCAGGATATAAATCAAATGCTTACAACTGACCAATACAAAGAAAATCGACCCAATTTTTAAATTTGCCAAGGAATTAAATAGATACACAAATGGCCAATAAGCATATGAAAAGATGCTCAGCATCACTAGTCAAATCAAAATTAAAATGAGATCTCATTTTACACCCACTAGGATGGTTATAATGAAAACACGGACAATATCAAGTGTCGGTCAGGAGGCAAAAGAATGGGAACCCTCAATATGCAGCCATTGGAAAGGGGCAATTGTGCAGCTTCTTTGGAAAAGCCTGGTGTTTCCTCAAAAGTTTAGTGTTATCATATGGCTCAGCAATTCTACTCCTACATATAGGGTCATCCCTCAGTATCCTCGGGGGATAGGTTTCAGGAACCCACCACCCTGGATTCCATAATCCAAGGATGTTCGAGTCCCTTTACAATCAGCCATCTGGATCCATGAAGTGGAAACTACAGATATGGCGGGGCAACTGTACAGCCAACAGAATGAAAACATATTCTCACAAAAATTTGCACATCAATATTCATAGCAGTATCACTCAGAGTAGCCAAAAGTTACAAACAATATCCATCCATCAATGAATCGGTAAAAAAATTATCAAGAATAGTCCCAAAAACTTTTGGTCATTGAATCTTTGACAAAGGAGGTGAGAACATACAATGGAGTAATGACAGCCTCTTCAGAAAATGGTGTAGGGAAAACTGGACAGCTGCATGTAAATCAATGAAGTTAGACTACTCCCTCACAGCACACACAAAAATGAATTCAAAATGGCTTAAACACTTAAACATGTAGACAAGACACTACAAACCTCTTAGAAGAAAACGTAGGCAAAACATCTGACATGCATCTCAGCAATGTTCTCCTAGAGCAGTCTACTCAAGCAATAGAAATACAAGCAAAAATATACAAGTGGGGTTTAATTAAACTTACAAGCTTTTGCACAGCAAAGGAAACAGTAAGCAAAACAAAAAGACAACCTATGGAATGGGAGAAAATATTTACAATAAATGAGACTGTCAAGGGGTTAATTCCCAGAATATATAAACAGCTTTTACACTTCATAAGAAAGAAAAACAAACAATTCAATCCAAAAATGGGCAGAAGTGCTAAAGAAACTTTTCTTCAATGAAGACATACAAATGGCCAATAGGCACATGAAAAAATGCTCAATATCATTATCAGAGAAATGTAAATCAAAACTACAATCAAGTATCACCTCACAGCAGTCAGAATAGCCATCATTCAGAAGTTCACAAACCATAAATGCTGGAGAGGCTGTGGAGAAAATGGAACACTCCTACACTGTGCTGGGAATGCAGTTTGGTGGAGCCATTGTGGAAAACAGTATGGAGATTCACCAAAAGACAAAAAATTGACTTCCCCTATGACCCAGCAATCCCACTCCTGGGCATATATCCAGAAGTAACCCTAATTCAAAAAGACACCTTCCCCCAAATGTTCACAGCAGCACTATTTACAATAGCCAATATATGGAAACAACCTAAATGTCCACTGACAGATGACTGGATAAGGAGGTTGCAGTATATTTATACCATAAACTACTACTCAGGCATAAAAAATAATAAAATAATGCCATTTGCAGTAACATGAATGGACCTGGAGAATGTCATTCTAAGAGAAGTAAGCCAGAAAGAGAAAGAAATATACCATATGAGATCGCTCACATGTGGGATCTAAAAAAAAATAAAACAACCAACAAACATAAAGATAAACTTATCTACAGAACAGAACCACAGAGACATAGAAACCAAACTATGGTTAACAGAGAGGAGATGGTGTGGGAAGGGATAACTTGCGAGTTCAGGGTTTGCAGATACTGATTATGTATAGAATAAACAGCAAGTTTATACTGTATAGTACAGGGAAATATGTTTAATATCTTATAGTAACTTATGTTGAAAAAGAATATGAAAATGAATACATGTATATTCCTATATAACTGAAGTGTTGTGCTGTAAACAAGAAACTGATGCAACATTATAAACTGACTAGACTTCAATGAAACTATTTTTAAATAGACCAAAACCAAAAAAAAAAAAAGAAAAAAGAAAAAAGATATTATTAAACCAAAAGAATAAATTACTGTTTCAGGCTACAACATGGATGAACCTTAAAAATGTATGCTGAAATAAGCCAGACACAAAAGGACAAATACTGCCCTTTTATGTGAAGTGTATCTAAGTGTTCATTGTACTACTCCTGTAAATTTTCCGGAAGTTTGAAGTCTATCAAATCAAAAATAAAGTGTATTATTCATTAAAAACATAAAACGATTCCTCACAGGAGGGCTTTAAATAATAAATGAAGAAATGCATGTAAATCTCCTGGAACAAAACTTTGCACGTCCACAGTCACTGCTGTCACTGCCACTCAGAGGTTTGTACCAGCGCTGATGAGAGCTGCCCCCACTCGCTGCCCTGCAGACAGGTGTGAGGGCCTGAGGTCTGACAGGCAAGGTGACCTGGAACCTGAGTCAGACACAGCCACGCCACAGACTCTGTGTTACCCAACTTTCTTATACAAACTGCTACATGTAACGTAAACACGCTAGAGGGATGTATCTTACAACATAGGTAATACAGTCAATGTTTTACAATAAGTATAAATGGAGCAACTGTTGTACACCTGAAACATATCATATTGTAAATCAGCTATACATTTAGAAAAAATTAAAAAATAATGTAAAAATGTTATAACTTTAATATCAGTCCAGTTTTTAAGTAACTACTAAACAGCTTAGAATGTATAAAAGCAGTTAAGTGTGATGTTTATTTACATATTTATTTACTTTCAGCCTCCTGCTAAAAGAGAATTTAAACAATTTTTTAAACACAGCTTAACAACCATAACAACAAAAAGACAAAACTGAGAGTGAAGAGAAATTGGAGATTCAATACTTAAATGAAACCAGGGGGAGGTAAAGTCATAAAAATGGATGCCATGAAGTCAGGGTAAGTGTTAAAGGCCGACTAGAAATTCAGCTGTAAAATTTTTGGCAGCTAAAGCAAAAGAAAAGATGAAGGGGCGGGTGGTAGAGCTCAGTGTTAGAGCGTGTGTATAGCATACGCGGGGTCTGGGTTCAAGCCCCAGGGCCTCCACTAACAGATAAATACACCTAATTACCTACCCCCCCAAAAGAAAAGAGCCCCAAAGAAAAGAAAAGGAGAAATTTGTTTCCTAAAAAAACCTGATATTAAATTTAGGTTAAATACTTAAAAAAAAAAAAAAGAAAAATAGAAACAAATGAGTGACACAAGCGATAATGCCCATGAGATAATTCTGCGGTGGCAGCTGGCAGGTCCTCATGTCCCACGTGGGAAAATCTGAAACATCCTTCACACCACCTAGAGTCATCCTCAGCCCACCCCTCCCCTCCCCCTGTTAAATGCAGGAGCACAGCCAGGGCCTGGCCTTTGTTCTCTCTGTGTCATCACAGTGAGACAGGATGGAAGGAGGCAGAGCACAGCCATTCAAGGAAGGCCACAGCAATTAACATCAAAATGGTGAAGGATTCAACCCCCAATAGGCCTTGAGGCTCAGGATGAAGAGATTTAAGTTCTAGCAGATCTTGAGCTTCATTATACACCCATTGTAATAGTAACATGGTGAATAACACGCCCCCAGGCACCATGGCAGTCCCAAGGCTAGCCAAAAAAGTCAAATGGTGGGAAATGGCCAACTCCCTGTGAATTCCAGCCCCTTGCCCTTAGGCTGGTCCTTCTACTTATTAGCATATGAAACCACCAAGCCCATGAATACAAGCAACACAGCACCACCTAGGGGTCACACCTCTCTCTCCCGCTTCAGAGAAGGCCCACACTCTGTGGAGTGTGTACCTACTTTTAATCTGAGCATCAAACCCCCACACATCGTGGAATTTCTCTTGCCTTTCAATGAATCTCTCTGAATAAGTCTACCTTTACTCAACAGTGGCTTGCGCTTGAATACTTTCCTGCATGAAGCCAAGTACCCACATCTGGCAGGGCACATCCAAGGGGCTCAACCAAAACCTGGCACACAGCCCTTCTCATGCCCCACTTATTTTTTCTTGTATCAACAGGACTGGGTTGTGAAGGGAGCTCTAAGGCCCCGGCTAAGGGACAGAAGCAGCCCCAAGGGCTCGAATTGGCGGGCAGCCTCTCCCCCAGCAGGGGCCCTGGGGTCTGCCCGGTTCTCTGTGTTTCTTTGTTGTGCTGAATCCCCAGCCACAGAGCGTTTTCCCTAGGCCTGTCCCCACAAAACCCTTCTCTCCAAAATACAAGCACATCATGTCACAGTCCTCTTGTTCAACCAGGAAATGTTCAGCCCACTATTTCCCTCCCCAGTAAAGTACCTAACTGTCCTCCCTCCCATCCCACCACTTCTTTCTTTGTGACAACTCTGCACTCCCCACCCACCATCCTGAACGCAGGTGCCTTGCTGGCTGGGACCGAGATGTTTCAGTCTTACACAGCCTACGTCCTTTCACTTTCCCCTTTCTACCTTAAAAAGCCTTTCCTGAGTCTCCCACCCATCTGATTCTGAACTTCACAAAGTGCTGAGTTTACGGTCACTATGTGCAAACATCCCAGGTTTTGACTAGGTTTCCTTCACAAGATCCTCATTAAGGAGCTGCATCAAGAAGTTTAAAGAGGCTATTCTTACATCTGAGCGGAGGAGCCAGCATAAAATTTAAATGGCTTTGAATAGACTGTTAACCAGGGACAGAGAGGTCGCAGGTCCTAGTCAACAGTGTCATGAGGCAAAATGTTCTTCAAAGGCTCAGAGTGGCTTCTGAACACGGAATCAGCAGGGAGGAGGTGACAGGCAGTGAGTGGAGTGTGTGACAGAGCTTACGCTCCCCCAGCTTGGGAAGAATTGAATTTTTTTCTAGTTTTCCCAACAATTTCTTACTACCTTTTTCTCCTATTGTCACATACCATTTCCTACGAATTAAGAAAATCAATATCAGTCATTTGGGCCACTTGGGAGAAGCTACACGATGCCATTCACAGGGCTGGGGCATGATAGCCACGCCAGTCTAGGTTGAAAGACCAGTGGGGGTATTTCCATGGTGATCACGGGCATGCAGCAAACTCCCCAGCTTCAATGACCTCATCTCAAAGTTGGGGCCAATAAAACTACCAAGCAAAGTGCGTGATGATTATGGCCAACATCTGTTTACTAGGTAAGTGCCAATGACAGCTGCCGCTTAAAGGGGAATGAGTATGACCAACGAGGCCCAGTCTACCTGGTCACACGCGCCCTGCCTTCCTGCCTTTGTGCAGCAGCAGAGCTTGTTTAGCTGAGATGAACGCCCCCAGAGCAGCCCTGACGGGAAAGGTCCAAGCGCTCACGGCGAGGCCTGTTCCTTTCCTTCTCAGAGCTGATCACAGTTTGCAGTCATCTGTTTTTATGATTATCCTTTTTGTAACTGCCTCCACCCTGGAGTTTTGCTCAAGCAGCACAGGGCCAGGTATGTCTTGCTCCCTGCTAGATATTCTGGGCTGGGATACAGCCGAGCACACATCTGTCTCAGGTGCTGAAAGGAGAGGGCAGAAGGCCCAGGGACCCATGCTGAACTGAGGCCCCTGCACCCAAAATTATGGTCTGACTTTGGGCAAATTACACAGTCTTCTTTACCCTGAGATTCCTCATCTGTCCATGAAAATAACTGCCCAAGGCACACAGATTTACCAAGATAAAAGAAAATCACCAAATTCACAACGTATTCAAGGGGCTACCAGTGCATCCTCAACAGACAAATGCTGCCTTTACGGCTCTGACACACGCGAAGCGGGACGTCCACACACAGTGAACACTGCTAAGTGCCAGTGTGTTAAGTGCTTCATGTGTGCTATAGTAGTCTTTACAACTTACAACAATCCCAGGAACAAACGAATATTATCATGCCCATTTCACAGATTCACCAACAGGTTAGGAGTGGTTACATTGTATTCCAAGGCCCCATGGTGAGGAAATGGCGATTTAAACCTGAATCTGGGCCCAGGCCTGGGCTTCATCTCTCTCCCATCCACCTGACCACTTGCCTATGAAATCCACCTGTCCAATACACAAGTTTGCAGCCGGCCAGCTCTTGAATGCAATGTTTGCCACCGTTTCTCAATGTTCATTAATTACCATAAAGTGTTCTCAGAAGCCACTACAGAAAAGAAAGGTGGGCTTACGTCCCTGCCCACAAAGAAAAGGAATTCTGCCTTCTCCTGTAATGTGCAGAACACCTTCCCTACACCACCAAATTCTTTTGTAAGCTTCCTCCATGTTTATGTTTGCACACGGCTTATTAAATTAGAAGGTACCTGAAGTAATTCCATCTCGGTTGCTTTCCAAGTTTGCAGATTATCCATAATCATTCTGTGACCGAAAATACTACAGTGTGAATGAAAATACCGCAACCATGTCAGTAAACAAAGAATGCTGAAACCAAATCATCAGTGGCTGCCAACACACCCCAGCGAGGACAGGCCTGCAGCCCAGCCTCTACAGCCACTCACAACGGTACCCTCTGAGCAGACTCAGAATAAGAAAGGACAGGATACTTGCCCTAGATAGCTAGGTGCTTGTCTAAAGAATGAATTCAGTGAGTCAAAATGTTTGCTTCCTCCCATACATGGAAAAGCACTAAATTCTTGAACTTGAGATACCTGGCTTTCTTTAGATAACAAGCAATCTTTTATTCTTCCAACAACCTTGTCTTTGTTGTAAAGCTCCTATATATCCTAGCTCCTCCTCAACCACTTTGGAACAGTCCCTCCGAGCGATCTGAGAGGCTGTCATCCCGGCTGGAGTCCTCCCGCCAAATAAAACATAACTCTTAACTTTTAGGCTGCACATGTATTTCAGTCAAAAGTTTTGGACACCAGGAAGGGACCCAGAGCAGACTTCTCTCCAGCTGAACTCTCCGAATTACCGGAGCCTTGGTACCAGCATTGGCACTTTGTGCTCATCTGCCTCCTTGTGGAATCCAGATGAACTTGGGCGAGTCTCTCCTGGTTCTCGGATCTCCCATATTGGTTGATGATCCTGAGTTTTATTTTGCAGTGTATCCAGGTACCTGGCCCTCCATTTGAAAGAGACTGGGCGGAATTACCCACCAAGTGGAGACATACTGGGTGAGGCCTGGTTGAAAGATAACAGGAAACACCCACCTTGAGCAGACGTTGAAGTGGGGCTGGTGGAAACATACCAGGAAAATACTCACCCAGTGAAAACGTCCTGAGTGGGTCCAAGTTGAAAGACACTGGGTTCAGGACTGAGTGGTTATGTAAGAGGCTGGTCTAATGTTGTCCTCGATTTGGTTACCTCCACTGAATTTTTTGGAATAAAATTAAAACTCCTATGAGGAACCTTTCAACTCCAAAAATGGGACCCTCCTCCTGGCTGGTAACAGCTTTCTTGGGTGATGGAGAAACTTACAGGAATGGTAGATGCAAAGACTTCATGCCATAGTGTTGTCCCTGCGGGAAATCTTACCAGCAATTTTATTCTGAAAACCCGACCTTACAATGGGGAATAGAACTTTCAAAAAAAAATTAAAAAAAAAACACAGAACAGAAAAGAAAAAGAAATGACAGATTGCCAGCCTCCAACTAATACACTAGCCTGGTTTATATACGTACAAAACTTACAACATTAATTAGGAATTAGAAAAAAAAAAAAACTCACCCTGAAAGTAACTAACCAGGCCTGATAAAATATTTTTTGGAATTCTGAACTTATAGGAACAAAATCCCATTTAGTGGGAACTTGGATTTCTCTTCCTGTGTCCTTGAAATGTAAACGTTTTATCCTTCTCTGGGTGTTTTATGTGTGTGTATGTATGTATATATGTGTTTCTTTTATTTTAAACGAAACCTTGGACTCTGTCATACAAAAGGTACAAGTATTGTGTACATATTGTGGCCAAGCAAATAAATTGGGATTCTCAAAAATCCTTTGTACCAATTTTCAGATATTTTGCCATCTTAACCGTTGTTGCATCAGCCTGGACCACAAAGGCTTTTAGCTTTTGGAAAGTAAATTTTGAATTTTATTTAAGCAACACCCCCACTCTCATGTGGAAAAACCTCTTCATCTTATTGGTTTAAAATCACTATATATATATATTATATAATATATATATATATATAAATTGATGGCCATATAATGGATCCTTTAATTTGGGAAAACTTTTAAATTGGTGAAAGTTGAAAGAGCTCTCATTATAAACAGCCGTTTTATTGGTACCTATTAAAATCAAGTTTAAAGGTAGGAAAATATATCTAATGTTTAACCTAAGAAATTAGTTAAAAAAAAAAAACTGGTTTGAAAAGCTACATTTGTGTTTTTCCTTTCTGATCAATGGTTTTAGAGATGCTAATAAATACTTAGAATAATTAATGTTAATTAGGCTGAATAACTGGAAAAAGGATTGTAAAAATGTCGGGAAAAAAAAGATAAGGGGCTTATCCCAAATGGATAAATATTTTTATATGGTTATTTTGAATGAGATAAATAAAATGGACATTTTTGGATTTAGATACAAGGTTTTGATACTACACTATGTAAAGTAAAAAAAAGGGGCCAAAGAGATCACCTACTGCCCCCTAACATTAAAGTTCAAACAAGTCCGCTTTAGCACAGTTTAAAATATATGTATTTATAGAGCTAAAAAAAAATACATAATTATAGACTGAAATACTTGATCAATAATTGGGACAACGGACCTATTAATCAAATTGAAAATTGAGAAGGGCCTAAGCTCTTTGGCTGAAACTTGGGAATCCCAGAGACTTTTCTATATAATTAGATACAATGCACAAAAAAAAAAAAAAAAAAAAGCTTCTGACACTCCTTCTAGAAATAGGAATTACTGATTAAACCTAATATATATAAAAATTACGGGTACAAGATTTAATAAAATTGAGATAAAATTTGTAAAATTGGTATATTAAATGGACTTTATATAAAACTTTTACTTAATTATATTGTGGAATAGATATATTTCAATGGAAAAACGCTTCCCCTTCTTGGTATTATAAGGCTGGGCACATATCTGTCCCTTAGAAAATATTAATTGAACAAAGTAAAGGAAACCAATAGAGTTTCGTGAGCCTTCCAATATAACGTAAAATTAAAAACTAATATTCAGTGGCTAATAGACAATAAAGTAAGAGGTTTACCCTGGGTTTAACTTATAACTCAAGGAAAAGAGACCTCACTAAATACCTTATGCAAGCTTTGGAAGACATGCTAAAGTAAATCTTAAAGTTTTAAAACATGGAATTCTTTGTTTACAGCTCTTCTCACTGATACAAAAAAGCCAAATAAGGAGATACAATTGGGCCTAGATGACAGAGCAGTTCTCTGGGGAACTGGAAGCGTCTGTCTTTGTCTTGCGGATCAGAAATATAAATACAGCAAACAGTGACCTAGGACTGAGCCTAATTATCTCAATGACATAATACTTAAGGCCAAGAAATTTTTGGCATTTTAGAACTCAGAATTCTGACGCGTCCTTCAGCATTTGTCAAGAAATCTTAAATGTCGGTTTCATAAATAGTAAGCCTTAGTGATTTGAGCAAGCAAATTCAGCTTACTCCAACTATTATTATACCTATCTTATAAGTAAGTTTTAAAGTGAACCTATGAGATCTCTAGCTTTTGTCTGTTTATAAGCCTGCGTACACATTATAGATGTGAGATATTTCTACAGCTGAAAAAAAAAAATCAAACTCAAATATCTCTGCTTAATTGATGTAAAAAAAAATAAGAGCTTACAAATTAAGTATTTTTAAAATAAAAACTGACCAAGTTGACTTTCAGCGTCACGTGAACTGGAAAATATTCAATATTAAGATAATATTTGATATTGTTTAGTTTAAGTATGTTCTAATTAATATAGACATCTTTAAAGTCATCAATATTAAGTACAATACCTTTACTGTACCTAGTTTTAATGAAAGTCAAATAAGATCCTGTTATATCTGTTGCAGAATTGTCAAGAAAAAAAAATAGTAATGTGGTGTAGTAAAATTTTAAGTAAATTAAATGCAAATGAGATGAGAGCTTTGGGTAAATTTTTAAAATATATTTTTAAAATGTATGGTTAAGATAATCTCTAAATGTTTGGTATCTTTAAATTCTAGGGTTGTGCTAAATTAAGTTAAATGATAGGATTTTATTAAATAGCTATGACACTTTCAGATAAAATAAGATTGAAATATGAATTATTTAACATTTAACTTACCCTTACAAAGAAAGTAAAGGTGTTTAGAAATATTAATAAATGGTTGGTGCTACCCTGAAATAATCTCTAATATTAAGGGTATAATCTCAGTATCCTAGGAAAGTAAGATAAATGTGTAAAGGAAGATATATGAATGTAATTATATTTTGTTAATAAAAAATAGTGACTTTCTTCTGAAGCTGGTTACTTCTGAATGGAAGAGAAAATAAAGGACACACTAATGTGAGTATAGAAAGCTGTGGAACGCTTGTGGAATAGGAACCATGAGGAAAGTGTTTTGTACGTTGTGGGAATTGTCTAAGTTTAGAATCAACTTGGGCAAAGTAAATGAATCTTAGAAGTAATCTGGTACAAGACTAGATTTGGTTTTCTCTCTGTTAAGATGACAAAATTTTCTAAAAATGTTAATCCACTTTCAGTAACAAATTGCAAAGCTTCTTATACCACATAACTGACCTGTTCTGCTTTTACTTTAACGTATTTTCTTGTTAATGAAAAAGAACTACTTTACAGTGATCTATATGTTTATCTGACCAAGTGTTCTGAAAACCTTTAACAAGCTCCCCAAATATCAATTTCTAATTAAAGTTCTTTTAATCTCCAGTTAAGTTTGGGATGCTACAGAGGGCCCCTGAAACATCCCAAAGAGAGATTTTAAAGTAGTAAGTTTCATTTGGCATGCTAAATAACATGGTATTGTCAAATGAATAATAGATCTTCCTAGGTTATATTGTATGAGAAAATATTATTAATATAGATATTCTAGAAATTATATGGACTCCCTAAAATTCTGGTATATCTGAAATGTTACCAGTCATAATTCTAGTTATAGTGACCAGATTTCTTTATCGATTATAGTGTGACGTTGTTTAACCATGCTTTTAAATCACTTGTCATTTATATAGAGTTAATTGTTTCCTTCTGATGATTTTGCAAATTGCTTTCTCTTCAAGGAGATTTATTGATTTCAAATAAATTTCGAACTATAGCACTGAACTAAACTGGGTAAGAAATTTTAAAGGTCTAATGAAAACTCTGAGTAAAAGAATTAGTTACATGGGACTGAGTAAACTGGTGAATATGGTTATAATTTTTGATTTTGTCTGACATACTACTGGCTTTTAACCTGTTTCCCAGACATAAAGAAACTCTTCTCCTTAAGCTAGTTATGATTCACAGAAATTTGATAAGTTATACCTATGTAAGCAGACTTGGAACAGTTATCTTTTCTCTCTATCTGATCCCTCAAGAGACTAAAAACTCTAAGGTCCCCAGTGGGTCTATCAGACAAATGAGGAAGGTCATCTCCTAACAGATATAGCAATCTCAAAGTATTTTAAGGATTTTAAAGAGAAAAGAATTTACCTAAATCTGTAAGGCAGAAATCCATGACAAGCCCTTGACGAGGCATTCCGGGCCTAAGAAAACCTTATTAACATTCTACCCTGAGACTCCTAATTAAAATTTCCAACACAGCCAATTAAAAAAAGCCTATATAATCAAATAATCAGACTTAGCTTGTAAATAAATTAATCTTGATTTGACTATATTTGAGAAAACTGAGGGTAACTTTAGAGAGAAAAAAGATTATATTTTAGTGGATATTAATTCCTAGTTTTGTTGATTGAGGTCTATATTTACTTAGACATTTCCCAGATCATTCCTTGCTGTTATGTCACATTGCTGTAAAGGTTAATTGAATTATGAAAAGAATACTCTAGGTTTGTTTCTGAGGCTCAGTAATCTATCCTTGGTAAAGTTCCAATGCCCCACGACCAGCAGCCAGGGTATTATAAATACTGGAACAGGCATGACTTAAAGAACTGTCTCCAACCTGAATGGAAGGACCCTTTATCAGGTACTCTTAACAAGACCATACACACCAAAGCTGAAGGAAACGGACTTTCAGATTCATTTCCTATCAGAAACAGCCCCTGCAGTGCACTGGCCTATAGAGCACTGCTCACCTTAAAACAATGCCCAAATGGAGAAAAATCTACCAGGTCAGGATGAGAAGAAGACAACATCTGAAGAAGACTGCAGACCCAAGACACCGAACCAGGCCTGTATGCCAATTACTTTGATAATTTCTCCTACCTTTGATTATGAACTACTCCAACTGTTAAGTTTATGGTAAATTACCTATGTCTAGTACTTCTGTGTTACCTTGGTGGGTTTCCCTACTCCAAGGCTCTAACTAGATAGCCCTCAGAAACGTTACTCTAAAAAGAAATAATAGTTCTGTTTAGGCCACTGTTGATCTTACAAGGTGGGAGACCTCACCAGGCTAATTAATACCTGCTCTGACCCTGACCATAAATATGAAATTTCTCATAAGATCACACAAACTCAATCAGGAACACAAGGAAAATTTTAACCCAAAAATATAACTTCTCGACTATTAAATTCTTACTCATGACTTTATAAACGTTACTATCTGAATTACTTATATCCTGTCTATATAATAAAATTGTTGTCTGTTACATTTCCCAATGTGTAACTAGGCCTACAAGATTGATGATGGCTAAACATCTTGAAGGAATAGATAAAATTTTATAACCCTGTATAAAATAATTGTAATAGTGCGATTCTAGTTATGGTAATGAGCAACGAAGGGTAAACAATTCCTGGATCATAATAGACTAGTAAGACAGGCGATCCAGAGAACTTTTAGTATCAATAGGGTCTGATAAAAAACTAACACCTTGAATGGCAGCTCAGAAGATACTTCACCAGAAGTAGGAATGAGCCATCCTAGCACCGTGGGACAAAATTGGTCATGAAACCTCTCTCAAAATATTGGTCGAATTTAGGACCAAGGGGGAGCACTGTGAATGAAAGTACTACAATGTGAAAGAAAATACTGCAACCACGTCAGTAAACAAAGAATCCTGAAGCCAAGCCATCAGCAGACGCTGCCAAACCCCAGCGAGTACATGCCTGAAACCCAGCCTCTCAGCCACTCATATTGGTGCCCTCTGAGCAGACTCAGAATAAGAAAGGACAGGATACTTGCCCTAGATAGCTAGGTGCTTGTTAAAGTATGAATTCAGTGAGTCCAAATGTTTGCTTCCCCCCATACATAGAAAACCACTAAATTCTTGAACATGAGATACCTGGCTTTCTTTAGATAACAAGCAATCTTTTATTGTTCCAACTACCTGGTCTTTGTTGTAAAGCTCCTGTATATCCTAGCTCTTCCCATACCTCTTGGGAGCAGTTCCTCAGAGTGATCTGAGAGGCTGTCATCCCGGCTCGATTCCTCCCGCCAAATGAAACACAACTCTTAATTTTAGGCAGAACGTTTATTTCAATCAAGTCCCAGAATAGACACAACTCATCACTTCTGTAATATAATACACTGGATCAGGAACCAAAAGCGTGTTCTAGTCCTGAAAAACTACTGGTTCCTCTTTCTTCCTGTCATTATACAGTCCCACCAGAACTCATTACTTTGCTGTCTGCTCATCTGGTAACCAAACTCAGAGAAGAGTCAACTCAGCAGACTGCCCTACTGGGGAGAACAGCCGGCAAAAGCACTGTGGGTTGCCTGCCCTCCCGCACGCTCTGCTGACACATAGTGTCCTCTGTGGAGACCAGGGCAACAGAGATGTTCCCAACAGCTGCAAAGTCCCACACGTTAAGAAAATCATTTTATTTTATATGATATGTTACGTATATACCCATCTCTGAAAACAGCTTTGCCAGAAGCCCAAATATTCAACATTAATCTGCAAAGGCATATCTGGTCCCTAAGTAAAAACAAGTCTTAAGACGATGCTAAGGACTCCAAAGTTCTCTCCACGACCATCAACCAAGCTCCCTGCAGGTCTGCAGCTGCAGGCGGCAACATGTCTGCTTTTAAAGCAAACCCATCCTGCCCTCGGGTGCTACAATGTCCCTCTACGCCCTCCCATCTCAGGGTAAGAGCAGCCGCTACAGAACCTCACAGGGCAGCACTGACAGGACTGGACACAGAGGATCAGAGCTAAACTAAGCCTTCTGATGACACGAGCTTGTCACTGTGTCACTTTACAGTTGAAGATATATATAGGGAGAACTGGGGTGATCTTGCTCAAAGTCACACAGCTAATAAGTGGCAAAGTCTATAACTCTGCTCCTCCCTCCAGCGTGACGCCCCAGCAGGGATGCCCACAGGGTTCTCTCATGCCTGCCTGACCAGTCCTTTCCTGTCACTAATAAAACACCACAGGGTCTGAACCTAGCCTGCCTTTTCAGCATCTTTTACCCCCAGTCTCTCAGGAACAAGGCTGCTCGGGCCACTGTATGACTTCTGGCTTCCCAAACACACCGTGCTCAGGCTGGTCTTGCCTGTGCATCCTTCCCCCTGCTCAGAGGCTCTTCCTCACCTGCAGGAGGACGTTTCCACTCTCTGCAGGGACACCCCCTCAGGGAAGCCCTCTTTTCGCCCTCAGCATTGCAGGTGTCCCAGACCACATCCCGGGCTGCCCCATTAGGACTGCATGTGCCCAGGGGACTAATCAGACTAGCAGCCTCAGAGGCAGGGATTATGCCCGGGTCTCCCTGCAAACCTACTGCCCGCCTAACAGTCCCCAGCCAGCAGGTCACCTGGAAGTCACAGCAAGTGCCCCACCCAATCCAGAAGTCTCTTCATTTGCCAGCACCGCTGAAGAGTGGTTTCCAACCTTTGGTCAGTTTTGCACAAAAAGGACCTTCCACTGTGAACCGGAGGGGTTTTGCTTATGCTACTCACCCTTACTGGAAACGTCAAGGGAAACCAAAAGGCCTTTTCTTGACACTTTTTTGATGACACCCTCCCACCCACAATACTCAAATGTTCAAGAGAATTGGGTCCACGTGATTTTGTTTTCCTTATGCTAAGTGGCTCAAAACACTGCAAGGTTCTTTCTCTTTTGAGGGTATTTGTACTAAGTTTATAGGCTTTAATCTGCTTTTGTCTCACTCTTCAGTATCCCTAGCAGTTGCCACTTCTTAATCCCTTCAGCAGCCTCCCTCCCAACATCAAGTATAGGAAATCAGCTGTGATGAGGGGCCCAGGGGCAGTCACAGAAGATGCAACTAAGGCACAGAGAGGCGACATAATTTGCCCAAGGTGATCAGCTTCCACCCCTAACAGTGTGTGTCATGTCCCTCTGTTTAACTCTTATGCTAAGCAAGTTAACTTTTTGTAGATTATAGTTATAAACAGATGAGGTATCAAAATATACACAAGGACACACATCAAATCTAAGATGTTGACTAATTCCACTATTTTGTTTCTATTTATTTTATTTCTCTTAAAAAAATTAAGAACCTCTGCAGTCAATAATGCAAAATGTTACTGGGTTTTAAATCCAGAATATAGAGGTGTTGTGTGTCATTGCTCATCCTTATTTGTATGTTCACAAGACAAAATGATTTGAAAGACTCTCTCCCCTCCCCCTTCTCACTACTGGCTCTCACCAGAGCTCCATGTCCACACATCTAACAGCCTTTCATTTACCCACAGCTGAACTCATCAGATGTTCCCCAGAACTCCCTCTGCAGGTTTCCCTCATCACAGCACAGCAGGACTATCATTTACCTCATTAATCCACCCAGAAACCTGGGCCTTACTCCATTCTAACTTCACAGACAGCATTCATCCTTTCCTTTTTACCATCGAAACATGTCTTCAATCTGTTCGCTTTAACACACTGACCGTCCCACCGCTCAAGTGGAAGCCACCAACACTGCACTCCTGGACCCACGAGTCTCCCAATTGGCCCTACAGCCGCTTTCCCCTACTTGAGACAAATGGGATTGTGTCAGTCCCGCGCTTATAGGACTCTTTTCAAACCCACATTTCTTAGAAGAAACTCCCAGTTCTTCACCTGGTGAAGGTCTTTGCCATCAAACTGTCAGCTCAGGGAGGGCAGGACACGCCCTCTCCCCTTGGCCCCACCCTCTGGCAGAGCATCAGCATGGGAGGACCTGCTGAGCTACACCAGCCTGTATTGTAAACCTGGTCTTGATTTCTTAGCAAACTGCTTCACTTATCCATACAAATCCAAGGTAGATTAGAAAGATTTTAGATGTTGATCTAGACTATTGATTTGGGGATTTTGCACTAGCAACCTGCAAGTACATGTTCTAATGATTCTGTCTTCTAAAAACCACACCCAGATTTAAGTAGTACTTGTGGAATGTCTTCGGAATAAAAGGGACTGTAGTTTTACAGAATTTATATTTTATAACATGAACAACCCGCACAGGGTCACAAATGGAACTGCCTCACAAGTGACAGAAGACAGGTGAGAGGCATATAGCAACAGGTCACAAAGATGGTAAGAGAAACGTTGATTCTCCAACCCCCGAAAAAATTCCTCAATGAACTGAAAACTCTGAATTTTGAAAGTAAAATACTATCATATAAAGAAATAAAATAAATAATCCTCTTCATCAGGGTTTCAAGATCTGACTCCAGAATTTTTAGCAGGCTATACTGAATCCTAGCAAAGGAAAATCATATACACTAGTGGTGAGTAAGTTCCAGGGAAACGGCAGCAATTCCTACACTTGTAAAAGGACATAACTCACTTGTCAAGGTGAATGTAAACTGCATTCTGGTGAAATTCGGTAGCTCCCAGGCTCTGCTTCTGGGTGGCAAGTACACGGACAGCTTTGAACCATGCTTCTAACTGAGTCACCGGCATTCTTACACTGCAGGGGGAAACGGAGGCCCTCAGTCATGAGCTGAGATGTTCCTGTCTTGTCTCACTGCCCGTGCCTCGGGGACTCAGTGCCCTGCAGCAACTCGGCCCCAGGCCAGGACCCGTAGCGCGGCCCAATCAAGCATGAGGTGCACTCTGCTTGAGAAAGCCCATCCCCGATGGGGGCAAGAGGTGCTGGTGGGGTTGTGTGAACTTATAAATGCTCACAGAAATACACCTACATACAATGAAGTGATACAATTAAGAGTAGCAGGCTATTTAACAAAATTTCAATTGTCAGTGGAAATTTTACCATTCCTTTCCACTTGTCCCCTGCACTCTGAGACAGGCTTAGGCTCTCTCACACCTGCAGCTCTGATGCAATCGTTGTGAATTCATTTTGCTTTGCTGCAAGTGTCTTCGCTCCCTGTGTCACTGTGAATGTCGTCTCTTAACAGAGTCAGATGTCTTCCTGGATCTCTCCCTGAATTCCTTGCTCCTGCTTCTCAGATCCTAAGATAAATGGCAAGTGAAGACACATGAGTATAAAAGGCACTGTGGACTTGACTAAAGCCTTCAGTGTCCCCTAGGTGAGTGCTGCCACCCCTTACCTTCGATTCTCAAGGTTCTGCCCAGGGTGACATCCAGACAGGATAGCGTCCTGGGCCAATTAAATGCTGTGTGGCTTGGGCGCACGGACAGGTGCAGGAGCTGGTTCCGGAGACGGGCACCTCCCCACCTCTGCTCGTCTCTCTCCCGAAGCCCCGCTTCCAAGCCCCCAGGCTCCCTAATCTTCTGTCCTTCTCTTCTACTTTACTCCAAGCCCTTTTCCTCTTCCTTTATTCCCTACTTATCCCCAGCTGGAGTGATTTTTCAATCACAGTATCTGAAAAAATTTTCTGCAGCTGAAAAAGAGGTCTCCAGAGGTCAATGCCCATATGCTGGTTCTTGAAGAGAGCCCCAGGTTAGGGAGACCCTCACCAACACTCACAGGGCATCAGACATGTTGCAGGGTCGACCACCCCCAACAAGAGTTTGCTGTGACTCCAAGGCACGCACAGCATCGCTGCTCACAAAAATGTAGTTGGCTCATTTATCCATTATTGAGAAAAAAATTAAAAATTGTTCATGTTCCTTACTAAAATTATTTATGAGGTGGAAAAAGGAATTGTAATAGAAAAGAAAAAGTTTGACTTAATGTTAGATGTTTTCCTTTGGCTTTAAACCTGTGCCCTGTTTTCTAGGCTTAGACATGCTAGCTCTGCACCTTTTGTAAAAGAAAGTTGCCTTTAGCCTGAAATATCCAGGAGGGCCTATTCTGCGGGCTCTGATCTTTAAGGATGTTAGCTCTTCTACACTTATGTAGAGATGGCAATTTGCAAAATAGAGAATAACCTGCTTTTTTTTTTTTTTGGAGATTTTAAAGGGTCACCGTGATTTGACCCACATGGACAGCTGCAAGAACAAAGGATTCCAAGGAAATCAATTCGTACAGCAAGAAGTTTGCAACAACCAACCACATCCCCACCCCTGTTTAGTAAAAAAGGAGACTGAATTCTGACTTGGGGAAGAGGGTTCTCCAGGATATCAGCATGCCATCTTCTGGGTCTGCCAGCTTTTCAAATAAAGTCACTATTCCTTGCTCTAACACCTCATCTCCCGATTTACTGGCCTGTCATTCAGGAGGCAGAACTAGCTTTGACGTGGTAACTAAATGACTTCATTGGAGGTAGTATGTCTCCACTGTTTCCCCATTTCCAATATGTCACAACCTATAAATTTTATATGCTGTTTAGCAACACAACCAAAAAACCTAACATAGGGAATTGATTCCATGGAAATAAAATTATTTCTACTCCTTCAAAACTTTTTTCTTTTCTATTTTATTTTGTTTTGCTTATTGAAAAGAAAATAAAAGTCAAATCTATTTATTTCATGTATTTTTGTTATAGCTGCATATTTTAAATACTAAAAAGATATTTAAATTGCAATAAAAATTGTTCATATATTAGTGTAAAGATATATTAACAATCAATGTGGATTAGGAAAGGTATGGATATTTACTAAAAATCCACTGCACATCCAGTCTTTTACAATCATATCCTGGAATATAAGCTCTATGATCCAGGGGTCCACCACCCACATTCTCACTGCCGAGTTCCTTAGTAATCAACTACCAAAGCACCAACATAGAACCACGTGATCAGTACTTTAGGTATAAATGAGGGAATTAGCTCATTCAATTCTATAAAAAAAAACCTTAAAATATTTACTGAACTTACTTACACACAAAGAAAATTGGACACAAAGAAGTACAGTTTCTTCCCCAAGGTCACAAAGCTAATAACTGGTAAACGCAAGATTTGAACTCATCTGCCTGATTCTAAAAACCAGGTGGAAATCCCATTTGACTGTGGAGGGTCCAGCAGCACAGCCTATCACCATATCTTTGTTCAGATCTAGCCTTAGACAGCCTGAGACAGCACCCCATTCCTTTGGAACTCGAGGGCAAGTGATATCAATAAGGATTTTGTATTCAGTAGTTTCTTAGGCCTCATTTATATAAAGTGTCAGCAGGTCAGCAGAAAAACTCTGGGAAATATGAGTGGATCCAGAGCTTTTTGCTGATTAGAAACTCAGTCTACCAGGACATAGTGGCCTTCCCATGAGAGGCCACATGGACATAAACTAAAGGCAGGTGAGCAATGAAAACTAGTAAGACCCTGGAACTCAAGCAAGAAGGACCCCTGCCATCCCCTGCCCAGTTGCCTCTTCGCCCGCATGGACACGATGGCAGAAGATCCAGGTTCTTGTCCAAGTTACAACATCATGGATTCTCAACCATAAAAATTTACGGCTCTATGATCTTAAGTACTTTCCAACTCAAATATGATTAAACCAATATCTCAGCAGAATGTCTATATCTCCACTTCCTCTCTTCTATTAGGAGAATATTTCTATGGCAACAAAGCAGAAATCCAATTAAAAACACCATGCAAGAAGCCGGGAGAAATTCTGCATAAGAGACTTTGTTCTCACGCTCAGTGAATGGAAACACAGAAAAAGTGTTCCTTCTCCCTCAGCAAGTGGGAGGTAGCCTGATTGTGTGTGTGTGTGTGCGTGTGTGTGTGCGTGTGTGTGTAAATGAAATACAATGAATTCTGGGATATTTACAGATTTTTTTATCTTACAGTCATTTCATGAGGATGAGACAACCTTTAAAGTAATTTGAATCTAGTGTTCTGAGAGAGTCTCAGGCTCTTATGGTGAAAGAGGGGAAAGGGGAAAGGAAATGAGGAAAGAAGTAAATGAAGCAAAGGAGTAAGAATACTGCTAGGGAAAGGCAAGACATTAATTTTGTTCCTAATTACATCACACACAAATTATGGACTGGCTTTCCCCCAAGTCTTGTCAAGCACTGAGTTGCAGAAGAAAGGTGACAGCCCATTTCTTACTGAGCTTGTGATTGTACGTGGCATCTCATAGACATAAATCATTTACCCTGATCAAACACTCTAGCAGCAGGCCGTAATTCTCCTTTTTTGAGAGACAAGAAAACAGGAGTTCAAAGCGGATATATAACTTGACAAAAGTCAGAGGACCAGTAAACAAGAGAGGATGAATTCAAACTCAGATCTGAATGCAGAGTCTGCTCTTCCCACTCCCAGGACTGGAAAATCCTTAACACACAGGCTGCCTAGCTCCCCTGCAGTGTTCCTGTCCCCAAGCATTTCCCATGTTAATGGTCGCCAGTTCTCACAGTCACAGCGCTCTGTGCAGCCAATGGCCTCCATCGGACCTTGATCATCTACCTGTCACGCCCAACAGGCTTCTCCACAAAGGCAGGAAAGCTGGCTTTCCAGTGCATACAAAGCCATCCCTGGTCTAACCTGGGCTCTTCTGCGGCTTCTCCAGCCTAAAGGCAGCCATGAAACTGCTCAGAGTTTGTACATAAGCCACACTACCTCTCTCCATCTGTCTCCCCAAATATACTACTTAGCTATGACCATTTTGATAATCTTGGAAACAAATTTTTAAAAACAGAAAAGAAAGGATTCTGGAACAAGTACTTAATACTTACAATTTTAAATGACAATTTACAAAGTGAGTATTTACAAACCGATTCTGCCTTCCTAGGTGTCAGTTTTAACAGTTACAAAATATAATAGCAAAAAATTCTCACTTACAGAATTAACAAAGACATCAACAATAATCTGGAATAAACTCAAAATTAAAGCCCATGTTCTACATGGAGAAAACTACTGGACTCTACTGAGGAGTAAAGTAAGAGATGTGAATGTAGAGACATCAACATATTGCATGGAGGAAAGCAGTTTTGTAAAGATGTACGTTCTCCTAAAGATAATTCAAAACTTACTAAAAAATCCTATGAAAACCCTTATCTGTCTTTTTTAACTTGAACAAAGTATTTTAGAATTCTTCAGGAATAATAAATTCATACTAGCCAAGAAAATTTGTGATGGAAGAAAAGAATCAAAAAAAATCACACTTTCAGTTATTAAATAAATTTTTACAATATGTAAGATATAGCGCTGGAGTAAGAAAGTAAAATTGACAGAAATAAACCATGAGCTCAAAAAGAGACTCTAGTGTACATAAGTATATTGTACAGTTGGGATTTCATATCAAAGAGCAAAGTATGAATTCAATAATTTTCCTGGGACAATCAGAGAATCACCTGGAAAGAACAAATTCTATTCCTGTGCTAATGACCACAAGAAAAATTACAGATAGTGATGTAAATATTAAAATACTAATAACAACAAATGCAACTCTTTGCTCATATTAATTCAACTTCTCCTCACTATAACAAGTACTATTATCATCTCCATCTTAGAGATTAAAAAACCTTACAGAAGAGATTTATATCATTATAAGAAAGTGTTTCTAAGAATAATACCAAAGATAAAACCCAAAAGGAAGACATTTACAATCTTAAAAATATTTTGGGCCACAAAGAAAATAAAAAAAACTACTGAACAAAATGAAAGGCAAGAAATGACAAGAAAAAGCTCTGTGATACATGTTGATGAAGACAAGGGGTTAATGTTCATAACATACAAAGAGCTGTCACAAAGCAACAAGAAGCTCCCTCACTTAAATGTGTGCAAAGGACAAAAGGGATCATTCACTTTTAAAAAGTCAGATGGCTAATGAGTGAAAAATGCTCAATACCTCACTGGTCATCAAATACAAACTAAAACAATGAAAAAGCACTTTTGTTCATCATATTGGCAAATATTTATAAACGATATTCTAGCTAGTGTCCATCTGTGAGAGAAAAAACTGTGAGTGACATTTTGGAGGACGACATGTCAATGGATATGTAAACTCTGAAAAACGTGTGTACACACAGACTCAACTCAACTTCTAGGAATCATTTCATTTAGATAAAAAATCAGTTCAAAAGATGTACTCATCAGAGCATTTACACAGCACTGTTTACAATGGTGGGATGAAAAGCTGAAGTGAAATCATATCCAGTGATTGAGAATTGGTTACATAAGTTATTCTACAGCTTTTCATTCCCCACTGGAGGAGCAATTTCTAGAGTCACTTGAAAGGAGCCTGTGATGAATGTAAATGTCACATCCAGGGACTAAATTTCCAGAAGCCTTAACTAAAGGAATACTCATACAAGATCACAGGTATGTTTGTACAAGAGGGATGCCAGTCAAACATCCTTTCTGAAAGTGGAAAATGGAGAAAACTTAAGGGTCCAACATCAAGAAAATGATGCGGTAAATCACGGCAAGATGTGGGCTCTGAAGGGGCCGGCGATTCGGCATTGTCCAGGGCCTTGTCCACATCACTCTCCCACCAAAGGTGTCCTTCCACAAGAGACCACACCTGCACATCAGGAGACCCCTCCAGTCTATCTGAAAGGACCGGGTGAGTCTGGAGTGGGAGGACGTCTATGATATACCCGTGAGTGAATAAAGCGAGCTGCAGAACACATATAGTATGGTCTTATTTTTCAATAAAGCATATATACACACACATATACATAGATTTCTCATATAAGTGTATGTATGTAGGTATGTATGTATTTATGGGTATATATATATGTCATAGGCATAAAGGTCATGAAATATATACACCACATTGTCAGCAGTTTTTACTCTCAGGAAAAAAAGGGGAAGGGATGTAGGGGCCTTTCGGTACCACCACAGTTCTCTTTTCAGTATTTCAGTTAAGTATACTTGAATTTAAAAGTTTATTTAAGTCCAAAGTAAAATGGACGATGCCTCCACAAGACATAATGCTATACTGGTCATTAAAAATCATGCCAGCGGAGATAGAATATTGCAGAAAAACATGTAATAAGCCGAATGGAAAATGGAGGTCTCCACACAGTAAACAGGCACAGAGTGATCGCTGGTTTTTATGACAGAGGTGATACACACTGACGAAAAGGACAGAAAATAGATGTTAAAGTGTTAATTACTGTCTCTGAGTAGTGGGACAAGGATACCCTCTTTTGCCCCTTTTTTCAGACTTATTATATTAAATACACATTATTTTTCATCTGAAAAAAGCATTTTTAGATGTCTAGTACCACACATTGGAGAAAATACATGAGTAATTACAGAAACAAATAACTAGGAGACACCGCAGCAGCTTCAAACAATGTAGAATTGGCGATCCTGAATAACAATGCGCAGTTACATAAGGACCCACAAAGTGAGAGCACCTGCTGTAACAGGGCATGGCCCCCTTCTATTTGTCAGTTGTGTCTTCAGGGCTGAGGCAGATCTGAGCACGGCCAGTGTCAGTGCTGGTGTCTGGATGGATGCCACTGGAGGTGAGGGCACCTGCAAGCCGAGAGGAAGAACAGAAATCATCCTCTGCTTTTTCTGTCTTGTTTCTTTGTTACTGTAAAAGAGAGGCATAAATAAGATAAACTAAATCTTCCCTGCTGAAATTTAAGTAATGAAACCGTTTTTAAAGTCTTCACAGCTTATATTCTGCCTATAACTGTCTTTACAACAAAGCATCATATTTATTAAATGTTAATTAACTCAATTAACTCCCTGTTGAAACCTATTAAAGAACATGAAATGCACTACGTGAAAGCACCACGCCTGCAGTGACTACCTCAGCTGTCTTGACGGCAGTGAAGTCAGCCACCACCATCCCGTGGCCCTGAGCTCCTGATGCTGCAAAGAGAGCACGCTGCCTCCTCAGATGGAGAGGAACTTTGAAAGCATTTTCTGAAGTCAACAGAACTGACAAAACATAACTGACAAATCCCAGGCTTCTTGGAGGATGTCATTTTCTGTTTCTGGCCAACACCCGTCAATGAGCAGAACCACCCAATTCCGAGCCATGAGACTCACGTGGGAAGCAGTTTTGCAGAAATTTCCAGGTATAGAATGTAACCAACTATACATAGAACTCTGACAAAGGAAAAGATGAAATACTGTGATTTTGGAAGACACTCAAAATATTCTCCTAAGCATTAGTAGCTGGAAAGGCTGGGCTTCTCCTCATCCACTTATTTATTTCACATCCAGTGAGAATCTCCCACAAACCCTGTTTCCCTGTGTCTGCTGGGAGCCTCAGGCACACTGTTGCTGTCGATCATATAAGTCACAGCAATCTTATAAGTCTTATATTTCTCACGCCTGCAACCCTCACACAAGCTCGCCTCCTAGCCTCACTGTCTGAACTTGGCCCCATTTTCTCACCTGTTTTTTGGTATCTGTTCTTCTGTAAGCTGCCTGAAATGCTTTTTGGAACAAGTCAGAAGAATGAGTGGGTAGAGAAATGGACAGATGGACAGGTGAGAGGTGGGCAGACAGACAGAGAGACTCCAAGAAAAGGGGAACAAAGAAAATTTCCTATGCAGAACCCTCTTCTAGTCAGGGAAGAAAACCGCCACGGAGAACTGTGAAGAGGCAGGTGGCTTAGGGCTGTTTCCCTGGATTCCATGAAAAGCCACAACAAGAGATGAGGGGTAGAACTATAAATAATAAAAGAAAAAAATCATGCATGCTTGAAAAATATATCTACAATATGTGTTTTCTAAAGAATAGATTCAAATCAGCAAGGCCCAATAACACAATTTTGGGGTATTTAGAGAAGTGAGAATCCCACATCCAAACCAGAAGACATCCCTTTGGCACACTGAGAGTCTACACGGGGTGGTCATAAAGCTGTCTCCACAAATCCATTCTATCCTGCACTTACGAGGAATGAACAGCTGTGCTCGGGCTGCCCACGTGCGTCATTTACACACCACAGCACCTCTAAGGGGGAGGGACGCCTAGCGAGACCCGTCTCTGCAGGACAGGAAACAAGTATGGGAGAGGCTAAGCCGACCTACCAGTTCTCCATCTCACAGGACTTGTCACTCCAGAGCAGGACTCGATCTCAGACCCATGTTTGTAACCACAGTACTACCGTGCTTTATGTGCTTTTTGTGTGTATAATACATTTGTTTCTGGCATGAAAGGATATTTAATAAATTTTCGGTTGTCTTGTCTATCTCATTAGCTCACAATCAATCTTTATACAGTTGAACTGTACTATTTCAAAAAGAGTACAACGGAAAGAGCAGGGGTCAGAATAAGAGGGGCTGCATTCTTTATCTGGTACCTCATCTCATCCAAGTCCCCAACCAGGGAGAAGTAGCAAATGTTTTCATCTTTTAAAGAGAGGGCTCCAGTGATGGTGACTAACTCAACTCCAAAACCAAGGCTGGGGGTAGGGCACAGGCAGCAACCAGAGCAGTATCACCTGTAGGAAGGAGAAAAGAGCTCACGGGAGGGCTCAGGGGGTCAGCCTGATTTAATTTCAATTGATAAAAGAATACCACAGTTTGAAAATATTACCATGCCATGGATTTGCGCTTTCTTGACATCTAGCAAGTTTCCACAGCCCACATGTAACATTATCATGTACCAGTGAAAGGAAGAGTGTACAGAGAGGGAAAATCAATGCCACAGGCAGGCTGAAAACCAGACTAGATGAAAGGAAGACAAAGGGCATAGTTAAGAGGAGGGGAAAGGCTGGGAAAAAGACATCATCAGAAGGACTCTCAAGCATCATCCAACAATCATATAATCATTCATTCAAGAGAGGGTTACTGAGGTCCTATTTTGTGCAAGATTTTTCACAGGGCAAAGAAAGAGCGCAGCCTACATGGTGGCAGCAATTGGCAGGGCTCAAATACACTTCTGATCCCAGTAACTTGCACACTTTTACTCAGTATGAAGGCAAAGAAAAAAAGTAAAATAATACTCTATAAACAAAATGCATTGCTGAAAAAAATTAAAGAAGACCTAAATACCTGGACAGACACACCACGCACATTCCTGGATCAGAAGACAGTGCTCTTGGAGTGGCAGTGCTCCCCAGAGTGATCAGTATATTCTACGTGGTCTCGATCACAATCCCAGTGGGCTCCTCTGCAAAAACTGACTAGCTGCTACTACAATTCATATGGGAATTCGAGGGTCTCAGTAACGAAAACGTACTTGTAAAAGAAGAACAACATGAGAGGACTTGTAATTCTCAATTTCAAACCTTACAACTGTATCTCCAAGTGATATTTGAGGCCATTTTCAAGTTATTATTTTGTTTATCCTTATTTTCCAAATTCTCTAAAATGAATATATCTTTTAAAATAAGAAAAATAAAAAGTAAGTTATCTTTTAAAACATGCACACCGATTCATTCATTGGGAAAAAAATATTTTAATTATAAGAGGTAAACAAATATCTAGTGAAAAAGGACTACTTAAAAACAAGAGTGCATTTACATTTTTCATAAATTGAAATCTGAAAGCACAAACACATCAAGATTCTAAGGAGACCGATGCAACATATTAATATTTATTTCCAAAATTCTAATTTAACAATGAAAACTCAAGAAAGGTAAAATCATGTTTGACAGCCAACTGCAAACACATGGAGAGCAAAGTCCTAGAAATCACAGTTCCTTTAACTCTGCTACTACCTCAGTAGGAGAGGAAATTCCTCACTGAGAGGACAGTGGAATCCCATGCATAAGACAGGATACGCAGTACAAACTGCACTAGAATCAGGGGTGATTTTCTTAGACGAACTCTAAGGCTACAACATTGCTGAAAAACTATAAAAAACATTGACAGGCATATTAAAACACAGTCATATATATTATACAGAAACATATGAAGTCTGCTCCCATGTTGCATAGAAATACAAACATATTTGTTCATTTATGGGCACTGATTACTTTTTCCCAGGTAGAATATTTCAACTAAAACAAATAATCAATAATACAATCCTCTTGTCAAATCTAGTTGATAAGTTACTCTGCTATGTAACCATAATGTGTCTAAGATAGTTCTAAAATTAGTGAAAAAATCTTTTTATGGTTCCCTGAACTCTTGTCAAAATTCCAAACTAAATTTTAAAATAGATCAGAGCAGTATTTCTATATGATCTTTTCCCTCGTGAAATGAACACAGTCTGTTGTCAAAATTCTGTCCTTATAATGGTTCACGAGCACTGTATCCTAAAAAAAACTGCTGGAAAGCAAGACATTATCCAGACAATGTGACCAAACCAATGAAACACAAGGAAGACAGTGACCCTATTCTGGAGGGCTTATATATGTGTCAACACAGGGGTTTTTATTTGATTGGTTTGATTTGTTAGAAAAATAAAATCACTCAAGTACTTTCTTCTTTGAGCATTCTGTAAGTCATGACTGTGTTTTTAGTGTCATGAGCAGGAAAGACTTAAGCATGACTTGATTAGGTCAACTAGCAACAATCATCACTGGAGAGTAATAAAGAAGTTAACTGATAGCAATGCTTCTGCCTACATGAGACCTAAAATAAACCTACACTGACCTCTGCAAGGAAAATGAGGAGATGAGGTCCCCAAAGAGAAAACAAACTAACAAGAAATCAAAAACGGAAACACTTTTTCATTAACGATTCCAGGAAGGAGTGGAGCATGTTGATGAAAAGCACAGATGTTGGGGACAAACATGAGGGTCTGAACTCCCACAGCACTGGGTAGCTGTGACACTGATATGACAGTGAAATTTTCTGCATCTCAGTCTCCTGTCCATAGACTGGGGACAACAACAGCACCCGTCTCCTAGAACAGTCCTAAATTAAGTTATTTTATATATAAAAGTTTAAATAAAATACCTCCGATTTTAAATATTACCCCAAAAGCACAAGGAACAAAGAAAACAGAGATAAATTGGAGTTCATCAAAAGTGAAAACTTTGCTTCAAAGGACACAATCCAGAAAGTGATAAAACAACACACAGGAGAAAATTTTTTCAAATCATTTATCTGATTAGGAATTTGTATCTCCAAAAAAAAAAAAAAAATCTCCTACAATTAAACAATACAAAGGCAACTCAATTAAAAATTGAATAATGGATCTGAAAAGGTATTTTTCAAGGAAAATATACAAATGGCCAATAAGCACAAAGAAACGATGTTCAATATCATTAGCTATAATTGAAAGCAAGTCAAAACCACTAGGAGAAACTGCTTCACACTCACTACAGTAGTATATACTCAAAAAGAGAATAACAAACAGTAATGAGGCCACAGAGGAAGCGGAGATCCCAGCCCTTGCTGGTGAGGACTTAACACAGCGAGGCCACTTTGGAAAGCAGCCTGGAAGGTCCTCAGAGAGTTAAACATTTGGTTTATGAATGACCCAGCCTTTCTGCTCTCTGGGCACACACGTAAGAGAACTGAAAACAAGTGTCCACATAAAAACTCCTACAGGAATGTTCACGGCGCCATTATTCATCACAGACAAAAGCAGAAACAAACAAAATGCCTATCACCTGATGAATGGGTAAACAGTGGGGCCCAGTCATACAGTGGAATATTATTCAGCAATTGCAAAGCATAGAGTACTGACCCAGGCCACAAGTTTGACAAACATTGAAAACATTACTCAGTGTGAAAGATGTCAGTCATAATAGACGGTTTCATTTACTTGAAATGACTCGATTTACATGAAAATGTCCAGCACAGGCAAATCCTCATAGAGAGAACAGTGGCTCCTTGGGGCTGGGGGAGGATGGGGAAGATGTGAATAACTGCTTATGTATACGGGGCTTCCTGTTGGGGGATGAAAATGTTCTAAGATTGACTGGAATGCACAATTCTGGGCATAGAGTAAAAACCGCTGTACATTTTAATGAGTGAATTGTATTAAAACTGTTAAGAACAAAAGCACCTAGGGCCAGTACCTTCCCATAGTAAACGCAAATTGCTAATTTTATTACAGGAAGAAGAAACTGCCCTCAGCATGAAAGCAGGAGATCTTTAAATGTGGGTAAACTGAAATTGGACAAGAGCATTTCACTTGAAACACTTGCTGAGTGTACACGAAATATTCAGAAATAGGAAAATCAGTTTGACATCACGAGGAAGCATTCTGCTTCAAATGAAGATCAAGGATTCGGCAAGCCCAGCTGCTAAAAATGACCAGAGAAGAAACCTGGTTCTTAAAACAAGCACCAGAGCCAACAAGGAAATGGTGGTGAGGAAAGCAGGAGGCCGAAAATCTGGAACAGTTAGCTACAAATAATTTCTCCACTGAAAATTCAAATATAAAATGAAAGCGACGCAATGCTGTGTTGACCTCACGTGAATGGGCTTCCTACGGTGCTCGACAGTTCTGTAACCCCGAATGAGAGACTCAGGAGAATAAGCATGGTTCCTGGGAGCCCCAAGTGACTGCCCACCAGCACGCAGACCACCATCACATCTGCCAGGTTTCAATTGCAGACAAGAGACCAAGTACTGAAAGGCACAGGAAATGTTGACCGGGGAAGAAAAGGCTGCAGTCAGTCCTGGGACAGAGGCCCTGTGAGCAGAGGCCAGAAAGCTGCAGGTGAACTGGAGTTGCCCTGGGGCAGGAAGGGACCACAAGGAAGCAGATCTCAATTCTCTACTCTCTCTCCCTCGGGTAGGAGAGATAAACCTGCATCTTTCTCACCTGGAACTGTGGGTTCTGGCTGGCAGAAATCTTACAGACACGGAATGATTATTCAAGACTGGAAAAAGTCCAGCAATCGATAGGGAGTAGGGAGCCAACTCCACGAGCCTATCAAATGCTCCCATATTTATTGTGTATAATCAAAGGAAATAGTCATTAACAGTTGTGTGATAGTAAGCAGAAACTTGGGAAAAGTGGATGAGACAGAGATTACAGAATCCACAATGAGTACAAAGTCTTAGTGTATCTTTAGGGAAGTCATGGGGTGAGGGGAACAAAATACATTCTTTAGATATGTGAATTTCAAAACAGACCACCAAACCTGCCAGTTCCTTGTTTTGCGGATAACAGACTATCTAACAGCACACAAGCCCAGCTTTTATAGCTGAGGTCCTGGGTCCTTGCTTTGCAATGAGCAGAGTGCTATCTAAAACCTCAACTACGCAAGCAAAGCATTGTCTCTGCTTTTTAAGGCAAGGAGACAGGAGTGAGGATGCACAGGCGCTTGCTTGCAAAGCAGTTACTAAGCATAGTTTTTCTTCTTAAAGTTGACAGGCGGCCTGGGTCTGCTACAATTTGTTAACCCAATCAAGGGCTCCCACATTGAACCATTATGGAGAATATCCTGGGATGACAAATCCTGGTTTTGGGTCTTTTCCTGCCAGCTTCAACCACTCTAGAAGGGTCTATGCACATCCCTGAATAACGATCCCACAGAACCACCCACACTCATAACTCCTGGTGCTTGAAACTTAATTTTAGCTCTACACAACTTAACTTAGAAAAGTTTCAAAAATAAAAGATATTATATACTTTTTATAGCTCATCATAGGATTGATTTTTCTGATTGCTCTAAGCTGCTTCTACTTGGTAAAGCACCTAAATCTGCCGGTGAATTCAATACTTTCCATTGGGCATAACTAGCCAGTTTGAGCTCGTTAACTTCAATTGGTCAAATATCGATACACTTAATTGATTTTATTGTTCATCAGTTTCAGCCGGGAGGAGAGGGAGTGTCACTCTGTTCCTCAGCCCACCCTCAACTGTTTTCTCATCAGCAACTCAGGCCTCCTGAAAACAAACAAAAAAAAAGCATTTGTTTCCCTTCTTCTACACATTCCACAAACCAAACAGGAAACATCAGCCTGAAGAAAGAATTCAACACAAATGTTAAAACAAAAATCTATAAACCTGAAGTATCTCCATCTCCGAATCATGATACACAATGACATGAGAGTAAGTATGTCAGGCACAAAGCATGCGTCAGCCTAACCACCTGATTTATATTCTTCAAAGGAAGGAAGGTTTTCGTATTTTTTATTATCACTCTTTCTCATTGCTTCTGATTAAGCCAAAAAATAGTTTATGAAATTATTTAGCACTGCAATAACAGATTTTTGTTTTATCAATTACAGAAGGCATTCAGAGGGGATAGGAAAACCCACCTCTGTAAAAAATTCAAAATATCTTCCCCTGTTAAGAACACGTATACAAAATGCAACAGGGAATTCAAATTCTTGTGGAGAGGAGCAAAAGCCACAGAAAAAAAAACAAAGTAATACTATGAGTCAATTCAATATTCACTGGACAAACATGCTCAATGCATTCAATGAATTTTAAAGGCACACGGCAAGCCATTCACTTAATGATATGCAGGCTAGAGGAAGAATTTCCCTCTTTAACACGCAGCAAAAATCAATAAGGTGCTCCACCAAACAACGACCAAAGAACAATCAAGTTTTTAACAGTTCTGATAAATCAGCATGTTCTAAAGATGAAAATACAAAAATTTTAAACATTCATTCACACCACAATGAAACAAGCACTTAAAAAAACCAAAAAACCCCGAAGAAACTAAGCACATAGATCATGTACATACATCAATGAGAATTTCTTTTGCCGCTGGAAGAAAGAACAGGCTATAGCCTTTTCCTTGAAAAATAAAACTACTTTTAAAGATAAATGTTAAAACACATTTCATCATTCATGTTGCCTTGAAAAATCTGAGGCACTTATATCTGATTAGAAAAGCAATTCTGAGTAATAGTAAGTTACAATTCAGTGCCAGTTTGCTTTAGAATAAAAGAGAAAAGAAAAGCTACTGTTCCTCAAATCCTGCACAAAGTGTGAAGTGCCTCCCTGACTCTTTCTCCTCCCGTTTTCTAAGCTCATGCTCCCCAACCCTTCTGAAACAAGTATGAGAACCTCTTATTCCCAATATGCCAAATGACAAAAGAACATCAATTTATTTGTGTAAATATATGCCTACACCTTGAACTGGAGGAGAAAGGTATCAGAAGTCTATATGGAACTTATTTCTACCTTCCTGAAATCACACACACAACCGTTCACAGAGACACAAACATATTCCCCCTGGATTACTGGGCCCTTCACAAGCTTAGGACTTCCAACTTCTAGAAGATAAATTTGTAGTTAGTTTAACATACAAAACTGTCAGCTTTTGAAAGCCTTGATCATCTGCTAAACCATCCAATTATCAAAGAGACCCAATTAGCCTTCTCTGTAGAATGTAATTTCCCATGATGACAAAACAGACCCTAAGAAGTACTGGATCCAAGTCTCATGTTTATCACTAGCTATGATCGTTTTTAAGCACATTAACAGATTCAGAAAGGTTTGTCCCAACAACATTTATTCTTCTTGATATAGTATACGTGTTCAAATGCCTATACAGAGACTATGTCCCATGATGGTGTTTAAGAGCTCTTTTGTGTATTACAATATTTATTTTTAAGTGCAGACAAGGAGGGTGGGTGTTACTCAGTTGTAGGCCACCTGCTTAGCATGCAAAATATCCTGGCTTCAGTCCCCAGTACCTCCAAAAAAATAAATAAAAATAAGTGCATATTTAAAAATGAGTAAAGATATAAAAAATGCAGACTAAAAACCACTGCAATCTAGGAGCCACAACTGGAATAAAAAAACAAGTGTTTCTATCAAATATTGACTATATGCCAATCACAGAGACAACCACAAATCACACCTGATAACCATCACGTGTGATTCTCAGCAACACTACTAAGTAGACATGGATGAGAAACCCGGCACTGCGGATGAGGAGACGGGGCTCGGAGGAGCTGGGGACGCTGACCGTCCTGCTCCCCGTGACACCGCGTCTGCCCAGGGCAACCGCTGACGGAGCTGCACTGAGGGGACACCCAGCTGTATGGAACGTTGGGGCACTGGGGAGTCCCAGAAAACACAAAAATTGTTCAGTGAAAAACCAGCTCAAATATATTACCCTGTGCCACATCCTTTAAACTGGGAACATGACTGAGAATTTTTGATGCCTCTGTGTCCTTTCTGCCATCATTAATATTTGCCCTCTCAGCACAACCAGTGATGAACTGGACCCCATATGAAGTGCACTCAGATGGAAGATCATTTGAAGCTGTTTTATGAAGTTTGTAGGACTCTGTCTATGCCTCACACAGGCGGTCATCCATCACTTCTCCCCGGTGTGGATGTACCACCTGAAATCGCTCCTTTCAGCTTTTTAAAGTCCCTTCATCTACTCCAGACTTTTCAACAGCAAAGAATCAGCTCAAACACA
Organism: Camelus bactrianus; assembly: GCF_048773025.1. NCBI lineage: Eukaryota > Metazoa > Chordata > Mammalia > Artiodactyla > Camelidae > Camelus > Camelus bactrianus. The sequence goes on from NC_133558.1 coordinate 42,668,600, forward strand.
GACAGTGGACAGCTTCTCACCAAAGGGATTTGAACAGCCCATCGGATTACCTGGAAGCCCTTTTCTTCTATTAAACCCACTTTGAGGTAGTTCACCATTTTCTGATTGGTGGACTTGGCCTCTGACTGGCCTTCTCAGAAAGCTTCCAGCCTCACATCCGGGGATGGGATAGGACCCTGATATTGGGGTAAAAAAGTGCTGAAGGCGGACATCATCCAGTCAGGTCTGCACGGGTAGAAGTGCCACAACGTGCTCAAAAATTATGCAGTCAGCACCCCTGGGCTCCCATGGACTGATTTCACATTAACCAAACGCATGAGACACTGATGCAAGAAAACCAGAAACTTAACTTATTAATGTAACAGAAGACGTGAAACTATGAACCAGACTGAAATATCAGAGTTCAACCATGAGTACATTTTCTCCTCAATGTACCAATCACGGGCAGGCAGTCACATGGCAAGCATGGACAGAAGTAGAGCAGGAAGGGTTTTTAGATTAACTCAATGGACTAAATTTCTGTTATACCAACAGATCTACTGCCTGGAAAATAACGCTAATCACGGTGCACTCTTCATGGACAGTGGCCGAGACACGACTGTGAGCAACTGTGTGACTCTCCTTTCCCTGTCCTTTCTGGGCTAACGGATGCACAGACGTACAGTGATCAAGGCATGCAGATAGATCTAAACACCCAAAGCCCGTCTCTGTGAGCCTCAAAACCAGACAGCCAGGGTTTAAATACAAGCTCTGCCACTTACTAGCTCTGTGACCTTGGCCAACATACCCTCTATGTGCCTCAATTTCCACACTGTAAAGCTGGGATAAAAATCAAACCTTCCTTACTCGCTTGTTGAGAAGATTGAAGGATACACTTCTGTAAAACGCTCAGAAAAGAATGTAGCACTTTTATGGTGCTCAACAAATGTCAACTTAATATTACAGTGGTTTACAAGTCTCCCTTCTAATCATCTTCTGTGTTTCCTGGCACGTCATATTTCCAAAGAAAATCCTTATTTCTCCTTTTATAAACTCTTGGGGTGCACCCTTCTTTTGATCCCACCACGTCTTTAAACTGAGGGAGGGGATGCCTCCTCCCCACTCCTCTGGGCCATGGAGAGTGCTTTCCCCTTCACACCCCTGACACCTTGCCCACAGCTAGCCCTCCTCACACTAACAGAGTGAGGTGTGATTCCAGGGAGACAAGCAGGGCATGTGAAACCCTTCCTTTCCCTCCAGGTTTGGCCACCCTTGGGAAGCACCCGGGATGCTCAGCTCCATGGAAGGACATCCCTGTGCATGATGGGGCAGATCCTCTCAAGGGAAGGCTCGCTGTGGCACAGAGATACCTGGGACAGGGTAAGTCTCTACTTCTGGGACACAGTATCATGACACTCATTTACCCACAGCCCTGAAGTTCATGGAGAACGTGGCTTCATCAGTAACAAAGAAGACATTTAACGCCTGCCTACTCTTTTGTGTCATCTCTCAGTTGGCTGCTGGAGACAACATGGGTATAAATATTGGATCCCCTTAAGCCCCAACATATATGAAGTAACAAAAAATTCTGTGGCTTAACGTTGGTTCAGGGCGACTGTGTAACAGTTCTGACTTTGCTGATGCTAAATTATGGGTATAGGATCTATGGAACCTCCTCAAATATCTTTCATCATAAAACCAGCTTTTCTTATTTTCGTGCTTCTTAGTAGTTGCCAAAGACCGTCAAATGATGGCTTCACACAAAACAGCAGCAAAAGTTTAAGAGCCCTCTTGACATACCCACTGTGGTAAACATTTTACATAACTTCTAATTCTCAGAATTCTACAAAGCAGATACGAGCGTCCCCATCTCACAGAGGAGGGGAAGACTCAGAACGAACTGACTCAGGCTCAAGTGGCTCAGTGGCAGCACGTGCAGACAAACCCAAGTCAAAACACTACACCCCTTCTTATATGTACCAAATCATCTCCCACCAATAAGCACACAGCAGCGGGGTCAATACTCAGGGAACTCAATACACTTTTCACCTTTAAGGTGTTCCAGAGGCCGCTTAGAGCTGTTTTATTAAATTCACGCTCACTGGTTTCTAACACTGGAAGAAAAGTCCGATTTTGCCATTGTTTGCACAGCAAGTCTGAAAAGTTCACAGCGAGATGATAGAATAAAACTAAGATATAAGCAGAATAATTTTTCCAGGCAGACAGACACAATGGACATTGTGGTATTCTGAAGCATTAAGCAAAGTAATCAAAATAAAATCACGTTGTTTAAGCCTTCTTTTAAAAACAGGAAAATTAAGACTGTAAGAAGGTGCAACAGTGCCACCTATGGCTAAAAAGACCTTCCAGGTTGCCGGGAAACATGCAACACAAAAATTGCCTGTAGGATGAGAAACGAGAATCAGGTAACTAAAAGCTTGTGTACCACATACTGCACTTTGCTTCAGGGGAAGGGAGGGGTAGTCAGTATTTAATCTGATATTGCTAATACTCCTGAATATAAACAAAAGACACAGGCTCATGGAATCTCATCTTAGAAGAGGAAAGAATCCAGTCCAGCCACTTCATTTTATAGGAGGGGAGACTGAGACCTGGGATCTGTCCTCCTGTCAATCCGGAGCAAAGTTCCCCTAGGCCTCATGTCTTGAACTGTAGCAAAAACCAACAGATCTGTACTAGGCCTATATTCATAAAAGTCACGTCTGTATTTATCCAAAAGCAGATAATCTAAGTATCTTGCAAAATACTTCTCAAAGAGCCAGAAATCATATAAGTTTGTTGAAATACAAAAACATTTATTTACATAGTAAAACAGCATGAGCTTTATTCTCTCTATTAAAAAGTGACACGTCAAATCAATGTTTTGATATTTTAAATCTGTTAAGAGTGCAGGAAAAAAAATCAAAATTTTCTTTAATCACAAAATTGAGAAGCTTACTCCCTGAAAATGATCAATGTGGATTTTTCTAAATTTAATGGATCTGTTCAGAATCAGACGAATTTAAATGTCTGAGGGGATGGTTACACGGCAACATGAATTCTGAGATGTAACAATACATATTCTGAGTAAATAATCTTCAAGGTCGTCTGCTTAAGGCAATTTAACTAGTCCCTGTCTCATTAGAATGATACAGATTTCATTAAAACTTCATACTGCACACAAAAATAAAAAGAATCCTTGTTACCTTAAACCATATTCATATATATCATATATAAACATATTGAATATGCATCAGAAATAAGCCACATTCTTTAGTATTCAGAGTTGATCCTTCTAAACTATCTGGCGTTGTGACAGCATATTTTTATTAAGCACACCTTGGGTGCTTTGTATACAAGGCGTCTAACTCTCACAGTCAGACAACTTAAACCATATTACTCAAATTTCACAAATGAGGAAATGTACTTAAGTCATGAAAACAAATTACATATTCATCATCAGGAAAGAAAAGAGTAAAGATTTTAGTTACAATATTCACTGACAATCTTTTCTTCAATACTAAGACTACATAAAACCAATTCAGTCTTTGTAAGTATATCTGTCAATAAGGGCCACTAGAGAAAAACATGTCACATCATAAGCAATGGTTGGACTTTCAAAGCCCCCTTCTGTTTTGCACAATAATTATTTTAAATGTTTTGTTTTAATGCTTACAGGGCACTAAAATAAAAAAATACTAAATTTTTAAGTCATTACCTGAGAATAAATCATTTCTGAAAATGTGCAATTATAATTTATGCCACTCTGTCTCACATTCTCACTGGTGTCTCTCCTTTCAAGGCCTCATCAGGCTGAGATCACTAAATCGGCCATTTATGGACTTAGAGGTGTTCGGGAAAGCAATCAATGGGAGGCTGATTAGAGGAGCAATTAAAAATGCATCCTGTGCAGCCAGGGTTCCAGAACAGAGGTAGCCACCAACAGCTGCGTATGATTTGGGACAAGCTGGCCCATCTGAAAATCCTCAGCTGCAAAAAAGGAGACAATGATACTTACGCTCAAACACCTGCTATGAAATAAAACATGAGGAAAGCACTTTAGCCTTAGGCAGGTGTCCACTCACAGCGAGTTTGGTCATTATGATGATGAGGATGGCTGTTAATAAATTAAGCTAGACCAAAAAGGAGAAATCACCATAAAGGAGAAATATTTTAAGTCAATGAACATTTCCTTTTGGATGGATTGCAGAATAATCTATTGATTTTTTTAATACACCAAGTATTGTCCATTAATTATAGATTTACAGATTCACGGATAAGTCTCCAGAAAAAGAATTAGAGGCCTCTAAACTCTGAATATTAAGAAAGTAAAGTTTAAAAAAAACAGGGGGGAGATTATACCTCATTTGGGAGAGTATGTGCTTAGCATGCATGAGGCCCTCAGTTCAGTCCCCAGTAACTCCATTTAAAAAAATTTTTTAAGAAATGGAGAATTAAAGCAAAATGATGGAGGAATACAGAATTTTTTTAGAGACTCAACTCAGATTTAAGATGGGGAAAAAAACATCCATTTCTCAGAGGAATTCTTGAGAACTATGTAAACTGGGTCTGAGATGTCTAGTCTTTTAACATTATTCAAGAATTCATATTACCAAGTCTTAAAACTACCTGATAACCCACAGTGGTGATAGTGATCGCAACAGCTGCCAACACGGATCGAGTTCCGGCTAGGACTGCTCTGTTCTGACATCTCTGCCCCTGAGGCCTCACCAGGCTGAGAGCACTAAATTCGGTCATTCATGAACATCACGTGTAAGTCCTACATTTGTGCTTCTCACTCCCCCCTCCCCAGCCCCTCTGAGGGAAGCATTGTTATCATGTTCTCCACCCGCAGACAAGGCCACTGAGGCACTGAGACTAAACCCGTTCCAGGTCACATCGGCATTAAAGGACGTCTGTATTTCTGCTGTTTTGCTTTTGACAAAGGAATCTGAGATATCAATTCAAGAGAGACTGTTAAATAATCAAGTCTGTCTGGTCTTCACCTCAAAGAGCAGATACTATAAATTCCTGATGTAGGATGAGGCTGCCGCCACAAACTGACTCAGCTTGAAATTAATATCCAAGATGAAGCAGCGGATACACGTAAATATTCACGAGTGTCAACTCCGCTCACGGGTCTGGGCCCTTCACTGCCTGAACGGGGGTGAAGTCCCCACCCGTGTCTGGGAGGGAAGTGTGGCACTTCCAGGTCGCACCCAGGCTTCACGGGCTCTTTCCCCCCACAGACTGTCCTCAATGATTTTAAAGCTCTCAATATTTTTACACCATGCAAAACTGAAAGACATTTCTGCAGATGGAGTAATTTCTCAGGCTTAAACCTTTTTTGCCTACACTTAGCAAAGGGGAAAAAAGAAACATGACTCTGCAAAGGGTCTGAGCCTCACCACTCACAGGAGTAGAAAGGCCACAGCAGAATATGACTCTTCATATTGCAGGATGAGGCCAAAATTAAAGCAGCCCCAACAACAGGCACTCCCAGAGACAGCGCTCAGCAGTCTTCTGCACACTCACGGTTGTGCAGCCCTCACCACCATCTATCTCCAGAACACTCCATCATCCAAAAAGAAACCCCCTGTCCACTAGTAGTCACACCCCATCCCCCCTCCACCCAGCCCCTTGCAACCATCACCTGCTCTCTGCCTCTGCATGTGCCTATTCTGGGCATTTCAAATCACTGAAATCAACAATATGTGGCCGTTTGTGTCTGGTTCCTTTCACTTAACATACTGTTATCAAGGCTCGTAGATGTTGAAGTGGTATCAGCATCTCGCTCTGTTTTTTTTTTTTTTTTTTGAAAACGTTAAAGTTTATTAGAAGGTGGTAAGTACTATCAAAAAGAGTAGATTGGAGCATAAGGTATTGTGTTTCAAAGGGAAAAAGTCGGGTTGAGCAGTCAGGGTGGACTTCCCAGAACAGGTGGACTTTTTCATCTTCCCCTATATTTTTTTTCTTTTTTATTCACTCTTACGTCTGAATAATGTTCCACTACATGGAGATACTACATTCTGTTCATCCATTCAGCAGCTATGTATTGACGAGGTCCAGAAGAATGAGTTTAAGAGGTGACTAGCAGGGATGACATTAAACAAAGGGCAAGATGTGCTTTAAAAAAAAAGCCAACCAATGGAGGCACAAGGAAATTCACTGCGTTTCTGAGCAAAGTGCATACTTGCTTTGGCAGCATTACCGTGCAGGGCTGGGGAGGATATTGGCAGGAATCACGGGGAGGGAATCACCTGAGAAGACGCCCCACTGCAAGTAGCTCAGCCAGTTCTCCTCCCTCATCCTGTATTGTTAGAGCCATGTTTCTTGGTTTCTCTTATTTCAAGTAATAGCACTTTAACTACACATCTGATCATCTGCATCAGACCACCTTACCTCCAAGCCACAGAAAATCATTCACTGACCGGAGCAGCTCCAGGACATAACGGTGATGTATCAGGGAGTACTGCAGCATCCCTGCCTGCAAGCACAAACCACACATGTGCCCTGGTGATGTCCGGAAAATAAAATGCATGGAAATATCTCACTGCTGTTACACGACATCTAACCCTAAATTTCCCCAAAATCATGCTGTCAAAGTATTACTCAACCCTCTTACTACAAACAACAACAACAACAACAACAACAACAACAAAAACAGCTAAGAAGGCAAATTTAGGCTCTTCCATTGAAAACCAGCAACCATCAATGCCAGTATCTGAGCTGGAATGCTCCTGACTTCAAAAACCACTGCGCAGTTACTTTTGAATCGTGAAAGGCCCATATGTATTCCGTGGATTATATTACAGTAGGATTTTTCATTTCAAAATTTCCAGTTGCAACTTTAGCACAAAAAATTTTATGTTTCAGATTTCAAAAAAATCAATTATCTTCCACATTCTTAATGTTGATCCTATTATTATTTGATAAAGGGAGCTATGCTGCATATTATAAACCAACTGTTTGGTTTCTGCAAACAAGACCTTTATGACCTCACTATTTCAGAGCAAACTTTAATGATGCTTTGAGAGGTGGGGCCTGGGGCGCTCCCTAACAGCTCTTTAAATACTGACAAGGATGTGCTATTAAGTAATGCAAAGGCTCTAAGTCCACATTAACTAGGAAACCAAAGAAACTACACCAAAGCCTTACTTTATCATTTTTAAATATTCCTATTTTTTAATATTAATGTTCTTAAAAGATATGATTTTTTTTGAGAAAGATAACAGCTGTATTAAATTTCCTCTCACCAAGAACGCAATCTTTATCAAGAATAAAACACCTATGGAAATCCAAAAGACGGATATTTCTACCAGAGTGTATATGCAGATCTGAACACAAACCTAAATCCTATCAGATCTCAAGAGAACGAGCTCAACAAAGTCCTGGGCTACCCTGGAACTTAGCTCTTCTGTTCCAAATGTTGGCTGAGCTAAGATCATCACACAAGGCAGGGAAGGAGAGAAGAGGAAAGTCCACCTGGTGGCCTCCATCTGTTTTCTTCCAGCCAAAAGGCGCCGCAAGGGCGGCCCCGCTAACAAGCCCTCCCCATAAGAAAATCCGTCATCCACACTGCCCCTGCCGTCCCCAAGCAGCCCCGACGCCCCTCTCCCACGGGTCACCTCCCAGCCTGTGAATGGTTTTCTAATGACCCCCCCCAGTTGGTGGCACCCTCCCGCTCTTCCCCGCTACACACACACACACACACACACACAGAGCAACGGCAGCCTTCCCAAAGCACAAATTTGATTACATCACCCCCACTTCAAACCCTTCAGAGGCTCCCTGGTGGAGTTCTAGCCCCACCCCCGACACTGCTCACCCAGCCTCACCACAGTTCCCAGGTCCCCAGTAACCTCAGGGGCCCCCTGACCTGCTCCTACTTCCCACTTGCCTCCAGGCTCATTTTGACTGTTTCTCAAGGAAGCCTTCTCTCCCCCCAACCTCCACACTTTATTCCTCTGTTCCTAGAACATTCTAGGCTGTCAACTTCTGACACTGCTAAGCTCCCAAGAAGCAAATACATTTTGCTTACTAATGTGGGTCCACTCTCTCTCCCCTGGCCACTCAGAAGTGCTCGTGTAATGAATAAATGAATGACGGGGTGGGACTCCAAGTTACAGACATAACTGCTCTCGCCCATCCCGACCCTTCTTTCTGTAGAATATCAGAAGCAAAACCAGAAGTACCTTTTCTGAGGGTCACTACCTGCTGACACTCTTCACTGCCTCCTGTGTCAGTTCTAGTAAAACCCAAACTCATCCAAAGCCCTCCACCCAAGGTCATCTCCAGTGTCCTCCCCAGCAGGGCACACTCCACCCTGGACCACACAAGGCACACTCCCCGAGTTTCCACCCCACAAGCCTCCAGGCCTCTGCCCGGGCTGCTCCTGCCAAGTGAGCCATCCTCTTGATGCCTTCTCCTGGCTGACACTTACTATGTCCTCACAACTGAATGTAGAGCCCATTTCTTCCAGGAAGTCCTCTCTGATAATGTCCTTTAGGTCTTGACTGGGCTCCCTCTACATCAGCACTGCATGGAGACCAACTGGGTGTTTGCCTGCTCCTTTGAGACCACGACCTCTTGGGGGCCACGTGTGAAGGAGTGAGAGATTACAAGAGGGGTGGGAGAAGCAAAAAGCAAAAATCACAGCTGAAGTCCCAAATTCAAGGATTCTTTCTCAGAAAAAAAGAATAAAGTATTTCACACGTATGCAATATGGTTACTATTTTTGTGGCTTGTGGACAGCAAGAGCTTGGTGTTCTAGTCCAAAATCCAGGTTACATGCAAAGAAATGTATATTTTCATATCCAAAGAAACCAGAGCTTCTCAACAACAGTTTGCAGTTAGAATTGAAAGGAATTTTGATAAGGGCAGTCTCTCTCTCTCTCTTTTTTCTTTTCTAGCATCATATAATTTTAGAAGTATTTGCGTGACTAAGAGATGGCTACAGCCCGTAATTCTGCACTGGAGTGTTTGGGGCTGAGGAAGCCCAGGTTACATGCACTGTGTAAATGCAATCACACCAACACAAAGACAGCGCCCTGGTGGTGGAGCTGATGTTCCAAAGCAGGCAGCCTTATGCAGTAAGAGAACTCTAAATAGAAAGGAAGAAATGCAATGTTCTGTACTCAATTTCATTCGCTATAAGGGCCATGAACTGATAGTATATCTTGTCTAGTGAAACCCAAAAATAAATTGTCAATGTCGATTTTCTTCATCTGATCGTTTTATGCTAACTTTATATATGAAACCCTCACTCCATACGGAAAGCTCAGGCCTACGCTGCAGCACATTTACATCCCGCGGAAGAAAGTCTATCAAGGGAGAACTAGAGAGTTTCCCTTCAGAAGCTGCTAAGTCTGGTTTTGCACCTGTACGTCATTTGCAACCACGTCATCATCAAAAGAGTAAGACCTTACCTCTGGGGCGAAAAGCACTGCGGTGCCGAACCATCAAAGAACACTGAGATTTGTGAAACAGTCCTGAGGCACATAAGTTGCACTTTCTCTGAAAGGCTCCAAAACTGACCCACTTCACCATTCCACGTACAACAGGGAGGTACCGGAATTAGTAGAGAAAACATGCTCTTGAAATCTGACAAGGCCCTGCTTGAATCTTGCTACAGCATTTACTAGCCGCAAAACAGACCAATTCCTTAACCCCTCTGAGAAGGCTTCCCAATCTGCAAAAGGGGGCTGCCACCACCCACCTGGAAGGCATGGATGTGAATGCAACACGCAAGTAGGGCGGCCAACTGGTACCTGACACGGGGCCTGGCTCGTTTCCCTCCGCTGCCCTCCTCCCCCTTCAAACTTGCTCTGTTCCCCCCGGTAAGGGTCAAGCCCCCAGAACAGACTGCCTGATTCTTCTGTGTGTCCCCGGATACATGACTTACCCTTAGGAGGCCAGAAAAACAACTGTCTCCTCCCCAGTCACCATCAATGTTCTTAAGAGTCTGAGAATTTTTAACTCTATTTTGCAGGGAGATTATTCCAAAACTGTCCAAGCACCATTCTCCAGGTTGACTCCCCTCCCAGCCCCCATCCCTTCTCACCTCAGATCCTCTGTCTGATTGCCTTCTGTTCATGGGAAAGCGAGTCCAGTAGGGTGGGGACTTCCTAGGCCTCCCTCTCTCCCTCACAGATGGGTGTGACTACCTTCTCCCCACTCCAACTCTAGCTTCTGAGGAGACTCCCCTCCCGGACCCTGGAACCTGCAGCCACTGCATCGTCCCAAGACGCGCACACGTGGCTACAACCTTCCCTTCAGATTTCTTCCTGGGTGGCCCTCCCCATCCCCCAGCCCCTTAAGGTTAAATGGTATTTCTCTGAAAATCGCAAACGCTGCCGCTGACTGACACACCAAACCTGCATTGTCTGGGCTTCCCTCTAACCGAGGCACAGCCCTGCCCCCCCTCAGCCTCAGTCTGCACCTCTCGAGATGAGCTCATCCACCTACACGGCTGTGAACACCAGCTAAGAATGACGACTCCCAACGTGTATCTCTAGACCGGCACCTTCACCTGGGCCCCAGGCTCATAGACCAGAGTGCGTCTTTGAAGTCCTAACTTGGATGACAAATGGCATCTTAAAAATGCCTCATGTCCACCATTTACTCTGGAATTCGATTTCTGGAGGTACCTCCCACGCTCCCCATATTAGTAACAGCCCCAGCACCCACCTATGTGTTTGAGGTCACATTAAATTTCCCCTGTTCCCTCCCCCTAGCCCTGCCCTGGAATCTGTCTTGTCATTTCCATCGCTAAGCCCATCTCAAGTCTGGTTCTGCAGGGACCACGGCCGGAACCCCACAAGCTCATAGCATGGTGCAGTGAGTCACAATCTTCTGAAGGGTGCTCCCTGGATGGGGAGGCATCTCCTGGCACGGGTCACCTCAGTAGGCACTGGATTCTCACAAAGGAGGCCCTGGAGAAGGGACTCAAGGTTCTCCCGTGGTCTGAACTTTGAAGGGCCCGAGGTCTGTGGAAGCTCCTAATTAGCAGACACACTTGCCAGTGAGCAGATGAGGATGGAGGAACCCAGGCAAGGCTGTTCTCACTCTGAACCCTGGGCTCTCAGGAGCCACGGGAAAGGCCTGTGTCCAGGGCACAGCCCAGCCATCACAGATCCAAGCCTGCATTTGCCAACCCGGACAGCCTAGACTCCTTCTACTTGTGACACTTACATCTGTTCTCTTCCCCCCGAGAATGTGATGGACTCTTTCAGAAAGCCTGGCCTGTCTCAAGTGAGACCAAGTCAGTGAAGGGTGAAGTGTCGACATTTGGACCAGAGCATGAAAGGAGAACAAGGCCTCATGGCCAGCATGACGATGGTGGCCAAACACTTCCCCCAGGTGAGATGAACCAGAGTGGGGGTAAAAATCCAAGGTCCTAGGTCGGTCAAAGCTTCTTCCTACACGGCTGACTTAGGTGTTGTAGACTCACTCGGCAAACTAACGACACGGCCGTCAGTGGTGGACGTCAGCTGCAACAGACACAGAGTCAGCTACTTACTGAAAACATGTGTTAAAAGTAAAGTCCTGTGTAGGGAGGACTGCATGGCTGCTGAGCCAAACCACAGACCTGGCTCTGCATGCCAACTGGCTGAAGCAGAGAGGAAGCCACGGTCCCCTTTAGCGGACCCTGTGTCCACCAGAGCCAGGTGAGCCAGCTACTTAGGAGAAGGCAATGTTGTCCTGATACTCAGAAAAAACAGCCTCGTAAAGGGAACAAAAGAGTGGCATGGATTTTAGACCCGTTTCTGCCCCTTTATGAAGGCAAAGTAAAGTAAATGGCACTGGGAAGTTGAATGCAAAAAAAAAAACAAAAACGGTGACTGCTTCCTCCAACAGCTGCTCACCCATGAGCCGGCCACTTCCTCACCAGTGACCGCCGGCCAGGCAGCACCATCACGCACGTCACAGAGCGACAGCCAGGAACCGCGTGCCGAGCACGTTTGTGGAAAAGCAGGAATTGAGCAAGATGCTGCAGACTTTGACTTTACAAGTTTAAATACTCCATGAAAATAATCCCTCAGCAGCCGCCTAAATCAATTCGTATCTCACTTCTTGAAAACAATCAAACAAATTTAATAAGGGCGCATTTGTCACCAAATATAAGGAGGACCAAACAGGTTCCTCAAAGCAAGGATTTTAACAGGTATCAAACACCAGTGGGTGATGTGATAACAAAGCAAACATTCCAAAAATAAGAAAATAAAAAGATGACTAAGATAATACATGGATCAAGGCAGCTGTTAAGTTTTTGCCTTTTAAAGTGATGGAGACTGCACGGAGGGCGATCCAGCTATTTCCAATGCAGGGTGTGCACAGCCCACCTTTTCAGACGCAACAACATACTCAAAGGCCAGTACAAGAGAAAAAGGGAAAAAGAAAAAGGAAAAGAGGAACAAGCGAAAATTAGAAACACACAAGGACAAAAATGAATTTGACAGCCTGTACAAGAATTTACGTGAGTGTGTGAGGCCAGGGACGCAGGGACAGTGAGACCCATTCTCACCTCCTGCTCCAGGGAAGGCAGGAGCCTGTGTGGAGCAGTGCTGCCGGGGGACACCAAAGTGGTCAGAGCCCCAAACCAAAACTCCACCTACATGCGTCTAGATAGATTTTGAGCTACAAATTATGGTCACATTTCAGGCTGGACAGTTTTACTCACTCCCACCAAGAGTAGCAGGAGAGGATTAGGCTCTGCTCCTGCGCCAAAGCGTTGTTTTATAAATTAATGACTGTAGAATAGTAAAAGGAACAATGGAGTAAAAGTGACTGGAGAAGAACGTGCTTCACCCGATCTCACAGGCCGCGTTATCCCACTGACGTTCTGATGCTGGCTGGGTGCTTTTTGTAGCAAAGCAGAAAGACCCACCAGGAGGGAGGTTTTAATGCGCTGCTGTATTTTGATGCTGAGAACCATGCCTGGTACATGAGGTTCTGGGTAAACAATGGTGACAGTGTCAAACACTATGGGGTAAGCACACATCCAACTACTCTGCGAAATCCCAAGGAAAGACTTGAAAATGCAAAAACAAGCTGGCATTCTCTGGTGGGTCTACAGACTCAGAGCCAAGCAGTTGCTGAGCAAAAATGTCACCAGTGCCTCCTATGACAATAGAGGAGGCAATGGCCACGGGGCTGGGGCATGGCTCCAGGCTTCCACTACTCACGCAGCAGTCTGTCCAGGGGGAGAAGTTGGTCCCTGCTTACGTTGCACCGATGCACCTACCTGGACTAATGCCTGGGGGCTCAGCAGGAGGTGACAGGTGAGGTGAACGGAGCCAGTCTGGGAGAAGCCCGGTGCTGGCAGCTGTGCCTTCAGCAGTGCCCAGGCTCCTAAACCTGCCACCTCATCTCCAAGGAGCAGAAGGGGAGTTCGGACATGTAGATCACAGGACCCTGTGAGGACAAGTACAGATCATGGCCACGACATTACTTGCCCCTTCCTTAAGCCATAGAAGAATCTCCGGGGAGGAACTGAAAATTCATCCAGAGTTCGCCAGGCAACACACGCAGGTGGGACTCGGGTCCCCTGTGCCTCTCACTCACAGGGCTGTTCTGGACTTTCTTTTTATCAATTCTCTGGCACCTTCTCCTCCAACTGACCAACAACCAGAAATTAGGATCTGATCTTAAGTAAGTTCAAGAATCACAGATCACCGCCTCCACAGCGGACCCAGCTGCACATTCTAGGAGCTCCGACCGTCACCTGTGAGACCGCCATGAGCGCTCTCCAGACTCAAGGCCCAAGGCCGTAGGCCGGGGAGACACATATTCCCTCACTCTCCGCAGCAAAGGAGGACCACCTCTCTGCAAAGGCATCTCAACCTCTCCTGCCCGATGGACAGCATGTTGGACACACGGGGAAACAGAGCAGAAGGTGGGGAGTAGGCAGCCCAGAAGAGCTCGTCTGCACTTTCGAGGCAAAGTGAGGCCTTTGACATAATCACAGGGACAAAGTGAATATGAACCTTTCCTTGCTCTGTCCCAAACTCCGTGACAAGCCTTTTCCTGCATAAGGAGTTCTTTCGGAAGTCCCTGGCGGTGTTTCTGATATCTTAACCTGGCATGGTGACTGTCAGGCATGAAGAGAGGGCCTGAGCCGTGCAGGTGCTGAGCCTAGGAGTCAGGAGACACAGGTTCCACCCCCACCTCAACCGGAGCCTCATTCTGCATCTTGGGATTCAGCATCTCATCTATAAGCAAAGGGATGAGACTATCCCAGGACACGCTGCCCATCAGTAATGAAATGAGATCCATGTAAAGAAAGTTTCCCAGTTGCCACATTTAAAAAGTAAACAAAGAACTAAACAAACAAACAAAAACAAATACTAGAAACTGATTTTAAGAACAGATCTTACTTATTCTACTGTATGTAAAATACTATCATTTTGACATGTAATCAATATAGAAAGTAACAAGATAGTTTACATTCTTTTTCCTAGACAAGTCTCAGCATCTGATGTGCATTTGACCTACAGCACCTCTCAGCTCAGACCAGCCTCCTCCCCAGAGCTCCTAGCATCAGTGGCTGTGGCTAATCTATTGGACAGCAACTCCAATTGTCCCACCAGGGTTCCTGTCTGAAAAGTGGGATGCAGTGTCCACACTAACTCTAAAAGGATCTCTCTGAAACAAAGGCGGATTCACTTTTAAATGTCTATAAACCGGCGGGCTGCACCTCCCTCCACCCTTGGCTACTAGACAGCCCTCTTCCTTGTTGATCCCTTTCTGGATGTAGGGAAGCAACCTGGCACAGAACCAGGGCGGGCGGGCCGCCAGGTAAATTACCTTCAGTCTGTGTCCAGTCCCATGAAGTCCTCCTTCTCAAACAGGATGCAGAGGAGCGGGATCTTGTCCCCAGAGTTGTCGGGGGCCCCATCCAGCCACTTAGACTTGAGCGAGATGAAGAGTGACTCAGTGAAGCCCTCGATCCTCTTCACCACACTGCAGTCCTTGTAGATTGAACGCCACGTCGGTGCGTGTCTGCTCGGCTACCTCCCCATGCAGCACAAAGACAAAGAGCTGAGAGTCATTAAGCGTGGTGCCATACAGCTCCTCTGCATGTGGAGCTTATCGAAGGCCTTGGCCAAGAGGCAGTCCGCAATGGTGACAAGGCCCACGACCTTGCGGTTGGTCTGGAGTTCGCTCCACCCATTCTCGGGCGCATAGTGGTGCCTATAGTAGATACAGAGTGCCCACTGGGAGCCGCAGGGGATGATCCGGCTCACCAAGGAGATTTGCTTATAAATGCAAAAGAAATTCTCCTCTGAGATGATCCCAACTGCTTGGACCACCACGGGGAGAGTCTTGTAGTCCTCAGCACTCTGAACGTAGTCAGGGATGCTCGTGTTGCAGGCCCTGCAGAGTGGGGAGAGGAGATCGAAGTACATACTGTGCTGCGGGCTGCGGGCCCCTCTGGGTTGCGGTGACCTGGTGTGTACCAGCCAGAAGGCAAGGGAAGTCCAAGCAAAGCTGGGGGTACAGTTTGTCCTCAGAGTCTGCACATGGCTACCGTAGCTCGGATCACATTACCCAGCTTTTGGTCTAGGCTTCCGGGCCCTGCAGAGAAGGATCATTTATTGTTTACTGTACCAAGCACCTAGCCAGACCCTTATGCATAGTCAGTCCTCAAAACTGCTGAATAAAGAAATGAACAAAGGAACTGCTTTCCCGAACCCGCTTCAGCAGAATATAAACAAAAGAACCACAGTGGGATCAAAACATCTGGATTTCAACTCCAATTTATTTGAACTCCTAAGTTGCAGAATAATGGATAAGAAAACTTGCCTTGGGGAGGAGGGTACAGTTCAGTGGTTAGCACGTGCTTAGCAAGTACAAGGTCCTGGGTTCAATCCCCTGTACCTCATTTTAAAAAATGAAACAAATAAATAAATCTAATTACTCTCCTCAAAAAATATTTTTTAATTCAAAATTCAAAAAACACCTTGCAATTGACACAACATTGTAAACTTGAGTATACTTCAATTAAAAAAAAATCCTTGCCTTACAAGAATATATCTGGATTATGGATATGTAAAATGTAAAATGCCTAGGGTACCACCTGCATAAAAAATGGGAAGTGTACAAATTTACTATCCCTCCTTTATGAACTATATTTCCTTTGGGGGGTTTATAACTTCGCAGAGCTAATTTTCTCAGATTAAAAAAGAAAATATTACCTGATTATCAGTACTGCTGAAGAATCAGATAACCCTATGAAAGCATCTGACCCACTGAGGTTAGTCAATAAAAGTTTGTTGAATGAATGAATAAACAAAGAAAGTGAATGCTGCTGCCTGCCACAGACCATCATAATGGTACTGCCTGGAAATTCCAAGCCCACATTCCACCTGACTCTACATTAACCATGTGGGTGACCTGGGCATGCCTGTGTGCTTCTCTAAGACCCAGGTTAATCATGAATAGAAATGAGGGCAA
The DNA here is from genome assembly GCF_048773025.1 of Camelus bactrianus. Lineage (NCBI taxonomy): Eukaryota > Metazoa > Chordata > Mammalia > Artiodactyla > Camelidae > Camelus > Camelus bactrianus. Next base: position 42,685,037 of record NC_133558.1, read on the forward strand.
TAACACAAACCTCAAAGGGTTAGTGAGTCAGTAATGAATTGTATCCCAACTTTGCAAGGTGGAACCATTAAGGAAAATTGGGCAAAAGACCATAGGCCCTCTCCATATAATCTCTTACGACTACATGGGAATCTACATTACATCTTAAAATAAAAAGTCTAATTTTTTAAAGAGGCTATTGAGGTTAAATGAGCTCACAGTCTCAAATAAGGAACACACAGTACAAATAGAACAATGCCCAGCCCATGAGATACACTCAGTTAAATTTCAAACTGAACCCACTTGTCCCTCCAACTTAAGAGCACGAGGATGTGTCCTCGTGGCCAGAGGACATTGCACCTGAAACTAACAAAGCTAATGTTCCCCAATTCCAACAGCCCCTGTCACCACCCTAGGTCTTATTTTGTATTCATATTTTTTTTTCTTTTTATTAAATAGAAACCCCCAGTTGCATAGCCTTCAGGTCACCAAAAACTGACCACAGAGATCATGATGGCAGCCTTTCTTGGTGAAACAATAAAATGAAAAGCCATTTCCACAAGGCCTTTGTGTAAATATACTAGGGAACTTCATCCTGGACTGAGAGGAAGAGGACTGGGGAGGGGGGGCAATCTGAGGCACACAGACCCATGGGCCACCTGTCCCATGATGGACTTTAGACTCAACCCTCACTCCCCAGAAACTTCAAAATACACACAGACAGATTGCTATGGACAAGATTTTTTTTTTTTTTTTTCGAAGAAATCCCTGACTCCTTAGCAGGTCTTGTTTCTACCGAGACACAAATGGTTTATGTGTATAATGTTTCACAAAAGCCTTAAAATATTATCACCCCAACTTGACACATTAGGAAACTGAGGGAGAGATGTTTATCACATTGTGCAAGATTAGAGAGAGGCCAGGTCAGTCACCGTATTTAAACCCAAGCCCCTACTCCAGTGCTCACACTAGAAAGTGTGACATACTGACCCTTTCCTGCTTTCTCCTTGCAATAAATCACTGAAGAGTCTTTTCTATGACACCTGGAATCACAATCACATCAATTTTCCACAAAGAGCTATGTCACTCCTTGGAGGACTTATCAAAATCTAAAGTGTTGGGATGGGAGGAGAGATTTGCATTTTTTGTTTCTCAAAGGAAACATGGCTTAAAAAGAAACTGAAAAGGACTTATCTAGTCTAAACCCTCATTGTGCAGAGAAGGAAATGGAGGCTCAGAAGAGATGAGGAAAGGGCCTTATTAACAGATATTGCATCAGCATAGCACCAAACCTTCCCTCGGCACTTCTGGGGGAGGATCTGGGAGGCCCAGGAGAATATGTGTTAGAAAAAGGAAAGAGAAGAAGCATACACGTCCTTGTATCTACAACACAATACCATGAATTTCCACCAAATTACCCAGTATGGGTGCAGCCAATATTAAGGTGGGCTAAACAGATTATAGAAACCTGGAATTCTCAACCATAGTGGAAATTCCAACATTTAATATGCTTTTTTCCCAGTTCAAGCATCAGCTCAGTGGGTGCTCCATACCAGGGACGACACTAGGCCTGGAGTTCTCCCAAATACAGATCTCTATTACCACGTGTGCAAAACACATAGAGGCCCACCAGAAGAAAAACGCCCACAGATAAGATGGAATTACTGAAACTGAAAGCAGTCAACCAGCATATATTACTAGGAAAAACGGTGCTGCCAGAAATGGATTCATGTACATAGAAAGCAAACTGTGTTTAGCAGGCAGGAAAGGGGGGATTAACAGATACACATTAATAAATATAAAATAAATGACAAGGACCTACTATATAGCACAGGGAACTATATTCAATTTCTTGTAATGAGTTGTACTAAGAACAATTTAAACCATATGTATATACATATGAATATGTTTATAACTGAATCTCTGTTGTACACCTGAAACTAACATTGAAAATTGACTACACTTCAATGAAAATAATTTAAAAAATAAGTAAAAATAAAAGCAACGCCATTAAGAAAAAAATAGAAGAAAACTCTAATCCCCTTAGCAGTAGGTGGTGGAGAATTCTGGTTGCAAGCACCAAGTCCACTGGATCACTCCAGCACTGACTGAAATCTTTCTCACCATCAGAGAGTTACTTGGCTTCACTGAGGTTACTTTTCTCTCCTGTGAAAGGCAACAGTTGCAACTAACGATGTATAGAATCTCATCATTCACAAGCCCCAAAATTAGTGAGGACTTCCCATGGGCCAGGCTCTGGACAGATGAAAAGATAGGATCCCAGATTTATTCATGCGTAGAAGAAGTTTAAGCCATAAAGACATTAATTCTTCCTGTTTCGATAGACAGTTTCAATGCAATTCTGATTAGAATACCAACCAGATATTTCATGGAATGTAACAAGTTAATTTAGGGTCAGGAACAGCCAAGAAACTTCTTTAGAACCACTACTGGGGAAGGGTAGTTAGGTCATTCATTTCCACTGTTCTTTCTGAAGTGATGAAAACGTTCTGCAATAATAATGGTTGCACCAATGTGAATATGCTAAACGCTGCTGAATTGTACCATTTAAATGGATGGACTTCACAGTGTGTGAAGAATATCACAATAAAGCTGTTATATGAAAAAATATTTCTTGACAATTATTTTTCACTCTATACAACTAGTCTGCCCAACAATTTAAGAAAAAGAAAAAACCAAAACAAACCAAACTGTGCCAGGAGCTCTTTAGGATTGCAATGCCCCTAGGTCTTCAACGCCTCTGGTGGTGCTGTTCCTGTTAACACATACTAGCTGGGCTGGACTACTTAGGGACTGTAACTGTATTCCTAAAATCAGCGGTTACATGTTTCCCTCTGGGAGAGGGAAGGAAGGAGGATGTCGCAGCCTCATGCCTTCAGTTCATTTCTAACTGAACAAAGCCCTGCTTTCAACACTGTAATCCCTCTCACTATAAAAACACGTGTCATCAACAAGCACCGCCATCATAAAAACTGAAAGTGTTCAAGGTACTTACCTGGGGCAGAAACACTGAGGGAAGAGAAGGAAGCTCGCTCAGCACTGGCGCTCCCTTTTCCTGACTCCACCAGGAGAAGCTGGGCTTTACAGCTGGAGACTCTCAGCCCGGGGAGCAGAACCCACGCTGCTGAGCTTGTCCTCAGGGAGCGGGAAAGGGAGAGGAGGGGAGCCCCGGGGTCGCGGGGCAGGGAAAGTGGCGGTGTGTGGACGCGGGCTGCAGCCCCGCTCGGAGGCCAGCTCCAGCCCCAGCAGCCCGCCCCCGTTTGGGTCCACAGACCCCGCCTGCCCGGGACACAGCCCTCCCAGGGGCAGGGACGGGCCGGCAGCCGAGGAGAGGAAGCCCGGGAGGAGAGGACTCACGAGCGGGAGAGGGGAAGGGGACGCCAGCCGCGGACTGAGGGGAGCCCGGCTGGGGCGAGTGGCGGCAGGTGCACACCTGGCCCTGGGCAGCTGTGGCCGGGGCGCCGGGGCAGGTGGTGCGGTCAGAGGTGCCTGGTCCAAGGAATTCAGCTGAACACACGCTGACTCACGCCCTCGCGTGCTGTGACACACAGACCGCCCTCCCGCAGCCGCCTGACCCATTTCCCGGGAGACCCCAACTTGCACTTCCACAGCAAGAGGCCCAGGCTTCTGGAAGGAGCCAAATCCTACAGGGAGACAGAGTTGAGAAGCCTTTGGGGCCGATCCCCGGCTTGGAGCTGGGGCTTCCAACCCGGCGGTCCAGCGTGCACCGACTTCGCATGCGCAGGAGGACCAGGGATCCTCTTGGTTCTGCGAGAAAAGCTGGGGCAGCAATGGAGGGATAAGATGGGAGAAGGAGGAGAGGAGGGGAAAGTGGAGTGAAACAGATGGACAGGAGGTGCAGAGAGAAGGGAGGGATCTGGAGAGGGGAGGGGAGTAGCGGACATGGGGAGAAAAATCTTTACCTCTGGGGGCACCACAAAGGAGGAGGCAGTCCTGCCTCTGTACCCTTCTCTAACACTTCAAGGCCCGCAGCTCAAGTTTTACCTCCCTGGTCCAGCCCTCCAGCCAAGGCCTCTGCAGAACCCCTACAGGGATCACACCCGTTGCCCCCACGCAGAGCTGGGTTTTCTGTTGCTCTGGGAACCAAGCGCCCGAAGGTGTTGTCGCTCAGAACTACCTTGGGAAGAGTACATATTCAGCTTTTACACGCTGGGAAACAGGCAGGCACGATCTCTGCCTTGGCTCCACTGTCCCAGTTGTTGGGCTGGTGGGGAGCGGGAGGTAGATCAGAGCCCCAGACAGAGCAGACTGCCTCAGTGTTGGTGCATAGTCCCTATCCCTCCTGGGTAAACCACACCCCACCCTAGTGGAACCATCAAGGGCTCACAGCAGTTCCCTGGGTGTGGGAAAGATGTCCTCAGTTCCAGTGCCCAGCTTGCTAGGTAGATAGGAGTGTTACCGAGTCCAAATTCATTCTCCTCAGTCTCGGACAGGCCAATAAGTTCGGAGACCAGGTGTTGGGGCATGGAATAGCAAGTTTCTGTAGACCTAGATGGCAAACAAATGTCCTGGAAAACCATCTCCCCAATTCAGAATTCAGGCTCCTTTCCTACGTGCTTAGTTGTAGCAAACTTCTTGGTGTAGGAATTCTTTGTTTTTAGAATCCTTTGTTCTTGCAGCTATCTGCCTGGGTCAAATCTCTGTAAACCTCCAGCAAAACAAACGTTATTTTCTATTCTGCAACTTGTAATCTTTTTATGAATGAAATAGTGTTAAATATCCTTAAAGGGCAGAGCCTTCAGAATAGGCTCTCCTGTATATTTCAGGCTCTAGGCAACATTTTTATACAAGCAAGATGAAGCCTAGGAGGCTGAGCACAGGGTTAAAATCAAAGGAATAGATCTAATATGGAGACAGATTTGTTCTTTTCTGTTACCGGGGAAGAAGCCACTTCAGTATTTACATCACTTTAAGTTAAATATAACTAAAACTTTAAAGGAATTTACATACATAGGTGGGAATGTGCATAGCATATCTGGAAAATCACACAAAGATTAGTAAACAGTGGCATCTCCAGGGAGGGCTGAAAGAACAGAGGATGAGGGAAATCTTCTTTCACTTGTGTATTTTTGTGCTCTGTTTGAATTTTTTTAACCACATGCATGTATTTCTTTTTCAGTAAAAAAAATTGTAATGGAGCAAAGGAGTAACTAGCACAGCAAATACAGCAGCCATGGAATCACTGAACCATCACTTTTGATTTAAGCCAGGAACCATTTATTGACTCTCTCCTATGTGCCCAGTGCTGTTTTAAGTATTCCATTATTATTATTATTATTATTAGTAGTAGTAGTAGTAGTAGTAGTAGTAGTAGTAGTAGTAGTAGTAGTAGTAGTAGTAGTAGTAGTATTAATTTCATAAAATTGTAATATGCTATCCCTCACCCCTGCCCTTGGTTTGTGTAAAACCCACTGAGTTTTTATTGAGTTTTTCCAAGGTGTAGGGATAAGTTATAAACAGAACACATTTTCAGGGCAAAAGAGTCGGAGTGATTTCCAGCAAGCCAGATATCTATGAAGAGTTTGTTATAGAGGCGCCCAGAGGCTGAGAGAGAAAGCCTCCAGGACCCTATAAAAAGCTGCCCAAAGTGCCTTCTCCATGGTACTACTGAAGTAGGAAAGAACAAATCTGACTCCATATTAGATCTGTTCCTTTGACTTTAACAAAGCCAAGTTAATATGCTCCAGTCTTTTCATGGGTTATGATGTCACAGAGGAGACGGACAGGTCAACAAGGAACCACTCTGCCGTGATCACGGAGCCAGGGAACGGGAAGGGCGGCAAGACGTATGATGCATCCTCAGCTGTGCCTGCGCTTCTAGGCAGGTACCCAAAGTCACCTCGACAAGGTGTCAAATGCTTGTGACCACGTCCTCATCACCTGACATGAATTAAAGAGAAATGGAAACCTAAAAAATTCCAATACATTTGGTGGGTACACCGTCCAAAGAACAAAGTCACAGTTTGACAACTGGCCATCAGAGTTCCCTGGGATTCATTCTTGGAAAACCTTAAAAACCACTCCTCTGTCCTCAAAGAGTGCTGAATATTTGTCCTATTTTTGGCTCAGGGATGGAGCTCATTCAAGTGAACTTCAATGTCTGCACAGATTTGACTGTCTTTGTCCAGGTTCACTTGTCCATTCTAAAGAGGCTTGAGCTAAGTCCATCCTCCATAAGATCTGTTCCCTCCAGTGAAAACTCATCGAGCCTGCAATTAAAAGCCAACTGAACAAGACTCTACTCAGCTAAAAAGTTCACCCACTCTTCACTGATTTCTTAATCTCCTTTCCTAGCTAATTGCAACAGACTAACAACTCCCTCCACCAAGCTCCCCAACTATGTCAGTTTGTCTCCCCAAACAGAAAGTGAGGTCCATAAAAGAGGTGACTCCATAGTCACCTCTGAATTCCTAGCATACAGTAATGTCAATAAATAGAACTATGATTATGGCTTCTTTCCTTTAAAACCTTTCTGGTTATTTGAATGAGACCTTGGAAGAGAGGTGTTTGCGGTCCAGTATCTTGATCCACAAGACTCTGGAGGCCTTTTTCGGAATGGCTGTTCACTGATCCATTCAAAACACAATTTCTCATTCCAGGAGTAGCTGTGTTTTTCTGCCAGGAGTTTGTGGTCACTCTCATGCCAGAACAGCTTTAAATTATATCCCTACTTTGGATTTGTTATTTTTCCCCTCTCCCAACAAAATTGACTTTCCTTACTTTCTTGCCTTGAGGAATTTTTTTTTCTTAGTTCACCCTTTAGTAAACCAGGCTTCTCAGGATCTGCTTGGCCTTATATAAGATCAGCCACTCAACTCCCATTGTGAGAGGCTTGGGGCTCAACTCCTGCCCTCCTGTCAGGGCATTTGAAACCCAGCTCAGGAGCTAAACGGCCCCCCAAGCGCTTCTAATGCTCGCTTACTTCCCAGAATCCCTTTCTTGTTTGTCTTGGATTCTGAGTATTTCCCCTCACTTTCTTGGCAATTAGCTGTGCAGCTGGAAAGATGAGGAAGGAAGGTTTTATTTCTTAATCAGCATTTTAAGGAACTTATGTAATGAAGGTTTTAACGAGTTTCTATATCACTCCATTGCCGAGACAGGAAACACACTAGATATTTTCTAAATTTAGGTATCATGTGCATTTTTTCTTTGCTTTTCTTTTCTTAACTAACAGATACTGTTTAATTAAAAAAAATAAGGCCCCAAATAGGATAGAACCTTGAAATGGCATACAAAATTAAAGGGCAAAGACAGAAAAATGAGAAATACTCTACAAAGTTAATAAAATACATACATGACGGATCAGAGCAGCAATTCTCAGTAACAGCTAATTGAAACATGACTATGAGGTAGAACTTCTCTCCTGTCAGGAGATGGCCAACAGAAAATAGAATTAAAACAACAAACTGAAATTCTACTTCTGGCAAGGTACAGAAGGCTACCAGCTAAATGTGTCTTCTTCTGGAAAAGAGGGAGGCCCACCAGCTCTTTAATGTGGAGCCAGAGCCCAGGGGAGGGCGGTGAAGAACCGCCCTGTAAGTACCCAATTAGGAAAGTGGGTGATGAATAAAGAGACGTGAGCTTTCATGACAGAGATGATACTACTATTCACTTGTCCTGTAAAGTATGACTTCACGTTCAGTGATCAATACCTCGGCGTCCTCAGGGATTGAGATTATAGGAAAATGCACAGCCTGAGCCCAGACCTCCTCTTTGAGCTCGTGACATTGCACTTAGATGTCTCATGGGCACCTCCAACTCCACCTGCAAAGAGCTGACTTCACGGATCTCCTCCCATAGCCGTCCTGCCCAGGGCCACTGGTTGGGGGGCAAGGTCTCTCTGCCTCTCCCAGCTCAGGCCCATCACTCACAGATGTGACTGGACCCATCCTTCAGGGCCCAGATTTCCTCAGTCACCGAGCCCCACCACCCACACCTGACCTACCAGGTACTCACTGGAACTCACTCAGCACTGACTTTGTGCTGGGGTCCATGCTGCACACTGTGAACACGTTATCTCACTGGATCTCCACAGCAGTCCTGGGAAGTCGGTACGTCACTGCTTTAATTGATTAGATAAATTGTTTCACTTCCTTGAGTGCATCATCCAAAGTGAAACGGCTACTAAGCCACAAACATGGGACTGAAAACCACTTGAAAATTGAACACTGCTACACCTCGCAGCCACCCTACTCTGACTCATCACATCACCTCCTGCCGAGCCTTCTAAATGTTTCCCAGCATTCTACAATACAAAAGTGATCTATGAGAGCACCCTACTCCCCTATTTAAAATCTGTCAATGACGGTCCACTGCCCTTAAGAGAAAGCCCCACTGGGCCTGAGAACAGCCCAATGGCCCGGCATCCTCATTCCCTGCACGGCCACGCCACCTCACCCACAACGCAGCTCTACACTGGCCGTGTCCAAGACAAGGATGCTGACTCCGTACAACCTGGGGCTCATCTCACTCGAACAATGATCACCTTCTTCAGTGGTCACCCTCTTCATTGCTGACTCTCAAAAAAATGTTTTTTCAGGATGAATCAATATCTTTTTCCTCACAACTTCCAGTCATTGATAATGAGCTCCCCCCAAAAGAGAGAAGACCTAATTCTCAGTCTCCTTATCTGTAAAGTGAGAATAACAAGGAAATATGTGAGGTTTTAAGAGAAATAATATTCACGTGAGGCTGAGGGACAATTCCCAACATACAGTAAGCGCTCAATATGTGCTTACTTAATATTAATAAGAATATATTGCATTCCAGCAAACTTAAATCAATGTTTTATGCCTTTGTCCAACAGACTACAGACAAACTGTTGGATGAAACCCTTTGAGCAGATCAGCACAAGCGTACAGGGAGAGGTAAGCGCTGACTCCATTTACAGCTGCAGCCAAACAGCACTATGGGGCGGGGGCAGTTTGCTCAAACTCTTACATGTTGCTTGAGCATTTAGTTGTCATTATTGAATAAACATGTGTAGTTTAGTCAAAGCTCCTGAAACATAAATCTTCAAAGATTGATGCAAATTGGGTTTCAAGTACAACACTCTCACTAGAAATTATTTGAAAATGATAATCTTAGCTCCTCTGCACATCAAAAGGGCATGTTCTTAATGTATCTGACTAAATACACCGAAAGAGTTGTTTAAATAAATTAAGATAAAGCCATCCTGAATAAGCTGTCAGTATCATCTACACAAAGCCCCACCCAAGGGTCTCATTTCTCATTTCTCACTTCCACATAGGTGTTCATGTAGCCTAACTTGGGTCTTGGTTTCTTATAACACAGGGTTGGGAAGAGATGTGGATAGATTTATGTAGCAAATTTAAGCCTAGGGCATTTTTTGTGTAGGAATCCTAGAAATAAACAAATTGATATATAGTCCGCCTGAAGAAGCATAGCCTTTCCATTTACAACAGCATTAAAAATAAAATGAGAGATACATTTAACAAAAATTTACAAGATTTGTACATTGAACATTTTGAAGTATCACCGAAGAAAACTTTAAAAGATTTACATATATGGAAGGCATCCCATGTTCATGGAATAGTAGACAATATTGTTAAAAATGTTAAGACTCCCCAAAGTGATCTACAAATTCAGTGGAATCGCTATCAAAATTCCAGCTGAATTCTTTTCAAAAATTGAAAAACTGATACCAAAATTCATATGGAAGTGCAAGGGGACCAGGACAGACAAAACAATCTTGAAAAAGAAGAACAAAGTTGGAGGACTCACTTTAAAGTTTACTAAAAAGCTATAGTACTCAAGTCAGTATAGTGCTGGCATAAGTTTGGATAAATAAGTCAATGAGACACAATAAAACCCAGAGGGGAAAAACTTACATTTACAGTCAGTTTTCCACAAGAGTGCCAACAACACTCCATTGAAAGAATAGTCTTTTCAACAAATGGTGCAAGGACAGCTGGGTATCTGCAGGCAAAAGAATGAATATGGAATCTGGACCCCCCATATTGTATATAACAAATAAAAATTAATTCAAAATGGATCACAGACAGAAACATAATAACTAAACCTATAAACTTTCTAAAAGAAGACACAGTATAAATCTTTGTGGTCCTAGGATAGGTTTTGGTTTCCTAGATACAATACCAAGAGCAGAAGTGACAGAAGATAAAGGCAGATAAACTGGACTTCATCAAAGTTAAAACCTTTTTCTTACAAAGGACATCATCAAGAAAGTGAAATTACAGGGGAAGGTTGTTTCTAAGGGATAGAGTGCGTGCTTAGCAAGAAAAATAAAATAAATCAAAACATCTAATTACCTCCCCTATAAAGAAATTGTTTTAATGTTTAAGAAAACTAAAGTGAAATGACAATCTGCAGAATAGGAGAAAAATTTTGCAAAGCATATATCTAATAAGAGACTAGTATCCAGGATATATAACAAATGCTTACAACTGAACAAGAAAAAGAAAATCGACCCAATTTTTAAATTTGCCAAGGATTTAAATAGATACACAAATGTCCAATAAGCATATGAAAAGATGCTCAGCATCACTAGCCAAATCAGTATCAAAATGCGATCTCATTTTACACCCAATATGATGGTTATAATCAAACATGGACAATAACAAGTGTCGTTCAGGAGGAAGAGATACCTTATATGTGGCCATTGGAAAGGGACAATGGTGCAGCTTCTTTGCAGAAGTCTGGTGTTTCCTCAAAAGATTAGAGTTATATGGCTCAGCAATTCCCCTCCAACATATTGAGCCATCCCTCAGTATCCTCGGGGGGTTGATTTCTGGAACCCCCACCCTGGATACCATAATCCAAGGATGTTCGAGTCTCTTTACAATCAGCCATCTGGATCCATGAAGTGGAAACTACACATAAGGTGGGCCAACTCTACAGCCAAAAGAATGAAAACATATTCTCACAAAAAACTTGTACATCAATATTCATAGTAGCCAAAAGTTACAAACAATATCCATCCATCAATGAATGTATAAACAAAATTACCAAGCATAGTCCCACAAAGTTTTGGTCTTTGAATCTTTGACAAAGGAGGTGAGAACATACAATAGAATAAAGATAGCCTCTTCAGCAAATGGTGTAGGGAAAACTGGACAGCTGCATGTAAATCAATGAAGTTAGACTACTCCCTCACAGCATACACAAAAATAAATTCAAAATGGCTTAAAGACTTAACTATGTAGACAAGACGCTATAAACCTCTTAGACGAAAAGATAGGCAAATCATCTGACATACATCTCAGCAATGTTCTCCTAGAGCAGTCTACTCAAGCAATAGAAATACAAGCAAATATATATAAGTGGGATCTAATTAAACTTACAAGCTTTTGAACAGCAAAGGAAACAGTAAGCAAAACAAAAAAACAACCTATGGAATGGAAGAAAATATTTGCAATGAATGAAACTGACAAGGGCCTAATTCCCAGAATATGTAAACACCTTTTACACTTGATAAGAAAGAAAAACAAACAATTCAATCCAGAAATGGGCAGAAGACCTAAACAAACATTTCTCCAATGAAAACATACAAATGGCCAATAGGCACATGAAAAAATGCTCAATATCATTATCAGAGAAATGCAAATCAAAACTGCAATCAAGTATCACCTCTCACCAGTCAGAATAGCCATCATTCAGAAGTTCACAAACAATAAATGCTGGAGAGGCTGTGGAGAATAGGGAACGCTCCTACAGTGTGGTGAGAATGCAGTTTGGTGGAGCCATTGTGGAAAACACTATAGATGTTCCTCAAAAGACAAAAAATTGACCTCTCATATGACCCAGAAATCCCACTCCTGGGCTTATATCCAGAAGTAACCCTAATTCAAAAAGACACCTACACCCCAATGTTCAGAGCAGCACTATTTACAATAGCAAGACATGGAAATAACCTAAATGTCCACTGACAGATGACTGGATAAAGAGGTTGTAGTATATTTGTACATTAGACTACTATTCATCCATAAGAAAATAATAAATTAATGCCATTTGCAGCAGCATGAATGGACTTGGAGAATGACATTCTAAGTGAAGTAAGCCAGAAAGAGAAAGAAAAATACCATATGAGATCGCTCACATGTGGAATCTAAAAAAAAATAAAACAACCAATAAACAAAAAGATAAAGTTATCTACAGAACAGAAACAGACACAGAGACATAGAAACCAAACTATGGTTACCAGAGGGGAGAGGGTATGGGAAGGAATAAATTGCGAGTTCAAGATTTGCAGATACCGACTATGTATAGAATAAACGGCAAATTTATACTGTATAGCACAGGAAAATATATTTAGTATCTTATAGTAAATTATGTTCAAAAAGAATGTGAAAATGAATACAGGTATGTTCCTATATAACTGAAGTGTTGTGTTGTACACAAGAAACTGATGCAGCATTATAAACTGACTAGACTTCAATTAAAATATGTTTAAATAGACCAAAAACGAACAAAAAGAAAAAGGATATTATCAAACCAAAGAATAAAGTACTGATTCAGGCTACAACATGGATGAACCTTCAAACTTTATGCTAAAAAAAGCCAGACACAAAAGGGCTAATTGTACCCTTTTAGGTGAACTGTATCTAAGCGTTTATTGTACTATTCCTATAAATTTTCCGGAGGTTTGAATTCTATCAAAATCAAAATAAAATGTATTATTCATTAAAAACATAAAACGATTCCTCACAGGAGGGCTTTAATTATTAAATGCAGAAATGCATGTAAAGCTCCTGGAACAACAATTTGCATGTCCACAGACAGTCACTGCTGTCACTGCCACTCAGGGGGTGGTGCCAGCGCTGATGAGACCTGCCTCCACTTGCTGCCCTGCAGGCAGGAGTGAGGGCCTGGGCTCTGACAGGCAGGGTGAGCGTGAACCTGGGTCAGACACAGCCACGCCCCAGACTCTGCGATAACCAGCTTTCTTATACAAACTGCTCCATGTAACATAAACACACTACAGGGATGTATCTTACAACACAGGGAATATAGCCAATGTTTTACAAAAACTATAAAAGGAGCATAACATTAAAAATTGTGCATCTATTTAACACCCTGAAACTTATATCATATTGTAAATCAGCTATACCTTTATAAAAAATTTAAAAAGTGATTTTAAAATGTTTTCCCTTTAATATTCCATTCGGTTTTTAAGTAACTACTAAACAGCTTAGAATGTATAAAAGCATTTAAGTGTGATAAATTTGTTTACATATATATTTACTTTCAACTTCCTGCTAAAAGAGAATTTAAACAATTTTTTAAACACAGCTTAACAACCATAACAACAAAAAGACAAAAGTGACAGTGAAGAGAAAAAGGAGATTCAATACTTAAATGAAACCAGGGGGAGGTAAAGTCATAAAAATGGATGCCATGAAGTCAGGGTAAGTGTTAAAGGCCGACTAGAAATTCAGCTGTAAGATTCTTGGCAGCTAAAGCAAAAAGAAAAAGATGATGAGGTGGTGGTAGAGCTCAGTGGTAGAGCGAGTGCTTAGCATGCACGGGGTTCTGGGGTCAAGCCCCAGGGCCTCCACTAACAGATAAATACACCTAATTGCCTAACCCCCAGAAAGAGCCCCAAAGAAAAGGAAAAGAGAAATTTCTTTATGAAAGATATCTGATATTAAATTTCGATTAAATACTTAAAAAAAAAATAGAAAAATATGAGTGACACAAGCGATAATTCCCGTGAGATAAATCTGCGGTGGCTGCTGGCAAGTCCCCATGTCCCACGTGGGAAAATCTGAAACATCCTTCTCACCACTCAGAGTCATCCTCAGCCCACACCACCCCTCCCCCTGTTAAATGCAGGAGCACAAGCAGGGCCTGGCCTTTGCTCTCTCTGTGTCACCACAGTGAGACAGGATGGAAGGGGCCAGAGCACAGCCATTCAAGGAAGGCCACAGTAATTAACATCACAATGGTGAAGCATTCAACCCCCAATAGGCCTTGAGGCTCAGGATGAAGAGATTTAACTTCTAGCAGAACTTGAGCATCATTTTACACCCACTGTAATAGTAACATGGTGAATAACACAACCCCAGGCATCATGGCAGTCCCAAGGCTAGCCAAAAAAGGTCAAATGGTGGGAAATGGCCAACTCCCTGGGAATTCCAACCCCTTGCCCTTAGGCAGGTCCTTCTACTTATTAGCATATGAAACCACCAAGCCCATGAAAACCAGCAACACAGCACCACCTTGCGGGCACCCCTCCCTCTCCCTCTTTGGAGAAGGCCCACACTCTGTCTGTGGAGTGTGTACCTACTTTTTTTTTTAGTTAGCATTAAAGATTTTTATTTCAAAATACAGACGTTTTCTAAGCATTACAGCCAACAGATGACACTTAAAATTCAGCAACGCTTTGTTTACGCTTTAGCCATAGTTCTAACAGATTTCATGCTCAAAAAAAACAAAAAAAAAGAGAAAGAAGAAATTGAAAAAAATAAAAAACCCTGCCATATTTGAAAGAATTAAGATCAACTATAGTCAAATTTCAAGTAAAAATGCATTTCACACAAAATAGAGAAAATGCTCAGAAAGGGTTTTATATCTGGAACCATTCCTTGAAAACTTCCTCACATTCTTTTTTTTTTTTTTTACATTTTTTATTGATTTATAATCATTTCACAATGTTGTATCAAATTCCAGTATTCAGCACAATTTTTCAGTCATACATGCACATATTAACACTCATTGTCACACTTTTTTCTCTGTTAGTTACCATAACACTTTGTGTAAATTTCCCTGTGCTGTACAGTATAATCTTGTTTATCTATTCTACAATTTTGATATCCCAGTACCTACTTTTAATCTGAGCATCAAACCCCAAAACCTCGTGGTGTTTCTCTTGCCTTTCAATGTATCTATCTGAATAAATCTACCTTTACTCAACAGTGGCTTGGTTTTGAATTCTTTCCTGCATGAAACCAAGGACCCACATCGTACGGGGCACATTCCAGGGGCTCAACCAAAGCCTGGGGCACAGCCCTTCTCATGCCCCATGTTTTTTTTGTATCAACAGGACTGGATTTTGAAGGGAGCTCTGAGGCCCCAGCTAAGGGACAGAAGCAGCCCCCAGGGCTCGAATTGGCGGGCAGCCCCTCCCCCAGCAGTGGCCTGGGGTCTGCTCAGTTCTCTGTGGTTCTCTGTTGTGCTGACTCCCCAGCCAGAGAGAGTTCTCCCTAGGCCTATCCCCACAAAACCCTTCTTTCCAAAATACAAGCACATCATGTCACAGTCCTCTTGTTCAACCAGGAAATGTTCAGCCCACATTTTCCTTCCCCAGTAAAAACCTAACTGTCCTCCCTCCGATCCCACCACTTCTTTCTTTGTGAGAACTCTGCACTCCCCACACACCATCGTGAACGCAGGTGCCTTGCTGGTTGGGACCGAGATGTTTCAGTCTCACACAGCCTGCGTCCTTTCACTTTACCCTTGCTACCTTAAAAAAGTCTTTCCTGAGTCTCCCACCCATCTGATTCTGAACTTCACAAAGTGCTGAGTTTACGGTCACTATGTGCATACTTCCCTGCTTTTGGCTAGGTTTCCTTCTCAAGATCTTCTTTAAGGAGCTGCATCAAGACGTTTTAAAGAGGCTATTCTTACATCTGAGCAGATGAGCCTGCATAAAATTTAAATGGCTTTGAACAGAGAGTTAACCAGGGACAGAGAGGTCGCAGGTACTAGTCAAGAGTGTCATGAGGCAAAATGTTCTTCAAAGGCTCAGAGTGGCTTCTGAACACAGAGTCAGAAGGGAGGAGGTGCCAGGCAGTGAGTGGGGTGAGTGACACAGGGTACGCTTCCCCAGCTGGGGAAGAAATGGATTTTTTTCTATTTTTCCAAAAAATTTCTTACTATCTTTTTCTCCTATTGTCACATACCATTTCCTATGAATTAAGAAAATCAATGTCAGTCATTTGGGCCACTTGGGAGAAGCTACATGATGCCATTCACAGGGCTGGGGCATGACAGCCACACCAGTCTAAGTTGAAAGACAAGCGGGGTTATTTCCATGGTGATCACGGGCATGCAGCAAATTTCCCAGCTTCAATGACCTCATCTCAAAGGTGGGGCCAATAAAACTACCTAGCAAAATGCATGATGATTATGGCCAACATCTGTTTACTAGGTAAGTGACCGTGACAGCTGCCACTTAATGGGGAATGAGAATGATCAACGAGGCCCAGTCTACCTGGTCACAAGCACCCTGCCTTCCTGCCTTGGTGCAGCAGCAGAGCTTGTTTAGCTGAGATGAACGCCCCCAGAGCAGCCCCGACGAGAAAGATCCCAGCGCTGCACTGCGAGGCCTGTTCCTTTCCTTCTCAGAGCTGATCACAGTTTGCAGTCATCTGTTTTTATGTCTATCACTTTTGTAACTGCCTCCCCTCCGGAGTTTTGCTCAAGGAGCACAGGGCCAGGTGTGTCTTGCTACCTGCTGGATATTCTGTGCTGGGTGACAGTCGACCCCACATCTGGCTCTGGTGCTTAACGAAGAGGGTAGAAGGCCCAGGGGCCCATGCCAAATCGAGGCCCCTGCACCCAAAATTATGGTCTGACTTTGGGCAAATTACACAGTCTTCTTTACCCTGAGATTCCTCATCTGTCCATGAAAATAACTGCCCATGGCACACAGAGTTACAAGGATTAATAGAAATCACCAAATTCACAACGTATTCAAGGGGCCACCAGTGCGCCCTCAACAGACACATGCTGCCTTTACGGCTCTGACACACGCGAAGCGGGGTGGCCGCACACAGTGAACACTGCTAAGTGCCAGTGTGTTAAGTGCTTCATGTGTGCTCTAATACTCTTTACAACTTACAACAATCCCAGGAACAAAAGAGTATTATCATGCGCATTTCACAGAATCACCAACAGGTTAAGAGAGGTTACGTTCTATTCCAAGGCCCTATGGTGAGGAAATGGCGATTTAAACCTGAATCTGGGCCCAGACGTGGGCTCCATCTCTCTCCCATCCACCTGACCACTTACCTATGAAATCCACCTGTCCAATACACAATTTTCAGCTGGCCAGCTCTTAAATTCATTGTGTTCCAACTTTTGTCAAAGTTGGTTAATTACCATAAATTGTTCTCAGAAACCACTACAGAAAAGAAAGGTGGAATCATGTCCCTGCCCACAAAGGAGAGGAAATCTGCCTTGCCTTCTCCTGTAATGTGCAGAAAGCCTTCCCTACACCACCAAATCCTTTTGTATCCTTCCTCCATGTTTATGTTTGCACACAGCTTATTAAAGTAGAAGGTACCTGCAGTAATTCCATCTCGGTTGCTTTCCAAGGTTGCAGATTATCCATAGTCAGTCTGTGAAAGAAATTATTACAATGTGAATGAAAATACTGCAACCATGTCAGTAAACAAAGAATGCTGAAACCAAGTCATCAGCGGCTGCCAACACACCCCAGCAAGGACAGGCCTGCAGCCCAGCCTCTGCAGCCACTCACAACGGTGCCCTCTGAGCAGACTCAGAATAAGAAAGGACAGGATATTAGCCCTAGATAGCTAGGTGTTTGTCTAAAGAAGGAATTCAGTGAGTCCAAATGTTTGCTTCCTCCCATACATAGAAAAGCACTAAATTCTTGAACTTGACATACCTGGCTTTCTTTAGATAACAAGCAATCTTTTATTGTTCCAACTTCCCGGTCTTTGTTGTAAAGCTCCTATATATCCTAGTTCCTCCCCAACCTCTTCTGAGCAGTCCCTCAGAGAGATCTGAGAGGCTGTCATCCCAGGTCAAGTCCTCCTGCCAAATAAATCATAACTCTTAACTTTTAGGCTGCACATGTATTTCAGTCAACAGTTTTGGAAACCATGAAAGGACCCAGAGCAGACTTCTCTCCAGCTGAACTCTCCGAGGAACCAGAGCCTTGGTACCAGCAGTGGCCCTTTGTGCCCGTCTGCCTCCTCGGGGAGTCCAGATGAACTTGAGTGAGTCTCTTCTGGTTCTAGGATCTCCCATATTGGTTGATGATCCTGAGTTTTATTTGGCAGTGTATCCAGGTACCTGGCCCTCCAGTTGAAAGATACTGGGGGGAAAATTACCCACCCAGTGGAGACATGCTGGGTGGGGCCTGGTTGAAAGATAACAGGAAACACCCAACTTGAGGAGACGTCCAAAGTGGGGCTGGTGGAAACATACCAGGAAAGTACTCACCCAGTGGAGACGTCCCGAGTTGGTCCAAGTTGAAAGACTGGGTTCAGGACTGAGTGGTTAGGTAAGAGGCTGGTCTAATGTTTTCCTCAATTTGGTTACCTCTACTGAATTTTTCAGGATAAAAGTAAAACTCTTATGAGGAACCTTTCAACTCCAAAATTGGGACCCTCCTCCTGGCTGGTAACAGCTTTCTCCAGTGACAGAGAAACTTGCAGGATTGGTAGAGGCAAATACTTCATGCCATATAGTTGTCCCTGTGGGAAAATTTACTAGCAATTTTATTTTGAGAACCCGACCTTAGAATGGGGAATAGAACTTTCAAAAAAAGAAAAAAAAAAAGAAAAGAAAAGAAAAGAAAAAGAAATGACAGATTGCCAGCCTCCATCTAATACCACAGCCAGGTTTATATACGTACAAATCTTACAACATTAATTGCAAAAAAAAAAAAAAAAAAAAACCTCACCCTGAAAGTAACTAACCAGGACTGTTAAAAACATTTTTAGGAATTCTGAACTTATAAAACAAAATCCCCTTTAGGGGTATCTTGGATGTTTTTTCCTATGTCCTTGAAATGAAAACTTTTTATCTTTCTCTGAGTATTTTATTTTTGTGTACGTATATATATGTGTGTTTCATTTTTTTTTAAAGGAAACCTTGGAATCTGCCATACAAAAGGTAGAAATATTGTGTACATATGGTGGCCACGCAAATAAATTGGGATTCTCAACAATCCTTTGATTGTACCAATTTTCAGATATTTTGCCATCTTAACCTTTGTTTCATCAGCATGTACCACAAAGGCCTTTAGCTTTTGGAGAGTAAACTTTTGAATTTTATTTAGGCAACACACCCACTCTCATGTGGAAAATCCTCTTCATCTTATTGGTTTAAAAATATATATATATTTTATTTTATATAAATGAATATATATAATTTGATGGCCATATGTTGGATCCTTTAATATGGAAAAACTTTTAAATTGGTGAAAGTTGAAAGAGCTCTCTGTATAAACATCTGTTTTATTGGTAACTAATAAAATCAAGTTTAAAGGTCGAAAAATATATCTAATGTTTAACTTAATAACTCAGTTAAAAAAAAAACTGGTTTCAAAAGCTACATTTGTGTTTTTACTTTCCAATCAATGGTTTTAGACATGCTAATAAAAACTTAGAATAATTAATGTTAATTAGGTTGAATAACTGGAAAAAGAATTGTAAAGATGTAGGAAAAAAAAAGATAAGGGGCTTATCCCAAATGGATAAATATTTTTATATGGTTATTTTGAATGAGATAAATAAAATGGACATTTTTGCATTTACATGCAAGGTTTTGATACTACACTACGTAAAGTTAAAAAAATAGAGCCAAAGATATCACCTACTACCCCCAACATTAAAGTTCAAACAAGTCAGTTTTATTTACCACAGTTTAAATATATGTATTTATAGGGCTAAAATATATATATATATATATATATATATATATATATATATATATATATATATATATATATATATATATATATATATATATATATATATATAGACTGAAATACTTGATCAATGATTGGGACAACAGACCAATTAATGAAATTAAAATTGAGAAGGGCCTAAGCTCTTTGGCTCAAACTTTGGGATCCCAGAGACTTTTCTATAAAATTAGATACAATGCACGGGAAAAAAAAAAGGCTTTTGGCACTCCTTCTAGAAATAAGAATTATTGATTAAACATAATAAATATAAAAATTAAAGATATAAGATTTAATAAAATTGAGATAAAAGTTTGTAAAATTGGTATATTAAATGGGCTTTGTATAAACATCTTCCTTAATTATCTTTTGGGATAGATATGTTTCAATGGAAAAACGCTTCCTTTTCTTGGTATTACAAGGCTGGGCACGTATCTATCCCTCAGAAAATATTAATTGAACACAGTAAAGGAAACCAATAGAGTTACATGAGCTGTCCAAAATAACGTAAAACTAAAAACTAATATTCAGTAGCTAATAAAAAATATAATAAGAGGTTTACCCTGGGTTTAACTTATAACTCAAGGAAAAGAGACCTTACTAAATGCCTTATGCAAGCTTTCAAAGGCAAGATAAAGTAAACCTTAAAATTTTAAACATGGAATTCTTTGTTTACAGCTCTTCTCACTGATACAAAGAAGCAAACTAAGGAGATACAATTGGGCCTGCGTGACAGAGAAATTCTCTGGGGAACTGGAAGCGTGTGTCTTTGTCTTGCAGATCAGAAATATAAATACAGAAAACAGTGACCTAGGACTGAGCCTAATTAGCTCAACGAGATAAAACTCAGGGCCAAAGAAATTTGTGGCATTTTACAACTCAGAACCCTGATGGGTCCTTAAGTCTTTGTCAATAAATCTTAAATGTCTGTTTCATAAATGGTAAGACTTAGTGATTTGAGCAAGCAAATTCAGTTCACTACAACTATTATTATACTTATCTCATAAATAAGTTTTAAAGTGAAGCTATGAAATCTCTAACTTTTGTCTGTTTATAAGCCCGCGTACACATTGTAGATGTGAGATAATTCTACAGCTGAAAAAATAAAAATCAATGTCAAAGAGCTCTGCTTAATTGGCGTAAAAAATAAGAGCTTACAAATTAAGTAGTTTTAAAATAAAAACTGACCAAATTGACCTTCAGCTTCATGTGAACTGGAAAATATTCAATATTAAGATAATATTTGATATTGTTTAGTTTAAGTATGTTCTAATTAATATAGACATCTTTAAAGTCACCAATATTAAGTATAGTACTTTTACTGAACCTAGGTTTAATGAAAGTCAAATAAGATCCTGTTATATCTGGTGCAGATTTGTTAAAAAGTATAATAGTAATGTGGTGTGGTAAAATTTAAATAAATTAAATGCAAATGAGATGAGAGCTTTGGGTAAATTTTTAAAATAAATTTTTAAAATGTATGTTTAAGATAATCTCTAAATGTTTGATATCTTTAAATTCTAGAGTGGTGCTACATTAAGTTAAATGATAGGATTTTATTAAATAACTATGCCATTTTCAGATAAAATAAGATTGAAATATGAATTATTTAACATTTAACTTCCCCTTACAGAGAAAATAAAGGTGTTTAGAAGTATTAATAAATGGTTGGTGCCACCTTGAAATAGTCTTTATTATTAAGGGAATGATCTCAGTATCCTAGGAAAGTAAGATAAATGTGTAAAGGAAGATATAAGAATGGAATTATATTTTGTTAATGAAAAATAGTGACTTTGTCCTGAAGCTGGTTACTTCTGAATGGAATAGAAAATAAGGAACAAACTAATATGAGTATAGAAAGCTGTGGAAGGCTTGTGGAAGAGGAACCCTGAAGAAAGGGATTTGTACGTGGTCGGAATTGGCTAAATTTAGAATCAACTTGGGCAAAGTAAATGAATCTTAGACATAAACTGGTACAAGAGTAGATTTGGTTTACTCTCTGTTAAGAGGACAAAATTGTCTTGAAATGTTTATCCAACTTCAATAACAAATTGTAAAGCTTCTTATACCACTTACCTGATCTGTTCTGCCTTTACCTTTGACGTATTTTCTTAATGAATAAGTACTACTTCACAGTGATCTATATGTTTACGTGACCAAGTGTTTTGAAATCTTTTAACAAACTCCCCAAATATCAATTTCTAATTAAAGTTCTTTTAATCTCCAGTTAAGTTTGGGATGCTACAGAGGGCCCCTGAAACATCCCAAAGAGAGATTTTAAACTAGTAAATTTATTTGGCATGTTAAATACTTGGTATTGTCAAATGAATAATAAATCTTCTAAGGTTATATTGTATGAGAAAACATTATTAATATAGATACTCTAGAAAGTATATGGACTCACTAAAATCTGGCATATCTAAAATGTTACCAGTCATATTTCTGGTTATAGTGACCAGGTTTCTTCATCGATTATAGTGTAACGGTGTCTAAACATGCTTTTAAATTTTTGTCATTTATAGACAGTTAATTGCTTTCTTCTGATGATTTTGCAAAATGCTTTCTCTTCAAGGAGATTTACTGGTTTCTAATAAATTTCAAACTATAACACTGAACTAAACTCGGTAAGAAATTTTAAATGTCTAATGAAAACTGATTAAAAAATTAGTTACATGGGACTGAGTAAACTGGTGAATATGGTTATAATTTTTGATTTTGTCTGACATACTACTGGCTTTTAACCTGTTTCCCTGACATAAAGAAACTCTTCTCCTTAACTAGTTATGATTCACAGAAATTTGATAAATTATACCTATGTAAGCAGACTTGGAACAGTTATCTTTTCTCTCTATCTGATACCTCAAGAGACTAAAATCTCTTAGGTCCCCAGTGGCTCTATCAGACAAATGAGGAAGATCATCTCCTAACAGATATAGGAATCTCAAGGTATTTTAAGGATTTTAAAGAGAAAAGAATTTACCTAAATGTGTAAGGCAGAAAACCATGACAAGACCTTGATGTGGCTTTCCTGGCCTTAGAAAACCTTATTAACATTCTACCCTGAGACTCCTAATTAAAAGTTCCAACACAGCCAATTTAAAAAAGCCTATATGATCAAATAATCAGACTTAACTTGTAAACAAATTACTCTTGATTTGACTATATTTGAGAAAAATGAGGGTAACTTTAGAGAGAAAAAATATTATATTTTAGTGGATATTAAATTCTAGTTTTGTTAATTGAGGTCTATATTTACTAAGACATTTCCCAGATCATTCCTTGCTGTTATGTCACATTGCTGTAAAGGTTAATTGAATTATGAAAAGAATACTCTAGGTTTGTTTCTGAAGTTCAGTAATCTATCCTTGGGTAAAGTTCCAATGCCCCATGACCTGCAGCCAGGGGATTATAAATACTGGAACAGGCATGACTTAAAGAACTGTCTACTACCTGAATGGAAGGATCCTTTATCAGGTACTCTTAACTAGACCGTACATACAAAAGCTGAAGGAAATGGACTTTTGGATTCATTACCTATCAGAAACAGCCCCTGCAGTGCACTGGCCTATAGAGCACTGCTCACCTTAAAACAATGCCCAAATGAAGAAAAATCTACCCAGGCCAGGATGAGAAGATGACGACATCTGAGGTAAGACAGCTGACCCAAGACACCGAACCAGGCCTGTATGCCAATTACTTTGATAATTTCTCCTACCTTTGATTATGAACTACTCCAACTGTTAAGTTTATGGTAAATTACCTATGTCTAGTACTTCTGTGTTACCTTGGTGGGATTCCCTACTCCAAGGCTCTAACTAGATAGCCCTCAGAAACGTTATTCTAAAAAGGAAATTATAGTTCTGTTTAGGCCACTGTTGATCTTACAAGGTGGGAGACCTCACCAGGCTAATTAATACCTGTTCTGACCCTGACCATAAATATGAAATTTCTCATAAGATGACTCAAACTCAATCAGGAACACAAGCAAAATTTTAACCCAAAACTATAACTTCTCGACTATTAAATTCTCATTCGTGACTTTATTAACTTTACTAGCTTTATTACTTATATCCTGTCTATATAATAAAATTGTTGTCTGTTACATTTCCCAATGTGTAACTAGGCCTACAAGATTGATGATGGCTAAACATCTTGAAGAAATAGATAAAATATATAACCCTGTATAAAATAATTGTAATAGTGTGATTCTAGGTATGGGAATGAGCAACGAAGGGCAAACATTTCCTCGATCATAATAGACTAGTAAGACAGGCGATCCAGAGAAATTTTAGTATCAACAGGTCCTGATAAAAAATCTAACACCTTGAATGGTAGCTCAGAATATTCTTCAACTTAACTAGGAATGAGCCATCCTAGCACCATGGGACAAAATTGGTCATGAAATGTCTCTCAAAATATTGGTCGAATTTAGGACCAAGGGGGAGCACTGTGAATGAAAATACTACAATGTGAATGAAAATACTGCAACCATGTCAGTAAACAAAGAATGCTGAAACCAAGTCATCAGCAGCTGCTGCCACCCCTCAGCGAGTACAAGCCTGCAGCCTAGCCTCTCAGCCACTCACAGTGGTGCCCTCTGAGCGGACTCACAGTAAGAAACAACAGGATACTGGCCCTAGATAGCCAGGTGCTCGTTAAAGAATTGAATTCAATGACCAAAATGTTCGCATCCTCCCATACATAGAAAAACACTAAATTCTTGAACTTGAGATACCTGGCTTTCTTAGATAACAATCTTTTATTGTTCCAACTACCTGGTCTTTGTTGTAAAGCTCCTATATATCCCAGCTCCTTCCCTACCTCTTGGGAGCAGTCCCTCAGAGTGATCTGAAAGGCTGTCATCCCGGCTCGAGTCCTCCCTCCAAATAATACATAACTCTTAACTTTAAGGCTGAATGTTTCTTTCAATCAAGTCCCAGAATAGACACAACTCATCAATTATGTAATGGAACACACTGGATCAGGAACCAAAAGCGTGTTCTAGTCCCGAAAACCACGGGTTCCTCTTTCTTCCTGTCATTATACAATCCCACCAGAACTCATTACTTTGCTGTCTGCTCAGACCAAACTTAGAGAAGAGTCAACTCAACAGAGTGTCTTGCTATGGAGAACCCCCTGCAGAAGCAAGGCGGTCAGCCTGCCCTCCCACACGCTCTGCTGACCCCTACTGTCATCCGTGGAGACCAGGCCAACTTAGCTTTTCCCAAGACCTGCAAAGTCCCACACATTAAATAAAAGCATTTTATTTTATACCATATGTTATGTATATACCCATCTCTGAAAACAGCTTTGCCAGAAGCTCAAATCTTCAACATGGATCTGCAAAGTTAAATCCAGTCCCCAAGGGAAAACAAGTTTTATGAGGATACTAAGGCATCCAAAGTTCTCTCCACTAACTTCAACCAAACTGCCTGAAGGTCTGCAAATGCAGGCGGCTACAAGTCTGCTTTTAAAGCAACCTCTTCCTGCCCTCAGGCTGTACAATGTCCCTCTGCGCCCTCCCATCTCAGGGTAAGAGCAGCCGCTGCAGAAACTTGCAGGGTAGCACTGACAGGACAGGACACAGAGCATCAGAGCTAAACTAAGCCTTCTGATGACACGAGCCTGTCACTCTGTCACTTTACACATCAAGATATATGTAGAGAGAGGTGGAGTGATATTGCTCAAAGTCACACAGCTAATAAGTGGCAAAGTCTATAACTCTGCTCCTCCCTCTGGCATGATGCCCCAGCTGGGATGGCCACAGGGTTCTCTCGTGCCTGCCTGACCAGTCCTTTCTTGTCACTCATAACCCACCACAGGGTCGGACCATTGCCTGACTTTTCAGCATCTTTTCCCTCCAGTCTCTCAGGAACAAGGCTGCTCAGGCCACTGTATGACTTCCGGGTTCCCAAACCCTCCGTGCTCAGGCTGGTCTTGCCTGTGTTTCCGGCCCCGTGCTCAGAGGCACATTCTCCCCTGCAGGAGGATGTTTCCACTCTCCACAGGGACACCCCCTCAGAGGAGCCCTCTTCTCGCCCTCAGAATGGCAGGTGTCCCAGGCTACATCATGAGCTGCCCCATTAGGACTGCGGGTGCCCAGGTCTGCTAATCAGACCAGCAGCCTCAGAGCCAGGGATTATGCCCGGGTCACCCTGCAAACCTACTGCCCTCCTCACAGCCCCCAGTCAGCAGGTCACCTGGAAGTCACAGCAAGTGCCCCACCCAATCCTGAAGTCTCTTCATTTGCCAGCACCGCTGATGACTGGTCTCCAACCTTTGGTCAGTTTCGCACAAAACAGCAGCTTCCACTGTGAAGAGGGGGTTTTCGCTCCTCTGCCCCATCCTTACTGGAAATGTCAAGGGAAACCAAAAGGCCTCTTCTCAACACTTTTCTGATGACATCCTCCCACCCACAATACTCACATGCTCAAGAGAATTGGGTCCACGTGATTTTGTTTCCCTTACGCTAAGTGGCTCAAAATACTGCGGGATTCTTTCACTTTTGAGGGTATTTGTACAAAGTTTATAGGCTTTAATCTGTTTTTTTGTCTCTCTTCAGTATCTCTAGCATTTGCCACTTCTTAATCCCTTCAGCAGCCTCCCTCCCAAAATCTAGTCTAGGAAATCAGCTGTGATGAGGGGCCCGGGGGCAGTCACAGAAGATGCTACTAAGGCACAGAGAGACTACAAAATTTGCCCAAGGTGATCAGCCTCAACCCACAACATTGTGTGCCCCGTCCCTTTTTTTAAATCTTATGCTAAACAAGCTTTTGTAGATTATGCTTATAAAGAGATTAGGTATCAAAATACATACAAGGACACACATCAACTCTAAGATGTTGATTAACTCCACTATTTTGTTTCTATTTGTTTAATTTCTATTAAAAATTTAAGAACCTCTGCACTCAATATAACAAAATGTTATTGGGTTTTAAATCCAGAATTTAGAGGTTTTGTGTGTCATTACTCATTCTTATTTGTATGTTCACAAGACAAAATGATTTGAAAAACTCTCTCCCCTTCCTCTACTCACTACTGGCTCTCACCTGAGTTCCCAGACCACACATCGAGCAGCCTTTCACTTTACCCACAACTGAACTCATCAGTTTTCCCCCCGAACTTCCTCTGCAAGTTTCCCTCCTAAAAGCACAGCAGGACCATCATTTACCTGATTAATCCACCCAGAAACCTGGGCCTTACTCCATCCTACCTTCACAGACAGCATTCATCCTTTCTTTTTACCATCTAAACATGTCTTCAATCTGTTCGCTTTTACCCACTGACCATCTCACCGCTCAAGTGGAAGCCACCAACACTGCACTCCTGGACTCACGAGTCTCCCAAGTGGCCCCACAACCGCTCTCCCCTACTTGAGTCAAATGGGATTCTGTCAGTCCCGCTCTTATAGGACTCTCTTCAATCCCACTGTTCTTAGAAGAAACTCCCAGTTCTTCACCTGATGAAGGTCTTTGCCATGAAACTGTCAGCTCAGGGAGGGCAGGACACGCCCTCTCTCCTCGGCCCCGCCCTCTGGCAGAGCATCAGCATGGAAGGACCTGCTGAGCTACACCAGCCTGTATTCTAAACCTGGTCTTGTGTTCTTAGCAAACTGCTTCACTTATCCATATAAATCCAAGGTAGATTAGAAAGATCTTAGATGTTGAGCTAGAGTATTGATTTGGGGATTTTGCACTAGCAACCTGCAAGTACATGTTCTAATGATTCTCTCTTCTAAAAACCACACTCAGATTTAAGTAGTACTTGTGGAATGTCTTCAGAGTAAAAGGGACTGTACTTTTACAGACTTTATGTTTTATAACATGAACAAACCAGACAGGGTCACAAATGGAACTGCCTCACAAGTGACAGAAGACAGGTGAGAGGCATATAGCAACAGGTCACATAGATGGTAAGAGAAATGTTGATTCTCCAACCCCCCCAAAATTTCCTCAAAAAACCAAAAACTCTGAATTTTGAAAGTAAAATACTATCATATAAAGAAATAAGATAAATAGTCCTCTTCATCAGGGTTTCAAGATCTGACTCCAGAATTTTTAGCAGGCTATACTGAATCCTAGCACAGAAAAATCAGATGGAATAGTGGTAAGTTTCAGAAAAACTGCAGTAATTCCTCCAATTGTAAGTGGACATGCACTCACCTATCGAAGGTGAATGTAAACCGCATTCTGGAGAAATTCGGAAGCTCCCAGGCTCCGCTTCTGGATGGCAAAGACACGGACAGCTTTGAAGCATGCTTCTAACTGAGTCACCGGCATTCTTACACTGCAGGGGGAAACGGATGCTCTCAGTTATGAGCAGAGATGTTCCTGTCGTGTCTCACAGCCCGTGTCTGGGGACTCAGTGCCCTGCAGCATCCTGGCCCAAGGTGAGGACATGCAGCATGGCCCACCCAAGCAGGAGGTGCACTGTGCTTGAGAAAGCCCATCCCCGATGTGGTCAAGAGGGGCTGGTGGGGTTGTGTGAACCTATAAATGCTCACAGACATACACCTGCCTATATTCAAGTGATACAATTAAGAGTAGCAGGCTGTTTAACAAAATTTCAATTGTCAGTGGAAATTTTACCATTCCTTTCCACTTGTCCCCTGCACTCTGAAACAGGCTTAGGCTCTCTCATACCTGCAGCTCTGATGCAATATTTGTAAAGTCGTTTTACTTTGCTGCAGGTGTCCTCGCTCCCCGTTTCGCTGTGAATGTCCTCCCTAACACACTCAGATGTCTTCCTGGATCTCTCCCTGAGTTCCTTGCTCCTGTTCCTCAGATCCTAAGATAAAGGACAACTGAAGACACATGACCAGAAAAGGCACTGTGGACTTGAACAAAGTCCTCTGTGACCCCCTATGTGAGTACTGCCCACCCCTTAATTTTGTTCTCAAGGTTCTGCCTAGGGTGACGCCCAGACAGCAGAGAGTCCTGGGTCATTAAAGGCTGTGTGTCTTGGGCGCGGGGACAGGTGCAGGAGCTGGTTCTGGAACCGGGCCCATCCCCACCCCTGCTTCTCTCTCTCCGGAGGCCTCGCTGCCAAGCCCCCAGGCTCCATGATCTTCTGTCCTTCTCTTCTACTCTACTCCAAGCCCCTTTCCTCTTCCTTTATTCCCTAATTTTCCCCAGCTGGAGTGATTTTTCAATCACAGAATCTGAAAAAATTTCCTGCACCTGAAAAAGAGGTCTCCAGAGGTCAATGCCCATATGCTGGTTCCTGAAGATAGCCCCTGGTTAGGGGGACTCTCACCAAGGGTCACAGGGCAGCAGGCATGTTGCAGGGTCGACCACCTCCAACAAGAATTTGCTGTGACCCCAAGGCACGCACAGCATCCGGGTTCACAAAAATGTATTTGGACCACTTATCCGTTATTAAGAAGCAAAAATAAAAAAAAAATTGCCCATGTTTCTTAATAAAATTATTTATGAGGTGGAAAAAGAAATTGTAATAGAAAAGAACAAATTTGACTCCATATTAGATGTGTTCCTTTGGCTTTAAACCTCTGCCCTGTTTTCTAGGTTCAGACTTGTTAGCTCTGGAGCTTTTGTAAAAGAAAGTTGCCTTTAGCCTGAAATATCCAGGAGAGACTATTCTCCGGGCTCTGATCTTTAAGGATGTTAGCTCTTCTGCACTTATATATAGATGCCAAGTAGTAAAACAGAATAAACTTTGTTTATTTTTGGAGGTTTTACAGGGGCACCATGATTTGACCCACATGGACAGCTGCAAGAACAAAGGATTCCAAGGAAATCAATTCGTACAGCAAGAAGTTTGCAACAACCAACCACACCCCCGCCCCTTTTTAGTAAAAAAGGAGACTGAATTCTGACTTGGGGAAGAGGGTTCTCCAGGATATCAGTATGCCATCTTCTGGGTCTGCCAGCTTTTCAAATAAAGTCACTATTCCTTGCTCTAACACCTCATCTCCCGATTTACTGGCCTGTCATTCAGGAAGCAGAACTAGTTTTGACGTGGTAACTAAATGACTTCATTGGAGGTAGTATGTCTCCACTGTTTCCTCATTTCCAATATGTCACAACCTATCAATTTTATATGCTGTTTAACAACACAACCAAAAAACCTTTGTTAGGGAATTGATTCTACGGAAAGAAAGTTATTTCTACTCCTTCAAACCTTTTTTTTTTCTTTTCTATTTTATTTTGTTTTGCTTATTGAAAAGAAAATAAAAGTGAAATCATTTTATTTCACGTATTTTTGTTACAACTACATATTTTAAATTCTACAGAAAGATTTAAATTGCATTATAAATTTGTTCATATATTAATATAAAGATATATACACAATCAATGCGGATTAGGAAAGGAATGGATATTTACTAAAAATCCACTGCACATCCAGTCTTTTACAAGCATATCCTGGAATATAATAAGCTCTAGAATCCAGGGGTCCCCCACCCCCTTTCTCCCTGCCGAGTGCCTTAGTAATCAACAACCAAGGCACCATCATAGAGCCACGCGATATATATTTTAGGTATAAAT
Source organism: Camelus bactrianus (assembly GCF_048773025.1). Classification (NCBI taxonomy): domain Eukaryota; kingdom Metazoa; phylum Chordata; class Mammalia; order Artiodactyla; family Camelidae; genus Camelus; species Camelus bactrianus. Next base: position 42,715,205 of record NC_133558.1, read on the forward strand.
GAGGAAATTAACTCATTCAACTCTAAATCAAAAACCTTAAAATAAATACTGAACTTATTTACAAACAAAGAAAATTGAACACAATTAAGTACAGTTTCTTCCCCAAGGTCACTAAGCTAATAACTGGTAAAGGCAAGATTTGAGCTCATCTGCCTGATTCTAAACACTAAGGTGGAAAACACATTTGATTGTGGAGGGTCCAGCAGCAAAGCCTATCACCCTATCTTTATTCATATCTAGCCTTAGACAGCCTGAGACAGCACCCCATTCCTATGGAACTCTAGGATAACACAAAGGATTTTATATCCAGTAGTTTCTTAGGTCTCATTTATATAAAGTGTCAGCAGGTCAGCAGAAAAAACTCTGGGAAATATGAGTGGGTCCAGAGCTTTTTGCTGATTAGTAACTTTATTTATCAGAAGAGCGTGACCTTCCCATGAGAGGCCACATGGACCTTAACTAAAGGCAGGTGAGCAATGAAAACTAGCAAGACCCTGGAACTCAAGCAAGAAGGATCACTGCCATCCCCCACCAAGTTGCCTCTTCACCCTCGTGGGCACGATGGCAGAAGATCCAGGTTCTTGTCCAAGTTACACTATCATGGATTCTCACCCATAAACAGATACGACTCTATGCTGTCTTAAGTCCTTCCCAACTCAAATATGATGACACCAATATCTGAGAAGAATGTCTATGTCTCCACTTCCTCTCTTCTGTTAGGAGAATAATTCTATGGACACAAAGCAGAAATCCAACTAAAAACACCATGCATGAAGCCAGGTGAAAGTCTGCGTAAGACACTTTGCTCTCACGGACAGTGAATGAAAACTCAGAATAAGTGGTTCTTCTTCCTCTGTAAGTGGGAGGTATCCTGATTGTGTGTGTGTGTGTGTGTGTGTGTGTGTGCGCACGCGCGCGCGCGCGCGTGTGTGCGTAAATCAAATACAATGAATTCTGGGATGTGTACAGATTTTTTTTATCTTACTGTCATTTCATGAGGATGAGACAACCTTTAAAGTAATTTGAATCTAGTGTTCTGAGACATTCTCAGGTTCTTTTGGTGGAGGAGGGGAAAGGGGAAATGAAAGGAGGAAAGAAGTAAATGAAGCAAAGGAGTAAGAATCCTGCTAGCGAAAGGCAAGACATTAATTTTGTTCCTACTTGCATCACACACAAATTAGGGACTGGCTTTCCCCAGGTGTCTTGTCGAACACTGAGTTGCAGAAGAGGCAACAGCCCATTTCTCACTGAACTTGTGACAGTACGTGGCATCTTATAGACACAAATCATTTACCCTGATCAAACACTCTAGCAGCAGGCCGTAATTCTCCTATTTTGAGACACAAGAAAACAGGAGTTCAAAGCGGATATATAACTTGACAAAAGTCAGAGGACCATTAAACAAGAGAGGATGAATTCAAACTCAGATCTGAATGCAGAGTCTGCTCTTCTCACTCCCAGGACTGGAAAATCCTTAACACACAGGCTCCCCAGCTCCCCTGCAGTGTTCCTGGCGCCAAGCATTTCCCATGTTAATGGTCGCCAGTTCTCACAGTCACAGTGCTCTGTGCAGCCAATGGCCTCCATCGGACCTTGATCATCTACCTGTCACGCCCAACAGGCTTCTCCACAAAGGCAGGAATGCTGGCTTTCAAGTACATAAAAAGCCATCCCTGGTCTAACCTGGGCTCTTCGGAGGCCTCTCCAGCCTAAAGGCAGCCATGAAAATGCTCACAGTTTGTACATGAGCCACACTACCTCTCTCCATCTGTCTCCCCAAATATACTACTTAGCTACGACCACTTTGATAATCTTGGAAACAAATTTTGAAAAACAGAAAAGAAAGGATTCTGGAACAAGTATTTAATACTTACAATTTTAAATGACAAGTTACAAAGTGAGTATTGACAATCCGAATCTGCCTTCCTAGGTGTCAGTTTGAAGAGTTAAAAAATATAATTGCAAAAAATTCTCACTTACAAAATTAAGTAAAACATAAACAATAATCTGGGCTAAACTCAAAAATAATGCCCATGTTGTACATGGAGAAAAATACAGGACTATACTGAGGGGTAAAGTAAGAGATGTGAATGTAGAGACATCAACATATTGCATGGAGGAAAGCAGCTTTGTAAAATGAATGCTCTGTTAAAGATAATTCAAAACTTACTAAAAAATCCTATAAAAACCCTTATCTGTTTTTATTCTTTAACTTGAACAAAGTATTTTAGAATTCTTCAGGAATAATAAAGTCATAATACTAGCCAAGAAAAATTGGGATGGAAGAAAAGAATCAAAAAAAAAATCACACTGTCAGATATTAAATAAATTTTTACAATATGTAAGTTATGGTGCTGGAGTAATAAAGTAAGATTGACAGAAATAAACCATGAGCTCAAAAAGAGACTTTAGTGTACATAAGTATTTTGTGCATGTGGGATTTCAAATCAAAGAGCAAAGTATGAATTCAATAATTGTCCTGGGAAAATCAGAGAATCACCTGGAAAGAACAAATTCTATTCCTGTCATAATGACCACAAGAAAAATTACAGATAGTGATGTAAATATTAAAAAGTACTAATAACAGCAAATACAACTCTTTGCTCATATTAATTCAACTTCTCCTCACTATAACAAGTACTATTATCATCTCCATCTTAGAGATTAAAAAACCTACAGAAGAGATTTGTACCATTATAAGAAAGTATTTCTAAAATAATACCAAAAATAAAACCCAAAAAGAAGACATTTACTATCTTAAGTATATTTTGGGCCACAACAAAAGTAAACCTACTGAATAAAATGAAAGGCAAGAAATGACAAGTAAAAACTGCGTGATACATATTGATGAAGTCAAGGGGTTAATGTTCATAACATACAAAGAGCTGTCACAAAGCAACAAGAAGCTCCCTCACTTAACTGTGTGCGAAGGACAAAAGGGATCATTCACTTTTTAAAAGTCAGATGGCTAATAAGTGAAAAATGCTGAATACCTCATTGGTCATCAAATGCAAACTAAAACAATGAAAAAGCACTTTTGCTCATCATATTGGCAAATATATTTAAAAGTTGTTCTAGCTAGTGTCCATCTGTGAGAGAACAAACTGTGAGCAACGTGTTTGGAGGACGACATGTCAATGGATATGTAAACTCTGAAAAACGTGTGTACACACAGACTGAACTCCCCTTCTAGGAATCGTTTCGTTTAGAAAAAAATCAGTTCAAAAAGATGTACTCATCAGGATATTTTCACAGCACTGTTTACAATGGTGGGATGAAAAGCTGAAGTGAAATCAAATCCTGCTATAGAGAAATGGTTACATAAGTAATTCTACATCTTTTCATTCCCCACTGGAGATGGAATTTCTAGAGTCACTTGAAAAGAGCCTGTGATGAATGTAAATGTCACATCCAGGGACTAAATTTCCAGAAGCCTTAACTAAAGGAATACTCATACGAGATCACAGGAATATTTACAGAAGAAGGATGCCAGTCAAACATCTTTTCTGACAGTGGAAAATGGAGAAAACTTAAGTGTCCACCATCAATACAATGAAGCGGTAAATCACGGCGAGCTGTGGGCTCTGATGGGGCCGGCGTTTCGGCATGGTTCAGGGCCTTGTCCACAGCACTCTCCCACCAAAGGTGTCCTTGCACAAGAGAACACACCTGCACATCAGGAGACCCCTCCACTCTATCTGAAAGGACCGGGTGAGTATGGAGTGGGAGGACGTCTATGTTATACCCCTGAGTGAATAAAGCGAGCTGCATAAAACATGTATTATGGCCTTATTTTTCAATAAAGCATATATACACACACATATACATAGATTTCTCAGATTCGTGTATGTATCTATGTATGTATGTGTATATACATAGGCATAAATGTCATGAAATATATACACCACATTGTCAACAGTTTTGCCCTCAGGAAAAAAGGGGAAGGGATATAGGGGCCTTTCAGTACCACCACAGTTCTCTTTTCAGAATTTCAGTTAAATATACTTGGAATTTAAAAGTTTATTTAAGTCCGAAGTAAAATGGACAATGCCTCCACAAGACAGAATGCTATACTGGTCATTAAAAATCATGCCAGGGGAATTAGAATATTGTAGAAAAACATATAAAAAGCCAAATGGAAAATGGACGTCTCCACACAGTAAACAGGCACAGAGTGCTCACTGGTTTTTATGAGAGAGTTGATACACAGTGATGAAAAGAACAGAAAATAGATGTTAAAGTGTTAATTATTATCTCTGAGTAGTGGGATAAGGGTAGCCTCTTTTGCCCCTTTTTTCAGACTTATTATATTAAATACACATTATTTTTCATCTGAAAAAAGCATTTTAAGATGTGTAGTACCACACATTGGAGAAAATACACGAGTACATACAGAAACAAGTAACTAGGAGACACCGCAGCAGAGTCATGTAATGTAGAACGGGCGATCCTGATTAACACCGCATAGTTACATAAGGACCCACTAAGTGAGAGCACCTTCTGTAACAGGGCGTGGCCCCCTTTTATTTGTCAGTTGTGTCTTCAGGGCTGAGGCAGTTCTGAGCACGGCCAGTGTCAGTGCTGGTGTCTGGATGGATGTCACTGGAGGTGAGGGCACCTGCAAGCCGAGAGGAAGAACAGAAATCATCCTCTGCTTTTTCTGTCTTGTTTCTTTGTTACTTTAAAAGAGAGGCATAAATAAGGTAAACTGAATCTTCCCTACTGAAATTTCAGTAATGAAACCGTTCTTAAAATCTTCACAGCTTATATTCTGCTTATAACTGTCTTTTCAAAAAATTATCATATTTATTAAATGTTAATTAACTCAATTAACTCCCTGTTGAAACCTTCTATTAAAGAACATGAAATGCCGTATGTAAAAGCACCACGCCTGCAGTGACTACCTTAGATGCCTTGACGGCAGTGCAGTCAGCACTCACCATCCCGTGGCCCTGAGCTCCTGATGCTGCTAAGAGAGCACACTGCCGCCTCAGATGGAGAGAAACTGTGAAAACATTCTCTGAAATCTACAGAACTGACAAAACATAACTGACAAATCCCAGGCTCCTTTGAGGCTGTCATTTTCTGTTTCTGTCCAAACACCGTCAATGAGCAGGACCACCCCATTCCTGAGCCATGGGACTCATGTAGGAAGGAGTTTTGGAGAAATTTCCAGGTATAGAATGTAACCAACAATATGTAGAACTCTGACAAAATAAAAGATGAAATACTCTGATTTTGGAAGACACTCAAAATATCCTCCTAAGCCTTAGTAGCTGGAAAGGCTGGGCTTCTTCACATCCACTTATTTATTTCACAGCCAGTGAGCATCTCCCACAAACCCTATTTCCCTGTGTCTGCTGGGACCCTCAGGCACACTCTTGTTGTCGATCTGATAAGTCACAGGGCAGAGGCGTGTGTCTCACGCCTGCAAACATCACACAAGCTCGCTTCCTAGCCTCACTGTCTGAACTTGGCCCCATTTTCTCACCTGTTTATTTGGTATCTGTTCTTCTGTAAGCTGCCTGAAGTGCTTCTTGGAACATGTCAGAAGAATGAGTGGGTAGATAAATGGACAGATGGACAGGTGAGAGATGGGCAGACAGAGAGAGAGACTGCAAGAAAAGGGGAAAAAAGAAAATTTCCTATGCAAAACCCTCTTCTAGTCAGGGAAGAAAACCACCACGGAGAAGTGTGAAGAGGCAGGTGGCTTAGGGCTGTTTCCTGGATTCCATGAAAAGTCACACCAAGAGATGAGAGAGTAGAACTGTAAATAATAAAAGAAAAAAAGCACGCATGCTTGAAAAAATATATCTACAATATGTACTTTCCAAAGAATAGATTCAAATCAGAAGAGCCCAATAACACAATCATTGGGTATTTACCGAAGTGAGAATCCCATCTCCAAACCACAAGTCTTCCCTTTGGAGCACTGAGAGTCTACACGGTGAGGCCATAACGCCGTCTCCGCAAATCCATTCTATCCTGCACTTACGAGGAACGAGAAGCTGTGCTTGTTCTGCCCATGCACGTCATTTACACCCCACAGCATCTCTATGGGGGTGGGACGCCTAGCGAGCCCGTCTTTGCAGGACAGGAAACAAGTCCGGGAGAGGCTAAGCTGACCTAACATTTCTCCATCTCACAGGACTGGTCACTCCAGAGCAGGACTCGAACTCGGACCCACATTTGTAAGCACGGTACTAACGTGCTCTGTGTGCTTTTTGTGTGTATAATACATTTTTTTCTGGCATGAAAGTATATTTAATAAATGTTCGGTTGTCTTGTCTATCTCATTAGCTCACAATCAATCTTTATACTGTTGAATTGTACTCTTTTCCCCTGGAGAAAGGAACGGAAAGAGCAGGGGTCAGAATGAGGTGGGGCTCCATTCTTTATCTGGTACCTCATCTCATCCAAGTCCCCAACAAGGGAGAAGGAGCAAATGTTGTCTTCAAATTTTAAAGAGAGTACTCCACTGATGGTGACTTACTCAACTCCAAAACCAAGGCTGGGGGCAGGGACATGCAGCAACCAGAGCAGTATCACCTGTAGGAAGGCAGAAAAAGCTCATGGGAGGGCTCAGGGGGTAAGCCTGATTTAATTTCAATCGATAAAAGAATAACACACTCTAAAAATACTAGCATGCAATGGATTTGCTCTTTCTTGTCATTTAGCAAGTTTCCAAAGGGCACATGTAAGATTATCGTGAACCAGTGAAAAGAAGAGTCTACAGACAGGGAAAATCAATGCCACAGGCAGGCTGAAAACCAGGCTGGAGGAAAGGAAGTGAAAGGGCCTCATTATGAATAGGGGAAAGGCTGGGAAAAATACATCATTACAAGGACTCTCAAGCATCATTCAACAATCCTATTATCATTCATTCAAAAGAGAGTTACTGAGGTCCTATTTTGTGCAAGATTTTACACAGGGCAAAGCAAGAGTGCAGCGTCCATGGTGGCAGCAAGTGGCGGGGCTCAAATACACTTCTGATCCCGGAACTGGCAAACTTGTCCTCAGTATAAAGGCAAAGAAAAAAAAGTAAAATAATTCTCTGTAAACTCAAAGCATTTTTGAAAAAAATTAAAGAAGACCTAAATACCTGGACAGACACAGCACTCACATTCCTGGATCAGAAGACAGCGCTCTTGGAATGGCAGTGCTCCCCAGAGCGATCCATACATGCAACGTGGTTTTGATCACAATCCCAGCGGGTTCCACTGCAGAAACTGACTAGCTGCTGCTACAATTCATATGGGAATTCGAGGGTCTCAGTTACCAAAATGTGCTTGAAACAGAACAACGTGAGAGGACTTGTAATTCTCAATTTCAAACCTTACAACTGTATCTCTAGGTGAGGCTAGAGGCCATTTTTAAGTTATTATTGTGTTTATCCTTATTTTCTAAATTCTCTACAATGAATATAACTGTTACAATAAGAAAAATAAAAAGTAAGGTAACTTTTAAAGCATGCACACAGATTCATTCATTGGGAAAGTAATATTTTAACTATAAAGAGGTAAACAAATATCTAGTGAAAAAGGACTACTTAAAACAAGAGTGCATTTATATTTTTCATAAATTGAAACCTGAAAAGTACAAACACATCAAGTTTCTAGGGAGACTGATGCAACATATTAATAGTTATTTTCAAAAATTCTAATTGAAGAATGAAAACTCAAGAAAGGGAAAATCGTGATTGACAGCCAACTGCAAACACATGGAGAGCAAAGTCCTAGAAATCACAGTTCCTTTAACTCTGCTACTACCTCAGTAGGAGAGGAAATTCCTCACTGAGGGAAGAGTGGAATCCCATGCATAAGACAGGATACACAGTACAAACTGCACTAGAATAGGGGGTGATTTTCTTAGAAGAATTCTAAGGCTACAACATTGCTGAAAAACTATAAAAACACTGACAGACAGATTAAAACACACAGTCATATATATTATACAGAAACATATGAAGTCTGCTCCCATGTTGCATAGAAATACTTATATATATGTTCATTTATGGGCACTGATTACTTTATCCCAGGTAGAATATTTCAACTAAAACAAATAATCAATAATACACTACTCTTGTCAAATCTTGTTGATAAGTTACTCTGCTATGTAAACATAATGTGTCTAAGATAGATCTAAAATTAGTGAAAAAGATCTTTATATGCTTTCTTGAACTCTTCTCAAAATTCCAAGCTTAATTTTAAAATAGATCTGAGCAGTATTTCTATATGATCTTTTCCCTCGTGAAATGAACAACACAGTCTGTTGTCAAAATTCTGTCCTTACAATGATTCACGAGCACCGTATCCTAACAAAACTGCTGGAAAACAAGGCACTATCCAGACAATGTGACTAAACAAATGAAACACAAGGATGACAGTGACCCTATTCTGGAGGGCTTATAATCTATTCCAACACAGGGGTTTTTATTTGATTGGTTTGATTTGTTAGAAAAATAAAATCACTCAAGTACTTTCTTCTTTGAGCATTCTGTAAGTAATGACTCTCTTTTTAGTGTCATGAGCAGGAAAGAGTTAAGCATGACTTGATTAGTTCAACTAGCAACAATCATCACTGGAAAGTGAGTAATAAAGAAGTAAACTGATAGCAATGCTTCTGCCTACATGAGACCTAAAATAAACCTACACTTATCTCTGCAAGGAAAATGAGGAGTTGAGGTCCCCAATGAGAAAACAAACAAGAAATCAAAAAAGGAAAGACTTTTTCCATAACGATTCCAGGAAGGAGTGGAGCATGGTGGTGAAGAGCACAGATGCTTGGGACAAACATGAGTGTCTGAACTCCCTCAGCAATTGGTAGCTTTGACACTGATATGTCAGTGAAATTTTCTGCATCTCAGTCTCCTATCCATAGACTGGGGACAACAACAGAACCCGTCTCCTAGAACGGTCCTAAGAATTAAGTTATTTTATATATAAGTGTTTAAATAAAATACCTCAGATTATAAATATTACCCCAAAACACAAGGAACAAAGGAAACAATGATAAATTTGAATTCATCAAAATGTAAATCTTTTCTTCAAAGGACACCATCCAGAAAGTGAAAAAGCAACAGGAGAAAATTTTTTCAAATCATTTATCTGATTAGGAATTTTTATCTTCAAATTAAAAAAAAAAACTCCTATAACTCAACAATAAAAAGGGAACTCAGTTAAAAAGTGAATAAAGGATCTGGAAATGTATTTTTCAAAGAAAATATACAAATGGCCAATAAGCACAATCAAACGATGTTCAATATTATTAGCTGTAATGGAAATCAAGTCAAAACCACTAGGAGAAACGGCTTCACACTCACTACAATAGGTTATAATAACAAAAAGTGTAACAAGCTCTAATGAGGACACAGAGGAAGCAGAACTCGCAGCCCTTGCTGGTGAGGATGTAACGCTGTGTGGCCACTTTGGAAAACAGCCTGGCAGGTCCTCAGAGATTTGAACATTTGGTTTATGAATGACCCAGCCTTTCTGCTCTCTGGGCACACACGTAAGAGAACTGAAAACCAATGTCCACATAAAAACTCCTACAGGAATATTCACGGCGCCATTACTCATCACAGCCAAAAAGCAGAAACAACACAAATGACTATCACCTAATGAATGGGTAAACAGTGGGGCCCAGCCATGCAGTGGAATATTATTCAGCAATAGCAAAGCATAGAGTACTGACCCAGGCAACAACATGGACAAACATTTAAAAGATTACTCAGTGTGAAAGCAGTCAGTCATAATAGACGGTTCCTTTTACATGAAATGACTCGTTTTACATGAAATTTCCAACACAGGCAAATCCACAGAGAGAGAACAATGGCTGCCTGGGGCTGGGGGAGGATGGGGAAGATGGGAATGACTGCTTGTGCATACGGGGCTTCCTGTTGTGGGATGAAAATATTCTAAGATTGACTGCAATGCACAATTATGGCATAGAGTAAAAACCGCTGTACATTTTAATGGGTGAATTGTATTAAAACTGTTAAGGACAAAAGCACCTAGGGCCAGTACTTTCAAATAGTAGATGCAAATTGCTAACTTTTATCACAGGAAGAAGAAACTGCCCTCAGCATGAAAGCAGGAGATCTTCAAATGTGGGTAAACTGAAATTGGACAAGAGCATTTCATTTGAAACACTTGCTGAGTGTACACGAAATATTCAGAAATAGGAAAATCAGTCTGACATCACGAAGAAGCTTTCTGCTTCAAATGAAGATCAAGGATTCGGCAAGCCCAGCTGCTAAAAATGACCAGAGAAGAAACCTGGTTCTTAAAACAAGCACCAGAGCAAACAAGGAAATGGTGGTGAGGAAAGCAGGTGGCCGAAATTCTGGAACAGTTAGCTACAAATAATTTCTCCACTGAAAATTCAAAAATAAAATGAAAGTGACGCAATGCTGTGCTGTCCTCACGTGAATGGGCTTTCTCTGGTGCTCGACAGTTCTGTAACCCCGAATGAGAGACTCAGGAGAATCAGCATGTTTCCTGGCAGTCCCCAAGTGACTGCCCACCAGCACACTGACCACCATCACATCTGCCAGGGTTGTATTGCAGAGAAGAGACCAACTTCTAAAAGGCACAGGAAATGTTGACCAGGGAACAAAAGGCTGCAGTCAGTCCTGGGACAGAGGCCCTTTGAGCAGAGGCCAGAAGGCTGCAGGTGAACTGGAGTTGCCCTGGGGCAGGAAGGGACCATGAAGGAGCAGATCTCAATTCTCTACTCTCTCTCCCTCGGGTAGGAGAGATAAATCTGCATCCTTCTCACCTGGAACTGTGGTTTCTTGCTTGCAGAAGTCTTAGCTACAGTAAATGATTACTCAAGACTCTGTGGAAAAAACCCAGAAATCGATAGGGAGTAGGGAGCCAACTCCACGAGCCTCTCAAATGCTCCCATATTTATTGTGTATAATCAAAGGAAAAAGTCATTAACAGTTGTGTGATACTAAGCAGGAACTTGGGGAAAGAAGGGATGAGAAAGAGATTGTAGAATCCACCATGAGTAAAAAGTCTTACTGTATCTTTAGGGAAGTCATGGGTTGAGGGGAATAAGATACATTCTTTGATATGTGAATTACAAAGCAGACCACCAGAACAGCTAAGTCCTTGTTTTGGGGATAATAGACTATCTAACTGCACACAAGCCCAGCGTTTATAGCTGAGGGCCTGGGTCCTTGGTTTGCAATGAGCAGAGTGCTATCTAAAATCTCAACTATGCAAGCAAAACATTGTCTCTGCATTTTAAGGCAAGAAGACAGGAGTGAGGATGCACAGGCGCTTGCTTGCAAAGCAGTTACTAAGCTTTTTTTTTTTCTCCTTAAAGTTGACAGGCGGCTGGGGTCTGTTTCAATTTGTTAATCCAATCATGGGCTCCCACATGGAACCATTATGGAGGACACCCTTGGGTGTCAAATCCTGGCTCTGGGCCTTTTCCTGCCAGCTTCAGCCTCTCTAGCAGGGTCTAGGCAGATCCCTGAATAACGATCCTACAGAACCACCCACACTCTTAACTCCTGGTGCTTGAAACTTAATTTTAGTTCTACACAACTTAACGTAGAAAAGTTTCAGAAATAAAAGGTATTATATTCATTTTATATCTCATCATAGGACTGATTTTTCTGATTGCTCTAAGCTGCTTCTTCTTGGAAAAGCAACTAATTCTGCAGGTGAATTCAGTACTGTCTTTGGGCATAACTAGCCAGTTTGGTCTCGCTGAATTTTATTGGTCAAATACCGATACACTTAATTGATTTCATTGTTCATCAGTTTCAGCTGGGAGTATAGGGAGTGTCAATTTTTTCCTCAGCTCACCCTCAACTCTTTATCATCAGCAACTCAGGCCTCCGGAAACCAAAAAAAAAAAAAAGCATTTGTTTCCCTTCTACACTTTCAACATACCCAACAGGATACATCAGCCTGGAGAAAGAATTCAACACAAATGTTTAAACAAAAATCTATAAACCTGAAGTAACTCCATCTCCGAATCATGATACACAATGACATGAGAGTAAAGCCTGACCACCTGATTTCTATTCTTCAAAGGAAGGAAGGTTTTCCTATTTTTATTATCACTCTGTCATTGTTTCTGATTAAGCCAAAAACTAGTGTATGAAATAATGAAGCAGTGCAATAACAGATTTTTGTTGTATCAATTACAGAAGGCATTCAGAGGGGTTAGGAAAACCCACCTCTGTAAAATATTCAAAATTTCTTCCACTGTTAAGAACACGTATACAAAATGCAACAGAGAATTCAAACTCTTGTGGAGAGGAGCAAAAGCCACAGAAACAAAGCAAAGTCATTATTATGAGTCAATTCAAAATTCACTGGACAATCATGTTCAATGCATTCAAGGAAATTTAAAGGCACACTGAAAACCATTCACTTAATGATCTGCAGGCTAGAGGAAGAATTTTTCTCTTTATCAGACAACAGTAATCAATGGGGTGCCCCACCAAACAAGGACCAAAGAACAATCAGTTTTTTAACAGTTCTGATAAATCAGCATGTTGTAAAGATTAAAATCCAGAAATTTTAAACATTCATTCACACCACAATGAAACAAGCACTTAAAAAAAAAAACAAAAAACCCAAAGAAACTAAGCACATAGATCATGTACCTGGATCAATGAGAACTTCATGTACCGCTGGAAGAAAGAACAAACTATACCCTTTTCCTTGAAAAATAAAACTACTTTTAAAGATAAATGCTAAAACACATTTCATCATTCATGTTGCCTTGAAAAATCTGAGGCACTTGTATCTGATTAGAAAAGAAATTCTGAGTAATAGTTTGTTACGATTCAGTGCCAGTTTGTTTAGAATAAAAGAGAAAACAAAAGCTACTGTTTCTCACATCCTGCAGTGTGTGAAGTGCCTCCCTGCCTCTTTCTCCTCCCGTTTTCTAAGCTCATGCTCCCCAACCCTTCTGAAACAAGTATGAGAACAACTTATTCCCACCAATATGCCAAATGACAAAAGAATATCAATTTATTTGTGTAAATACATGCCTACAGCTTAAACTAGAGGAGTAATATATCAGAAGTCTATATGGAACTTCTTTCTACATTCCTGAAATAACACACACAATCGTTCACAGAGACACAGACATATTCCCCCTGGATTACTGGGCACTTCACAAGCTTAGGACTTCCAACTTCTAGAAGATAAATTTGTAGTTAGTTTAAAATACAAAACTGTCAGCTTTTGAAAGCCTTGATCATCTGCTAAACCATCCAATTATCAAAGAGACCCAATTAGCCTTCTCTGTAGAATGTAATTTCCCATGATGGCAAAACAGACCCTAAGAAGTACTGGATCCAAGTCTCGTGTTTATCACTAGCTATGATCGTTTTTAAGCACATTAACAGATTCAGAAAAGTTTGTCCCAACAACATTTATTCTTCTTGATATAGTATACATGTTCAAATGCCTATACAGAGACTATGTCCCATGATGGTGTTAAGAGTTCTTTTGTGTATTGCAATATTTATTTTTAAGTGCAGACAAGGAGGGTGGGTGTTACTCAGTTGTAGGCCACCTGCTTAGCATGCAAAATATCCTGGCTTCAGTCACCAGTACATCCAAAGAAATAAATAAAAATAAGTGCTTATTTAAAAATGAGTAAAGTTATAAAAAAATTCAAATAAAAACCACTTCAATCTAGGAGCCACAATTGGAATAAAAAAAACAAGTGTTTCTATCAAATATTGACTTTATGCCAATCACAGAGACACCCACAAATCACCCTTGACAACCATCACGTGTGATTCTCAGCAACCCTACTAAGTAGACACAGATGAGAAACCCGGCACTGAGGATGAGGAGACGAAGCTCGGAGGAGCCGGGGACGCTGACCGTCCTGCTCCCCGTGACACCACGTCAGCCCAGGACAAGAGCTGACAGAGCCGCACTGAGGGGACACCCAGCTGCATGGAACCTTGGGGAACTGGGGAGTCCCAGAAAACACTAAAAATTTTTCAGTGGAATACCAGCTCAAATATATTACACTGTGCCACATTCTTTAAAAAGGGAACGTGACTGAGACCTTTTAGATGCCTCCGTGTCCTTTCTGCCATCATCAGTTACTTGCCCTCTCAGCAAGACCAGTGATGATCTGGACCCCTTATGAAGTGCACTCAGATGGCAGAGCTTTTAAAGCTGTTTTATTAAGTTTGTAAGACTCTGTCTATGCCTCACACAGGCGGTCATCCATCAATTCTCCCCGGTGTGGATATACCACCTGAAATCATTCCTTTCTGCTTTTTAAAATCCCTTCATCTAATCCAGACTTTTCAACAGCAAAGAAGCAGCTCAACCACAGACAGTGGACAGCTTTTCACTAAATTACTCGAACAGCCCTTCGGACTACCTGGAAGCTCTTTTCTTCTATTAAACCCACTTCCAGGTACTTCATCATTTTCTGATTGGTGGACATGGCCACTGACTGGCCTACTCAGAGAGCTCCCAGCGTCACATCCAGGGATGGGAGAGGACCCTGCAGTTGGGAGAAAACATTGAGGAACGCGAACACCCTCCAGTCAGGTGTGCACTGCTAGAAGTGCCACAACGTGCTAAGAAATTATACTGTCTTTACCCCTGGGCTCCCATGGACTGGTTTCACATTAATCAAACTCATGAGACACTGATGCAAGAAAACCAGAAATTTAACTTATTAATGTAACAGAAGACGTGAAAATATGAACCAGACTGCAATATCAGAGTTCAACCATGAGTACATGTTCTCCTCCATGGCCCAATCACGGGCAGGCAGTCACATGGCAAGCGTGGACAGAAGCAGAGCAGTAAGGATTTCTAGATTAATTCAATGGACTGAATTTCTGTTATACCAACAGATCTACTGCCTGGAAAACAACGCTAATCACGGTGCACTCTTCGTGGACAGTGGCCGAGACACGACTGTGAGCAACTGTGTGACTCTCCTTTCTCTGTCCTTTCTGGGCTAACTGATGCACAGATGTACAGAAATCCAGGGATGCAGATACATCTAAACACCCAAAGCCCGTCTCTGTGAGCCTCAAAACCAGACAGCCAGGGTTTAAATACCAGCTCTACCACTTACTAGCTCTGTGACCTTGGCCAACTTACCCTCTGTGTGCCTCAATTTCCGCACTGTAAAGCTGGGGTAAAAATCAAACTTTTCTTACTCGCTTGTTGAGAAGATTGAAGGATACATTTCTGTAAAACGCTCAGAAAAGAATGTAGCACTTTTGGTGCTCAACAAATGTCAACTTAATATTACAGTGGTTTACAAGTCTCCCTTCTAATCATCTTCTGTGTTTCCTGGCTAGTCAAAGTCCCAAAGAAAACCCTTATTTCTCCTTTTATAAAATCTTGGGGTGCACCTTTCTGTTCCATCCCACCACGTCTTTAAACTGAGGGAGGTGATGCCTCCTCCCCACTCCTCTGGGCGATGGAGAGTGCATCTCCCTTCACACCCCTGACCCCTTGCACACAGCTAGCCCTCCTCACACTAACAGAGTGAGGTGTGATTCCACGGAGACAAGCAGGGCATGTGAAACCCTTCCTTTCCCTCCAGGGTTGGCCATCCTTGGGAAGCACCTGGGATGCTCCGCTCCATGGCAGGACATCCCTGTGCATGATGGGGCAGATCCTCTCAAGGGAAGGCTCGCTGTGGCCCAGAGATACCTGGGACAGGGTAAGTCTCTACTTCTGGGACACAGTATCATGACACTCATTTACCCACAGCCCTGAAGTTCATGGAGAACTTGGCTTCATCAGTAAAAAATAAGACATTTATCGCCTGTCTACTCTTTTGTGTCATCTCTCAGTTGGTGCTGGGGACAACATATGTATATTATTGGATCCCCTTAGGCCCCAACATATATGAAGTAACAAAAAATTCTGAGGCTTAACATTGTTTCAGGGCGACTGTGTAACAGTTCTGACTCTGCTGATGCTTAATTATGGTTATAGGAACTATGGAACCTCCTCAAATATCTTTTGTCATAAAACCAGCTTTTCTTATTTTCCTGTTTCTTAGTAATTGCCAAAGACCATCAAATGAATGCTTCACACAAAACAGCAGCTAAAGTTTATGAGCCCTCCTGACATACCCACTGTGGTAAACACTTCACATAACTTCTAATTCACACAATTCTACAAAGCAGATATGAGCGTCCCCATCTCACAGACGAGGGAAAAACTCAGAACGAACTGACTCAGGCTCACGTGGTTCAGTGGCAGCATGTACACACAAATCCAAGTCAAAAAACTACACCCCTTTGTATATGTACCAAGTCATCTCCCACCAATTAACACACATCGGCGGGGTCAATTCTCAGGGAACTCAACACACTTTTTAGCTTTAAGTTGCTCCAGAGGCCGCTTCTTGCTCTTTTATAAAATCCCGGCCCACTGATTTCTAACACTGGAAGAAAAGTCCGATTTTGCCATTGTTTGCACAGCAAGTCTGAAATGTTCACAGCGAGATGACAGAATAAAACTAAGATATAAGCAGAATAATTTTTCCAGGTAGACAGACACAATGGACATTGTGCTATTCTGAAGCATTAAGTGAAGAAATCAAAATAAAATCATGTTTTTTAAACCTTCTTTTATAAACAAGAAAATTAAGACTCTAAGAAGGTGCAACAGCGCCACCTACGGCTAAAAATACCTTCTAGGTTCCTGGGAAACATGCAACACAAAAATTGCCTGTAAGATCAGAAAAGAGAATCAGGTAACTAAAAGCTTGTGTACCACATACTGCACTTTGCTTTGGGGGAAGGGAGGGTTAGTCAGTATTTAATCTGATATTGCTAATACTCCTGAATATAAACAAAAGACACAGGCTCATGGAATCTCATCTTAGAAGAGGAAAGAATCCAGTCCAGCCAGTTCATTTTACAGGAGGGGAGACTGAGACATTGGATATGTCCTCCTGGCAATCCGCAGCAAAGCTCTCCTAGGCCTCATGTCTTGCACTGTAGCAAAAACCAACAGATCTGTACTAGGCCTATATTCATAAAAGTCACGTCTGTAATTTTCCAACAGCAGGTAATCAAAGTATCTTGCAAAATACTTCTCAAAGGGCCAGGAAATCATACAAGTTTGTTGAAATAAAAAAACATTTATTTACATATTAAAACAGCCTGAGCTTTATTCTCTCTATTAAAAATGTGACATGTCTAATCAAAATGTTGATATTTTAAAACCTGTTAAGAGTGCAGAAAAAATATCAAAAGTTTCTTTAATCACAAATGAGAGAAGCTTATTCCCTGAAAGTGATCAATGCGGATTTTTCTAAACTTAATTTTTCTGGTCAGAATCCCACGAATTTAAAAGTCTGAGTGGATGTTTACACGGCAACACTAATTTTGAGCTTTAACACTACACATTCTGTGTAAATAATCTTCTAGGTCGTCTGCTTAAGGCAATTTAAGTATTCCCTGTCTCACAGGAATGATACAGATTTCATTAAATCCTCATACTGCACTAAGGAAAAAAAAACTGAATACTCGTTATTTTAAGCCATATTCATATATATCATATATATACATACTGAATATGCATCGGAAATAAGCTACACTTTTTAGTATTCAGAGTTGATACTTCTAAAGTATCAGTCATTGTGACAGCACGTTTTTATTAAGCACCTCTACGGTGCTTTGTATACAAGGAGTCTAACTCTCACAGTCAGACAAGGTAAACGATATTACTCAAATTTCACAAATAACGAAATGTATTTCAGCCATGAAAACAACTAACATATTCATCATCAGGAAAGAAAAGAGTAAGGATTTTACTTACAATACTCACTGACAATATTTTCTTCCATACTAAGGCTACATAAAAACAATTCAGTCTGTGTAAAGTTTTCAGTCAATAAGCTCCTCTAGAGAAAAACTGTAACATCATTAGCACCGGTTGGATTTTCAAAGCCCACTTCTCTTTTGCACAATAATTATTTTAAATGTTTTGTTTTTAGTGCTTACAAAGCACTAAAATAAAAAATAATTACCTTTTTAAGTCATTACCTGAGAATAAAACATTTGTGAAAATGTACAATTTTAATTTATGCCAGTCTGTCTCACATTCTCACTGGTGTCTCTCCTTTGAAGACCTCATCAGGCTGAGATCGCTAAAATCGGTCATTTATGGACTCAGAGGACTTCGGGAAAGCAATCAATGGGAGGCTGATTAGAGGAGGAATTGAGATTGCATCCTGTGCAGCCTGGATTCCAGCACCGAGCTAGACACCACCAGCTGCTTGTGATTTGGGACAAGCTGGCCCATCTCTCAATCACTCAGCTGCAAAAAAGGAGACACTGATACCTACCCTCAAACACCTGCTATGAAGTAAAACATGAGGAAAGCATTTTAGCCTTAGGTAAGTGTCCAATCACAGAGAGTTTGGTCATTATGATGATGAGGATGGCTGTTAATAAATTAAGCTAGACCAAAAAGGAGAAATCACCATAAAGGAGAAACATTTTATGTCAATGAGCATTTCCTTTTGGATGGATTGCAGAATATTCTATTGATTTTTTTAATAAAACAAGTTTTGTCCATTAATTATAGATTTACAGGTTCATGGACAAGTCTCCAGAAAAAGAATTAGAGGCCTCTAACCACTGAATATTAAGAAACTAAAGTTAAAAAAAAAGGGGGGGGAGATTATACCTCATTTGGGAGAGTATGTGCTTAGCATGCACGAGGCCCTCAGTTCAGTCCCCAGTAACTTCATTTAAAAAAATTTTTTAAGAAATGGAGAATTAAAGCAAAATGATGGAGGAATACAGAATTTTTTTAGAGACTCAACTCAGATTTAAGATGGGGAAAAAAACATCCATTTCTCAGAGGAATTCTTGAGAACTATGTAAACTGGGTCTGAGATGTCTAGTCTTTTAACATTATTCAAGAATTCATATTACCAAGTCTTAAAACTACCTGATAACCCACAGTGGTGATAGTGATCGTAACAGCTGCCAACACGGATGAGTTCCGGCTAGGACTGCTCTGTTCTGACATCTCTGCCCCTGAGGCCTCACCAGGCTGAGAGCACTAAATTCGGTCATTCATGAACATCACGTGTAAGTCCTACATTTGTGCTTCTCACTCCCCCCTCCCCAGCCCATCTGAGGGAAGCATTGTTATCATGTTCTCCACCCGCAGACAAGGCTACTGAGGCACTGAGACTAAACCCGTTCCAGGTCACATCGGCATTAAAGGACGTCTGTATTTCTGCTGTTTTGCTTTTGACAAAGGAATCTGAGATATCAATTCAAGAGAGACTGTTAAATAATCAAGTCTGTCTGGTCTTCACCTCAAAGAGCAGATACTATAAATTCCTGATGTAGGATGAGGCTGCCGCCACAAACTGACTCAGCTTGAAATTAATATCCAAGATGAAGCAGCGGATACACGTAAATATTCACGAGTGTCAACTCCGCTCACGGGTCTGGGCCCTTCACTGCCTGAACGGGGGTGAAGTCCCCACCCGTGTCTGGAAGGGAAGCACGGCTCTTCCAGGTCTCACCCAGGCTTCACGGGCTCTTTCCCCCCACAGACTGTCCTCAACGATTAAATGCTCTCAAGGTTTTTACACCATGCAAAACTAAAAGACATTTCTGCAGATGGAGCACTTTCTCAGGCTTAAACCTTTTTTGCCTACACTTAGCAAGGGTGAAAAAAGAAACATGACTCTGCAAAGTGTCTGACCCTCACCACTCACAGGAGTAGAAAGGCCACAGCAGAAGATGACCCTTCACATTGTAGGATGAGGTCAAAATAAAGCCGCCCCAACAACAGGCACTCCCAGAAACAGCGCTCAGCAGTCTTCTGCACACTCACGGTTGTGCAGCCCTCACCACCATCTATCTCCAGAACACTTCATCACCCGAGAAGAGCACCCCTGTCACTAGCAGTCACTCCCTACCACCCCTCCACCCAGCCCCTTTCAACCATCACCTGCTCTCTGCCTCTGCATGTGCCTTTTCTGGGCATTTCAGATCACTGAAATCAACAATATGTGGCCGTTTGTGTCTGGTTCCTTTCACTTAACATGCTGTTATCAAGGCTCGTAGATGTTGAAGTGGTATCAGCATCTCCCTCTTTTTTTTTTTTTTGAAAATGTTAAAGTTTATTAGAAGGTGGTAATACTGTCAAAAAGAGTATAGTGGAATATAATGGATTGGGTTTCAATGATAAAAGGTCGGGTTGAGCAGACAGGGTGGACTTCCCAGAACAGGAGCCCTTTTTCATCTGCCCTTTTATTCTTATTTTTTCTTTTTTTGTCACTCTTACATCTGAATAATATTCCACTACATGGAGATACTACATTCTTTTCATCCATTCAGCAGCTATGTATGGACGAGGTCCAGAACAATGAGTGAAAAATGTGAATAACAGGGATGGCATTTAAACAAAGGGCAAGATGTACCTTAAAAAAAAAAGCCAACCAATGGAGGCACAAGGAAATTCACTGCGTTTCTGAGCAAAGTGCATGCTTGCTTCGGCAGGATTACCGTGCATGGCTGGGGCTGATATTGGCAGGAATCACGGTGAGGGTGTCATCTGAGAAGACTCTCTACTGCAAGCAGCTCAGGTAATTCTCATCCCTCATCCTGTATTTTTAGAGCCATGTTTCTTGGTTTCTCTTATTTCAAGTAATAGCACTTTAACTACACATCTGATCATCTGCATCAGACCACCTTACATCCAAGCCACAGAAAATCATTCACTGACCGGAGCAGCTCCAGGACATAACGGTGATGGATCAGGGAGTACTTCAGCATCCCAGCCTGCAGGTATAAACCCAACATGTACCCTGTTGATGTCAAGAAAGTAAAATGCATGGAAAATCTCACTGCTGGTGCATGACATCTGCCCCCAAATTGCCCCAAAATCATGCTGGCAAAGAACTACTCAACCCGCTCACTACAAAAAAAAAAAAGAAAAAAAGCTAAGAAGGCAAATTTGGGCTCTTCCATTGAAAACCAGCAACCATCACTGCCAGTATCTGATGTGGAATTCTCCTGACTTCAAAAACCACTGCGCAGTTACTTTTCAAATGTGAAAGGTATATATGTATTCCAAGTAGATGATATTACAGAAGGATTTTTCTTTTCAAAATTTCCAGTTGCAACATTAGAACAAGAAAGTTTTTGTTTCAGCTTTAAAAAAAATCTATTATCTTCCACTTTCTTAATGTTGATCCTATGTTTATTTTATAAAGGGAGCTATGCTGCATATTATAAACCAACTGTTTGGCTTCTGCAAAGAAGAACTGTATGACTTCACTATTTCAGAGCAAACTTTAACGATGCTTTGAGAGGTGGGGCCTGTGGCGCTCACTAACTGCTCTTTAAATACTGACAAGGATGTGCTATTAATAATGCAAAGGCTCTAACTCCACATTAACTCAGAAACCAAAGAAACTACACCAAAACCTTACTTTATCATTTTTAAATATTCTGATTCTTTTGAATGCTAAATTTCTTAAAAGATATGATTTCTTTTTGAGAAAAACAACAGGTGTATTAAATTTCCTCTCACCAAGAAAGCAATCTTTATCAAGAATAAAAACCCCTATGGAAATCCAAAAGACGGGACGTTTCTAGCTAAGTGAACATGCAGATCTGAACACAAACTTATGTCCTATCAGATCTCACTCGAACGAGCGGAACAAAGTACTGGGCTACCCTAGAACTTACCTCTTATGTTCCAAATGTTGGCTGAGCTAAGATCATCAGGCAAGGCAGGGAAGGAGAGAAGTGGAAAGTCCACCTGGCGACCTCCATCTGTTTTCTTCCAGCCACAAGGTGCCGCTAGGGCGGCCCCGCTAACAAGCCCTCCCCAAAAGGAAATCCGGCATCCATACTGCCCCTGACTTCCCCAAGCAACCCCGACGTCCCTCTCCCACTGGTGGCCTCCCAGCCTGAGAATGGTCTTCTAATGCCCCACCAGTTGGTGGCACCCTCCCCCTCTTCCCAGCTACACACACACACACACACACACATAGCCAGGGCAGCCTTCGCAAAGCACAAATTTGATTACATCAACCCCCAATTCAAACACTTCAGAGGCTCCCTGGTAGAGTTCTAGCCCCACCCCTGACCCTGACCCTGACCCTGCTCGCCAAGCCTCACCTCAGCACCATGGTCCCCAGTGACCTCAGGGGACCCCTGAATTGCTCCTACTTCCCACTTGCCTCCAGGCTCATCTTGACTATTTCTCAAGGAAGCCTTCCCTCCCTCTAACCTCGGCACTTTGTTCCTCTGTTCCTAGAACATTCTAGGCTAAGTCAACTTCTGACACTTCTAAGCTCCCTAGAAGCTAATAAATTTTGCTTATTAATGTGGGCTCACTCTCCCCTAGGCACTCAGAACTGCGCATGTTATGAATAAATGAATGACGGGATGGGTCTCAAAGGGAGAGACTTACCTGCTCTCGCCCATCCCTGCCCTTCTTTCTGTAGAATATCAGAAGCAAAACCAGAAGTACCTTTCCTGAGAGTCACTTCCTGCTGACACCCTTCACTGCCTCCTGGGTCAGTTTTAGTAAAACCCAAGCTCCTCCAAAGCCCTCCTCCCAGGTCCTCTCCAGTGTCCCCCCCAGTAAGGGCACCATTCACCCTGGACCACAGAGGGCACTTTCCCCGGGTCCCCACCCCACAAGCCTCCATGTCTCTGCCCGGGCTTCACCTGCCACCTGAGCCACCTTCTTGACTCCTTCTCCTGGCTGACTCTTACTCTGTCCTCAGAACTGTATGTAGAGCCCATTTCTTCCAGGAAGTCCTCTCTGATAATGTCCTTTAGATCTTGGCTGGGCTTCATCTAGAGCAGCAGTGCATGGCGACCAAATGGTGTTTGTCCACCCACTCCTTTGAGACCATGACATCTTGGAGGCCACGTGGGAAATAGGAGTGAGATGACAAGAGGGTAGGGAAGAGCTAAAACCAAAATCAGAGACTAAGTTCAAAATTTAAGTATCCTTTCTCAGAAAAAAAGAATAAAATGTTTCATACGTGTGTCATTTGGCTACGATTTTTGTGGCTCATGGAAAACAAGAGCTTGGTGTTCTAGTCCAAAAACCAAGTTACATGCAAAGAAATGTATATATTCATATATAAAGCAAGCCAGAACTGCTCAACAACAGTTTGCAGTTTAATTCCAAAGGAACTATGATAAAGGCAATCTCTCTCTCCTTTTTTTTTTTTTTTTTTTTGGAATCATAGTTTCAGAAGTATTTGTATAACTAAGTGATTGCTACAGCCCATGATTCTGCACTGGAGTGTTTGGGGTTGAGGAAGCCCAGATTACATGCACTGTGTAAATGCAATCACACCAACACACTGACAGGCGCCCTAGTGGCTGAGCTGAATTTTCAAAGCAGACAACCTTACAATGGAACACAGTTCTAAGTAGAAAGTAAGAAATGCAATGTTCTGTACTCAATTTCATACGTTATATGGGCCATTAACCGATAGTGCATCTTGTCTAATGATACCCAAAAATAAATTGCCAACGTCGATTTTCTCCATCTGATCGTTTTATGTTAACATTGGTTATCAAACCCTCAATCCATACGGAAAACTCAGGCTTACTCTGCAGCAGAGTTACGTCCCGCAGAAGACAGCGGATCAAGGAAGAACTGGAGAGTTTCCCTTCAGAAGCTGCTAAGTCTGGTTTTGCACCTGTATGTCATTTGCAACCACGTCATCGTCAAAGGAGTAAGACCTTACATCGGTGGGGCGTAAAGCACTGCTTTGTTTCCGAACAATCAAAGAACACTGAGCTTTGTGAAACAGTCCTGAGGCACTTAAATCGCACTTTTTCTGAAAGGCTCCAAAACTGACCCACTTCACCATTCCAGGTACAACAGGGAGGTACCGGAATTAGTAGATAAAACATGCCCTTTAAGTCTGACAAGGCCCAGCTTGAATCCTGCTACAGCATTTACTAGCCGCTAAATGGACCGATACCTTAACCCCTCTGAGAAGTCTTGCCAATCCGCAAAAGGGGGCTGCCACCGCCCACATGGGAGGGATGGATGTGAATGGAACACGCAATTAGGGCGGCCAACTGGTACCTGACACAAGGCCTGGCTAGTTTACCTCCGCTGCCCTTCTCCCCCTTTAAACTTGCACTGTTGCCTCTGGTAAGGATCAAGCCCCCGCAAGAGACTGCCCGATCCTTCTGTGTATCCCCGTATACATGACTTACCCTTAGGAGGCCAGAAAAACTGCCTCCTCCTCAGTTACTGTCAATATTCTTTAGAGTCTGTGTTTTATTAACTCTATTTTGCAGGAAGACTATTCCAGAACTGTCCAAGCACCATTCTCCAGGTTGGCTCCCCTCACAGCACCCATCCCTTTTCATCTCAGATCCTCTGTCTAATTGCCTTCTGTTCATGGGAAAGAGAGTCCGGTAGGGTCGGGACTCCCTAGGACTCTTTCCCACCGTCACAGGTAAGTGTGACTACCTTTTCCCCACTCCCCAATCCAACTCCAGCTTCTGAGGAGTCTCCCCTCCCGGACCCTGAAGCCTCTGCATCTTCCCAAGACGCACACGTGGCCACGACCCTCCCTTTATATTTCATCCTGGCTGGCCCTGCCCACCACCCGGCCCTTTAAGGATAAATGGCATTGCTCTGAAAATCCCAATTGCCACTGACTGACACACCAAAGCTGCATTATCTGGGCTTTCCTCCAACCGAGGCACAGCCCTGCCCTCCCTCAGCCTCAGTCTGCACCTCTTGAGAAGAGCTAACCCACATGTAAGGCTGTGAACTCCAGCTAAGAAGGACAAATCCCAACGTGTGTCTCTAGTCCGGCACCTTCACATGAGCCCCAGGCTCATAGACCCGAGTGCCTCTTTGAAGTCCTAACTTGGATGACAAATGGCATCTTAAAAATGCCTCATGTCCACCATTTACTCTGGAATTCAATTCCTGGCAGGTACCTCCCAGGCTCCCCATTTAACTAACAGAACCATCACCCACCTAGGTGTTTGAGGTCACATTCAATATCCCCTGTTCCCTCCCACCAGCCCTGCCCTGGAATCAGTCCTGTTATTTCCATTGCTAAGCCCATCTCAAGTCTGGTTCTGCAGGGACCATGGCCGTCACCCCATAAGCTCACAGCATGGTGCAGTGAGTCACAGTCCTCCGAATGGTGCTCCCTGGAGGAGGAGGCATCTCCTGCCGCTGGTCACCTCAGAAGGCACTGTATTCTCACACAGGAGGCCCAGGAGAAGGGACTCAAGGTTCGTCCATGGTCTGAGCTTTGAAGGACCCGAGGTCTGGGGGAGCTCCTAATTAGCAGACACACCTGCCAGTGAGCAGAAGAGAATGGAGGAACCCAGGCAAGGCTGTTCTCACTCCGACCCCTGGGCTCTCAGGAGCCATGGGAAAGGCCTGTGTCCAGGGCACAGTCCAGCCATCACAGATCCCAGCCTGCATTTGCCAACCCGGACAGCCTAGACTCCTTCTATTTGCGACATTTATTTCTGTTCTGTTCCCCACCCAGAATGTGGTGGACTCTTTCATAAATTCTGGCCTGTCTCAAGCAAGACCAAGTCAGTGAAAAACGCAGTGTCGACATTTGGACCAGAGCATGAAAGGAGAAACAAAGCCTCAAGGTCAGCATTATGGTGGTGGCCAAACCCTTCCCCTGGGTGAGATGAACCATGGTAGGGGTGAGAATGCAAGGTTTGGTCGGCCAAAGCATCTTCCTTCAAGGCTGACTAGGGTATTGGGGTCTCACTACCAAAAAGTAAAGACATGGCCGTCAGTGGTGGACGTCAGCTGCAAGAGACACTGAATCAGCCATTTACTGTCAACGTGGGTTAAAAGTAAAGGCCAGTGTAGGGAGGCCTCCACGGCTGCTGAGGCAAACCACAGACCCAGTTCTGAATGCCCACTGGATGAAGCAGAGTGGAACATACGGTCCCCTTTAGAGGTCACTGTGTCCACCAGATCCAGGTAAGCCAGCCTCTTCGGAGAAGGCCATGTTGTCCTGATACTCAGAAAAACCAGCCTCATACAGGGAACAAAAGAGTGGCATGGATTTTGGACCCGATACTGCCCCTTTATGAAGGCAAAGTAAAGTAAATGACATAGGGGAATTTGAATGCAAAAAAAAAAAAGTGACTGCTTCCTCCAACAGCGTACCCTGCAGCTGCTCACCCCCGAGCATGCCACTTCCTCACCAGTGACCACCGGCCAAGAAGGGCTATCACGCACGTCACACAGCGACAGCCAGGAACCGCGTGCTGAGCACTTTTGTGTAAAAGCAGATATCGAGCAAGGTGCTGCAGACTTTGAATTTAGAAGTTTAAATACTCCATGAAAAGAATCCTTCAGCAGCCGCCTAAATCAATTCCCATCTCACTTCTTCAAAACAAAAGAACAAATTTAATAAGTGCGCATTCATCACCAAATATGAGGAGGACCAAACAGGTTCCTCAAAGCAAGGATTTTAACAGGTATCAAACACCAGTGGGTGATGTGTTAACAAAGCAAATATTCCAAAAAATTAGAAAATTAAAAGCTGTCTAGGATAATACATGGATCAAGGCAGCTGTTAAGTTTTTGGTTTTTAAAGCGATGGAGACAGCATGGAGGGCGATCCAGCTATTTCCAATGCAGGGTGTGCACAGCCCACCTTTTCAGATGCAACAACATACTCAAAGGGCAGTACAAGAGAAAAAGGAATAAAGAAAAAGGAAAAGAGGAACAAGCGAAAATTAGAAACACACAAGAACAAAAATGAATTTGACAGCCTGTACAAGAATTTACGTGAGTGTGTGAGGCCAGGGACGCAGGGACAGTGAGACCCATCCTCACCTCCTGCTCCCGGGAAGGCAGGGGCCTGTGTGGAGCAGCGCTGCCAGGGGACACCAACGTGGTCAGAGCCCCAAACCAACACTCCACCTACATGCGTCTAGACAGCTTTTGAGCTACAAATTGTGGTCACATTTCAGGCTGGACAGTTTTACTCACTCCCACCAAGAGTAGCATTAGAGGATTAGGCTCTGCTCCTGCACTAAAGCGTTGTTTTATAAATTAATGTCTGTAGAATAGTAAAAGGAACAATGGAGTAAAAGTGACTGGAGAAGAACGTGCTTGACCCGAGCTCACTGGCCGCGTTATCTCACTGACGTTCAGATGCTGGCTGGGTGCTTTTTGTACCACAACAGACAGACCCACCAGGAGGGAGGTTTAATGCGCTGCTGTATTTTGATGCCGAGAACCATGCCTGGTACATGAGGTTCTGGGTAAACAATGGTGACAGTGTCAACCGCTATGGGCTAAGCACACATCCATCTACTCTGCCAAATCCCAAGGACAGACTTGAAAAGGCAAAAACAAGCTGGTATTCTCTGGTGGGTTTACAGACTCAGAACAAAGCAGTTGCTGAGCAAAAATGTCACCAGTGCCTCCTATGACAAAAGAGGAAGCACTGGCCATGGGGCTGGAGCATGGCTCCAGGCTTCCACTGCTCACCCAACAGTCTGTCCAGGGGGAGAATTTGGTCCCTTCTTACGTTGCACTGATGCACCTACCTGGACTAATGCCTGGGGTCTCAGCAGGAGGTGACAGGTGAGGTGAACGGAGCCAGTCTGGGAGAAGCCCGGTGCTGGCAGCTGTGCCTTCAGCAGTGCCCAGGCTCCTAAACCTGCCACCTCATCTCCAAGGAGCAGAAGGGGAGTGCGGACATGTAGATCGCAGGGCCGTGTGAGGACAAGTAAAGATCATTGCCACGACATGCCTTGCCCCTTCCTTAAGCCATAGAGGAATATCCGGGGAGGAACTGAAAATTCATGCAGAGTTCGCCAGGCATCCACACGCAGGTGGGACTCAGGTCCCCTGTGCCTCTCACTCACAGGGCTGGTCTGGACATTCTTTTTTTCAATTCTCTGGCACCTTCTCCTCCAACTGACCAACAACCAGAAAGTAGGATCTGATCTTGGGCAATTTCAAGAATCACAGATCACCGCCTCCACAGCGGACCTGGCTGCACGTGCTAGGTTCTCCGACCGTCACCTGTGAGACCGCCATAAGTGCTCTCCAGACTCAAGGCCCGAGGCCGTAGGCCGGGGGTACACAACTTCCCTCACTTTCCCCAGCAAAGGGGGACCACCTCTCGGCAAAGGCATCTCAACCTCTTCTGCCCGAGGGACGGCACAATGGACACACGGGGAAACAGAGCAGAAAGTGGGGGTGGTGGGTAGGCAGCCCATAAGAGCTCATCTGCAATTTCGAGGCAAAATGAGGCCTTTGACCTAATCACAGGGACAAAGTGAGGATGAACCTTTCCCTGCTCTGTCCCATACTCCGTGACACGCCTTTTCCTGTGTAAGGAGTTCATTCGTAAATCCCTGGCAGTGTTTCTGATGACCTAATCTGACATGGTGGCTGTCGGGCATGGAGAGGACCTGAGCCGTGCAGGTACTGGGCCTAGGAGTCAGGAGACACCGGGTCCACCCCCAGCTCAACCAGAGCCTCGTTCTGCATCTCGGGATTCAGAATCTCTTATCTAAGCAAAGGGATGAGACTGTCGCAGGACAGGCTGTCCAACAGAAATGAAATGAGATCCATGTAAAGAAAGTTTCCCAGTTGCCACATTTAAAAATTAAACAAAGAAACAAACAAAAAACAAATACTAGAAAGTGATTTTAAGACCAGATCTTACTTATTATACTGTACGTAGTATACTATCAATTTGACATGTAATCAATATAGAAAGGAACAAGGTAGATTACATTCCTTTTATTAGATGTCTCAGCATCTGATGTTCATTTGACCTACAGCACATGTCAGCTCAGACCAGCCTCCTCCCCAGCTCTCCTAGCATCAGAGGCTGTGGCTACTCTATTGGACAGCAACTCCAGGGGTCCCACCAGGGGTCCTGGCTGAAAAGCTGGAATAAGTGTCCACAATATCCCTAAAAGGATCTCTCTGAAACAAAGGCGGATTCACTTTAAAATGTCTGTAAACCAGCGGGCTGCACCTCCATCCACTCTTGGCTACAAGACAGCCCTCTTCCTTGATGATCCCTTCCTGGATATAGGGAAGCAATCTGGCACACATCGAGGGTGGCCGGGCCTCCAGGTAGACTTACCTGCTGTCTGTGTCCAATCCCATGAAGTCCTCCTTCTCAAACAAGGTGCAGAGGAGGGGGATCTTATCCCCAGACTTGTTGGGGGCCCTATCCAGCCACTTGGACTTGAGCATGATGAAGAGAGAGACAGTGAAGTCCTCGATCCTCTTCTCCACCAGCCTGCAGTCCTCGTAGATTGAAGGCCACGTCGGTGCGCTTCTGCTCGGCTACCTACCTATGCAGCACAAAGAACTGAGAGTCATTAACGATGTGCCATACAGCTCCTCTGCACGTGGAGCTTCTCGAAGGCCTTGGCCGAGAGGCAGTCGGCAATGGTGACAAGGCCCACTACCTTGCTGTGGGTCTGGAAGATTCCCCACCCATTCTCGGGTGCATAGTGGTGCCTGTAGTGGATACAGAGTGCCCAATGGGAGCCACAGGGGCTGATCTGGCTCACCAAGGTGATTCGCTTATAGATGCAAAAGAAATTCTCCTCTGAGATGATCCCAATTGCTTGGACCACCACGGGGAGATTCTGGTCGTTCTCAGCGCACTGCACGTAGTCAGGGGTGCTCATGTTGCAGCCCCTGCCGAGAGGGGAGAGGAGATCGATATACTTACTCTGCTGTGGGCTGTGGGCCCCTCTGGATTGCGGTGAGCTGGTGTGTATCAGCCAGAAGGCAAGGGAAGCCCAAGCAAAGACGGGGGTACAGTTTGTCCTCAGTGTCTGCACATGGCTACTGTAGGTCGGATCACATTACCCAGCTTTTGGTCTAGGCTTCCTGCCCCTGCAGAGCAGGGTCATTTCTTGTTTTCTGTTCCAAGCACCCAGCCAAACCCTAATGCAAAGACAGTGCTCAAAACTGCTGAATAAAGAAATGAACAAAGGAACTGCTTTCCACACCCCTTTAAGCAGAATATAAAGAAAAGAACCACAGTGGGATCAAAATATCTGGATTTCTATCCAATTTATTTGAACTCCTAAGCTGCAGAATAATGAATAAGAAAACTTGCCTTGGGGAGGAGGGTACATTTCAGTGGTAGAGCACGTGCTTATCAAGTATGAGGTCCTGTGTTTAATCCCCAGTACCTCATTTTAAAAAATGAAACAAATAAAAAAACCTAATTACCCTCCTCAAAAAATATTTTTTAATTCAAAATTCAAAAAACAGCTTTAAATTGACACAACATTGTAAACTTGACTATACTTCAATTAAAAAAAAAATCATTGCCTTAGAAGAAATTATCTGGATTACTGAAGTTTGCAAATGTTAAATGCCTAGGTTACAACCTGCATAAAAAGGGGGGACTGTACAAATTTACTATCCCTCCTTTATCAGCTATATTACCTTTCGGGGGGTTATAACCTCTCAGAGCTAATTTTCTCAGATTAAAAAACAGAAAACATTACCTGATTTTCAGTACTGCTGAAGAATCTGATAACCCTATTAAAGCATCTGACACACAGAGTTTATTCAATAAATGTTTGTTGAATGAATGAATAAACAAGCAAAGTGAATGCTGCTCCCTGCCACAGACCATCATAATGGTACTGCCTGGAAATCCCAAGCCCATTTTCACCCGAATCTACACTAACCATGTGTGTGACCTGGGCAGGCCTGTGTGATTCTCTAAGCCCCAGTTTAATCATGAATAGAAATGAGGGCAATAACATAAACCTCAAAGGGTTAGTGAGTCAGTAATGAATTGTACCCGAAATTTGCAAGATTGAACCGTTAAGGAAAATTGGGCAAATTGTCCATAGGCCCTCTCCATATTATCTCTTACAACTTCATGGGAATCTAAGTTACATCACAAAATTAAAAGTCTAATTTTTAAAGAAGCTATTGAGGTTAAATGAGCTCACTGTCTCAAATAAGGAACACACAGCACAAATAGGACAATCCCTAGACCATGAGATACACTCAAATTTCCCACTGAACCCACTGGTCCCTCCAATTTCAGAGCACGAGGATGGGTCCTCGTGGCCAAAGGCCACTGCACCTGAAGCTAACAAAGCTAATGGCCCCCACTTCCAAGAGCCCCTGTCACCACCCTAGGTCTAAGTTTGTATTTGTAATTATTTTTCTTTTTATTAAATAGAAACCCCCAATTGCATAGCCTTCAGGTCAGCAAAACCTGACCACAGAGATCATGATGGCAGCCCTTCTTGGTGAAACAATAAAATGAAAAGCTATTTCCACAAGAACTCTGTATAAATCTACTAGGGAACGTCATTCTGGACTGAGAGGAAGAGGACTGGGGAGGAGGGGGCAATCTGGGGCACAGAGGACTATGGGCCACCTGTCCCATGATGGACTTTAGTTTCAACACTCACTCTCCAGGAACTTCAAAATACACACAGACAGAGTGCTTTGGACAAGATTTTTTTTTTTTAAAGAAATCACTGACTCCCTAGCAGCTCTTGTTTCTACCGAGAAACAAATGGATTATGTGTATAATGTTTCACAAAAACCCTAAAATACTATCACCCCAACTTCATACATGAAAAAACTGAGGGAGAGAGGTTTATCACATTGTGCAAGATTAGAGAGAGGCCACATCAGACACCGTATTTAAACCCAATCCCCTGCTCCATTGCTCACACCAGAAAGTGTGACATACTGCTCCTTTCCTGCCCTTTCCCTGCAATAAGTCTCTGAAGAGTCTTTCCTGTGCCACCTGGAATCACAATCACATCAGCTTTCCACAAAGAACTATGTCACTCTTTGGAGGACATATCAAAATCTAAAGGGTTGGAATGAGAGGAGAGATTTGCATTTTCTGTTTCTCAAAGGAAACATGGCTTTAAAAGAAACTGAAAAGGACTTATCTAGTCTATGGTCTCATTGTGCAGAGAAGGAAACGGAGGCTCAGAAGAGATGAGGAAAGGGCCTTATTAACAAATATTGCCTGAGTGCAGCACCAAGCCAGCCCTGGGCACTGTTGTGGGAGGATCTGGGAGGCCCAGGAGAATGAGTGTTAGAAAAAGGAAAGAGAAGGAGCATACAAAGCCCTGTCTCTACATCACCATACCATGGAGTTCCACCAAATTACCCAGTATGGGTGCAGCCAACATTAAGGTTGGCTAGAGAGGTTATAGAAACCTGGAAGTCTCAACTATAGTGGAAATACCAACATTTACTATGCTTTTTTCCCAGTTCAAGCATCAGCTCAGTGGGCGCTCTCTACCAGGGACTACACGAGGCCTGGAGTTCTCCAAAATACAGATCTCTATTACCACGTGTGCAAACCACATACAGGTCCACCAGAAGAAAAATGCCCACAGATAAGATGGAATTACTGAAACTGAAAGCAGCCAAGCAGCATATATTAACTAGGAAAAATGGTGCTGCTAGAAATGGACTCATGGGCATAGAAAGCCAACTGTGGTTAGCAGGCAGGAAAAGGGGGATTAACAGATACACATTAATAAATATAAAATAAATGACAAGGACCTGCTATATAGCACAGGGAACTATATTCAAGTTCTTGTAATGAGTTGTACTAAAAACAATCTAAAACGTATGTATATACATATGAATATGTTTATAACTGAATCTCTGCTGTACACCTGAAACTAACATTGTAAGTTAACTACACTTCAATAAAAAATTATTAGAAAAATAAAAGCAAGTCTTTAAAAAAATAAAAGAACACTGTAATCCCCGTAGCTGTAGGTGGTGGAAAATTCTGGCTGCAAGCAGCAAGTCCACTGTATCACTCCAGCACTGACTGTCACCCTTTCTGACTATCAGAGAGTCACTTGGCTTCACTGAGGTTACTTTTATCTTCTGTGAAAGGCTACATTTGCAACTAACAATGTATAGAATCTCATCATTCACAAACCCCAAAATTAGTGAGGACTTCCCATGGGCCAGGCTCTGGACAGATGAAAAGGTAGGGTCTCAGATATATTCATGGTTAGAAGAAGTTTATGCCGTAAAGACATTAATTCTTCCTGTTTTGATAGACAGATTCAATGCAATTCTGATTAGAATTACTACCAGATATTTCATGGAATATAGCAAGTTAATTTATGGTCAGGAACAGCCAAGAAACTTCTTTAGAACCACCACTGGGGAAGGGTGAATAGGTCATTGATTTCCACTGTTCTTTCTGAAGTGACGAAAACGTTCTGGAATAATAATGGTTGCAGCACTGTGAATATGCTAAAAGCTGCTGAATTGTACCATTTAAATGGATGGACTTCACGGTGTGTGAACAATATCACAATAAAGCTGTTATATGAAAAATAATCTCTTGACAATTATTTTCCCCTCTATACAACTAGTCTGCCGCACAATTTAAGAAAAAGAAAAAACCAAAACAAACCAAACTGTGTGCCAGAAGCTCTTTAGGACTGCAATGTCCCTAGGTCTCCAAAGCCTCTGGTGGTGCTGTTCCTGTTAACACACCCAAGCTGGGCTGGGCTAGTTAGGGACTGTAACTATCTTTCTAAAATCAACGGTCACACGTTTCAGCCTGGGAGAGGGAAGCCTGG
Organism: Camelus bactrianus; assembly: GCF_048773025.1. Taxonomy (NCBI): domain Eukaryota; kingdom Metazoa; phylum Chordata; class Mammalia; order Artiodactyla; family Camelidae; genus Camelus; species Camelus bactrianus. Next base: position 42,748,809 of record NC_133558.1, read on the forward strand.
AGGATGTCACGTACTCATGCCTTCAGCTCATTTTTAACTGAACCAAGTCCTGCTTTCAACACTGTAATCCCTCTCAGTATAAAACCACGTGACATCATCAAGCACCGCCATCATGACACCTGAAAGTGTTCAAGGAACTTACCTGGGGCAGAAACACTGAGGGAGGTGACGGAAGCTCCCTCAGCACTGACGCTCCCTTTTGCAGACTTCACCAGGACAAGCTGGGCTTTACGGCCGGCCGGAGGCTCTCAGACTGGGGAGCAGCGCCCACGCCACAGAGCTAGTCCTGAGGGAGCGGGAAAGGGAGAGGAGGGCAGCCCAGGGGTCACGGGGCAGGGAAAGCGGGGGATTGGGGACGCGGGCTGCAGCTCCGCTCGGAGGCCAGCCCCAGTCCCAGCTGCCCCGTCCGGGTCCGCAGACCCCGCCGTCCCGGGACACAGCCGGCCCAGGGACGGGGACGGGCCGGCGGCTGAGGAGAGGAAGCCCGGGAAGAGAGGACTCGCGGGCGGGAGAGGGGAAGAGGACTCCAGCCGCAGACTGAGGGGAGACCAGCTGGGGCGAGAGGCGGCAGGTGCACACCTGGCCCTGAGCAGCTGTGGCCGGGGCGCCGGGGCAGGTGGCGCGGGCAGAGGGGCCTGGCCCGAGCAATATAGCTGAACACACGCTGAATCATGCCCTCGCGGGCTGTGACACGTGGACCGCCCTCCCGCAGCCGCCTGAACCTTTCCCGTGAGCCCCCCACCTTGCACTTCCACAGCCGGAGGCCCCGGCCCCGGGGCAGGAGCTAAAGGCTTACCGGGCGACATAGCTGAGAAGACTTTGGGGCAGATCCCCGGCTCGGAGATGGAGATTCCAAACCGCGGTCAACCTGGCACTGACTGCGCATGCGCAGGAGGGCCAGCGATCCTCAGGTTTCTGTGAGAGAAGCTGCGGAAGTGAGGGAGGGAGAAGATGGGAGGAGGAGGGGAGGAGGAGAAAAGTGGAGGGAGACAGATGGACAGGTTCAGTGCAGAGAGAAGGGAGGGATCTGGAGAGGGGAGGAGAGTAGCAGAGATGTAGAGAAAAAGGTTTACCTCTGGTGGCATCCTGAAACAGAAGTCAGTCCTGCCTCTGTACCCTTCACTAACACTTCAAGGCCCGCAGCTCAAATTTTCCCTCCCTGGTCCAGCCCTCCAGCCGAGGCCTCTGCAGAACCCCTACGGGATCACACCCGTTGACCCCACGCGGAGCTGGGTTCCCTGTTGCTCTGGGAACCAAGCACCCGAAGGTGTTGTCGCTCAGAACTACCTTGGGAAGAGTTCATATTCCCCTTTTACACCCTGGGAAACAGGCAGGCACGATCTCTGTCTTAGCTCCACTGTTCTAGGTGTTGGGCTGGTGGGGAGCGGGAGGTACAAGATCAGAGCCCCAGACAAAGCAGACTGCCTGAGTGTTGGTGCATAGTGCCCATCCCTCCTGAATAAACCACACCCCACCTTAGTGGAACCATCAAGGGCTCACAGTAGGTCCCTGGGTGTGGGAGAGCTGTCCTCAGAACCAGTGCCCAGCTTGCTAGGTAGATAGGAGTGTTACCGAGTCCAAATTCATTCTCCTCAGTGCAGGACAGGCCAATAATTTCAGAGACCAGGTGTTGGGGCATGGAATAGCAAGTTTCTGTAGACCTTGATGGCAAACAAATGTCATGGAAAACCATCTCCCCAAGTCAGAATTCAGGCTCCTTTCCTACGTGCTTGGTTGTAGCAAACTTCTTGGTGTAGGAATTCTTTTTTGTTAGAATCCTTTGTTCTTGCAGCTATCTGCCTGAGTCAAATTTCTGTAAACCTCCAGCAAAACAAACGTTATTTTCTTTTCTGCAACTTGTTATCTTTATATGGATGGAAAAGTGTTAAATATCCTTAAAGGTCAGAGCCTTCAGATTAGGCTCTTCTGTATATATCAGGCTCTAGGCAACACTGATTCACAAGCAAGATGAAGCCTAGGAGACAGAGCACAGGGTTAAATTCAAAGGAAAAGATCTAGTATGGAGTCAGATTTGTTCTGTTCTATTACCCAGGCAGAAGCCACTTGAGGATTTAAACCCCTTTAATTTAAAAATAAGTAAAAGTTTAAAGGAATTTACATACATAGGTGGGAATGTGCATAGCCTATCTGGAAAAGCAAACAAAGGATAATAAACAGTGGCATCTCCAGGGAGGGCTGAAAGAAGAGAGGATGAGGGAAAACTTCTTTCACTTGTGTATTTTTGTGCTCTGTTTGAATTTTTTTAACCACATGCATGTATTTCTTTTTCAGTTAAAAAAATGTGTAATGGAGCAAAGGAGTAGCAAGCTCAGCAAATACAGCAGCCATGGAATCACTGAGCCATCAATTTTGATTTTAGCCAGGAAGCATTTATTGACTCTCTCCTATGTGCCCAGTGCTGTTTTAAGACTTCTTTTATTTATTTTTTTATAAAATAATAAAGTGCTATTCCTCACCCCTGCCCATGGCTGGTGGAAAACCAACTGAGTTTTTATTGAGTTGTTTTCCAAGGAGTAGAGGTGAGTTATAAACAGAACGCATCTTACGGGCAAAACAGTAGGAGTGGCTTTCCAGCAGACCAAACAGCTATGAAGGGTTTGCAATAGAGGCGCCCAGAGGCTGAGAGAGAAAGCCTCCAGGACCCTACAACAAGCTGCCCAAAGTGCCTTCTCCATGGCACTACTGAAATAGGAAAGAACAAATCTGACTCCATGTTATATCTGTTCTTTTGAGTTTAACCCTGTGTCCTGTTTCCTAGGTTTAGTCTTGTTTGTTCTGCACCTTTTGTAAAACAATGTTGCCTAGAGCCTGAAATATACAGGAGACCCTATTCTCAAGGCTCTGACTTTAAAGGATATTAACACTTTTCCATTCATATAAGGTAACATGTTACAGAATAGAAAATAACATTTGTTTGTTGGAGGTTTACACGGATCTGACCCAGGCTAAGAGCTGCAAGAACAAAAGGCTCTAACAACAAAGAATTCATAAACCAAGTTTGCAGCAACCAAGCATTCCTGCTTCCCCTTTTTAATATAAAAAGAGCCTGAATTCTGACTTTGGGGAATGATTTTCCAGGACATTAGACTTCCATCTTCTCAGCTGGGTTTCCAAATTAAAGTCGCTATTTCTTGCCCCCAAATCCTGGTCTCCCGATTTATTGGCCTGTAATGCACGAGCAGAACAAGTCTGGACTTGGAAACACAAACATTCATTGAAAGTACCCATTTGGTATATTAAATGACCTGCTTCCACTTGTCTTCCTGACGTTTTCTTCTCTTGACAACTCCTGCTATGTTTATGAAAACCCTGTCATGTGGACACATTTGCATCTCTAGCCACTACCCTTCCAGGTAAGAACTGATGCCAAGAAGTCAATGGAAGCTGCTAGAATGTATTACCTGGCCAGAAAAGAGCAGATGTTGTTACTGGCTTATGTTCAGGAGCAGGCTGGGACACCTGACAAGATGTCATAAGTACAAATAGACAGCTGGGCACCAAAGGAGAAGCTTCTAAGCCTCCATGAGGGACTTGTTGGATAGGAAGGAAAAGTCACAACCTATATCTCTGATCCCACCACTAGCTTCCTGGGCGAGGCTGGACAAGTCACTTAAATTTTCTAGGCCCGTGCTGTCCACCATGGGAGCCACCAGCCACATTCAAGATTATGAAGTTATTCTGTAGGCAGACAGAATTATAAATACACATTTTATTGCAAAGGTACAGAAAGTATAATATTTAAAAACATTATTGGTTATCTTGACCTAACGAGTTATTTTTGTATGTCTAGCTTACTGTGGTTTGCAATGCCTGCGACTAATGTTTCCCTTACAGTGAGTTATTTTGAAATTATAAGTTACTGGACACAGTACCCTCATATCACACTTGAAAAAAATTGATCCACATAAGCAAGGTGATCTGACTTAGTAGTTATGAGCAGGGGCTCTCGAGTCAGCCTGCCTGAGTATAAATTCTCACTCTGCCTCCAGGGGTTCTGTGTGAATCTTGGAAAAATTGTTGTTGTTGTTGTTGTTGTTGTTGTTGTTGTTGTTGTTATGTGTGCCTCTTTTTCCTTCCCTTTTAAATAGCGAGGAATATGTAGAATCTATCTCGTACAGTGTTGCCAGGATTAAATGAGTAAACGTCTGTGCTGCCCACTTCCCTGGGTTTCAGCATTCTCCAGGCAATCAGTGTCAAACTCAGAGGCATTCTCCACTGTCTTCGTCAGTCTGGGATGCTGTAACAAATTACCATTGGCCAGGTGGCTTAAACAACCAGCATGTTCCTTAAGTTTTGGAGGCTGAGGTCAATGCATCTGGGAGATGATTGCCTTCATGACTCGAAGATGGCTGTCTTCCCACTATCTTCATGGGCCAGAGAGAAGCAAGCAATCTGGGGCCCTTTATAAGGGCACTAATCCCATTCATGAGGGCTCTACTCTCATGACCTTATTTTATCCTAGTAATCACTTCCCAAAGGCCCCGCCTCCCAATACCATCACCCTGGGAGATGGGGTTTTGACATATGGATTTTGAGGGGATGCAAACATTCAGTCCACACATCGGCTAACTCTCCCCAACATGCAATCATCAAACCTGTAGCTAATTTCAAAGTAATGTTTATATCTCTCTGCCCATTTCCATTCCTGCATCCACTAACACTGAAGCACTGTTATATTTTATTCCTTATTTTTCTGGTAGAGATTTATTTGATTCCTCTACTCCAATGCTCTCCTCACACCAAACAGTCCTATTAACAGCCCTGCCAGGTAGGTCTTCCTTAAAACACCTTTCCACTGCACCTGGTTGTTTTTTAGGTGTAAATGTCAGAATCCTCTCCACACCCCAGCCTAGAACTTTAATCCCTTACACTACTGCTCACTATGTTATTTTTCTATTACCACTGTAACAAACTTCCATAAGCTTAACAGCTTAAACCAGCACAGATTTATCAGCTTATGGCTGTGGAGGTCAGAGATCCAACACAGTTCTCATTGAGCTAAATTCAAGTTGCCAGCAGGGTTCCTTCCTTCTAGAGGATCTAGAAGAGAATGTTTCCTCGTTTTTGTTTTTTTTTTTCCAGTTTCCAGAGGTCACCCACCTTCCTTAACTTGTGTCCCATGACTTCCTCCATTTTCATGGCCAGCAGCCTTTCTGAACACTGCTCCATGGCTACACATCCCTCTGATTTTAAACTCAGCTGGGCTACGTCCTCAATTTTAAAGACCCCTGTGATTACATTGGGCCCACCTGGACAATCCAGGCTAATCACCTTATTGTCTCATCTCAGGATCCCCTTCTCCCCTCCCATTCAGGCATTATGGATGTGGCTGTGACACTCACCTTGTGTGACATTTCCTCCCATGAGCAATTTAAGGTTCAAGGCACTTATGAATGACTTTTTGTTTTTCTTCCTTAGTCTTTCTACCTTCAGTATGTGTGGTGAGATTATATGAATCCTTTTTATTTGTGGCCCTCCACTAAACTTTAATAATGTATCATGGGTTTAAAAGGCTAATAGAGAATTTAGAATACCGAAATCCTCTAAGATATTTCTCCTAATGTCTGTCATCCCTTTTGCCATGTACAGAAACATGTCACTGTTGGCTAACCTGTGACAGGGGAGGAACATGATTCTGCCACCACACTCCCCTCATTCACACTAATTTGATGATCGGCTAACCAAGGATCTATGCTCCCCGCTTCGCTCACTTCCTTCTCCTTTCCACTGACTATCCTGTTCCCACTGCTCCTTCATTCACCACATCAGGATTTCATGACCACATTCTGCTCTAAATAAAATGGATATCTTGCATCTAATGTCTGATAACTGTTCTTATTTTATATGCACACATTGACCTACACATAACCCCACCCATCTATTTTCCTAGAATTTTCCAGAGGAATCAGTTCCATGATGATGATGATGATGATACTGACAGTGATGACAGGGGCCTCTCAAGGATTCTGACAAAGAGGGAATCAACAAAGGGAGGGAATCATTGCAAAATTGCCCCAGAAGCAGGATTAAAAGTAAATAACTGCTAAAGTGTTTAATGGAATTGGCTAATATTTAACTATTTTTAAAACTTTGTAACACTGAATTTAAAATTTTAATGGGAATTTTCATTCACCCCTAACCAAGATTCAACTCTAGGACCAAAATCTAAGGATTTCTATCTTCTAACAAATTGTCCACTAGCCTTTTAAACACGTGATCCTTTAAAAAGGGTAAGTGCTGGGCTGAAAATAAGCAGGATTCATATAATCTCACCAGACACAGTAAATGTGGAAAGACCAAGGAAGAAAAACAAAAAGCCATTCATAATGTCTTGAAACTTACATTGCACACAGGAGAAAATGTTAGCCATGGTGAGTGTCACACCAACATGACGCCTGAGTGGGATGGGGAAGCTGATCTTCCTCATCAGACATTTATGCTGATTTGTTAGATGCCAACACAGTTTCCTCATTGGATTTGCTTCTAATAAGTATGGAAGAGTTTAGGCTCTACCAAGAGCAGACTAAACATTTTCCCCTGCTGTCCGGTCACTGGACTGAATGTCCCCACAAGAAGGATATGATTATGTTTCATAGGGAAGTCTTCCTGAGAAGTAATAGGAATTTCGAGGGCAGAACTGCAGGTTTGGGCATGGAGGGCTGGAGGAGGGCTAGAGGGGACACTGGAAAAACAGCAGGAGTGAGTTCAGATACTGCTGCTCAAGTCGCCAAAGTCAGCAGTGTTATCTCTAAGGATATGTCATTCTCCCAAAAGTTCCATGAGTGAAGGGGCCTGTGAACACTAAGCAGGTTTTTAAGACACAGCAGCACATAATTTGCATCACAACTCAATTACAGTATGTTTTCATATTTGGAAAATAATTAGCCCATTGTTCTTTGAAACTGCAGCAGTAGTAATAGAAATAAAAAAGACCTAGCCGTCTTGGAGACAACAATCAATAAACAATTCCAAATCTGCAGGATTCCTTGACAATATGCAAACAATGAGATAGACGTGTGCTGCAGATACCTCTTACTGCAGGGGTCACTCCTGCAAAGCATAGAACTAGTTTTCTCAGCAGACAGAGGGAACCAAGTCAAGATTCCTAATCTTGAGAGGTTTACTATACGGCAGGAAAGATCAGACAAGTGCATAAAGCCAAATATGAATAAATGTAATCAAATATTAAGAAATGTGAATGGAGCACAGATGAAAGAGGAATTACTTTCACCTAGGATCTAGAGAGACCTCTTCAGAAAATGTTGCTTTGGAGATGGCCAAAGACATGGGTGGAATTTTGGCAGAAGAGGATGTAAGGAATTTAAAAACTGATTCTAAAATTCACATGAAAATGCAAAGGATCCCAAATATCCAAAACAACTTTGAACAAGAAAAACAAATTTGGAAGACTTACACTATCTGATTTTCAGACTTTTTTTATAAAGCTACAGTAATCAGAAAGTATGGTGTTGGTGTAAAACAGGGAAGTAGAATAATGGAGCAGAATAGAAAGTTCAGAACTAAACGAACACTTATATAGACAATTGATTCTCAAAAGGTTGCAGTGGAGAAAAGGATCTTTTCTACAAGTAGTGCTGGAATTGTTAGATAGTGATATGCAAAAAAAAAATGAACTTTGATCCACAGTTCACAAAATATACAAAAATTAACTCTAAGTGGATCATAGATCTTAATAGGAAATCTAAAACTATAAAACAGCTAGGAGAAAAAGCATAGGCTTAAGCTTTATGATCTTGGGTTTGGCAAATATTTCTTTGCTATGACACCAAAAGTATAATCTATTTTAAAAAAAGTAACTGATAGAGTGAACTTTACAAAAATGAAGACTCTTCAAAGCTCTTCTAAACACTGCAAAGCAAATGAAAAGACAAGCCATAGACAGAAGCTATTTGCAAATCATATATCTGGTAAAGGTCTTTCTTTGTGTCTGATCCAGAATAAAAAGTTTTCAAAACTCAATAATAATGCAAACACCTGAATGAATGAATGAGGCCAGAAAACACACTTCAGTAAAGATATCCAGATGGATAATAAGCATATGAAAAGATGCTGATTAAAGATGCCATTAGTCATTAGAGAAATGCTTTTAAAAACCACAGTGAGATAGTAGTACACATACCTACTAGAATGTATACGATTAGAAAGACCGACCTTACAAAGTGCTGGCAAGGAAATAGAGCAACCAGAACTGATACACACCACGAGGAATTTACAATAGCACAACCATTTTGGAAAACTGTTTAACAGTTTCTTTAAAAATGGTAAACACCAATCTGCCATATAAGCCAGATATTCCTCATCTGATGCTTTAGAAAATAAAAGCATATGTCCATACAAAGACTTGTAACTAAATATTCACTTCAATATTATTTATAATAGCTCAAGTTGTAAACAACCCATGCATCCATCAAGAAGTAAATGAAGAAACAAAGGATGTTCTATCCAAACACTGCTCACAATAAACTATTCAGGAAAAACTCAGCACTAAGCAATACTCTGCTATAAGAAAAATAAGCTATTAATACAGGAACACAGATGACTCTGAAAATAATTACACTGAATGAAAGAAGTCAGAAAACATAGAGTAGATACTGCATGAATCCATTCATACAACGATCTTGAAAATGCAAACCAGTATGTTGTGATAGAAAGCAGATCAATGGTTTCCAGGGGAATAGATGGGGAGGGAGGGAGGGACAACAAAATGCAGGAGAAGAGTTTTGTGGGTGATGGGTATGTTCACTGTCTTGAATGTGGTCATGGTTTCTTGGGGATACACATGTCAAAATGTATTAAGTTGTACACTTTAAATGTATGAAAATTATTTTGCCAAGTATACCTCAAAGCTGTCTTAAGAAAAAGGGCACTTCTGTCCTGACACAACTCAGGGCCTGATTGGAGTGAGATGATCAGTCCCTCACCCTGTCTGCCTAACGGGAAGGTAGAAAACCTCTTACGGAAGATAAGATATGGATTTTTCATTTGCAATGTCTTCCATATAATAAAGAATTTCTAGACATGCAACATGTCAAGACTATATGATGGATAAAATGAGAATAAGAAATATTAGACAAAGGATGCAAACCCCAGGTGATGTAGGCATCAGAGTTAAAAATAAAGGCTATAAAATACTTTTAACACATTCAAGAAAATAAGGAAATGATGGGAGAATATATAACAGGGTCAAGACTTTCACCAGAGAAATATACTGGAATGTATTTTTAAGAGAAATCAAACAGATACTCTAGAACTGAAGCTTTCAGCTCTGGAAACAGGTAAACAGAGCTAATTAGGATCCCTTTTAAGTAAAACTTTCAGTAATGCCGGATAAAATACAACAAAAGTAACACAGAGCTAACTATGGAAAGAGAAGTTCCCAGGTGACAATACAAAGAGGACACTTAACGCCAAAATGGTAATCTTGTGAGCTGATGCCACCGCACCCTGGAGGGAAGGGGTTTTCATCTGCACATAAATAGGGATACAATGTCCATTTAGGAAACAGGGTCCATACCAGATGTAGAAGAGTCTTCCTTTATAGAAACCTCTTCATAAGACGTATTGGAAGACTTGCCTCTTCACTGAAAGGGACACTCAAAGTTCTCCACATGTGCACACAGGAAAGGGGTGTAACAACCGGTTCTCTAGGGAAAAACAAAGTCTCCCTTAAAAAAATCTAATCTCCATGCCCCTGCTTTATATGAATGTGGAATCCAAATTGATACTCCACTGAAGATTCCGGAATTCCCAAACCAAAAATATAATAATTCAAGGTTGATCATATCACCTGGAGCCTTAGGATAAGCAACACAAAATTGTTCTCTAGGGAAACTTTAAAAACCAAGATGTAAGGGACAATCATAGGAAAAAATATGTACTCACTATAGAGAAGCTCCCACAACTCTACACACACACAGACACACAACTAAAAACAGAAGGAAATCAGTGCCACTGGGAAGAAAGATCTAACCGTAAAACACAAGATGATTAATATTCCAGAGCCTAAAATTATGAAACAATCTAAGAGAGAGCATAAAAGAAGTATGACTGAATCATTAAAAGATAAAATGAATCTTATATAACATAATGAACAATCAGGACATCATGAAAAAGAAAACAGATCAATTTTTTAAAGAACCAAACAGAACTTATGGAAATAAAACACAGATATCATTTGGTATATAAAATTTAATGAATGGGTTAAGTAACATTTTAATCTTCAATATCTAGGGTGTTCATTAAAATTCAACAGTAATCTCTAAAGTAATTGTTTAAAAAGAGAATAAAAATAAAGAAGTCAAAATGAAGAACGCAAAATAGGCCGGTCACTATTCTAAGTTCTTCATCTATTTTATCACTTAATGCTCACAATCTTTGAGGCGGATAGTACCACTTTTTGTACATGAAGAAAGTGAGTCTCAAAGGGATTACATATACTGGTTGCATGGTTAGCAAGGGAGGGAACCAAGCCCGGATAGGCTGTCTCTAGACGCCATGCTCTTAACCATGACTGCAAGGTATATAACAGGCAGGAGAAAAGCAGAGCAAAGCAAATAGAAATCACAAAACAAGATGCCAGAAATAAAACATCATCACTAATCACAATGTATTTAGATGAAATATATAATGAGTTGAAAGATTTACAGATTTTATTTGTTTACCTGAGACAAAGCAGAATTAAAACTTAAAACTGGTTGAAAGCTTAGAAGAATAAAAGAAAGAAGTCAAAAGTTAGAGCCAGAAAAAGAGACACCTGAGAAATACTAATCAATGGAAAGGGAATCACTCAAGCCTCCCTCAGGTTCATAGGTATCTGAAACCCACCTTGGCCTGACACTTACTGCTCTGTGCCTGAGCGAAACTCTCAGTCCCCCGGAATCTTCGTTCACTCACCTGTGAATGTAAGGAATGATCCCTCCTTCCATCCGGCCAATTTGTATTGACTGCTGTGCCACGGGTACAGGTCAAGCCACCTGAGGTCCGTCAGTGAACAAATAAGGATCCTTGTCCCTGTAGGACTGAGGAGGAGCAGAACATAAACTACAGTCTTGACAGTCATGTGAAATATATGGTATTCTAGAAGGTGATAGAAATAATATGATCAGGGAGAGGGGGTTTCTGGGGCAGAGACAAGGGGAAGGCAGTTTCCAGGTTAAAATGAGATGGCCAGAGCTGGGCTCACTGAGGACCTTGAGAACGCGGTGCTAGTTGCTGAGCTCCCTCTAACACAGCACCGCACACTGGGTGACATGAACCACAGAGGCTCACTGTCTCACAGCCCTGGGGGCGGGGAGTCTGCAGGCAGGGTGTCAGCAGGGCAGGCTCCTCCTGAGGGCTGGGAGGGAGAGGCTGGTCCAGGCCTCTCTCCTTGGCTTGGAGACGACCGTCTTCTCTCCACATCTCATCACGTCATCTCCCATGTACACGTGTCTCTCTGTCCACATTGCCCCTATTTATCCGGACACAAGTCATACTGGATTAGGGCCCAACTTAATGACCTCTTCTTAACCAATGACATCTGCAACAACCCTATTTCCAAGTGGGGTCATGTTCTGTAGTCCTGGGGTTCAGGACTTCAGCATATGAGTTGGACAGAAACCGGCCAGGGCAACAGGCCTGTGGGTGCAAGTCTGATATTCCCAAGGGACAGCAGGGAGGCCAGTGTGGCTGGAGCGGAGTGAGCCAGGGAGAAAACCGGAGATGAGCTCAGCTTCGGGAGGGGGAGGAAAGCTGTAAGGTCACCATAAGGACACTCGCTTCTTCACTGAGTGAAATGAGAAGCCATTGCAGGATTTTGAACAGAGAAGATCACACCCAGGGTCTCAATCATGCCTGACTTAGGTGTTGAGGATGAAAATACTTAGGCTTTTGAGCTGATAATAGTTAGACTACATGTTGGACTTTGAGTTGATGGTGTAGTAAATGAGACTCTGGAGGGTGTTGGGATGAGGTGGATGCATTTTTCATGTGGGATGGACAAGAACCAGTGGGGCCAAAGGGAAGAACTCGGTAGAATAATGGCCCCCATTATGTCCACGGTCTGATCCCTAGAACCTAGGAATGTCACTTTGCATGGCAAAAGGGACTCTGCAGGTGTGACTGTCAAGGACCTTGGGATGGCAGATCACTGTGGGAAGCAAACGTCATCACGGAGGTCCTTAGAGGAGAGAGGCAGATTGGTCAGAGACAGAGATGTGATGTGGCAGCAGAAGTCACAGTGACACAGGGCTCTGGGCCAAGGAGTGTGAGCACCTCTGCAAGCTTGGAAAGGGAGTAAGATGAATCCCTCCCAAGAGCCTCAGTGTGGAACGTAGCCTTGGCCACACGTTGGTTTTAGCCCACTGACATTGACTTTGCATTTCTGCACCCTAGAAGAGTGAGACAATGGATGTGTGTTACTTTAAGCCACTGAGTCTGTGGTCCTTAGTTACAACAGCAATAGGAAAAGAGCTCAGGAAGCAACATGAACATGAACCCCAGGCTGCCTGCTGTGCCGGCAGGAAGTCCTTTGTCTCTGATCCTGGGGGAGTGTCCTGTGTTCTGGCAGCATCCACAGACTACCTCATGCTAACCTGGCAGCTTGCAGGGGGTCAAATCTTAACCCTGCACAGTTCTTGATATTTAGTTAATAAAAAAGATGGTGTCATCATGGGTATTTTTCCATCTTTTAAATACACTTCAGTCTTCTAATTGAGAGACTGTGTAAATAGATTTCAATCTTAATAATAAATAACTGTGGTATTATTTGGTTAATTAAATAATGAATAATAATATTCACATTAGTAAAAGTTATTAAAGTCAACATTTTTCAATGAAAATATCAAATTTTTTTTTGCATGAACATGTATTAACTACAAGAAATGTTCCATGATTTCTTCTACGATTTAGTGTTAGAGTCTTAAAGAATAATATTTTCCTCAAAAGATATTATGGCGAGGGGATTTCTTTTGGTGGTACAGTTCCTACATAAAGTCTGCTGCATGGCTCAGGCCACTGGGAACCTAGAGATGATAGAAATAAGGAGGCATTATAAACACAACAATTTTTAAAGGAATTAAAAACTGGATGAGTGAAAAAAAAAGAATCAGAGAATATTCTGGTGAAATAAAAGTATTTTTCAGCTTAAGCAAGACACTGGGTGAATAAATCTAAAATGAAAAAAACACCCAGAGATTAGCAGCGAGTCATGCATGCAGTGTGACTGATCAAAACCAAGTTGTTTCCAAACCAGTGTGTAGGCTTGATGCCTTCATTAATCAAGTCTGTGTGGCACCAGGCCACCTCGAATAAATGTTGATGAGGTATTTATAAGCTCTTCACCATCCCAGCTCAAAGCCCACACATGAGCTACACGACCATCACCTACACATCTGCAAAACACCCATCATGGTGAATAGCACTTTTCTTGCTCAGTAGCCGGTGGCAGGGCACTGTGAGCAGACAGAGATACAGGGACGCAGAGAAACAGAGGCACCTCACCTCACTCAGCTGATAACCTTCCGTGCATTCCTGGGGACAGGATTGTCATAAAATGCACCATGGATTGATCCTCCTCATAGGAAAGAAACGGTAGGGCTCTCCTCAGGTTGGAGCAAGGGTGGCCGGAGGATCTCAGAAGAGCTATTTCAGCACAACCAATAGAAATGATGGCCACCGTGACCACGAGAGACGTCCCCTGCCATCTCGGTAGGCTCTTGGGCTCCTGACAAATGCTGGGCTCAGTAAAGGGTTGGGTAGAAGGCACAGGCCTAAGGGATGCCCCAGCAAGAGACAGGAGGTAGGGCCTGGTTTATACTGCTCTGGGTGTATCCCAGCCTCATCCGAATACGAAATCAGAAATTTGCAAAACAGCAGAGCTGGGATGGATCACCTACTACAGATTCCTCTCCTTACAGTTAAAAGGGTGGCAGCCCTGAGAGGCAAAGCAACGTGCTAAAGGCAGAGCATGGATGTGGCAGCGCCAGATGAAATGCACCGTGCCAATCCCCATTCAAGGCCGCTAACACTGAGTATGGGGCCAAGGTTTCCAACTAGGAGAATGAGACAATGTAAATACTTTGTTCCCCCCAAAACCCCAAATGTTTTTAAAGGCACAAAACTCACCTTAACTAGCTCTCTTCTGAGGGGGTGCTCTTCTGTCTCCGTCTTTCTGTCTGTCTCCATTTCTCTCTCTCAGACACAAACACATACAATTTTGTGAAAGGGGAATTCCTGCCATACAAAGACAAACTTCACATCTTCAGAAAGACACTTGACAAAGCACGTTTCTCAATTCAAGTCTATGTGTGAGGTCTGAGCAACTGGCTTATCTTCTAGAACAATTGGTGGTTCCAAAATCAGGAGATCATCTTCCCCAAAGGAAGAGTTCTGGTCCGTATTGATGAAGTTGGGGATGTCACATTTCATGAGCCCGTTCGCCTCCTCCTCTGGCCACCTGCTGCATCTGATGGCTTCCTGGAGCTGAATATCTCTGTCAAGGGCTATGGTTGGGATAGCAAATTTGGCCTTGTCCAAGTGGCCCACATGATTGATGTAGCAGTGAAAGAGGGACCTAGATTCGTCATTGCCCTGCCAGAGAACACCTTGGGCACCAGCGGTCTTCCAAAGTCTGACACAAAGCTGTTAAGACTGAATCTCTTCTCGGGAGACTCTGCATTGCTATAAAGAAAACCAAAATAAAAGATCACTCACACTCTAGCTCGGTGACCTGAAGAATCATAGTTTTTGCCATCTACTGAGTGCAAGTCCCTGCACAGAGCATGCTGACAAGCACTGGAAATGAGAGACATCACTTCTGAACACATACAATTAAACCCAAGGCAAAAGTCTCAAGTGAGGGACCTTGGACCAACCTGAAAAGACATCGCTCCCTGAGAATCCTCAGTATTGCTGAATCGCACACCAGTGTTTCTCAGTGGGACACTCAGATCATCTTCATCAGAATTAGTTAAAGTGCTTCTTAAAATGCAGAATTCTGAGGTGCAGACCCTCAGCGTCTCCAGAGTTTGGGACCTGTAGTCTGTATTTTTAGAGCAGCCAAGATCACTGAACACGCTCAGGTTTAGCACCGCGGTCTACATCGGGTCACCTGAGCATCGACAATGCAGTCTCACATGGTGGCGTGTTGCCTTGTGTGTCACGGTTCTGTCCTACCCACGAGACTCCCCTGATTCTCAGAACTGTCAGTGCTGCCCCATTGGGCAAAAAATACCACCATTTCACAATGCATACACAGGGCGCCCGACTGACAGATACAATCAGTGATGGGAGAGGGGACAAAATTCATGTTCCTGATCCCTTGTTTCACTTACTATGGGACAAATGATCAATTCAAGGGTAATAAATCAGTGAATGAGTGAATAACATGACTCTCGTTAGTCCCAAGAGTGCCTGGAAGAGTGAGCCTGGGCATACTGAGGAACATAACACCCATCTACTTAATTGCCATCCTTCCCAGATTTGTGTAAAGGTTACTTCCACCCAGGCAGTGACCCCTGAAGGGCAAGAATCATGTCTGAACACACTCTCAAATCCAGAACAGAACCTGACAACAATTAGGCTCTGGAGTCTGTGTTTAGCGAGTGTGGAATCTCAGTGATTCCAGCTCTTAGACCTTGCCTTCCCATCCCACCCCTCACGATATGGACCTTATGACCAGCTCTCCCGGGGCTGGGGCCATGGAACCCATTTACAGGACTGGAAGAATCTGATCATGTAAACCAAGCCCCAGAATATCATCAAGAGTCACCTGCATTTCAGGGATCAGTAATCCCAGAAGCTTTGCAGTTCAGGCAGCTGAGGGATTTTTATATCAGTTCTGTCTTCTACTGTGACTGCCTGGGTGACATCAGACAAGGAATTCTCAAAAGCCTGAGCTTTTCCTTTCAGGAATAATCTACTTAACAAATCTCATTGACCATTTAACAAATGTGATCTGAAGATCAATGATTTACACAGGAGTACAACATTCATTAGGTCGTGGATTTTGAATCCGAGAAAAATCATTTGAGAAAGATTGACAGAATGTAGCTTTAATGCAAATTTAAGTATTCTTACCTTTCAGCAAATCATCTTCTTCCCCTACTTATCACTTCATCCAAGTTTAAAAGATGTTTGAGAACAGGGATGATTGTGCCAGGAATCTGTGACCCAATAACCTAAAATGTCACCTAGGAAAAAAAGGGGAGTGACACATTTTTAAAAAGTATGGTGAGGACAGCAGGGCCACCCCCCAACTCCACACTAAGGAGCTCTGAGTAATAGCTTTCCTGCCTGCCTGGGGCATCAGCTGATGTGAAAACCCACCCAGAAAACTCACTGTCCAGCAGCTCTTCCGTAACACAGGCTACACTTCCTCAGAATTAAGAATTGGGTCAAGTAACCCCTTCGCTGAAGAATAAAGACAAATTAGAACAATAGAGTTCTGCCCCTCCCCAGGGGAGAGCCCAGACCTTGGGCTGCATGCACTTCGCCCACCTCCCAGGAGAAGGAAATACTGGAGAAGGACGTCCTGCGAAACTAGGGCAGCAAAGGTAGAGATGGGAACAAATAGACCAGCTGGCCTGGGACAGCCCCCTCCGTCGCTGCCTTGGCAGCTGCCTCTGCCCCCTCAGCACATCCTGCCCACCTCAGGTGGCTAAGCTGTCAGGGAAACTGTGCTTTGCAACCTGGGGCAACAGAGGCTGCCCCCAAGCCAAGCTGCTGGGGAGATGGGAGCTAAACCACCAGCTCCCAAGCGGCAGGCTCCATACCCTCGCCAACACCCCTCCACCCCCGCACCTTAACGCACCCCCGGGGCAATATGACCCTGAGAAGTGTGAACTGGGAACGAGGGGCGGCAGAGGCCGCCCCCATGTCAGGCCTCCAGAGAGATGGGAGGTTATCCTCCAGCTCACAATAGGCAGCACCCCTCTCCTCCCAACCCCCTGATCTCACCAAGCCCACCTCCCAGGAGCAACCTGACCTGGTGTGGTGTGTCAGACGAATCTTGGGCAGGAGAGGCCGTCCCCAGGCCAGGTCAGGGGAAAGGAGAAGAAGTGGCCCCATTAGGAAGCTGCGACGGCCGGCTGCCCCTGCCCCTCGACCTCATCGCGTCCGCCTCCCAGGAGCAAGCTGACCTGGAGACGGGCATCCAGCTTCTTGGGCAGCAGAGGACACCCCCAGGATTGGCCGCGGGGAAGAGGGGAGCAAATTGACAAGCTCCGCGCTGCAGGTCCTCTACCTCCGCCTTTGCCACCCTCGCACCTTAAAGGCACCGCCCAGGGCGACCCTTCCCAGCAGGCTGAATGGGACAGGTGTGTCTGGTGATCTAGGGCAGGAGAGACGACTCCCACACCATGCCATCAGGGAGACAGGAGCCAATCCACCAACTCCCCAAGGCATCCCCATCCCCCCGCATCAGCCACCGCTCCTGCCCCCTGACCTCACGGTGGCCGCCTCTAGGGAGCAGGCTGACCTGGAGATGGACGTCCGGTGAACTTGGGGCAACAGTGACCGCCCCCAGAGCAAACCATGAGGGGAAATGGGAGCAAATGGACCAGCTTCATGGGAAAAACCACCGCTGCTGCCACCACCCCCAACGTACCACGCCCGCCTCCCGGGGTCAGGCCGACTAGGATACACGTGTCCCGTAACCCAGGGCAACAGAGACCGCCCCCAGGACAAGCCGCGGGGAAGATGGGAGCAAATGGGCCAGCTTCCCAGCTGCAGGCCCCCGAACCCCGCCACCCCTGCACCCTGACTACCCTGCCTCCCGCCCCCAGTTAGCTAAGTGGGACAGGGGTGTCCCGGGACCTGGGGCAGCAGAGGCCGTTTGCAGGCCATGCGGTGCAGACATGGAGCTAATACACAAGCTACCCCGGGGCAGCCACCCTATCCCAGCAGCCACCACCTTACCAGCTCCCTGACCGCACCGCACCCATCTCCCAGGAGCAAGCTTACCTGGAGTCGGACCTCAGGGAAATCTCCGGCGGCAGAGGTCGCCCACAGGCCAGGCCGCGGGGGATAGAAGAAATGGAGCAGCTCCCTGGAAAGGACCCCCTCCCCCTGGCGCCGCTGCTCCCACCTCCCAGGACCAAGCTCACCTGGAGACCGGCGTCCCGCCTCTAGGGCAGCGGAGGCCGCCCCCAGGCTCCGCCGCGGGGGAGTGCGGAGAGAATTGACCGGCTCCCCCGCGGCAGACCCCTACCCCCGTGGTCCCCGCACATTAACGGCACCGCCTCCACTCCCCACTCAGCAAGCTGAGAGGGACAGGTGTGTCCGGCGACCTGGGGCAGCAGAGGCTGCTCCCAGGCCCGGCAGCCGGGAGAAGGCAGCTATTCCAACAGTTCGCCAGGGGCAGCCACGCTCCGCCCCCCTGCCGCTGCCGCCGCCTGCTGACCTAACCGCCCCACCTCCCAGGAGCAAGCTTACTTGGAGTCCAACATCTGGCGAATCTCTGGCGGCCAAGGCACCCCCAGGCCAGGCTGCAGGGAAGAGAAGAAATCGACCGGCTTGCCCGGGCAGCCTCCCACACGCCGCCGCCGCCGCTTCCGCCGCCCCAAACCATTGCACTAGCCTCCCGTGGTCAGGCTGACTACGAGGATGTGCACTTGCCTGAGCAACTCCCTGCACCCCTACACTCCCTGTACCTCTGCACCCCTGACACTCCCTGCACTGCCTGCACCCCCACAACCCCTGAACTGCCTTCACCCTCCACAGCCCCTGCACCCCTGCCACCACTTACACCTTTGCACTGCTTACAGTCCTGCACCCCTGTATGTCCCACACACCACCTCTTGGGCCTGTGGCAGAGTCTCTGCTGTTAGACCAATGCACATGAACTCACATATTTGCCAGTATATGATGCATCAGTGGACGTCTGGGGTTGGCTGAAGGAAGGTACATGTTCCAGGTCACTAGCCTGGGCCACTAGAGTGATCTCTGTGAGGTCACCCAGGACGGGCTCAGAGATGCTGTTCTCTGGGAAGAGAGGAGTTGAAACCGGTCTTGAGGGCAGAGCTGTGCTCACCAGGCCGGCCGTTCACGCTTCATGTTTTACACAGGGCTTCGGAGAAGTGAAATGGATCCGGCTAAGTAAGACCAGCCTGCTATGCACCCACCTCAGTCCTGGGCTCTGAGGCAGACCAAATGGCTCCCACCGTCCAGACACCTGAATGGGCACCTGAATGGTCCCTTTGAGGCATCCCATCAGTTCTCAGGAAGAAGTCTATCTGCTTCCACCCCATGGCCCTCCCTCCCACTGTGCTGGCCTCAGGAAGGTTCCTTATTTGGGGAAGGCAGCCCACCCCCTACCCCACCCCTCACCTTTCTCTAACACAGGCTGGTGTTTCTCTGCCCTTCAGAGTCTGGAAAGCCATTCCTCTTCAGTTATGTCCCTTCTGAAATGGACTTGCTTCCACTCAATTCTAGGCGAGGATGCACCATGGAATGCACTGGGTAAGAGAACCAAAATAAATAGTTTTTCTGTGAGGTTTTCTGTTTATCTACTGGGATGGGCTGTGTGTAGTTTGCTACAGCCATTGGTGTGAGAGGCTAAAGCTGCCTGTGTGTCCTTGTTTTCATCCGCCCGCTGTCTTTGGGTTTTCCCTAGACACTCCTGAGACATTAACTTCTTTTAATTTTATTCCTGTTATTACACAGAGGCCCTACTGACATGGAGGTAAGGTGTTGGGGTAGCGGAACAGAGCAGGGCATCTATACTCCTATAATTAGTTCTCATTGAGCCTGTGCCCTGAGCTGTGACCTCCACAAGTGTGTCTCTTTCCCCTCACCCCAATTTGGGTGAGACAGAAGGGATTTCCCTTCCCCCAGGCTGGTTAGGCTCTGGCAAAATAATTCCTCATTTAAAAAAAAAACACAACCCCCCACAATGGAAGAGAATGTTCTGGGTGTATTTCATTAGAGTTATTATATCCTTTCCTGGCAGGAAGCATGAGGAGTTTTCCTATGATTTTCACTCTGAGAACAGGGTACTGTCCTCGAAGTAAAATGCATGAAAAAGAGCAGGGGGCCCCTCTGACTGGCCCCCTGAAGTTGTCACACTCAGACTTCCCCACGCTGTTTCCAGCTGGCCTCAGGGGCCTGTTAAATCTGCCTGCCCCGAGTTTCTTACAAAAGCGGGTTCTGCCCTGGGAGCTGTGACTCTCCAAGCCTGCCCGGCTGCCTCTCTGGGTTGGGAGCAGCTTTCACCCTCAGTTTTCTTGTGGATCTAAGAAGAGCAGTGGGTTTTCAGCTCCCTCAGCTCTGGTGTTGTTTTCAGGACAGAAGGAGCAATTTCTGAGCTCCACACGAGCTGGACCAGAGGCTGGAAGCCTCCCCTCCTCTGCCTCCATGCAGACAATCAGTGGCTGTGGTTCTAGCCTAGTTTCTGAAGATGTGGATTTAAACACACACATCCCAGCCCCCACAGGAGCACACAGTCCCATAAATCCCTACAACTTCCACTGGTAACTACGGAACTGATGAGGACACGCGTTTCGGGGCTGCAGAGGCCTGAATGCACGACTTTCTCCGTGGCCTATTAATGTGGTTGTTATGGGCCTTGTCTGAAGTGGCTTGCATACCGCACCTGGTACATGGGAAATATAAAATAAGTACTAGAACCTCCACTTTTTCTCCCTCTTGGGCCTTCCAAACTAAAAAGTAATACGTGAACTCAGACTGCCTAGTCACACAATGAGGTCAGAAAAGCCCGGCTCTCCTGAGTGATGGGCACTGACTTGCGCATTAACTCGGAACAGTAGGGGAACCGTCTTCCTCTAACTGGGCCTCTCCCCACACCAGGCACGCCCTCAGCTGAGAAGGGGCCAACTCCCCCATTGAGGTGTGTGCTGGTGGCTTCAGTGTGTCCTGGCCCTGCCGGGACATGAACCTGCAGTGAGGTGGAGTGTCAGGAGGAGGGGGGGTCCCTGCTGGGGCAGCAGGGGCCCGGTAGCACCCTGCACAGCCTGGTGCCTGGGGCTCCCCAAAATCTCCTACGGCCCCCGGGTCGGCTCTGGTCTGGGCCACTCCATGCACCCTCCCAGTATCTTTTCATTAAGTCCCTTTTTTGCTTTTATCAGCCAGAGGTGGCTTCTGTTGCTTGTTCAGTGAAACAGTGCATCAGGAAACCAGACTATTTCTAAGATCAGTAAAATACGAACTTTGGTCAGCTCGCCGGGCAGACCGTGCAGCACAAATTCCCGCACAGGGCTGTGCAAATGCCTTACGTGAAGGGTCCTCATCATCTGTCTTCAGAGACACAGAAGCTCGTGGTTCAGGTAAAACCTCAGGGAGGGATTGAGGAATCCAAAGCTGGTTGGTTTCAAAGACTAACCGGTCAGACCAGACCCCTGAGCTGTGGTCAGAAGCCTGGCTCAATGTCACGCAGACTCAGCACCCTAAGTGTCCGGTGGGGCTGGTGCTGTTTCCTTTACAAGCTCTCGTTGGGGAATCACTGTAGCCCCTTAAACTCAGCAGGGAATCAAGCCCTCTTAGCCCCCACCCTGAGTGTTCCATGACACAAATCTCGGAAGTGTATAATTTTCATCTTTGTTTAGGAGGATGAAGGTGGGGCAAGAGGAGAGATAAATTCACACTTAGTGACACCAAGTCACAGCCAGTACCTCCTCCTCGGAGAGCTATGTGCTCCCACAGTGGTGGCTGGGGTGCTGGGCAGAGCCCCTCCTCTGGTCACAGAGGGACTCACTCCTATGACAGCAACTGATGGGTTGGACAACCAATCCATAGAGGACAGAGCATCTTTCCCGGGAATTTGGAACTGACACACAGAAATTAACTTCACTCATCTGGGGATTGGGAGGAGGGTGGGAATCAAATGAAACCAGAGCAGGAGAGAAAGTTACAAGTGAATGAGAGAGAGACAGAGAGACTGAACTTGTGAGAGTAAATAGTGTGAAGGAAGGATAACAATCAGGGCACAGAGGAATTCCAGCTCCTGGCAGTCTAGTGTGTCCCAGCCCATCAACAAACCTGCGGGATGGTTAACATCATTCCAGTTTTGCAGATTAGGAAACAGGCTGAAACAGACGGGGGTTGGCTTTGGGTGCACAGTTAATTTAATTGCCACTGGACCCCTTAATTCCCACTGCCTGAAGGCACCATGATACTCACAGGGACCCTGCAGTGCTGACAGCCTAGCACCCTGATCAAAGGGACCCTGCGGGAGTGGG
The DNA here is from genome assembly GCF_048773025.1 of Camelus bactrianus. NCBI lineage: Eukaryota > Metazoa > Chordata > Mammalia > Artiodactyla > Camelidae > Camelus > Camelus bactrianus. The sequence goes on from NC_133558.1 coordinate 42,771,023, forward strand.
AACCTCTCTGAGTTTGGAGAGTTCCTTGCACCGAGATTCCATGCATCAGCCGGCTCCCGCTCACCCCAGGTTAACGTCTCCCCAGCTGTGTATTCTCCCGACTCGCTTCCCTCCCTGCCATGCACCCCCGTTCTTACCACCGAGTGTACTGCAGGAATTCAGGCACAGGGATGCCCAAAGCAACACTAGCCCACCGGCTGTACAAACAGCAGACTCCCAGCCCCAACTGGGCTCCATGGGGATAGTAGGTGTCCTCACCTTTCATGTACCTAAGGCAATCTGTTTCTTCAGCTGGAGGCTATAGAGAAAAATAAAAGGTCCAAAACATTGTTCAGTGAGGAATTCCTCCAAGGACCTGACTTCAGATTCTACAACCAGTTGTGCTGGCCGCTCTTACCCCCGGACTTTGGGTGAGGTGGATTATTGATCAGCACAATCGCCGGTGGCCCAGCTCCTGGGCTTGGCTGCCCAGAGGGGGCTGGGGGAATGGGTAAGGCCAGGGCACTCAGGAAGAGCACAGAGGACCTGACATCTCGCCTCCGCAGTTGTAAACCCTTCCCCAAATCTCAAGGCATCGGACAGAGTGCAGCCACAACAATAATGAGATGTTCCCATCTCTTCACTCACTCCTGTTGGTTCACTTACATGCTGAGCATCCACTGGGTCACAGGACATGACACACAGGATGGCCGATGGGACAGGCTTGGTACTTCCCCCTGGATCCTGTTCAATCTGATGGAAGAATGATCACTCATAAACGGTTTCTCAAAAGGATACATAGACAGGAGACAAACTGCAGAGTGAATCAAATTTAAAATATAAATGAAGATCCCCCAGTCTCCCCGCCTAAAGTTAACAGCATAAAGAAAATAGATCTTGCCTTTGATCACCAAGGAAGTGGTCACCCCCTCTCAGGAGGAAAGGAGAGTTAATCTTTGAGCAGGACACAGATGTGCTCCATCGAATTGGACCAGGACCTCTGCATTCATTCAGCAAATCTGTATAAGCTCCTACTACTTATGGGAATCTAGTAACTATACCCGTTCCCAAGGCTCTTGGGCTTTATTAGTCAACAAAATAGACACGACTCCCCATCACTGGGGGCTCAGAGTTTTAGCAGAGAAAACAGGCAACATGATGGGGGTAGCAAGAGCTTGGGGAAAAATAAGAGTGATATGAGCAAACTCAGGTGATTGTGGTGGGGTGGGAGTCAGGCAGGAGGGATTAAGGCAATCCCGGCAGATCTCACGGAGTAATGAACTTGAAGCAGTATAGATCCGGAGGAAGAAGGAAGAGCCGGAGCCAGAGGCCCCCAGAGTGATGGGGAGAGTGTGGGCGGAGAGGCAGAGCAGGCCGGGTCCTGGAAGACTTTGGGACGACTTTGGCTCCTAATGGAATGGTGACCCTTTTAGTGAGTTTTGATGGGATGGGTGATGTCCAATTTATGCTTTTGTTTTGGGTTTTCTTGGGAGGAGGTTAATTTATTTATTTTAGTGAAGGTGCTGTAGTTTGAACCCAGGATCTCATGCATGCTAAGCATGCACTGTATCACTGAGCTACACCCACCCCCTCAATGTATGCTTTTATAGGCTCCCTCTGACTCTGTGTGGATGAGATTGTAGAAAAGCAAAGATGTAAGAAGGAGGCTATTTGGTGTCCAAGAAGGGGTTGAAGGTGGCTCCTAGGAGGGTGGGGAACAGGGAGTAGGCGGTTAATGAATTCAGAGTAGCCAGGATTTTCTAACAAGCTGTATTTGCTCTGTGTGTGTGTGTGTGTGTGTGTGTAAGTGAAAGAGAGAAAGAACATGGTTCTAATATCTGGACCTGGAAAATGGGATGGATGTCCTCTCCATCCACAGGGGATGGGACAAGATGGGGCTGAGCAGGTGGAAAGGGGTAGGAATCAGCTCAGTTCTTCAATGTCATGGTTAAGGAGTCTATTAGATATTGCCACAGAAATGCCTAATAAGTAGAGGAGTTTGGGTTTCTTTTTCTTTCTTATTAACATTAAAAAATATAATTTAAATATATTGATTTTATTATGTGAATGATTTTGGAATTTTATTTCATGCCAAGGTATATGTTATAATAGCCAAATGGAAAATATATCCGAAAAGAGGAGAAATGAGGGCTTTCACATAAACTGACTGTCCATAACGTAGGTAAAATTTCAATAAAACCAGTCTTCATGCAAAAACCTCATCTTGGTGTTACATAAAATTAAATGAAAAAGGACTATGTTGATGTATCATTATTTCATGTTACATAATAGTCCCAAACAAACACACTGTTTAACTATGAGGCTTGTAGAAATACTATTCACTTTATTGACATAAATACAGAAATGCAGAAAGGTTCTAAGGTAGAATAAGCATCTTAGTGGAAATAATAGAGATCTGAGCATTTTACATGATATGTATGGACTGATTCAAAATTTGGAAAAGTAATTTACACAGTAAAACATATGTATGAATGTGAAAGCAAGATGAATGAAAGAAAAAGAATATGAGTATCAGGGAGAGAGTTCCAAATGTAAAGGGCAAATCAGGGAGTTTGGACAAATCGAGAAATTGATGGCATGTCAATTTCCAAGTCTGGTTGCTTCCACCAAAGTTATAGCAGAGAGATTGAGGAGAGACCCAGGACCCAACTGCGGGGCACATTCGCAGTAAATGTTTGGAAAAAAGAGGAGACGTTGGCAAAAGACCAGCCAGAAGATCGAAAGCAGAGCGATAGGCTGGAGGTCAAGTAAAGCAGGAACACGGGGGAGGAGGGATGGAAGAGCTGGGTCAAATGCTGCCAAAGGGCCAAGCATGATGAAGACTAAAAAGTGACCACTATATTTAGCAACGTGGGGTCACTGATGGCCTTGACAGAGAAGTTTCCATAGAGCGAGGGATCAGGGGAAAAGCCAGAGTGGGTGCAAAAGGGGATGGCTCAAGAAAATATGTAGACAGTGAGTTTAAACTACTCATTAAAGATTTGCTGCAAAGACATGGGGTGGCAATTGGTGGGGGCGAATTAGGGTCAAGGAGTGCTGTTTGTTTCTTTTAAGAGGATGGACTTTTATATACTGATGGGAGCCAACTAGCAGGAGAACAAAATAGATGAGGTAGTGACAGAGAGGATGGATGTGGGAGAGACAGCCCGGAGAAGATTGGATGAATGGGCCCCCTGGCGACTTTTGGATGAGGGCTTTTGATGTCACCTGTAATAAGAGGTGGGGAAGCGAGAGTGAGGTCACAGACATCAGAAGGTGAGCGGATGTGCTAGGAATTGCTGGTGAATGTTCTCTTCTGTTGGCTTCAGTTTGCTTGGTTAAAGTAGAAAAGTAATCTTACCAGCTGAGGAAAGAGAAGGAAGAGTTACTGGAGTCATGAGCAGAAGATACGAAAGAGCCTTCAGGGACAATGGGACAGTGAAAAGAACGGAGGGAGACGGGGGGAGTGTGCTCTCAGAAAGTTACATTTTATCTTTGAGGTCCCCAATTGTTAAATGTGTGATTGTCCTTCCTGCTGTCTACGAAATAAAAATTGAGTATGGTTCAGGGAAAATGCTATTTCATTCTAAGAGGCTGCCTGTTTCTCAGGAATGGTCATCTTAAACTGCAAACATTACAAAAATTTTGAAAAGAAGAACTTGTGTACCCAATGACCCACTATTTTCTATAAAATTGGTTGCTATTTAGTTCTCCTATCAATACCACAGAACCGATACTGCCTAGGATGGAGATACATCGATGCTTAAATGGAAATGAAATCTGTATCTTTTTCCTAAACTCCATGGCTTCCTTAACATCCCATTCCCCTTGGAATTTAGGGGTGTCTGGTATAAGAAATGAGAAACAGTTTGAGAAAATCCTGGCTCAGAATTACACAGCACAACCACAGTTAAGTATACAGCCGTAAAAATGTTTAGAAGCAAAACTCCATAACTACTCTTAAAGAATTTTGCAAACCTGGGCCTGCCCAGATATTTCCAAACTGGAAAGGTACTCCTATCACTTGACCGGTACGGGAACCAGAGGCTGGTCAGCCTTTTCTGTAAAAGCCAGAGAGTAAATATTTTCAGTTTTGCAGATCATTTTGTTGTAACCATGCAGGTCTGCAATAAGAAAGCGAAGAGCACTGGGAGACAGGAAACAAATGGGCATGCCCACACCCACCCTTCCACTCAGGGTAGCTTCTCTCTGGTGGGGAGATTTGCCACAATGATTTGTTTCTTTGTTTCCATTGGTTTCTTTGGTTCCACCTTACTGCTCAAGCTCAGAACTTCAAGTGAGCCTGGTCCTTCATCATCCATGCAGAGAGAAGGCTGAGTGGGGGTGGGGACCCCACCTGACAGAGGAGAGATGGCTTGTCACCATGACATGAGACAATCACACCTTCCGGGATGAAAGGGAACAAAGATAAATGAGGGGAACAGCAGTGGGACCCCTGGGTCACCTGCCAGGCTTGCTCTCCCTCCACGGCCACCCTGGGGGCCTGGGTGGTGTTGGAACTGAGCTACAGTGATTAGGCTGAAGGGACTCAGGCTAAACGACCCTCCGTCTCCACACCGGGTTCCAAACGCAGCCTCTCTAAATCTACCCTCTGAGTTTCTGGAACTCAGCTGGAAGAATACATGATCAGGCCAGACCCAGAGCCCAAGCCAAACACGACAGGGGTCATGTGGGGTTGTAACCCCGTGCTCAGTGGTCGGGGTCTCCTTGCAAATCTGCAGAAATCCCTGTTCTGCCTCATTCCTGGGAGAAAACCCATATCTCCTCCTGCTCTGTTCTTCTCTTGAGGCTATTGTCCTGGAGGGATGCAGAGTCCTTGAACCTGGCCCTCCAAACGTACATAAGCAGCCTGTTCAATAAAACAAATTATGCACTTCTTCACATTTGCCAGTTTTTTGATTCCAGAAAGGCTGCGGGATTCTTTCTCACTGTCTCCTGTGCCCCCACCACTTGGTGGCCCTCTCCTCATGGAAACAAGATTTCCCACAACTGCACCCTGCCTCCCAGCTTGTCAGAGGGGAGTGACCCACAAAGACACACGTGTTTGTGAGGATCCTGTCGCCCAACAGAAAGCCTACTCCTGGAGCCACGGACAGAGATCTGGCCTCCTGAGCAGCTCAGCTCTAGTTGAAAACGTAAACTGGGGACCCCAAACATTTCTGAATGACTTTCTGAGTCACCTGGACTGGAGGGGCCTGATTTTTCTTTACAGGAATGGATGTAGCGCAGCCTCCATTTTCAGGGCTGACATTCATGGTGGATTTATTTCCCCCAACTGCACCCCAGGAAGGAAAGGCCCTTCCATCCCACTGGTTAGAAACCCAGCCCAGGGGAGTTCCGAAGCACCACATCGCTGTCAGGTCCAGCATCCCTGCAGAGTGGCCCCTGCCCCTGAATGCCCCTTGCCTGGGCCTTCCCTGCCCCGACATGACCACACCCCAGATGGTGCTGGGGAAGGCAGGGAGTGCAGTGAGGGGTGGGGGGAGCAGAGCCCCTTGCTCTGGAGTGAGGGTTCTTGGGGAGAACACAGAGCAAGGCACACACCACCCCCACCCTATACCCCAAACTCTTAGCCCTGCCTACACAGGGGCCGCTCTGCATCCTCTCACCATGGCTCTCCTGTCAGACTGCACCGAACTCGGCATCTGGCAACCCAGCCCTACCTCCCCTCTTATGACAGATCCCGTCTTCTTGGAAACTGCCTAGCAGCGAGTATTCAAGGCCGGCAGCGGGCCTGGCGGATCTGCACTTCAGGTGCCCTACCTGGCCAGCCGTGCGTGCCTGGGCTCAGTCCTCTATCTTGCCCACTGGTAGACTGGGTCCACGTCCGGTGCAAGCGGAGGCCACGGAGCCCAGGCTGATCCCCACACAGGGACAGGTGAGGGTGTCCCCGTCTCGCTGCCCCGCTGCCCCACTGCCCCGCCTACTGGTGGCAGCACCGCCCCAGCCTCCGCCCGGCGCCACCTGCAGGTCAGGACTTCCGAGCGGCCCCGCCCGGCTGCCCCATAAGCCTCCCCCACCTCCGTCCTAGCCGCGCCCTGGCTCCCATTGGCTCCGCAAGTTCTGCCCTAGCATATCTAGACTCGGGAAAACACGCGACGCAAGCGCTAGAGGATGGCCCTGCGGCGTTGCCATGGTTACAGGCGCCGCGCTCCGCGCGGGCCGGCCTGAGCTTCTGGGGCGGGCAGCGGGCTCTGGAAGTGTGCAGCTGCCCGGGACCATGGCGGTGTTTGCTGCTGGGGATGGCGGCTTGCTCGGCCAGGCGACTAGTTCTGGCCTGGTCAGTAGGCGGCCGACATCTTGTCTGGGGCGGCGTCTCACAGATGGTAAACGTATATCCGCGCCGTCGGCGGGGCCGGTGGACATGAACCAGGGTGGGATCGGTGTTGGGGTGGTGGCCGGGGAGGGCTGTGGTGCCGGGGAGCGTGTTGGGGCGGGGCGGGGCAGGGCTTGGGCACAGCCTCAAGCTTTCCTCCCCCTCAGGCCCTGGGGCTGGGGCCGCGAGTCTGGGTAGCCCTTGGTGGCCGCGGCCTCCCAGAACCCCCCGGGAAGGGCAGGCGGAGGACCCCTCTTAGATGAAGCGGGTCCTTACCCGGGTTTTGAAGAGCCCCAGAGTCAGATGTTGGAATGAGGTGGTTTATCAGCCTTGTTTATCTGCAGGGAAATTTCAGTTCCATCCAGATGTTGGTTCCTTCAGTCAACCTCAGGAATAAGACACAAGGGTCTGTGCCGATAAGTAGTTATCTAGGGCTTGACTCAAAATAAACTATGCGGGGTGTAGGGATGGTAGATGGGACCCTCTCTCGAAGTTAGCAGCCTTCTGGGATTAGAGGCCCCAGCTGAGGATTACATCCTCATCTGCAGTAATGAAGGTTGTGAGAAACACACAGAAAAGGGAGGGGTGTGGTGGCGGTAACTCATTACAGAATCCAGGACCCTTGCCTGGCTCTTGTGTAGAAGAGTCTCGCCTTGGATAGGGCAGCAGTTATCAAAGTGTATCCAAGGCCCCTGAGGTGCAAAACCATTTTCATATAAACGCCGGGATGTCACCTGCCTTTTGCACACTCTTGCTCTCCCGAGTTCCTGTGGGGTTTTCCAGGGAAAACCTGGCCTGCGATATCACAAAACAGGGAATGCAGAGGCAGATAGGAGAATTCAGCTCTCACCAGTCCAAAAGAGATTTGCAGAAATTAAAATCACTGCTATTCTTCTCACTAATGATTTTTCTTTTGAAAAATAGAATTATATTTTGTTTAAGAGTATTAATGGTAACATACAGTAGATTGTTAATATTTTTAAGTGAATTCATACACTTTTTCTAACTTCTTATTTAACTTCTAACACAGGAAATATTGATAGATTTAACTCACATAAATAGCAGCCTTTTGGAGTTCTCAGTAATTGTTAAGAGTGTATAGGGTTCTGTAGAACAAGAAGTTTGAGAGCCCCTGGAGAACGGGTGCTCAGATGCTAGTCGGGTGCTTAGTGGTGTTAGACGGATGCCAAGATGTCTTCCACAACTGCTCCCGGACTTGAAGTAATTGGCCACATGGAGATGGGTGGGCAGTGCCTCCACTTTACAAACCAGAAGCTGCTGAATGTGTCTGGAGTCTAGGCCATGGGCTGTGCAGGGATTCCCGTTGTATCTGTTCTATCTAAGCCGGGATTCCTGTGCAGAGGCCTGGCCCTGATGACCCGCTCTCCTTTGCTCCCTGCCAGGTACCTTCTGTGTGACGTCAACACTCCAGAGGGATTCAGCCTCCGTAGGAACGTCTGCATCCACATTGCCTTCCTCCTGAAGACCCTGCTGAAGATGGAGGAGCCGGTACTGGTGCTATTCCCTTGGGGCCACCTCTACCACTGGCAGAGCCCCGATCCCTGGTCCGACTCCTTTGACCTCCCAAGTCTCAACAGAAACTTCCCTGACATTGAGTACGAGCAGTTCATTGCAGGTGAGGTGGTAATTTAACTGGGGCCAGGTGGTCGTTGTTCTGGTTCCGATCTGAACAACGGGCCATCTTACTTTGGGTTTGTCGGTCTGCTTAGGGGCCCTGCTCATGTTTCCCACACTGCAGGTGAATTTGGTTTTTCCATAGTTTTTTCAGGAAGTCAATTTGAAGTGTATGAGCTCTATGTCCGCTCACCTCTGAAAACCCTGGCCTCCTGGTGAGATGGAGCGGTGACAAGGAGGCCACTGCCACAGAGGCCTTGTCCCAGAATGACTCACTCCCTGTGCTGTTTTGTTAGTTTCAGGTATACAGCATAGTGATTAAGTTGTAAATATACATAGTCTATTCTTTTTCAAGTTCTTTTCCATTATAGGTTGCAAGATACTGAATACTGTTCCCTGTGCTCTACAGTGAATCCTTGTCGTTTGTCTGTTTTACATATAGTAATTTTTATCTGTTAATCCCAAACTCCTAAGTTTGTTTTACAAGTCTGTGAGTCTGTTTTTGTTTTATAAATAAGTTCATTTGTATCATTTTTTTTTTAAATTCCACATATAAATGATATCATATGATATTTGACTTTGTCTGACTTATTTCACTTAGTGAGATAATCTCCAGTTCCATCCAAGTTGCTGTAAATGGCTTTATTTCCTTCTTTGTTATGACTGAGTAATATTCTGTTATATCTAAATACCACATCTTTATCCAGTCAACTGTCAGTGGACGTTTAGTTTGCTTCTATGTCTTGGCCATTGTAAAGAGTGCTCCTGTGAACATTGGGGTGAAGGTATCTTTTGGAATGAAGGTTCCCTCTGGATATATGCCCAGGAGCAGGATTGCTGGACTAGGTGATAAGTCTTTTTTTTTTTTTTTTTTTTTTGTCTTTTGAGGAATCTCTATACTGTTTTCCACAGTGGCTGCACCAAACTACATTCCCACCAACAATGTAGGATGGTTTCCTTTTCTCCACAGCCTCTCCGGCATTTATGGTTTGTGGACTTTTGAATGATGGCCATTCTGACTGGTGTGAGATGATAACATTGTAGTTTTGAGCTGCAATTCTCTGATAATTGAGCGATACTGAGCATTTTTTTATATGCCTATTGGCCATTTGTGTGTCTTCATTGGAGAATTGCTTGTTTGGCTGTTCTGCCCATTTTTGGATTTGGTTGTTTATTTTTTTCTTATTAAGTTGTATGAACAATTTATATAGTCTAGAATTTAAGCCAATGTCAGTCTCATCTTTTGCAAATATTTTCTCCCATTCCATAAGTTGTCTTTTTGTTTTACTTATGGTTTCTATTGCTGTGCAAAAGTTTATAAGTTTAATTAGGTTTCGTTTATTTATTTTGTCTTTTATTTCTGTTGCTTGGGTTGCTTAGATTGCCCTAGGAAACCATTGCTGAGATGTATGTCAAATAATGTTTTGCCTATGTTTTCTTGAGAGAAGTTTGTAGTGTCTTGTCTAATATTTAAGTCTTTAAGCCATTTTGAGTTTGTTTCTTTTTGGTTTTTTTGTGACTGTATTGTATGCTTTTGATTTGTGGTTACCTTATTCTTCAAATATATCAACCCATTACTATATCTATTTTCTTTAGACTGATAATCGCTTAGGCTCCAACACATCCTAAGAATAATGAAGAAAAAAAAGAAAGAAAAAAATCTATATTTTCATGTTCCCCTCTCCCATTCCCACCTTTTTTTATTTTGATGTCCTTTTTCATTTTTACATCTTTATGTTTATTCTCTTGTAACTCGTTATTGCATTTCCAACTATGGTTTTCCTGTTTCTACAGCACCCTGCTTCCTTTCTGTTTAGAATAGAACATTGTAATGCCTCTGTTAGGTTCAATATTGCTGAGTTATCTCCCCTCCCCCTCCCCTTCCCACCCCAGGCCTCTGAATACTCAGTCCAGGAAAGCTAAGTCCATTCTACCCTTCATCGGTTCTCGGAAAGCAATCTTCAGAGTGGGAAAAAACATTGAAAAATAATATTCTGTGAGTTGCTTTCTACCCTAGTCCAGAGATGAGAAACATCTGAAGGTGGAGGAAAAAAGTTGGAGGTGGGGAACAAAGTCTTTTCTCCTTTTGCTACTGAAGAAATGATTGCTTTTGTAATTAGTGATGGTGCCCTTTAAATTGGTGAGATCGAGATTCCACAGCTTCAGCGCCTGTGAATAACCAGCCGGGAGAAAGCTCTCTAGGGCCCCTGCAGTGGGAAAGGCAGCCCCTCTGAGCACCTGTTGTTCTGTATTCTTCCTGCCTCCACACGGGTTCGCTAGGCACTGTGCAGGAAAATGCAGTTACCCAAGGTGGAGGACTGGGAGACCCCTGCTGTGTGGCGAGCCACAGGAGCCCACACTTGTAGGACAAAATGTAGAGTAGTGGGGCGGTCATATGAACAGAGGATGGTTGAGACCCAGGATAGTGTCCTGGATTCCAGCAGGCGAGGCTGGCGGGGCAGATGGGGCCCTGGGGCATGGGCAGTCCTTGAGGGATATGAAACAAAGATAGGAACAAAGAGACTGGATTCGTGTGGGGGTACGGCGCCCCCGGAGGCTGCGGGGCAGCTCAGCGAGCCCAGGGGGAGCGGGCACTTCCCCAAAGCTGGGTTGACAGGTCACAACCAACTCACTGGGGACCGAGAGGCACTGAGACATTTTAACCTTTTGTCCCTCTTCCTGGAAAAGAAACTGCTGCCTGTTAAATAGCCTGTGTCATTAGTGAGAATTAAAGACATGAAGCAAGAGTGCCTCAAAAGTCATCCATTGTGTAGTTGTTAATAAGTGTCAAATGCAAACTTGAATAGATGAAATGAAGCATTCATCAGAGGATTTTAAAATCCTTTAAAATAAAAATTCTTGCTGCCTTTGTTCTTCATTTCAGGGTTCAATTGGTGATAATAATAGTAACCAAAGCAATAGCAAACCCTTACAGAACTCTGTCCTGCTGTTCCATGAACGCTGTGTTCATGACAACCCAATGAGTTCGCACCACTATGAGTTCCACTTTAAAGGTAAGGACATTAATTAATCACACGGCTAATAAATGGCAGAGCTGGGAATTGAACCCAATATGTCTGGCCCCAGAGCCCCCTCTCAGCCCCTTCACTGCAGCACATCACTTGGCATGCCCGACACAGGCCAGCATTTAAGAGCAGCGTGACCTTGGCCAAGGCTGCTTCACCGCTTGGTCTCGGATTCCTCATCTGTAGAATGGGGGTGTGGGCAGTGAACTCTGTGGGCTCAGTGATCACTTCCTCTGGCTCTGCTATTCTACTGCTTTGAGTTAGTTTGGTAAGTATCCGAGCCCCTACATGGCCCACACATGGGCTGGCGCTTTGCTAGGCTCTGGGTTACGGAGAAAAGTAAGATCAGCCTGCTTCTCCGAGGAGCCTGTGTCCCTCCACGGGAAGCAGCTTCGAGGCCCAGGCTCCCTCGCTGGCAGTCGGGGGCTGGGCAGGAAAGTCTGCTAAGGAAAGATGGAGGCAGGGCCCCTCCGGGAACAGTGGTGGCCACACAGACCTCAGGAGCGGGAGCGTCTGTCCAGGCTGCTGAGAGGGGGATCCTCATGAGGCCAGTAGTCCCCCCAACCTAAGCCCTCAGGACAAAGATCCAGCCATCCCTTCAGTGTCACCATAGAGCCAGTCCATCCTCATCACTGTGCCCCTGTGCTCCTTTGTCCTGGGGCCTCTCTTCCCCCTACACCCAGAAGACTCTTCTCCCTCTCTTCTCTGAGTGTCCCCTCACTTCACCCGTGGTCCCTGCTTCCTGGGTAACCATCTCTGGAGTTGACACTTTGCCCCCTCACAACCCCAGTTTGACCAGGAGCCTGGGTTGGCCTCCTTGTGCTCACTTTCCACCTTCAGATGATTGCTCCTCCCCTCGTGGGAGCACCTGGAAAACACGGATCCTTTCCTATCAGTGCCTGCCACCCTGGCCTCCCTGCTCATCTGCCTCAGTCAGGAGCACCTGGACCACCAGCTCTGTATTGACTCGCCTCCTACCATCAAGACGTCAAAGTTCATTCTCCCTCCTCCACCCAGTGTGGTCATTTTAGGGTCTTCTTCTCCGTCAGCCTGAGCCAGCCACCCCCCATTCACCCTACCCCCGGGCTCATACCCGGGCGTGTCTCCACCCAAGTTCCATGCTCTCTCCTTTAAGTGCCCACCTCTAGCCGTCAAGCTGCTTCTCCACCAGCCTCCCTGGCACTCCTTCACCCTCACTGGGGCATCATGCACTGACTCTGCTTTCCTGCCTGTCCTCGTTCCTCTTACTTCCACTTCCCCATCTTCCAGCTCTGCATCCACAGTCAGCACTCTCTTTATGAGAGACAAAACACCCTTGAGCCTTGACTTTTTCAGTTCCTCACCAGGCTGACTTCCATCTCGGTTCACCCAGCTCTACTTGTTCTGAGCCTGCAGGCAGCAGGCTCTCCCAGCACAGGTTTCTAAGACTACAAATCAATTCCCACCATGTTGCCGCTGCCAGGCAATCCTCCAGGATTTCTCTAGTGAGCACATTTCCCCACTTATCACTCAGTGGTGTTAACGTTCTCTGCTCTCTGCACACCTTGAAGCTTCCCTCTGTCTCTTCCCTGACTCCCAGCAAATGGCCTTGCCTCCTGCTTCAGAGAGAATGACATGTTACTGGAAAGGATCTCGCTCACCTGCAGCAAACCTGCTCACCTCAAATTTTATCTGTCTCTCTCCCACCTGGACTCTAGCTGTAGTTGTTCTTAATTTAGTGAGTTTAGTTGTCATATATATACACAGTTAAAAGCATAGCACACTATAGGCCACCTTCTAGGGCTTACTTTTTCAATTTAACATAGAGTGTATGATTCATCCATTTCATTGCATGTACCTGCAGTTCATTTGTTTTAACTGATCTTAAATATTGTGTGTGTGAAAATAACACAAGAGAAGGGTAAGCCAGGAGTCAGGATGATGGTTATTTCCTATGAGAAGAGGCCAAGAACAGGATAGGGAAAGAGGACACAGTATGTCTCTGTCAATATTCCTGTTATGATGCTGGGTGATATGTTCATAACTGTGTCTTTTAATATTAATTTTAATACATAAATACCTCTGACAGGCATCTATGATGAGAATGTGTCATGAACCAAGACATACAATGGGTAATATTACATCATTATTGTTATGTAATCTTGTTATATTATATATTAATGATAATCTTACATTATTTGTTATGGGTTATATATTACATAGATGCATGAATTATATGTTATGTATATAAACACCTACATATATATTATATACTATCTGCTAATAAATAAACAGAACATAATATGCTAGTATATCTTCTATTATGTATTATTTAATAAATAATAACATACTATATATTGTTATATGACATGGCACATAATCTTTAATAAAATAAGAAATCTGTCAATATATATTGGTAATTAATAAAATTTTTAAAAAAAGCCCTCAGCTTTTAACACCAACACCGCTCCAGCTCTCACTGTCTTTTCTCTTCCCTTTCATGGTCGAGGTACTCACGGTGCTATCCATTCCCCCTTTCATCTCCTTATCCTGAACCTTCTTCCTCCTCCCTTCCCATGCTGGCTTCTGCCGCGTGGTCCCTCTAGTCACCAGCGGCCTCTGGGGCACTGATTTGTGGGCACTGTCTCAGGCCCCATCTCACCTGCCTGTCCGCCACCTCTACCACCGCTGGTGGGGGCGGGGTTGGGGGCAGAGTGCACCTCTTGTCCTGGAAAAGAACACAGCACAGACTCAGTGACCAGCAGCAGGTGTGGCCGGGAACTGCAGGACTGGGTGGAGAGCCAGACTATCTGCATCCAGACCGGGGGCACTTGGAGTGTGAAGAAGCCCCGTCTTCACTGCCCCTGAAGTGAGGAAAACACCCTCAGGTGAGTTAAAGTGCTTATGACCTAGGTCTGTTGGCTGGAAAGGACAAACGGGCCCCTAAGGGGAGGGTAGTTGATGTTCCAGGCCCCACAAAAGCCCTAAGGGCTGGCGGGGAACCAGGCTGGACGCTCCACTGGACCCAGTGCCCCCTCGGGGGTGGGGCTTTCGGGAACAAGCAGAAAGCCCTCGGTCTCTGGGGGGAATGGGGCAGTTTGGGAGCATCCCTGCAGTGAGTCAAGTGAAGTCAGGGCCTGTGGGATCCGTTTCTATTGCCACATCGAGCCTCAGTAGAAGCCACAGCAGGAGTGGATTCCTATCTCTCCAGCTGTCATCCTCGTGTCTGGGTGCCAGGCTTCAGACCCGATCCCCTGGGGCGCTAGGACAGTTACAGGGAGACGCGGTTCTGGGAGACCTCAAGAGGGCGGTACTGGCCTTCCTGCCGACACGATTACACAAAGATCAAACAATCCATCGATGGGAAGAAAAGAAGAACCATGGTCACATCTGGACGCGAAGCTTAGACGTGGTGCATGGGTGACATTTATCGACAATCCAGCGAGGTTCTGGCCAGAGTTAGAGGCCAGGGAAGCAAGCCGGGAGTGACACTGAGGAGCATCATTGTGCAGAGGCTGGACTGGTGGTCTGCAGGCTCCTCCCAGGAGAAGCCTCAGTGTTTGGGAAGTGGCTAACATGTCTCCTTCGTGTCACCAGCAAGTGATGCCACCTGCAGAAAATCAGCTGTGATCGTGAGATGGATCAGCCCTGGGTGATGTGATAAAGCCTCCTACAAGAGGGGGCACCAGATGGACAGTGAACCAACCAACAGGCTGATGATATTCCCACCTGTGTTTATCGTGCTTTCGTAGCCAAGAATGAGGAGAGAGTTGCATGGCTCACCATGAATATTTTAACAACTTGAGAGGGTTCCATGTCTCACTGCATTTAAGTGTCACCTGGAGGAATTCAGGCAGTGTTTAGACCCAGTGGAGAATAACGGCCTCTCGGTTCCTCGTCAACCTGGCAAGCCCACCAGCCCTCTATGGCCAGACGTTGGCAAGTGCATTCCCTTGTTAGAACAAAACCCTTCCCACGCACGCCTGTGGTAAGCTTTTGTTTTTTTTTAATTAATGGGAATGATGATACATTACAGCCTCCTCAGAACTTTCCTTAGGGCTTCTCGCCTTAGGCCCCTGCAAGGGGACACGCTGCCCTCGGTCCTGCACTGTGGACTGTCCCCCTGGCCTTGACACTTCCTCTGGCCACCCCCTCCATCGGGTGGCGTCAGCAGGACCAAGGGGACATGGTCATTGGCTCCACCCCGTGCTCTAGAAACCCAGGACCCCGAATGCCCTGCCTCAGCAGCCCCTGACCCATTTCTAGTGCCTGCACTGGCTCTCCCCGGATTTCAGATACCCAGGACTCACAGAGAGACTAAAGGGCAGCTGTTTGCATGGAGGTTATAGACAGAGCCCGGACGTGAAATCTGAGTGTCCCCCTGTGCACATCCAAGGCCCCTTATGGCAAGGGATGGACCCAGCATTGGGAAGAAAAGGGTCAGGCTAGTGATCAGAGTCTGGGAATCAGCTCTCCCCACACGCTCACTTTCTTTGCAGGACTCCCCTGTGTCTGGGAATTCTAATTTTGAACCTGGCCTTCCTGCTTATAATAAATATATATTTGTAAAGGCAGGACTTTAGAACCTACTGCACTTAAAATGTTTAGATATATAGGATGTGAGCTCCCAGGTATGCTCTGGAACTGCACTTCCAAAGGTCCAGAACATTTATGTTGGCTCTACTGAGACTGTAAGTGGCAAAGACCGTCTCCAGCGATGAAGGGCTCCTGCTTCACGCTCCGAAGTCAGGATCTTCTGAGAGGATAAAACAATGGACACTGAGACCCTCAATTGTAAATTGATTTAGAATAATGCCAAAGGTGGTTATGACGTGTGTGTGCGCACGAACGCACCTGGGGAATTTTGTGGTACATGACTGTGAGTGTGTGTGTGGCTGTGCACAGGCGCCCCTGGGGATATATGTGGTTGTGTGCATGCTATGTGTGTGTGTGGTACATGAGTCCATGTACGTGTGTGTGTAGGGATGTATGTGGATCAGAGTCAGTGTGTCTGCACGTGTGTTTGTGTGTACGTTCATGCATTAGTTTTAACAGTAGAAGCTGTCCTTTAGAATTCTGAAGTAGTAAAATTTGTATGATGTCTTTTGCTGTATAATTCAAAATTTAAAAAATCTTCAGTCATCAGAAATTTATTCCGCCCCGATTCTGATTTTTTTTTTTACCATATTGATATGTCTTCATTTTACTGATGAGGAAACTTAGCTTAGAGATGTTAACTGACTCAACCAAGGGCATGGAACTCGCACGCCAAGGGCCAGGACGCAGTCCAAGCCACGCTGCTCCAGAGGCCTGGAGCCCTGCTCACGATCACGCGTGGCCTCATGGCGGGGGAACAGATTTTGATGGGCTGTGGCCAGCGTGCAGGCTGCCCAATCCGGGGACTCGGGAAGCCGGGCAGAGAGTACCAGACAGCAGACAAGAGTGAAGCCCTGCTCAGAAATCAGATAGGTTCCTAGGTCTTGGATGAGTAAGGAGGCTTACTGCTCATCCTTGATCCCTTTGCTGGTGGCCAAAAGGGACCAAGACCCAAGAGAGCACTTCTGGGAGCTCTCTGCCAAAATCTGGAAAAGGACTGCTCAGGACTGCCTCTGCAGTAGGAGCAGAGGAAGGAAATGCCGTTTCTTGGTGGACATTATTGGTGATGGCAGTAGGAGGCCTAGCAGCCTCGGTATAGTGGTGGCAGGACAGGGTCCTAGTGGATGATCGTTTCACCTCTCTTAAAAATCATTGCTTCATATATTGTATCCATTTTGTGGTTTAATTTAGGATGGTAAATATGGTCTCTGTTACTCCATATTAGCTGGATTGATTAATTTTTTTATTCTTAATTTTCTCTTCAATGATTTGGAAGCTATATTGCCTTTTAATGAAAATTCTCTCTAAATTTTTATAAATATCTCTAAGTTCATAACTTTCTATGTAATTGGACCAGTATTCCTATAACACTATCAAAAATGAAATAATTATTAGATCCTGTTCCACAATAATGATAAATTTAGCATATTTTACCTCTCTGCTGTTCCAGATTGTGTGTGTGTGCGTTTGTGTGTGTGTGTGTGTGTGTAAGTGTCCTCCAGTTACTACTTTTTGAGAGTTGCTTTCAGTTTGTTATATTAACAATGAAAATATAGGTATAAACTTCTTGGATTTCATTGCTCACTATCACTATTTAATACCATGTCTTTCCCACTTTTGAGTTATTTACTTATCGGGATTTTCAAATCAACTGGACACATGATTGGCTAAGTTTTTCCGAGCGGTGGACTTGGAAACCATTCATGTCTATATGCAGCTTTATGTTCTCCTCCTCAAAAACTCTCAGGGTGTTGTTGATGGCCCAAGCCTTGTTTTAAATTATGGCATTGTTTTTCATCACCAAAAAACAAAAACAGTTTTCTTGATTTAAAGTGCTGTCTTTTTATGACTGGCTAGTCTTGTCTGCTGGATAGAGATTTCCTTAACCTTCCTCCTTCTTTTCGCCATAACTCGGATTCATTGAGATGCATGTTTTTACCATTTCTCAGATGGGCTTCCACTTTGACTTCCGCTTTAAACCATCACCCTACTCTTTTTCTCCATGCTTATTCCTGAAAAAGTGAGCTCTCTATTGGATTAAAGATGGTTCCCATCCGAGATTTGTGGCTCCCTGTCCAAAGGTCCAAATGAAGAGAAAAGGAAAGATTCCTGTTTCAATTGGTTACATTTTGTCAGCTTAGAGATCTAGTTATCCGTGTGGCTGCGGTGGAATCTGCAATATCTTGGCTCAGAGTTTCCTTTTTCTGGCTTACTAGGGGAGCTGCATTAGCTGGGGTCACGGCGCTGTGGCCGTTGTCAGGATCCCGGGGCTGAGGCAGCCCCTCTCCCCCTTGTTATTTTAATCTTGCAAACTGGGTCCCAGCTATGCGAACCCTGCACATGGTGGCCAGGATCGCCCCCCATGTGACGTGCCTCCAGTTCCTCAGCGTCCCTCACTGCTATCAGCTAGCTCCAGTAAGGGTGCGAGCTGGCTTCCACTGCGGTCTTTCCTCCTTCCTCTCCAGGCAGGCTGTCCCTTCCGACTAGTTGTCCCTATACATTCTCTCCTGTGCTACATAAGCTGAAGGAATTCCTCAGGGTTTCCAGCAGGTAGATGGTGCTCTTCTATGTTTGGACCCCTTAAGTGCTTGCAGTGGAAATTTAGGGGGTGGAAAGGAAGAGCTTGGGGGTTCTCCATATCTAGGGGCTCCCTATCCAGCAGATTCAATTAACAGTGGTTTGAAAATATTCGTGGAAAAACAGAAAGTTTCAAAAAGCATCACTTGAATTTGCCATACACTGACAACTACTTACATAGCTTTCATGTTGTATTAGATACCGTGAGTAATCTAGAGATGATTTAAAGTGCACAGGAGGACACAGCAAAAGAGAATGTGACAACGAATGTACGTGTATATTCATGTATAACTGAAAAATTGTACTCTAAGCTGGAATTTGATGCAACATTGTTAAATGACTATAACTCAATAAAAAATGTTTGTGTATATATATATATATATATGTACATGGGAGGGTGCACATAAGTTCCATGCAAGTCCTATGCCATTTTATATAAGAGGCGTCAGCATCCATGGATGTTGACATCGGGGGAGTCCTGGAAACAGTGCCCCATGATTACCAAGGGATGACTGGAAGTCCAGGCTCCTTATCCCAGCCTGTCATGTCCCCACGTGGTCTGAATCCTACCTGTACCACACTTCCCTTGTCACTCTCCTCCAGACCTGGCAGACTGCCCTCTTATTCTTGAACAGGCCACACTCACTGCGCTTCATGTCTGGCCCCTAGAAATACCAGTTACTTTCTGAGCATGGTCTGCTTTCACAAAATGGGCTGCATTTTCACTAGAGAAGACAGTGTGGAATTTCCTTTAAAAGCTGAAAATAGACTTAACTCATGATCCAGCCTTCCCACTCCCGGGCATATGTCAGAAGAAAACTCTAATTCAAAAAGTCACATGCACCTCAATGCTTACTGCAGCACTATTTGTAATAGCCAGGACATGGCAACAACCCAAATGTCCATCGACAGCTGACTGGATAAAGATATAGTAGTATATTTATACAAAGGTATACTGCTCAGCCATTAAAAAGAACAAAATAATGCCATTTGCAGCAACATGGATGGACGTAGAGATAGTCATTCTAAGTGAAGTAAGCCAGAAAAAGAGAAAAATGCCATATGATTTCAATTATATGTGGAATCAAAAAAGACACAAATGAACTTAACTACAAAAGAGAAACAGACCCACAGACATAGAGAAACAAACTTACGGTTACCAGGGAGAGAAGTGGATGGGAAGGGATAATTATGGGAATTGGAAAAGTGTCCCTCTTGGGGAGTTACGGAAATGTTAGCTATCTTGATTGTGGTGATGGTTTTCTGGGTGTAGACATCTACCAAATTCATCAAATAGTACATGTGAAATATGTGTACTTTACTTTACAGGAATCATACCACAATAAAGGTGCCTGTAAATAAATAAATAAATAAATAAAAGATTGGCGGCATTGTGTCCTACGTTTTTATGTGTCTTTAGTGAGTGGGTCTTCAAGTTTCCGGTCTGCCATATTTTCTGAACCAGAAGTGCCCTCCTTCCCTTTTCTTTGATAAAATGTCAGTGGGTGACATTTATTCCCGTGGCTTCAACTGCTCTCTGTCCAATGATTAACTGTCAAATCTTTTCCAGCAAGGACATCTCAGTTCAGTCCCAGAAATATACTTATAATTGACAAGTAGACATTCCCAATTGATTAGCCCATAAAAATCTCAAGCTCTGTGTGTTTGAATTTACACTCGCTCAGTAGTAGGTTTACTTCTTCAAACAATGGCATCACTATCCCATCTGTTTTCCGTGCCATACATCTGGGAGTTTTCCTTTACTTTTCCACTCCCTCACCCCCGTCAGTACTACAATTCTATTCCTTAATATCCCCCAACTAAGTCCACGCCCCTCACTCCCCAGTGCATTAATTCCCACCCCTTGCTAGTCTCCCCAGTGCTGTTCTTTAGAGTGAACAATCCACTTTGCTCACTTTTAATGGCTAATCTGTGTCACTCTCCTCCTTAAAACCCCAAAGAATTCCCCGCTGCATAAGTGAGGAAGTCCAAGCTCCCTGACTTAACGTCACACCTTCTCATAACCTAGTTGCTGCTTTTTTTCAGCCTCAGCTTCCGTTAGTTCCTCACAGCCTCTAGCCTCACTGACCTTCCTTCCCTAATTGCAAAGTGCTGTTAGACACGACCAGACCTCTGCACGAGACACGCAAGCTGCTGAGAATCCCGTCCCCACCACGCACTCTCCTGGTCTACAGATTTGCTGGAATCCTTCAGATGTCAGTGCAGAAAGCATTTCCTCTCTGACACCTTCCCTACCTTCTAGAACCCTGCCCCAGGCAGTGCAAAAGCCCCTCTGAACATACAGTAAACATGATGCCAAGTGAATCTTAACACATTGTTTTGAAAACCTATTTAAATTTGTCTCTTCCATGACACACTGTGATCTCCTTGAGGGATGGGGGCTGTGTGGTATTTGTCTAGACAGCTAATGTCTGGCACAGACCCTGGGCCATCGGAAACAGTCTGCTGACTCATCAAGAAGAATTGTTGCCTTTGCGACGTAAGACAGACTACATGATCTCTGATCTTACACCATTCGGCAAGGGTCAAAATAATTTCACATAGAGCTACACAGGAAAAATATGTGTATTCTTTTTCTCTCTGTGAGCCCAAGATCATAGGCAGCCTGGAACGGAGGTGTCACTCTAAGTTGTCTGTCCCCTAGGCTGTCACGTCCAACTTCAATATATTTTTTAGAAGTTGTAGGGATACGTGTACATCACCCCGTCATAGAGTAAACGGCGCTTCATCCTGACCCAGTTTAATGTCCATATGAAAATCAGAAATCTTCCAAACTGAAGCCTGAGGAAATATTTCCCGTCTCTCCTTCCAGTCTGTCTGCCATCTTCATCCCACATCCCCACTGCTCACCTGCGTCAGACCACCTTCCATCTATAAACATTTTCATTGGGACAATTGGATGAGAACTAATTACAGCAGTAATGAAAATGGTCCCATGAACGTAGGCTCTGCACAACAAGGATGCTTTGACCGGAGGCCTCAGCTGTGGCCTTCAGGGTCTGTTCACGTTTTCTGCCTGGCTTCCCTGCAGAAGTTGTGCAGAAAATCAAGCCTGTAGTCAAAGTCATAGAATGCCCAAGAAATCCAGAAAAATAGAGTGAGAGTCATCTCCTTGGGAATATTTTTGAAAACCATCCACTAATAGGAAGAAGAGCTTTAAGAGGGTCATTTCAGATCAGATGATGTCCAACTGCAGGTGGGTCAGTTTTGTCATTGTTGCTCGCTAGTTGGCTTTCTGCTGCTTCTAACACGTCTCTGTTTAGAGAAGTGGCCTGAGTCTACCCTCAGAGCAGAAAGGTGAGCTGGGCCTGGCGACAGCCTAGCTTCTGTGCTGTGTAGTACCCCACTGAGAATGAAGGGATGGCCCAGGGCTTCCTCTGACTCTCTCCCTCAGTTATAAACTCTCTGAAGGGAAAATGGAGTAAAAAATTCTTAATTCAGTATGGTATTGTCAAAGTATAAAAATAATTGTCTTTGGAGGGGAGGGTATAGTTCAAGGGGTAGAGTACGTGCTGGGTTCAATTCCCAGTACCTCAATGTAAAAAAATAATAAGGAAAATTCTGTTTTAACAAAAGAAAAAGAACAAAGAAGAAAAGAGATCTCAAATAATCCAACTTTAAAAGAAAAAAACATTTTTTACATAGTAATCAGCTCAGTCTTTTGCTAGATTAGGAGTTTGGGATTAACAGATACACACTACAATGAATAAAATAAATAACCAACTCCCACGTCCTTAATAACCTAGTTCAACCTGAATTCTTTCTCTTTTTTCCCCTAAGCAACCCGTGGAAACCTTTGAAATTCTCACCTTATAAAGAATTCATTTAAAGGTGGCATGAAAGTTACTGGTTAAAACAGTTATTTGTGGTTCCATGAATATAAGTCTAGTAAGAAAGATAGACAATAAGCCAGTAAGCAAATAAATATATTATGAACTGCCAGGTGCTTATAATTGCCACAAATAAACATAAAACATATTAGGAGAGAAAATGATTGAATAAGAAATATGTGTGTGCTATTTTAAATAATGTGGTCAGATAAGTCCTTTCTGTGGGTAAAATAATTTGAACAAAGTCCTGAATGAAGCAAAAGAATAAGCCACGTATGTAACAGACAAGAAAAGCCTCCCAGGCCGGGAGAAGTGTAGGTACGAGACTTGGAGTTACAAACACAGCTGTCCCAGTGGGGACCATCTGGGCGGTGAAGATGGGCTGGAGCAGAACGGTGAGACCTGCGGCTGCAGAGACGGGTGAGGGACCGGATCACACAGGGCCTTGGTAGGGACTCCGGATATCCTTCTGAATACAACAGAAAATCACGAGAGTATTTTACAAAGCAGAACAACTTGATCTGATTCATACTTTAATAAGACCGCTGTGGGTAACATATGGGGAATAAGCAATGGAAGCAGGGCAAGGTAAGCTGATGGGAAGGCACTGGGAAGAGTGCTGCTGACCTGGAGAGAGACACCGAGGTTGGGCTGGGATGATGGTGGGAGAAGGGCTGAAATGGGGACACGATTTGACAGTAACGGTCACAGGCCTTAATGCTCGAGTTGGACACAGACACAGAGTGGTTCAGGGTGATGGGTATGTGATATTTGGGGCTGAGCCACAGTTTTTGTACAGAGACCTGACAGGAGAATAAAGTGGGGACGTTGACGTTGGTAAGAAGGGTTGGTGGGTGTTTAATTCCCCCTAGAGCCGCGTCTCTGTTTCTCTGTAGATGAAGTCAGCAGAGCAGGGATGGGTGTTCCTACTTCTGCAGAGAATTGCGTGTCTCCCTCATCGACAAATTCGAGAGGCCGACCTGCCCATCCAATTGCAACATCTTGAATCTGCTTCTTTCTATCCAGGAGGAGATTTCCAACTAAGATGCCTATCAAAAATTCCCGTGTCCACAGTTAGAGCTGTGTGCCTTTGGAATGATCTCAGAGATGCCTACACAGAGGCTCGGTGTGCTCTCTCTCACTCAGAGCACACAGTTCCCTTCAGTCCACGGGGTCTCAGCAGAGAAGATTTCACAAGTAGCCCCTCTCAGGCCCTGGGGACCAACCTACCGCTTGGCCGAGCTCTGAAAATGAGCACGAGTTCCGGGCAAAGGGCCTTCTCCAGGGCGCCATCTGGCAGATTACATGAGGACAGTGTACAAAAGAGTGGGAGGGTTGATGGTATAAATGGATTTTAATTTTTGCTCTGAATCTGATTCTGTCCTTCCATTTTATTAAGGAAGTGTTCTTAGGCCAGACATGATTCTCCTTTTTTCTTTCTATTTGATCATCCAAGAGGTTTAGATAGGGTATTTGTTTTAGGGTAAGAATCTTTAAAAAAAAAAAAAAACCTTGCAAATAGCGTCTTGTTAGGCATTTGGACAAGACAACCAGTAAATTCTCCCAGCAGTATTGAACCCCATTGTTCCTCCAGGGGGTCTCCAAAGGTATACATGTTCCAAATCAGGCCCAAAAGCAATGAGCTTTTCTTTTTTTTTTAATCACTTCACCATGGACAAAAGATATCACTAAAGAAGGTTAGAAAAGAGCAGGTCCCCAACATCCATGGTCCCTCCCAAAGAGCCCACAGAAGTAAAGAGGAGATGAACGAGAGAAACGGTTTATTTATACACATGTAGGAGCCAACCAGAAAAGTAACTACCATGTTAAATGGTGAAATTTGAAGGCTTTTTTTTATCAACCTAACTTAATAGGGCAAAGGGAGAGGAGAAAATTGGTTTCCATGACAGGTTTTCTTCTACATCTATTGAATCTCAGGTATCTTCAGCTAAAGTGCTTTTGTATTAACCGTGGGTTCCATCTGACTTTCCATTCCTCGAACTTTGTTCTTCTTTTTTAAGATTCACTCATGTATTCTGAGCCCCTGGCTTTTCCACGTGAATTTTATATTGATTGTCAATTCCTGGAAAACACCACCTGGGATTTGGGTAGGCATACTTTGAATCCTTACATCTATTCATGGACTACTGTCATCTTAGTAGAATGAAGCCTTCTGCTCCATGAATATGGGATTATTCTCTGTGAATGTAGGTCTTATTTTCTCTTGACAGAATCTCTCATCTATTGTAATCTTCAGTGTCCATGTCTGGTACTTCTTCCTCACCTCTATTGGATGCTGATTCAGAAGAGACACGACCTCCTGGAGAACCTCTACTGCCACGGAGCTGACAGGGAACTGAGTCCTGAGAAGGCTTTATATTCTTTTAAAAATAGGATTAATGTACTTTAATTACTCCATAGATGAGCAATGAATGGGTCACATTAACATAGGATTTTAATCCTTTTAGGATTAGTAGAGTAATAAAGACACAGTATGAAAAATTGAAATACTGCCTAAAAGAGAAGAGATTTGTAATTCCCACCCACAGAGGTGACTGTCATGAATGATTTGGTGCTTATGTCTCAGTCTCTGTGTCTCTCAGTATGTCTTTCTCCATCTCTGTCTCTCGCACACTCACAATCAGATCAGTTTACATCTATACTGATTTCACACATATGTGGTCATGCAGATGGGACCCTGGATGCAGACAGTGGGTCTGCATACTTCCACCCTGAGGCCTCCCTTGACATTGGGTTGAGACCAGACACCCACTTTTCCAACTGCACAGCATTCATTCATCCACATGAACCAGAACGAGTGGACCCAATCCCCTCTCCATCAACATTAGTGTTGCTTTAATTCCGACTGTTGCAACCAGTGCTGTGATGAACACCCTTGAAAAGGCATCTTTGAATAGGTGTGTAAGGATTTTAGTGGGATGAACTGTAAGGATCAGAACTTCTGGGGAAGAGATGCGTCTGTGGCCCTTTGATGCGTCCTGCACCCTGTTCTCCTGAAGAGGAGCGTCCCTTCACTCTTCCCTCCAGGGGATCTGCTGGAGCCTCTGCCTGCTTACATTGTCACCAGGGCTGGTTGTCACCTGACTAAAGACCCGCCAGTGTTATGGTGACCGGTGTTGTCTCTGCAGTGTTTCCGTCTGCCTGTGTTCTCACCTGAGAGGTCAAGCATCTCTAACACACACTGGCCACCTGCATTGCCTCTCATTGGAACTGACCATGTCTGTTCTGTTTCTGTTTAGAACACTGCGTTTTGAAAGATTTTTGGACTACAGGGATGGGAAAACATTCTCCAAACTTGAGTTATGAGCAATGCTTTTTCCAGGTTGTGGTTTGTCTTTCAAGCAGTTTTTCTGGGCTTTTGCTAATTTTTTTGATTTGTTTCGTTTTGTTATTGCCACAGGAAGAGCTAAGCATCTCCCTTATGTCTTCTGGCTGTGGTGTCACAGGGGGAACAGCAGTGTCTACCCTGAGATTATGCACAGAGTTACTAAAAGGGCTTCATTTTGTACATCACATCTTTAATCCCCCTGTATATCCCCTTAAAATAATAAAAATGCTGTTTCAAGTGAAAACTGAAAAACCAGCAGCCCCTGCTGAAAACATGTGGGAAGGCACAAAAAGCCAACTATCATAAAGTTTCATTGAAAGGGAACACCCAGCAGAGGTAAAGACACGCAGAAGGAAAGAGGACTTGGGGTTGTCAGGGGCTGGGCGAGGAGGGAGGGTAGTGCGCTCTCTGGATCCATGGTTTCACTTTGAGGAAAGAAATAGTGTGAAACTAGATGTTAGTGATGGTCTCACAACATTGTCAATGCCCATAATGCTCATGAATTGCACAATTTAAAAGGGGAAAAGTCTATATTTTATTACATGAAACTCTAAAAAGAAAAATAAAGGATGCCATAAATGATGTGAAACAAAAAAAGGAAACTAAAGAAAACCAAACAAAAACATCTCCAGCGGAAGGAACAGCAAGTTTGGGGGGGGGACTGACGGTGGGATTTTGGAGTACATTTTGTAGAAGAAGGTGTGGGTGGGTGCAGAGGGGGCTCTGCCCCAGGGGGTGGTGATGTCTGAACTGGTTCTCCGTTGCCCAGCAGTCCAGGTGCAGATGCAAGTTCAGGATGAGCTGCAGGAGTGGCAGGAGGGAGCTCGGGGTCTCCTGCTGGATCCAGATCGTCCTTTTTTTGGTCTCTGACATCTTCCCCTGCCCCTGCCTCCTCTGTAACTATTGGATGTGGAGAGTGTTTTAAGTCTTGTGGAAGAGCTTATGCTGTGAGAGGAAAAATTTATCCACCTGACTCCTTTTCCATATGCCTCTTTAAAGACAGAAACCTTCCCAGAGCTTTCCAGACAGCTTCCACCCAGAAAGTGCCCACACGATGTGTTCTGTGACTGAATTCTTCCAGACAGGTGGTCTGAGGCCATTTTTTGCTCTGGTCCCAACGGTAGCCTCTGGGGACACCTCCCTGTGTGGCCCAGCACTCTCCCCTCCCCCACCTGCACACATGCACCAGCCCTGCCTTTCTGACCTTCGGGCTCTGCTTCGGGGGCTCCTGGTCCTCCACCTTACTTGCAGCGAGGTGGGCACGGTGCTCCAGGTCAGAGCCGGGTGTGCTGAGTAACCCGTCTTCCCCGGACAGGTCCCTGGGGGGAGCCCTGGGTGTTGTCTGGGTCGGAGGCCTGCCCCACTGATTCCTGGGCCATGGTGGTGGGGACCCCTCATTATTCAGACCCACCTGGATACTGCGCTGGCCCTCAGAAGAGTGGCACATCAGCCCTTCATTTGGGGAGGGGGCGTTGGTATTCTTATTCATCAGCTGCTGTTCAATATATGGTATCTAGTTCTGCAATGACAGTGACCAGCAGCTGACCCGGCCTGGAAGTCTCAGAGCCCTGCCCGGCCAGGAACACTCCTGCTTCTGTCCACTCGACCCTCTGCTGCCAGATCAGACCGAGACTTTGTTCAGCTCAGACACCCGGGAGGGAAAAGACATACCCAGAATGCATGGGCTCCACCTTGGGCAGCAGGACCCTTCCCTGGCTCTCCACATCCCAGCCAGCCAGCTTTGCCCTGGGCTGTGGTTGTGACCGGCCCACCAGGCCTCTGAACTGCTCTTGCTTGAGGCAGAAACCCATCCCCAGCATGACTGCTCCACCTCCACCAGCCAGGACGGGGCCGTGGGGATACCTGGGTGGGATCTGAGTGGTGGCCCGGCATGGGCGGGCCTGCTCTGGGCCTCCCTGTGTTACCTTTGGGTCTCTCTGGCCAAAAGTCCAGAGGAATCTTGGGTGAGACATGACCCAGCGCCGGCAGCGTTGGTACAGCCCCTCGCTGCGGGCTTTCCGGGAGCTGCGGCCTCGGGATAATGGGATGCAGCAGAACATGCCTCTGTCTCCAATCAAGTGAGCTGAGTAGGGACTTCTCTACAGAGTGGGTGCCTGGTGACTTTGGTTCCAAGTTCTGTTGGGCTCTATTGCCAGGGAAGTGAGGTCACTTCCTGGGGTCCACTTACCCAAGCTTCCTCCTGACACATAGCTCCCCAAGGGCCTTTCTGGGCTGCCAATCTCTCGTTTCTCACTCCATGCCATGTCCACACACAGTGACACCAACTCAGCCCCCCTCATAGCCCTGGAGAGGCCTGGATGCAGCCAAGGCTGCAGCTCTGAAGACACAGCTGGGTTCAGACATGGCTCCCCCCACTCAGCAGTGCTATCAACATGGAAAAGCCATGTTCCTCTCAGGGTCTCCCCAATCTCCCATCAGCACACTGGGGATCATTCTGGCCCCTGTTTCCTAGAGAAGCCATCCTGTCTCTAGACCTAGAAACACCTACTGCATCTGTCACCCACACGGGCTGGCATCACAGGGATCTCATGAACAGACTCAGCAAATGAAGGACCCCACAGAGGGCTGGCGGAGCGCAGAGCAAATGCCACACAGGCCTGGGTCTGCCCTGAGGTCTGGAGAAAGTCTCTTTCCTTATTGCTTGCTTCCCAGCTCTCAGTCGTGCGACTAAATTTAAATACAACTCTGACATCGTCCGCTCTGGCATACAACCTCCTAGGTCATTCTATCATGTTGACATACAGGCCCAGTGTCCCATCTCGGCCTCTGTGGTGGGCTGCCCCACAATGGCTTCATATTTTTTGCCTTCTGTTCCCACGCCCTTGTGTGATCCCCACACCCTCCTCTGGAGGGTGGATGGACTTTGGGACCAGGTTCTGACATGCAGACTGACTTGTGAAAATGTGAGTGAGTTCCACTCCTTCACAGCTCCAGTGTTCCTTCTCTCTGTCTCTGTTTCTCAGTGCCTCTCTCTCTGTTTTGTCTCTCTCTCTGTTTCCCTGTCCCTCTGCTTCTCTGTGTTTCAGTCTGTCTGTCTCTTTTCCTGTATGTATGTGTGTATATATTTATGTGTATATGTGTGTATTTATGTTTGTGTATTTTTCGGGCCCAGGGCAGGTCACTTCTGAAAATCCCTTGATGACATATTGATTATTTTGAATTCATGTTACTAAAGAAAAATTATCTTTGAAAATTGTGCACTTTGGTGGGATCTTATCTAAGGACCAGCACTGCTAGGGAAGGGATGTTCCTGTGGCACTTTGATGTATCCTGTACCTTGTTCTGCCGGAGAGGAGCGTCCATTTGCTCTTCCCTCCAGGGGACCTCCTGGGGCCTCTGCCTGCTCACGTTGTCACCAGGGCTGGTTGTCACCGGGCTAAAGACCTGCCAGTGTGATGGTGGCCAATGCTATCCCTGCAGTCTGTCCATCTGCCTATGTCCTCAACTTACAGGTCGAGCATCTCTAGCACACACTGGCCACCTGCACTGCCTCTCGTTGGAACTGCCTGTGTGTGTTTTGTTTCTTTTCAGAACACTGGGCTTCAAGAGGTTTTTGCACCACAGCGATGTGAAGCTTTACTCCGACCTTAGGTCTTGAGGAAAGCTTTTTCCAGGTTGTGTTTTTTCTTTCCAGCTGTCTTTCTTGGCCTTTGTTTTCTGCTTTAGTTTGGTTTTATTTTGCCACAAGAAGAGCTAAGCATCTCCCTTCTGGCTCTGGTTTCACACTTAGAACAGCAGTGCCTACCACGAGATTATGCACAGAGTTACCAAAAGGGCGTCATTTGGTACGTCTCATCTTTAATCCATCTGGATTTTCCTCTCAAAATACAAAAATGCTAATTAACATGAAAACAAATAAACAAAAAATTCACCCGTCCCTACTTAAGATATATGGGCAGCGAGAAAAAAAAGCCACATTTTATATGATTTCATTGATAGGGAACCTCCAGGATAGGTAAAGAAATAGAGAGAGAAAGGGGATTATTGTTTCTCATGGGCTGGGGGAGGTAGGATGTGGAGTGCGCTTTGTATACAAGGTTTTAGTTTGAGAAGGCAATTGTCTAAACCAGTGGTATTGTTCTCTCAGCATTGTGAATGCACTTAATGCTCCTTAAAATTGCACAACTTAAAATGGGAAAGGCTAAACTTTATTCTTATAAACTTAAAACAAAAATAGAATATAGTATAATAAAAAAGAAAAAAATCTGACTCCATAGAAGATCGGTCATTTTGGCTTTAACCCTGTGCCCTCTTTTCTAGGCTTAATCTTACTAGCTCTGCACCTTTTGTAAAACAATGTTGCCTTTAGCCTGAAATATACAGGAGAGCCTGTTTTCAAGGCACTGATCTTTAAGGATATTAACACTTTTGCACTTATATAAAGATGACAAGTTGCAGAATAGGAAATAACTTTTGTTTTATTAGAGGTTTTACAGAGGCACTATGACCTGGTCTACGTAGACAGCTTCAGACCAAGATAATGGCAGACTAATATCTTGGAGAACCATCTTCCCCAAGTCAGACTTTAGGCTCCTTTTCTAGTAAATAGGGGAGAGGCTGTGGTTGGTTGTTGCAAACTTGTTCGTGTAGGATTACTTTGTTCTTTGGAATCCTTTGCAGCTGTCCACGTGGGTCAGATCATGGTGTTCCTGTAAAACCTGCAACAAAACAAACTTTTTCTATTCTGCAACTTGTTATCTTTATAGGAGTGCAGAAGTGTTAATATCCTTAAAGGTCAGAGTTTTGAGAATAGGATCTTCTGTTTATTTCAGGCTAAAGGCAACATTGTTTTACAAAAGGTGCAGAGCTAGCAAGAGAAGCCTAGAAAACACGGCAGAGGGTTAAAGGAAAA
The DNA here is from genome assembly GCF_048773025.1 of Camelus bactrianus. Taxonomy (NCBI): domain Eukaryota; kingdom Metazoa; phylum Chordata; class Mammalia; order Artiodactyla; family Camelidae; genus Camelus; species Camelus bactrianus. The sequence goes on from NC_133558.1 coordinate 42,801,225, forward strand.
GGCACAGATCCAATATGGAGTCAGATTTGTTCTTCTTTATTACAGTGCCTTTGGGTGAGAGCTAAGAGTATGATTCCTGGGTGGGTCCTCTATTGTCCCAGGATGGAGTTCAGGCAGGAACCCTGCCAGATTCACCATGACTTTGGACCTGATCTCCCGCAGAGAAAGTGACAATTATTGGATTAAAATTACCTGTCAAAATCCCTTCAATTGCCTGTAAACTATACCACAGCAGGGGATGTCCCATTGGCCAGTCAACTGCCAGTCTCCCCTGATGCAAGGGACCAGCGTCGCCGGCGGGCTCCATGGTGGCCAGGCAAGTGCACCTTCCTACTTTTCTCTCCAGCCTTAGCTTCCTAACTTTGACACTTTAAAATCTCCCGTCCCTCTTCCCTCTGGCCTGGTGTGAATGAACAATATCCCTGCACCCACCTGGGCTGAGGCCAGGCCACACACACAGCCCCATGCACACAGCCCACCATCTGCTGTCTACCCCTGGGCTCAAGTGCACCCTCTGAACTCCCCCACCCCAAAGGTCCGCCTGCCCAGTGCCTTCGCCCTAGGGGTCAAGACCACCATCAGGACCATCAACCACCCAAGGCCCACAGGCCAGTGGCTGGCAGCCTGGGATCACCTTGACCCATCGGGTCAGATGAGACACAGAGTGCGGGGATCAGGGTGCCAGGGCAGGAATTGGAACCGCCTTCAGCCCAGCCTGCCTCGCCCTGTAGCCTCAGACATTAAATATGAAGGTGCACACTAGGCTGGATCCCCCACTGGTGGCAGTAGTCATCATTCCTGGAGCCCGGATTTCCCCACCCCAACCACAGGGTGAGGGGTGAGGGAATGAGCTCAGGTTAGGGGTGCGCTCAGAGTGAAGGGGATCCCATGGTGAGGGGGTACAGGTTGTGGGGTGTGGGGCCCACTTAGAATGGAACTGACCTGGCTGAGAGGTGAGGGTGACAATTTCAGGATGTTGGGCCTCCTGTGGTGAGGCATGAGGGGTAAGCTTGTGGGTGTAGGGGCCATAGGTTAGGACCTAGCAGGTTGGAGTGTCAGGGCAGGGACCTCAGTGTGAGGAGAAGGAGCCCTGTCTTCAAGTTCTGGTGGGAGACTGGGCCTGGCCAGGGGTGGGAGGGTAGTAACAGGGAGGGGAAGGTGAGCAGGGGAAGTGGGGCTGGTGGGGTGTGGCCTGGCACAGGGCAGTCGTGGTTCTAGTTCAGTGCCAGGACCCAGTCGGTGGCGGGGTGAAGGCTCTGGGGATGGAGACCCGGCGGGACGAGCAGGAGGGGCCCCACCTGGCTCCTCCCGGCCCTAGTGGCCTGGTCCGGTAAAGCAGGAGACCCACCCGAGCAGTTTGCGCTGCAGGGGGGAGGAGGAGGCGCGCGCACGCGCAGACGCACAGATGCGCGGACGCCGGAACCCGCCCAGAACGCGTGGAAGCTGGCGGGAGCCGGTTGTTCCTGGACCAGCTCCTGGAAGAGGAACACGGCCTGGGGTCTGGGCCGCCGCTTGCCCTCGGTTCGGCTGCCGCTGCTGGGCAGTTAAGGGGGCGCTGGTGGGGGCGCGCTGCTCGGGGAGCCGGTGGGTGACACCTGGGCTGTGCGGCTGGGGAGGCGTACAGGGAGGGGTGCGGAGGTGAAGTCCAGGCCGCGCGTCCCGTTAGGACCCTGAGGCGGGTCCCAGCCGCCGCTGTAATTCGTGGTAATCCCGCTATTAGTAGTTCCTGAACCCCGCGTTTTTGCCGCCGCTTATGTCCGGGTTTAGGAGAGCAGGCACAGCCCCGGGAGGTGGGAGGGCACCGGACGGCTCTGGAGCATCTCCGACTGGCCCTCAGACAATGGCCTGCTCCTGGAAGGCGGGTGCGGTGCGGTCGCGGGGCCTCGGATGGAATGGGGTCTGCCCCATGAGAGCCCCTGGATTTGCTCCCATCTTCCCCTCGGCCTGACCTTGGGGGCGGCCTCTAAATCCCCAGGATCTTGTGACTCAGGTTACAGGTCAGGCTGCTCCTGGGAGGTGGGCGCGGTGCGATCAGTGTGCTGGAATGGCTGCAGCAGCAGCGGGAAGTGGTTGCAACCCCTGCGCTCTCACAAGGCAGCCCCAATCCCGCCATCGCAGCCGCCGCCTTTCCCTGACAGCACAGCACCCGCCTTCCAGCAGCAGGCTGACCTGTAACCTGAGTTCCACGAACCTGGGGCAGCAGAGGCCAAGCTCAGGCCATGTGCTGGGGAGTTTGAAGCAAATCCACTGGCACACATGGGCGGACCCCATAACCAGCCACTGCCTTTGACCACACCGCGCCCTCCTCCTGGGAGCAGGCTGACCTGGGGTCCGTGCCTGGAGCAGCAGAGGCCGAGCCCTGGACAGGCCGTGGGGGAGATGGGGGCAAATCGACCAGCTTGCCAGGTCGCTGCCCATCTCCCTGCCGCTACCCCAGGTTCGTGGACCACTTGTTTTCAAGTCAGTGGGTTCCTGAGATACAGGAGCGGTGCAGTCAGGAGGAAGGGTCTGCGGGGAGGGGTGCTGCCCGAGGGGGAGCAGGTGGACTTGCTCCCATCTCCCCCAGGGCCAGACCTGGATACGGCCTCTGCTGCCTCAGGTTTGCAGGACATATGTCATGTCAGCCTGTCCCTGGGAGGAGGGTTCAGGTTACTCGGGGCAGCCTCAGTGGCTGAGAAGGATTTTAGAAGTGGGCTCTAGCCCAGCATAACTAAATCCTTTCTTCTCTTGCTTCCTCAGTTGGTGGCTGTATCGGCTTTTTCATTATAGGTTATTGCTGGATAATGAACATAGTTTTCTGTGCTATACAGAAGAAACTTTATTTAAAATCTATTTTTATATATAGTGGCTAACATTTGTAAATCTCCCAGATTTATCCCTTCCCATCCCCTTTCCCTGGTAACCTTAAGATTGTTTACTAAGTCTGCAAGTCTGTTTCTGTTTTGTAAATGTGTTCACAGTGTCTTTTTCTCTCTTTTTTTAGATTGCACATCTGAGTGGTATCATTTGGTATTTTTCTGTTTCTGGTTGCTTTCACTTAGAATGACGATCTCTAGATACATCCATGTTGCTGCAAATGGTTTTATTTTGTCCTTTTCATGGTAGAGTAGAATTCCAGTATATAAATATACCACAACTTCTTTATCCAGTCATCTGTTGCTACATTTAGCTTGCCTCCATGTCTCAGCTATTGTATACAGTGGTGCTATGAATACTGGGGTGCAGGTATCTTATCACATTGGAGTTCCTTCCAGTTATATACCCAGAAGTGGGATTGCTGGGTCATAGGGTAAGTCTACTTTTAGTTTTTTGAGGGATTTCCATGCTTTCCATAATGAGTACACCAAACTGGATTCCCACCAGCAGTGTAAGAGGGTACCCTACACTCTTCTGCCTCTCTAGCATTTATCATTCATGAAATTCTGAGTGATGGCCATTCTGACTGGTGTGGGCTGATACCTCATTGTAGTTTTGATTTGCATTTCTCAGTTTATTAGTGATACTGAGCATTTTTTCATGTATCTATTGGACATTTGTGTCTTCATTGGAGAAATGCTGGTTTAGGTCTTCTGCCTATTTTTGGATTGAGTTTTTTTTGTTGTTGTTGTTGTTAAGTTGTATGAGCTGTTTATATATTCTGAAAATTAAGCCTTTGTTAGTCGTATCATTTGCAAATATTTTCTCCCATTCATAGGTTTATGTTTTCTTTTACTTATGGTTGCCTTTGCTGTGAAGGAAATTATAAGTTTAATTACGTCCCATTTGTTTGTTTTTTTCTCTTATTTCCATTGCCTGGGTAGATTGCCCTAGGAGAACGTTGCTAAGATTTATGTCAGATAATGTTTTGCCTATGTTTTCTTTTAGGAGATTTATCAAGTCTTGTCCATCTGCAGCTTAAGCCTGTACTCTAGATCTGTGCTTCAGTTTTGAATTTTGAGCTTCTTAGAGAACACCTACTCTTAGCTCATATGTCAGATTCAACATGTCTAAAGCTGATTTCATAATCTTTTTTCTTGCAGCGTCTCCACTTATTCAGTGGGATCATCATTCTTCTGGTCTTGAATAGCCAAAGGCTTGGAATGGACTTTGATTCATCTTTCTCTCACCACCCTCCACATTTTGTCAGCTTCTGGAACTGTATGTTTTTGGTTTCAAGTGTCTATTCTGATTGCTGATACTCTGATGAAGAGCTTTCATCCCTGATACATGAATTTTCCCTTCTGTAGAATTCTTGGATATTCTCTCACCTCCCCTTTTCAGTCAACCTACCATTTTGACCTTCCAACATCTAGAGTCAAGTCAAAGACTTACCACAACCAGTTCTCAGACAGGTAGGCTTGAACCTTCATCACTTTGGCCTTACCCTATGTGTTCCAATCATTATGTGACTTAGCCTCCGAGGGTAACCTGTGCCTTGTTAAAAACCAGGAGTCACCAGTCTTTTCCTCTCCAGTCCTCAGTTAAAACAGCTTAGAATTGCCCTGAGAACTAGTTGAATCCCTATCCCCTTCATAGAATCTTCCCTATTTACTCCAAATACTTCTAGCTCCTCTTTGTATTCCTGCACTGTTTATGATCGGTAGCCTGTTATCTTGGCTTTGAGTGCTGACTTGGTACCATTCCTGGGTGGTTTCCAATGTGTCTCCTCACTGAGCTGGTAACTGGAGAAGACTCCATTGTTCAGCCTCCTTTATACCCTCACCCTGCTTAGCAACGGGCAATAGCAGGCATCCAGGCAGTGCTAAACTACTTTAGTTATTCGCAGGGGTGGTGGTGTGGAGTATAGCTAATAACTATTAATTCAGTGTTGCAATTAAAAAAGAAAGCCAAGAAAATCCATGGAGAAAAACTTTATCTCCATGTTCAGCTTAGCGCTTTACCTCAACAGTTTTCTTAACTCTGTGTTTACATTCACATAGTGTTCAGTGCTTGTACAGTTCCCTGAGGCAAGCAGGTGAGATGTCATTATGTTTGACTTTCACGTTACATTTCATATTGGATATATTTGTGCAATGACAAAACCTTCTTTTATAAGTAAACAGCCGGAAGCCCAGAGAGACTAACAGCCTAACCCAGGGTCACCTGTTTAGTGTTTGGCACAGGCCAGGACCGCGGTTCACATCTTCCAGCTGCTCCTCTTCCAGTGCCTTTTCATTCCAGTGCTGGGAAATGTAGCCCCATCAGCCAAACGGCCAAGTCTCATTGCTGCCCCTTTACCTGCCAGTGATGGCAGTGCTACAAAACGTGGCAAAGGAAAGGTCAGAAATAGGAGTGATAAAAGACATGGAAGTGCTGGAAATGGATCCTCAGCCTCTTCCTCCTTATTTGAGCGCCTCACAAGTGTCCCACTCTGACACTGCTGTTCATTGATTATAACACAGTCTTTAAAATCAGACTGATCTTTTGTAGGACATGCTTTTATCCTGGTCCCTTTCCTGCTAGTAGTCACCGTCATGGGCAGAAAGTGCCTGAATGTGCTCTGTTTGTCACGTAGGTGGGAGGGGAAGTGGGAGAGTAAGCGGGTTGAACTGAAGCCGAGCTTTTTACAGCTCTGTTGTTCTAGGACCAGAGCAGTTCCACTACTGCTTTCATCACCTCTCCACCTCTGAGTCCCAGCCACCCACTCCTGCCTGCTTCCCCACATGCCACGTCCTGGGGGAGGACAGTGTGGTTGGCAATGCCCCCTCCACCCTCCGCCTTCCGCCCTGGGAGGTGCAGGAGTCTGCTTCAACTTTTGAGCTGTTTTGGTAGTTGGGCTTTTCCAGCCTTTCTAGGCATCTGCTTTCCAGCTCTGGGAAATTGGAGATGTAACTTAACCATACAAGTTCTATACTAATGTATTCAGTGGCATTAATGTGATGTTGTCTTTAAGGTGTTCTGGGACTGGATAGGAGGTTTTTAACACAGGATGCTTCACATCCAATTCTAAAGGCCTACAGGATGCAGGTGTAATTCAAGTTCTTACATGGCTGTAAGGCAGACATGGACATTATTTTATAATATGACCATATGTTCATAGATTACGGTTAGTCCGCCGGCTCTGCATCTAATAAAAGTTTAAATTCCAAACGCTTGAAGAAAATTTGCGGACCATGTCTTTTTGCCTGTAACTAGTTGCAAAAACTGAAATCAAGACTCTACCACAAGCCAGTGTTTCCCAGTAGAGAAACCCTCTACTTTTACAACCTCTAAGTAATGCGGTGGTTCTTTGGGTGAGATGAGGGATGCCAGAGTATTTTGTTGGGACACTAGAGTGGCATGACAAGTATTCTGGGACTGGTTACAGTTGAATCTCTGCTTCCTATATCCTGGACTGATTACAGAGTCAATGTTAGTGCGTTAACCAGCTTCTGAATGCAAGGGTAGCTAGGAAGACAACAGAGAAAATAGAAGGATATAAAGTAATGGAGAGACTTCAGAGCAGTACAAATGTTGACTTTGACACCACCAGCTGCTGACGTGAACTTGGCAGGAATTTGTGAGAAATGGTGGGTGTCACTGCAAGCAGGAGAGTCCTGCACCTTTTGGGGTGAACAGGCAAAGGGGAGAACAGTTATTGTGACCACTCGGGGGCTGATTATTTGTGTCCTGAATGTGAAAATGTCTGGTCTCCTGTTCAATTTTGCAGCCACAACTTCACGTGACTCAGGGCATTATTTCCACCAGAAAACCATAAAAACATAAACAACCTCTGTTTCCCAAAGTGTTTGTTCTCGATCTGAGATGATTGTCCTGTGGTGGGAGGTAAGTGGGCGGTGGGTCCTATTACATCACTCCCTTTCACTAAAAGTCTACCTCGCTGTTTTTCACCCTACTGAAGAGGTGCTGCCATTCTGTTACACCTAGACCTATAAGACGGGCTTGCCTGAATCCTCAGGTGAATAGGGATAGTTATGTGAAATTTTAAATAATTGCTTGGGTCATGTGGTCCTTTGTTCCCTCCATTGGAAATCACTATTCCAGAGCAAATAGTATGAATCTATATAAACTATATTGTTTGTAAGATGTCTTCAGAAGTTTTGCAGTAGGTTTAAATATTTGCTTGGTGATGGCATCTTGATTGTTTGAAGGAGGCAACACTCACTAGGGGCTTTGTTGGCTCCCTTAGAGTTCCCTTACTGGCAGTAGAGTGTTTGTAGGCAGAGTTAGAAATTTAACTGTGCTGAGAAGCCAAATTTGCCCTCAGCTGGGAATTGGCAGAAGAGTCAGTTATGGAAGGAAGGCTTTAGGATTATCTGGTAGCAGAGTTGTGGGATCCAAGCACTGGGAAACCTCAGCTTTTGTATAGTATGTTCTGTAACAATAGGCTATTGGATAATTTTAACACTTGTTATGGGATGTAGAGTTGGGGAAAGACTTAAAAGTGAAAGAACCTTAAAAAAGAATCTCCAAATATTTTAAAGAAAACAGTACTCAGATTGAGAGCTTTCCTGGAAAAGACTAGTTCTTCACTTCACAGGGGAAGCAGGGAGAAGATGTAACTGCACTTACGGTAACTTAAAAGGTAAACCTTACCCTCCCACTTAGCTGTTTCCTGGTGTAAGTTCATATTCCACATCTGTAGTTTTATACATGATGTGTCATTTTCTGGTACTCTATTCTGCTTCCGAGTGAGAGACTGACGCAAAGTCACATAGCAATTGAAAAATTGCACAAAAGTCTTTATTGATAAAAATGTAGATATGTGGCAGGGTGCTGCATTTGCAAATGACTTTCAGTACAGAGAACACTTAAAAGAATGCAGTGTTATTTCTTTTTTTATTCCTTTAAGCCTTTGAATAGAAGGTTTTCTTTGCAGAGTTTCTGGAGTACATCAGAACAAGCAGGAACTAAAAATAGCTTTAAGAAAGCACCAGTATAGATGTTGCTTATAGTATGGTATCTGTCTTAAAGTTAACTCTTTAAAGCAGGAAGTTGTAACTCTCAATTTCTTAAGCAAATATAAACATTCTTGACTCATAATGACATTCTTTGTGGGGTGAAGCCGCTTTTGCTTCCATTCTGAGCATTGAAAGGCCTTCAAGGATAATTCTACCAGTCCTCAATATTTTATTTTCCGCCTGTTGTGAACTTGTTATTAAACTTGAAGCAGATATAAATATCATTAACTTGCTACATATGTAGATATTTAGTGTTACATAGTCAGAAAGTTTGTGTACATCACACGTATCTACATAATTCCCCAGTTTCCAACTGTGTTCCTGATGAAAGGATGGTGGGAAATGGCATTATGTTGATATGTCTTACAGTACAGTGTTTCCCCTGTTCCCTCTACAAGATCTGGATGTTCTTTCATCTTTCGGCTTCTAGAATTTCTAGCTCTTTTTCTTAAGACAGGTGTAACTCTTCCCCCTTCTCACACAAACATGCGTACACACACACACACACAATCTGCCGTAGGGAGTAGCGTGCACCATCCCATTCTCCGACTCCAGCTCTGATCCCACCCACTGGAGGCAGTGTCTTGCACGAATTCATTTGTAAGTTCCTTTTTAAAACTCGAGTGGTCGGGAAATAGGACTGATATCCTCACCTAGTAGGCAGGCCCTCAAGGATAACTCCTATGGTTAATGCCAGGTTATCTTAATGTTTGAGTACCTGGGTTTCATGGCTTCCTGTACCACCTGTGTGACCCATGATTCCCACAGTTCTGTCTCCCGTTAGACTTTTTCTCTCCAACTCTGGACTCTTATAATATTCTGCTGATTTGACATCTTCACTTGGAACTCTGATATCTTAAAACCAACGTGTGTAAAAACTGAGCTTTTGGTCCTCCTACCCCCCAAAGTGGTTTTTATGCAGCCTCCCCCATTCAGTTAGTGGAAACTTAATCCTTCCAGCTGCTTGGGTCAAAAAACTTGGAGTTATTCTGACTTTCACTGACATAACACATGAATTCTGTCAATAGATCTGGTTTAACACTGCCTTTAAAACATATCCAGAACCAAGCCACTTCTCACCATGGCTCCTGCCTCCACTGCTGCTTCCCTTCCCTGAGCCACTGTCCTCTCCTCCTCCATAGCCCTTCTCAGTAGCTTCCCACCTTTCATCTCTGACCCGTTTGCACTATTCTCACCCGGCAGTCAAGTGAGCCTTGAAAACCTAAGTTAGATTGTGTCGTCCTTCTGCAGTGCCTCCCCATTTCACTCCGGGTAAAAGCCACAGTCCTTACAATGTCCTCCAAGGCCATACAGGATCTGCATTGACCCTTCTCCGCAGCTCCAGCTGTGCCCCCATTCTGGAACATGAGAGGTCACGCTGGCTTTGGTGATGGTTATTCCGTCCACCTGGGACTTCTCACCTCCTAGTCTTAATTCTAACCTCAGTTCACAGTGTGCCCTGCTCTGGTATTTAATACAACATCACCCTCATCCTATACCCTCAACTCTCTTTACTTTGCCCTTTTTAGTTTATTCCATGGTTCCTCTTTCCTAGCATGCCACCTCCTCTGCTGCTCTGTTGTGTGAATTGTCAACTCCACCCCCCACCCCAGCTAGACTCCAACCAAGCTCCGTGAGGACAGGACTTTTGATTTGTTTATTGATCTTTTCCTAGTGCCTAGAGTAGTCCTGGGTACATTGCAGGCCGTCAAAAATTATTTGCTGAATAAATTAAAAGGCTATTTTAAAAATGAATCATCCTTTCAGGAACAGGTGAGGAAAGGAAGCTGCATGAAGGAAAATGTTGCAGTAAATAATGATATTTGCCTGTTGTACTATGTGTGAAATATATATATGTGTTTTAATCTTAATTTGGTATCTCAGTTTCTTAATTTAATAGCTGTATTAAGGTGTAATTTACAGGCCATACAATTCACATATTATAATTGTACAAGTCAGCCATTTTAGCTATTTCTAGAGTTGTGCAACTGTGTCCTCAAAAAGTCCCCTTGTGTCCGTCCATATGCAGTTCGCCCTCCCCTCAGTGGCACCCTGATTTTATTTGTTTTTGTTTTTTTGGCAATCACATCTTAAAAGAATAATTTACACAGCAGTACTAATATAGCTTTGCACTTTTAGAAATGACACACTTAAATATGAAATCAGGAGTCATTGCTGAATGTAGGCAGCAGTATCAGACATCGGTGAGAAGAATGGACTTGAGTGTCAGACTGGCTGCGATATTACCCAGCTCCACCATTTACCAAGTTACCAAAATTATTTTCTGCCTCAAGCTCTTTATCTGTTATATGGGGGTAATAATAGCAGCTTACAGAATTGTGAGGATTAAGCAAACAGGGAAACAAAATTTAGTATAGTGGCCAGCTTATGTTATTACCTAAGAAATAGCCTTGCAGGTAGAGAGCAAAATTCAAATCAGTTTCTAAAGTATGTGTAAAATATGATCCAGTTTCTGCCTGGTTTGTAAACACATATGCCTACTGCAGAATATAAAAGCAGGCTAATTTCCAACAGAAAAGATCATTTCTCAGCATTTCTTTCAAAGGTAGTTGCAAAATAATTTTTACTAAATTTTCTGTGCCCATCTCTGACAGAGCTTTGACACCAGGGAAGTAATTATCTACATTTTTGTTAAAATGATGCTGACCATCAGGAAGTGTTCCGAATTATATTTTAGCCTTTATGTTGGGAAATATTGTGAAACTTCTTCTAAATTAATGGGGGAGGGGCACTCATTGTAGCTCTTGTAGCCTGATAAGGCTTCTCTAAATTATCTTTTTTTAAATTTTAATTAAAATAATTAATTAATTTTTTGCAGGGGGTGGTAATTATGTTTTTATTTATTTTATTTTTATAAGAAGTTCCGGGGATTGAACCCAGGCCCTTGTGCATGCTAAGAATATGATCTTTCACTTGAGCTATACCCCCCTAAATTATCTTTAATAAGGTCTTTTTCTCTGTTTTGTTATTTTCTTTTATGTACAGATGCACAAAGCAGGGTCATCAGAAGCCTCTCAATTCCAAAGATGATTATAGTGAAAAACATTGCACAATGACAGTGAATCCTTGGAATATGAAGAAAGATTGTAAAGTCCTGAATGAATTAAGAAGGAATTGTTACATTAACTTACATGTAACCATGGCTCCCTTACCTTTATTTTTCACTTTATAATGAAGATATTCCTCACCCGTCAAGGTTGCTTTGTTAGATATAGGGAATATCTAAAGCCTTTTCTGGAAGTTTTTTAAATAAATAAGAGCAGGTAATTTATCAGAAGTGTGAATGGTGTAATCTGCTCTGTCTAGTATGGTAGCCACCAGCCACATGTGGCTATTGTGAATTGAGATGTACTATAAGTGGAAAATACATAATAGATTTTCAAGACTTTGTACAACAAAAATAATGTAAAATATTTATTAATAAGTTTTAAAATTGTTAATCACACTTTTGAAATGATAGTATATTGGATATTTTGTGATAAATATAATTATTCCTGGAATTAAGTACACTTGTTCCTTTTTATTGTCTAAATGGGATTACTGGAAAATTGTGACTTGCACTATGTTTCTATTGACAGTGCTGGCTTCTAACTTATTGCAAATAATATGAAAAAAACTTTGATTAAGTATTATATAATTGAGTAGTTGATTTCCATCATATTATTTTCAGGTGTACAACACAGAGGCTCAACATCTTTATATATTATATTCCATTTAATGTCACCATAAAATAATGGCTATATTTCCCTGTGCTGTATGATACAGCCCTATAACCTATCCATTTTATACATAGTACTTTTTACCTCTCAATCCCTTACCCCCTTCCTGCCTCCCACTCCTCCTTCTCCCCATTGGTAACCACCGGTCTGTTCTGTGTACCTGTGAGTCTATTTCTGTTTTATTATAGTAATTAATTTGTTTTATTTTTTAGATATACATATAAGTTAATAAATAGAATATTTGTTTTTCTTTCTCTGACATATTTCACTTAGCATAATACCCTGTAGGTCCATCCATGTTATTGCAAAAGACATTATTTAATTTTTTAATGGCTGAGCAGTATTCCATTGTGTGTGTGTGTTCATGTGTATATATGTGTGTGTATATGCGTGTATATATGTAAATATACATATATATATAATATACCACAACTTCTTTATCCAGTCATCTGCCAGTGAACATTTGGGTTGTTTCAGTGTGTTGGCTATTGTAAATAGTGCTGCTGTGAACACTGGGGTGCATGTGTCTTTTTGAATTATATTTTTCTCCAGACATATACCCATGAATGGGATTGCTGGATCACACGGAAGTATATTTTCAGTTTTTTAAGGAAACTCTATACTGTCCTCCATGGTGGCTGCAACATTTACATTCCCACCAACCGAGTAGGAGGGTTCCTTTCTCTCTTAAAAGGTCAAAAATTCTCTACATTTATATACTTTCCTTACAGTTTAGGACACAATTTGGCAAAAGCCAGATAGAATTTAATAGGAGTAAATACAGTATTTTTTCAAATGTCCATGCATTATGGATAGATATGTTATTGATGAGTTGGTTCCCTATTTTTGTAGATGCAGAAGTTTTTATAGCTTCACAGACATTTCAGTCTTGCAGAAAGAAAAATGTCTTTGCATTTTGCTGAACTTGTCCGGGTGGCTTTATGGAATTTGGTCCAGGCCTGCAGAGGTGAATACACATCCAAACCTGAACCATTTGAATGTCTGCAAGATTTTAAGAGTCTAGAATGTCATATCTGGACTATAACTCTGGTGAATGACATCAGTGAGTGGACTCAAGAAAACTCCATTTGAGTGCAAAGCCTTTCATAAGCCAAAAAAGGCTTTGAAATTGTGGCAAAGCCAGAGACTTTTGTGCACCACATATGGCCACAAACCCATGGGGACAACCACAGGCCTTCTGGAGTGCCAAGGGAATTCCATGTGAGGAGTCCAGCACTCACAGGAATCCAACAAGTCCCTGCCAGCCAGAGCACCTTCATTGCTACTGTGGTATTTTGAGCAAATGTCTTTTCTTCAGGTTTAAATTGGTTTGTTGTTTTTTTTTTTTAATAAAAGAAAATCAAACAACTTCTTGTTCCCTTGGTGAAAGTAAAAGCCTAACATTTTCTGATTTCTTTTGACAGAGAAAACTTGAGCCTATGAATCTAAACTCATCTGTGATGGTCTGCAGCTGGGAGCAAGCAGATCAGTGTCAGTCCCTTTGCAGCCGTTGGCTGGGAGCCTGCATGTTCCCTGGAATGATATTTGAAACATGTCACCCTAGCCGTGCCTTCGCTCTGGACTGGGAGGCGAGTCAGTCAGAATCTGCATTATGGAATGTATGTTTCAGATCCAAAGCTAGGAGATCTTTTTTAATAGCCAGAGAATGTAGTCATAAATATATCTATTAATGTATTTATGCAAGAACAATTTTAAAGTTTTTTTATTATAAAAATTTCCCCCAAAATTGAAAATGAAAGAACATTGGAATTAAAATCCAATGGAATTAAAAACAGTGGAATTAAAAATCATCTGTACCTTAGTTATACATAAAGAATCTTAAAATCCTTCTAAACATTTTTTTGTTCAAATGTAGATATTTTTCCCTTCCAAAAATGAAAATTATTATTTCACAATTTTTTCTTTTTCCTTTTATTATATATTCCATATTAATAAATATAATTCTTTTAAATCCCTTTTAATGGCTGTTTAACATTATATTGAACAGATATGTAAATAGTCCTAGGTTTAAGAAATTTAAAAAATTGTCATTACAATGCCCCTGCAAAGAATTTTTTCGTGTTTCTATTTTTAGTTACTAATTTGGACTAAAAGTTAACAAGTTTACTTTTCTTCATCTAAAACATTGGTTATTTTATGAATGAATTGTAAGGATTTTAAATAACTTTTCAGTAATTTCAACAAAGAAATTAACTTTAAGGCAAAAATGTATGATGGTTTGCAAATGTATTTTCATTATATCTTCACTTTTACCAGTGTCATATCTGTGTGTGTTTGCACAAGTGCTTTAACTACCAGCAATGTAAGAAAAATCTGTGTACTAAAAATGTGAAAATAGTTTCCTGGTTTGTGTTTTCATTCTCCCAATATAGGTTTTGGATGACAAGCTTGTATTTGCAAATGTACACACCCTGTGGGAGGTGCTCTGTACATACGCTGAGATACTGTACATAAAATTGCCTCTGAATCCCAATCATCTGAAAACCGTGTCCTCAGCCTTTGATACCTTCAGCTGTTTTATGAAAGTCCTCCAAGTGGATGAAAGTATCAACAACCGGAACAAGAGTTTTTCATTGCCCTATTTGAGAAGAGCTGCGTGAACGACTTTTATATTCAGGATAGAGATACATTCATCAATCCAACCACCAGGAGCCGCACTGTAAGTCTAAACCGAGTTTAGCTGCTGTCTTGGGGGTGATTTAGAACCTGCTGTTGAATTATAAGTGATTTGGTTTTGTTGGTTTGGTTTGGCTTTTAAAAGCTGCCCATAAAAATGAAAAAAGAGAAAGAAAAGAAATATGCCTACAGATTCCTGTTAGGATAGTAAACAGTGGCTGGTTATTTACCCTGTATAAACCACACGCTTTCTTAGAATCTATTTAGGTTTACTTCATCCTTTCTCAGATCAAGTATCAAGTAAGGGACAGTTTTAAAAAAAAATTCAGGATTAACTGGCTTGTGAGCTCCGGGATCTGCAAGGCAGCTTTCCCTTCCCATGGTGTAAGTCAAATGGCAGAAATGAAATAAAGCACTTCATGTATCCTCCGGTGTTAACAGGAAAAGGTGAGTCTTCTTGACCTTGTTACTTCCTGGGTAAAATGAAGATAATATGTCAGGAGTCGACAAGCCCATTTAGGGCAGGAACCATGTTGTCTTGTTCACTGCTGAATCCCAGGCACCAGGAAGGCTGAGTTTAACAAGTGGGTGAATGAATGAACTGTAGTTCCCCCAGAGTTACCATGTGGGGCAGTGTGGATTAGCAGCTAAGAGCATAGACTCGAGAGGTGAGGGTACAGCTCAAGTGATGGGGCGCATGCTTAGCACGCATAAAGTCCTGGGTTCAGCCCCCAACACCTCCTCTAAAATAGACAAATAACCCTAATTACCTCCCCACCCCCCACCAGAATTACCTTATTATCTCCCTGCCACCAAAAAAAAAAAAAAAAGGTAGAAGTGGCCAAGAGCATAGACTCAGGCTGGAACACTTGTGCTGGTTTCTCGCTGTCTACCTTGTAAAAGTCATTTAGCCTCTGTGTTTATCAAGTTCCTCATCAATAAAATGGGGATAATAATAGTACCCACCTCGTAGAGATGCTATGGGGATTAATGAATCTGCTTGAATTTTAGAACAGCCCTGGCTAATAGTAAGTACTATGCATTTGCCAGCTCTTTACATAATTACTGACAGATGTTATTATCAACCAAAGAAGTATTAGTTCTTTGTAAGGGAAATGCATGTTAGACCATTTCATTTATCATTTTCTGTAATTCAGGCTTTTCCCCTCTGAAATACCATTTTCTGTCTGTGCACTAGTAAATCACAGGGCTTTCCAAATTTCATCTGTCTGAGTTCTTGTCATGATGACAGTACTGCAGAGTTTTGACATTTTTTAGGGACTCCATCTGAGATGACAGCAACCCCTCAAATTCAGAAGCACTTCTCTAACTGACAACATCTCGCATGAAATGAAGTTTGTAAAATGTAAGAGCTTCAGACGCTAAATGATGCCATAAATGCAAAGATGTTATATCTAAGCTCTTTAAATAAATCCTGTCATTGAAATAAAGGAAATACTATATTATAGCGCTCTATGACTTTGTTACCTTGCTATCCGTTTATCTGACTCTCTAAGACAAAAGAAAGCAAAGACTGAGATTGATCATTACTACTGTGTGGTACACGTAATTGTGGATGAAGACCATACTGAAATGCACTGTCTAAGATACTAAAATGGACACTAAACAGCTGCTTGATGCACATGCATGAACAGAACAGGGAGCTGGTTGCAGGGAGCAGACACTGAGCTTCCTGGATCAGAGACTCAGCATAGCAGTCCAGCCCAGCAGTCCACATGTTTTATATTTATATCCCAGCAAAATTAGCAGTGAGAGTCTGAAATGAACTTTGGGGACACTTGCAAACAGCTGTCATGATTACTAATGTGGGACACCAGGATTCTACAGTGTTTAGTTGGCATCTGCACACAACCATTTCTTTTCCACTAAAGCCTGTTGTAATTGCTGGTTCCACATCCAGGCTGAGGAATCATCTCATGTGGTGTTTGGGAGGGAGGTAAGTGGAGTCAGGACCCATGCTAAGGCTGGGTGGGTAATAATCTGGTTCTAGTACAGGAGAAAGGAAAGTAGGTCAGGTGGGAAGGAGAATGACTGGATTTAAATTTTGTTTCTTGAGTAAGCTAAATATATAACATCATGTCAAGTTTCTTTATTGTTTATATTCCATGTGCTGTCACCGAATAACTACTGAATTGTGGGGACAAAAAAGCCTGGGTTTTAGAATTGACCCTGCCCCTAAACAGCCAGAGTCCAGGTTCCTCTGGGTGTCCAAGGAGGGGGCTGCTGCCTCCACTGAAGCAGTTTGGGCACTTGGGTGGCGTAGTTTTTTGGCTGTGGAAGACTGGCCCGGTTGTAGGACATTAAGCATCTGCAAGGCCCTCACCAGGTACCCACGGTGGTCCCAGGACTGTAACATCCAAGTGTTCCTTTCCAGCCACGTTTGCAAATGACCCTCAAGGGGTTAGTATTAATCCTGGGTGAGAATTATGAAAAATTATATGGTACCTCCATCCCTTCTGGCAAAGGAGGCCCCTTATTTACAAATGACCACAAAGTGTTAGCACCACATTTTATTAGCAGAACATGTGAACACGTGGTGACAGTGACGCTCACCTGTTTGCTTCTGCTTCCCAGTGCAACTTCAGCCTCCATCAGAGGACCTCAGCTGCCCCAGCGAACAGGGCCTTCTGTACAGGGAATGTACTCCTCCTCGAAGCATAGACAAGAAGCAGCCCTTAGATCTCATCAGGTGAGCTGTTGTGGAGAGCACTCCAGTGGGAAGGGCTCAGGGTTGCCCTCATGGCTTCTGAGTGTGACAGTCCTCCAAGAGTGTTACCAACCAGGAAGCTCACAGGAGCTCTGAGCTTCGTTGCCCCAAGTTTTTACTGGAGACTTTATTACAAAGACATGATTTATTGGGTCACTACTGACATGGCTACCCCAAACACTAACTGTAAGTCAAAGCCCTAACATTTGAGCCCCTACCTCTCCTGATGGTCAGTCACTTGTCACAAAGCTCAAAGCCCCACTCCTCTAATCACATGGTTGGTGTCTCTGGCTGGCCAGTCCCCATCCTGAGTTATCTCATGAACACAAGCCATCCAAGGGTCCACCATGAATAGTAAAGACACTCCTATCTTGGGAAATTTCAAGGCTTTAGGGGTTGCCGTCCAGGAACTGGGAACAAAGACCTACCAAATTCTTCATTAAACAGGAGTAAATGTTAGGTTTCACTTAAATTATAAAATAAGAGAAGTATTCTCACTGCTTAGCTCTATCTGCTGTTCGACACCGTTTCACTACACCACGTGACTGTAATGTCGCGCTCAGCATGTGTATTCTCAGAGCATCAGCGCCGGCTGCTCCCCGGGAGCTTATGCTGTTTGTGCAAGGCTGCTGGGAGGAGGGAGGCCAAGGACAACTGAGCAAACAAAAATAATCGGGCTAATAAGGAAACAATTTCAGATTGAAATGAAGGAAATAATACAGTGTTGAGATGGGAGACTTGGGGGAAATGGAGTCAAGAAAGCTATCTTTGAGAAGGTTACATGTGAGCTGAGATGGTGATAAGGAGGCTGGTCTTTGAGGATCTGGGATAAGTCACCCCAGGAATAGAGGCAGCTTGTCCATTGCCCCGAGGCACAAATGTGCTCAGCATGTTTGAGGAGATACTGGAGCCAACGCTGGTGAGAGTGATGAGACGCGAGGTTTAGAAGGGCATCAGGAGCACGGAAAGTAGTGTAGACTCTAAGTGCAGTGAGAAGCAGTCATGATAGTTTAAGCACTAAGGTAATTTTCTCTCACAATTTGCAAAGATAATGTGGAGAATGAATTGCAGGGACCCAGGAAGCAGGGAGGCCTGGTCGGAGGCTCTTGGAGTGGGCCAGATGAGAGATGGTGGGAGCCAGGGAGAATGCGTTTGGGGAGTGGAGCTGACAGGATGCAGTTATGGGCTGGCTGTGGATGGTGAGGAGAAGAGAAGGGTCAAGGTAGCCCCAGGTCGGCCTGGAGCCAGGTGCCTGATCTTCCTAATCTCAGTGCCCCATTCAGATGCCCACCTACTTGGGCAAACCTCTTAACCTTCCAAGTGAGGGTTTTAAATCACTGAAGTCTTTTTGTTTGTTTCACATTTTATGGAAAGATTCAAACACGTACAGAAGTAGAGAGAACAGCACAGCCAGCCTGTCTGTATCAGTCACCCATCTCCAGAATTATCAACTCAGAGTCACTGTTGTTGCAACTTTCATCTCCACCTCTTCCCCTCCCCCACTTCGGGATCATTTTGAAGGCAATCCTACGTAGCTTAACCTTTCATTAGTGAAATGACAAGGTCTCTTTCAAATACAATTGGAATATTCATTTTTTTTAGGGTTACAAAATAATTCCCTGATTGTCACAAAAATACACTTTTAAGCAGTTTTGGGGTTGAAATCAGGATCCAGACTAAGTTCACACATTGCAGCTAGCATATCTCTCAAGTGGGTTCTAATCTATAATTTTCCTGTTTCTCATTTTCCTTGAAATTGCTGAGGGATTTCTCTATTTCCTGTTTGGTTGATTTCATTCTCCCCTGTGGTTAGACTTATTTCTCCATCCTATGTATTGGCTTTAGCTAAGTGATTTGATCCTCCCCTAAAAGCTTGATCTGAACGAGGTTCAAATTTGTGCAAGAATATTTGTTATATGAAGTTTTGTACTCCTGTCATAAGGTACATAATGTCCAGTTGACTCTCTTTTTTGTGATGACAGCAGCCAATAATGATTGTCACCCGGGATCATTATTTCATAAGGGATTTTATTTCATGTGGTCATACTCTAATTTCCTCCCACAATTATCAGCAGGATCACAGTCATGAAGAGGCACTTTCTCATTAACCCGGATTATCCTGTAGAACAGTTTTAAAAGAGGAAGTTTATATATTTGTAAATATTTAAAGTTGATACATTTTTCTATTGTTTCTAATGTTTTTTTCTAATGGAGGTACTGAAGATTGAATCTAGGACCTTATGCTAGCTGAGCACACACTCTGCCACTGAGTGTACCCCATCCCCCTTGAGATTCATATTTATATGATATATTCCTTCTGTTATATTTGTTTTATGTTATACAGAATTTGATGGCAGGGCAATGGGTTTGATGGCTATTTAATCATTCTTTATGGGATTTTGGGGTTGGTGTGTGTGTTTGTGTTTGTAAAGAAAACAATTTTCCCACTATTTTAAGTATGTTTTGTGAAGGAAATTATGTTGATCTGTTCCCTTCTCCTGGTCCATGTATTCCCTTGTTGCTTCCCACTAGTGGCCCCTTGAGCTCTGTGACAAGACTAGCATGTCGTTAATCCAGGTTGAAGGAGATCTGAAGAGATTTATTCAAGGAGATGAAATTTGTAGACAATGAATTGGAAAGTATTGAGAAAGTTATTCATTAGGAGAAGGTATGGGGTTGAATTGTTAAGCGCAGAGAAATCTAAGCTATGAACCAACAAGACAATTATTAACTCCAGGAAAAACAAAGTAGGGAATAAAAAAGTAAGCCTAGCAGACAACTTGCTACAGCTGTGAACAGTCTGTACAGAGTCCTAATAATGTAAAGCAAGGATACTGAGCTGATCAAAATTATAATGTATTTGTATCAAAAGGTTGGAAGAATGAAGGTTTGGGTGTGTAGAGGAGATGTGGTTTGAAAGAGAGCTTAATATTCATTTTCCAAAATAGAAAGTTAAATAGGTGATACATAAAGCTGAAAAAGTCAGTAGGCTGTGTTACAATGATATTAGTCAGAAATAGGGAGTTTTTATTCCAAGAGTCAGCAGTAGGAGCTGAACATTGTTGCTTCTGACCAGGAAATGGGGTGGTTGTTGGGAACTGCTCCTTTTTACAATCGGTGTTCGAGAACTGTTTGACTCTTTAATGAATGTATGGTATAAGTTTGATAAAAAGAAATCAAAGCTGAATTTTGAAAAATTGATGTTAAGAATTGGGGTGTTTTTGACAGAGAGAGATAACAATCAGACAAAACTACATTTGAAGGGATCCTCATTATTTCTAGCCTTTCAGCAAGGACTAGGGGGCAGACATCTGTTTAAGGTTCAAAAATTCTTTCTGACATTCTTGCCGACATGTAACCTTTGGAAGTAATGAACTCTCCGTCATTGTAAATATGCAGGCAGAGGCTGCCTGACCAGCTCTCTAACTGTAGCAGGGTGTGTTTACCATTGGCCAGTTGGAGCAAGCAACTTCTAACATTCTTTCAGTTTTGAATGTGGCATTTTCAGGATGGATAGTTGATAAGAATGTATTACAGAAAGCTTAACAAGAAAGAGTCCAAGACATCTCAAACCCATTGCCAGGGTTTTCTCTGCCAGACACCATCCTGAGCCTGCCATCTGTGAGCCAGGCCACAAAGACCAGTCACATGAGAATGAACACACTTTGTCCCTCCTATCTGATTTGGCATCGGGCTCAGCCATTTTCCCCATGGAATGGTCCACGCCCAGGTCTCTGACGATGGAGCTGGTCTCACAGCAGCCCTGTGAGCGCTGGTCCAGCCCTAGGGGTTCCTGCGTGAAGTTTCTCAGGACTCCAGGCTGTTCTCAGAGCTGAGTCCCCCCTAGGCTAGGCCCTCGGAGCTCATCTCAGCTCCAGACTGAGCCGGAAGCTTCCGAGAGAACTCAGAGCAGAGGAAAGTCACAGGTTTTACCCAGCACTGCCGCGTCAGCAGTGCTCCAGCTGAGGGAATTAGCAGCAGCAGCAAACACACCTGAGCCGCCGCCTCATTGTTCCGCCTCATCCCTAAGCCCTCTGTGTCTGCCTGTCTGTGTCTGTCTCCCTTTCAGGACCAGCCTGGCACCGCTTCGTGCCCTGCCTCCTTTCTTCTAATCTTGCCTCCCTGGCCTGTTCCGTCTACTCCAGCTTAACTGAGTAACATTGAAGGGTTTTTGAAACCTAGGAACAGCCGACGTGCTAGATACAAAGAATACAGGGCAGTTCCTTACTCAGCCACATCCCTCCTGCCCTCTCCCATTCCCACATGAGTTTTATAAATATTTTGTCAGAGAGACATTGCACTCCCAGTTGTTATCATTATCAGCCATTTCCTTATTATCTGTGGTTTACGTTGCATTTGCTCCAGGGAAGTTCCCGAGATAAGGCAGACGCAGAAGACTGAGCCAGTAGTTGAAGTCCACTTGTGTCAAGCCTGTTAAGAATGATCTTTGGTGGGATATGTTGAATGTGCCAGACTGTCCAGTGAGTGGTGATGATCCCCTGCATCTGCTCCGGAGTCGGCCTCGTCCCCTCCTTTGCTCTGTTCTCATTTATCTCTCTTCAGCAGGTGAACCAGTGATCTGTATTTCTATGATACGTAAAATACTTCTTATTTCACGGTAGAATTTGGGGGCTGCTGTGAAAACGCATATGTTTTAAGTGTGAATTGAGTCAGAGGTTTAAACTTAAGGCCCCCTTGATTTAGAATCAGAAATTAGTATGATGGAAGGAGGGTATAACTCAGTGGTAGAGTGAATGCCTAGCATGCATGAGGTACTGGGTTCAATCCCCAATGCCTCCATTTAAAAAACAAATAAATAAACCTAATTATGCCCCACCAAAAAACAAAGAAAAAAGAAATTAACATGAGGATGAAGCTACAGAGTGAATATGTGTTTCTTCTGAAACTACCTTCTGTCTTTCTTCAGGAAATTCTACGGAGAGAAGGTCGGAATCTACTTTGCTTGGGCTGAGCTATTACATTCAGATGCTCCTCCTGGCAGCAGTCGTGGGGTGACTTGCTTTCTGTATGTATATTTTAATCAAAATAACTGTACTTAGAGGTAACTTCTCTTTATTCCTTGTTACGGTGCTTACTTAACTTAGAATGACATTCTCCAGGAGCATCCACGTTGCTGCAAATGGCCCTATATTGTCAGTTTTTATAGCCGAGTAGTTTTCCATTCTGTAAATATACCACTCCTTTAGCCAGTCATCCGTTGATGGACGTTTAGGCTATCTCCATGTCTTGGCTATTGTAAATAGTGCTGCTATATATATTGGGGTGCAGCTGTGATCCTGAAGTAGGGTTCCTTCAGGATATATGCACAGGAGTGGGATTCCTGTGTCATATGGCAATTCTATACCTAGTCTTTTGAGGAAACTCAATACTGTTTCCAAAGTGGCTGCACCAAACTGCATTCCCACCAGAAGTGTCGGAGGTTTCCCTTTGTCCACAGCCTCTCTAGCATATGTCATTTGTGGATTTTTGAATGATGGCCATTCTGACTGGTTTGAGGTGATACCTCATTGTACTTTTGATTTGCATTTCTCTGATAATTAGTGATATTGAGCATTTTTCATGTGCCCATTGATCATTTGTATATCTTCCTTGGAGAATTGCTTGTTTTGGTCTTCTGCCCATGTTTGGATTGGGTTATTTGGTTGTTTCTCAGTAAGTCATATGAGCTGCTTATATATTCTGGAGATCAAGCCTTTGTTAGTTTCATTTGCAAAAATGTTCTCCCATTCTGTAGGTTGTCTTTTTGTTTTACTTAAGGTGTCCTTTGCTGTGCAGAAGCTTGTAAGTTTCATTAGGTCCCATTTGTTTATTCTTGCTTTTATTTCTATTGCTTGGGTAGACTGCCCTAGGGGAAGATTTCTGAGATGTATGTCAGATATTTTGCCTGTATTTTCTCCTAGGAATTTTATTGTATCTTGTCTTATGTTTATCTTGCTGAAGAGACTATCTTTATTCCATTGTATATTCTTGCCTCCTTTGTTGAAGATTAGTTGACCTTAATATTTGGGTTCATTTCTGGGCTCTCTATTCTGTTCCATTTGGCTATATGTCTGTTTTTGTACTAATACCATGCTGTCTTGACGACTGTAAGTCTATAGTATTGTCTCAAGTCTGGGAGAGTTACTCTTCCAGGCTCTTTCTTTTTTTCTTCAGTAATGCCCTGGAAATTCTATGTCTTTGATGGTTCCATATAAATTTTATTGTGATTTGTTCTAGTTCTATGGAATATGTCCAGGTTAATTTGGTAGGGATTGCATTAAATCTGTAGTTTGCCTTGGTCAGTGTGACCATTTTAACAATATTGCTTCTTGCAATCAAAGAGCATGGGATACCTTTCCATTTTTTAAAGTCTTCTTTAATTTCCTTCACCAATGCTTTATAGTTTTCTGTGTATAATTCTGTCACGTCTATGGTTAGATTTATTCCTAGATATTTTATTACTTTGGGTGCTATTTTAAAGGGGATTGTTTCTTTACTTTCTTTTTCTGTTGATTCATCATTTGTGTAAAGAAATGCAACTAATTTTTGAACATTAATCTTGTAACCTGCTACTTTGCTATATTCTTCGATCAGCTCTGGTAGTTTTTGTGTGGACCTTTTAGGGTTTTCTATATATATTGTCATGTCATCTGCATATAGTGACACTTTTACCTCTTCTTTTCCAATTTAGACCCCTTTTACTTCTGTTACTTGCCTGATTGCTGTGGCCAGGACTTCCAAGTCTATGTTGAATAGGAGTGGTGATAGTGGGCATCTTTGACTTGTCCCAGATTTTAGTGGGAATCTTTTGAGGTTTTCACCGTTGAGTGCTATGCTGGCTGTAGGTTTGTCATATATAGCTTTTATGATGTTGAGATATGTTCCCTCAATACCCACTTTGGTGAGAATTTTATCATAAATGGGTGTTGAATTTTATCAAAAGTTTTCTGCATCTATTGAGATGATCATGTGGTTTTTGTCCTTTCTCTTGTTGATGTGAAGTATTACATTGATTGATTTTCATATGTTGAACCACCCTTGTGTCCCTGAGATGAACCCCACTTGAGCATGATGTATTAATTTTTTATGTGCTGTTGGATTTTATTTACTAGTATTTTGGTAAGGATTTTTTCATCTGTGTTCATCAGTGATATTGGTCTGTAATTCTCTTTTTTGGTGGTGTCTTTGCCTGGTTTTGGTATCAGTGTAATGGTGGCTTCATAGAATGAGTTTGGGAATATTCCTTCTTTTCAATCTTCTGGAAGAGTTTGAGAAGGACTGGTATGAGTTCTTCTTTGTATGTGTGGTAGAAATCCCTGGTGAAGCTGTCCAGTCCTGGACTTTTATTTGTAGGGAAGTTTTTTATTGTTTATTCAATTTCATTCCTAGTGATCCATTTGTTCAAGTGGATAGTTTATTTTTGATTCAGTCTTAGTGGACTGTATGTTTCCAGAAACTTGTCCATCTCCTCTAGGTTATCCACTTTTCCATGTAGTTTTTCATTGATATTCTCATATGATATTCTGTATTTCTATGTTATTTGTTGTAATTTCTCCATTTTCCTTTCTTATTTTGCAAATTTGTGCTCTCTCTTTCTTCTTCTTTGTGAGTTTGGCCAGAGGTTTGTCGATTTTATTTACTCTTTCAAAAAACTAGCTTTTGGTTTGATTGATTATTTTCTCTATTTTTTTAATCTTTATTTTATTTATTTCCTCCATGATCTTTATTATTTCCTTCCTTCTGCTGACTTTTGTGTGTTTTTGCTCTTCTGTTTCTAGTTCTTTCAGCTGGTGGGTTAGATTGTTTATTTGGTATTGTTCTTCTTTTTTGAGGAAGGCCTGCATTACCCTAAACTTTCCTCTTAGTACTGCTTTTGCTGTGTACCGTATGTTTTGTGTGGTTGTGTTTTCATTTTCATTTGTCTCAAGGTATTCTTTAATTTCAACTTTGATTACATCATCGACCCATTGGTTTTCTAATAGCATGTTGTTTAATCTCAATGCTTTCCTTTCTTTCTCCTTTGTTTCTCTGAAGTTGATTTCTAGTTTCAATGGCATTGTGGTCAGTAAAGATGCTTGAGATAATTTCTATCTTCTTAAAATTGTTGAGGCTTCTTTTGTGACTAAGTACATGATCAATCCTAGAAAGTGTTCCACACACATTTGAAAAGAATGTGTATTCTATTATGGAGGATTGTAATGCTCTGGAAATATCCACTAAATCCAATTATTCTCTTGTATCATTTAATTTCTCTGTAGCCTTATTTATTTTCTGTCTGGAAGATCTGTCTAGTGATGTTAATGTGGTGTTAAAATTTCTGACAATGATTGTATTCCCATCAATTTCCCCCTTTATCTCTGTTAGTAGTTGTTTAATGTACTTAGGTGCTCATGTTGGGTGCTTATATATTAATGATTGTAATATCTTCATCTTGTATCACTCCTTTAATCATTATAAAATGTCTTTATTTATCTTTCTTTATGGCCCTTGTTTTAAAGTCTATTTTGTCTGAAATCAGTACTGCTACACCTGCTTTTTTGGCATTTCCATTTGCATGGAATATCCTTTTCCGTCCATTCGCTCTCAATCTATGTGTCCTTCTCCCTAAAATGTGTCTCTTATATGCAGTGTATTGAAGTTTCTTGCTTTATTATCCAGTCTGCTACTCTGTCTTTTGACTGGAGCATTTAGACCATTAACATTTACCGTAATTAATGATAGATGAGTGTTTATTGCTATTTTGAACTTATTTTTGCAGTTGATTTGGTATTTCTTCTTGGTCCCTTTCTTCTTCCTTTTGTGGTATGGTAATTTTCCTTTGTATTGTATTTAGTTTTTGTGACTCACTTGTAAGTTTTTGGCTTGTGATTACACTTTTTTTGTAAGTCTGTTAACCAATTACTGTAACTGTGTATACTAAAGAGATATTAATGTAATCTCAAACCCATCCTACTGAGAACAAAAGATTTAAAAACAAAAGAAGAAAGAAAAAATACTCTCACATTCATGAATTCTCATTTCTGTAGCATCCTGCTTCTTTTCTATTTAGAGTAGACCTTTCAATATTTCTTTTAGCATAGGTTTAGTGTTGCTAAATTCTTTTAGTTTTGCTTCTCTGCAAAATTCTT
This sequence comes from Camelus bactrianus, assembly GCF_048773025.1. NCBI lineage: Eukaryota > Metazoa > Chordata > Mammalia > Artiodactyla > Camelidae > Camelus > Camelus bactrianus. The sequence goes on from NC_133558.1 coordinate 42,827,338, forward strand.
TATCTCTCCTTCTATTCTAAAGGATAGCCTTGCTGGAGACAGTATCCTAGGCTGCATCTTTTTTTTTTCATTCTGGACTTTGAATATATCTTGCCACTCCCTTCTGGCCTGTAGTGTTTCTGTAGAGAAATCAGCTGAGAGCCTTCTCTTGTAACTCACTCTTTGTTTTCCTCTTGCTGCCTTTAGGATCATTTCTTTATCCTTCAGTCTAGCCATCTTGATTTATGATATATCTTGGCATGTTTCTCTTTGGGCTCTTCCTGTTTGGGACCCTCTGATCCTCCTGTGCTTGGGTGTCTGATTCCTTCTTTAAGTTTGGGAAGTTTTCAGTCATGATTTCTTTAATTACCTTTTCCATCCCCTTTGTTCTTTCTTCCCCTTCTGGAACCCCTATTATGCATAGATTGACATGGTTTATATTATCCCATAGGTTCCTTATATTGTTTTCATTGTTTTATATTTGTTTTTCTCTCAGCTGTTCTGATTGGGTGCTTTCTGTTGTCCTGTCTTCTAGGTCACTTATTCGTTCTGCTGCATTATCTAGCCTGCTTTGTACAGCCTTTAGGTCAGATCTCATTTCAGCCAATGAATTTACCAATTCTACTTGGCTCTTCTTTATAGCTTCTATTTTGGTTTTGATATATTTTATGTCTCTAAAGACTATCTCTTTTAGTTCCTTCAGTAATTTGATCACTTCTTTTTTGAAATCTTGATCTAGTAGGCCATCAATGTCTATTTTATTGATCGTTCTTTGAGGGGATTTCTCTTGCTCTTTTAATTGGCAGGACTTCCTCTGCTTCTTCATTCTGCTCATATCTCTCTGGCACTGTGGCTTAAGGAGTATCAGTTATCTATTGTGGTCCTTAAAGGAGTTTATTTATTTATCTATATAAAGCCTATGTGGGAATAAAACTTAAAAGAGAGAGAGAGAGAATTTTAAAAGAATGGAGGAAAAGAAGGTTTGAAAACAGTGTATAATCAATAATAGAAGAGCAAGTTGAAGCAGAATAGGAATCGAGTTGAGATATCTTTTAAGAATCTTAATAAAAAGAAGAGAAAATTCAAAATACAATATTTGAAACCTGTGACTAATAAATAACAGATCAAAACCAAGAGAATTAAAAATGAAATGAGAATTGTAAACATATAGAACTGTTTAAAAATAAAGATTAAAAATGTAATAGGTATAAAACAGATATAAAAAGATTTTAAAAACAAAGATGTGTTCTCCTAGAGACTGTGTGCTCTTAATGGTTTTATTGAGAGGCCTTTGTGTCTTCGCCCTGTTTCACGAACTCACCTTGCTCTGTTGGCCCCCTTGTCTGTGCTGCTCACAGTGTCTGTCGGCAAGAAGATTGCACCCCTCCAACACTGGGTCAGGTGATCCTTTCCTTTGTGGTGGGTGGGTGGGTCACTCCCCCTCCAGATGCTGCAGTCAGTGCTGGGCAAGTTGCTCCATATGTGGGCTCAGCTTCAAGAGTAACAGCTTTATGGAGATATAATTCACATACCATAAAATGCAGCCTTTGAAATTGTGCATTAGATTTTTAAGTACATTTCAGGGTTTTGTAGCCATCACTCCCAAAAAGAACCAATACTCTTTAGTAAGTCACTCCCTAAACTTCCTTTCCCTTAGACCCCAGCAGCCACCACTCTACTTTCTGTCTCTACGGATTTGCCTGTTCTGGGCATTTCATATAATTAGAACCATACAGTATGCTGCCTTTTTTGATTGCCGTCTTTCATTTAGTGTGACGTTGTCAAGACTCATCCATGGTGTAGCATATATCAGTACCCAAAGTCCTTTTTGTGTTCAAATAATATGCCATTGTTATAAATACACCACTTTGCTTATCCATCCATCAGTTGATGATGAATAATTCTGCTGTAAATGCTCATGGACAAGTTTTTGTGTGAACACATATTTTCAGTTCTCCTCAGGATATATCAAAAAATGGAATTGCTGGGATGTATTCTACTTTTAACATTTTGAGGAATTGCTAAAGTAGTTTTTAAAGTAACTGCACCATTTTATATTTCCAATAGTAATGTATGAGGAGTCCAGTTTCTCCACATCCTCATCAACACTTTTTATTACCGGGTTTATAGATACATATTTATATATCATATATCATATATATTTGTCATCCTAGTTGGTATGAAGTGGCATGTCATTGTGCTTTTGATTTCTGTTTCCCCAATGCCTACTGATGTTGAACATCTTTTTATGTGCTTATTTCCCATTCGTATGTCTTCTTTGGAGAAACATCTATTCAAATTCTTTGCCCATTTTAATTGTATTTGTCTTTGTATTTTCATGTTTTAAGTCTCCTTTGTCTATTCTGGATAAAAAGTCCCTTATCAGGGAAAACATTGGAAATATTTTCACCCATTCTGTGGATTGTCTTCTTACTTTGTTGATGAAGTCCTTTGAAGCACAGAAGTGTTTAATTTTACTAAAGTCCAGTTCACTTGATATATTTTCTTTTGTTGTTTGTGCTTTTGCTGTCATATCTTAGAAGTATTTGTACTTCAAAATCCTGAAGATTTTCTCATTGTTCATTTTCTAAAAGTTTTATAATTTCAGGTCTGTGATTTATTTTGAGTTAATTTTCATAAATGGTGTTAAGATAAAAGTTCAGTTTTCTTTCTTTCCAGGTGTATGTTCAGGTGTCCCAGCATCTTTTTTGTAAAAATTACTTTTTTCCCGTTGGATTGTCATGGAACCTTTACGAAAAATTAACTGGCTACATGTAAGAGTTTGTTTATGGACTCTCAGTTCTTTTCTCTCAATCTATTTGTGTGTCCTTTATGCAAGTACCACACTGTATGGATTACCATTTTGTTACTGAGTTTTGAATTTGGAAACTTCAAAACTTTGTTCTTTTTCAAGATTGTTTTGACTATTCTGGGTATCTTGCATTTCCATAGTTTTAGGAACAGTTTGCTCATTTCTCCCAAAAAGCCAGATTTGCATTGAATCTATAGGTCATTTTGAGGACAAATGCCATCCTAACAATGATAAGGCTTCTGATCCATGAACACAGAAGAGCTTTCCATTTATTTTAGGTCATTTTTAACTTCTATCAGTAGTATTTTAGTTTTCAATATACAAGTTTCAGACATTTTCCTCAGTATTCCACATATTTTTCTTAATATTCCTAAGTATTTTATTCTTTTTGATGCTATTGTAAATGAAAATGTTTCCTACATTTTATTTTTAGATTATTCACTGCTGTTGTATAGAAATATAATTACTTTTTTATATATCGATTTGTGTCTTACAATTTTGGTCAAACTATGTTGTTAATTCTAATAGTTTTTTTTTTTCTCTCTCTCTCTCTCTTTTTTCTTTGTGGATTCCTTGTGATTTCAATGTATAATATCATGTCATCTGGAATTGAAATAGTTTTATTTCTTTCTTTCTAATCTAGAGGCTTTATTTTCTTTGTCTGTTTGCTTTGACTAGAACCTCTAGTACAATGTTGATTTTGGGAGGAAATAATTCAGTCTTTCACCATTATGTATGATCTTTGCTCCAGGTTTTTCATAGATGTTCTCTGTCAAGTTGAGGAAGTTCTCTTCTATTCCTAGTTTTTATCTATTATTCTATTAATATGGCATATTACATGAATTGACTTTTGTATGTTGAAGTTCCTTTGCATACCTGGATACATCCCACTGAATTGTGGTCTATTTTATATGTTAATGGATTGGATTTGCTTTTATTCTGTTGAGGACTTTTGCATTTATATCCATAAGAGATAGTCTTTAGTTTTCTTGTGATGCCTTTGTCTGGTTTTGGTATTAGTGTGATACTCGTGTCATTGAATGAATTGGGAAGTGTGCCCACCTCTTTATTTTTAGACGAGTTTGTGAAGCATTTTTTTGTTTGTTTGTTTTTTGTTTTTGTTTTTTCTTTAAGTAGTTGATGGAATTCACCAGCAAAGCCATACTGGCCTAGCATTTCCTTGTGGGAATGTTTTGGATTACTGTTTCAGTCACTACTTATTGTAGGATTATTTGAGTTTTCTATCTCTCCTTGAATTAGATTTAGTCACATATCCTTCTAGGAATTTATCCATTTCATCTAGATTATCTCATTTATTGGCTATACAAGTATTCATGGTATTCCCTTATATTCCTTGTTATTTTTGTTAGGGCAGTAGTGACATCCTTCCTTTCATTTCTCATCTTAGTAATTTGAAACTTCTCTCTTTTTTTCTTCAGTACTAGCTAAAAATTTGTCAATTTTCTTGATCTTTTCAAAGAACCAACTTTTCTTTTTGTTGATTATTCTCTGTTATTCATCTATTCTCTATTCCATTTATTTCTGCCTTTACTATTTTGATTAGAATATTTAATTCATTTACATTAATGTAATTTCTTATCAGGTTGAAGTTACATCTGCTATCTGCTTTCTATATGACTTTTTATTTCCCCAATGCTCTATTACTACACTTTTTTGTACAAAGTAGGCATTTTCAAGTGTGCCATTTTAATTTGTTGTTTATTTTATCTTTTTCTTCTCCTCCTCCTCTTCCTCCTACTCCTTCTCCTCCATTGCCCCGGAGATTACTATTAACATCTTGTTTTAAAGCAATCTAGTTCACATGAATGCCAACTTAATTTCAATAGTACACAAAAACTTTGCTTTGGTATCAATCTTTTCCCTCCCCCTCCTCATGCTGTCACTGTCATACAAATTACACCTTTATGCATTTATAAGTGCATCTACACAGTTTCATAATTATTGTTTTATGCAGTTGTCCTTTACATCAATTAGAAGAAAACACTTACATGTAATACTGTATTTATACTGTTTTATTTTTTTACTCATGTAGTTACCTCTACCAGTGCTCTTTATTTTTCAGTTGAGTGTCCTTTCATTTACAGCTGCTGGTCTATCCTTAATATTTCTTGTAAAACAGGCCTGCTAGCAATGGATTCTTTCAGATTTTGTTTTTATAGGAGTGTCTTAATTTCTCCTTTAATTTTTTTGAAGAATCATTTTGCTGGCTATAAAATACTTGGTGACAGTATTTTCCTTTTATCACTTTGACGATACCTTCCCACTGCCTTCTGGTCTCCATGGTTTTTGATGAGAAATCAACTGTCTTACTGAGGAGCCTTTGAATATGTTGAGCCTCTTTTCTCTTTCTGCTGTTAAGATTATTTGTTCTTCTCTTTTGACACACTGAGTCTGATGTGCCTATTTTCGATGTCTCTACATTTATACCACGTGGAGTTTGTTGAGCTGCTGGGATGTACAAATTAATGTTTTCATCAAATTTGGGAAGTTTTCAGCCATTATTTCTTTATATATTTTTTCTACCCCTTGTTTTCTCTCCTTTCTGGCTCTCAAATTATATGTGTATTGGTATTGTTGATGGTGTCCAACCTATCTCTGACACAGTGTTCATTTTTTTTCATTCCTTTTTCTTTCTGTTCCACAGACTGGATAATCTCAGTAGTTTTAAGTTAACTGAATTTTTCTTCAACAATTTCATATCTACAGAGAAATCTCTTATTGAATTTTTCATTGTAGTCATTATGTTTGTATCTCTAGAATGTCCAGTTGGTTTTTAATATAAATTTTATCTATTGTTATTCTCTGTACAATGAGATGTTCACATACTTAAATTCTTTAGGCATGGTTTCGTTTAGCTCTTTGATCATATGTGTAATTCCTTATTTCAGTCTTTGTCTAGTAAGTCCAGTGTCTGGGTTTCCTCAGGGAGTTTCTATTGACTACTTTCTCCCCTGTGTTATGGCCAAACTTTTCTGTTTCTTTGTACATCTTGTAATTTTCTGTTGAAAATTGGACATTTAAAATATTACAACATGGCAGAACTGAAAGCCAGATTTTCCTCATCTCCAGGGTTTATCGTTGCTTCCATTGTCATTGCTGCTGCAGCTATTTATGTAGTTACTTTCCTGAACAAATTCTGTAAAGTCTGTATTCTTTATCATGCATGGCCATGAGATCTGTATGTGTGCAGAAAGCCTAGTTGTCGTCAGTGTAATAATGATTAGACAGTGATTTCTTTCAATGCCTGGAGCCAATCGTTTGAGCTGTTGCCAGGTGGCTGTGTGCCTGCATGCTGACGGATGCCCTCAGCACCGGCAGGCAGTCTGCAGCTATTTTGTAGCCTTTAGTTCTTGCTTATGCAGAACCTCAAGTTCAGCCAGAGTTGAAGGCTTAAGATTTTCTCAGATCTTTCCTTGCCATATGCCACACATGTGTACGGACTTCTACAATTCTCAGAATTTTTTGGAGCTATTTAACCCTACCTCCACCCCCAGAAAGTCTCAATACTCAATTTTGCCTTCTAAGTTTCCTAGTCAGCATCTAGTTAGCCTCTACTGGTACCACTGCCTCAGGCAGTTGTAATGTTACTCACTGCTGATTGTTTTCCACAAACACTCTGGGGACAGGCTGTTTGCACAGCATGAGTTTGAGATAGGTGAAATAGTGACAGTTCTCTGGGGGCGGATTTTTTGGGTAACTTCAAATCACTTCTGCCCCTTCCTTGATTGTGAGACTGTTGCTTTTAAAGGCCACCATTTAGGTGAGGATTCTCGGATGTGGTAGATCAAGTTACAATATGACAAAACTGATTATCTTTATGGAGATTTAGCTGTTATTTTTTCTCAAATAAACACTCCCCGGATTGCTGGAAGCCTTGGTTAAATTTCCAGAGTTCTGCAGAGGTTAATTTTGACAAATTTTGCCATTGTCATTGCTTAACAGAGGAGTAAGTTTTCCAAGATTTTTACTCAGATATTGTAGAAGTGTATCCCATTTGCATTTGTTTTTAACTGAGTTACATGCAAGAGTAACTAATTCTACAGCTCCAGCCCCATTCACATAAGAGTTCATCTGCATGGCTTCTCCTAAAGGGATCAGTGTGCAACCTGTTGTCCGTTTGTTGTTTTACTTATTAAATTGTAGGGGTTTTTAAGAATATGCTCATGAATATCCCTTTGTCATTTTTACACGTTACAAATCTTCCAATAGTCTGTGGCTAATTTTTCCCTTTCTTTTAGTTGCTTTAATGAAGTTCTCAGTTTTAAGGATATTCAGTATAGCAATATGTGGATGCTGATTACAAGGGTGAGGCATTTAACTACTGTCTAAACCTCAGTCTTTGCTCTGATTCACTGTCTAGAATATCTGAACACATCTAGTGAACCCCATATACCAATGGACACTGACAGTCCTAATTTAAAAAATGCTTTTTAAGTAAAGCAAAAAATATTATCTTTGACACTGGAAAAGACAAATTTCAAATTTACTAGCTGATCTTGTTTTCTGTGATCATTAGCTACATCATGTTTATAGAGCCGAGAGGCATATTGAGCTACTGATTTTATTTCATCGGATTTTAGAATACAGAACACATTTCAGGCCCACGTATAGCACCGTATGTGTATCTTTAAGGATATGTACATATGATGATGTCTTTATTATAAGTACCTTATTTTATTTTAAGTACCAACTGCTGTGAACCTCATTAAGGAAACCATGGAACTGCAGAACTGAAATTTTTCATACCACCACCATCCCGTAGCATCTCTTTTGCACTTAGATGTTGTGTGGCAGAGTATTTTTCTGCTCCCTAGAAATGATCAACGTTGAAGGGGGAAAAAAAGCCCTCCTCTAATAAATATAGTCCAAATCACATATTTATCTGAACAATGGCCACCATTTTAGTCCACACCAATCCATCTACTCATACTGACTCAGAGTCCTTAACACAGACAATCCACCACTGTAGTCAGGGTCCTCAGCACACGTTGTATCCCCTCCTCATTCTTTGTTGATTCTGACCTACTTTTGTCCAACACGTCCTGCCAGTCTCTTCACTGCCTGACTGCAGTTTTTAATTTTTACCTTTGAGTCCCAGGCTGTGCCTAGTGATTTCCAGAGAAACGCCAGACACCTGGCTCATCAGGAGGGGTGGGGAGGATTTCAGGAAGCTATTACCCTAACACACTTGCAGATCAGTAAGTGGCTGTTGTGAGCATTCCTTCTAGATCTCTGCCATGCCAGCTGCATCCATCCCAGCAAAATAACGTAGCTCCTCCAACCACCTCTGCCTCTACTCATCTGGGTTTCTGCATTCAGTGACACTCAGATGCTGCTGATGGGCATTATATATATATATATTTTAATTGAAGTATAGTCAGTTACAATGTGTCATTTTCTGATGTACAGCACAATGTTCCGGTCATTCATATACACATATATATGTATGAATTCCTTTCCATATTATTTTTCATTAAAAGTTATTACAAGATATTAAATATAGTTCCCTGTTCTATACAGAAGAAATTTAGTTTTTTTAGCTATTTTTATATATAGTAGTTAATATTTGCAAATTTCAATCTCTGATGGGCATTTTTAAAGCCACATCTGGAACCCTTGCTGCAGAAGAGTCTGAGAAATATATTTTCAACCTCATAGCATTTTGGTTAGGAAGTTGGAATAAAGGCTGAGCTGGCTCACCTAACTTGTCTGCCTTTGTGAGTAAAGAGGTCTGGAGTTTCAAGGCCCAATGAAATGTCCCAGCCCTTCAGTAGCAAACTCTTAAAGCAACCAAAATGCTCCCATCTGCCAGAGCATGACTTGTCCTTAGATACTGCTGGCCATAACCACCAACGCTGTCTAAGTCATTGTCTTCATCTGGTGCACACTTTCTTTAGATGTCGAATATCCTGATTAAGAGGACAAGCTGGTTTGGATTCCCAAGGTCACAGGCAGCCTTCTGCCTGACTTTGGTGTATATATGTTCATTGAAGAGTCCTCTCTCAGATCAGCTAGAGCTGCCTAGTGTGTGGTTTGCCAGATAATGTGGGTATATTGCTCCCCACCAGAGTCCTACCAGTTGTTTTATTGCAGGAAGAGATAAAGCAATAGAGACAGAACAGAAAGTTCTTGTCCATTCTCAAACACAGTAACCCCTGCCCAGGGCTCTTGCTCTGGGACACAAAGAAGTACAGGTCAGCAGCGACGTGGCCCTGGTGTACTCCAAAACATGGTGTGGTTTTACTGGGCTATCTGTGTCTTTCATGGACCCTGCAAAGTTCTCCCCATTTGTGAAATGGGGAACCAAGGAACTCCCACCCATGCCTGTAGCTCCCAGGGTTTGCACCCTTATAGGTTTTGAGGATTTGCTGGCAACTCATTCTTTTTCACCACGTCATTTCTCTGTTACACAGCAGTCCTGTGACTTCCTCATCAGAACTACTCCTTAAGTTCGGGATTCAGTGAAAGATGCCATTCATGTTCAGGGAGGAGGAGGAAGACAGCACAGATCAGAATTGCTGTTTTGCTTTTTTTGTTGTTGTTGTTTTCATAAGCCGTCTCCAGTTGTCGAATAGACCCTGAGCAAATGAATGACTGTTACACTCCCATTTGAAGGATGAGGAAAATGACAATCAGGGAGAGGAGGCAAATATCCTGAGGTTCCAAAGACAAAAAGGGATGAGCACAGAATAAGATCCCTGCAAATTTCTTGGCTGTCATCAGCCTTTAGGTCAGTGACAGAGTGCCGTGTGTAGTAGTAAAGTTGTAGCGTGCATTTAGAAGGGTGCAGATGTTCTTGTTTTAGTTGATACAATCACACTGTTTTGTCTGGGACTCTGAAAAAGAGAAATGGGTTAGAAAATGTTGGTTTCTCATCCTTGGCCCTTCCTCACCCTCACAGATACGGACCCTTCCATCTGTAGCTGGAATAATACAGACCCAGCCTTCCCATCTCATGAGATCAGTACTCATTCATTTCATCCCTGCCCACCTGTAGGTGATAAAGCATAGCATGATTTTCATGTCCTGCTTCACTGATTCTTGTGAAATTAGGTGTTTGAAGATAGGAAGTCATGAAAGAAGCTGCTTTTTTTAAATAAAGTGCAGTAATTTTCTTAGCAGTGTAGGAAATTGAGGATTTTCTTCATTGAAAATCAATAGAGATTTCAAGAATATCTGTATTTCTGATGTGTAGATTAAAATGACAAAATCTAGAGGGATTACAGAAACACAAGGAAGATACAAAAATTATCTTTAAAGAGCTTTCCTAAGACTGGGCTTGTAAAGAGACTGTTAGTTGATGGAGACCCTCTTCTCACCCATAGTCCCTCTCCTTAGGTTGCAAAGGGCCAGCGTTTCCCCTGTGTGCAGTCCTGGTGCTTCAAGTGAGTTGTGGGGTAGGGCGGTGCACATGGTGCTGCCTTCAGTTTGTCCACCCTAAGTAACCTCTAACAGTCAAGGGGCGAGTGTGTTGTAACGGCATGAACCATGCGCCATGCTCTCCGGGGTGTGTGCCCATCTCAGCTCATCCCAGCTCAGGTGATGGCAGAGCAGATAGTGGTGGCAAGAGGTCAGCCATGAGTAGCAGGGAGCACCTGTAGTCAGCTGGGACCCAAGAGGCTAGGAGTTCCAGGTGGAAATCCCAGGACTTCCCACAGCTCATTCATTCAGCTAATACTTCTCCAGCACCTGTGATGTGCTGGTGCTTCCTTTGTGAACAGAACCAAATCCTTGTCCTCCTGAAGTTGATGTTCTAGTGGAAATAAGAAATGATACACACAGTAGCAGATCCTGGTCAGGACACATGAGTGCTGTCTATTTTGGAGTGCACAAGGTGAGATCCTTTGGGAAGGAATGTATGATACAGGAAAATGTGGGGGAGAGGATGGCCATATCCCAGGTCGTATTTGGGTCCCTGGGATGCACCTCACCAAGTGTGGGTCCTTGGTTTGCCCAGCAACGAATTCGAGAGCCACAGTTCAGTAAAAGTAGATTTATTCAGAGAGATATATACACCATAGACAGAGTGGGCTGTTTCAGAAGGCAACAGAAAGGCCATGAGGCATGGGGGTTGGGTGCTCCAGTTTAAAGTAAAAGTAGATACACACTCCACAGACAGTGTGTGGGCTGTCTATCTCAGCAGAGAGAGCAACCACGAGGTGTGGGATTGTTAGATTTTATGCACTCAGTATCTTCATATGCTAATAAGTGGGAGGAATATTCCAACTGCTTTGGGAAAGGTGTTGGGATTCCCAGAAATTGGGCCACCACTCACCCTTTGACATTTTATGGTCAGCCTTGAACCTGTCCTGGGACCTGTGGGAGTGCCATTTAACATCCTGCTGTATTTCAGTGAGTGTGTATTGAAGCTCAAGATCTACTGGGAGTTGACTTTTCCACCATCTTGGTGCTAAAGGCTGTGCCATTCCTTTATTGGATTTGCCCGGCCCCTTCCTTCCTTTCTCATGAGGGAGCTCTGGACTGATTGCACAATTGCAGAGCAGGGGACACAGTGGAAAGAACTTCATAAGTAGAAGGTGGAAGGCAGTGTTTTCAGTAGAATTCTCAAGTCAATTACAAAGTAACGGTCTTCTTTTTGCTGGGGGTACATGGTGTCACATGAGGGAACTGTGAGCCTTGGATACTGTAGTGAGTGGGTGGCTCACTGTGTATACTGTGTTGCTTCTTAGGTGGCCCGAGGACAGTTGGCTTATAGGTGACCCATTCCCTCAAGCAGGGGTCTCTTTGGGGATTTTCTGCATGTGAGGGTAACATGGGTCACTTGGGGGGCAGGACCAGCCAGTCACAGCTTGGTCCACAGTCACCTAGTGCCCTCAAGGCTTTCACCCCATGGATGCGTCACCTCCCCCTGGATGGGGACAAGGGCACAAGTGGTGGGGCAGCTTCTCAGTGGTGGAGGCATTGCTCTCCAGACCCAACACTCAACAGCGTGGACCCCTGGTGTTGGCCACAGTCTTGGCTAGATGAGGCTGTTCGGTAGCTGAGCTCATGAGACGTGGGTGCCATGCTTCCATTCTCACCAAGAACTCTAGTTTCGAAGGTTCTCGTCAGACAGCCACAAATACTCCATAGCTCATAAACAAAGAACAGTCTCCTTCAATCTGGGAAGGGCACACAGAAGGAGAACGGATGATCCCGAGAGCAGGAGAGGACAAATCCGTCCTGCCATCAGGGATCTGACAGACGAGCCAGCTCAGTTCCTCTTACTAGTTGTTTACTTGGAGGATCTGGGGTATTTGGGTGACCTGCAAGTGTCAGGAAATAGTACACGAGGGCTTTGTAGATTTTCTGGTCCGGTGTTTACTCACCCCATTGTAGCTGTCGTGTAAGGAAACAAAACTTGTTGGACAACAGGCCATGGCCTCTGCTCCCTGGTGGAGCCAGGAGATTACAATATTAAGTACGACTGCGGGGGCATCATTTCTATGTTGAGAGGCCAGATGGCCTTACATAACTCTCATGCTGGATGTCTAAGTTGCAGAGGGAAACTGGATTCCATCCAGCTCTCCAGCCAAGGAGGATACCAGAAGTGGCCTCCGCCACCAACTGTGAGCTCTTTGCCTCCACTGACAGCAGCATCTATAGCAAAAAGCTGGGCTGCCACCTGCGTTTCCGTGTAAACATCCGAGTACCCACAGCAATGGCCTCATGAGGGTTGGTGTGCCCAAGGAAGCGGTGTGTGAGATGGAGGGAGCAGTGCCGGGGTCAGACACCGGGCGGGCAGGCAGGCAGTGACGACATCTGTGCAGCGCAGGGCCCATGGAACTGAGCCAAAGGGAGGCGGGTTTTGGAGCAGGGAACCTGGGCAGTGCCGTGTTATTCGTAAGAAGATCCTGGGCTCTGGATCCACGAAGTCATTGGCTTGATTCCAGACACTAACCTTCATCTTGGGCAAATGTTTGAAGCTTTCTGTGACTCTGTTTCTTGGTGTCCCAAATGGGGACAATAGTAGCAATTACCTCTGAGAGTCAGGAGTGCCTTTATAGTTGTCATTTCATTACGCTCACAGCAGCCCACGAGCACGGTTCTAGGTACCCCAGTTTACACGTGGCAGACCGGTAACCTTTTAATCAGTAATCACGCAGCTAAGAATGGTCAGAACGAGCATTTGAATTTGATCCCTTTGTCCAGATTATTTCTATTCTCACCCAGTATTACTGGAAAAGTAGTAAACTCAGAAGAAACACTGCTGGGAAGTGGGTGCTTGAAACATGTCTGTCATTGGGGAGTGTTGAGTTCACGTTCCTCACAGCCCATCCGAGGCTCCCTGCATCTCCGGCTGCCCTTGCTGGGGTCTGCAGGGCTCTGGGAAGCTTCTCCTTGATCTCTACCCCAAGGCTCTCTGCTCTCTACAGGTTGATTCTCAACCCTGACTGCTCAGTAGAGCTAATGTCTAAAAACAAAAAAATGGTGGGGAGGGTATGGCTCAGTGGCTGAGCACTTGCTTAGCATGCAAGAGGTCCTGGGTTCAATTCCAAGTACCTCCATTAAAATAAATAAATCTAACTACCCCCCCAAAAAAGGAAAGTATTTAAAAAACAATAAACAGTACAAAGGCCCCACACCAGGCTGGGGCGCACTATGTTTTAAAGGCTCCCAGATGCTTCCCATGTGCAGGACGGTGAGAGCTACCCCTCTACATCTCTTCTCGTGAGCTTGCCCACTCACAACCATTAGCCTCTTGAAGCAGGAAAACTACTTGGCTCAGCCTAGAACTTTCTCCCGATTTCTAGACTTTTATTTGCCTATTGGACATCTCTCCTGGAGCCCACAGGCACCCAGCCAGAACTGAATCAGTTGTCTCCTCTCACGACTTGCTCCTCTTCCTGCCCTTCTTGTTTTAGGAAATGGCACTATAATTTAGGACACTGCCAAAGCCAGAAAGCTGGCCGGCATCTTTGACCTCTTCCTGCCCTTCCATCATATCTGTGGCCAATCCGTCCACCTGCTGAAATGTTTTCTTCTCTCTCCTCCTAGCGGGGCCTCAGCAGGCCTTCACATGAACCTGCCAATAGGTCTCCCTGCCTCTATCTTTTTTCTTTCTAGATCACTTTGCATGTCTCCTTTAACTTGGAGGCACACACAGTCCTGTGTGATGTGCACCTGTGATCTCTCCACCTGGTTGCCTCACCTGCCTCCCACACCCTGTTCTCACTTCTAGACTATTTGCAGTTCCTGGAAGTGACCTGGCTCTCTTTGGCCTCCCTCCTTTGCATGTGCAGCTCCCCAGGGAGAAATGGCCTTAACATTATAACTTCACCTGATCACTTCTAGGGCATCTCAGAACTCACCACAGTGGTTCCCTCCTCTGGGAGAGCGTTGGCTACAGTTCCGGCTCTCTGCCCCGAGCACCCACTGCTGACTGTTATCCAAGCCGTCTTAACACGCCTCCTCAGCCATCATTTCATGATGAGTCCTGTGCACCTAGGAGCTCCCGGAAGCAGGGACTGTGTCTTTTTTCTCTTTATTCTCAGAGCATGGTAGAGACTCAGGTATAATGGTGAAGGGAACAGTGGTTATTCTGGAATTTCTCTAGAATTATGGCCTAGGAGTAACAGTCTGGTTGGAAGAAGGGCTTAGGGGATTTACCCTGAAGCCACATTTTTCAATAAACATTTCATGTTGTTTTTGTCTATTTGAATTGACGAGTCTTAAAACAGAATGACGATTTCTAAAAATTACCGAAGATTGAGGAAAATGGCAGTTTTCCATATTTAAGAATATTATTTTAATTTTGTGTGACTGGGGTGGTGGAAAATAGAAATGGAGGGGTTACTAAAGCATTCTAATCCCCTTCCCCACCCTCAGGTCCATTGGACAGAAGAGACAGAGGTATGTGAGGAAAAGGACCTCCTCTTTGGCTGGTGGACCGTGCACTGCTTTTAAATTGTGACAGTTACTTTTACTTTTTTTAATTTTCTTTTTTAATGGAGGTACTGGGGCTTGAACCCAGGAACTTGTACATGCTTAGCACGTGCTCTACCACTGAGCTATACCCATCCCCCCGATATTTGTGTTTTTAGCGGGCATAATGTGCTGGTAGCAGATACTTTAGCGTCAGACACAGTCACCTGTGTCTGACCATCACGTTAATACCTTTCCCATGAGCTAGAGAGCTAGTCTGTTTCCAAAAGTTCAATAAATAATCTACATTTTCTTTTTTCTTAAAAAAAGGCATTAACTCATGTTTCTCTTTAGTATCGCCTATAAATAAAATGTGATTTTATTAACCGTTTACGAAAGTGTTAAGGGTAATAAATATTAAGTACAGATTTCTGAAGCATCAGTCATCACTGAAGATCCACATTCTGCTGTTCTCTCTCTCTGTTAGTCACCTTACTTCTGGAGCTCTGGAAGCGGCACCAGGCATAACTTGAGTACAAATGGGACACGATTGAGCAGGAAGAACAAGTCCGGTCAGAATAGGAGGAGCGGTGTCCCCACGTGGAGACAGATGAGATTACCCAGGAAAAGCGAGCGCTGTTTAGATTCACTTTAGTCTGTTTACTTCTGGGCTTGTCAGCCTTGGCTGCATGTTGGAATCACCAGGGGACCTTAAAAAATGTTGGTGCCTGGATTCCATCACTGCTAACTCTGATGGTACTTAGTGGCCTGGGGTACATTCTGGCATAGGGAAGTTTTTAAAGTTCCTCTTGTTATTATAATGTGCAGCCAAGGTGAAGGAGCACTCCCTGGAATGGTGGACACAGAAGAGAACTGAGGTCCTTCATTCATATTAACAGTAAAAATGGGGAAAAGAAAAGGTC
This sequence comes from Camelus bactrianus, assembly GCF_048773025.1. NCBI lineage: Eukaryota > Metazoa > Chordata > Mammalia > Artiodactyla > Camelidae > Camelus > Camelus bactrianus. The sequence continues at coordinate 42,842,938 of NC_133558.1, forward strand.
TGGTATAAGTGTATGAGAAAAGAGGCATTGACTTGTATCCTTTCATAACACCAATAAATAAATGCAAAATATAAATTAGCCGCAATGACATAGATGTAGGAGGAAAGACACATTGGTTTTTATAGTTGACTCCCATTTTTTCACATGTGCCTTCATTATTGCCGCCTCCTTTTCATCGTAGACTAGGTGCCCATTTGTCTTTAACTAAGTCGCGGTCACTGCTCCCCCTTCCGGTTGGGATGTGCACAAAGCAGCATGGCTCTCATCCTAAAGTCAGAGAAAGGGTAGAACAAGCAGGGAAACATTTGTTGAGGTGCCATCAGTGTTTGAGCAGTGTTTGAGCTAGGCATGTTACATAACTTAAAATGTAAATTTATTGCTGCCTCTCCTGCTGCAAAATTTGAAAAATAAAACTATATATCTTTGTATCAACATTCCAGAGCTATGAAAAGATGATTTTTTGAGTCATCTGTATTATTGCTTCTTTCCATCAGCTGAGATAATTTAGAGCTAATGGTACTTGCAGTCAGCAGCAGCAGCAGGACAGTAGGTTGTGAGCATGAATAACTCTTGGAAAGAAAATGCTTTTACTAGGAGCATCTGAAAATGTCTCCAACTATAGATTTAATAAATTGAATCACAGATCTACAGAATGTTGGCACTGAAAAGTTCTGGAGGGAGCAGGTCAAACTCTTCTTTTTATAAATGGAAAGAAATGAGGTTCAGCTACAAATAGAAAGTGACATTTGTCTTTTACAATGTAATAAGCTTCTAATAATCCCCATTATGAATATTTCCCATTGTTTACAACTGAAGATGTGAGTCAAAGCATATGTTGGTAAAAGACTGTACATTCAGAGTTGAAAGCTGAAACTTAGACAAAATTAGATGTTCATAATGCTTTTGAGTCCTGAAAAACAAAAACGTATCATATTGGCAGTATACAAAAAAATACTGAATAAAAGTTTTTTGGTCATTTAAACTGCCAATTTTAAATTTAAAATTGCCAGCTAATAAGTTTAAATTTTCATTAGAACATGCTTTTTGAAAAACTGAAGATGAAAACTCATTTCACTTTATTGTTCTTCCTTATTTAAAAAATTGCCTAATATTTTGTTTAGTTTTTTAATTGAAGCATTTTACTTTACTTGCGAAAGTATGTTCCATTGTTTAGAGAGGCCAGCGTTGTGGTAGTGAGAGCTTGGAAATGAAGTTGCCTAAATTCATATTTGAACACAGCAGCTTGCTTCCTGAGTGATCTTGGACAACTTAACTTCTCTGTACCATAGTTTCCTATAAAATCAGAATAAGAGAGTTGCTTCCTCATGACTATGGTAAGGACGGGTTGAATTTATGTGCAGAATCTACTTGGAAGACTTCCTGGCACAGAGGAAAGGCCATGTACTTAGTGACAGTTATTATTATACTTTATCTGCTTTCATTATCCAGGTAAAACTTGAGTCTTACTGATTTCATCTCTAAAAATGAAATATAAATATAAACTCTAAAATGGAAACTCTAAAACTTCATAGTTGTTGCTAATAAACACATAAAGCTCAACAAAGGAACACACAGTGGAGACCAGTTAGCTGCCGACACCTGTGAAACATTCTGTCCTGCACGGACTCTGCTGTCACTAGCGTCACTTCTGAAACCTAAGGCCAGCTCAGGAGTAGAGTTTACAGCTTGGCCTCGTCAGGTACCCAGATCCCCAAGCTCAGACAATGGCAGGGAAACAGTTTAATGTTCACATATGCATTTTCAAAAAATAGTATTAAAATGAACACTATACGTATTTTGTTGTTTGTTTGAAATCGTTAACAGAAAAGAAAAGAAAAAAAAAAAAACAGGAAAAAAACCCATGCAATTACAAATAATGAGGCTATGTCTGAAAATTATTTTTTTTTTAAATTATGTTTAGGATTTATTGACCAGTTAGGAGAAAAGTCATTTCATATGTGTAATCCCTTGATTGACTTAACTTGTTTTTTTAATTAGGAAGAAGAGCGTGTTCCATTTACCACCTGGGGAAAGTGTATACATATAACCCTTTGTGCAAGTGCTCTTTTTCTGGGTAAGAACCTGCCACAGACTTTTTAAAATCTAATGTGAAATCCTGAGAAAACTGAAAATCAAGCTGGGAACTATGAAGTCTCATAGAGAAAACTTTTTCCAGAGAATATCTGAGCCAATGCAGGGCGCCACTCTTGAGGTTCCACAGTCTGTTCTGCTCACAGTGCTTCCCCCAATTCTTTTCACCTCATTTGTTCAAATCAGATCAGTGGTTTAGGATTCTCCAGGGTCTGATTAAGAGACCAGATGGAGGCATTAAGATTTCTAAAATTTTCCAAGAGTAACAACCAAGGTAAAATATCTAAGAATAACCTAAGAAAAGGATAGTAGGAACTATCATAAAATAAAAGTAAAAACTACTGAAAGATATAAAAGAAGCTTTAATCACATGATTCTAGATTAAAAGATCATATCTCCAAAATATCAGAAGTTATAAAATTGATTTGGGGTTTATTGTGAATAAAATCATATTAGTAATATAATAATTAATAAGATAATGAGACTTTTAGTAGTTCAAGAATAGCCAGATTAGAAAATAGGACAGGAAGTCCAGATATGGGCTCTGATATCAATAATAATTTAATATAAGTGATGGAAGGCATTACAAATCAGGGAGATAAATAAAGGTTATTCAGTGAATGGAACACTCGTTAGCTAATTGGGGGGAAAAGAAAAGATTGAAATCATACAGTGAACCATATATTGTGATAAATTCCAGAAACATTTAAAAAGTAACACAATTAGAAAAAAACTAGAAATAAATATGGATGTTTACACAAACTCTAGATGAGCAGTAAGTTTCTGAGGAAAGTATACAAAGATTTCCATGCATCAGAAGCATCCTAATTTTAAACAAAACACCAGAGGATGTTATTTGTTTACAAATCCAACAAGGGGCTAATTCCTTCAATACATAGAGAGTTCAGATCACTTCAAAGGTAACATCAAAAAATCTCAGGAGCATAGAAGGCAGAGAAAAGGAACACACATTCACAAAGAAAAAATAGATGTCACACTCCAATGGTAATTCAGTGCACATCTAAATGAAGTAGTTTTCCACCTCTCAAGTGACACAGCTCTGTTTATGAGGATGAAATGCCAGTGATCACCAATCCCATGCCTAGGTTACTGGATATTTTTTGTGAAGTATGGTTGATTTACAATGCTGTGTTAATTTCTAGTGTACTCCTCAAGCCTTCTTAGAAAGCAGTCTGGCAGTTGATATCAAGAGTCAAAAATATTCCTATGCTTTAATCCACTAATTCAGCTTTGAAAAACTTTTAATCAGGAAGTATTTCAAAATGGCAGGGAAAAGTCAGTATGGATGCAAGTCACAGACATACTTTTATATGTATATATATATATATATATAAAATCTCAGCCAAAATATTCTTCCAACCCTTCACAAAGTAGAACAATACCCAGCCATGAAAAAGTGTGTCCATGAAAATTTTTTATGACATGTCAAAATGTTATGCTTACGATAGGCTTGAGAATAAAATTAATATATAAAATGATTTGTAATATACAAACAATGAACCCTTCTGAAGGAATTATGTCTATAGGTAGAAGCATTTTTCTTAATTTATTTTTTATTCATTTTCAGAGTTGGAGTCTTTTCATTGTAGGTGACAAAATCAATTTCCAATGTGTTTAAACAACACCCAAAAAATGGGGATGCATGGATTTATTGGTTCCTGTAAATGAAAACCTCAGATCTGAGGTCTGGCTTCAGTCAAGGAGAGATACTGTAGCCCAGATGATGTCAAGGGCTGGTCTTGTCCTGTCTTCATTCGGTGTCCAATGATGTCTCAGCATGCTGCTTCTAGGCACTCAGCATCCCAGATCATCCATCCAAACCAAGAGAGGTCTCTTTTGGCAGCTTCCTCTCTTGATAGAGGAAGCTTATCATTCACATGGGCACAAGCACGTATCTCCTCACATAATAGTGGCTCTTACTGGGTTATTTGTCAATTCTCCTATCATGTGCGAGGCCAATACAATGACGGGTATTATTTGTCTTAAACCAACTGAGATCTACCTCTGGTGCTTCAGAAAGAGTGGGTTAATCGAGCTTAAATCACAGGACAAAAAACAAAAGGGAGGTTATTTATCCTAAAGCAAAATCTGCGTCCCCTTCTAAGACTGGGGACAGATCCAGGACAACAGTTCTGTCCACTACTGAGTACTTTCAAATTTTCTTTAATGAGCAAATGTTAAAGTTATGATCAGAAAATATGATAAATACGAAGAAACTTGAGGAAGGAGAATGGAAAGCTTTCCTGTTTCATAAGAAATATTGAACCCATTAAGTGCTTGGAAGAAAAATGGAAATGTGTCAAGTTTGTAAAAGTTCTGAAATGAATTACAATTAATTTCACAGACCATGTTGGAGACAGTGCTATACAGTTAGTGTGTCTTTGGGCTCTTTGAGTATTTCAATTCTTTCACTTAATAGTTGCTTCATTTGGGGAAATTGCATAATTTCACGTGGCTCTATTTCCTCATCTGTAAAAGAGATATAATATTACCTTCCCAACAGGGTGATTGTGAGGATTTAGAAAAACAGACGTGTGCTGAAGCAATAGTAAGCATTTAAAGAGTCTTAACTATTAAGATTACTTAATAAATTATTAAAAAATTATTATGCAGACTTTTTAAAAATGCATAGCATTTAAATGGCCTATATGTGCTGTACAAGTGAGAAAGGCTTTATATACCTTCTATAATACATTTTTCTCAGCCTTAACTAATTTTCACATTTAATCACACACACACCAAAAAGTTATTCCTTTCACAATCATGAAGACTTTCTGTGAAGAAAAGGATGATGAAAGAGAGTAGAGGAGAAAATAAAATGCTTTCTCTACAAACTGATGGCTTAAAAACTAAGAAAAACACCTTTTTAAGACTTTGGTCACCATATTCATAGCTAATACTTAGGTATAGTTTTTCACATGCCTGTGGTTAATGTTCTAATTGTTTTCACAATTAGTAAATCATTGACTCATCACAATAGTCCTATAAATTGCTATTATTATCCCCCCATTATATGGGTGAGGAGATTGAAGCCCCTAGAAGATAAGAAATTTGCACAAGGCCCCACAGGTAGCATCGGAGCTGGGATCTAGATGCAGGAGTGTGGCTCCAGGAGGGGCTTGTAAACACTCCATCTGCTCTCCCCTGCAGGTACAAGCCAGCCTCCCGCTGTTACTGTAAATAACATGATGTGGTTCACTTAGTCTTGAAATTCACATTCTTTGTAGCTTTCTCTCTGAGGCAGCCATCAGGAGCAGCCAGGGACCCTGAGTACATGCTTCTGGACTATGACCAAGAAGGTAGATGGAAGGAAAACAGTTTAAAAATGGGACCTTTAATGTGCATTCTTCAGTGGGCAGAAAAATACCTGCCTAGTGAGGAACTGAAGCCCTACCAGCCACGTGCAAATTATGCTTCAGACACTCCCGTTGTCCTTGGGTCCACACAGTCAGAACTACAATGGATCAGGGACATGAATCTTGTGCAAATGCAGGGAGTAGGAATACCTGCCATTTTAAGATCTCAAGGAGTATGAAAAGCATGTGAAGCTTTCATCAGCAGAGACCTGCTGTCACTTCCACTATTTCCCTCAGGGCATGTCCACAGCTTCACTTGTCCTATTAAGAATGAAGATGACAGCTAGCAACTGCTGACCCCTAAATCAGTGATAGGTTCTCCCTTGAAAGGAAGCATATCCCCTTCATGGGTTACAACTAGTTCATAACCTAAGTAATTCTATAGATGTAGAAGGGATACTTTCATTGGTTCTGCTATCACAGAATTGTCTCCAAAAGAACATGCCACCAGTTACTCCATTTTCAGCCATTTAATGATATACTTAACAGGCTTCCTTCTTTAGTGCAGTTTTAGGTTTACAGAAAAATTCACAGAAAGTGGAGTTCCCATATATTCCCTATGCCCTGCACACAGCTGCTCCTGCTGTCAGCATGTTATATTAGTGGATGCACTCATTCTTTTTGACATCCTTCATTCCTCCTCCCCTAAAATTTAACATGCCTGATATTCACGTCTCTTGTGGCATTTACATGCGATTTACATCACTTTTCACGTTTATGTGAGGTTTACAGCACGTGCATGTTTTCTGTTTAAGCGTGGATTGGGGGCAAGTTTTCTGTGTAAAAATATGATCATTAGTGAGCCTTATGCTGCTAGGTTTTTGGGTTGTCAGGTCTTGTTGACCATTGCTTCAGTTATTGGGATCATTGTCTACGGACTTTCAGTGTTCATTGTATTTTCAGCAGAACTTCCCTAGAACCTGAATGGAAGAGACCCAATCCAGAAGTACCTGACTGTGCAGGTGGGCCACGCCCATCACTGCTTCCCTCATCAGTTTTATCATCATCGTGACCCTGAACGCCATATATGAGAAAGTGGCAATCAAGATGACTGAGTCTGTTAAGCTCCTTCTGCAGCTGAGGTCATTTCTACACCGGTTTTAGAACCAGGTCAAAACAGAGACTTTATCTTTTAGGCACTTCAATTCCAGTACATTACAGTCTTTAGAAAACTTCAAGTGTAAACGTATTTTCTCTAGCCTATATGAGAAGTGAATTAGCTGCAGCTTTGCATTAGTAAAAGGGATAAAGAAAGCTTTAGAATGTCCAAGCTCTGTGTAAATATGTCAGTGCTTAATAGTAATTTCAATTACATTAGATCATGTACCCTATTGTTGAAAGTAAATAGTCTCTCTATTGCAAATAAGTGGAAGAGGTTCGTGGTTCCAGTGGCAAATTTGCTTGTGCGTTACGGAGATGACAAGTAATCACACTGTTTTGTGTCCTCCCCTCATGCTGTTCCTGTTAGTGTAGCTCCATTCTCATCAGCTGTGGCTTCTATAACAAATGTTTCTTCTCTCTGGCTTGTATCCCAGCCAGCAGCTTAGCGGCCCAAGTTAACTGCTTCCCACACACTGCATGTGGCTGGGTCATTCTCCCAGTTGTCTGCTCAGTGGTCATCTTCTGAAAACACTAAGACCAATTCAAATTTTGAACTAGGAGGATGTTTTATGTTCCCCAAATGCTTCTAGCAAGTTGCCCCGTGTTTTGTTTGTTTTCTTCAATAGTCCTACCTTCCTGCCGTTCAGGGAGACAAGAGAATTTCATTTAGCAGGATGTTTAGAAGTAGCTTTCTTTCAACTTACACCTGACAGAGGACAGTTCTTGCCCATTGGATACTGTTGTACTTATAAATTTTAAGGAACGGGTGACTTTTTTTTTTTTTTTTGCCTTGTGTGATATTGCATTCATAGTGGGAGAAACTCTTACAACAGTGTGTACAGTTGGAATTAATATAGTAGCTATGTTAAGGAATTCAAAACAGCTTATATGGAAAAAAGTGTGAATTGTGTATATATATATATATAAATATATATACATATTTAGCGTGTTAACTCATGTGTCCGTGGCTTTGATTAGGGTCTCAAGGCTGTTCACAGTTTTACAGACTTAACTTTTCTTTATTCTAGCTGCAGAGATCCCAAGGACCAGACTGACTATGAGAACAACCTAGCCATGAAGGTGGTCTTCTTCCAGTTTGTCAACTACTACTCCTCGTGTTTCTACATCACATTCTTTAAGGGCAGATTTGTGACTTATCCTGGAGATCTGGTGTATTGGCTGTGAAAATACAGAAATGAAGACGTGTGAATACAGCTTTGTGTTCTGACAGTCTAACCTGTTTCATGTTTTCTCTTAGTTGCCCAATGAAGAGTGTCTTTACTCTCTGTTCCTTAGATTTTTTTAGGCATAAAATAATGACTATATTTCATGTTAGAGCTATCTAAAATTTAAATGAGATTTTCTGTCTAATATTCCAGTGTGACCCAGGTGGCTGTCTCCTTGAACTGATGATGCAGCTGACAATAATCATGGGAGGACAGTCCATCTGGAATAACATACAAGAGGTGTTACTTCCGTGAGTAATAAGTCATGTGATCTTGGGGTGAGAACGGCCCACCCATCCAAGTAATTTTCCTGCATGCCCATCTCTAAAACAGGGGAGACTCTCTGCTTATTAAAGCTCTCCAGATAAGATGATCCAGCCAACAGTGTAAACATACCTCCTGTTTAATAATTATGTTTAAATTCCTCCCTTTTTATGTTTAAATTAAATCCTCAAGTGCTATAGTTTCTGCTTATTAGCCCATCACTGGGGACTGACTGATCAGAGCCCGTTGAGAGATGGCCCTTTTTGGGGCCGTGAACTAATTTTCCCACAACTTCCCGCAACTTCTCCTCCTTTTATACATGCATTTAAAAATCCATAACAGGAATTTGTTGAGTGCCTAGTATGTGTTAGTCACTGTATTAAATGTTGTACATATATGTGTGTGTGCGTGTGTTTGTGAGTAGAATTTAATCACCCAAACAATCCTTATTCTTATCTTCCTTTTCAAATGAAGATCCTGTGGCTTAAAGACGGTAAATGATTTGCCCAAGTTCTCATTGCCAATAAGAGACCACTGTGGGACTCAGATGTAAGACCCTATCTCACGGAATCCATGTTCTTCTAAGAACAGAGACTCTCTTGGGGTCCTAAGGCAAAGGGTTACATAATGTTTTAAGAGACACTTGTCTAAAATAATAACTACAGAGGTTTTGACTTACTGTTCTCTTCCTAAAAATGAGAAAAGCAGATGTTAGCAAAGGTCACACTGTCCTTTGGATTTTCACATAAGCCCAATCCCATATCAAAGTGGACAGTCCAGTGTTATCTGCAATTTCTGAACATTTCAAGGAGCTTAGTGTATTCGCTTTCTGTTGTAACAAGTATCCCCAAATGACATGGTAGTAGGAAGAAAAAAGAAATAGTCTCCACTAAACAACACAAATTTAACCTTGTAGGGTTCTTGAACGCAGGAGCCTGCTGAAGTCAAAATATTGGCACGGCTGTTTCTGAAGGCCTCAGGGGAAACTGTATCTTTGACTTTTCTGGCTTCCAGAGGCCACCTACGTCTCTTGGCCTGTGACCTCTTTTCCTTCTCTCAAGGTCAGCATGGTTGTGTGCCTCTGACTCTGATCCTGTGGTCAAATCTCCTCTCCTCTCTCCCCTCTTCTGTCTCCCTCTTCCTCATTTAACTACCCTGGTGATTACAATGGGCCCACCTCTATAATCCAGCTCATCTCTCTTAGAGTAGGCTGGTTAACAACGTTAACCACAGCTGCAAACATAGGCCCCCTTTGCCAGGGAATATTACCTCTTCCTATGTTCTGGTGATAAGGACATAGACATATTGGGGGGGGGACTTTTTCTGCCCACCACACTAAGCTTTTTAAGATAATTTCTGGCTTTGAGTTTCTGTCCTCATGAAACTGTTGATCTCTCTTCTGTCTTGCCTTCCACAAAATCATTCTGCTCCTGGCCAACCGAACTGCATTGCTCACCCCTCTCTGTGGTGTCCCCCAAAACCAATTACACAAGCAATTCTTACTGTTGTTTGGAGCATGGAGGAGAAACTCAAACAACTTGAATTTTGAAATAAAATCCTCCATCATTTTACAATCTTCCATGTCACTATAAAAAAATTATTTTTTAACTTCATTTTTTAATTTTTAAACTATTTTAAACTTTGTAACTTTTTTAAACTTTACTTTTTTTCTTATCATCCTTCATTGTAAGCTCTAGAAAACTGCTATTCTGCCCACCGCATCCAAGTTCCCTTTCACTGTTTCTCCTCCCTTCCCTAACTTTCCTTCACTCTCCCTTATTACCAATTTTCTGTCCATTCTCTTTATAGGGCAGTTAAATTATTTTTTCTTTCCTTCTTTCTGTTTTTGCAGAGTGAACACATTTGTGTGTCAGTGTGTCCTTCCACATTTCTTCACAAGGTCTTCATCTTTCAGCTTCAGGATGGATTACTGTGGTCTGTCTCTAAACAAAGGCTTTTCCCTTGTCCCCCAGCTCACCATGCCCCTCAAAAAAAAGATTCTGATCTTTGCTGTGAAATGAATCTTTTTTTTCCCTACTGTGCAGTAGACAACTCTTACCCTGAGCTCACAGTCAGATTTCTCCAGAGGAGTAAAAGTAGCTCATGTGCAAATAATACTACTTTTCTCTGTGAAAAGAAATAGATCAGATAGAGGAAATACTTAACTCAGATTACTCAAAAGCATTTCCTGAAGGAAATAGGTTAATTATTTAACACTAAATTTTGTTGAATCTGGTTATCAGTGAGCTATTTTTACCAATCAAGAAGGATATATTTCCTAAATTGGTACTGAGCAATTCATGTGAAATGAAACCTGCTCACATTAACTAGTTTAAAGTAAAGGATGCATTATAGTATCTGTGGTGTGTTTATACCTTCGCTTAAGTAAGCACATTGTTGTAGGTTCCAGTGAGCTGAACTTTGCCTACATGTATTTCTACTCTGGGCTAAAATATTTAGGGAAAATATTTTGAATTATGTTTCCCTTTTTTGAATACCAGAAATTCTGAATGGTAGCCAAGTTTGAGGGTGGCTTGTGTTTTCCTCACTGCCTCTTCTCTTTGTATAAGGTGCCAGTTTCCTTCTTAATTTTTCATATAAAATCCTAACATACTAAAGATCTATCAATTACTCTTGCTGCCCCAAAACTATACCCATCCTCAAAAATACATAGGAAGGGAAAAGAAAACTTATCAAAGTTAGTGACTATTTTCATGCTATTTAAATATGTCTAAAGGAACATAATGAAATGAATTTTACCATATCTCACCTGCCTCCACCCCCCAATCCCATGTGGGTTTGTTGAGTAGGATTCTGGGAGCAAATGAAGAAGGACAGTGATGCCGTGATCCAGGCTCTCTCTGGGGTCTCCCCAGCACTTGGATCGACACTTGGTATAAAGTAGGTCTCAGTCCGAGCCAGCTGAGTGAGTGAGCGACTCACAGGCATCGAATGAGTAACATCAGTGAATTAACAGCATTCTTTGTAGGACTCAGAGAATAAGCTGAGTGCCCTATGGCCTTCCCAGCCTCACGTACTATTTTGATGTTGGGGTCATTTCTGGGAATGTTATTCTGTACTTGACAAAAGTCTAGTACAATTCCAGGGTTAAGTAACTTGCCCTAGGGAAATTTTATGATAAAATATTAAGAAAAATGGTTAAATGCCCAACATGACATAGCACTGTCCTTTGGTGTTTAGATAATGTATGGCTGTAATTTTCTTACTTTATATGCTTTCTACATTTTCCACCGTGTGTACGCACTACTATATAGTAAGAAAATGCAAATATTTAAAAGAGAAAATCTCTCTTCTCCAGATATGATTTGGTTAGAGGAAGAGTCAGATAGATATATTAAGAGAATCTTAAATACATGTGTCCATAATTCACTCTTTAAATCCAGGAACAGGAAACTCAGGAATGAAATAGATTAAGAGAATCAAAGATACTTGTATTCAAGATTAGCAAGTAGGAGTGTCCTCAAAAGAAATGGTGATTATCTATAATTCAGGGATTAAATGTGATAATGAACGTACAAAGACAACATGAAGTAGAAAATGCCACGTGGGAAGCACTGAGTAAAGGGCAATTTACCATGATTATGCCAATATGTGTGGTCAATTCCCAAGCAAATTATTGTGTAACCCCTGCTAGAGGGAGAAAGCTTCCAGCCTTGGCTGGAGAGTGGGGAGGATCCAGTGTCTGTATTTTTTAAAATGTCTACAGGTGTTTCTCATGTGCAAATTGGTATCCCTGCATGAGAACCATAAACCAACAGAAAACCCAAAAGACCGAGGACAATGATGGGTTGCCGACAGCCCAAGCTTTTCTGCCACAGAAGAGTGGTTCCAGTCAGGAAGACTGAGCAACAGGCTCAGAGTCTTAGCTAAGGACAAGCAAGTCGGGACTTCTAATACGACCTAATGTCATCGACGGGGGAAGGCAGTTCAGCACAAGAAGGGAGCACCAGGTGAGTTAACATGGAAGTTACATCCTGGATCCAAACCGTGATGGATTTGGGTCCCGGAGGGTTAAAGCCCTGCTTCCGTTGGGCATGGACCGCATTCCACAAGAGGCTGAGACAGGAATTATGAGGCAGAGAAAAATTCCCCCAGGGGACTCCCGAGTCTGGGTGCCTGGAAGGGTGATGGACGAGCGCGGTCCCAGCTCCACCCGCACCGCAGGGCTCCGAGTGGCTGTGGAGCTGTGCGCTCCCGGCCGGACCTCAGACCTGACTGCAGTGCTCCGGGCTGCGGCCTGGGGAGCGGCGTCAGGAGCAGGCTGTCCCCGTCATTTTCGTAGGTGCTGCAGTGACCCCCACCCCGGTGGCCACGGCATTCCCAAGCCAAGGGTCTAAGTGACTTCAACCTTATTTACAGGTGACCACAGCTGGTTAGCCTGTGCTGCTCAAAAAGAAGATCCCATATGGGGTTTTGATCTGTTAGGGGGTTTGCTAATACCTGGCCTGCTTTGAATCGTTTCATCTTGACAGCAGCCTGGGCAGTCGAAGTTTCACCTCCCAATTTTATTTCAACATTTTTTGTTGAAAGTATAGTTTGTGTAAAATATTGTGTTAATTCTTGGTATACAGCATAGTGATTCACATATACATATATATATATATATATATTCCTTGTCATATACTTTTCCACTATAGGCTATTAAAAGTTATTGAATGTAGTTCCCTGTGCTATACAGTAGGATCTTGTTTGAAACAAAAATTACTAAACAAAGTAACAAAGGAAGCAGACTAAACCTATCCATGTATACGGCACAGTTGAGTTTATCTCAGGATTTAAATGTGGTTTTGAGCTCCAGGATCTCTTTATCAACTTATCATATGTAAAGTGCCTGTGGAACACTTCTCAGAAAAATGTTTAAAAATCATAAGATTTGGAGAATAAAGAAGGAAGATAATTATACTGAAAAGCAGGTATCAAAATATAGAAATGGGCATTTGTGATACAGTAATATCTGAATTATTGGAAGGACGTGTTGAATAAGAGGACCCAGTGGTGGGTCTACTGACCGCAACATTCTGCCACAGCAGTGAGTGTAAATCAACTTCTGAGATCTGCAACAATTGCATTTTGAATGTAAATAAAGTTAAATAACAAATAAGCCATGAAGTGTGGATTCAGATTCAGGGGTATCTCGAGTCCATATCCCCACCCCTTCCCAGAGCTCCCTGCTCTTCCCCTAATGTCATTGAAAGAATTGGGGAAAGTTTGTGAAGCGAAGGGCATGTTCCATTGCAAAGAAATCTCGTAGCAACCCTGGGAGCATGGCCAGGGAAAGGTTAACGCTGAGATCAGAGGCAGTGGGAAACCTAGCAGGGGAAGCTCTTTACAAGTCACATCATATACTCTGTGTGTGTCCACGTGTGTGTGCATACAGACGTGTGGGCATGTATGATGTATACACCTGCCTTTCGTGTGAAGACGCCTCACTGTCCAAAATTGAAATCCATCCAAACGTGCAGTGCAGTCAGCCGAAGCTCCGCCAGATGCTAAGTTGTCTGTTGTTGCTCTGTCTCTTCTGCTGAACTCCACGAGTAAACCACGCGCCAGCTGTTGCTTTCAGGAACAACAGCTCTGTAGTCTACAGGTCCATGCCTTGTTTCACTGCCAACTCCGAATTCCTTTCAGGACAAATTGCCATTTGAAAAAGGGGGAAGCATTCAGTTGTCCCACAAGCCTCTGAGTGAGGAAAAAATTTAACCTTAGAGACAGCTCTGTGGGACAACATCCAGAAGGGTGCAGAGAACTGGGCTGCGAGTCGAGGCTGTTTCTTTCAAGCTCTGCACTGAATTTGAGGTGGCATGTCACTTCTTTGGCCCTTGATTTGTTCAGCTGAAATTAGGGTCTTGGACCTGTTCGATCCAACGGTAGAGTATCACTTTTCTGCTCAGTGATCCTCCATGGTTCCACAATTCCTTCAGAGGGAAAAATGAACATCCTCACGGCAGCCTCTAAGGCTCCACCCCCCAAAACCACCACTTATTTCCTATTCACTCTGGCCCACACCAGCCTCCATGCTGTCTGTCCAGCGTGAGGGACCCCAAGGCCTGTGATCACTGTTCCCTCTGCCCACCCCTTTGCGTCCGTCTTTGCCTTATTCAAAGGTCACTTGCCCCATCCACACTCCTCCCTACCACACATTCCTCGCCCTCCTTTATTTTCCTCTGCAGCACTTATCACCAGCTCACCGACCCTGTATTTCTTTCTTTTACTTATTTTCTCTGACAATTTACAAACTGGAAATGCCATGGTGGATAATAGCAGAGAAATGGAGGAAAAAACAAATGAGGGTAGGTATCTTCTAAAAGCTAAAGTGCCCACCTGAAAAGGAGGTAGGAGATAAAGTAGTAGTAGTCGTTACAATTTTGGTAAACACAAGGTACGTAGTCAGGACTAGTTTTCACAATACTTGAGTGTAGGTAGGCAGCAATAAAAAGAAATTTATCCTGAAAACAAGAAATTAAATTCTTGGGAAGATGATGTGTTCAGCTTGAAATGTCAGTAATAATTTTATGACCTTGGTCTGATAATATCTTGCTTTATAATTTGATCTGTTTTACAGATGGGTCATGAATCTAATGATGCCACAGTTTCGGGAGCAGAACAGACCACCCCACGATGGGAATGGGACAACCATCTGTATCCAACGGGCAAACTGGGGTTATTTTATGAATACCCTGAAATGAGTAAGTCATCAGTGGGGATTTCTGTGCTGTCGGTTATACTAGAATATGCTTTGGGTCTCAGAAGCATCGGTTACCGAGCCAAACAAAGACCTAGCATACCGAAACGGATCCCGCTTTTCTCAATTAGATGCAATTATGCAGTCAGGCTTTCAAATAGGTTGCCTGTGTATATCTTTGTCAATATTTATGTTGTACAAAGCTGAAGGTTTACTGCCAAGGAATGAAATGGAATACTCATTCAGGTAATTCTCCATCATTGATTCTCAGATCCTTCTGGTCATGTCGTCTAAGGATGAACTCAGAACCGTTACTAGATGTGACTCAGCACGGGCTGCAGCCCGTGTGGCACAGCTGTTGGCTGATATCCTTCTAAACAGAGTCATGTGAGCCCGCCAGCCTGTGCAGAAAGCCCGCAAGAGCATCCTGCCTCATGGCAGCAAGGGTCACAGGGTCACCCCTTCCACACCTCACACCTGCCTTTGACATTTTTCCTATTTCTTCTGGCCGATGGTTTCAGCCTGGTTCCTTGAGTCACCTCATGGCACATCACTGGCTTGAATTCAGGATGAATTTGCTGATCTGGAGTATTGGTAGAACACAGATCCCCTCCTTCTCCAATGTCTTTGTCCATTTCTGTAAATTTGCTTGGCCTTTGTTTCTCTTTGTTTGAACTTGGTTTTGAGCTCTCGGTTGCCTTTAAATTGTTGCATCTCAAAATAGATTTCCATAGGAAACTTCATCTATTCTATTATGCATGGCGCACTTTTATCTACTAGAAGGCTGATGATGTGCACGTTTTGTATCTGAGAACTTTGAGCTCACCACTGCCTTGAATTACTTTTTTTTTTAAGCTTAGGAGACAGGAAAGTATTTTTGTCAATAGGCTTTGCATTTATGCATGCCTGTTCATGTCTGCAAGACACCCCATTGGGCTTCTTGTTTATAAGTCTACAGAAAGAGGGAGTTTTCTTTTTCCTAAATTACGTGCTATATATATAATAATTGCTTTTAAAATATATAATATACATAGAAACGCATTTGATTCCCTCTGTGAATGAAAGGTCATTTTGTGTCATCTTCAGTCAGCTATGCTTTGTGGCCTGGTGTCTGATTTGAGTTTCATCTTTGCTTTTGTTGTGCTTAGTGACCAGGTTCGATTAAGGGTGCAGCTCCTGTCCCTGGTGTAGAAATTATGTTCGTTTTTTCTGCTTATTTTCAAAAGGACTTTAATCCAATGACCTGTTATTCCAAAATGAGTCATAATTGTAAATATTTCTTATTGGGGCTATTATCAGCATTAATAATAACAACAACATTCTGAGGGCAGCATATCATTTGGTATTTTAACACACACGAAAAAAGCCTTGGAAAATAGTTATTGTTCTAGTTAAGTCAAATAAAGGTCATTGAAAGGAAAAGTTGTACGCTTTTGGGAGAAATTGATAGGACTTTTAGAACTTTATAGTCTCATTAAAATACTAATTAAATAATTCAGCCTAACTCTACCCTACATAACAGGATGGAGTAACAGCTATTGTAGAGAGATTGTTCAGATTTATTCGTTTTCCTATTCTCTAAATAATCCCTAACGAATTAGAAAATTCAATCCATTTCTGAGAGTAGGCAGTCTGTTATTCTGTATTCAACCCTGGAGTGAAACTTATTTTGTGTTCTTTTCGTTCATGGGAGATAGGATTTCCAAGTGCTTTTTGAATTATTTTTGTTCCTCTCAAATAAAGTGCCTTTGGTGGTGATCTCCTGACCTCAGTTTCCTCTTCCCAGTTTTCCCCATGATCATTAATGACACCACACCTGCCTTTTTAGTTAGGCCTCTTAGCCGCTGAAGGGGAACAGCTTCTGACAGATGACCCTGGAGCCCTCCACCCTTGCTTCTTTAGGCCTCGCACCCTGCCACCATCCCTAGTCTCCTTCGCCAGAAGTATCTTTCTCTGCTTTTCTGCCTGGAAGGGCTCTTGCCAAGCCTTGGCAGCAAACCCTCAACTTTTTAGAGATTTTCTGCTCTCCTCTCTAAACATGAATTGCAGTTGATTCTTGTCTTGATGGTGCGTGATCATGTCTGTGTCAATTGCGCTCCCCGTCTGGACTGATCCTGTCGGAGGCAATAGTCAGGCTTTTCATCTTCCCGTGCATGTCTGAAGCACCACAGCCTGGACCCTGGTTCTCATACGTGTTTAAGTGACTTGAGCTTGGAGTTTCAATGCACTCACATACAACTGTTAGATGAGTTGGCGGTAACATTGTCCCCAAGGCCCCCACAAGGTTCTATAGGGCATATGTTTTTTTCTGAGTGAAATTTCTCTTTTATTTGTTCTAGTGATTTCCTCACTGTCCTTTGAGATTATTGGAGTAACCCTGAGTTATTAACCACAATAGCTCACCCCCAGAAGCAAAAGATCCTGCTGTTTGAGAACTCAGACACGGGACATAAGAGAAATAATCTATCAGTCTTAAAATCTGGAAGCCATAAGATACCGTTTTGTACTTAGAGCACCCACAGCACAAACACCAGTCTCTCAAGAACTTGGCGCTGCCTTCCCAGAGGGCGGGTGCCGTAAGTGAAATGCAGTGAGTGATGAAGTGAGAGCTCTTCGTCTCTGGTACTGCCTTTTCCACCCTTGCTGTGTTAACTTGATCTTCCCTTCATATATTATGTTCTCCATTTAATTTACTGCAGTTAATATCAGTTGTTCTTCAACATCTCCTTGCACCCGCCCCCTCCATTCCCTCTCTCTCCAGTGCTCTCCCACCCACGCCTCTCCTGCGCTCTCCAGGACCAGGCCTTTCTCCCCCACGCCCTCACCTCTGTTCTGTCTGCCCACCACCTGCACTGACATTTCCTTAACTCCACAGAATGAACTTTCCAAAATGGCAGCTGAGTAACTGGGGGGGATTGTAGACCTCTCATCTCTTTACTGATTCATTCATTTATCTATCCAACAAACACTGAGCACCTGCTATGCCAAACACTGTATCAACTGCTGAGGAGACCAAGACAGGTAAGACTTGGTGTCTGCACTCCACAGGGCAGGCGAGACTTGGCGAGTAGTTGATGGATTCCTAAGCAGGTGAACGCACATTGGACTTCATAGAGCTGGGAATATTTGAACTGAATTTTGAAAGGTGAAAGGAAGTTAGCTCTCTAATGTGTGGTAGAGGGAGTGGACACTTCATGCAGAGAGGTAGAGACATATAAGAGTACACGGCATGAAGCGGCTTGGCCAGACTGAAGAACAACAAGTAGGGTTAGAACAAAGTATCCACAGGTGGGAATATCAGGTGCACAAGGCCACTGTCACGATGGGTCTTGTGTGATTAGACTTGAATGTATCCTTAAAGAAACAGGGCTATATTGGAATATATGTAAGCAAGAGAATTGTATAATGATTATGTTAAAGTAGATCTGGTTATACTGGCAGCAGAATGGATAATAACATTTTTGGGGGGAGGCCCATATTTTGGGGGGAAAGGATATTTCGGGGGCCACCCCAGGTAATCCAGACAAGTGGCACACGCCTGCAGAGAGGCCCTGGGCAGAGGGAGAGAGTCGTGGGTGGCAAAAGTGGTGACTGCTGCAAAGGGGACTACAGGGCCGGGGCGGCGGGCTGCAGAGTTGCTGAGGTGACTTTCCAGTGACCCATCTGGAGAGTGGATCTGCAGTGGGAGCGTAAGGGGAGGAGATGCTTTCGAGGAGATGGTTCTGTGTGTGGCATTTTGATTGCAAAGTGTCTATGGGACATCTGAGGGGTGATGCCCGTTGTTAAGCTGGATTCAACAGTCAGGAACTCAGAGGAGCTGTGGGTGAGGCCGTGGGGGCGATTCATTCCTGCCAAGTGGAGGATTGAGGACGAGGCCCTGGGGAAAATGGCCATGTACATGGCACATGGGAGAAGAGAAATCCACCAAGAGAAAGAAGAATAGCAGAGCTGTTGGGAGAAACTAGTTGAGGCAACACAGAGAAGGCTGTAACCTTGCTTAAGAGGGATTTGAACACTGACTAAAAGGAGCATAGTGAGAAAGGGGGGGTGTGTGGGGCAATAAAGCAAGAGCTAAAGCCCACCTTTAATTGCCAAGCCTGGGGAAAAGGAGGAGGAGGACTATACTTAGGTAGACTTTAAAAAACAGATCTGTGTGTATCTGTGTGTGTGCATATGTGCACACAAACTTTTCTGTCTGGGCTTTTTAAGTTTATTTAATAAAACAAAAATTAAGGGGGGAAAACATCCCCCTGAGAGGAAAATATTTGTCCACGGCAAAAGCTAACTGGTAATCAAATAAACACGAGCTGAAAATGCTGACTAGTTTGAAACACGCAGCCACCGGCAGTACAACTCCTGTCTCAGTGCTGCGATGAGGGCCGTGGGGGATGCAGGGCTCTGAGCCCTGAGGAGTCTTCAGCGCAGGTACTTCTCCAAGAAACTGGACTTTAAAGGGAAGAAGAAAGTGTAGAACATATCAGAGAGCAATACAGGGCCGTGAGAGAGGGTTGGGCCAGGGTTCGTTTTGTTTTACAGTGGGCGTTTCTGGCCTTGCTGAGTTGCTAGGCCTTTGCTCTTTTTGGTCTTTGTTCCAAAAGCTTTTTAGAAAGTTCTTCTCGCTTGAAAATCTGAACAGATTTAATCATGTTGGGTTATTTCTGGTGTTTTATTTTTTAATTAAAAAATTATCTGGAATTTATTTTAATGTCATAAATGAGGACAGTCTACCAGGCCTTCCAATGATTTAGCTAATTACTGCAGAACTTGAATCCACTGATTTGAAGTGTCAGTTTTATAATATTACTAAAATCTCATAAATATCCACGTCTATTCTTGAAATGTAATGTATTTCATTCATACTCTCAGTGCACTATTTCTATACTGTTTCCATGAACATAGATTAATACCTCCTAGAGTTGGTCCTGTTTTATCCTTTTCCAGAATATCCCTAATACTACAAATTCAAACAGCCCTCCTCATTACTTTATTTGTATATATAGGTATATTTCTGGAATACATTTAGGATCACCTTTCAGATTTTTTCTTAAATCCATTTGGGAATATTAACTAAATTTGCATTCAGATACTAAATTTATTTTGGAGAAAAAATGTTCTATGTCCCCCAAATTTGAGTCTGCCCACTGAAGAGGGTGGTGCATTCTACTGTTCATTTTTTTTTCTTTTTTTAAATCATTTATCAGAATCTTCTTAATATTTTCATTAATTTATTTCTGAATAGTCTGTGCCTTCTTTGTCATTATAAAATGATATCTTTTCTGGGTTTTGATCTGGGTTGATTGCTAATAAACTCTTAATTTCTGGTTTCTCTTGAATAAGAAGGAGATCTGACACCATGAGGCCCTATTTCCAATATGGTGACGGTGAGCATTGCGTTTCCTTAGGATGCCCACTTGCCAATTTGCCAGTGGCTGCACCCACTCCACACATTTCTGCTACTTACCTGCCCCCTTAGGCAGATGAGCTCATGTAGGGTTAGGTGGGTTATGGGACGCAGATACTGACATCACAGCTGCCACGGTACTGACACTGTGGCGTCAGTAACTCTGGTTCTTGCTCTCTGACCTCCCTGAATATGACAGCTCCTTTTGGGCTGTGGACCTGCTGCATCTTTCCAGCACTATCGGCTTTTCTGCAACACAACACTGCCTCTCAGGTCAGAAGCAAATGTCAGCTTCTCCTACCCATCCACAACATCCACGGTCTTGCCGTTCCTGGCCAGAGTGGTCCCTACCCCTTGACTGAGCAGTAACACTAAAGGGACTATAAATTTGCCTCTCATCCACTCTCTTAGTTACATACCTGTGCTAGTTTGCTTTAAAGGTCTGCCAGTTAGGAGGGGAGGGTCTAAAAGTCTTTTAGATCTCTGACCTTATCATTTCTAACTGCTCCACCACCCTATGGAACAGCTTACCACAGATCTCTGCTGCCCCATCTGTAGCATTGCCCTGTAAATTACACACTGAGAGAAAAGAACTTCTAAGCCACCACCATAACTTTGACTTCCTGTGACCTCACAGACCATAGAAATATCAAGATAAAAATTCCTGAAGAAGAATATTTTGCTTAGGAAGACACTTTAATTGCATACCTTTCCGTGACTTGTAATAACTTCATAGACCCTCTGAATGTGCTGCACTCACCTTCCCAGACTCAAGGGAGCTTGCTCACTTGCCTATATTCAGTGTATTTCTTCCAACGTTCTCTATGCTTACCTTTCCCAAAGGTACATTTCTTATTTCTATTTAAATTGTTAGATACATCCACAATATTCTTTTTTTAATCCTCAAATACAAATCATCTTCCAAGATTGTATTATTTCAACACTGAGAGTGAATAATATGCTTCAAGATTCCCAAGTTTATTATGAGCAAATAACTATGGTTGGTTGAAGATTTTTAAGTATGTTATTCCTACTAAGGGTATATATGTGAAAGAAACAGGTTGTAATGAGTCTTCTTCCCAGAGATTTTATATTTGCCTTTTGTTTGGATTCTTTCACTGTTGAACATTATTATTACCATGAATGTCTTTTCTCTTTGGGATTTAGTTCACCATTTCCCCCTCTCTCTTTACAGGAGTAAAAGAAGTTATGTTGTCCTTCCATCTTTCCACCACTCCATGTTGTGTGTCCATTCCTTCAACAGGTATTCAGTTTGGGTTCACCACAGTATATGTGGCCACTTTCCAGTGGCCCCTCTGTTGGCTCTGGAGAACAATATATTGGAAATCAGAGTGGGTACGTGGAACCTTGACTACCCAGTATAGACGTATGGTGCCATAAAAAGCCCAGAACATCTCAGCATGGCAGCCAACCATGCAAGGAACAGCAATTCTGGCTGTGGTGGACCAATGTGAATAAAATGGCTTCATTGGGTGAAGACTTAGAAAAGTCGAAAAATGCATTGGCATTGCTTCCTACCGAATCCAGTGTTGGGTACTGTTTAATATGAGAGGGAGATGCTAACACTATCATCGTTATAAACAACATAGTTGTTGTAACTGTAATTGTTATTATTTTTAATATATTTTTTTAATAATTATAATTTGTGACTTACAAGACCCTTACAGAGGCAGTTGTTAAGGAGCGTGGCCGTTATACTCTTGCTGAAGTGTTAATTCAGTAGAAGCATGGTAATAGCATTAATAAGTACTCACTCTTTTGATCCTCACATGACTCTAAAAGTCACCCAGCAGTGCTTGTATAATGGAGATAGAAATCTATCCGTTTAATTGTTTGTAGAACCTAAAATAAGAGCAGTCATTCCACCGCATTTGACCATATATTCCAGATTATCAGTTTAAAGTAGGAACTACCTGATGAGGCCATAGAAACCCTTTGTGCCTCCCCAATCGTTCATTACCTTCCTGTCCCCTGGGGCAGAGTTTCTTCCATAAGGTGGCCCCATCTCTCCTCCCCACCCCACTCTTGGCCTTTGCTACCCACTGTTGGTCATTAGCTAAGCATCCTCATGTTCTGCATGTGTCTGAGCTGTGAGGGAACAGAACTCAGCTGTTTACAAACTCTATTGACTATAACTAGTCTGAACAGCCTCTCTCCTTCCCTGCCCACAACCCCACAGGGCAACAGGGGTCTCACAACCACAGCGATTCCCATGCCAGCCCATCAGGGAACCTTCTTCCCTAGAAATATTCTTACAACCAGGGCTGTTTCCTCCCTTACTTCACTGCCAGTTTCACTCCCAAGTTACAGTCCCAACAAAAGGCTATCCCAGTTTGAATTTCTTAATCAAGTCGCATTGACCCTGAGTACCTGGCATTTTCACATGAGCACTCATAGAAATAGAACAGGGCCTGGCAGTGGCTGTGGGCCAGGTTCCTGGGTGAGGGGACTTGGTTCTTTAGCCTGGCCCGAGCTGAGCTCCCAGCACGGCGTCTTCCCATCTGCATTATTTCGGGCCAGGCTTCAACAGTTCAGAGTTTCATTTTATCATCTGCAAACAGAATAATTCCCTGCTGCATATTTTAAGACTGTTATGTACCTCAAAGGGTGCTTAGGGAATTCAGTGAGTCAATGCATGGAAGTCACATAACCTGGTCCTCAGGAAATGTTAGTTATCTTCATTATGCACCATCGATAAAATTGGCTCACAGACTCAGCCAGGTATCAAAGCTACAGGCACAGGAATTTGACAATGTTTTACTGTCTGGATCATAGTCACAATTTTACACAGTAAAACAAGCTACCTGGGACCACCCAGCTGTCAGCTCACCCGACTCCCCACCCCAGGATCCCTCAATTTATCTGATTTGCTTGCTACCCCTACTTTTTGGAGAATGTTGGCAAATCACAGTCAATGGCTGCTAGGTTATGTCCATTCCCATTCACTCAAATTGCCCCATTTTCAGTATCCACTGTGCTGCAAAACATAGACTAATGTTCAGAAATATGACAGCAAGGCCTTTCCCGTTCCACAGTCAGAGAACTACGAATCTGTCATGTTTAATATGCCATGTGACACTAAGCAAGGCAGGAAAACAGGCTCCTGTGCTTTAAGAAAGTTTTTAACAATGACGTTTGAAACTAAAAGTGTTTTTGTTTGACCTTCAGCTAACCAGAATATTCAATTGACTCCTATTACCCATTACTCAGATGTCCTGGTTTGATTGTATTAGGCACTTTTTCCTCATCTCCCCAGCATGATTTGGCTCCATCAGCACAGATGGAGTGTCTCCAAGGCTGCTCCGTGTGCATAGGCGTGTGAGTGCACACATGTGCACCCACTGAATGGTGCCACTGATTCATATCCAGGAGTTGTTCTGTCTTATAACTCAAGCATTGCTTTATTATATCCTAGAAAACTGCTTTTAGATCATTGATTGAACTATAGACCATCCTCTTGCCCACATTAGGAATTGACATCTTCCAAGACACAGGTCCTATGTGTTTGTATATATGTATAAGTAAGAATTAAATATGTATGTCATCCCCTCACATATTTAATTTGTGCCTTCCCAATTGAATGTGCACAGTAAAGGCTAACTTCCCATAACAGGAGAACTTTTAGGAAGTAAGAAGAAGGAATTAGCCACCATGGAGAAGACAGGATATCAAGCAGGAGTTTGGTATAAAGTCATTTATTCTAAAGCTGCTCTGGCTCAATAAATAAGTGGAATTGACATTGTTGTATCATGGCAGAGCATCTGCTATTGAAGACTGATTTTAATTTACTTTGATATAAGTGGAAAATTGTGTCAGAACAGCATGGGAAATGAAGAACACTGCATCTATCTGTACTCCTGAAGTGTGTTTCAGAGCTGCTCAATTTTGAGGAAAATTATCTTTTCTGGAGACAATCGAATTATTTTCATTTTTGGAATTATTGTAGCTTCCAGAAGCACATCAGCAGGTGATTCTGTAAAAGTCTAGAGTTGACTTAAATAGCAGGAAATTTTAGCCTATTGAAATCAGGAGAAATGAAATGTTTTTGCCTACCACCACCACTACAACCACCACCACCTGGCAAGCACTTGTACACCCAGAGAGATTTCACATCAGAGGGAATAACAAAGCTGGTTCTGTTACCGAGGCCAAACTTGTTCTGCTCACTGCACAACAGTGATAAATAAATAAATCAGGAGACAAGGTTTTGGGGCAAGGAATAGTAACTTTATTCAGAAAACTGGCAGACCAAGAAGATGGGGGACTAATATCCTGGAGAATCATCTTTCCCAAGTCAGAATTAAGGCTCCTTTTGAACTAAAAATGGGAGGGGGTGTGGTTGGTTGTGCAAACTTCTTGCTGCCGGCATTCTTTGTTCTTGCAGCCATCCATGTGGCTCAGGCTATTGTGTCCCTGTAAGCCTGCAACAAAACAAAGGTTATTCTCTATTTTGCAACTTGCCATCTCTGCGTAAGTGCAGAAGTGCTAACATCCTTAAAGGTCAGAGCCCCGAGAATAGGCTTTCCTGTAGGTTTTAGGCTAAAGGAAACGTTGTTTTACAAAAGGTTCAGAGCCAGCAAGATTAAGCCTGGAAAACAGGTCACAGGGCTTCAAACTGAAGGAACAGATCCAATATGGCGTCAGATTTGTTCTCAATTACAGTTTTAGTTAGGGGAAATTTTGCAGCAGAAAATCCCCTCAGTTGTTTTTCTTGCTTTGCCTGAGATCTTGTTTGTTGGCTTGTGGTCTCATGGTGTCAAAACCGTATGTTAAGATGAGTACTATTAAAATCATATGGTGCAGAAAACATATCTATTCTGCTTCAAAAGATGACTGAAACATTTAGCTTTGTTTATTCCCATAGAATTTGGATTGAATCTATTCTCGACTTCCTTCTTCTTCAAACCAGTTTTTACTGGAGGGTTTAAAGCCCAAATTAAAGAATTTTGGAGAAGACTCATGTAATTTATAAGACGTTTACTTCCGAATTTAAGACTGACACATACTTGTACTTTTAATCAAGGAACACAATAAACTTTTTTAGTCGATCATTTATGACGTTTTATACTTTGTCCATGTAATCTTTTGGAAGTTGAGAGGCTTAGACAATTGATATAACAGAACAGGTATCATTGCTCAACATTGTGAATGAAAGAATCCCAGTATAGTTTCCTGAAAGAATATTTTATTAAAAATAATAAAGAATTCTTGCTCTCTAATAAAGCAACAGACAGAAGCACATACTGAGTGTTTAAAATAAATAATACTATGGGAAAAATTATCTAAGCAACTCAAGATAGTATAGAGAAAAAGTATGAACTTGAAGGAAAATACATATTGTGCAATTAATATCTTATTTTTAAGAAGCAAATGATAAAAAATACCCAATTTTTAAATGATTTATCGAAAAAGGAGTTATATAAAGCCAACTTATTTTCATAAGTTTTACATAAAATGGGGCTATCTAAATCTATATTATTAAAGAATAAAATATATGCAATATATCTCCAAGGTTAATTGATTTTCATAATATTATAATTTTTCAAAATATAACTTACATATACATATCCAAGCAGCTCTTGAGATAAACACTGTACCCTAGTATACAGTTATACCTAATCCACATAAAAAATGAAAAGGCAAGGATAATGCCCTTGCTTACGAACTGCCACTGGACTTCTGGATATTCCTTTAGGTTAAAGACCAAAAGCAAAGTAACTAGTCTACTTTGAAGCGGTCACTAAAGATTTTAAGATATTCAATATCTATATCCAGTTACAGGAAAGACTTAAGTTTTCTGAGGTTTAAAAAAAAAGAAATCAACTGCTGAAAACGAAATTCTGTAATGTCTCATGGCCATAACTATAAAGGCTCTAAATTAATGCTCCCTTAATTGTTTTTTTTCAAGCACAGGTCATGATCATCACTTTCAAATTCCATTTATGCTAGATGAACGAACGTCTCCCCACATGCTCAATTCTGAGAGTTAAGTGTGTGTGAAAGCCGTCAGTCACCTACCTTATTGGGAAAACACAGTTTCATTTAAGTGGGAAACAACACTACATACATACATATAGGGAGGAACAAGTTCCAACTGGGGATTACAGTGAAAACTGCAGGAACTTAAAATCGGCAGAGGAAACATACTGAGAATCCAGAGTAAGTGTTTTAACTGCAACCCACTCCCTTAGGCTAGATGAACGAACGTCTTTCCACATGATCAATTCTGAGATTTAAGTGTGTGTGAAAAAAGTCAATCACGTAGCTTGTTGGGAACACAGCTTCTTTTCAGTGGGAAAATACACTATATACATATATATGAGGAAGTTCTAGCTGGAAATCTGTTTTACAGTAAAAACTGCATGAACTTCCAACAGGCACTAGGAAACATACTGAAACCAGTGTAAGTGATTCTACTGAATCTCACTTCATTTCAGCTAGATGAACGAATGTCTCTCCACATGCTATGGTCTGAGATATAAGTGTGTGTGAAAGCCGATATTCACTTAGCTCGTTAGGAACACAAATTTCTTTTCAGTTGGATTCTACACTACATAAACATATATTTATCGTTACTACCTCGAACTCGGGTTTACAGTGAAAATTGCATGAATTAAAAAACGGAATTTGGAAACAGAATGAGAAAACAGAGTAAGTGATCCTACAGCATCCAATTCCGTTTGTGCTACATGAAAGAACATCTCTACAAATGCTCAGTTCTCAGGTATAATTGTGTGTGTCGCCTTCCATCATCTAGCTTGTTGGGAACATAATTTTTCTTTAATTTGGAAGCTACACGACAGAGATATATGTGGGGAGGTGCAAGCTCCAACTCGGTTTTACACTGAAAACTGCATGAACTTCAAAACGGCACTAGGAAAAATACTGAGAAACCACAGTAAGGGATTTTAGAGCAACCCATTTCCTTTGAGCTAGATGAACGAACGTCTCGCCATATGATCAGTTCTAAGAGATAAGTATGTGTGAAAGACGACATTCACATAGTTGGATGGAAAAAAAAGTTTCTTTTCAGTTGGAAAAAACAAAATATATATATGTGCGGAGATACAAGATCCAACAGGGTTTTAAGGTGAAAACTGCATTAATTTCAAACCAGCACTAGGAAACATACTGAGAAAGCAGAGTAAGTGTTTCTATGGCAACCACTTCCATTTCAGCTAAATTATCGAACGTCACTACACAAGCTCAGTTTCGAAAGGTAAATTTGTGTGAAAGCCGTCCTTCACCTAGACTATAGGGAACATACAGCTCCATGTCAGTTGGAAATTACACTCCATACCTATATATGGGGTGTTTCTAACTCCAACACGGTATTACAGTGAAAAATTTAAAGTTCAAACCGGAAATAGGAAACAGACTGAGTAACCAGAGTAAGTGTTTCTCAATCAAACCGTTCCCTCTGTGCTAGATGAACGAACGTTTCTACACATGCTCACTTGTAAGAGTTAAGTGTGTGTGAAAGCCGAACTTCACCTAGCTTGGTGGGAACACACAGATTCTTTTCAGTTGCAAATTCCAATCCATACATATATATGGGGAGGTACTAGCTAGATCTCTGTTTTACAGTGAAAACTGCAGGAAATTCAAACCGGCACTAGGAAACAGCCTGAGAAACCAGAGTATTTCCTTCTCCTGCAAACCGTTCGCATTGTGCTACATGAAAGAAAGTCTCTCAACATACTCAGTTCTGAGAGATAATTGTGGGTGAAAGCCGTCCTTCAACTATCTTGTTGGGAACATAAAGTTTATTTCAGTAAGAAACTACATTATATACATAAACATGTTGTATTAGCTCCAACACGGGTTTACAGTGAAAACTGCAGGAACATCAAACCGGCAGTAGGAAACAGACTGAGAAAACAGAGTAAGTGTTTATCCTGAAAACAGTTCCTTTCTACTACATGAGCGAACGTCTCTCTACATGCTCAGTTCTGAAAGATAACTGTGTGTGAAAGCCGTCCTTCATCTATCTTGCTGGGAACACAGTTTCTTTTCAGTTGCTAAATACACTATACACATATATATGAGGAAGTACTACCCCAACTCAGTTTTAAAGTGAAAACTGCAGGGATTTTTAACCGGCAATATGAAACAGACTGAGATATCAGAGTAATTATTTCTTCTGTAAATGGTTCCCTTTGTGCTAGATGAACGAACGTCTCTCCACATGGTCTTTTCGTAGAGATAAGTGCATGTGAAAGCCGCCCTTCACATAACTTGTTGGCAACACAATGTTTCTTTTCATTTGAAAACTACACTACTTACACATATATGGGGAGGTAGTAGTTCCAACTCGGTTTTACAGTGAAAACTGCAGGAATTTCAAACTGACAGAATGAAAAAACTTAGAAAGAAAAGTGTTTCTCCTATAACACGTTCCCTTCGTGCTAGATGAACGAAAGTCTCTCAAAATGCTCAGTTCTGTGAGATAAGTATGTGTGAAATGCGCACTTTACTTAAGTTGTTGGGAAGACAAAGGTTCTTTACAGTTAGAAATTACACTACATATATTTATATTTGTGGAGGTACAAGCTTCAAATCTGTTTTCAGTGAAAACTGCAGGAACTTGAAACAGGCACTAGGAAACTGAGAAACCAGAGAAAGTGTTTCACCTGCAAACCTTTCCCTTTGTTCTCGGTGAAAGAACATCTCTCCACATGCTCAGTTGTGAGAGATAATTGTTTGTGGAAGCCGTCCTTCACATAACTTGTTGGGAACGTAAAGTTTCCTTTCATTCGGAAACTACACTATATACATATATATGTTGAGGCACTAGCTCCAACTCGGTTTTACAGTGAATACTGCAGGAACCTCAAACCGGCACTAGGAAACTGACTGACAATCCACAGTGGGTGTTTCTTGTGCACCTGTCCTGTTTGTACTATATGAAATAAGGTCTCTCGACATGCTCATTTCTGAGAGATATTTGTGTGTGTAATCCATCCTTCACCTAGCTTGTTGGGAAGACAAATATTCTTTTCAGTTGGAGAATACACTACATACATATATATGGGGATGTAATAGCTCAAACTCGGATTTACAGTGAAAACTGCAGGAACATCAAACCGGAACTAGGAAACAGACTGAGAAAGCAGAGTAAGTGTTCCTCCTGCATCCACTTCCCTTTGTGCTAGATGAACGAACGTCTCTCCAAATGCTCATTTCTGAGAGATAAGTGTATGGGAAAGCCGTCCTTCACCTAGCTTGTCGGTAACACAAAGGTTCTTTTTAGTTGGAAACTACACTACATACATATATATGGGGAGTTAATAGCTCAAACTCAGTTTTACAGTGAAATCTGCAGGAATTTCATTCCGGCACTTCAAAACAGTCTGAGAAACCAGAGTAGTTGTTTGTCCTGCAATCCGTCCCCTTTGTTCTAGATGAAAGAACTTCTCTCCACATGCTCATTTCTCAGATAATGGTGTGTAAAGCCGTCCTTACCCTAGCTTGTTGGAAACACAAAATTCTTTACAGTTGCAATCTATTCTCCATACATATATATGGGGAGGTACTAGCTCCAACTCGGTTTTACATTGAAAACCGCATGAACTTCAAACAGGCACTAGGAGACAGACTGAGAAACCAGAATATTTCTTTCTTCTAGAAACCACTCCCTTTAAGCTAAATGAACGAACGTCTGTCTATATGTTTAATACTGAGTGTTAAGTGTGTGGGAAGTCTTCTATCTTCTAGCTCTTTTGGAACACATTTTCTTTTCAGTGGGTAAATGCACTGCATAAATATATATGTGGAATTACTATCTCCAACTCGGCTTTACAGAGTAAACTTCATGAATTTCTAAAGGGCATTAGGGAAAGATTCTGAGAAACCAGTGTAATTTTTTCTGCTACAATCCATTCCATTATTGCTAGATGAAACATCGTCTCACCACATGCTCTATTCTGAGACATAAATGATTTTGCAAGCCATCAAAAAACTTACTTGTTTGGAACACATTTTGTTTTCATTGGGTATCTACACTACATGCATACATGTGGGGAGGTATAGATCCAACTCGGTTTTACAGGGAAACTGCATTGATTTCCAAGCGGCACTAGGAAACATAATGTGAGTCCAGGTTAAGTGTTTCTATTTCAACCCTTTACCTTTGTGTAGATGAACGAATGTCTCTCCACTTGCTCAATTCTGAGAGTTAAGTGTGTGGGAAACCTTCAATCACCTAGCTTGTTGAGATCACACAGTTTCGTTAGAGCCGGGAAATTCACTGCTTACATATATAATGGGAGGTACTATCTCCAATTCGGTGTTACAGTGAAAACTTCATGAACTTCAATCTGGCACGAGGAAAACATACTGAAAACCCAGTAGAAATCTTTCTAGTAGAAACCATTCCATTTAAGCTAGATGAACGAACGTCTCTCCACATTCTCATTTATGAGATTTAATTGTGAAGTCATCAATCTCCTTGCGTGTTGGAAACACACAGTTTCTTTTATTTTGGGACTACACTACTTATATATGTATATGGATGTAGTAGCTCAAACTCGGTTTTACCGTGAAAACTGCGTGAACTTCAAACTGGCAGTAGAAAACATACTGAGAAACCCGAGTACGTGTTTCTACACACCCATTCCCTTTATGCTAGATTATCGAACGTCTCTTCACATTTTCAATTCTGACACTTAAATGAGTATGAATGCAGTCAATCACGTAGCTTGTTGGGAACACACAGTTTCTTTTGTGTGGAAAACTAAGCTAAATAAATATATTTTGGGAGGTACAAGCTCCAACTCGGTTTTTCAGTGAGAACTGCATGAATCTCCAACCGGCACTAGGAAAACATACTGAGAAACCAGAGCAAGTGTTTCGACTGCAACCCATTATTTCATGCTAGATGAATGAACGTCTCTCCACTTGCACAATTCTGAGAGTTAAGTTGTGTGAAAGTCTTCAATCAGCTAGCTTGTTGGGAACACACAGTTTCTTATGAGTGGGTAAATTAACTACATTTGTGTAAATGCGAAGGTACTAGTTCCAAATGGGATTTACAATGAAAACTGCATGAAATTCAAACCAGCACTAGGAAGCTTACTGAGAATCCAGTGTAGGTGTTTCTACTGCAAACCATTCCCTTTAATATAGACAAACGAATGTCTCTCCACATTCTCAATATTCAGAACTGAATGAGTGTTGAAGCCATACTTCACCTACCTTGTGGGAAACCCAGAGTTTCAGTCCAGTGGAAACTACGCTTCTTTCATATATATGGGGACTTTCTAGCACGGACTCGGTTTTACACTGCAAACAGCTTTTATTTGAAACCGGCTTTGAGAAACATGCTGACAAGTCAGAAAATGTGTTTCTGTATACCATTTAACCTTCAATGCTGGATGAAAAAATGCCTCTCCACAGGCTTACTTCTGACATCTGAATTTGTTTTGGAGACGTCCTTCAACTATCTTGTTGGAAAACCAGAGTTTCTGGTATAGGGGAACTACGCTACTTACATATCTAAGGGGAGGCACTCGCTCCTAAGTGGTTTTCCACAGCAAACTGGATTTACATTGAAAAAGGCGTTAGGAAACATGTTTAGAAATCAGAGAATTTGTGTCTCGAATACCTCTGCCTTTTATGCTGCATGAAGGAACGCGTCTCAACATAATCAATTATCAGATCTGTATGAGTGTGAAAGCCGTTCTTCACCTAGCTTTTTGGAAACCCAGTGTTTCAGTCCAAGGTAAACTATGCTGCTTTCCAATATATGGGGATGTACTAGCACGAACTAGATTTTTTCACTGCAAACCGCTTTTACTTGAAAACGGCTTTGAGAAACATGCTGAGAAATCAGAGTACTTGTTTCTGTATGTAACTTAACCTTCAAGGCTTGATGAAAGAAGCCTCTCCACAAGCTCACTTTTGACATCTGAATTTCTAGTGGAGCCGTCCTTCACCTAACTTGTTGGAACCCCTGAGTTTCTTGTATAGAGGAACTATGCTACTTACATATGTAAGGGGGGGCCCTCGCTCCAACTTCGTTTTCCAGATCAAACCACTTTTACATTGAAACCGGCGTAAAAACACGGTCAGAAATCAGAGAATGTGTGTCTAGAAGTCCCTCTGCCTTTTATGCTGAAGGAACGCCTCTCCACATGCTCAATTTTCAGGAATGTAGGAGTGTGGAAGCCGCATTTCACCTAGCTTGTTGGAAACCCAGACTTCAGTCCAATGTAAACTTCGCTGCTTTCATATATATGGGGATGTACTAGCACGAACTCAGTTTTTCACTGCAAACCGCTTTTACTTGAAACCGGGTTTAAGAAACATACTGAGAAATCAGAGAACGTGTTTGTACATCTCACTCTGCCTTTTATGTTTACTGTGAAATGATGGTTTCAAAAAAATTACTTTGCTTTGGTAAACTGTTTTGAATCGTGTTCCTCTGCTTTGATATATAAATTGGGTAGTTCCCGTATTCCAGAAACTCTGGTTTTCCAACATGTTAGGAGAAGGACGTCTCCAACACAAATTCAAATGTCAGAAGTGATCTTGTGGAGAGGCGTTCTTTCATCCAGCATTGAAGGTTAAGTGACATACAGAAATACTTATTCTGAATTCTCAGCATGTTTCCTAATGCCAGTTTCTAAGGAAGAGTAGTTTGCTGTGGAAAACCGCTTTGGAGCGAGAGCCTCTGCTTAGATATGTAAGCAGCGTAGTTCCCCTAGACCAGAAACCCTTGTTCTCGAAGAAGTAATGTGAAGAATGGCTCCAACTCACATTTAGATGTCAGAAGTGAGCATGTTGGGAGGCGTTCCTTCTTCCACCATTGAGGGTTAAGTGACATACTGAAACACTCACTCTGATTTCTTAGCATGTTTCTGAAATCCGTTTCAAGTAAAAATGTTTTGCAGTGGAAATGTGAGTTGGTGCTAGGACGTCCCCAAATATAAGAAAGCAGCGTAGTTCCCCTAGTCCTGAAACTATGGTTCCCAACAAGTTAGGTGAAAGACGGCTTCCATACATGTACAGATTTGAAAATAGAGCATGTGGAGTGGCGTTCTTTCATCCATCATAAAAGGCAGAGTGACATGTAGAAACACATTCTCTGATTTCTCAGCTTGTTTACTAACGCTGGTTTCAAAGTAAAAGTGGTTTGCTTAATAAAACCACGTTGGAGCGAGTTCCTCCGGTTAGATATGTAAGTAGCGTAGTTCCCCTAGACCAGAAACTCTGGGTTTCCAACATGTTAGGAGAAGGACGTCTCCAACACAAATTCAAATGTCAGAAGTGATCTTGTGGAGAGGCATTCTTTCATCCAGCGTTGAAGGTTAAGTGACATACAGAAACACTTACTCTGATTTCTCAGTAGGTTTTTCAGAGCCGGTTGCAAGTAATCGCGGTTTGCAGTGTAAAACCGTTTTGGTACTATAGATATGTATGTAGCGTAGTTTCCCTATCCCAGAAACTGTGGGGTCCCAATTAGCTAGTTGAAGGATGGCTTCGAAACTCATACATATCTAAAAATAGAGCATGTGGTGTGGAGTTCTTTCATACAGCATAAAATGTGGAGTGACATATAGAAACACTAACTCTGATTTCTCAGCATGATTCTGAAAGCTGGTTTCAAGTGAAAGCTCTTTGGAATGGAAAAGCCTCCTGGAGACTGTGCCTCACCTTATATATGAAAGTACCGTAATTCCCCGAGGCCAGAAACTCTGGTTTCTCAAAAACCTAGGTGAAGGTAGGCTTCCACTCACATATGTTTCAAAAATGGAACAAGTGTAGAAGAATACCTTTATCTCACCTTAACAGCAAGGCTAAATCTCAAGCACTTACCATGATTTCTCTGCATGTTTACTTGAGTAGATTTAAAGCTAAAAGCATTTTTCGCTCAGAAACCTAGTTAGAGCTTATTCCTGCTGTTATATATATCGGTCGGGCAGTGCCCCAACACCACAATTCTGTGTTTCCAGTAGTGTTGGTGAAGGATGGCTTCCACACACTTTCGGTTTTCTCTCCTCCTCACTCTTCTGCTTAGACATCAATGCAGGTTGTGTATTGTGGAAGCCAAGGATTTTTTTTTCATTTAGGATCATCCTCGGAGAAAACTGAGACCTGCTTCTGCTTCTTTTCCCTGCTAGATTTCCCCTTGGTGCATTTCAAATTCTCAAGATTGAGTTCCTTTAACCAAGTAATTATTTCAAAAAAAATGAGCAGGTTTCCATAGGGCCATTACTTCTTTTATATTCTTGCTTTTTAATACCTCTCTTCCATCTCTTTATCTCTAGGTGTCTTATTTCTATGTCCTTTGGTTTGGGCTGATGGCTAATCAGCATTAGTGTAGAAATTGTTGCTTGATATTACTGATCTATATTCTTTCCATGGATATTTGATTTATCATTGGATTTTAGGGAAGATAGTTTCTTTAAAAAAATTCTGGTAAGTAACTTGTGGGGGATTCTGATTCTCTTGGCCTAGAATTATAATGCTTAATTTCTGAATAAGTGATACTTTCATAGAGCTCAAAATTCCAAAGGTTTGAGTGCCACCACTGTCCCGAAGCCTTTTATAATTTTCTTTGGGGGCACCCAGAACTGAGTGTGTGTGTGTGTGTGTGTGTGTCCTTCTGGACTTAGTTTAGCCTGAAATGAGCAAAGGCAAGCACCCCCCATTTTACACAGACGACTTTCACAAATTGATACCTTTTAAAAATATATGAACTGTAATGTTGTAGAATTTTACAAGAGGCAGTGACCTTCAGGGCTGTCAGCAATGGAGGCAGAACAGTTGGAGGGACAGCAGGTGCTCGTGCTCAGTGGCTGAAGTCTCACAACATCCACGGCCACCTCTGGTTAATCTTATAGAGTTGGTGCTGTCTGCAGGCATTCAGGGCTGTGCCCCCCTCCCCACCAAACATATATATTAGGAAAAGTGTTGAGACTCAGTATAAGAAACAATAAAGAATGAGTAAGGGAAATTGAGTTTATTGTTTTTAAAAAGAAAAATTAGCATCCATGTAGTTTAATTTCAGCTCCTAATAGATTGATGTGTTGACATTCACAAGGATGCGTAAACACCTGCAAGATCTTGGGTCAGCACCGGAGACTCTGAAGCAGCAATCACCACACACAAAGTTCACTGCTGCCCTTGACAGCCTTATAGATTTACTTGATTAAGAAAAGGCCATAGATGTTAAATATCATCATTTTGAGAAACGAGTTCTTTTGAAATCTTATATACTAATGTAACTGAATTGGATAAAGAAATGCTAAATGTGTAATAAAGTATCCAAAGAGGAAATGATTACTGAAAACACCACAAATTGAAGAGGACCACAGCATAATGTGCATATATATTTTAATGATCTGGAAGATTCAGCTCAGCAGTGTATTCAAGACATCTAGATATGATGTCAAAAGGGGGTGTCTTTGGATAGCTTTTTGTGAATGTTAGAGTGAAGTCAGGGTCAGGTACACAAATTAGGTTTAAAAGCAAAAGGTGAACCAGATTTCTTTTCAAAAATCTATTGTGTCTGTTTAGAAATCATCAAATCCATGGGTCAAGGTAAGAAAAGAAAAAAAAAAAACTAGTGTCTACGTGACTGTTTCAGGAGCTGGTTGTAAAATGACAGTTGACAATTGTGTAAACTAGATATGATCTTGATGTCCAAGTGACCCAAAGAATTTTAGTCCATGTGCCAAAAATATATCAAGGAATAAATAGTGATCTATGTTTTTTCAGATCTTTTATCCCCCCTTCAATCCTGCATTGTGATTGGGAAACTAAGAACTTCTACTGCAGGGAGGGGGATTTTCAGAAATGGAATGTCCCCCAACCGAGAAAATAAAGAAAATGTAGCCATACACTGTAGAGACACAGGGAGATCTGTTGAGCCAGATGACACTTGCTTTACTGTCAACTAGTAGGAGGTGCAGGTTTTGATGAATTGGGTACAATGTTGCTGCCTTTCTCAAGGTATTGCCCAAGGCTCTTGAGAAGCGATGAATTGGGGCCAAGGAATTAGCCTCCGATTGCCCTTTGCCATGGATGCTGTCTGTATTCTCCACTTTTAAGCTTTAGCTTAGACAAGTTGTAGCGTTTTGCCAAGTGAGCTACAGACAGGAAGTGAGTCTTGAAGCACACGGCTCTTTCCTCCTCACTGCAGCAGAGAACCTCTGCATTGGAGCTTTCTGAGATGTCATCGATGGTCATTTTTCATGTTAGGAATCAGTAAGAATGCTATGTCCATATGGATGAGGAGGGTAAGATTTCAGTCTCTAAAGTGGTAATGATGGGTTGACATTTTCACTTAAAGAGACTCACATCAACAAATGCGTGTCTGTTCTGGACCAAGAAGAAGCAAGTGTTTGAAAAAGAATAGCTTGAAAGGTCAGTGGGACATGTCAGGCATCTTCTTCATGTCTTCAAGTTCGGGTATCAAAAATGCTTTTCCTATCCTGAGTGATACTGACAATTTGCCGTGCTCTGTGCCTCATGAATACCAAAGGCTTTCCTAAATAAAAATCTAGAAATGGTAACATTCTTGATATGTGTTAAACCAGGGGAGATGAAGGAATTAAAATTAGTCCCAAATTCTGATTTTTTTTAAGGACATCAATTTTATAGAAACTTTTGAAGAATTAAAGTGACAGAAAATTACAAAGCACTTTTCCTTCTGGTAAGAAAGGGTTCTGTGTTCCTTTATTGATGAGTGTAGCATAGAATCAGTACTAATATTGTTTGTATTGTACTTAGTGTTTACAGAGTGATTCACAGATATTCTCCTATTTCATCTGTGCAATGACCTCTGGAAGGTAAGATTTCCTAGTTATGCTTTTTAATGTCTATTTTTAGCTCTGTCTAAAAGCAGATTGATTGAGCTCCATTTGCTCAATTTAGAAGGCTGGACTGATTAATTGTGTCAGAAAATTCCAGGAGGCAGAGGAAAGGAAGAGACATGGGTTCTACACGATGGAAGCTGCTCCTGAAATGATTAGACCAGCAGTCTTATCCATTTTTCCCAAGACTGGAAACAGAACACAACCCAAGACATGGATAACAGGGAGCCCATTTGACTCCAGCCTTGGCATGTATAGTCACGGCTGTACTCCTGTGCCTTGGAGAGGAGGATGCTTTGGGTCTCTGTTCTACAAACTCTGTTTTGCTTCATCTCCACAGTGTCTTGTTTTATTGGCATATGCTGAAACTTGATTTACATTTCATAGCATTAAAACAAAAATCAAGATCTCTTTATAATTTATTAACTATTTGGTAAATAGTTTTTGGTGAATATTGAACTTTATTATTAGGTCTTACCATGGCAATGTACAATACCTAGTTCCCCAGATAACAGCAGTGGCTTAAACATGCTAAAATTGTATTTCCCTCTTACATAAAGAAGTCAAGCAATCGGTAGCCCAGGGCTGGTTTGCATGATGGCCCCTGGGTCAGAGAACAAGATGCCTGTTATCTTCAGCCCATCAACCTGATGGCTCAAAGTGGCTGCCTGAGGGTCAACCATCAGGTCCACATTCCAGGAGCAGAAAGGAGGGAAGAAATGTGCTTCAGTTCCCTTTTGGGATGGTTCTGTAAAGTCCCTTGTAGCTTTTCTGCTTTTATTTTGCTTTAGACAGAGGGCTGAGAGACAGCTTTCTATGAGGTAAGCTCAACTCAGGACCAGCCATCTCCCTTGAGAGGAGTGGAGGGAGTGGGCGGGAAGGAACCGATCATCCTGCACATGGTGTAAGACACCACGATGAGCCGCCGGGGGCCTCTGCAGTCCGTCCATTGCTTCGGGCTGCACTGAGCAGTTGGTAACGGTTGAGATTTTTCACGTAGAGGTGCGTGTATGCTGGAACAATTGCTCGGTTCATTTAAACTAGTGGCGACCAGAGCACGTTGGAGAACACATTTGTTCTCACCTTCTAGCCAGTGACCCTCCCGCCAGGTTTCTGTCCTGCTGTTCATTTCCACGTTATTTTCCAAGACTTCCGGAGGAAATGTAAGCAGCCTGATGCTCAAATGCTTTTCTGTGTGATTACCCCCTTGTTCTTTGCAGGAACAATAATTTGCCTAGAAAAGGGTGGACGAAATTCCAACCCTCCATTTCTTTAAAGCTCTGAGATTTGGTTTTAGGAAATAGAAGAAAATTCCAGAAACACCCTTAAGAAACATTATTGTTTCAAATGTGATTTGGAACAGCAAAAGACAATATATTTTATAGAACAATTTTTAAGACAACTGAATTGGCAGTAAGTTCACATAATGAAACTTCCAACAATTCTTTATATTTCTCCTGGAAATTCCTTGGTACTTGGTGTAAATTATTAGTAATTAATATCAGCTTTCTATTCTTCGCTTCCTGTAGTTGTAGAGTTAACATGAAAATAGCTTCTTGTGTAACTGAGAAAGCCTCCTGGTCAGCCTTCTAGTTAAACAGCATGTGTGCATTTCGGTGGCAGGTGTGCTAAATAGTAGTTTTCAGGCCCTTGAGGGATGCCCATCACACCAGCACTGCGGGAGCCTATTTCTCACCCACGACCAGTTGATACCCTCCTTCCTTCCGCTGCCTTGCCCAGGCCCAAGCATTCTGGTTCTTTCTCATGACCCATTTTCATAAAGTTCAGCCCTGCACCAGCCGAGCAAGCCTTGGTTTCTCAAAGACCAGGGTCTTAGTTCTAGGCTTTCTGTTAAAGGACAGTGTATAAAATCAGGAAACTTTATATGTCTTTTGAGGCCTCAGGATCTCTGCAATTAAAACAAGAACTTGAGTTACAATACTATTCTTTTCCACTTCTGAATTTCTAAAACTCCACACAATAGCTTTTTTATTAATTAGGTAAAAATTTTTCCAGAATATATTTTTCGAAGTTTCACAAATATCTGTTAATTTATATTTAAAGATGCTATATTTAAGAAATGGAATAATTATTTACTTTTAAAAAGTAATTTAAGTCAAGAAATGTTTGATACTGAATGTTTACTATGAGTTCAAGTATGTAAGCTTAATTTTTGTGGTACTGTCAATAAACCACACAATGTGAGAGTTCTGGGTTAAGTTTTATCTGGGGCAAAATGAGGACCAGAACCCAGGTGACAGCATCTCAGAGAGCTCGGAGGAACTGCTCTGAAGATGAGGGGGAGCTCAGCATAATATGAGATTTCATTGAAGTGGGACGTGCCGTCAACTATACATTAAGTCAGAGGCTGCTGCTAGTCGAGGAACAGGTGTCTCTGTTAATGATTTTAGTGCTTTTCTAGATAGGAGGAAATGCAAGAACTTGGGCTCTTAAAGTTTCCTGAAAATGTCTATCTGAAGGTTTTCTGCCCATTTTCCCAAAGCACAGAGCGCCCCATTCCTGATCTCCACACAGATCTACTTTCAGAGGGTGTTGAAGGTCAGCAGCTGCAGTGGCTCATGACTTAATCAAATCAGAGGCAGATGGCACGTGCCAATTTTTAGTTGACAATATGTATATATTGTAGGAAAAAATTTCTTTTCAACCCTACCCCTGTTTTACTCTAAGTTAGAGATCACCTGATAACTGTTAGATGACTTAAGTCAGACGAGGGGTTGAAGGAGTCGTCTCTTGAGCCAGCCAGTGCTCTATGTCAGCCTCCTTGATCACATTCAATTTTCTCGCTCTTCAAACAGCATGCATCTGATTTTATGAAGTTTGGAGCCTGTCCTGAGCACATGGGGTCTGGAAGTGGCACTGTTCCTGTGGTCTTTGTTTATTCTGTGAATTATGGTGTGAATCTTTATGTGCCCAAGCTTCATCAAAATTTCAAACTTAAATGATTTAAATATGGGAGATGGATGCCAAGTTCTGGGAATAGATTTTCAGGATAACAGCCAGGATTGGTAAAAAGTAGGGAGAATGGATACAGCCTTTAAAAAGAAATGTTATTTTACAATTTCTGGCAGATAAATTAAAGTGTTTGTTGGGATTCTGTCAGGAATGTTTATTTGGGAGACCTACCTCCCATTTTCATGAAATAAAATAATTTTATTATTTGTTTAGTGCCTACTGCCTAACAAATAAGTATCCCCTATGCATATAGTTTTATTGTTTAATCTCTACAAAGATTCCCTGGAGAACACAAGTGTCACAGGTGAGGGAACCAAGATCATCCAGGGTATGTGGCTGGAAGGCAGATGGGCTGGATGGCTTACCCTCCAGGCTGAGACAGAGACACCAAGGTTTATTGACAAGCCTGTTGTTGAAGTGGTTTATTTAATACTTTGCTTCCTTGATGAAGTGGATCTCTTGAAATTGTTTATGTCTGGATTATCTTCCCCTCTCTCCTCTGCCTCAGGACTTCTCCTCATAAATAGTATGAATTCAGCCTGAACTGATTCAGGAAAATCAGAATATAAAAAATTAGCCCACACAAATGCCTGATAAGTCTTTGTATTTCAGTACTTCTTAAAACTCTTAGAAACGCAAGGAAGGTGTGTTACCTCGGGGACTGTGTGCATTTGAAGTGTGAGAAATGTAAGTGTGATCTGGTAAAGGCACAGGCACTATAGACAGTGATCCGGGTTTGGATACTGGCTCCCCTAAGTACTGGAAACATGACCACCCAGAGCCTCAGTTTCTTCATGTGTTAAATGGGCTGATGGAGCTCACTTCCAAGTGGCTAGGTCAAAATGAGATGGTACGAGTGACTCTCAGGCAGAATGCTTGTAAAAGTGCTAGTTGCTCTTGCTGCTTTATACTGTCTTCTTAAGTAATTCCGTTGTCCATTGGCTTGAAAATACCTCCTCATTTGATTTAAAAAAAATAGCATGCCCTAAATATTTTAAAAATAAGGAATGAAGATTTACTGATTAATGCTGCTTGTATTTTTATAGGTCATTTATTAAAAAAAAAATTAGGAGTTCTCTAAAGAGAATTTATTCTGTGTGCCTAGAATATGATTCAGTTAAAAATGATTTTCCTTTAAATACTTTTCAGAAATTATCTGTGATATTTTTCTTGAATAGTAGTTTAAGCTTTCTGAGGAGGTTTTACATTTAGAAAAGTTTATTCTTGTAACAATTGACACGTTAAATAATTGTTTCAAACCCTGGACAGCATAAAGCCCTTGCTTTTTTTTTAAATATATATAATTTTGGTGGTTAGTGCTATGACATATTATTATTTATTAACGGTTTTGATTTTGCTTCTGAGTTGTCCTAGATTTCGGCGCATGTGCCTGGGAAGGCCTCTCGGGCAAAGATGGTTATTTAAGAACGTTGTCATTGTAAATGCTCTCAAGAGGATTAAACAAATTCCACAGCAAATAAATGAACATGTTTGGAAGGTTTTCCACACTCATGTAATTTCCAGAAAACAGACATGATTCACTTGCTAAACCAAACACACAGGTACAGTAATGAGCCTGGCTCACATGACTGGACAGCACGGAGGGAGCCTCATCTATTGGCGTGGGTTACGCTGCAGGAAGCGCAACTGAAATTTTAATTAGAATTTATTTCCAGCGAGTGCTGCTTCCGTGTTTTTCTCCCCAATATAAGGAAGTGCCCTCTTTGCCTCGCCATCAGTCTGCAGAGCCCCTCGTCTCACACACTCCCCTGTTCATCAGAAGGCTGATGGAGCCAGTTTGCTTAGACACACTTAGCTACAATCGCAGCGGGGATCATCAGTCTCTTCTGTGTGTTCACCTCCACGTGCAGGGGAGAAAATCGACTTTTGCTGCCGACAAACGCTAATTGACTACCAGTTGTTTCAGAGGGACTGTGATGTTGAAAACTGGTGTCCCTTTCATTTTTATATGTTGGATGCTGACAAATTGCACGGCCACACCCCCACTGTAAGTACACCCACCAGGGAGGGTGTCGGAGCTTGAATCTGTGTGTTTTAGTATTCTGATTCTGGCACTTGTCAGCTTTCAGTGTTCTCGCTGGGTTTGGGAGACTATTTCTCAAGCGATTTCTTTGGCTACCAATAAATTTGCAAAGCCGTCTCCTTCAGTGGAGTTCCGATGAGCTGAGTTGGGAGGGGCATGTGAAATTGAGGCTGGCAGAGAGGTGCAATGAAAACTAGCCACCATCTGGTTACCTCTCATTTTTTATGGGCCAAAGATGCTTGTCTTCTTTTCTTTCCTCCTCCATCCATCCCTTCAGGTCAGGGAGTCGTCTTCAAGAATTTCATCCTAAAATGTAAAGTAATGATGAAGGCAGTGTGTTTCTTTGGTTGATTTCATTTGATTTGCGTTCATTGTTAAAGATTTTCTGGTGAGGTTCTTATGAGCTCTTAAAAGCTGGAAGAGCAGCACAACCAAGGAGAGAAAGTCAGAGGAACGAGTCAGCGGCCCCTGTGAGGTCTGCGGGACGAAGGCAGGAGGTGGGGCAGAGGCAGCACCGTGGCCTCCACTGCAGCCCTGAGGGCAACGTGCGCATGTAAAGCCAGCGTCTCTTGTCACCATGTGTTCTAACAGGACTCCCACTAAAGGAATGCGAGGAGATTTGGGGAGGCCTTACCTTTTACCCTCTGGTCAAACATCTTTAATGCTGACTTTATTTATTCAAGATGACACAGAGATCACCTGCAGAGCGTGAGGGAGTGGTGCTTGCTTCCTGTCTTGCCCGCCCCAGGCTCACTCATCAGACACCTGATTCTTGCAGGCACTGCAGTGCCCGTGGGGGGAGCTCTGCTCCTCGGGGAGCTGGGCACGGGAGTGCGCACATTGGAGCCGGCTGCACCAGCGCTGATACTTCTCTATATGTTGAGCCCTTTGTGTAAGTAGTAGAGGTGGGATCCAGAGTCTTCCTGTGTCTACGGAGTTCTCCAGCAAAGCCAACTTGGAGGAAAGAAAGAAAATGCCTACTGTTCCATGACTGTGTCCTAAGGGTTTAAAGCTCATGCGGAGCACACGTGAGATCTCATTCAGTAAATACTCTGGGGTCTTTACTCTGACTTGTCATGAATTTGGCATTCTCATAATGTTATTTCTCTTAAAACATGTCTAAGCAACCATTTTTGTGTGATGGTTATTGTGCGTAAGTGTCCTGAAGAAACTGTTGTGGATGGAAGTGTGGGCATCAGTGGTACAAGAATGTTTGGTGGCCCTGGGGGCTGCCCGAGCTCCACACCATTTGTTACCAGCAGTCTTTCAGATTGCATCTTATTCCAGAGCTCACCGGGGCTCCCATCTCTCACTACGTGTCTTGAGAGAATATTTGTTCAGAGGGGAGGGGACAGGATGCTTCCAAGTCTGGGTTCTGGGGTTCCCTGTCTAAAGGTGGCACTGGCACAAATCCTTTATTCATGGAGTAATGAAGCCCCCCAGTCTCGTGGCTAATTGGGACTCCCTGTCCTTCTTCATGTTAGGAGCCTGAGGGCTTGGGTTAGGCCCCCAAACCTGTTTTTGGTGAGCTTTCAGCCCTATCACACCACCTGTGTTTTCCCGTTTCAGTCACATGACTTTGATTTTTGCAGGTAGGTGTGAATCCTGGACAGTACCTGGGACATCCAGGTTTCCCCTACAGTAGGGACAGTGAAGAAAGTTCACCCCGTATGGTGTGTTCGGTGTCCTCGAGGACAAGTAGGGACCCACAGATAGATGTCTGGATGGGTGGTGATCAGACCCGAGTCTTGGAAGAACCGAGATTCCATTACTGTTTTAAAAGTGAAATTGAGGGATTAATTCTGGAAGGTCTGATGCAACTGAGATTAAAATTATTATATGGTTTTTATTGTTAGCAGAAGTGGTTTTTAACCCTTAGACCCAGTCCCCCCTATTTATAATAAATATTTTGTAACCTTTCTTTTCTGGTGCCCGGAAGTGAACGTCATAGAAAATGTAACCTAACTATAAGTATGATAAACAAATAGACAGGTAGATGGAAAGATGGGATACCCAAATTCTTATATTATGGGGTATTTTATATTCTATGCTAATTATTGACCTCTCAGGAAAAAA
The DNA here is from genome assembly GCF_048773025.1 of Camelus bactrianus. Classification (NCBI taxonomy): domain Eukaryota; kingdom Metazoa; phylum Chordata; class Mammalia; order Artiodactyla; family Camelidae; genus Camelus; species Camelus bactrianus. Next base: position 42,887,035 of record NC_133558.1, read on the forward strand.
GGCACATACAAAGGGAGTCACTTCTAATAAACTATTTTTCCAACCCTTACCTAACTGGGAAACAAGTGGCTTCACAATGAGCACCTCCCAGGTCCCCGGGGAAATCTTCTTGTCAGAGTTACACTTGCTTATGGTGTCCTGTGCCAAGTGCAAGCAGATGCGGTTCGGAAGCTGCCCGGAGGCTGACTCCGGGGATTCCTTCTCCGTCGCAGCTGTGAGGGAGCCTTGCCTTTCCTGACCACAACAACAGAGGCGATTTTGAATCCCTTAAAACTGCCATACCAGTGTATATCACAACCCTCACAAGATACGTTGAATAAAGTAGAAAACTTTAAGTGTCTCCTTTAGGATAGAAATAGGGTATAAAAGAAATCATGAATTAAAAAATTCTAGTGCCCGAATAAGTGCTACATTACACTGGCTGCATCATAAGGTTAGAAAACTTCATTACCACTTTACATACCACATCTTACAGTTAGATTTTATTAATGTTTTTTTCCCTAAAGAAAAAAAAATCATTTCATGAGTTCTTGCGTCATAGATGACGAGCAGAGTGCAAGTGTAAAACCAGGAATCTTGATGCTGGTTAGTCTAGACCATCTCCGTCACTGCGCAGATCATCTTTACTCATTTTACTGCACTTTTTAGAATCACCTTCTCACTTGGAAAAACCCCTGTGTCAGTTGGATTTTTTAGTAAAACAATTCTTTTTTTACCTAGAACATCAGTGATGTTTTCAAGATGATAAAAAAAATTTGCCCATGGCATTTAAACAGTTGCTAGTTCTCGTAATTTATGGCTCACTGTCTCGTATTTGTCACAATTGGAGAACTGTGTTTTCTTTCTGCAAATTCTCATTGCTTTGGTGACGCAGGGACACGTGTCCTTACTGGATGGATTATGATAGTAGTTGTTTGCATTCTCTCCCTAAATCTGGAGTCCTGTGTTATGTTTCCTGTTAACTTAAAAAATAAGAATATTGTTTATTACCTAAATATCTAACCTCACACCAGTGATGCATATCAAATTGGTCCAAATAGGAATTCCAACATTAAATGAGACAGTAATTTCACAACCCACTTTTCCAAAAATTTGGATTGATGGTTCAATTATACCAGGGACATTAGCTGTTTTAATTGAATCAATCATTGCTTTCTTCAATAAAATTTTCCATTCCATCTGCTCTTTTGGTTAATTGTTCTTCAGTGTTTCATTTGCTTTCTTTCCCAAAAATATAAGATTTTGGCTTTTGTCATTGAAAATCCTTGCTGGTTTTGCTACCTCATGCTGGAGAGGAAGGCTTGTGACTGTTTTATAGTCACTGGTTTCATGTTTGTATGAGTGCTTAATGCCACGTTGCAGGGGTGTGGAGACCTAATGAAGTGTGTACATAAAAGGCTTATTCTACACTGAGTGCAGGGTTAGTGTTCACAGCCCATGTCATCAGTATCATAATTAATCCATTACAATCATCCTCTATTAATCAGTGTTTTACTTCTAACGTCTCCAGGAGAGGAAATGTAGTAGTCTAAATGCAAATCTTTGCCAAACTTTCAGTCAATTCAAAACCTTAAAATTTTGCTTTCAATAGGAATGTGTGCCTGCTATCCCTACTTCTGCTCCTCCTGACCCAGGACGCAGTCTCCACAGCTGATGATCCATGAGGTACTGGATTCTTGATCCCATGGCTCTGTGTGTTCTGAGACATCTGGGGACTTCAGCACTGTTTTAGGGGCTTTGGGTCCCACCTCTTCATAGCATTGCTGAGATGAGATCTGTGGGTTCACCCTCATTCTTGAGTGTATTGTGCATTTTTCCTAGAACCAACACACTCCACAGTGGCAGCACTGCTTTGACCACGTGCTGGGACAGCGTGTGCTTGTCAGTTCTTGAGTTTAAATTTTCTGTTCTAATTTCTAAAATGGGGTATATTGACAGATACACCCCATGTAAACAGAAGCTCTGTGGGGTTTTCAGCAACTTCTAAGAGCATAAATATTCCTGAAGCAGCTAATTTTCCTCCCAACAAGTGAGAAGCAAGCCGGTAAGCCCTGGGTGCCTGTGGCGGCCAAGCTCTGCAGCCCAGGCTGCTCACCGAGGAGCAAGGAGAAAATTTTAAAAACCTACTTCCATGCCGTCTTTCACAGAATCTCAGAAATGAACGTTTTAATATCTAAAGAGGGGTGATTTTGCTAAATAATTTTTTTATTTTTTTCCTTTTTCAGTTTTATTGGGTAGAATTATTACAGTTCAACTTCACATACACATATTGCATGTAAATACATGTATAGAGCATACTGCATTTTTTAGTTTACATATATGTACTAATTATTCTTTCTAAGAACAGATTAGAGCTTTAGATTTTTAAAATTACAGTTACCAGAGGAATAAGGACATCTACAAAAGAATAATAAACAGAATACTGTAATCCTATCACAAAGGGCAGTCAGATGTACTTACACATATTCAAGAAATCAAAATAATATTTAGTTCATTTGTGGTCTTATTATTATTGCTATTAATTTTAGATTCCCCATAAATTAAGTCATATGGCATTTTTCTTTCTCTTTCCACCACACTTCATTTAGAATGACAGTCTTCAGGTCCGTCCATATTGCTGCAAATGGCATCTTTTATGTCTGAGTAGTGTTCCATAGTATATATGTATCACCTCGTCTTTATCCAGTCATGTGCTGATGGACATTTGTGTTGTTTACATGTTCCTTGTTCTATGTCCCTTCTGGCAACAATTACTGATTTTAAATATTTTCCACCTTAAAATCCTTCCTGAAAGAGATGTGGTAACTGGAATCAAAAACAGTTACAGCACAGGGTTGTGTGTGATGGGCCCTGGGGGCTTGGTAGGAAGGTTGGCAGAAAAGATTTCAGATTCTGATCAAATGATTCCTCCTCTTGTAGCCCTGCCGACCGCCTCTCTCACGGCCGGCCCTACAAGTCTGATCAGTCCCTTCTGTGATTCCTACTGTATTGTGCACAAATTTTGTCCAATTGGTGTCATCCAGTAGGAACCTTTAGTGAGGCACCCAAGCTCCTGTGTTGGTTTCTTCCATCAGCCCTTAAATTCCTTGGGAGCCAGGACTGTCTCATTGCCCCAAGGATCCCTAATTCCTAGTGAGATGCCTGATACAGCTGGTACTTAACGAGCACATAAGTCAAATGGAAAAACCTGATCAAAGAAAAGGCCCTCATTTCTCAGACATGCCTACTTCAGTACATAGGGTAAAATGACATGTCTTCTTGGATTTGCTGTCAAATACTTCAACAAAGTACAAATAAAAGAACAAAGGTCTGAATAAAGGAAATATGGAAAAGTATGTGAATTCCTTAATCTGGGTGATGGGCTGATTTTACTATAATTACTGATGTATACATAAGTTAGTTTATAATTTTACTGTCATTAGCTGAATGGCAAGTATTAATACGTATTAATTGAAATCCTTAGAACTGAATAAACTTACGCCACACAAAATCCTTAATATCCTAGTAATTTCTCTTAAAATTCTTTTCCCACAAAGACAGGAAAAAAGGGAAAGGCAGATCCGTGCAGTTTTTCCACGTTGTAAAAAGACCAAAGGCTGACACATATGAAAAGATTGTAAAAAAGATAAAAAGGCTGAAATCAATGTCCGGAAAACCTAGCTAACAATCCTAAATGGCCCAACATAACTAACCTCAGCACTGCCGCATCAAGAATGGGACAAATAGCACCTAGTGGATTTTTTTTTAATAAATAATAATGATCCATTTCCTACCACAGGCAATTATGATAAGACTGAGTATAAGTTCTAACACCAAATAGCGTACAAATCATAATTATTACTTGATTCAAACTGCTTCTTCTATAAAATTTGAATCTTTTTATTCTTAAGACAGATTTGTGGCCTATGACCTAGTGATAAAATTTTCAACTGGCTTGTATTAAAAAAGTTCACCATAGTGAAAGTTTATTACATCAACTCTTCCTTTTTGGGAAACCCATGTGCCTTGTCACTCTCTTTCATAAGATTTCCTGTGGAAAATTCAATCCTTCATTCAGGAAAAGGCTGAGCAATATATCTCATGGAAAACCTTCATAAACTGCAACACAAGAAAATGAAAATGACATTGAGCAGCCCGTGAAGCCGGCAGAAACACACAGCGCACGGCTGTGTTCCCGCCTCGAATTTCTGTAACCAGCAGGGAAATTGTGCATTTCAAGAAATAGACATAAACTCTTTTCAGGACCTGAGCACACAATTTCCCTTTCAGGGTTTAGTGGGCTTCCATTTAATTCTATGCGAAATGTTTAAAACAACAGAACAACAGCTGAGATAGGGTTTAAAGTAACTTTTTTGTCTTAGTGAAAATAAAGCCAACTGATAGTTATCATTTTTACTTTATTTGATCTCACTCTCTTACTTTACCTCCCCAACCTCCTCCACAAAATGATGGTGAACATCCCCTCCTGGGTCAGAAGGCTAAGTAGAAAGTACCAATCACATGGAGGTGTGCTTTGTTGTTTTATTTTTCAAAACAAACAAGTTTCATTCATGTGATTTAATAATTAAGATCAGAAACAAAGTCTACTCAATAAATGGTAGACAACACAAGTCATCATAGCTGCTTATCAGGTTTGGCCCCACGTTACACACTTTTACATGGACATGTGCAATGTGCTGTCTTAGGAAACGGTGAGTGGGGTCAGGGCCTCTGCTCTCACAGGGCACACAGCCTGGTGGGGGAGGCGGTGTTCAATCATTGCCTTTTTTTTTAAAGTAAGTACAAATTATGGGAAATGCTATTTAAAAAGAACAAAATGAGTCAATGAAAGTGAAAAATACCAGGAGAGTATTTAGGCTGAAGGAAGACAGGGAATCTCTTTGAAGAGTTGACACTCCACTGAGAACCAAAGGACAACTCCAGTACTGCAGGTGAAGGGCAGGGACACACTGATAAAGGGCTGATGTCCAGAATATACCAAAATTTCTTTAAACTCAACAAGAAGGATGAATAACCTGATTAAAATATGAGCAAAATGCCTGAACACAGACCTCATCAAAGAAAAAATCTAGATGCCAAAGAAGTCTATGGAAAGATGCTCCACAGCATCTGTCATCAAGGGGATGCAGACTGAAACAGCGAGGTACCCCTGCACACCTGTCAGAACTGCCAAAACGCAGAACACTGACAGCACCGAATGCTGGTGAGGATGTGGAGCATCAGGTATTCTCATGCATATTTGTTGGGAATGTAAAATGGCCCAAATACTTAGGAAGACCGTCTGGCAATTTTTTACAAAACTAGATATTCTCCTACCATATGATCTGGCAACTGTGCTCCTTGGTGTTTACTCGACGAAATGGAAACTTGTGTCCACACACAAATCTGCATACAGATGTTGATAGCAGCTTTATTCATAATCACGAGAACTCAGAAACAACTATGCTGTTCTTCAGTAGGTGAATGGATAAATAAACTGTGGTCCAGCCAGAGAATGGACAATTATTTGGTGCTAAAATTAAATGAGTTATCAAGGCATGGAAAGACATGGAAGAACCTTAAATGCATATTACTAAGTGAAAGAAGCCAATCTGGGAAGGTTGTGCAACTGTCTGATTCCAACTGTATGGTGTTCTGGGAAAGGGAAAACCACAGAGACTAAAAGATCAGTGGCTGTCAGAGGCTAGAGGGGAAGGAGCAATGAATGAGGTGCAGCACGGAGCATTTTTAGGGTCACTAAGACAGACTACTCTGTATGATGCTGTGACGGTGGATACATGTCATTTTACATCTGTCCAAACCCACAGAGTGCACACCACCAAGTGTAAATCCTAGTGTCAAGTATGGGCTCTGGGTGATGATGACGTCTCAGTGCAGGTTCACCCATTGTCGCAAATGCACGCTCTGGTGCAGGCGTCAATAGTGAGGAGGCTGTGGGGACAAACTGCTGTTCATACACCCAATCCAGCCCCAGCCACCGCTGTTAATAAAGCTCTGTGGGTGTGTGGACTCTCTGGCTGCTCTGGCGTCTGAACAGCAGAGCTGAGCAGCTGCACCAGAGATCAGGAGGTTTGCAGACCCTGAAATATTTACTCCCAAGCTCTTGACAGAAAAAAGTCTGCTGAGCCCTGTTCTAAACGAATCACAATTCACCCTGATGAGACAGGACAGCAGGGCCCAAAGTAGGCATGGTTAATGGGACTAAAGCGATGTTTTAATTCCAACACCTTTCCTGAAGTCCTGTAGATCCAGTGACAGACTGTAGCCAGGAAGCGTCTGCAGAAGGAGTCGGTAGCAACTCTTCCCGCCAGGCTCCATGATGCCGGGGGCCGCGCGCTGCACGGATGCCACCCGCTTTAAGAAGGCGGACTTGCATTGGCAGCCGATCAACTCATAGAGTTCGGAGAGGATGCTGCAATGCTGAATTCTCTCCTCGGGACGCTGAAGCACAGGGAGAAAAGCAACAAGCATCTGAACGAAACATGTAAGTGAAAAAAACCCTTAAAAAATTTTCCCTTAAAACAGAGACCCAATGACACAGGAAGGAAGAGGAAGGCTGACTTCGTGCACTAATGGGACCGGATGCAGAAATGCAGGGAAACAGCGCTGTTCAGACGGGCCCCATCTTTCCGCGTTCCGCCTGTCCTTTTACTAGAAAGGCCCGTATTCCCTGAAATAGAGGAATTTGCTACCTAAACATGGGACACAGAGAAGGGAAAGAGGAAAAGTAAGGGAAAGTAAAGGAACAAAATTTCATCTAGGCCCTAGTATTTGGGCAGGACTTTCACCAAACACACAACCTCTCCAAGCACAGAGCACACAGTGAGAGGCTGACAGTGTGACTGCAACTTCTGCTCCTTAAACACCAGCTACCTGCCAGCACACGCTGTGCCCGTTACTGAATCATTACAATCATTTCAGAAACTATTACTACCCCGGCTCACAGGCAAGGAAATCTGAAACTCGGGGAGGAATTATTATCATCCTGGACAAAGTCCCACAGCCCAGAAGTGTCAGAGCATCCGGCAGACCATGGACTAAAATGCTCCTCATCACCACGGGCCCTGAGCCTCAGGCTGAGGCCACGTCAGGTCTGCACGGACCCAGAGCGAGTCTGTGTGACTGGGAATGCTCCGACTCGAAGTGCCAGGCCAAGACCCTCAGGAACATATATAATGAAACCAAATCCCCAAACTCATTTCCAAACCACTGCCCTGTCCGGGAAGACTGCTCGGCACATCTGGCTTATCACCTGTGCACAGGCTGATCAAGGGGCCCAGACAGTGATGTGACATCCCAGTGGAAGTGGCTCGGGGACCACTTCATCACAGGACAGACTCTCCCGGCTTCCAACATTAACTCTCCATTCCATTTCCAATGGAAAGTAAGTTTAGACTTGTTTTCCTCTCCAGAATCAAAGAGAGTGGTAACATCAGCAGGAAACTCAAGACTGAGGAAGAGTCTCCTGGCCATTTGGAAGGATAGGCCGGGGAGGGAACAGAGACAGGGATCAGAAAGACCCGTGTTCCAGTCGAAAGTCTGCACGTCACACGCTTTTACAGTTTCCTTTTTATTACAGGTGATAAATTCTAATTATGATTGTTGGGAAAATTAATGAAATAACGTATGCCACTAGCATAGGTGTAAAATCCTCCATGAGAGTCCCAGAAATGGACGTGACAATGGTTAGATACTGTCTGCCAAGTCTTGGGTGCTAAGCTCACGTCAGCCAGCCAGAGATGTGGCAGAGAATGCCTCACCATCCAGCAGCCTTCTCCAACATTGAAACTCACAACGTCTGAAGAACATGCAGTGGTGGATGCTTTGGGGCACTCTGGAGGTAGCACTCCAGTGATGACTTTAAAAAGCTGAGGAGAATTTAGGGGACCATACAGTTCAAATACAGAAAACTCATTCCATGTCTACAAATATTCATCTCTAGCCATGATGATTCAGAGAGGAAATACATATTCAAACGTACATCATTTTCCCACATAAGTGCATCAAAATAATTTGGAAAGAATGTCACTTTCTTCTCTAGATCACACAGCGGGGATTACAAGGTTTGTACTGACAGCACTACTTGTAAATCACCTGCAAACGTAATTAGGTCCACTATCAGTCATCATCATTCGAAGGGAAGGATGGAAAAGAACAAAGCCAAGCTAATACGCTCCAGTCTTTTGTTTGGTTACGATGTCACAGAGGAGACGGACAGCTCAACAAGGAACCACTCTGCCGTGATCACGGAGCCGGGGAGCGGGATTGGCGGCAAGATGTATGACGCAGCCGCAGCTGCGACCGCGCTTCTAGGCAGGTATTCAAATGCGCCTCGACAAGGTGTCAAACGCTTGTGCCCACGTCCTCATCACCTGACATGTATTAACGAGAAATGGAAGCCTATAAACGGCCAATACCCTTGGTGGGTACACCGTCCAAAGAGCAAAGTCACAGTTTGACAACTGGCCATCCGGTTCCCTGGGATTCATTCTTGGAGAACCTTAAAAACCACTCCTCTGTCCTCAAGAAGTGCTGCCTACTTGTCCTATCTTTGGCTCAGTGATGGAGCACGTTCACGTGGACTTTAATGTCTGCACAGATTTGACTGTCTTTCTCCAGGTTCACTTGTCCATTCTGAAGAGGCCTGAGTTAAGTCCAAATTCCATAAGATCAATTCCCTCCAGTGACAAATCAACGAGTCTGCAATTACAAACCAACTGAACAGGACTGTCCTTAGCTAAAAATGCCACCCACCCTTCAATGTTTTCTTAATCTCCTCTCCTGGCTAATTGCAACAGACTAACACCACCCTCCACCAAGTTCCCCAACTATGTCAAATAGAAAGTAAGGTCCATAAAAGAGGAGACAACTCCATAGTCACCTCTGAATTCCTAGCATATGTTAATGTCAATAAGTAGAACTATGATTATGGCTTCTTTCCTTTAAAACCTTTCTGGTTATTTAAATGAGACCATGGAAGGGAGGAGTTTGGGTCCAGTATCTTGATCCAGTAGACTCTGGAGACATTTTTCGGAATGGCTGCCCACTGACTCATTCAAAACACAACTTCTCTTTCCGGGAGGAGCTGTGATTTTCTGCCAGGAGCTTGTTGTCACTCTCATGCCAGAACAGATTTAAACTAAATACATACATTGGATATGTTATTTTTCCCCGCTTCCAAAAAAATTAACTTTCCTTACTTCCTTGCCTTGAGGAATGCTTTTTTAATTTTCATTCTAATTCACCCTTTTATAAAGAAGGATTCTCAGGATGTGCTTGGCCTTACATAAGAACAGCCATCCAACTCCCAGTGTGAGAAGCCTGGGGCTCATCTCCTGACCTCCTGTCAAGGCAACTGAAACTCAGTTCAGGAGCCAACTGGCCCCCCAGGGCTTCTAAGGCTCGCGTATCTCCCAGAATCCCTGCTTTCTGGTTTGACTTGGTTTCTGAGGATTTCCCCTCACTTTCTTCACAATTAGCTGTGCAGCTTGAAAGATGAGGAAGGAAGGTCTTATTTCTTAATCAGCATTTTAAGGAACTTATGTAATGAAGGTTTTCAAGACTTTCTAGAACCCTCCATTGCCAAGGCAGAAAACACAATAGATATTTTCTAAATTTAGCTATCATGTTCATTTTTTCTTTGCTTTTGTTTTCTTAACTGCTAACAGACATTTTTTAATTAAAAAATAAAATAAGGCCCCAAATAGGATAGAACATTGAAGAGGAAAGAAAATTAAAGGGCAAAGACAGAAAAATGGTAAGTACTCTACAAAGTTAATAGAAAACATACACTATGGATCAGATCAGCAATTCTCAGTAACAACTAATTGAAACCTGACTATGAGGTAAAATGTCTCTCCTGTCAGGAGACGGCCAACAGAAAGCAGAATTAAATCAACAAACTAAAATTCTAAGTCTGGCGAAGTAGAGAAGTCTACCAGCTAAATGTGTTTTCTTCTGAAAGAGAGGGAGACTCATAAGATCTTTTCTGTGGAGCCTGAACCATTGGGAGGACGGTGAAGTGAGCTCTGTAAGTACCCAATTAGCAAAGTGAGTGATGAATAAAGAGACGTGGTCTTTGATGACAGAGATGATACTACTATTCACTTGTCCTGTAAGTATGTCTTCACGTTCAATGATCAATACCTCGGCGTCCTCAGGGATTGAGATTATAGGAAAATGCACAGCCTGGGCCTAGACCTCCTCTGTGATTGTGGCACTGCACTTAGATGTTTCAAGGGCACCTCCAACTCCACCTGCAAAGAGCTGACTTCATGGTGCTCCTCCATAGCCGTCCTGCCCAGGGCCCCTTGTCGGGGTCAAGGTCTGTCTGCCTCTCCCAGCTCAGTCCCATCACTCACAGTTGTGACTGGACCCATCCTTCAGGGCCCAATTTCCTCAGTCAACGATTCCCACCACCCACACCTCACCTACCAGGTTCTCACTTGCACTCCCTCAGCACTGACTCTGTGCTGGGGACCACACTGCACACTATGAACACGTTATCTCACTGGATCTCCACAGAAGTCCTGGGAAGTCGGTATATCACTGCTTCAATTAATAAGATAAATTGTTTCACTTCCTTGAATGTGTCATCCAAAGTGGCACGGCTACTGAGACACAAACATGGGACTGAAAATCACTTGAAAATTGAACACTGCTACACCTCAAAAACACCCTACTCTGACTTATCACATCACCTCCTGCCGAGCCTTCTAAATGTTTCTAAGCATTCTACAAGACAAAAGTGATCTACGAGAGCACCCTTCTCCCCTACTTAAAATCTGACAATGACGTTCCACTTCCTTAGGAGAAAGCCCCACCGGGCCTGAGCAAAGCCCAACAGCCCGGCATCCGCGTTCCCTGCGCGGCCGCGCCGCCTCACCCACCACGCAGCGCTACACGTGCCGTGTCCAGGACAGGGATGCTGACTCCCTACAACCCGGTGATCGTCTCAATCGAAAAATGATCACCCTCTTCAGTGGTCACCCTATTCATTGCTGACTCTCAAAAAAATATTTTCTCAGGGTGAATCAATATCTTTTTCCTTACAACTTCCCATCATTGATAATGAGCTCCCCCCAAAAGAGAGAAGACCTAATCCTCAGTCTCCTTATCTGCAATGTATGAATAACAAGGAAATATGAGAGGTTTTAAGCGAAATAATATTGATATGAAGCTGAGGGACAATTCCCAACATACAGTAAGCACTCAATATGTGCTTACTTAATATTAATAAAATAGATTCCATTCCAGCAACCTTAAATCAATGTTTTATGGCTTTGTCCAAAAGACTACTGACAAACTATTGGACGAACCCCTTTGAGCAGATCCGCCCAAGCGTACTGGGATAGGTAAGCCTTGACTCCAGTTACAGCTGTAGCCAACCAGCACTACGGGGCAGGGGCAGTTTGCTCAAACTCTTACATGCTGTTTGAGCATTTAGTTGTAGTTATTGAATAAAGACAGGTATTATAGAGTCAAAGCTCCTGAAACATAAATCTTCAAAGATTGATTCAAATTAGGTTTCAAGTACAACACTCTCACTAGAAATTATTTGAAAATTATAGTCTTAGCTCCTCTGCACATCAAAAGTTCATGTTCTTAATGTATCGGACTATATACACTGAGAGGATTGTTTAAAAGAAATTAAGATGAAGCCATAATGAATAAGCTTTCAGTATAATCTGCACAAAGCCCCACCCAAGGGTCTCACTTCTCACTTCCACATAGGTGTTCAGGTAGCTTAACCTGGGTCTTGGTTTCTTATGACATGGGGGTGGGAAGAATTGTGGATAGATTTATGTAGCAAATATAAATCTAGGGTATTTGCTGTGTAGGAATCCTAGAAATAAATAAATTGATATATAGTCCCACCCTTAGGAATCTCAGCCTTTCAAATTACAACAGCATTAAAAATGAAATGAGAGATACATTTAACAAAATTTTACAAAATTTGCACATTGAACATTTTGAAGTATCACCAAAAAAAAATTAAAAGATCTACATATATGGAAGGCATCCCATGTTCATTGAATGGTAGACAATATTGTTAAAAATGTTAAGACTCCCGAAAGTGATATACAAATTTAATGGATTCCCTATCAAAATTCCAGCTGACTTCTTTGCAAAAATTGAAAAACTGATGCCAAAATTCATATGGAAGTTCAAGGGACCCAGGACAGCCAAAACAATCTTGAAAAAGAAGAGCAAATTTGGAGGACTCACTCAAAGGTTACTACAAATCTATAGTACTCAATTCATTATGGTACTGGCATAAGTTTGAATGCAAAAATCTATGAGACACAATAAAAAATCCAGGGGGGAATCTTACATTTACAGTCATTTTTCCAGAAATGTGCCAACAACACTCCATTGAAAGAATAGTCTATTCAACAAATGGTGCAGAGACACCTGGGTATCTGAAGGCAAAAGAATGATTCTGGAATCTGGACCCCCGTATTTTATATAACAAATAAAATATTAATTCAAAATGGATCACAGACAGAAACGTAAAAACTAAATGTATAAACTTTCTAAAAGAAGACATAGTTTAAATCTTTGTGGTCCTAGGATAGGCTATGGCTTCCTAGATACAATACCAAGAGCACAAGTGAAAAACAAGAAAGATAAAATGGACTTCATCAAAATTAAAACCATTTGTTACAAAGGACATCATCAAGAAAGTGAAATGAAAGGTGAAGGGGGTAGCTCAAGTGATAGAGTGCGTGCTTAGCAAGAAAAATAAAATGAATATATCTAATTACCTCCCCTAGAAAGAAATTGTTTTAATGTTTAAAAAAAGTAAAGTGAAACGACAATCTGCTGAATAGGAGAAAAATTTTGCAAAGCATATATCTAATAAGAGACTAGAATCCAGGATATAAAACAAATGCTTACAACTGACCAATACAAAGAAAATCGACCCAATTTTTAAATATGCCAAGTATTTAAATAGATACACAATTGGCCAATAAGCATATGAAAAGATGCTCAGCATCACTTGCGAAATCAAAATCAAAATGATATCTGATTTTACACTCACTAGGATGGTTATAATCAAAACATGGACAATAACAAGTGTCGGTCAGGAGGCAGAGAAATGGGAACCCTCAATATGCAGCCGTTGGAAAGGAGCAATGGTGCAGCTTCTTTGGAAAAGCCTGGTGTTTCCTCAAAAGGTTAGAAATATATGGCTCAGCAATTCCACTCCTACATATAGAGTCATCCCTCAGTATCCTCGGGGGGTTCGTTTCAGGAACCCCCCACCCTGGATACCATAATCCAAGGATGTTCGAGTCCCTTTACAACCAGCCATCTGGATCCATGAAGTGGAAACTACAGATATGGCGGGCCAACTGTACAGCCAACAGAATGAAAACATATTCTCACAAAAACTTGCACATCAATATTCATGGCAGTGTCATTCAGAGTAGCCAAAGGTTACAAACAATATCCATCCATCAATGAATGGATAAACAAAATTACCAAGAATAGGCCCACAAATTTTTGGTCATTGAATCTTTGACAAAGGAGGTGAGAACATACAATGGAGTAAAGACAGCCTCTTCAGCAAATGATGTAGGGAAAACTGGACAGCTGCATGTAAATGAATGAAGTTGGACTACTCCCTCACAGCATACACAAAAATGAATTCAAAATGGCTTAAAGACTTAAACATGTAGTCAAGACACTATAAACCTCTTAGAAGAAAACATAGGCAAAACATCTGACATCCATCTCAACAATGTTTTCCTAGAGCAGTCTACTCAAGCAATAGAAATACAAGCAAAAATATACAAGTGGGATTTAATTAAACTTGCAAGCTTTAGCACAGAAAAGGAAACAATAAGCAAAACAAAAAGACAATCTATGGAATGGGAGAAAATAGTTGCAATAAATGAGATTGACAAGGGCTTAATTCCCAGAATATGTAAACAGCTTTTACACTTCATAAGAAAGAAAAACAAACAATTCAATCCAAAAATGGTCAGAAGTCCTAAAGAAACATTTCTCCAATGAAGACATACAATTGACCAATAGGCACATGAAAAAATGCTCAATATCATTATCAGAGAAATGCAAATCAAAACTGCAATCAAGTATCAACTCTCACCAGTCAGAATAGCCATCATTCAGAAGTTCACAGACAGTAATTGCTGGAGAGGCTGCGGGGAATTGGGAACCCTCCTACACTGTGGTGGGAATGAAGTTTGGTGGAGCCATTGTGGAAAACAGTATAGAGGTTCCTCAAAAGACTAAAAATTGACCTCTCATATGACCCAGCAATCCCACTCCTGGGCTTATATCCAGAAGGATCCGTAATTCAAAAAGACACCTACACCCCAACATTCAGAGCAGCACTATTTACGATAGCAAGACATTGAAACAACCTAAATGTCCACTGACAGATGACTGGATAAAGAGTTTGTAGTGTATTTGTACAATAGATTACTATTCACCCATAAAAAAAATAATAAAATAATGCCATTTGCAGCAACATGAATGGACCTGGAGAATGTCATTCTAAGTGAAGTAAGCCCGAAAGAGAAAGAAAAATACCATATGAGATCGCTCACATGTGGAATCTAAAACAAACAAACAAACAAAAAAACAAAAAATAAAGCAAAGAAACAAAAAGATAAACTTATCTACAGAACAGAAACAGACACAGAGACATAGAAACCAAACTATGGTTACCAGAGAGGAGAGGGTGTGGGAAGGAATATATTGGGAGTTCAAGATTTGCAGATACAGAGTATGTATAGAATAAACAGCAAGTTTATACTGTATAGCACAGGAGAATATATTTATTATCTTATAGTAACTTATGTTTAAAAAGAATATGAAAATGAATACAGGTATGTTCTTCTTTAACTGAAGTGTTGTGCTGTGCAAAAGAAACTGACACATTATAAACTGACTAGACTTCAATGAAAATGTTTTTAAATAGACCAAAAACGAAAAAAAAGAAAAAGGATATTATCAAACTAAAAGAATAAAGTACTGATTCAGGCTACAACATGGATTAACCTTCAAACTTTATGCTAAAATAAGCCAGACACAAAAGGCCAAATAGTGCCCTTTAAGGTGAACTGTATCTGAGTGTTTATTGTACTATTCCTGTAAATTTTCCGGAGGTTTGAAGTCTATCAATATCAAAAAAATGTTTTATTCATTAAAATCATAAAACGCTTCCTCACAGGAGGGCTTTAATTATTAAATGCAAAAATGCATGTAAAGCTCTTGAAACAACACTTTGCACGTCCACACACAGTCACTGCTTTCACTGCCACTCAGAGGTTGGTACCAGCGCTGATGAGAGCTACCTCCACTCGCTCTCCTGCATACAGGAGTGAGGGCCTGGGCTCTGACAGGCAGGGTGAGCGTGAACCTGGGTCAGACACAGCCACATCCCAGACTCTGCGTTACCCAACTTTCTTATACAAACTGCAACATATAATGTAAACATGCTACAGGGATGTATCTTACAACGCAGGGAATACAGCCAATGTTTTACAGTAACTATAAATGGAGCATCTATTGTACACCTGAAATATATCATATTTTAAATCAGCTATATCTTTGTAAAAAAATTAAAAAATAATTTAAAAATGTTATCACTTTAATATTCAATTCAGTTTTTAAGTAACTACTAAACAGCTTAGAATGTATAAAAGCATTTAAGTGTGCTGTTTGTTTACATATTTATTTACTTTTAGCCTCCTGCTAAAAGAGAAATTAAACAATTTTTTTAAACAAAGCTTAACAACCATAACAACAAAAAGGCAAAACTGAGAGTGAAGAGAAAATGGAGATTCAATACTTAAATGAAACCAGTGGGAGATAAAGTCATAAAAATGGATTCCATGAAGTCAGGGCAAGTGTTAAAGGCCGACTAGAAATTCAGGTGTAAGATTCTTGACAGATAAAGCAAAAAGAAAAAGATGATGGGGAGGGCGGTACAGCGTGTTCTTAGCGTGCACAGGGTCCTGGGTTCGAACACCAGGGCCTCCACTAACAGATAAATACACCTAATTACCTACCCCCCCAAAGAGCCCCAAAGAAAAGAAAAAGAGAAATTTCTTTCCCAAAGAATCCTGATATTAAATTTGGATTAAATACTTAAAAAAAAAAAAAAAGAAAAACAGAAAAGATGAGTGACACTGTGAAGGAAAAGCCAAGCTGGGCTAACAAGCTAAGTCACAAATCTAAGTGTGATAAGTGTCCGTTTACTGATCTAAGTTTTGCTGGGCTAACTCGTAAATCCGATGTCAACAATTGTCAGTAATGTGATCTGTTCCAAATTGATAAGCTTCAGTGTACTGATTCCTTGCTTTTTGTTGTTGGAGCCTTATTGGCTAATAGCCCCATACTTGTAATTAAACCTATAAAACCTCACGTGCAGGTCTTGGAGGTGCTCAGAGCTTCGGAACAGAAGCCCCTCTGAGCCCGCCGGGGTAAAAAATCTCAGTACTCCAACCCTCTGTGTGGTGCTTGTTTCTTGACTGGCCTGTTGTTTCCATAACAACACAAGCGACGATGCCCGTGAGATAGTTCTGCAGTGGCTGCTGGCAGGTCCCCATGTCTCACGTGGCAAAATCTGAAACATCCTTCTCACCACTCAGAGTCATCATAAGCCCACACCTCACCTCCCTCTGTTAAATGCAGGAGCACAGGCAGGGCCCGGCCTTTGTTCTCTCTGTGTCATCACAGTGAGATAGGATGGAAGGGGGCAGAGCACATTCATTCAAGGAAGGCCACAACAATTAACGTCACAATGGTGAAGGATTCAACCCCCAATAGGCCTTGAGGCACAGGATGAAGAGATTTAACTTCTAGCAGATCTTGAGCTTCATTATGCACCCACTGTAATAGTAACATGGTGAATAACATGCCCCAGGCACCATGGCAGTCCCAAGGCTAGCCACAAAAGGTCAAAGGGTGGGAAATGGTCAACTCTCTGGGAATACAAGCCCCTTGCCCTAAGGCTGATCCTTCTACTTATTAGCATATGAAACCACCAAGCCCAAGAAAAAAGAGCAACACAACACCACCTCGGGGTCCCCACTCTCTCTCCCTCTTCAGAGAAGGCCCACACTATGTGGAGTGTGTACCTACTTTTAATCTGAGCATCAAACCCCCACAACTCGTGAAGTTTCTCTTGCCTTTCAATGTATCTCTCTGAATAAATATACCTTTACTCAACACTGGCTTGCTCATGAATTCTTTACTGCATGAAGCCTAGGAACAAAATCTGGTGGGGCACATCCCAGGGGCTCATCCAAAGCCTGAGACACAGCCCTTCTCATGCGTCACGTTTTTTTTTTCTTGTATCAACAGGACTGGGTTGTGAAGGGAGCTCTGAGGCCCCAGCTAAGGGACAGAAGCAGCCCCCAGGGCTCGAATTGGCGGGCAGCCTCTTCCCCAGCAAGGGCCCTGGGGTCTGCCCAGTTCTCTGTGTTTCCCTGTTGTGCTGACTCCCCAGCCAGAGAGCGTTCTCCCTAGGCCTGTCCCCACAAAACCCTTCTCTCCAAAATACAAGCACATCATGTCACAGTCCTCTTGTTCAACCAGGAAATGTTCAACCCACTGTTTCCCTCCCCAGTAAAGTACCTAACTGTCCTCCCTCCCATCCCACCACTTCTTTCTTTGTGACAACTCTGCACTCCCCACCCACCATCCTGAACGCAGGTGCCTTGCTGGCTGGGACCGAGATGTTTCAGTCTCACACATCCTGCGCCCATTCACTTTCCCCTTGTTACCTTAAAAAAGCCTTTCCTGAGTCACCCACATATCTGATACTGAACATCACAAAGTGCTGAGTTTGCAGTCACTGTGTGCATACCTCCCAGGTTTTGACTAGGTTTCCTTCACAAGATCTTCATTAAGGAGCTGCATCAAGAAGTTTAAAGAGTCTTTTCTTACATCTGAGCGGAGGAGCCTGCAAAAAATTTAAATGGCTTTGAAGAGAGGGTTAACCAGGGACAGAGGGTTAGCAGGTCCTATTCAACAGTGTCATGAGGCAAAATGTTCTTCAAAGGCTCAGAGTGGCTTCTGAACGTGGAGTCAGCAAGGAGGAGGTGACAGGCAGTGAGTAGGGTGGGTGACACTGGGTGGGCTTCCCCAGCTGGGGAAGAATTGGATTTTGTTCTAGTTTTCCAAACAATTTCTTACTACCTTTTTCACCTATTGTCACATACCATTTCCTACGAATTAAGAATATCAATGTCAGTCATTTGGGCCACTTGGGAGAAGCAACACGATGCCATTCACAGGGCTGGGACATGACAGCCACACCAGTCTAGGTTGATAGACCAGTGGGGGTATTTCCAATGTGATCACGGGCATGCAGCAAACTCCCCAGCTTCAATGACCTCATCTCAAAGGTGGGGCCAATAAAACTACCAAGAAAAGTGCGTGATGATTATTGCCGACAACTGTTTATTAGGTAATTGCCTGTGACAGCTGCAGCTTAATGGGGAATGAGTATGATATCAAGGCCCTGTCTACCTGGCCACACGCTCCCTGCCTTCCTGCCTTGGTGCAGCAGCAGAGTTTGTTTAGCCGATATGAACGCCCCCAGAGCAGCACTGATGGGAAAGCTCGCAGCTCTGCACTGCGAGGTGTGTTCCTTTCCTTCTCAGAGCTGATCACAGTTTGCTGTCATCTGTTTTTATGTTTATCCCTTTTATAACAGCCTCCCCCCGGAGTTTTTGCTCAAGCAGCGCAGGGCCAGTGTGTCTTGCGGCCTGCCAGATATTCTGGGCTGGGAAACAGCTGACCCCACATCTGGCTCTGGTGCTGAACGGAGAGGGCAGAAGGCCCTGGGGCACATGCTGAACCGAGGCCACTGCACCCAGAATTATGATCTGACTTTGGGCAAATTAGAGTCTTCTTTACCCTGAGATTCCTCATCTGTCCATGAAAATAAATGCCCATGGCACACAGAGTTACAAGGATTAAAGGAAATCACCAAATTCATAACCTAGCCAAGGGGCTACCAGTGCGTCCTCAACAGACAAATGCTGCCTTTACGGCTCTGACACATGCGAAGCGGGGCGGCCGCACACAGTGAACACTGCTAAATGCCAGTGTGTTAAGTGCTTCATGTGTGCTACAATACTCTTCAGAACTTACAAAAATCCCAGGAAGAAACGAATAATATCATGCCCATTTTACAGATTCACCAACAGGTTAAGAGAGGTTACATTCTAGTCCAAGGCCCTATGGTGAGGAAATGGCGATTTAAACCGGATTCTGGGCCCAGGCCTTGTCTCCAACTCTCTCCCAGCCACCTGATCACTTGCCTATGAATTCCACCTGTCCAATACCTAAGTGTGCAGTCGGCCAGCTCTTAAATGCAATGTGTGCCACCGTTTGTCAATGTTGGTTAATTACCATAAACTGTTCTCAGAAACCACTACAGAAAAGAATGGTGGACTTAAGGAATTCTGCAGTGCGTTCTCCTGTAATGTGCAGAAACCCTTCCCTACACCACCAAATCCAAATGTATGCTTCCTCCATGTTTATGTTTGCACACGGCTTATTAAAGTAGAAGGTACCTGCAGTAATTCCATCTCGGCTGCTTTCCAAGGTTGCAGATTATCCATAATCAGTCCATGAACGAAAATACTACAATTTGAATGAAAATACTGCAACCATGTCAGTAAACAAAGAATGCTGAAACCAAGTCAACAGCGGCTGCCGCCACCACCCAGCGAGGACAGGGCTGCAGCCCAGCCTCTGCAGCCACTCACAATGGTGCCCTCTGAGGGGACTCAGTATAAGAAAGGACAGGATACTGGCCCTAGATAGCTAGGTGCTTGTTTAAAGAATGAATTCAGTGAGTCCAAAATATTTTCTTCCTCCCATATATAGAAAAGCACTAAATTATTGAACTTGAGATACCTGGCTTTCTTTAGATAACAAGCAATCTTTTATTGTTCCAACAAGCTTGTCTTTGTTGTAAAGCTCCTATATATCCTAGCTCATCCCAAACCTCTTGGGAGCAGTCCCTCAGAGAGATCTGAGAGGCTGTCATCCCGGCTCGAGTCCTCCCACAAATAAAACATAACTCTTAAATTTTAGGTGGCACATGTATTTCAGTCAACTGTTTTGGACACCATGAAGGGACCCA
This sequence comes from Camelus bactrianus, assembly GCF_048773025.1. Lineage (NCBI taxonomy): Eukaryota > Metazoa > Chordata > Mammalia > Artiodactyla > Camelidae > Camelus > Camelus bactrianus. The sequence continues at coordinate 42,907,175 of NC_133558.1, forward strand.
GAGCAGACTTTCTCCACCTGAACTCTCCGAGTAACTGGGGCCTTTGTACCAGCAGTGGCCCTTTGTGACCATCCGCCTCCTCGGGGAGTCCAGATGAATTTGGGTGAGTCTCTCCTGGTTCTCGGATCTCATATATTGGTTGATAATCCTGAGTTTTATTTGGCGGTGTTTCCAGGTACCTGGCCCTCCAGTTGAAGGAGACTGGGGGGAATTACCCACCCAGTGGAGACATACTGGGTGGGACCTCGTTGAAAGGTAACGGGAAATACCCACATTGAAGAGACGTCAGAAGTGGGCTGGTGGAAACCTATTAGGAAAATACTCACCCAGTGGAGACGTCCTGAGTGGGTCCAAGTTGAAAACACTGGGTTCAGGACTGAGTGGTTAGGTAAGAGGCTGGTCTAATGTTTTCCTCAATTTGGTTACATCCATTGAATTTTTCAGGATAAAAGTAAAACTCTTATGAGGAACCTTTCAACTCCAAAAATGGGACCATCCTCCTGGCTGGTAACAGCTTTCTCGGGTGACAGAGAATCTTGCAGGAGTGGTAGAGACAAAGACTTCATGCCATAGAGTTGTCCCTGCGGGAAATCTTACTAGCAAATTTATTCTGAGAACCCGACCTTACAATGGGGAATAGAACTTTCAAAAAAAATAAAAAAAAGAAAAGAAAAGAAAAAGAAATGACAGATTGCCAGCCTCCAATTAATACCCCAGCCAGGTTTATGTACATACAAAACTTACAACATTAATTGGGAATTAGAAAAGAAAATCTCAATCTGAAAGTAAATAATCAGGCCTGATAGAAACATTTTTTGGAATTCTGAACTTATAAAAACAAAATCCACTTTAGGGGGAACTTGGATTTCTCTTCCTGTGTCCTTGAAATGTAAACGTTTTATCTTTCTCTGGGTCTTTTAAGTGTGTTTATGTATGTATATGTATGTTTACTTTCTTTTTAAAGGAAACCTTGGACTCTGCCATACAAAGGGTACAAGTATTGCGTACATATGGTGGCCACGTAAATAAATTGGATTCTAAGCAATTCTTTGTACCAATTTTCTGATATTTTGCCATTTTAAACTTTGTTGCATCAGCCTGGACCACAAAGGCCTTTAGCTTTTGGAGAGTAAAGCTTTGAATTTTATTTAGGCAACACCCCCACTCTCATGTGGAAAAGCCTCTTCATCTTATTCATTTAAAATCACTATATATATATATATATAAATTGATGGCCATATGATGGATCCTTTAATTTGGAAAAACTTTTAAATTTGTGAAAGTTGAAAGAGATCTCATTATAAACAGCTGTTTAATTGGTACCTATTAAAATCAAGTTTAAAGATAGAAAAATATATCTAATTGTTAACCTAAGAACTTAGTTTAAAAAAAAAACTGTTTTGAAAAGCTACATTTGTGTTTTTCCTTTCCAATAAATTTTTCTAGAGATGTTAATAAAAACTTAGAATAATTATTGGTAATTAAATTGAATAACTGGAAAAAGGATTGTAAAAATTTTGGAAAAAAAAAGATAAGGGCTTATCCCAAATGGATAAATATTTTTATATGGTTATTTTGAATGAGATAAATAAAATGGACATTTTTGGAATAGATACAAGGTTTTGATACTACACTAGTAAAGTTAAAAAAAAGGGCCAAATAGATCACCTACTTTCCCCCAACATTAAAGTTCAAACAAGTCCATTTTATTTGCCACAGTTTAAAATATATGTATATATAGACTGATATACTTGATTAATGATTGGGACAACAGACCAATTAATCAAATTAAAAATTGAGTAGGACCTAAGCACTTTGGCTGAAACTTGGGCATCCTAGAGACTTTTCTATAAAATTAGATACAATGAAAAACAACAACAAAAAAGTTTCTGGCAATCCTTCTAGAAATAAAAATTATTGATTAAACCTAATAAATATAAAAATTAAAGGTATAAGATTTAAAAAATTTGAGATAAATGTTTATAAAATTGGTATATTTAAATGGTCTTTATATAAACCTTTTGCTTAATTATGTTGTGGGATAGATCTGTTTCAATGGAAAAACGCTTCCCCTTCTTGGTATTATAAGGCTGGGCACATATCTGTCCCTCAGAAAATATTAATTGAACAAAGTAAAGGAAACCAATAGAGTTACATGAGCCATCCAATATAACGTAGAACTAAAAACTAATATACAGTGGCTAATAAAAAAAATATAATAAGAGGTTTACCCTGGGTTTAACTTATAACTCAAGGAAAAAAGACATCACTAAATACCTTATGCAAGCTTTGGAAGACATGATAAAGTAAACCTTAAAGTTTTAAAACATTGAATTCTTTGTTTACAGCTCTCCTGATTGATAAAAAAATGCCAATTAAGGAGATACAATTGGGTCTGGGTGACAGAGCAGTTCTCTGGGGAACTGGAAGCATGTGTCTTTGTCTTGCAGACCAGAAATGTAAATACAGAAACAGTGACCTAGGACTGAGCCTAATTAGCTCAATGAGATAAAACTTAGGGCCAAGAAATTTTTGGCATTTTAGAACTCAGAACTCTGACGGGTCCTTCAGACTTTGTCAAGAAATCTTAAATATCTGTTTCATAAATAGTAAGCCTTAGTGATTTGAGCAAGCAAATTCAGCTTACTAGAACTATAATTATACCTATCTTATAAGTAACTTTTAAAGTGAAGCTATGAGATCTCTAGCTTTTGTCTGTTTATAAACCTGCGTACACATTACAGATGTGAGATATTTATACAGCTAAAAAAAAAAATCAAAGTCAAAGAGCTCTGCTTAATTGACGTAAAAAATAAGAGCTTACAAATTAAGTATTTTTAAAATAAAAACTGAACAAATTGACTTTCAGCATCACGTGAACTGGAAAAATTCAATATTAAGATAATATTTGATATTGTTTAGTTTAAGTATGTTCTAATTAATATAGACATCTTTAAAGTCATCAATATTAAGTATAATACCTTTACTGTACCTAGGTTTAATGAAAGTCAAATAAGATTCTGTTATATCTGGTGAAGATTTGTCAAGAAAAAAATAACAGTAATGTGGTGTAGTAAAATTTTAAGTAAATTGAATGCAAATGAGATGAGAGCTTTGGGTAAATTTTTAAAATATATTTTTAAAATGTATGCTTAACATAATCTCTAAATGTTTGGTATCTTTAAATTCTAGAGTTGTGCTAAATTAAGTTAAATGATAGGATTTTATTTAATAGCTATGCCATTTTCAGATAAAATAAGATTGAATTATGAATTACTTAACATTTAACTTACTCTTACAGAGAAACTAAAGGTGTTTAGATATATTAATAAATGGTTGGTGCCACCCTGAAATAGACTCTATTTTTAAGGGAATGATCTCAGTATCCTAGGAAAATAAGATAAATGTGTAAAGGAAGATATAAGAATGGAATTATATTTTGTTAATGAAAAATAGTGACTTTGTCCTGAAGCTGGTTATTTCTGAATGGAAGAGAAAATAAGGGACACACTAATATGAGAATAGAAAGCTGTGGAAGGCTTGTGGAAGAGGTACCCTAAGGAAAGAGTTTCGTACGTTGTCGGAATTGGCTAAATTTAGAATCAACTTGGGCAAAGTAAATGAATCTTAGAAGTAAGTTGGTACAAGACTAGATTTGGTTTTCTCGCTGTTAAGAGGAAACATGTTTTTTGAAATGTTAATCCACCTTCAGCAACAGATTGTAAACCTTCTTATACCACTTAACTGATCTGTTCTGCCTTTACTTTTGACGTATTTTCTTGTTAATGAATAAGTACTGCTTTACAGTGACCTATATGTTTATCTGACCAAGTGTTCTGAAATCTTTTAAAAAGATCCCCAGATATCAATTTCTAATTAAAGTTCTTTTAATCTCCAGTTAAGTTTGGGAAGTTACAGATGGCCCCTGAAACATCCCAAAGAGAGATTTTAAAACAGTAAGTTTCAATTGGCATGTTAAATAACATGATATTGTCAAATGAATAATAAATCTTCTAAGGTTATATTGTATGAGAAAATATTATTAATATAGATATTCTAGTAATTATATGGTCTCCCTAAAATTCTGGTATATCTGAAATGTTACCAGTGATAATTCTGGGTATAGTGACCAGGTTTCTTTATCGATTATACTATAACGGTGTTTAAGCATGCTTTTAAATCTTTGTCTTTTATAGACTTTTAATTGTTTTCATCTAATGATTTTGAAAATGCTTTCTCTTCAAGGAGATTTACTGATTTCTAATAAATGTCAAACTATATCACTGAACTAAACTGGGTAAGAAATTTTAAATATCTAATGAAAACTCTGATTAAAAGAATTAGTTATGTGGGACTAAGTAAACTGATGAATATGGTTATAATTTTTGATGTTGTTTGTACTACTACTGGCTTTTAACCTGTTTCCCAGACATAAACTCTTCCTTTTAAGCTAGTTATAAATCACAGAAATTTGATAAATTATACCTATGTAAGCAGACTTGATACAGTTATCTTTTCTCCCTATCTGATCCTTCAAGAGACTAAAAACTCTTAGGTCCCCAATGGCTCAATCAGACAAATGAGGAAGATCATCTCCTAACAGATATAAGAATCTAAAGGTATTTTAAGAATTTTAAAGAGAAAAGAATTTACCTAAATCTGTAAGGCAGAAATCAATGACAAGCCATTGACGTGGCTTTCCAGGCCTTAGCAAATCTTATTAACATTCTACCCTGAGACTCCTTATTAAAAGTTCCAACACAGCCAATTTAAAAAAGCCTATATGATCAAATAATCAGACGACTTGTAAAGAAATTAATCTTGATTTGGCTTTATTTGAGAAAAATGAGGGTAATTTTAGAGAGAAAAAATATTATATTTTACTGGATATTAAGTTCTAGTTTTGTTAATTGAGGTCTATATTTACTAAGACACTTCCCAGATCATTCCTTGCTTTTATGTGATATTGCTGTACAGTTTAATTTAATTATGAAAAGGATACTCTAGGTTTGTTTCCGAAGCTCAGTAATCTATCCTTGTGTAAATTTCCAATGCTCCATGACCTAAGCCAGGGGATTATACATACTGGAACATGCATGACTTAAAGAACTGTCTCCAACCTGAATGGAAAGACCTTTTATCAAGTACTCTTAACTAGACCATACACACAAAAGCTGAAGGAAACGGAATTTCGGATTCATTTCCTATCAGAAACAGCCCCTTAAGTGCACTGGCCTATAGAGCACTTGCTCACCTGAAAACAATGCCAAAATGTTGAAAAAGCTACCAGGCCAGGATGAGAAGAAGACGACATCTGAGCTCGACAGCTGACCCAAGACAACGGACCAGGCTTGTATACCAATTACTTTGACAATTTCTCCTACCTTTGATTATGAACTACTCCAATTGTTAAGTTTATGGTAAATTACCTATGTCTAGTACTTCTGTGTTACCTTGGTGGGTTTCCCTACTCCAAGGCTCTAACTAGATAGCCCTCAGAAACGTTATTCTAAAAATAATTTATAGTTCTGTTTAGGCCACTGTTGATCTTACAACGTGGGAGAACTCACCTGGCCAATTAATACCTGCTCGGAGCCTGACCATAAATATGAACTTTCTCATAAGATCACTCAAACTCAATCAGAAATACAAGCAAAATTTTAACCCAAATATACAACTTCTCTACTATTAAATTCTTACTCGTGACTTTAAAACGTTACTAGCTATATTAGTTATATGATCTCTATTTTATTAAATTGTTGTCTGTTACATTTCCCAACGTGTAACTAGGCCTACAAGATTGATGATGGCTAAACATCCTGAAGAAATAGATAAAATTTTTAACCCTGCATAAAATAAATGTAATAGTGTGATTCTAGGTATGGTAATGAGCAACGAAGGGCAAACATTTCCTGGATCATAATAGACTAGTAAGACAGGCGATCCAGAAAACTTTTAGTATCAACAGGCCCTGAAAAAAAACCTAACACCTTGAATGGCAGCTCAGAAAATTCTTCACCTGAAATAGGAATGAGCCATCCTAGCACCGTGGGACAAAATTGGTCATGAAATGTCTCTCAAAATATAGGTCGAATTTAGGACCAAGGGGGAGCACTGTGAATGAAAATACTACAATGTGAGTGAAAATACTGCAACCATGTCAGTAAACAAAGAATGCTGAGACCAAGCCCTCAGCAGCTGCTGCCACACCCCAGCGAGGATATGCCTGAAACCCAGCCTTTCAGCCACTCACAGTGGTGCCCTCTGAGCAGACTCAGAATAAGAAAGGACAGGATACTGTCCCTAGATAGCTAGGTGCTTGCCAAAGGAATGAATTCAATAACCCATATATTTGCTTCTTCCCATACATAGAAAAGCACTAAATACTTGAACTTGAGATATCTGGCTTTCTTTAGATAACAAGCAATCTTTTATTGTTCCAAGTACCTGGTCTTTGTTGTAAAGCTCCTATTTATCCAAGCTCCTCCCCTACCTCTTGGGAGCAGTCCCTCAGAGATCTGAGAGGCTGTCATCCAGGCTCGAGCCCTCCCGCCAAATAAAACATAACTCTTAAATTTTAGGCTGAACGATTATTTCAATGAAGTCCCAGAATAGACACAACTCATCAATTCTGTAATGGAACACACTGAATCAGGAACCAAAAGCATGTTCTAGTCCCGAAAAACTACGGTTTCCTCTTTTTTCCTGTCATTATACAATCCCACCAGAACTCATTAATTTGCTGTCTGCACGCTTGGCAACCAAACTCAGAGAAGATTCAACTTAACAGAGCTCCATGCTGGGGAGAAACCCCCGCAGAAGCACAGCGGTCGGCCTGCCCTCCCGCACGCTCTGCTGACCCCTAGTGTCCTCCGTGGAGACCAGGCCAACAGAACTGCTCCAAACAGCTACAAAGTCCCACAGATTAAATAAAAGCATTTTATTTTATACTATATGTTATGTATATACTCATCTCTGAAAACAGCTTTGCCAGAAGCCCAAATCTTCAACATTAATCTGCAAAGGCAAATCCGGTCCCCAAGGGAAAACAAGTTTTATGATGATGCTATGGCCTCCAAAGTCCTCTCCAGGACCATCAACCAAACTGCCTGCAGGCCTGCAGCTGCAGGCGGCTACATGTCTGCTTTTAAAGCAACCCCTTCCTGCCCTCGGGCACTACAATGTCCCTCTATGCCCTCCCTTCTCAGGGTAAGAGCAGCTGCTGCAGAACCTTGCAGGGCAGCACTGACAGGACTGGACAAAAGGATCAGAGCTAAACTAAGCCTTCTGATGACACGAGCTGTGTCACTTTACAGATGAAGATATATATAGAGAGGGGTGGGGTGATATTGCTCAAAGTCACACAGCTAATAAGTGGCAAAGTCCATACCTCTGCTCCTCCCTCTGGCGTGATGCCCCAGCTGGGACGCCGACAGGGTTCTCTCGTGCCTGCCTGACCAGTCCTTTACTGTCACTCATAACCCACAACACGGTCTGAACCTAGCCTGCCTTTTCAGCATCTTTTCCTTCCAATCTCGCAGGAACAAGGCTGCTTGGGCCACTTTATGACTTCCGGCTTCCCAAAACCTCCATGCTCAGGCTGGTCTTGCCTGTGCATCCTTCCCCATGCTCAGAGGCACTTCTTCCCCTGCAGGAGGACTTTTCCACTCTCCGCAGGGACACCCCCTCAGGGGAGCCCTCTTCTTGCCCTCAGAATGGCAGGTGTCCCAGGCCACATCCCGAGCTGCCCCATTAGGTCTGCGGGTGCTCAGGTCTGCTAGTCAGACCAGCAGCCTCAGAGCCAGGAATTATGCCCGGGTCACCCTGCAAACCTACTGCCCACCTCACAGCCCCCAGCCAGCAGGCCACCTGGAAGTCACAGCAAGTGCCCCACCCAATCCAGAAGTCTCTTCATTTGCCGGCACCGCTGATGACTTGTCTCCAACCTTTGGTCAGTTTTGCAAAAAAGAGCACCTTCCACAGTGAACAGTGGGTTTTCACTTCAGCACCCATCCTTACTGCAAACGTCAAGGGAAACCAAAAGGCCTTTTCTCAACACGTTTCTGATGACACCCTTCCACCCACTATACTCATATGCTCAAGAAAATTGGGTCCACGTGATTTTGTTTCCCTTACGCTAAGTGGCTCAAAACACTGTGTGATTTTTTTTCCCTTTTTTGAGGGTATTTGTACTCAGTTTCTCGGCTTTAATCTGTTTTTGTGTCTCTCTTCAGTATCCCAAGCAGTTACCACTTCTTAGCCACTTCAACAGCCTCCCTCCCAACATCTAGTCTAGGAAATGAGCTGTGATGAGGGGCCTGGAGGCAATCACAGAAGAAGCAACTAAGGGACAGAGAGGCGACATAGTTTGCCCAAGGTGATCAGCCTCAACCCCCAACAGTGTGTTTCACGTCCCTCTGTTAAACTCTTATGCTAAACAAGCTAACTTTTTGTAGATTATGGTTATAAACAAATGAGGTATCAAAATACATACAAGGACACACATCAACTCTAAGATGTTCATTAACTTCACTATTTTGTTTCTATTTTTTTAATTTCTATTAAAAAATAATTAAGAACCTCTGCAGTCAATATAGAAAAATGTTACTGGGTTTTAATCCAGAATATAGAGGTGTTGTGTGTCATTACTCATACTTATTTGTATGTTCACAAGACAAAATGATTTGAAGGTCTCTCTCCCCTCCTCCTACTCAGTACCTGCTCTCACCAGATCTCCCAGTCCACACATCTAACAGCCTTACACTTCACCCACAGCTGAACTCATCAGTTTTCCCCCAGAGCTCCCTCTGCAGCTTTCCCTCCTCAGAGCACAGCAGGACCATCACTTACCTCATTAATCCACCCAGAAACCTGGGCCTTCCTCCATCCTACCTTCACAGACAGCATTCATCCTTTCATTTTTACCATCTAAACATGCCTTCAATCTGTTCGCTTTTACCCACTGACCGTCCCACCGCTCAAGTGGAAGCCACCAACACTGTACACCTGGACTCACGAGTCTCCCAAGTGTCCCCACAGCCGCTCTCACGTACTTGAGACAAAAGGGATTGTGTCACTCCCGCGGTTTTAGGACTCTTTTCAAACCCACTCTTCTTAGAAGAAACTCCCAGTTCTTCACCTGGTAAAGATCTTTGCCATCAAATTGTCAGCTCAGGGAGGGCAGGACACGCCCTCTCCCCTCGGCCCCTCCCTCCGGCAGAGCATCAGCTTGGGAGGACCTGCTGAGCTACACCAGCCTGTATTCTAACCCTGGTCTTGAGTTCTTAGCAAACTGCTTCACTTATCCATACAAACCCAAGGTAGATTAGAAAGATTTTAGATGTTGAGCTAGACTATTGATTTGGGGATTTTGCACTAGCAACCTGCAAGTACATGTTCTAATGATTCTGTCTTCTTAAAACCACACCCAGATTTAAGGAGTATTTGTGGAATGTCTTCGGAGTAAAAGGGACTGTACTTTAACAGACTATATGTTTTATAACATGAACAACCCTGACAGGGTCACAAATGGAACCACCTCACAAGTGACAGAAGACAGGTGAGAGGCACAAAGCAACAGGTCACAGAGATGGTAAGAGCAAATTTGTTTCTCCAACCCCCCAAAAATTTTTTGAAAGAACCGAAAACTCTGAATTTTAAAAGTATAACACTATCATATAAAGAAATAAATTAAATAATCCTCTTCATCAGTGTTTCAAGATCTGACTGCAGAATTTTTAGCATGCCATTCTGAATCCTAGCACAGAAAAATCAGATGGACTAGTGGTGCGTAAGTTCCAGGGAAACGGCAGCAATTCCTCCACTTGTAAGAGGACACACACTCAATTGTCGAAGGTGATTTTAAACCACATTCTGGAGAAATTCAGAAGATTCAGGCACCGATTCTAGATGGTGATGACTCGGAAGGACGGGTTGGATGCATGCTTCTAACTGAGTCACCGGCATTCTTACACTGCAGGGGGAAACGGAGGCTCTCAGTTATGAGCAGAGATGTTCCTGTCATTTCTCCCAGGCCGTGCCTAGGGGACTCAGTGTCCTGCAGCAGCCTGGCCCCAGGCGAGGACCCGCAGCGTGGCCCACTCAACCAGGAGGGGCACTGTGCTTGAGAAAGCCCATCCCCGATGGGAGAAAGAGGGGCTGGTGGGGTTGTGTGTAACTATAAATGATCATAGAAATACACCTGCATACATTCATTTGATACAATTAATATTAGCAGGCTATTTAACAAAATTTCAATTGTCAGTGTTAATTTTACCATTCCTTTCCTTTTGTCCCCTGCACTCTGAGACAGGCTTAGGCTCTCTCACACCTGCAGCTCTGATGCAATAGTTGTGAAGTCATTTTACTTTGCTGCATGTGTCCTCGCTCCCCGTGTCGCTGTGACTGTCGTCTCTTAACAGAGTCAGATGTCTTCCTGGATCTCTCCCTGAGTTCCTTGCTCCTGCTTCTCAGATCCTGAGATAAAGAACAGGTGAAGACACATGACTAGAAAAGGCACTGTGGACTTGACCAAAGTCCTCAGTGACCCCTAGGTGAGTGCTGCCCACCCCTTACCTTCGATTCTCAACGTTCTGCCCAGGGTGACATCCAGACAGGAAAGAGTCTTGGGCCCAATTAAAAGCTGTGAGGCTTGGGTGCAGGGAAAGGTGCAGGAGCTGGTTCTGGAGCCGGGCCCCTCCCCACCTCTGCTACTCTCTCTCCCGAGGCCCCGCCCCCAAGCCCCCAGGCTCCCTGATCTTCTGTCCTTCTCTTCTACACTACTCCAAGCCCTTTTCCCCTTCCTTTATTCCCTGATTATCCCCAGCTGGAGTGATTTTTTCATCACAGCATCTAAAAAAATTTCCTACAGCTGAAAAAGAAGTCTCCAGAGGTCAATGCCCACATGGTGGTTCCTGAAGAGAGCCCCTGGTTAGGGGAACTCTCACCAACACTCACAGGGCATCAGACATGTTGCAGGGTCGACCACCCCAACAAGAATTTGCTGTGACCCCTATGCCCGCACAGCATCCCTGTTCACAAAACTTTAGTTGGGCCACTTATCCGTTATTAAGAAGCAAAAGTAAAAAAATTGCTCATGTTTCTTACTAAAATTATCTATGAGGTGGAAAAAGAAATTGTAATAGAAAAGAACAAATTTGACTCCATGTTAGATGTGTTCGTTTGTCTTTAAACCTGTACCCTGTTTTCTAGGCTAAGACTTGTTATCTCTGCACCTTTTGTAAAAGAAAGTTGCCTTTAGCCTGAAATATCCAGGAGGGCCTATTCTGCGGGCTCTGATCTTTAAGGATGTTAGCTCTTCTACACTTATGTAGAGATGGCAAGTTGCAAAATAAAGAATAAACTTTGTTTTTTTGAGGTTTTACAGGGGTGCCATGATTTGACCCACATGGACAGCTGCAAGAACAAAGGATTCCAAGGAAATCAATTCGTACAGCAAGAAGTTTGCAACAACCAACCACACCCCCACCACTTTTTAGTATAAAAGGAGACTGAACTCTGACTTGGGGAAGAGAGTTCTCCTGGATATCAGTATGCCATCTTCTGAGTCTGCCAGCTTTTCAAATAAAGTCACTATTCCTTACTCCAAAAGCTCCTCTCCCGATTTATTGGCCTGTCATGCAGCAAGCAGAACGAGTTTGGACTTGGTAAATAAATGACTGCATTAGAGGTAGTATGTCTCCACTGTTTCCTCATTTCCAGTATGTCACAACCAATCAATTTTATATGCTGTTTAACAACACGACCAAAAAACCTATTATACGGAATTGATTCCATGGAAATAAAATTATTTCTTCTCCTTCAAAACTTTGTTCTTTTCTACTTTATTTTGTTTTGCTTATTGAAAAGAAAATAAAAGTCAAATCATTTTATTTCACCTATTTTTTATAGCTACATATTGTAAATACTACAAAGATATTTAAATTGCAATAAAAATTGTTCATATATTAGTATAAAGATATATACACAATCAAAGCAGAGTAGGAAAGGAGTGGATATTTACTAAAAATCCACTGCACATCCAGTCTTTTACAAGCATATTCTGGAATATAAGCTCTATTATCCAGGGGTCCACCACCCCCATTCTCACTGCCGAGTCCCAGAGTAATCAACCTCCAAGGCACCAGCATAGAACCACGCGATCACTATTTTAGGTATAAATGAGGGAATTAGCTCTTTCAATTCTAAAACAGAAACCTTAAAATAAATACTGAACTTATTTACAAAGAAAATTGGACACAAAAAAGTACAGTTTCTCCCCCAAGTCACAAAGATAATTACTGGTAAAGGCAATATTTGAACTCATCTGCCTGATTCTAAAAACTAAGGTGGAAATCCCCTTCGACTGTGGAGGTCCAGCAGCACAGCCTATCACCCTATCTTTGTTCAGATCTAGCTTTAGACAGCCTGAGACAGCACCCCATTCCTATGGAACTCGAGGGCAAACGATAACAATAAGGATTTTATATTCAGTAGTTTCTTAGGTCTCATTTATATAAAGTGTCAGCAGGTCAGCAGAAAACTCTGGGAAATATGAGTGGGTCCAGAGCTTTTTGCTGATAAGAAACAATCTATCAGGAAAGAGTGACCTTCCCATGAGAGGCCTCATGGACATAAACTAAAGGCAGTTGAGCAATGAAAACTAGCAAGACCATGGAACTCAAGCAAGAAAAATCCCTGCCATCCCCCACCCAGTTGCCTCTTCACCCACATGGACAAGATGGCAGAAGACCCAGGTTCTTGTCCAAGTTACACCATCATGGATTCTCACCCATAAAAATTTATGACTCTATGCTGTCTTAAGCCATTTCCAACTCAAATATGATGACACCAATATCTCAGCAGAATGTCTATGTCTTCACTTTCTCTCTTCTATTAGAATACTATATCTATGGCCAAAAAGCAGAAATCCAATTAAAAACAACATGCACGAAGGCTGGTGAAAGTCTGCGTAAGAGACTTTGTTCTCACGCTCAGTGAATGAAAACTCAGAAAAAGTGTTCCTTCTCCCTCTGCAAGTGGGAGGTAGCCTGATTGTGTGTGTGTTTGTGTGCACGTGTGTGTGTGTGTAAATCAAATACAATGCATTCTGGGATGTGTACAGATTTTTTTTATGTTACTGTCATTTCATGAGGATGAGCCAACCTTTAAAGTAACTTGAATCTAGTGTTCTGAGAGAGTCCCAGGATCTTTTGATGGAGGAGGGGAAAGGGGAAAGGAAAGGAGGAAAGAAGTAAATGAAGCAAAGGAGTAAGAATACTACTAGGGAAAGGCAAGACTTTAATTTTATTCCTACTTGCATCACACACAAATTAGGGACTGACTTTCCCCCATGTCTCGTCAAGAACTGAGTTGCAGAAGAAGAGGCGACAGCCCATTTCTCACTGAGATTGTGACTGTACATGGCATCTTATAGACACAAATTATTTACCCTGATCAAACACTCTAGCAGCAGGCCGTAATTCTCCTGTTTTGAGAGACAAGAAAACAGGAGTTCAAAGAGGATGTATAACTTGAGAAAAGTCAGAGGACCAGTAAACTAAAGAGGATGAATTCAAACTCAGATCTGAATGGAGAGTCTGATCTTCCCACTCCCAGGGCTGGAAAATCCTTAACAGACAGGCTTCCCAGCTCCCTGCATTGTTCCTGGCACCAAGCATTTCCCATGGCGATGGTCTCCTGTTCTCACAGACACAGGGCTCTGTGCAGCCAATAACCTCCATTCGACCTTGATCATATACCTGCCTCACTCACCAGGCTTCTCCATACAGACAGGAAAGCTGGCTTTCAAGTGTGTACAAAGCCACCCCTGGTCTTACCTGGGCTCTTCAGTGGCTTTTCCAGCATAAAGGCAGCCATGAAAGTGCTCACAGTTTGTACATGAGCCACACTACCTCTCTCCATCTGTCTCCCCACCTATACTACTTAGCTATGACCATTTTGAGAATCTTGGAAACAAATTTTTAAAAACAGAAAAGAAAGTATTCTGTAACAAGTACTTAATACTTACAATTTTAAATGACAAGTTACAAAGTGAGTATTTACAAATTGAATCTGCCTTCCTAGGTGTCAGTTTTAACAGTTAAAAAATATAATAGCAAAAATTCTCACTTACAAAATTAACAAAAACATCAACAATAATCTGGAATAAACTCAAAAACAATGCCCATGTTGTACATGGAGAAACACAGGACTGTACTGAGGGGTAAAGTAAGAAGTGTGAATGCAGAGACATCAACATATTGTATGGAGGAAAGCAGTTTTGTAAAGATGAACGTTCTCCTAAAGATAATTCAAAACTTACTTAAAAATCCCATGACAGCTCTTATCTTTTTTTTTTAACTTGAGCAAAATATTTTGGAACTCTTCAGGAATAATAAAGTCATAATACTAGACAAGAAAATTGGGGATGGAAAAAAGAATAAAAAATCACACTGTCATATATTAAATAAATTTTTACAATATGTAAGATATAGCACTGGAGTAAGAAAGTAAGACTGACAGAAATAAACCATGAGCTCAAAAAGAGATTCTAGTGTACATAAATATTTTGTACAGGTGGGATTTCAAATCAAAGAGCAAAGTATGAATTCAATAATTGTCTTGGGACAATCAGAGAATCACCTGGAAAAAACAAATTCTATTCCAGTCATAATGACCACAAGAAAAATTACAGATAGTGATGTAAATATTAGAAAGTACTAATAACAGCAAATACAACTCTTTGCTCATAGTAATTCAACTTCTCCTCACTATAACAAGTAGTATTATCATCTCCATCATAGAGATTAAAAAATCCTACAGAGGAGATATATACCATTATAAGAAAGTATTTCTAAGAATACTATCAAGGATAAAACCCAAAAAGAAGACATTTACTGTCTTAAGATTATTTTCGGCCACAACAAAAATAAACCTACTGAACAAAATGAAAGGCAAGAAATGACAAGAAAAAGCTCTGTGATACATGTTAATGAAGACAAGGGGTTAATGTTCATAACATACAAAGAGCTGTCACAAAGCAACAAGAAGCTCCCTCACTTAAATGTGTGCAAAGGACAAAAGGGATGATTCACCTTTTAAAAGTCAGATGGCTAATGAGTGAAAAATGCTCAATACCTCACTGGTCATCAAGTGCAAACTAAAACAATGAAAAAGCAATTTTGCTCATCATATTGTCAAATGTTTTTAAAAAATATTCTAGGTAGTGTCCGTCTTTGAGAGAACAAACTGAGCGATCTTTTTGGAGGACGACGTGTCAATGGATATGTAAACTCTGAAAAATGTGTGTACACACAAACTGAACTCCATTTTAGGAATCGTTTCGTTTAGAAAAAAAATCAGTTCAAAAAGATGTACTCATCAGAGCATTTACACAGCACTTTTTACAATGGTGGGAAGAAAAGCTGAAGTGAAATCATATCCAGCGATACAGAATTGGTTACATAAGTTATTCTACATCTTTTCATTCCCCGCAGGAGAAGGAATTTCTAGAGTCACTTGAAAGGATCCTGTGATGTATGTAATTGTCACATCCAGGGACTAAATTCCCAGAAACCTTAACTAAAGGAATACTCATACAAGATCACAGGAATGTTTGTACAAGAAGGACGCCAGTCAAACACCCTTTCTGACAGTGGAAAATGGAGAAAACTTAAGTATCCACCATCAAGACAATGATGCGGTAAATCAAGGCGAGCTGTGGGCACTAAGGGGCAGGCGTTTTGGCGTGGTCCAAGGCCTTGTCCACAGTACTCTCCCACCAAAGGTGTCCTTACACAAGAGACCAAATCTACTGCACATCAGGAGACCCCTCTACTCTATCTGAAAGGACCGGGTGAGTCTGGAGTGGGAGGACGTCTATGATATACACCTCAGTGAATAAACCGAGCTGCACAAAACATATAGTATGGCCTTATTTTTCAATAAAGCATATATACACACACATATACATAGATTTCTCATATACATGTATGTATGTGTATATATATATGACAGGCATAAAGGTCATGAAATATATACACCACATTGTCAGCAGTTTTTACTCTCAGGAAAAAAAGGGGAAGGGATGTAGGGGCCTTTCGGTACCACCACAGTTCTCTTTTCAGTATTTCAGTTAATTAGACTTGGAATTTAAAAGTTTATTTAAGTCCGAAGTAAAATGGACGATGCCTCCACAAGACAGAATGCTATACTGGTCATTAAAAATCATGCCAGGGGAGAGAGAATACTGTAGAAAAATGTGTAATAAGCCGAATGGAAAATGGAGGTCTCCACACAGTAAACAGGCACAGAGTGCTCGCTGGTTTTTATGACAGACGTAATACACACTGATGAAAAGAACAGAAAATAGATGTTAAAGTGTTAATTATTATCTCTGAGTAGTGGGACCAGGATAGACACTTTTGTCCCTTTTTTCAGACTTATTATATTAAATACACATTATTTTTCATCTGAAAAAAGCATTTTTAGATGTCTAGTACCACACATTGAAAACATTACACTAGTACTTACAGAAATAACTAGGACACACGGCAGCAGCGTCACACAGTGTAGAACGGGCGATCCTGATTAACATCGTGCAGTTACATAAGGACCCACAAAGTGAGAGCACCTGCTGTCATAGGGCGTAGCCCCCTTCTATTTGTCAGTTGTGTCTTCAGGGCTGAGGCAGTTCTGAGCACGGCCAGTGTCAGTGCTGGTGTCTGGATGGATGCCACTGGAGGTGAGGGCACCTGCAAGCCGAGAGGAAGAACAGAAATCATCCTCTGCTTTTTCTGTCTTGTTTCTTTGTTACTTTTGAAGAGAGGTGTAAATAAGATAAACTAAATCTTCCCTACTAAAATTTCAGTAATGAAACCGTTTTTAAAGTCTTCACAACTTATATTCTGCCTATAACTGTCTTTTCAACAAAGCATCATATTTCTTAAATGTTAATTAACTCAGTTAATTAACTACCTGTTGAAACCTATTAAAGAACATGAAATGCACTATGTAAAATCACCACGCCTGCAGTGACTGGCACAGCTGCCTTGATAGCAGTGCAGTCAGCCCCCACCATCCCTTGGCCCTGAGCTCCTGATGCTGCTAAGAGAGCACGCTGCCACCTCAGATGGAGAGAAACGGTGAAAGCGTTTTCTGAAATCTACAGCACTGACAAAACATAACTGACATATCCCAGGCTCTTTTGAGGCTGTCATTTTCTGTTTCTGGCCTACACCCGTCAATTAGCAGAACCACCCCATTCCCGAGCCATGGGACTCACGTGGGAAGCAGTTTTGGAGAAATTTCCAGGTATAGAATGTAACCAACTATACATAGAACTCTGAAAAAAGAAAAGATGCAATACTCTGATTTTGGAAGAAACTCAAAATATTCTCCTAAGCCTTAGTAGCTGGAAAGGCTGGGCATCTCCTAAGCCACTTATTTATTTCACAGCCAGTGAGCATCTCCCACAAACCCTGTTTCCCTGTGTCTGCTGGGAGCCTCAGGCACACTGTTGCTGTCGATCTTATAAGTCACAGGGCTGAGGCGTGTGTCTCACGCCTGCAACTCTCACACAGGCTCGCCTCCTAGCCTCACTGTCTGAACTTGGCCCCATTTTCTCACCTGTTTATTTGGTATCTGTTCTTCTGTAAGCTGCCTGAAATGCTTTTTGGAACAAGTCAGAAGAATCAGTGGGTAGAGAAATGGACAGATGGACAGGTGAGAGTTGGGGAGACAGAGTGACTCCAAGAAAAGGGGAACAAAGAAAATTTCCTATGCAGAACCCTCTTCTAGTCAGGGAAGAAAACCACCACGGAGAAGTGTGAAGAGGCAGGTGGCTTAGGACTGTTTCCTGGATTCCATGAAAAGTCACACCAAGAGATGAGAGAGTAGAACTATAAATAATAAAAGAAAAAAGCATGCATGCTTGAAAAATATATCTACAATATGTACTTTCTAAAGAATAGATTCAAATCAGCACGGCCCAATAACACAATCCTTGGGTATTTACAGAAGTGAGAATCCCATCTCCAAACCACAAGGCATCCCTTCGGAGCACTAAGAGTCTACACGGGACGGTCATAAAGCTGTCACCGCAAAAGCGATGCTATCCTGCCCTTACAAGGAATGAGCAGCTGTGCTCAGGCTGCCCACGCGCACCATTTACACCCCACAGCACCTCTACGGGAGAGGGACGCCTAGCGAGACCCGTCTCTGCAGGACAGGAAACAAGTATGGGAGAGGCTAAGCCGACCTACCAGTTCTCCAACTCACAGGACTGGTCACTCCAGAGCAGGACTCGAACTCGGACCCAAGTTTGTAACCGCAGTACTACCGTGATTTGTGTGCTTTTTGTGTGTATAATACATTTGTTTCCGGCATGAAAGGATATTTAACAAATGTTCGGTTGTCTTGTCTATCTCATTAGCTCACAATCTTTATATTTTTAATTGTACTCTTTTCCCCTGGAGAAAGGAACGGAAAGAGCGGGGGTCAGAATGAGATGGGGCTCCATTCTTTATCTGTTACCTCATCTCATCCAGTCCCCAACCAGGGAGAAGGAGCAAATGTTCTCTTCATCTTTAAAGAGAGAGCTCCACTGATGGTGACTTACTCAACTCCAAAACCAAGTCTGGGAGAAGGGCACAGACAGCAACCAGAGAAATATCACCCGTAGGAAGGAGAAAAGAGCTCAGGGGAGGGCTCAGGGGGTCAGCCTGATTTAATTTCAATGGATAATATAATACCACAGACTAAAAATACTAGCATGCAATGAATTTGCTATTTCTTGACATCTAGCAAGTTTTCATAGCCCGCATGAAACATTATCGTGAACTAGTTAAAGGAAGAGTCCACACTCAGGGAAAATCAATGCCACAGGCAGGCTGAAACCCAGGCTGGAGGAAAGGAAGAGAAAAGGCATAGTTAAGAAGAGGGGAAAGTCTGGGAAAAAGACATCATCACAAGGAATCTCCAGCATCATCCAGCTATCATATAATCATTCATTCAAGAGAGAGTTACTTAGGTCCTATTTTGTGCAAGATTTTACACAGGGCAAAGCAAGAGTGCAGCGTCCATGGTGGCAGCAAGTGGCGGGGCTATAATACAATTCTGATCCTGGTACCTTGCACACATGTACTCAGTATAAAGGCAAAAAAATAAGGTAAAATAATACTATGTAAACTCTACGCATTGTTGAAAAAAATTAAAGAAGACCTAAATACCTGGACAGACACACCACGCACATTCCTGGATCTGATGACAACGCTCTTGGGATGGCAGTGCTCCCCAGAGCGATCTGTATACTCAACGTGGTCTCGATCACAATCCCAGCGGGCTCCTCTGCAGTAACTGACTAGCTGCTGCTACTATTCATATGGGAATTCGAGGGACTCAGTAACCAAAACGTATTTGAAAAAAAGAAAAAAATGAGAGGACTTGTAATTCTCAATTTCAAACCTTACAACTGTATCTCCAGGTGAGATTACAGGCCATTTTTAAGTTATTACTGGGTTTATCCTTATTTTCAAAATTCTCTACAATGAATATACCTGTTAGAATAAGAAAAATAAAAAGTAAGGTATCTTGTAAAACATGCACAGTGATTCATTCATTGGGAAAAAAATTATTTTAACTATAAAGAGGTAAATATCTAGTGAAAAAGGACTACTTAAAAACAAGTGTGCATTTACAATTTTCATAAATTGAAAACTGAAAAGCACAAAAACATCAAGTTTCTAGGGAGACTAGTGAAACATATTAATAGTTATTTTCAAAAATTCTAATTGAACAATGAAAACTCAAGAAAGGGAAAATTGTGATTGACACCCAAGTGCAAACACATGGAGAGCAAACGCCTAGAAATCACAGTTCTTTAAATCTGCTTCTAACTCAATAGGAGAGGAAATTCCTCACTTAGGGGACAGTGGAATCCCATACATAAGACAGGATACACAGTACAAACTGCAGTAGTATCGGGAGTGAATTTCTTAGAATTCTAATGTTACAACATTGCTGAAAAACTATAAAAACACTGACAGACAGATTAAAACACACAGTCATATATATTATATAGAAACATATGAAGTCTGCTCACATGTTGCATAGAAATACAAACATATTTGTTCATTTATGGGCACTGATTACTTTATCCCAGATAGAATATTTCAACTAAAACAAAAAATCAATAATACACTCCTCTTGTCAAATCTACTTGATAAGTTACTCTGCTATGTAACCATAATGTGTTTAAGATAGATCTAAAATTAGTGAAAAATCTTTGTATGGTTTCTTGAATTGTTCTCAAAATTCCAAGCTAAATTTTAAAATAGATCTGAGCAGTATTTCTATATTATCTTTTCCCTTGTGAAATGAACAACACAGTCTGTTGTCAAAATTCTGTCCTTACAATGATTCACGAGCACCGTTTCCTAACAAAACTGCTGAACAGCAAGGCACTATCCAGACACTGTGACCAAATAAATGAAACACAAGGAAGACAGTGACCCTATCCTGGAGGGCTTATAATCTGTGTCAACAGCGGGTTTTTATTTGATTGGTTTGATTGGGTAGCAAAATAAAATCAATCAAGTACTTTCTGCTTTTAGCATTCTGTAAGTCATGACTGTTTTTAGTGTCATGAGAAGGAAAGAATTAAGCATGACTTGATTAGGTCAACTAGCAATAATCATCACTGGAGAGTGAGTAATAAAGAAGTTAACTGATAGAAATGCTTCTGCCTACATGAGACCTAAAATAAATCTACACTGATATCCGAAAGGAAAATGAGGAGATGAGGTCCCCAATGAGAAAACAAACTAACAAGGAATCAAAAAAGGAAAGACGTTTTCATTAACGATTCCAGGCAGTAGTGGAGCATGGTGGTGAGGATCACAGATGTTTGGGACAAACATGAGTGTCTGAACTCCCACAGCACTGGGTAGCTGTGAAACTGATATTTCAGAGAAATTTTCTGCATCTCAGTCTTCTATCCATACACTGGGGACAACAACCGCACCCATCTCCTAGAACGGTCCTACGAATTAAGTTATTTTATATATAAAATTTTAAATAAAATACCTCAGATTTTAAATAATACCCCAAAAGCACAAGGAACAAAGAAAACAGAGATAAATTGGAGTTCATCAAAATTTAAAACTTTGCTTCAACGGGCACCATCCAGAAAGTGGAAAAACAACACACAGGAGAAATTTTTTTCAAATCATTTATCTGATAAGGAATTTGTATCTATAAAAAAAAAAAAGTACCTCCTACAACTCAACAATAAAAAGGCAACTCAATTAAAAGTTGAATAAAGGATCTGAAATGGTATTTTTCAAGGAAAATATACAAATGGCCAATAAGCACAAAGAAACGATGTTCAATATCTTTAGCTGTAAGGGAAATCAAGTCAAAATCACTAGGAGAAACCGCTTCACACTCACAACAATAGTTTATAATAAAAAAAAGAGTAACAAGCACTAATAAGGACACAGAGGAAGCGGAGCACGCAGCCCTTGCTGGTGAGGACGTAACACAGCGTGGCCACTTTGGAAAACAGCCTGGCAGGTCCTCAGAGAGTTGAACATTTGGTTTCTGAATGACCCAGCAACTCTGCTGTCTGGGCACAGACGTAAGAGAACTGAAAACAAATGTCCACATAAAAACTCCTACAGGAATATTAATGGCGACACTACTCATCACAGCCAAAAAGCAGAAACAACCCAATTGCCTATCACTTGATGAATGGGTAAACAGTGGGGCCCAGCCATACAGTGGAATATTATTCAGCAATAGCAAAGCATAGAGTACTGACCCAGGCCACAACGTGGACAAATTTTGATAACTTTACTCAGTGTGAAATAAGTCAGTCACAATAGACGGTTCCACTTACATGAAGTGACTCGATTTAAATGAAATGTCCAGCACAGGCAAATCCACAGAGAGAGAAGAGTGGCTCCTTGGGGCTGGGGGAGGATGGGGAAGATGGGAATGACTGCTTATGCATACGGGGCTTCCTCTTGGGGGAATGAAAATATTCTAAGATTAAATGGGATGCACAATTCTGGGCATAGAGTAAAAACGACTGTATATTTAAATGGGTGAATTGTATTAAAACTGGTAAGAAAAAAAGCACCTCGGGCCAGTACCTTCCCTAGTAAATGCAAATTGCTAACTTTTATTAGAGGAAGAAGAAACTGCCCTCAGCATGAAAGTAGGAGATCAGCAAATGTGAGTTAACCGAAATTGGACAAGAGCATTTCACTTGAAACAGTTGCTGAGTGTACACGAAATATTCAGAAATAGGAAAATCTGTTTCACATCAGGAAGAAGCATTCTGCTTCAAATGCAGATCAAGGATTCGGCAAGCCCAGATGCTACAAATGACCAGAGAAGAAACCTGGTTCTTAAAACAAGCACCAGAGCCAACAAGGAAATGGTGGTGAGGAAAGCAGGCGGCCGACTATCTGGAACAGTTTGCTACAAATAATTTCTCCAATGAAAATTTAAAAATAAAATGAAAGTGATAAAATGCTCTGTTGACCTCACGTGAATGGGCTTCCTTCGGTGCTCGACTGTTCTGTAACCCCGATTGAGAGACTCAGGAGAATCAGCATGTCTCCTGGGAGTCCCCAAAGGACTGCCCACCAGCACGCTGACCACCATCACATCTGCCAGGGTTGAATTGCAGAGAAGAGACCAACTTCTTAAAGGCACAGGAAATGTTGACAAGGGAAGAAAAAGCTGCAGTCAGTCCTGGGACAGAGGCCCTGTGAGCAGAGGCCAGAAGGCTGCAGGTGAACTGCAGTGGCCGTGGGACAGGAAGGGACCATGGGGGAGCATATCTCAATTCTCTCCTCTCTCTCCATCGGGTAGGAGAGATAAACCTGCATCCTTCTCACCTGGAACTGTGGGTTGGCTGGCAGATGTCTTACCGACATGGAATGATTATTCAAGTCTCTGTGGAAAAAGTCAATAAATCGAGAGGGAGTAGGGAGCCAACTCCACGAGCCTCTCAATTGCATCCTTATTTATTGTGTATAATCAAAGGAAAAATTCATTAACAGTTGTGTGATAGAAATAGGAACTTCGGGAAAGACAGTATGAAGCAGAGATTGTAGAATACACAATGAGTACAAAGGATTAGTGTATCTTTAGGGAAGTCATGGGGTGAGGGGAGCAAGATACATTTTTAGACATGTGAATTACAAAGCAGACCACCAGACCAGCCAGGTCCTTGTTCTGTGGATCATAGACTATCTAACAGCACACAAGCTCAGCGTTTATAGCTGAGGGCCTCGGTCCTTGCTTTGCAACCAGCAGAGTGCTATCTAAAAGCTCAACTATGCAAGCAAAGCATTGTCTCTGCTTTTTAAGGCAAGGAGACTGGAGTGAGGATGTACAGGCACTTGCTTGCAAAGCAGTTTTTAAGCATATATTTTTCTTCTTAAAGTTCACAGGAGGCTGGTGTGTGTTACAATTTTTTAAACCAATCATGGGGTCCCACATGGAACCATTATGGAGGACACCCTAGGATGACAAATCCTGCCTCTGGGTCTTTTCCTGCCATCTTCAGCCACTCTAGCAGGGTCTAGGCACATCCGTGAATAACGATCCTACAGAACTACCCACACTCTTAACTCCTGGTGCTTGAAACTTAATTTTAGCTCTACACAACTTACCGTAGAAAAGTTTCAGAAATAAAAGATATAATATTCCTTTTATATCTCATCATATTACTGATTTTTCTGATTGCTCTAAGTTGCTTCTACTTGGTAAAGCACATAATTCTGCAGGTGAATTCAGTAATTTCCATTGGGCATATCTAGCCATTTTGGGCTCTCTAACTTCTGTTGGTCAAATACCGATACACTTAATTGATTTCTTTGTTTATCAATTTCAGCCGGGAGGAGAGGGAGTGTCACTCTTTTCCTCAGCCCACCCTCAACCCTTTTCTCATCAACTCAGGCCTCCTGAAAACAAAACAAAGGATTTGTTTCCCTTCTACTCTTTCCACAAAACCAACAGGAAACATCAGCCTGGAGAAAGAATTCAACGCAAATGTTAAAACAAAAATCTATAAACCTGGAGCAACTCCATCTCCGAATCATGATACACAATGACATGAGAGTAAGTGTGTCAGGCACAAAGCATGCGTGAGCCTGACCACCTGATTTCTATTCTTCAAAGGAAGGAAGGTTTTCATATTTTTTATTATCATACTTTGTCATTGTTTCTGATTATGCCAAAAAATAGTTTATGAAAGAATTATGCACTGCAATAACAGATTACTATTGTATCAATTATAGAAGGCATTCAGAGGGGATAGGAAAAGCCACCTCTGTAAAAAATGCAAAATTTCTTCCCCTGTTAAGAACACGTATGCAAAATGCAACAGAGAATTCAAATTCTTGTGGAGAGGAGCAAAAGCCACAGAACCAAAGCAAAGTCAATAGAATGAGTTAATTCAGAATTCACTGGACAAACATGCTCAATGCATTCAAATAATTTTAAAGGCACACTGCAAACCATTCACTTAATGATCTGAAGGCTAGAGGAAGCATTTCCCGCTTTAACAGACAACAGAAATCAATAGGGTGCCCCAACAAACAAGGACCAAAGAACAATCAGGTTTTTAACAGCTCTGATAAATCAGCATGTTCTAAAGATCAAAATCCAGAAATTTTAAACATTCATTCACACCGCAATGAAACAAGAACTTAAAAAAAAAAAAACAAAGAAACTAAGCACATAGATCATGTACATAGATCAATGAGGACTTCATGTACCGCTGGAAGAACAAGCTATAGCCTTTTACTTGAAAAATAAAACTACTTTTAATGATAACTGCTAAAACACATTTCATCATTCATGTTGCCTTGAAAAATCTGAGGCACTTGTATCTGATCAGAAAAGCAATTCTGGGTAATAGTAGGTTACAATTCAGTGCCAGTTTGCTTTAGAAGAAAAGAGAAAAAAAAGCTACTGTTTCTCATATCCTGCACAAAGTGTGAAGTGCCTCCCTGCCTCTTTCTCCTCCCGTTTTCTGAGCTCATGCTCCCCAACCCTTCTGAAACAAGTATGAGAAACTCTTATTCCCACCAATATGCAAAATGACAAAAGAATATCAATTTATTTGTGTAAATATATGCCTATACCTTGAACTGTAGGAGAAAGGTATCAGAAGTCCATATGAAACTTAATTCTAGATTCCTGAAATCACACACACAAACGTTCACACAGACACAGACACATACCCCCTGGATTACTGGGCACTTCACAAGTTTAGGAATTCCAACTTCTAGAAGATAACTTTGTAGTTAGTTTAAAATACAAATCTGTCAGCTTTTGAAAGCCTTGATCATCTGCTAAACCATCCAAATATCAAAGAGATCCAATTAGCTTTCTCTGTAGAATGTAATTTCACTTGATAGCAAAACAGACCCTAAGAAGTACTGGATCAAAGATTCGTGTTTATCACTACCTATGATCGTTTTTAAGCACATTAACAGATTCAGAAATGTATGTCTCAACAACATTTATTCTTATTGAAAAAGCATACGTGTTCAACTCTCTATACAGTGACTAGGTCCCATGATGGGGTTTAAGAGCTATTTTGTGTATTGAAATATTTATTTTCAAGTGCAGACAAGGAGGGTGTGTATTACTCAGTTGTAGAGCACCTGCTTAGCATGAACAATGTCCTGGATTCAGTCCCCAGTACCTCCAAAAAAATAAATAAAAATAAGTGCATATTTAAAAATAAGAATAAAGTTATATAAAAAAAAGCAGACTAAAAAGCACTGCAATCTATGTGCTACAATTATACTAAAAAAAAAGTGTTTCTTTCAAATATTGACTATATGCCAATCACAGAGACAATCACAAATCACACCTGAACCATCACGTGTGATTCTCAACAACCCTAAGTAGACACGGATGAGAAACCCGGCACTGAGGATGAGGAGACGGAGCTCGGAAGATCCGGGGACTCTGACCGTCCTGCTCCCCGTGACACCACGTCAACCCAGGGCAAGCTCTGACAGACCTGCTCTGAGGGGACACCCAGCTGCATGGAACCTTGGGGCATTGGGGAGTCCCAGAAAACACTAAAAATTTTTCAGTGAAAAACCAGCTCAAATATATTACACTTTGCCACATCCTTTAAAAAGGGAAAATGACTGAGACCTTTTTGATACCTCCGTGTCCTTTCTGCCATCATCAATTATTTGCCCTCTCAGGGTGACCAGTGATGAACTGGACCCCATATGAAATGCACTCAGATGGAAGAGCTTTTAAAGTTATTTTAAGAAGTTTGTAAGACCCTGTCTATGCCTCACACAGGTGGTCATCCATCACTTCTCACCTGAAATCACTCCTTTTCTGCTTTTTAAAATCCCTTCATCTAATCCAGGATTTTCAACAGCAAAGAAGCACCTCAACCACAGACACTGGACAGCTTTTCACCAAACGGGCTCGAACAGCCCATTGGACTACCTGGAAACCCTTTTCTTCTATTAAAACCACTTCCAGGTACTTCATCATTTTCTGATTGGTGGACTTGGCCTCTGACTGGCCTACTCAGAGAGCTCCCAGCCTCACATGCGGGGGTGGGAGAGGACCCTGCTGTTGGGGGAAATCAGTGAGGAAGGCGGACATACTCCCGCCAGGTCTGCAAGGGTAGAAGTGCCACAACGTGCTCAGAAATTATACCGTCATCACCCCTGGGCTCCCATGGACTTGTTTCACTTTAACCAAACTCATGACACACTGATGAAAGAAAACCAGAAACTTAACTTATTAATGTAACAGAAGACGTGAAACTATGAACCAGACTGAAATATCAGAGTTCAACCATGAGTACATTTTCTCAATGGCCTAATCACGGGGAGGCAGTCACATGGCAAGCATGGACAGAAACAGAGCAGGAAGGGTTTCTAGATTAACTCAATGGACTAAATTTCTGTTATAAGAACTGATCTACTGCCTGGAAAACAAATAACGCCAATCACGATGCACTCTCTGTGGACAGTGGCCAAGACATGACTATGCGCATCTGTGTAACTCTCCTTTCCCTGTCCTTTCTGGGCTAACATATGCACAGAGGTACAAAGATTCAGGGATGCAGATAACTCTAAACACCCAAAGCCCATCTCTGGGAGCCTCAAACCAGTAAGCCAGGGTTTAAATACCAGCTCTGCCACTTACTATTTCTGTGATTTTGGCCAACTTACCCTCTGTGTGCCTCAATTTCCACACTGTAAAACTGGGATAACAATCAAACCTTCCTTACTCGCTTGTTGAGAAGATTGAAGGATTCATTTCTGTAAAACTCTCAGAAAAGAATGTAGCACATTTTGGGTGTTCAACAAATGTCAACTTAATATCAAAGTGATTTACAAGTCTCCATTCTAATCATCTTATGTGTTTCCTGGCTAGTCTAAGTCGCAAAGAAAATCCTTATTTCTCCTTTTATAAACTCTTGGGGAGGACCCTTCTCTTCCATCCCACCACCTGTTTAAACCGAGGGAGGGAATGCCTCCTAACCACTCCTCTGGGCCATGGAGAGTGCTTCTCCATTCACACCCCTGGCCCCTGGCCAACAGCTAGCCCTCCTCACACTAACAGAGTGAGGTGTGAGTCCGGTTAGACAAGCAGGGCATTTGAAACCCTTCCTTTCCCTCCAGTGTTGATCACCATTGGGAAGCACTTGGGATGCTCGGCTCCATGGCAGGACAGCCTTGTGCATGAACGGGCAGGTCCTCTCAAGGGAAGGCTCGCTGTGTCACAGAGCTACATGGGACAGGGTGAGTCTCTAATTCTGGGACACAGTATCATGACACGCATTTTCCCACAGCCCTGAAGTTCATGGAGTACGTGGCTTCATCAGTAACAAATAAGACATTTATCGCCTGCCTACTCTTTTGTGTCATCTCTCAGTTGGCTGCTGGAGACAACATGTGTATAAGTATTGGATCCCTTTAAGCCACAAAATATATGAAGTAACAAAGAATTCTGTGGCTTAACGTTGGTTCAGGGCGACTGTGTAACTGTTCTGACTCTGCTGATGCTTAATTATGGGTATAGGAACTAAGGAACCTCCTCAAATATCTTTCAGCATAAAACCAGCTTTTCTTATTTTCCTGTTTCTTAGTAATTGCCAAAGACTCTCAAATGATGGCTTCACACAAAAAAGCAGCTAAAGTTTATGAGCCCTCTTGACATACCCACTGTGGTAAACACTTTACATAATTTCTAATTCTCACAATTCTACAAAGCAGATATGAATGTCCCCATCTCACAGGCGAGGGAAAAACTCAGAGCAAACTGACTCAGGCTCACGTGGCTCAGTGGCAGCACGTGCACGCAAACCCAACTCAAAAATCTACACCCCTTCGTATATGTACCAAACCTCCTACCACCAATTAACACACAGCGGCAGAGTCAATACTCAGGAACTCAATACACTTTTCAGCTTTAAGGTGCTCCAGAGGCCGCTTCTAGCTGCTTTATAAAATCCCGGCTCACTGACTTCTAACACTGGAAGAAAAGACCGATTTTGCCATTGTTTGCACAGCAAGTCTGAAATGTACACAGCGAGATGACAGAATAAGTCTAAGACATAAGCAGAATAATTTTTCCAGGTAGACAGACATAATGGACATTGTGCTATTCTGAAGCACTAAGCAACGGAATCAAAACAAAATAACATTTGTTAAGCCTTCTTTTGCAAAAGGAATATTAAGACTGTTAGAAGGTGCAACAGCGCCACCTATGGCTAAAATGACCTTCCAGGTTGCCGGGAAAGATGCAACACAAAAATTGCCTGTAGGATCAGAAAAGAGAATCAGATAACTAAAAGCTTATGTAGCACATACTGCACTTTGCTTCGGGGGAAGGGAAGGGTATTCAGTATTTAATCTGATATTGCTAATACTCCTGAATATAAACAAAAGACATAGGTTCATGGAAACTCATCTTAGAAGAGGAAAGAATCCAGTCCAGCCACTTCATTTTACAGGAGGGGAAACTGAGACATGGGTTCTGTCCTGCAATCGGCAGCAAAGCTCTCCCAGGCCTCATGTCTTGCACTGTAGCATAAACCAACAGATCTGTACTAGGCCTATATTCATAAAAGTCACGTTTGTATTTTTCCAACAGTAGGTTATCTAAGTATCTTGCAAAATAATTCTCAAAGAGCCAGGATATCATACAAGATTGATGAAATACAAAAACATTTATTTACATAATAAAACAGCATGAACTTTATTCTATTAAAAAAGTGACTTGTTAAATCAATGTTTTGATATTTTAAACCTGTTAAGAGTGCAGGAAAAAAATCAAAATTTTGCTTAATCACAAAAGAGAGAAGCTTATTCCCTGAAAATGATCAATGTGGATTTTACTAAACTTAATGAATCTGGTCAGAATCCCACGAATTTAAATGTCTGTGTGGATGGTTACACGGCAACATGAATTCTGAGTTGTAACAATAAATATTCTGTGTAAATAATATTCAAGGTCGTCTGATTAAGGCAATTTAACTAGTCCCTGTCTCACTAGTATGATACAGATTTCATTAAAACTTCATACTACACTAAAAAAAAAATGAATCCTTGTTACTTTAAACCATATTCAAAGATATCATATATATAAATATTATAAATACTGAATATGCATCAGAAATAAGCGACACTCTTTAGTATTCAGAGTTGATCCTTCTAAAATATCTGTCATTCTGACAGCACATTTTTATTAAGCACCTCTTGGGTTCTTTGTATACAAGGCGTCTAACTCTCACAGTCAGACAAGTTAAACGATATTACTCAAATTTCACAAATAAGGAAATGTACTTAAGCCATGAAAACAACTTACATATTCACCATCAGGAAAGAAAAGAGTAAAGATTTTACTTATAATATTCACTGACAATCTTGTCTTCCATATTAAGACTACATAAAACCAATTCAGTCTTTGTAAGTATTTCTGTCAATAAGGGCCACTAGAGAAAAGCAAGTAACATCACTAGCAATGATTGGACTTTCAAAGCCCACTTCTCTTTTGCACTATAATTATTTTTAATGTTTTGTTTTTAGTGCTCACAGAGCACTAAAATTAAAAAAAAATTAACTTTTAAGTTATTACCTGAGAATAAAACTTTTGTAAAAATGTACAATTTTAATTTATGCCACTCTGTCTCACATTCTCACTGGTGTCTCTCCTTTGAAGGCCTCATCAGGCTGAGATCACTAAAATCGGCCATTTATGGAGTCACAGCAGTTCGGGTAACCACTCAACGGGAGGCTGATTAGAGGAGCAATTAAGAATGCATCCTGTGCAGCCTGGGTTCCAGCACCGAGCTAGCCACCGCCAGCTGGGTGTGATTTAGGACAAGCTGCTCCATCTCTCAATCCCTCAGCTGCAAAAAAGGAGACACTGATACCTACCCTCAAACACCTGCTATGAAGTAAAACATGAGGAAAGCATTTTAGTGTTAGGTAGGTGTCCACTCAGAGCGAGTTTGGTCATTATGATGATGAGGATGGCTGTTAATAAATTAAGCTAGACCAAAAAGGAGAAATCACCTTAAAGGAGAAACATTTTAATTCAATCAGCATTTCCTTTTGGATGGATTGCAGAATGTTCTATTGATGTTTTTAATAAACCAAGTTTTGTTCATTAATTATAGATTTACAGGTTCATGGACAAGTCTCCAGAAAAAGAATTAGAGGCCTCTAACCTCTGAATACTAAGAAAGTAAATTAAAAAGAAAAATCATTTGGGAGATTATACCTCATTTGGGAGAGTATGTGCTTAGCATGCATGAGGCCCTCAGTTCAGTCCCCATAAACTCCATTTAACAACTTTCTTTTTTAAGAAATGGAGAATTAAAGCAAAAAGATGGAGGAATACAGAATTTTTTAGAGACTCATCTCAGATTTAAGATGGGGAAAAATCCATCCATTTCTCAGAGGAAATCTTGAGAACTATGTAAACAGGATCTGAGTTGTCTAGTCTTCTAACATTATTCATGAATTCATATTACCAAGTCTTAAAACTACCTGATAACCCACAGAGGTGATACTGATCGTAACACCTGCCAACACGGATCGAGCTCCCGCTAGGACTGCTCTGTTCTGACATCTCTGCTCCTGAGGCCTGACCAGGCTGAGAGCACTAAATTCGGTCATTCATGAGAATCTCGTGTAAGTCCTCCATGTGTGCTTCTAACTCTCCCCTCACCAGCCCCTCTGTGGGAAGCACTGTTATCATCATCCCCACCCGCAGATAAGGCCACTGAGGCACAGAGACTAAACCCTTTCCAGGTCACATTGGCATTAAAGGACTTCTGTATTTCTGCTGTTTTGCTTTTGACAAAGTAATCTGAGATATCAATTCAAGGGAGACTGTTAAATAGTCAAGTCTGTCAGGTCTTCACCTCAAAGAGCAGATACTATAAATTCCTGATGTAGGATGAGGCTGCCGCCACAAACTGACTCAGCTTGAAATTAATATCCAAGATGAAGCAGCGGATTCACGTAAATATTCACGAATGTCAACTCTGCTCTCGGGTCTGGGCCCTTCACTGCCTGAACGGGGGTGAAATCCCCACCCGTGTCAGGGAGGGACGCGCAGCTCTTCCGGGACTCACCCAGGATTCACGGGCTGTTTCCCCCCACAGGCTGTCCTCAACGATTAAAAAGCTCTCAAGATTTTTACACCATGCAAAACTAAAAGACATTTCTGCAGATGGAGCACTTTCTCAGACTTAAACCTTTTTTGCCTACACTCAGCAAGGGGCAAAAAAAAAAGAAACATGACTCTACAAAGTCTCTGACCCTCACCACTCACGGGAGTAGCACGGCCACAGCAGCAGATGAGTCTTCTCATTGCACGATGAGAACAAAATAAAGCCGCCCCAACCACAGGCACTCCCAGAGACAGAGCTCAGCAGTCTTCTGCACACTCACAGTTGTGCAGCCCTCACCACCATCTATTTCCTGAACACTTCATCACCCCAGAAGAAACCTCCTGTCACTAACAGTCACTCCCTAATCCCCCTCCACCCAGCCCCTTTCAACCATCACCTGCTCTCTGCCTCTGCATGTGCCTTTTCTGGGCATTTCAGATCACTGAAATCAACAATATGTGGCCGTTTGTGTCTGCTTCCTTTCACTTAAAATGCTGTTTTCAAGGCTTATCCATTTTGAAGTGGTATCAGCATCTCTCTCTCTCTTTTTTTTTTTTTTTTGAAAACGTTGAAGTTTATTAGAAGGTAGTAGGTACTCTCAAAAAGAGTACGGTGGAGCATAAGTGATTGGGTTTCAAAGGGAAAAGTGCGGGTTGAACAGTCAGTGAGGAGTTCCCAGAACAGGTGGCCTTTTTCATTTTCCTCTTTATTTGTTTTTTCTTTTTTATTCACTCTTACATGTGAATAATGTTCCACTACATGGAGATACTACATTCTGTTCTTCCATTCAGCAGCTATTTATGAATGAAGTCCAGTAGAATGAGTGTAAGAAGTGACTACCATGGATGGCATTTAAGCAAAGGGCAAGACGTGCTTTCAAAAAACAAGCCAACAAACAGAGGCACAAGGAAATTCAGTGCGTTTCTGAGCAAAGAGCATGCTTGCTTCGGCAGGACTACCGTGCAGGGCTGGGGCGGATACTGGCAAGAATCACGGTGAGGGAGTCACCTGAGAAGACTCCCCACTGCAAGCAGCTCAGCCAATTCTCCCTCACACTGTATTGTTAGAGCCATGTTTCTAGGTTACTCTTATTTCAAGTAATAGTACTTTAAATGCACATCTGATCATCTGCCTCAGACCACATTACCTAGAAGCCACAGAAAATCATTCACTGACCGGAGCAGCTCCAGGACATAACGGTGATGGATCAGGGAGTCCAGCAGCATTCCAGCCTGCAGGCACAAACCCCACATGTGCCCTGGTGATGTCCGGAAAATAAAATGCATGGAAATATCTCATTGCTGGTACACGACATCTGCCCTCAAATTGCCCCAAAATCATGCTGGCAAAGCACTACTCAAACTTTTCACTCCAAAAAAAAAAATAAATGCTAAGAAGGCAAATTTAGGCCCTTCCATTAAAAGCCAGCAACCATCACTGCCAGTATCTGAGCTGGAATTCTCCTGACTTCAAAAACCACCGCGCAGTTACTTTTCAAAAGTGAAAGTCATATATGTATTCCACGTAGATGATATTACAGTAGGATTTTTCTTTTCAAAATTTCCAGTTGCAACATTAGCACAAGAAAGTTTATGTTTCAGCTTTAAAAAAATCAATTATCCTCCACTTTCTTAATTTTGAACCTATTATTATTTTATAAAGGGAGCTATGCTGCATATTATAAACCAACTCTTTGGTTTCTGCAAATAAGACCTTTATGACCTCACTATTTCAGAGCAAACTTTAATGATGTTTTGAGAGGTGGGGCCTGGGGCGCTCACTAACAGCTCTTTAAATACTGACAAGGATGTGCTCTTAAGTAATGCAAAGGCTCTAACTCCACACTAGCTCAGAAAGTAAAGAAACTGCACCAAAGACTTACTTTAACATTTTAATATATTCCTATTGTTTTGAATATTAAAGTTCTTAAAAGATATGATTTTTTTTGAGAAAGCCAACAGCTGTATTAAATTTCCTCTCACCAAGAAAGCAATCTTTATCAAGAATAAAAACCCCTATAGAAGTCGAAATGACGGGACGTTTCTAGCTAAGTGAACATGCAGATCTGAACACAAACCTATATCCTATCAGATCTCACTCGAACGAGCTCAACAAAGTCCTGGGCTACCCTGGAACTTAGCTCTTCTTTTCCAAAAGTTGGCTGAGCTAAGATCATCACACAAGGCAGGGAAGGAGAGAAGAGGAAAGTCCACCTGGCAGCCTCCATCTGTTTTCTTCCAGCCAAAATTCGCCTCTAGGGTCGCCCTGCTAACAAGCCCTCCCCATAAGGAAATCCGGCATCCACACTGCCCCTGCCGTCCCCAAGCATTCCCGACGCCTCTCTCCCAGCCTGTGAATGTTCTTCTAATGACCCCTCCTGTTGGTGGCACCCTTCCCCTCTTCCCTGCTACACACACACACACACACACACAGAGCCACAGCAGTCTTCCCAAATCACAAATTTGATTACATCACCCCCACTTCAAACCCTTCAGAGGCTCCCTGGTGGAATTCTAGCCCCACCCCAGACACTGCTTGCCCAGCCTCACCCCAGTACACAGGTCCCCAGTGACCTCAGGGGCCCCCTGACTTGCTCCTACTTCCCACTTGTCTCCAGGCTCATTTTGACTGTTTCCCAAGGAAGACTTCCCTCCTTCCAACTACCACAATTTGTTCCTCTATTCCTAGAACATTCTAGGCTAAGTCAACTTCTGACAATGCTAAGCTCACAAGAAGCAAATACATTTTGCTTACTAATGTGGCTCCACACTCTCTCTCCCCTAGACACACAGAAGTGCACGTGTTATGAATAAATGATTGACGGGGTGGGTCTCAAAGAGACAGATATACCTACTCTCACCCGTCCCGACCCTTGTGTCTGTAGAATATCAGAAGAAAAACCAGAATTACCTTTCCTGAGGGTCACTTTCTGATGACACCCTTCACTGACTACTGTGTCAGTTCTAGTAAAACCCAAGCTCTTCCAAAGCCCTCCATCCCGGACTCTCTCCAGTGTCCTCACCAGCAGGGGCACCTTCCACCCTGGACCACACAGGGCACTCTCCCCGTTTCCCCACGCCAAAAGCCTCCAGGCATCTGCCCGGGCTGCACCTGCCACCTGAGCCACATTCTTGACTACTTCTCCTGGCTGACACTCTGTCCTCACAAATGAATGTAGAGTCCATTTCTTCCAGGAAGTCCTCTCTGATAATGTCCTTTAGGGCTTGGTTGGGCTTCATCTATAGCAGCAGTACATGGTGACCAACTGGGTGTTTGCCCGCTCCTTTGAGACCACGAACTCTTGGGGGCCACGTGGGAAGGAGTGAGAGATTACAAGAGGGGTGCGGGAAGCAAAAAGCAAAAATCACAGCCCAAGTCCCAAATTCAAGGATACTTTCTCAGGAAAAAGTATAAACAATTTCACACGTGTGCAATTTGGCTACTGTTTTTGTGGCTTGTGGACAGCAAGAACTTGGTGTTCTAGTCCAAAACCCAGATTACATGCAAAGAAATGTATATATTCATATCCAAAGGAAACCAGAGCTGCTCAACAACAGTTTGCAGTTAGAATTGAAAGGAACTTTGATAAAGGCAATCTCTCTCTCTCTCTTCCTTCTCTTCTGGCATCATATAATTTTAGAAGTATTTGCGTGACCAAGAGATGGCTACAGCCCGTGATTCTTCACTGGAGTGTTTGGGGCTGAGGAAGATCAGATTACATTCACTGCGTAAATGCAATCACACCAACACACTGATAGGTGCCGTGGTGGTGGAGATGATGTTCCAAAGCAGGCAACCTTATTCTGTAAGAGAACTCTAAATAGAAAGTAAGAAATGCAATGTTCTGTAGTCAATTTCATTTGCTATATGGGTCATTAATTGATAGTATATCTTGTCTAATGAAACCCAAAAATAAATTGTCAACGTCGATTTTCTTCATCTGACCATTTTATGCTAACTTTGGATATTAAACCCTCACTCCATAAGTAAAACTCAGGCCTACGCTGCAGCACAGTTACATCCCGTGGAAGAAAGCCGATCAAGGGAGAACTGGAGAGTTTCCCTTCAGAAGCTGCTAAGTCTGGTTTTGCACCTGTACGTGATTTGCAACCACGTCATCGAGAATGGAGAAAACCTAACAACTGTGGGGCGAAAAGCACTGCGGTGCTTCAGAAAAATCAAAGAACGCTGAGCTTTGTGAAACAGTCCTGAGGCACTTAAATCGTACTTTTTCTGAAAGGCTCCAAAACTGACCCAATTCACCATTCCAGGTTCAACAGGGAGGTACCGGAATTAGTAGAGAAAACATGCCCTTGAAGTCTGACAAGGCCTTGCTTGAATTCTGCTGCAGCATTTACTAGCCACTAAACGGACCAATTCCTTAACCCTCTGAGAAGGCTTCCCGATCTGCAAAAGGGGGCTGCCACCGCCCACCTGGGAGGCATGGATGTGAATTCAACACGCAAGTAGGGCGGCCGACTGGTACCTGACACGGGGCCTGGCTAGTTTCCCTCCGCTGCCCTTCTCCCCCTTTAAACTTGCACTGTTCCCCCGGTAAGGATCAAGACCACGGAACAGAATGCCCGATTTTTCTGTGTATCCCCGGATACATGACTTACCCTTAGGAGGCCAGAAAAATTGCTTCCTCCCCAGTCACTATCAACGTTCTTAAGATTCTGGGTATTTTTAACTCTGTTTTCCAGGGAGACTATTCCAGAACTTTCCAAGCACCATTCTCCAGGTTGGCTCCCCTCCCAGCACCCATCATTTCTCACTTCAGATACTCTGTATGATTGCCTTCTGTTCATGGGAAAGCGAGTCCGGTAGGGTGGGGACTCCCAAGGACTCCCCCCTCCCTCACAGGTGAGTGTGACTACCTTCTGCCCACTCCTCACTCCAACTCCAGCTTCTAAGAAGTCTACCCTCCAGGAACCTGCAGACTCTGCATCTTCCCAAGACACACACGTGGCCACGACCCTCCCTTCAGATTTCTTCCTGGCTGGCCCTGCACACCCCCCGGCCCCTTAAAGTTAAATGGCATTAGGCTGAAAATCGCAAATGCCGCTGACTGACACACCAAAGCTGCATGGTCTGGGCTTTCCTCCAACCCAGGCAGGGCCCTGCCCCCCCTCAGCCTCAGTCTGCAGCTCTCGAGATGATCTAATTCCCATGCAAGGCTATGAACACCAGCTAAGAATGACGACTCCCAACGTGTATCTATAGTCCGGCTCCTTCACCTGAGCCACAGTCTCATAGACACGAGTGCCTCTTTGAAGTCCTAACTTGGATGACAAATGGCATCTTAAAAATGCCTCATGTTCACCATTTACTCTGGAATTCGATTCCTGGCAGGTACCTCCCAGACTCCCCATTTTAGTAACAGCCCCAGCACCCAACTATGTGTTTGAGGTCACATTCAATTTCCAATGTTCCCTCCCCTAATCCCTGGCCTGGAATCAGTCCTATTATTTCCGTCGCTAAGCCCATCTCAAATGTGGTTCTACAGGGACCATGGCCGTAACCCCCCAAGTTCACAGCATGGTACACTGACTAACAGTCCTCCGTAGGGTGCTCCCTGGAGGGGGAGGCATCTCCTGCCACTGGTCACCACAGAAGGCACTGTATTCTCACAAAGGAGGCCCAGGAGAAGGGACTCAAGGTTCTCCCGTGGTCTGAGCTTTGAAGGGCCCGAGGTCTGGGGGAGCTCCTAATTAGCAGACACACTTGCCAGTGAGCAGATGAGGATGGAGGAACCCAGGCAAGGCTGTTCTCACTCCAACCCCTGGGCTCTCGGGAGCCACGGGAAAGGCCTGTGTCCAGGGCACAGCCCGGCCATCACAGATCCCAGCCAGCATTAGCCAACACGGACAGCCTAGACTCCATCTAATTGTGACACTTACTTCTGTTCTGTTCCCCATCCAGAATGTGATGGACTCATTCAGATATTATGGCCTGTCTCAAGCGATACAAATTCAGTGATAAATGAAGTGTCCACATTTGGACCAGAGCATGAAAGGAGAAACAAGGCCTCATGTTCAGCATGATGGTGGTGGCCAAACCCTTCCACCGAGTGAGATGAACCATGATGGGGGTGAGGATCCAAGGTCCTAGGTCGGCCAAAACTTCTTCCTTCAAGGTTGGCTGGGGTGTTGCAGACTCCCTACCGCAAACTAACTACACGGCCGTCAGTGGTGGACATCAGCTGCAACAGACACGGAGTCAGCTATTTATGTCAACATGGGTTAAAAGTAAAGGCCGGGGCAGGGAGGCCTGCACGGCTGCTGAGGCAAAGCACAGACCCGTCTCTGAATGCCCACTGGCTGGAGAAGAGAGGAAGCTACGGTCCCCTTTAGCGGTCGCTGTGTCAACAAGATCCAGGTGAGCCAGCTACTTAGGAGAAGGCCATGTTTTCCTGATACTCAGAAAAACCAGCCTCGTAAAGGGAACACAAGAGTGGCATGGATTTTAGACCCCCCTAAGCCACTTTATGAAGGCAAAGTAAAGTAAATGGCACAGGGATGTTGAATGCAAAAAAAAAAAAAATTAAATAAGTAAACGGTGACTGCTTCCTCCAACAGCGTCCCCTGCAGCTGCACACCCATGAGCCTGCCACTTTCTCACCAGTGACCGCTGGCCAGGAAGTGCCATCACGCACGTCACACAGTGACAGCCAGGAACCGCGTGAAGAGCACGTTTGTGTAAAAGCAGGAATCGAGCAAGATGCTGCAGAATTTGACTTTACAAGTTTAAATACTCCATGAAAAGAATCCCTCAGCAGCCGCCTAAATCAATTCGCATCTCACTTCTTCAAAACAATCAAACAAATTTAATAAGGGCGCATTTGTCACCAAATATAAGGAGGACCAAACAGGTTCCTCAAAGCAAAGATTTTAACAGGTATCAAAAACCAGTGGGTGATGTGCTAACAAAGCAAATATTCCAAAAAATTAGAAAATAAAAAATGACTAGGATAATACATGGATCAAGGTAACTGTTAAGTTTTTGCTCTTTAAAGCGATGGAGACAGTACGGAGGGCAATCTGGATATTTCCAATGCAGGGTGTGCACAGCCCACATTTTCAGACGCAACAACATGCTCACTGGGCAGTACAAGAGAAAAAGAATAAAGAAAAAGGAAAAGAGGAACAAGAGAAAATTAGAAACACACAAGAACAAAAATGATTTTGACAGCATGTACAAGAATTTATGTGAGTGTGTGAGGCCAGGGATGCTGGGAAGGTGAGACCCACACTCACCTCCTGCTCCAGGGAAGGCAGGGGCCTGAGGGGAGCGGCGCTGCCGGGGGACCCCAACGTGATCAGCGCCCCTAACCAAAACTCCACTTATATGCGTCTAGGCAGCTTTTGAGCTACAAATTGTGGTCGCATTTCAGGCTGGACAGTATTACTCCCACCAAGAGTAGCAGGAGAGAATTAGGCTGTTCCTGTACCAAAGCATTGTTTAAAAAATTAATGACTGTGGAATAGTAAAAGCAAAAATTGAGTAAAAGTGACTGGAGGAGAATGTGGTTGACCCGAGCTCACTGGCCACGTTATCTCACTGACGTTAAGATGCTGGCTGAGCCCTTATGGTACCAAAACAGACAGACCCACCAGGAGGGAGGTTTAATGCGCTGCTGTATTTTGATGCCGGGAGCCATGCCTGGTACACGAGGTTCTGGGTAAACAATGGTGACAGTGTCAACCACTATGGGCTAAGCACACATCCAGCTACTCCGCCAAATCCCAAGGGCAGACTTCAAAAGGCAAAAACAAGTTGGCATTCTCTGGTGGGTCTGCAGAGTCAGAGCCAAGCAGTTGCTGAGCAAAAATGTCACCAGTGCCTCCTATGACAAAAGAGGAGGCACTGGCCTGGGGCTGGGGCAGGGCTCTAGGCTTCCACTGCTCACCAACCAATCTGTCCAGGGGGAGAACGTGGTCTCTGCGTATGTTGCACCTATGCACCTACCTTGACTGACGCCTGGGGGCTCAGCAGGAGGTGACATGTGAGGTGAACGGAGCCAGCCTCGGTGTAGCACAGTGCTGGCAGCTATGCCCTCAGCAGTGCCCAGGCTCCTAAACCTGACACCTCATCTCCAAGGAGCAGAAGGGGAGTGCGGGCATGAAGATCACAGGGCCCTGTGAGGACAAGTACAGGCCATGACATGCCTTGCCTCTTCCTTAAGCCATAGAGTTATGTCCGGGAGGAACAGAAAATTCATCCAGAGCCCGCTAGGCACCTCACACACGTGGGGGACTCGGGTACCCTGTGTCTATCACTCACAGGGCTGGTCTGGACATTCTTTTTATCAATTCTCTGGCATCTTCTCCTCCAACTTACCAACAACCAGAAAGTAGAATCTGATCTTAGTTAATTTCAAGAATCACAGAGCACCGCCTCCACAGTGGGCCCGGCAGCCGTGCCAGGTCCTCCGACCGTCACCTGTGAGACCGCCATGAGCGCTCTCCAGACTCAAGGCCTGAGGCCGTAGGCCGTGGGCACACAGCTTCCCTCACTCTCCCCAGCAAAGGGGGACCACCTCTCGGCAAAGGCATGTCACCCTCTTCTGCACGAAGGACAGCACTATAGATACACGGGGAAACAGAGCAGATGGTGGGGGGGTAGGCAGCCCAGAAGAGCTCGTCTGTAATTCCGAGACAAAGTGGGGCCGTTGACTTAATCACAGGGACAAAGTGAGGATGAACAATTCCCTGCTCTTTCCCATACTCCGTGATACGCCTTTCCCTGCATAAGGAGTTCATTCGGAGGTCCCTGGCGGTGATTCTGATGTCCCAACATGGCATGCTGGCTGTCGGGCAGGAAGAGAGGGCCTGAGCCGAACAGGTGCTGGGCCTGGGAGGCAGGAGACACCGGCTCCAGCCCCAACTCAACCAGCGCCTCGTTCTGCCTCTCGGGATTCAGCATCTCATCTACAAGCAAAGGGATGAGACTATCTTAAGACAGGCTGCCCAACATAAATGAAATGAGAGCCATGTAAAGAAAGTTTCCCAGTTGCCACATTTAAAACGGTAAACAAAGAAACAAACCAACAAACAAAAAACAAATACTAGAAAATGATTTTAAGAACAAATCTTAACCTACTGTATGTAAAATACTATCATTTTGACATGTAATCAATATAGGAAGTGATAAGATAGTTTACATTCTTTTTACTAGACAAGTCTCAGCGTCTGATGTTCATTTGACCTACAGCAAATCTCAGCTCAGAGCAGCCTCCTCCCAGGCTCTCCTAGCATCAGTGGCTGTGGCTAATCTATTGGACAGCAACTCCAGGGGTCCCACCAGGGTCCTGGCTGAAAAGCTGGAGTAATTGTCCACAATAACCCTAAAAGGATCTCTCTGAAACAAAGGCGGATTCACTTTTAAATGTCTGTAAACCGGCGGGCTGCACCTCCCTCCACCCTTGGCTACAAGAGAGTCCTCTTCCTTGCTGATCCCTTTCTGGATGTAGGGAAGAAACCCGGCACACAGCCAGGGTGGACTGGCCTCCAGGTAAACTTACCTGCTTTCTGTGTCCAGTCCCATGATGTCCTCCTTCTCAAATGGGATGCAGAGAAGGAGGCTCTTGTCCCCAGAATTGTCGGATGCACCGTCCAGCCCCTTGGACTTGGGCAAGATGAAGAGTGACTCAGTGAAGTCCTCGATCCTCTTCTCCACCACCCTGCAGTCCTCGTAAATTGAAGGCCACTTCGGTGCGCGGCTGCTCGGCCACCTCCCCATGCAGCAGAAAGTCAAAGAGCTGAGAGTCATAGAGCGTGGTGCCATACAGCTCCTCTGCACGTGGAGATTTTCGAAGCCTTGGCCGAGAGGCAGTCAGTAATGATGACAAGGCCCAAGACCTTGCGGTGGGTCTGGAAGTCGCTCCACCCATTCTTGGGCGCATAGTGGTGCCTGTAGTGGATACAGTTTGCCCACTGGGAGCCGCACGGACTGATCTGACTCACCAAGGTGATTCACTTATAGATGCAAAAGAAATTCTCCTCTGAGATGATCCCCACGTGTTCGACCACCACGGGGAAAGTCTGGTGGTCCTCAGCACACTGCACGTAGTCAGGGATGCTCATGTTGCAGGCCCTGACGAGAGGGGAGAGGAGATAGAGGTACATACTGTACTGTGGGCTGCAGGCCCATCTGGGTTGCGGTGACCTGGTGTGTACCAACCAGAAGGCAAGGGAAGCTCAAGTAAATCCGGGGGTACAGTTTGTCCTCAGAGTCTTCAAATGGCTACCGTAGCTCGGATCACATTACCCAGCTTTTGGTCTAGGCTTCCTGCCCTGCAGAGAAGGGTCATTTCTTGTTTTCTGTTTCCAAGGACCTACCAAGGCCCTGATGCAAAGTCACTGCTGAAAAATGCTGAATAAGGAAATGAACAAAGGAAGTGCTTTCCCCAACCTCCTTCAGCAGAATATAAAGAAAAGTACTACAGTGGGATCAAAAGATCTGGTTTTCTATCCAATTTATTTGAACTCCTAAGCTTCAGAATAATGGATAAGAAAACTTGCCTTGGGGAGGAGGGTACAGTTCAGTGGTAGAGCACGTGCTTAGCATGTACGATGTCCTGGGTTCAAACACCAGTACCTCATTTTAAAAAATGAAACAAATAAATAAACCTAATTACCCTCCTGAAAAAATATTTTTTAATTCAAAATTCAAAAAAAACCTTGCAATTGACACAACATTGTAAACTTGACTATACTTCAATTAAAAAAAAATCTTTCTCTTACATGAATATATCTGGATTACAGAAGTTTGCAAATGTAAAATGCCTAGGGTACAACCTGCATAAAAAGGGGTGACTGTACAAATTTAGTATCGCTCCTTTATGAGCTATATTTCCTTTGGGGGGGGTTATAACTTCTTAGAGCTAATTTTCTCAGATTAAAAAATATAAACATTACCTGATTCTCAGGACTGCTGAAGAATCAGATAACCCTATGAAAGCATCTGACCCACAGAGGTTACTCAATAATGTTTGTTGAATGAATGAATAAACCAGCAAAGTGAATGCTGCTCCCTGCCACAGACCATCATAATGGTACTGCCTGGAAATCCCAAGCCCACGTTCCACTCGTCTCGACACTAACAATGTGGGTGACCTGGTCAGGCCTGTGTGATTCTCTAAGCCCCAGTTTAATCGTGAATAAAATTAGGGCAATAAAACAAACCTCAAATTGTTAGTGAGTCAGTAATGAATTGTACCCCAAACTTGCAAGTTGGAACCATTAAGGAAAACTATACAAAGGGTCCATAGGCCCTCTCCATATTATCTCTTACAACTACATGGGAATCTACATTATATCTCAAAATAAAAAGTCTAATTTTTTAAAGAGGCTATTGAGGTTAAATGAGCTCACTGTCTCAAATAAGGAACACAAAGCACAAATAGGACAATGCCCAGCACATGAGATACACTCAGTTAACATTCCCACTCAACCCATTGGTCCCTCCAACTTCAGAGCAAGAGGATGGGTCCTCGTGGCAAGAGGCCACTGCACCTGAAGCTAACAAAACTAATGGTGCCCACTTCCAAGAGCTCCTGTCATCACCCTTGTTCTAATTTCCTATTTGTAATTTTTTTCTTTTTATTAAATAGAAACTCCCAATTGCATAGCCTTCACCTGACTAGATATCATGATGGCAGCACTTCAAAACCTGACCACAGAGATCATGATGGCAGCCCTTCTTGGTGAAACAATAAAATGAAAAGCCATTTCCACAAGACCTCTGTGTAAATCTACTAGGGAACTTAATCCTGGACTGAGGAAGAGGACTGGGGAGGAGGGGGCAATCAGGCTCACAGAAAACTATGGGCCACCTGTCCCACGATGGACTTTAGACTCAACCCTCACCCTACAGGAAATTCAAAATACACACCGACAGATTGCTATGGACAAGATTTTTTTTTTTTTAAACAAATCCCTGAATCCCTAGCAGGTCTTATTTCTACCGAAACACAAATGGATTATGTGTATAATGTTTCACAAAAGCCCTAAAATATTATCACGCCAACTTGACACATCAAGAAAAACTGAGGTAGAGAAGTTTATCACATTGTACATGATTAGAGAGAGGCCACGTCAGACACCGCATTTAAAT
The DNA here is from genome assembly GCF_048773025.1 of Camelus bactrianus. Classification (NCBI taxonomy): domain Eukaryota; kingdom Metazoa; phylum Chordata; class Mammalia; order Artiodactyla; family Camelidae; genus Camelus; species Camelus bactrianus. The sequence continues at coordinate 42,950,988 of NC_133558.1, forward strand.
CCAAGCCACTGCTCCAGTGCTCACACTAGAAAGTGTGACATACTGCACCTTTCCTGCCCTCTCCCTGCAATAAATCTCTGAAGAGTCTTTTCTGTGCCACCTGGAATCAAAATCACATCAATTTTCCACAAAGTGCTATGTCACTCCTTGGAGGCTGTATCAAAATCTAAAGGGTTGGGATGGGAGGAGTGATTTGCATTTTCGTTTCTCAAAGGAAACATGGCTTTAAAAGAAACTGAAAAGCACATATCTAGTCTAAGCCCTCATTGTGCAGAGAAAAAAATGGAGGCTCAGAAGAGATGAGGAAAGTTCCTTATTAATAAATATATCCTCAGCGCAGCACCAAGCCAGCCCTGGGCACTGCTGGGGGAGGATCTGGGAGACCCAGGAGAATGAGTGTTAGAAAAAGGAAAGAGAATAAGCATAAAAGGCCCTGTCTCTACACCACCATACCATGGAATTCCACCAAATTACCAAGTAAGGGTGCAGCCAATGTTAAGGTGGGCTAAGCAGGTTATAGAAACCTGGAAGTCTCAACCATATTGGAAATTCCAACATTTACTATGTTTTTTTCCCAGTTCAAGCATCAACTCAGTGGGAACTCTGTACCAGGGACTACACGAGGCCTGGAGTTCTCCCAAATACAGACCTCTATTACCACGTGTACAAACCACATAAAGGCCACCAGAAGAAAAGCACCCACAGATGGAATTACTGAAACTGAAAGCAGCCAACCAGCATATATTACTAAGAAAAATGGTGCTCCTAGAAATGGACTCATGGACATAGAAAGCCAACTGTGATTAGCAGGCAGGAAAGGGGGGATTAACAGATACACGTTAATAAATATAAAATAAATGACAAGGACCTGCTATATAGCACAGTGAACTATATTCAATTTCTTGTAATGAGTTGTACTAAAAACAATCTAAAACATTTATACACATATGCATATGTTTATAACTGAATATCTGCTGTACACCTGAAACTAACATTGTAAATTGACTACACTTCAATAAAAATTAATTTAAAAAAATAAGTAAAAATAAAAGCAACGCCATTAAGAAAAAATAAAAGAACACTCTAATCCCCTTAGCTGTAGCTGCTGAAGAATTTTGGTTGCAAGCACCAAGTCCACTGTATCACTCCAGCACTGGCTGTCACTCTTTCTGACCATCAGAGAGTCACTTGGCTTCACTGAGGTTAATTTTCTCTTCTGTGAAAGGCTACAGTTGCAACTAATGATGTATAGAATCTCATCATTCACAAGCCCAAAAATTAGTGAGGACTTCCCATGGGCCAGGCTCTGGAGAGATGAAAATATAGGGTCCCAGTTATATTCATGGGTAGAAGAAGTTTATGCCATAAAGACATTAATTCTTCCTATTTTGATAGACAGATTCATTGCAATTCTGATTAGAATTCCTACCAGATTTTTCATGGAATGTAACAAGTTAATTTATGGTCAAGAATAGCCAAGAAACTTCTTTAGAACCACCACTGGGGAGGGGTGGATTGGTCATTCATTTCCACTGGTCTTTCTGATGTGATGAAAACGTTTAGGATAATAATTGTTGCACAACTGTAAATATGCTAAAAGCTGCTGAATGGTACCATTTAAATGGGTGGACTTCATGGTGTGTGAACAATATCACAATAAAGCTGTTATATGAAAAAATATTTCTTGACAATTATTTTTCCCTCTATAATACTTAGTCTGCCCCACAATTTAAGAAAAACAAAAAACCAAAATAAACCAAACTGTGCCAGGAGCTCTTTAGGACTGCAATGTCCCTGGTTCTCCAACGCCTCTGGTGGTGCTGTTCCTGTTAACACACCAAGCTGGGCTGGGCTAGTTAGGGAATGTAACTGTCTTTTTAAAATCGATGGTCACACGTTTCACCCTGGGAGAGGGAAGGAAGGAGGATGACACAGCCTTATGCCTTCAGCTCATTTTTAACTGAACCAAGCCCTGCTTTCAACACTGTAATCCCTCTCACTATAAAAACACATGACACCAACAAGCACCGCCATCATAACACCTGAAAGTGTTCAAGGTACTTACCTGGGGCAGAAACACTGAGGGAGGAGACAGAAGCTCGCTTGGCACTGAGGATCCCTTTTCCCGACTCCACCAGTAGCTGGGCTTTACAGCCGGAGGCTCTCAGCCCAGGGAGCAGCGCAGACGCCACTGAGCTGTTCCTCAGGGAGCGGGAAAGGAAGACCAGGGCAGCCCCGGAGTCGCGGGGCAGGGAAATGGGTGGAAACGCGGGCTGCAGCCCCGCTCGGAGGCCATCCCCAGCCCCAGCCCCAGCTGCCCCGTCCGGGTCCGCAGACCCCGCCCGCCTGGGACGCAGCCCGCCCAGTTGTGGGGACGGGACGGTGGCCGAGGAGAGGAAGCCCGGGAGGAGAGGACTCGCGGGCGAGAGAGGGGAAGGGGACGCCAGCAGCGGACTGAGTGGAGCCCGGCTGGGTGAGAGGCGGCAGGTGCACACCTGGCCCCGGGAAGCTGTGGCACTGGGGCACTGGGACAGGTGGCGCGGGCAGAGGGGTCTGGCCCGAGCAATTCAGCTGAACACAGGCTGACTCACGCCCTCGTGGTCTGTGACACGCGGACCGCCCTCCCGCAGCCACCTGACCCCTTTCCCGGGAGACCCCACATTGCACTTCCACAGCCAGAGGCACCGGCCCCAGGCAGGAGCTAAAGGCCTGCCGGGCGACAGAGCTGAGAAGCCTTTGGGGCTAATCCCCGGCTCGGAGATGGAGCTTCCAACCCGCGGTCCAGCTGACACCGACTGCCCACGCGCAGGAGGGCCAGCAATCCGCTCTGGGTTCTGCGAGAGAAGGTGGGGCAGTGAGGGAAGGAAAAGATGGGAGGGGGAGGAGAGGAGGGAAAAAGTGGAGGGAGACAGATGGACAGGAAGAGCAGAGAGAAGGGAGGGATCTGGAAAGTGTAAGGTCCTAGCGGGGATGAAGAGAAAAAGCTTTACCTCTGGTGGCACCCTGAAGAAGGCGGCAGTCCTGCCTCTGTACCCTTCTGTAACACTTCAAGGCCCGCAGCTCAAGTTTTACCTCCCTGATCCAGCCCTCCATCCGATGCTGCTGCAGAACCCCTACGGGTATCACACCTGTTGCCCCCAAGCGGAGCAGGGTTTTCTGTTGGTCTGGGAACCAAGCACCCGCAGGTGTTGTCGCTCAGAACTACCTTGTGAAGAGTACATATTCCCCCTTTACACGCTGGGAAACAGGCAGGCACGATCATTGCCTTAGCTCCACTGTCCCAGGTGTTGGGATGGCAGGGAGCGGGGTGGTTCAAGATCAGAGCCCCAGACAGAGCAGACTGCCTGAGTGTTGGTGCATAGTCCCCATCCGTCCTGGGTAAACCACACTCCACCCTAGTGGAACCATCAAGGGCTCACAGTAGTTCCCTGGGTGTGGGAGAGCTGTCCTCATGTGAAGGAAAAGCCCAGCTGGGCTAACAAGCTAAGTCACAAATCTAAGTGTGATAAGTGTCGGTTTACTGATCTAAATTCTGCTGGGCTAACTCGTAAATCTGAAGTTTAGTGTCAGTTTACTGGGCTAACAAGCTAAGTCGTAAATCGAAGCTCAACATGTGACTATTACAAGTTGACAAGCACCAGTGTGCTGATTCCTTCCTTTTTGTTGCTTGAGCCTTATTGGCTAATACACCCTTACTTGTAATTAACCCTTTAAAACTTCATGTGTATGTCTTGGAGGTGGGTGCTCAGAACTTCGGAGCAGAAGCCCCTCTGAGCCCGCCGGCATAATAAATCTGAGTACGCCAACACTCCGAGTGGTGATTGTTCCTTGGCTGGCCTGTTGTTTCCATAACACTCAGTTCCAGTGCCCAGCTTGCTAGGTATATAGGAGTGCTACCAAATCAAAATTCATTCTCTTCAGTGCAGGACAGGCCAATAAGTTGGGAGACCAGGTGTTGGGGCATGGAATAGCAAGTTTCTGTAGACCTAGATGGCAAACTAATGTCCTGGAAAACCATCTCCCCAAGTCAGAATTCAGGCTCCTTTCCTACGTGCTTGGTTGTTGCAATCTTCTTGGTGTAGGAATTCCTTCTTGTTAGAATCCTTTGTTCTTGCAGCTATCTGCCTGGGTCAAATCTCTGTAAACCTCTAACAAAACAAAAGTTATTTTCTATTCTGCAATTTCTTATCTTTTTATGAATGAAAATGTGTTAAATATACTTAAAGATCAGAGCCTTCAGAATAGGTTCTCCTGTATATTTCAGGCTCTAAGCAACATTGTTTTACAAGCAAGATGAAGCCTAGGAGACAGAGCAGAGGGTTAAAGTCAAAGGAAAAGATCTAATATGGAGTCAGATTTGTTCTGTTCTATTACCCAGGCAGAAGCCACTTGAGGATTTAAATCCCTTTAAGTTAAAAATAACTAAAACTTTAAAGGAATTTACATACATAGGTGGGAATGTGCATAGCATATCTGGAAAAGCACCCAAAGGATAGTAAACAGTGGCATCTCCAGGGAGGGCTGAAAGAAGAGAGGATGAGGGAAAACTTCTTTCACTTGTGTATTTTTGTGCTCTGTTTGAATTTTTTTTAACCATTTGCATGTATTTCTTTTTCAGTTAAAAAAATGTGTAATGGAGCAAAGGAGTAACTAGCTCAGCAAATACAGCAGCCATGGAATCACTGAGTCATCACTTTTGATTTAAGCCAGGAAGCATTTATTGACTCACCTATGTGCCCAGTGCTGTTTTAAGACTTCTTTTTTTATTATTATTATTATTATTATTATTATTATTATTATTATTATTATTATTATTATTATTATTACTACTACTATTTTTATTATTACTATTTATATTATTATTATTATTTTATGAATTAATAACAAGGTATCCCTCACCCCTGCCCATGGCTGGTGGAAAACCAACTGAGTTTTTATTGAGTTGTTTTCCAAGAAGTAGAGATGAGTTATAAACTGAACACATCTTCAGGGCAAAACAGTCGGAGTGGTTTTCCAGCAGGCCAGACAGCTATCAAGGGTTTTCAATAGAGGCCCCCAGAGTCTGAGAGAGAAAGCCTCGAGGACCCTACAAAAAGCTGCCCAAACTGTCTTCTCCATGGCAATACTGAAATAGGAAAGAACAAATCTGACTCCAAATTAGATCTGTTCCTTTGACTTTAAAAAAGCCAAGTTAATACTCTCCGGTCTTTTCATGGGTTAGGATGTCACAGAGGAGATGGACAGGTCAACAAGGAACCACTCTACCGTGATCACGGAGCCGGGGAGCGGGATGGGCGGCAACATGTGTGACGCAGTTGTAGCCGTGCCCGCGTTTCTAGGCAGGTACCCAAAGTCGCCTCGACAAGATGTCAAACACTTGTGCCCACGTCCTCATCACCTGACATGTATTAAAGAGAAATGGAAATGTATAAAAGGCCAATACCCTTGGTGGGTACACCGTCCAAAGAGCAAAGTCACAGTTTGACAACTGGCCATCTCGGTTCCCTGGGCTTCATTCTTGGAGAACCTTAAAAACAACTCCTCTGTCCTTAAGAAGTGCTGCATATTTGTCCTATCTTTGGCTCAGGGATGGAGCACGTTCAAGTGAACTTTAATGTCTGCACAGATTTGACTGTCTTTCTCCAGGTTCACGTGTCCATTCTAAAGAGGCCTGAGCTAAGTCCATCCTCCGTAAGATCTATTCCCTCCAGTGACAGCTCATTGAGCCTGCAATTAAGAGCCAGCAGAACAAGAATGTCCTTAGCTAAAAAGTTCACCCACCCTTCACTGCTTTCTTAATCTCCTCTCCTGGCTAATTGCAACAGACTATCACCACCCTCCACCAAGTTCCCCAACTATGTCAGTTTGTCTCCCCAAAGAGAAGGTAAGGTCCATAAAAGAGGAGACAACTCCATAGTCACCTCTGAATTCCTAGCATAAAGTAATGTTAAGAAATAGAACTATGATTATGGCTTCTTTCCTTTAAAACCTTTCTGGTTATTTGATTGAGACCTTGGAAGACAGGTGTTTGCAGTCAAGTATCTTGATCCTCAAGACTCTGGAGGCCTTTTTCGGAATGGCTGCTCACTGATTCATTCAAACCACAGCTTCTCATTCCAGGAGTAGCTGTGATTCTCTGCCAGGAGTTTGTGGTTACTCTCATGCCAGAAGAGCTTTAAACTATATCCTTACTTTGGATTTGTTATTTTTCCCCTCTTCCAAAAAAATTGACTTTCCTTAATGTCTTACCTTGAGGAATTTTTTTTCATAGTTAACCCTTTAGTAAACCATGCTTCTCGGGATGGGCTTGGCCTTACATATGATCAGTCATCCAACTCCCATTGTGAGAGGACTCGGGCTCACCTCCTACCCTCCAGTCAAGGCAACTGAAACTCAGTACAGGAGCCAACAGGCACCCCAGGGCTTCTAAGGCTCGCGTATCACCCAGAATCCCTGCTTTCTGGTTTGTCTTGGCTTCTGAGGATTTCCCCTCACTTTCTTCACAATTAGCTGTGCAGCTTGAAAGATGAAGAAGGAAGGTTATATTTCTTAATCAGCATTTTAAGAAACTTGTGTAATGAAGGTTTTCACGAGTTTCTAGAACCCTCCGTTGCCGAGACAGAAAACACACTAGATATTTTCTAAGTTTAGCTATCATGTGTATTTTTTCTTTTCTTTTGTTTTCTTAACTGCAAATAGACATTTTTTAATTAAAAAAAATAAGGCCCCAAATAGGATAGAGACTTGAAGGGGCATACAAAATTAAAGGGCAAAGACAGAAAAATGATAAATACTCTACAAGGTTAATATAATACTTACACTATGGATCAGATCAGCAATTCTCAGTAACAGCTAATTGAAATATGTCCATGAGGTAAAACTTCTCTCCTGTCAGGAGATGGCTAACAGAAAATAGAATTAAAACAACAAACTAAAATTCTAAGTCTGGCGAGGTACAGAATTCTACCAGCTAAATGTGTCTTCTTCTGGAAAAGAGGGAGGCTCACCAGCTCTTTACTGTGGAGCCTGAGCCCAGGGGATGGCGGTGAAGTGAGCTCTGTAAGTACCCAATAGCAAACTTGTGATGAATAAAGAGATGTGAGCTTTGATGACAGAGATGATACTACTATTCACTTGTCCTGTAAAGTATGTCTTCACGTTCAGTGATCAATACCTCAGCGTCCTCAGGGATTAAGATTATAGGAAAATTCACAGCGCTGGCCCAGACCTCCTCTTTGAGCTCATGACAATGCACTTAGATATCTCAAAGGCAACTCGAGCTCCACCTGCAAAGAGCTGACTTCACGGTGCTCCTCCAATAGCCGTCCTAACCAGGGCCCCTGGTCGGGGGGCAAGGTCTCCCTTCCTCTCCCAGCTCAGGCCCATCACTCACAGATGTGACTGGACCCCACCTTCAGGGCCCAGATTTCCTCAGTCACCGAGTCCCACCACCCACACCTGACCTACCAGGTACTCACTGGCACTCACTCAGCACTGACTGTGTGCTGGGGACCACGCTGCACACTGTGCACACGTTATCTCACTGGATCGCCACAGCAGTCCTGGGAGGTCGGTACATAACTTCTTCAATTGATTAGATAAATTGTTTACTTCCTTGAGTGCATCATCCAAAGTGACACAGCTACTCAGCCACAAAACTGGGACTGAAAACCACTTGAAAATTCTACACTCCTACACCTGGCAGCCACCCTAATCTGACTCATCACATCACCTCCTGCAGAGCCTTCTAAATGTTTCTAAGCATTCTACAAGACAAAAGTGATCTACGAGAGCACCCCACTCCCCTACTAAAAATCTGTCAATGACTGTCCACTGCCCTTAGGAGAAAGCCCCACCGGGCCTGAGCACAGCCCAATGGCCCGGCATCCGTGTTCCCTGCGCGGCCTCGCCGCCTCACCCACCACACAGATCTACACGTGCCGTGTCCAGGACAGGGATGCTGACTCCGTACAACCCGGGGCTCGTCTCACTCAAACAATGATCACCTTCTTCAGTGTTCACCCTCTTCACTGCTGACGGTCAGAAAAATATTTTCTCAGGATGAATCAATATCTTTTTCCTTACAACTTCCTGTCATTGATAATGAGCTCCATCCAAAATACAGAAGACCTAATTCTCAGTCTCCTTATCTGTAAAGTGAGAATAACAAGGAAATATATGAAGTTTTAAGTGAAATAATATACATGTGAGGCTGAGGGACAATTCCCAACATACAGCAAGCACTCAATATGTGCTTACTTAATATTAATAGGAATATATTGCATTCCAGCAACATTAACTCAATGTTTTATGGCTTTGTCCAACAGACTACAGACAAACATTTGGACGAACACCTTTGAGCAGATCAGCCCAAGCGTGCTGGGAGAGGTAAGCACTGACTCCAGTTACAGCTGCAGCCAACCAGCACTACGGGACTGGGGCAGTTTGCTCAAACTCTTACATGTTGCTTGAGAATTTAGTTGTCATTAATGAATAAAGACAGGTGTTCTTTAGTCAAAATTCCTGAAACATATATCTTCAAAGATTGATGCAAATTTGATTTCAAGTACAACACTCTCACTAGAAATTATTTGAAAATGATAGTCTTAGCTCCTCTGCACATCAAAAGGGCATGATCTTAATGTATCTGACAACACCAAAAGTGTTGTTTAAAGGAATTTAAGATGAAGCCATCCTAAATAAGCTCTCAGTATCATCTTCACAAAGCCCCACCCAAGGGTCTCATTTCTCACTTCCACATAGGTGTTCAGGTAGCTTAACCTGGGTCTTGGTTTCTTATAACACGGGGGTGGGAAGAGTTGTGGATAGATTTATGTAGCAAATATAAACCTAGAGTATTTGCTGTGTAGAAATCCTAGAAATAAACAAATTAATATATAGTCTTACCCTCAAGAAACTCAGCCTTTCCATTTACAACAGCATTAAAAATAAAATCAGAGATACATTTAACAAAAATTTACAAGATTTGTACATTGAATATTTTGATGTATCACCGAAATAATACTTAAAAGATCTACATATATGGAACAAATCCCATGTTCATGGAATGGTAGACAATATTGTTAAAAATGTTAAGACTCCCCAAAGTGAGTTACAAATTCAGTGGAATCCTTATCAATATTCCAGCTGACTTCTTTGCAAAAATTGAAAAAGTGATCCCAAAATTCATATGGAAGTGCAAGGGGCCCAGGTCAGCCAAAACAATCTTGAAAAAGCAGAGCAAATTTGGAGGACTCACTTTAAAGGGTACTAAAAAGCTATAGTACTAAGTCAGAATGGTACTGGCACAAGTTTGGATAAATAAATCTATAAGACATAATAAAAACCCAGGGGGAAAATCTTACATTTACAGTCAGTTTTCCACAAGGGTGTCAACAACACTCCATTGAAAGAATAGTCTATTCAACAAATGGTGCAGGGAGTGCTGAGTATCTGCAGGCAAAAGAATGAATCTGGAATCTGGACCCCCATATTTTAAATAAATAAAAATTAATTCAAAATTGATCACAGACAGAAACGTAATAACTAAACCTATAAACTTTCTAAAAGAAGACACAGTATAAATCTTTATTTTCCTAGGATAGGCTTTGGTTTCCTAGATACAATACGAAGAGCACAAGTGATAGAAGATAAAAGCAGATAAACTGGACTTCATCAAAGTTAAATCCTTTTTGTTACAAATTACATCATCAAGAAAGTGAAATGACAGGGGAAGGGGGTATATCAAGTGACAGAGTGCATGCTTAGCAAGAAAAATAAAATAAATCAATACATCTAATTACCTCCCCTGTAAAGAAATTGTTTTAATGCTTAAAAAAACTAAAGTGAAAGGACAATCTGCAGAATAGGAGAAAAATTTTGCCAAGCATGTATCTAAGAAGAGACTAGTATTCAGGGTATATAAAAAAATGCTTACAACTGAACAATACAAAGAAAATCGACCCAATGTTTAAATTTGCCAAGGATTTAAATAAATACACAAATGGCCGATAAGCACATGAAAAGAAGCTCAGCATCACTAGCCAAATCAAAATCAAAATGAGTTCTCATTTTACACCCACTAGGACGGTTTTAATCAAAACATGGACAATAACAAGTGTCGTTGAGGAGGCAGAGATACCTCATTTGCGGCCAGTGGAAAGGGACAATGGTGCAGCTTCTTTGGAGAAGTCTGGTGTTTCCTCAAAAGGTTAGAGTTATATGGCTCAGCAATTCCACTCCTACATGTAGAGTCATCCCTCAGTATCCTCGGGGGGTTGGTTTCAGGAACCCCCCACCCTGGATACCATAATCAAAGGATGTTTGAGTCCCTTTAAATCAGCCATCTGGATCCATGAAGTGGAAACTACAGATATGGCGGGCCAACTGTACAGCCAACAGAATGAAAACATATTCTCACAAAAACTTGCACATCAATATTCATGGCAGTATCATTCAGAGTAGACAAAGGTTAGAAACAATATCCATCCATCAATGAATGGATAAACAAAATTACCAAGAATAGGCCCACAAACTTTTGGTCATTGAATCTTTGACAAAGGAGGTGAGAACATACAATGGAGTAAAGACAGCCTCTTCAGCAAATGGTGTAGGGATAACTGGACAGCTGCATGTAAATGAATGAAGTTAGACTACTCCCTCACAGCATACACAAAAATAAATTCAAAATGGCTTAAAGACTTAAACATGTAGTCAAGACACTATAAACTTCTTAGAAGAAAACATAGGCAAAATATCTGACATACATCTCAGCAATGTTCTCCTAGAGCAGTCTACTCAAGCAATAGAAATACAAGCAAAAATATACAAGTGGGATGTAATTAAACTTACAAGGTTTTGCACAGCAAAGGAAACAGTAAGCAAAACTAAAAGACAACCTATGGAATAGGAGAAAATAGTTGCAATAAATGAGACTGACAAGGGCTTAATTCCCAGAATATATAACACCTTTTACACTTGATAAGAAAGAAAAACAAACAATTCAATTCAAAAATGGGCAGAAGGCCTAAAGAAGCTTTTCTCCAATGAAGACATACAAATGGCCAATAGGCACATGAAAAAATGCTCAATATCATTATCAGAGAAATGCAAATCAAAACTGCAATCAAATATCACATCTCACCAGTCAGAATAGCCATCATTCAGAAGTTCACAAACAATAAATGCTGGAGAGGCTGTGGAGAATAGGGAACCCTCCTACACTGTGGTTGCAGTTTGGTGGAGCCATTGTGGAAAACAGTACAGAGGTTCCTCAAAAGACAAAACATTGACCTCCCATATGACCCAGCAATCCCACTCCTGGGCATATATCCAGAAGGAACCGTAATTCAAAAAGATACATACACCCCAATATTCAGAGCAGCACTATTTACAATAGCAAGCCATGGAAACAACCTAAATGTCCACTGACAGATGACTGGATAAAGAGGTTGTAGTATATTTGTACAATAGACTACTATTCAGCCATAAAAAAATAATAAAGTAATGCCATTTGTAGAAACATGAATGGACGTGGAGAATGTCATTCTAAGTGAAGTAAGCCAGAAAGAGAAAGAAAAATACCATATGAGATCGCTCACATGTTTAATCTAAAAAAACAAACAAAAAGATAAACTTATCTACAGAACAGAAACTGACACACAGACATAGAAACCAAACTATGGTTACCAGAGGGGAGAGGGTGTGGGAAGAAATAAATTGGGAGTTCAAGATTTGCAGATACTGAGTATGTATAGAGTAAACAGCAAGTTTATACTGTATAGCACAGGAGAATATATTTAATAACTTATAGTAACTTATGTTGAAAAAGAATATGAAAATGAATACATGTATGTTCCTATATAAATGAAGTGTTGTGCTGTACACAAGAAACTGATGCAAAATTATAAACTAACGCAACATTATAAACTGACTAGAATTCAATGAAAATATTTTTAAATAGAGAAAAAACGAAAAAAAAAAGAAAAAGGATATTATAAAACCAAAAGAATAAAGTACTGACTGAGGCTACAACATGGATGAACCTTGAAAGTTTATACTAAAATAAGCCAGACACAAAAGGGCAAACAGTGCCCTTTTAGGTGAACTGTATCTAAGCCTTTATTGTACTATTCCAGTAAATTTTCTGGAAATTTGAACTCTCAAAATCAAAATAAAATGTATTATTCATTAAAAACCTAAAATGATTCCTCACAGGAGGGCTTTAATTATTAAATGCAGAAATGCATGTAAAGCTCCTGGAACAACACTTTGCACGTCCACACACAGTCACTGCTGTCACTGCCACTCAGAGGGTGGTGCCAGCGCTGATGAGGGCTGCCTCCAGTTGCTCCCCTGCAGACAGGAGTGAGGGCCTGGGCTCTGACAGGAAGGGTGACCGGGAACATGGGTTAGACAGAGCCACGCCCCAGACTTTGTATTACCCAACTTTCTTATACAAACTGCTCCATGTAACATAAACACGCTACAGGGATGTATCTTATGACACAGGGAATATAGCCAATGTTTTACAATAACTATAAATGGAGCATAACAATAAAAATTGTGCAACTATTGTACACCTGAAACTTATATCATATTGTAAATCAGCTATACTTTTATAAAATGTTAAAAAATAATTTTAAAATGTTATCACTTCAGTATTCAATTCGGTTTTTAAGTAACTAATAAACAGCTTAGAATGTATAAAATATTTAAGTGTGATAAGTTTGTTTACATATTTATTTACTTTCAGCCTCCTGCTAAAAGAGAAATTAAACAATTTTTAACACAGCTTAACAACCATAATAACAAAAAGACAAAAGTTAGAGTGAAAAGAAAATGGAGATTCAATACTTAAATGAAACCAGGGGGAAGTAAACTCATAAAAACGAATGCCATGAAGTCAGGGTAAGTGTTAAAGGCCGACTAGAAATTCAGCCGTAAGATTCTTGGCAGCTAAAGCAAAAAGTAAAAGATGATGGGGCGGGTGGTAGAGCTCAGTGGTAGAGCGTGTTCTTAGCGTGCACGGGGTCCCGTGTTAAACAGCCAGGGCCTCCTCTAACAGATAAATACACCTAATTACCTACCCCCCCAAAAGAGCCCCAATGAAAAGAAAAAGAGAAATTTCTTTCCTAAGAAAACCTGATGTTAAATTTAGATTAAATACTTGAAAAAATAAAGAAAGAAAAATAGAAAAAGATGAGTGACACAAGCGATAATGCCCGTGAGATAAATCTGCGGTGGCTGCTGGCACGTCCCCATGTACCACGTGGGAAAATCTGAAACATCCTTCTCACAACTCAGAGTCATCCTCAGCCCACCCCACCCCTCTCCCTGTTAAATGCAGGAGCACAGGCAGGGCCCGGCCTTTGCTCTCTCTGTGTCAACACAGTGAGACAGGATGGAAGGGTCCAGAGCACAGCCATTCAATGAAGGCCACAGCAATTAACATCAAAATGGTGAAGGATTCATCCCCCAGTAGGCCTTGAGGCTCAGGATGAAGAGATTTTACTTCTAGCAGATCTTGAGCTTCATTATACACCCTTTGTAATAGTAACATGGTGAATAACACGCCCCAAGGCACCATGGCCATCCCAAGGCTAGCCACAAAAGGTCAAACGGTGGGAAATGGCCAACTCCCTGGGAATCCCAGCCCCTTGCCCTTAGGCTGCTCCTTCTAATTATTAGCATATAAAACAACCAAGCCCATGAAAACCAGCAACACAGCGCCACCTCGCGGTCATCACTCTCTCTCCCTCTCCGGAGAAGGCCCACACTTTGTCTGTGGAGTGTGTACCTACTTTTAATCTGAGCACACAACCCCCACACCTCGTGGCATTTCTCCTGCCTTTCAATGTGTCTCTGTGAATAAATCTATCTTTACTCAACAGTGGCTTGCTCTTGAAACCTTTCCTGCATGAAGCCAAGGACCCACGTCTGGTGGGGCACATTCCAGGGGCTCAACCAAAGCCTGGGACACAGCCCTTCCCATGCCCCACTTATGTTTTCTTGTATCAACAGGACTGGGATGTGAAGGGAGTTCTGAGGCCCCAGCTAAGGGACAGAAGTAGCCCCCAGGACCAAAATGGCGGGCAGCCCCTCCCCCAGCAGGGGCCCTGAGGTCAGCCCGGTTCTCTGTGGTTCTCTGTTGTGCTGACTCCCCAGCCAGAGAGCGTTCTCCTAGGCCTGTCCCCACAAAACCCTTCTCTCCAAAATGCAAGCACATCATTTCACAGTCCTCTTATTCAACCAGGAAATTTTCAGCCCACTTTTTCCTTCCCTAGTAAAGAATCTATCTGTCCTCCCTCCCATCCCACCACTTCTTTCTTTGTGAGAACTCTGTACTCCCCATACACCATCCTGAACGCAGGTGCCTTGCTGGCTGGGACCGAGATGTTTCAGTCTCACACAGCCTGCATCCTTTCACTTTCCCCTTTCTACCTTAAAAAGCCTTTCCTGAGTCTCCCACCCCTCTGATTCTGAACTTCACAAAGTGCTGAGGTTGCATGAAGTCACTGTGTGAAAACCTCCCAGGTTTTGACTAGGTTTCCTTCACAAGATCTTCATTTAGGAGCTTCATCAAGAAGTTTAAAGAGTCTTTTCTTACATCGGAGTGGAGGAGCCTGCATAAAATTTAAATGGCCTTGAAGAGAGAGTTAACCAGGGACAGAGAGGTCATAGGTCTTAGTCAACAGTGTCACGAGGCAAAATGTTCTTCGAAGGCTCAGCATGGCTTCTGAACACGGAGTCGGGAGGGAGGAGGTGCCAGGCTGTGAGTGGGATGAGTGACACTGGGTACGCTACCACAGCTGGGGAAGTATTGGATTTTGTTCTAGTTTTCCAAAGAATTTCTTACCACCTTTTCTCTTATTGTTACATACCATTTCCTACGGATTAAGAAAATCAATGTCAGTCATTTGGGCCACTTGGTAGAAGCTACACGATGCCATTCACAGGGCTGGGATGTAACAGCCACACCAGTCTAGGTTGAAAGACCAGTGGGGGTATTTCCAAGGTAATCACGGGCATGCAGCAAACTCCCCAGCTTCAATGACCTCATCTCAAAGGTGGGGCCAATAAAACTACCAAGCAAAGTGCGTGATGATTATGGCCGACATCTGTTTACTAGGTAAGTGCCCGTGACAGCTGACACTGGATTAGGAATGAATATGATCAACGAGGCACAGTCAGCCTGGTTACATGCACCCTGCCTTCATGCCTTGCTGCAGGAGCGGAGTTTGTTTAGCTGAAATGAACGCCCCCAGAGCAGCCCCGAAGGGAAAGCTCCCAGCTCTGCACGGCGAGGCGTGTTCCTTTCCTTCTCTGAGCTGATAACAGTTTACAGTCGTCTGTTTTTACATTTATCCCTTTAGTACCTGCCTCCCCTCCGGAGTTTTTGCTTAAGCAGAACAGGTCCAGGTTTGTGTTGCTGCCTGCCGGATATTCTGGGCTGGGAGACAGGCGACTCCACGTCTGGCTCTGGTGCTGAACGGAGAGGGCAGAAAGCCCAGGGGCCCATGCTGAACAGAGGCCCCTGCACCCAAAATTATGGTCTGACTTTGGGCAAATTACACCGTCTTCTTTACCCTAAGATTCCTCATCTGTTCATGAAAATAACTGCCCATGGCACGTAGAGTTTCAAGGATTAAAGGAAATCACCAAATTCACAACCTATTCAAGGGGCTACCAGTACGTCCTCAACAGGCACATGCTACCTTTACGGCTGTAACACACGCTAAGCGGGGCGGAAGGACAAAGTGAACACTGCTAATTGCCTGTTAAGTGTTTCATGTGTGTTATAATACTGTTTAAACTTACAACAAACCCAGGAAGAAACGAATATTATAATGCATATTTCACAGATTCACCAACAGTTTAATGGAGGTTACACTCTAGTCCAAGGTCCTTTGGTGAGGAAATGGCGATTTAAACCTGAATCTGAGCCCAGGCCTGGGCTACACCTCTCTCCAATCCACCTCACCACTTGCCTATGAAATCCACCTGTCCAATACACGTTTGCACAGGTCAGCTCTTAAATGCAAAGTGTGCCACCGTTTGTCAATGTTTGTTAATTACCATAAAGTGCTCTCAGAAACCGCTACAGAAAAGACAGGTTGACCCACATCCCTGCCAACAAAGAAGAGATATTCTGCCTTGCGTTCTCCTGTAATGTGCAGAAACCTTTCCCTACACCACCAAATTCAAATGTATGCTTCCTCCATGTTTATGTTTGCACACGGCTTATTAAAGTAGAAAGTACCTGCAGTAATTCCATCTCGTTTTCTTTGCAAGTTTCCAGATTATCCACAATCAGTCTGTGAATGAAAATACTACAATGTGAATTAAAATACTACAACCATGTCAGTAAACAAAGAATGCTGAAACCAAGTCATCAAGGCTGCCGCCACCCCCCAGTGCGGACAGACCTGAAGCCCAGCCTCTACAGCCACTCAGAATGCTGCCCTCTGAAAAGACTGAGAAAAAGAAGACAGGATAATTGCCCTAGATAGCTAGGTGCTTGTCTAAAGAATGAATCCAGTGAGGTCAAATGATACATACAAAGGCACTAAATTCTTTAACTTGAGATGCCTGGATTTCTTTAGATAACAAGCAATCTTTTATTATTCCAACTCCCTGGTCTTTGTTGTAAAGCTCCTATATAATCCTAGATCCTCCCCTACTTCTTGGGAGCAGTCCCTCAGACAGATTTGAAGGCTGTCATCCCGCCTCGAGTCCTCCCGCCTAATAAAGTGTAACTCTAAACTTTCAGGCTACACATTTCTTTCAGTCGACAAGTCCCAGAATAGACACAACTCATCAATTCTGTAATGGAACACACTGGATCAGGAACCAAAAGCGTGTTCTAGTCCAGAAAAACTACGGGTCCCTCTTTCTTTCTGTCATTATACAATCCCACCAGAACTCATTAATTTGCTGTCTGCTCATCTGGCAACCAAACTCAGAGAAGAGTCAACTCAGCAGAGTGCTCTACTCGGGAGAACACCCCGCAGCAGCACTGCAGTCTACCTGCCCTCCCGCACGCTCTGCCGACCCCTAGTGCCCTCCGTGGAGACCAGGCCAACAGAGGTGTTCCCAACAGCTGCAAAGTCCCACAGATTAAATAAAAGCATTATATTTTCTACGATATGTTATGTATATTACCATCTCTGAAAACAGCTTTGCCAGAAGCCCAAATTTTCCACATTAATCTGCATAGGCAATTCTGGCCCCAAAGGGAAAACAAGTCTTATGACGATGCTAAGGCCTCCAAAGTCCTCTCCAGGACCATCAACCAAACTGCCTGCAGGCCTGCAGCTGCAGGCCGCTACCTGTCTGTTTTTAAAGCAACCCCTTCCTGCCCTCGGGCGCTAAAAAGTCACTCTATGCCCTCCCATCTCAGGGTAAGAGCAGCCACTGCAGAAGCTTGCAGGGCAGCACTGACAGGACTGGACACAGAGGATCAGAGCTAAACTAAGCCTTCTGATGACACGAGCTTGTCACTGTGTCATTTTACAGATGAAGGTATATATAGAGAGTTGGGGTGATCTTGCTCAAAGTCACACAGCTAATAAGTGGCAAAGTCTATAACTCAGCTCCACCCTCTGGCATGACGCTCCAGCTGGGACACCCACAGGGTTCTCTCGTGCCTGCCTGACCAGTCCTTTACTGTCACTCATAACCCACCACAGTGTCTGACCCTAGCCTGACTTTTCAGCCTCTTCTCCCTCTAGTTTCTCAGGAACAAGGCTGCTCGGGCCACTGTGTGACTTCCGGCTCCCCAAACCCTCAGTGCTCAGGGTGGTCTTGCCTGTGCAACCAGCACCCTGCTCAGAGGCTCTTCCTCCCCTAGGAGGATGTTTCCACTCTCCGCAGGGACACCCCCTCAGGGAAGCGCTCTTCTCCCCCTCAGCACGGCAGGTGTCCCAGGCCACATCCCGAGCTGCCCCATTAGGACTGCCTGTGCCCAGGTCTGCTAGTCAGACCAGCAGCCTCAGAGCCAGGGATTATGCCCGGGTCTCCCTGCAAACCTACTGCCCGCCTCACAGCCCCCAGCCAGTAGGTCACCTGGAAGTCACAGCAAGTGCCCCACCCAATCCCGAAATCTCTTCATTTGCCAGCACCGCTGATGACTGGTCTCCAAAGTTTGGTCAGTTTCACACAAAACAGCAGCTTCCACTGAAGCTGAGGGTTTTCACTTCTGCTCCCCATCCTTAATGGAAACGTCAAGGGAAACCAAAAGACCTTTTCTCAACCCTTTTCTGATGACACATTCCCACCCACAATACTCACATGCTCAAGAGCTTTGGGTCCACGTGATTTTGTTTCCCTTATGCTAAGTGGCTCAAAACACTGCAGGATTCTTTCTCTTTTGAGAGTATTTGTTTGTACTGAGTTTATTGACTTTAATCCCTTTTTGTCTCTCTCTTAAGTGTCCCTAGCAGTTGCCACTTTTTACTCCCTTCAGCAGCCTCCCTCCCATCATCTAGTCTAGGAAATCATCTGTGATGAGGGGCCAGGGGGCAGTCACAGAAGATGGAACAAATGTACAGAGAGGCTACATAATTTGCCCGAGAAGATCAGCTTCAAGCCCCAAAACTGTGTGTCACGTCCCTCTGTTTAACACTTATGCTAAACTAGTTAACTTTTTATAGATTATGGTTATAAACAGATGAGGTATCAAAATACATAGAAGGACACACATCAACTCTAAGATGTTTATTAACTCCACTATTTTGTTTCTATTTATTTTATTTCTATTAAAAAATATTAGGAAACTCTGCAGTCAATATAACAAAATGTTAATGGGTGTTAAATCCAGAATATAGAGGCGTAAGTGTATCATTACTGATAAGTATTTGTATGCTCACAAGACAAAATGACTTGAACGTCTCTCTCCCCTCCCCCTACTCGCTACTGGCTCTCACCTGAGCTCCCAGACCACACATTTAACAGCCTTTCACTTTATCCACAGCTGAACTCATCAGGGTTCCCCCAAAGCTCCCTCTGCAGCTTTCCCTCCTCAGAGCACAGCAGGACCATCATTTACCTCATTAATCCACCCAGAAACCTGGGCCTTACTCCATCCTACCTTCACAGACATCATTCATCCTTTCATTTTTACCATCTAAACATGCCTAAAATCTGTTCGTTTTTTCCCGGTGACTGTCCCACTGACTGTCCCACCGCTCAGGTAGAAGCCACCAACACTGCCCACCTGGACTCACGAGTCTCCCAAGTGGCCTTCCAGCTGCTCTCCCCTACTTGAGACAAATTGGATTTTGTCACTCCCGTTCTTTTATGACTCTTTTCAAACCTAGTGTTCTTAGAAGAAACTCCAAGTTCTTCACATGGTGAAGGTGTTTGCCATGAAACTGTCAGCTCAGGGAGGGCAGGACCCCCCTCCTCCTTGGCCCTCCTCTTTCCCTAAGCCCCGCCCTCTCCCTCGGCCCCGCCCTCTGGCACAGCGCTGGCTCAGGAGGACCTGCTGAGCTACACCAGCCTGTATTCTAACCCTGGTGTTCAATTCTTAGCAAATTGCTTCACTTATCCATACAAATCCAAGGTAGATTAGAAAGATTTTAGATGTTGAGCTAGACTATTGATTTGGGGATTTTGCACTAGCAACCTGCAATTACATGTTCTAATGATTCTGTCTTCTTAAAACCACACCCAGATTTAAGGAGTTATTTGTGGAATGTCTTCGGAGTAAAAGGGACTCTACTTTTACAGACTTTATGTTGTATAACATGAACAACCCGGACAGGGTCACAAATGGAACTGCCTCACAAGTGACAGAAGACAGGTGAGAGGCACAAAGCAACAGGTCGCAAAGACGGTAAGAGCAAATTTGTTTTGCCAACCCCCGCAAAAATGCCTGAAAGAACCAAAAATTCTGAATTTTGAAAGTAAAAGATTATCATATAGTGAAATAAAATAAATAATCCTCTTCATCAGGGTTTCAAGATCTGACTCCAGATTTTTTAGCAGGCCATACTGAATCCTAGCACAGAAAAATCAGATGGACTAGTGGTGAGTAAGTTCCAGGAAAACTGCAGTAATTCCTCCACTTGTGTAAGGACATACACTCACCTGCCGAAGGTGAATGTAGACTGCATTCTGGAGAAATTCGGAAGCTTCCAGGCTCCGCTTCTGGATGCCGAGGACACGGACAGCTTGGAAACATGCTTCTAACTCAGTCACCGGAATTCTTACACTGCAGGGGGAAAAGGAGGCCCTCAGTCGATAGCAGAGATGTTCCTGTCGTGTATCACAGGCCGTGCCTCAGGGACTCAGTGCCCTGCAGCAGCCCGGCCCCAGGCGAGGACCCGAAGCGTGGCCCACCGAAGCAGGAGGTGAACTGTGCTTGAGAAAGCCCATCCCCGATGGGGGCAAGAGTGGCTGGTGGGGTTGAGTGAACATATAAATGCCCACAGAAATATGCCTACATTCATTCAAGTGATACAAGCAACAGTAGCAGGCTATTTAACAAAATTTCAAATTTCAGTGTAAATTTTGCCATTCCTTTTCGCTTGTCCCCTGCACTCTGAAACAGGCTTAGGCTCTCTCACACCTGCAGCTCTGAAGCAATAGTTGTGAAGTCATTTTACTTTGCTGCAAGTGTCCTCGGTCCCCTTGTAACTGTGTCTGTCCTCTCTTAACACAGTTGGATATCTTCCTGGATCTCTACCTGAGTTCCTTTCTCCTCCTCCTCAGATCCTGAGATAAAGGACAAGTGAAGGCACATGACCAGAAAAGGCACTGTGAACTTGACTGAAATCCACAGGGACCCCCTAGGTGAGTGCTGCCCACCCCTTACATTCGATTTTCAAGGTTCTGCACAGGGTGACATCCAGCCCAGAGAGGTGTCCCAGGCCCATTGGAAGCTACGTGGCTTGGGCACGGGGACAGGTGCAGGAGCTGGTTCCGGGGTCAGGCCCCTCCCCACCTCTGCTATCCTCTCTCCCGAGGCCCCGCTGCCAAGCACTCAGGCTCCGTGATTTTATGTCCTTCTCTTCTACTCTACTCCAAACCCTTTTTCCTTTTCCTTTTTTCCCTAATTATCCCCAGCTGGAGTGATTTTTCAATCGCAGTATCTGAAAAAATTTCCTGCAGCCGAAAATGTGGTCTCAAGAAGTCAAAGCACATATGCTACTTCCTGAAGAGTGCCGCTGGCTAGGGGGACCCTCACCAACACTCACGTGGCATCAGACATGTTTCAGGGTCGGCCACCCCCAACAAGAGTGTGCTGTGACCCCTATGCCCGCACAGCATCTCTGCTCACAAAAATATAGTTGGCCCACTTATCGGTTATTAAGAAGCAAAAATACAAAATTGCTCATGTTTCTTACTAAAATTATCTATGAAGCAGAAAAGGGAATTGTAATAGAAAAGAACAATTTTGACCCCATGTTAGGTCTGTTCCTTTGGCTTTAACCCTCTGCCCTGTTTTCTAGGCTCAGACTTCCTAGCTCTGCACCATTTGTAAAAGAAAGTTGCCTTTAGACTGAAATATCCAGGACAGCCTATTCTCCTGGCCGTGATCTTGAAGGATGCTAATTCATCTGCACTTATGTAGAGATGGCAAGTTGCAAAATAGAGAATAACCTTTGTTTTTTTTTTTTTTTTGGAGTTTTCACAGGGGCAACATGATTTGATCCGCATGGACAGCTGCAAGAACAGCGGATTCAAAGGACAAGCAATTCATACAGCAAGAAGTTTCCAACAACCAATCAAAACCCCACCCCTTTTTAGTATAAAAGAAGACTCAATTCTGACTTGTGGAAGATGATTCTCCAGGACATCAGTCTGCCATCTTCTGGATCTGCCAGCTTTGCAAATAAAGTCACTATTCCTTGCTCCAACACCTCATCTCCCGGTTTATTGGCCTGTCATTTGGTGAGCAGAATGAGTTTGGACTCGGTAACAAAATGACTGCATTGGAGGTAGTATGTCTCCAATGTTTCCTCGTTTCCAATATGTAACATGCACATTACTTAAGATCTAGTGCAAATAATTCATCAAAGACAACCACAAAAAGAAACTATACTCACCCAGCTATCAACACTGAACACAAAACCTGTCAATTTTATATGCTGTTTAAGAACACAACCGAAAAACCTAACATAGGGAGTTGATTCCACGGAAATAAAATTATTTCTACTCCTTCAAAACTTTTTCTTTTCTTTTCTATTTTATTTTGTTTTGCTTATTGAAAAGAAAATAAAAGTCAGATAATTTTATTTCACGTATTTTTGTTATAGCTACATACTTTAAATACTACAGAGACTTAAATTGCAATAAAAAATTGTTCATATATTAGTATAAAGATATATACACAATCAATGGGGATTAGGAATGGAGTGGACATTTAATAAAAATCCACTGCAATCCAGTCTTTTACAAGCATATCCTGGAATATAAGCTCTATTATCCAGGGGTCCTCACCCACATTCTCACTGCTGAGTCCCTTAGTAATCAACTAATAAGGCACCAGCATAGAACCATGTGATCTGTATTTTAGGAATAAATGAAGGAATTGATTCATTCAATTCTAAAACAAAAACCCTAAAATAAATACTGAACTTATTTACAGATAAAGAAAACTGGTCCCTCAAAAAGTAAAGTTACTTCCTCAAGGTCACAAAGCTAATAAATGGTAAAGGCAAGATTTGAACTAATCTGCCTGATTCTAAAAACTAAGGTGGAAATCCCATTAGACTGGGGAGGGTCCAGCTGCGCAGCCTATCACCCTATATTTGTTCAGATCTAGCCTTAGACAGCCTGAGACAGCACTCCATTCCTATGGAACTCGAGGGCAAACGATAACATTAAAGATTTTATATCCAGCAATTTCTTAGGTCTCATGTATATAAAGTGTCAGCAGGTCAGCAGAAAATCTCTGGGAACCATTAGTGGGTCCAGACCTTTTTGCTGATTAGAAACTCAATCTATCAGGACATAGTGACCTTCCCATGAGAGGCCACATGGACATAAACTAAAGGCAGTTGAACAATGAAAACTAGCAAGACCCTGGAACTCAAGCAAGAAGGATCCCTGCCATCCCCCACCCAGTTGCCTCTTCATCCACGTGGACACGAAGACAGAAGACCCGGGTTCTTGTCCAAGTTACACTATCATGGATTCTCACCCATAAAAAGTTACAACTCTATGCTGTCATAAGTCCTTTCCAACTCAAATATGATGACACCAATATCTCAGCAGAATATCTATGTCTCCACTTCCCCTCTTCTAATAGGAGAATATTTCTATGGACACAAAGCAGAAATCCAATTTAAAAAACCATGCACGAAGCCAGGTGAATTTCTGCTTAAGAGACTTTCCTCTCACGCTCAGTGAATGAAAACTCAGAAAAAGTGGTCCTTCTCCTTCAGCAAACGGGAGGCATCCTGATTGTGTGTGTGTGTGTGTGTGTGTGTGTGTGTGTGTGTATAAATCAAATATAATCGTCTGGGATGTGTACAGATTTTTTTTAATGTCACTGTAATTTCATGGGGATGAGCCAACATTTAAAGTAATTTGAATGTAGTGTTCTCAGACAGTCTCAGTCTCTTTTGGTGGAGGAGGTGAAAGGGGAGAGTAAAGGAGGAAAGAGGTAAATGAAACAAAGAAGTAAGAATACTGCTAGGGAAAGGCAAGACGTTAATTTTGTTCCTCATTGCATCACAACAAATTAGGGACTGGCTTTCCCCCGATGTCTTATCGAGCACTGAGTTGCAGAAGAAGAGGCGACAGCCCATTTCTCACTGAGATTGTGGCTGTACGTGGCATCTTATACACACAAATCATTTACACTGATCAAACACTCTAGCAGCAGGCCGTAATTCTCCTGTTTTGAGAGACAAGAAAACAGGAGTTCAAAGAGGATGTATAACTTGACAAAAGTCAGAGGACCAGTAAACTAAAGAGGATGAATTCAAACTCAGATCTGAATGCAGAGTCTGCTCTTCCCACTCCCAGGACTGGAAAATCCTTAACACACAGGCTCCCCAGCTCCCCTGCAGTGTTCCTGGCGCCAAGCATTTCCCATGGTAATGTTAGCCAGTTCTCACAGACACAGCGCTCTGTGCAGCCAATGACCTCCATCGGACCTTGATCATCTACCTGCCACGCCCACCAGGCTTCACCATACAGGCAGGAAAGCTGGCTTTCAAGTGCATACAAAGCCACCCCCGGTCTAACCTGGGCTCTTCTGCGGCTTCTCCAGCCTAAAGGCAGCCATGAAACTGCTCACAGTCTGTACATGAGCCACACTACCTCTCTCCATCTGTCTCCCCACCTATACTACTACTTAGCTATGACCATTTTGAGAATCTTGGAAACAAATTTTTAAAAACAGAAAAGAAAGGATTCTGGAACAAGTGCTTAATACTTACAATTTTAAATGACAAGTTACAAATTGAGTATTGACAAACCGAATCTTCCTTTCTAAATGTCAGTTTTAAGCATTTAAATATATAATAGCAAAAAATTCTCACAAAATTAACAAAAACATAAACAATAAACTGGAATAAATTCAAAAATAATGCCCATGTTCTAAATGGAGTAACTTCAGGACTATACTGAGTGTTAAAGTAAGAGGTATGAATGTAGAGACATAAACATATTGCATGGAGGAAAGCAGTTTTGTAAAGATGTAAGTTCTCCTAAGAATAATTCAAAACTTACTAAAAACTCCCATGAAAATTCCAATCTGATTTTTTTTAACTTGAACAAAATATTTTGGAACTCTTCAGGAATAATAAAGTCATAATACTAGACAAGAAAATTTGGATGGAAGAAAAGAATCAAAAAAAAATCAGACTGCCAGTGATTAAATAAATTTTTACAATATGTAACATATGGTGCTGGAGTAAGGAAGGGAGATTGACAGAAAGGAACCATGAGTTCAAAATGAGACTCTAGTGTATGTAATTATTTTGTACAGGTGGGATTTCAAATCAAAGAGAAAAGTATGAATTCAATAATTGTCCTGGGACAATCAGAATCACCTAGAAAGAATAAATTCTATTCCTGTCATAATGACCACAAGATAAATTGCACATAGTGATGTAAATATTAAAAAGTACTAATAACAGCAAATACAACCCTTTGCTCTTATTAACTCAACTTCTCCTCACTATAACAAGTACTATTACAATCACCACCTTAGAGATTAAAAAAACCTACAGAAGAGATTTATTCCATTATAAGGAAGTATTTCTAAGAATGTCAAAGATAAAACCCATAAGGAAGACATTTACTATCTTAAGAGTAGTTTGAGCCACAACAAGAATAAAAAACTTTCTGAACTAAATGAAAGGAAAGAAATGACAAGAAAAAGCTCTGTGATACATGTTGATGAAGTCACGAAGTAAATTTTCATAACATACAAAGAGATGTCACAAAGCAACAAGAAGCTCCCTCACTTAAATGTTTGCAAAGGACAAAATGAATCATTCATTTTAAAAAATTCAAAAGGCTAATGAGTGAAAAAAGCTCAAAACTTCACTGGTCATCAAATGCAAACAAAAACAATGAAAAAGCAGTTTTGCTTATCATATTGGCGAATATTTTTAAGATATTCTAGTTAGTGTCCATCTGTGTGAGAACAAATCATAAGCGACTTTTTCAGAGGATGACATATCAATGGATATGTAAACTCTGAAAAACGTACATACACACTGACTCAACTCCACTTCCAGGAATCGTTTCCTTTAGAAAAAAAACAATCAGTCGAAACAGATGTATCCATCAGGGCATTTACACAGCACTGTTTACAAAGGTGGGAAGAAAAACTGAAGTGAAATCATATCCAGCGATAGAGAATTGGTTACATAAGTAATTGTGCATTTTTTCATTCCCCAATGGAGAAGGAATTTCTAGAGTCACTTGAAAGGAGTCTGTGATGAATGTAAGTGTCACATCCAGGGACTAAATTTCCAGAAGCCTTAACTAAAGGAATATACATACAAGATCACAGGAATGTCTGTACAAGAAGGATGCAAGTCAAACATTCTTTCTGACAGTGGAAAGTGGAGAAAACTTAACTGTCCACCATTAAGACAATGTTACGGTAAATCAAGGCGAGCTGCGGGCGCTGAGGGAGCCAGTGTTTCGCCGTGGTACAGGGCCTTGTCCACAGCACTCTCCCACCAAATGTGTCCGTGGACAAGAGACGACACCCGCACATCAGGAGACCCCTCCAATCTATCTGAAAGGACCGGGTGAGTCTGGAGTGGGAGGACGTCTATGATATACCCCTGAGTGAATAAAGCGAGCTGCAGAAAAACATATAGTATGGTCTCATTTTTAAATAAATCATATATACACACACCTATACATTGATTTCTCATATGTGTATATATATGTATCTCATAGGCCTAAAGGTCATGAAATATATATACCAAATTTTCCACAGCTTTTACTCTCAGGAAATAATGGGAAGGGAGTTAGGGGCCTTCCTGTACCACCACAGTTCTCTTTTCAGTATTTCAGTTAAGTATACTTGGAATGTAAAAGTTTATTTAAGTCCGAAGTAAAATGGACGATGCATTCCTTAAGACAGAATGCTACACTGGTCATTAAAAATCATGCCAGGGGAGATAGAATATTGTAGAAAAACATGTAATAAGCCGAATGGAAAATGGAGATCTCCGCACAGTAAACAGGGACAGAGTGCTCACTGGTTTTTATGACAGAGCTGATACACACTGACGAAAAGAACAGAAAATAAATGTTAAAATGTTAATTATTATCTCTGAGTAGCGGGACAAGGATAGACTATTTTGCCCCTTTTTTCAGACTTATTATATTAAATGCAAATTATTTTTCATCTGAAAAAAGCATTTTTAGGCGTGTAGTACCACGCATTGGGGAATAATACATGAATACTTACAGAAACAAGTAACTAGGAGACACCGCAGCAGCGCTACTCAATGTAGAACGGGCGATCCTGATTAACATCGTGCAGTTACATAAGGACCCACAAAGTGAGAGCACCTGCTGTAACAGGGCGTGGCCCCCTTCTATTTGTCAGTTGTGTCTTCAGGTCTGAGGCAGTTCTGAGCACGGCCAGTGTCAGTGCTGGTGTCTGGATGGATGCTACTGGAGGTGAGGGCACCTGCAAGCGGAGAGGAAGAACAGAAACCATCCTCTGCCTTTTCTGTCTTGTTTCTTTGTTACTTTAAAAGAGAGGAATAAATAAGATAAACTGTGTATCTTCCCTACAGAAATTTCAGTAATGAAACCGTTTTTAAAGTCTTCACAGCTTATATTCTGCCTATAACTGTCTTTTTAACAAAGCATCATATTTATTAAATGTGAATTGACTCAGTTAATTAACTCCCTGTTGAAACATTCTAGTAAAGAACATGAAATGCCGTATGTAAAAGAACCACACCTGCAGTGACTAGCACAGCTGTCTTGACGGCAGTGCATTCAGCCCGCACCATCCTGTGGTCCTGAGCTCCTGATGCTGGTAAGAGAGCACGCTGCCGCCTCAGATGGAGAGATACTGTGAAAGAGTTTGAACTCTACAGTACTGACAAAACATAACTGACAAATCCCAGGCTCCTTTGAGGCTGTCATTTTCTGTTTCTGACCAACCCCCGTCAATGAGCAGAACCACCCCATTCCCGAGCCATGGGACTCATGTGGGAAGCAGTTTTGGAGAAATTTCCAGGTATAGAATGTAACCAACTGTACATAGAACTCTGAAAAAAGAAAAGATGCAATACTCTGATTTTGGAAGAAACTCAAAATATTCTCCTAAGCCTTAGTAGCTGGAAAGGCTGGGCATCTCCTCAGCCACTTATTTATTTCGCAGCCAGTGAGCATCTCCCACAAACCCTGTTTCCCTGTGTCTGCTGGGAGCCTCAGGCACACTCTTGCTGTCGATCTTATAAGTCACAGGGCAGACGCGTGTCTCTCATGCCTGCAACCCTCACACAGGCTTGCCTCCTAGCCTCACTGTCTGAACTTGGACCCATTTTCTCACCTGTTTATTTGGTATCTGTTCTTCTGTAAGCTGCCTGAAATGCTTTTTGGAACATGTCAGAAGATTCAGTGGGTAGATAAATGGACAGATGGACAGGTGAGAGTTGGGCAGACAGACAGAGAGACTCCAAGAAAAGGGGAACAAAGAAAATTTCCTATGCAGAACCCTCTTCTAGTCAGGGAAGAAAACCACCACGGAGAAGTGTGAAGAGGCAGGTGGCTTAGGACTGTTTCCTGGATTCCATGAAAAGTCACACCAAGAGAGACGGTAGAACTATAAATAATAAAAGAAAAAAGCATGCATGCTTGAAAAATATATCTACAATATGTACTTTCTAAAGAATAGATTCAAATCAGCACGGCCCAATAACACAATCCTTGGGTATTTACAGAAGTGAGAATCCCATCTCCAAACCACAAGGCATCCCTTCGGAGCAGTAAGAGTCTACACGGGACGGTCTTAAAGCCGTAATCACAAAAGCGATGCTATCCTGCCCTTACGAGGAATGAGCAGCTGTGCTCGGGCTGCCCACGCGCCATTTACACCCCACAGCACCTCTAAGGGGGAGGGACGCCTAGCAAGCCCGTCTTTGCAGGACAGCAAACAAGTCCGGGAGAAGCTAAGCTGACCTAACATTTCTCCATCTCTCAGGACTGGTCACTCCAGAGCAGGACTCGAACTCGGACCCACGTGTGTAATCACGTTACTACCGTGCTTTGCGTGCTTTTTGTGTGTATAATACATTTGTTTCTGGCATGAAAGGATATTTAATAAATGATCTGTTGTCCTGTCTATCTCATTAGCTCACAATCAATGTTTATAGTGTTGAATTGTACTCTTTTTCCCTGGAGAAAGGAATGGAACGAGCGGATGTTAGAATGAGGTGGGGCTCCATTCTTTATCTGGTACCTCATCTCATCCAAGTCCCCAACCAGGGAGAAGGAGCAAATGTTCTCTTCATCTTTTAAAGAGAGGGCTCCACTGATGGTGACTTAACTCCAAAACCAAGTCTGGGGAAAGGGCACATTCAGCAACCAGAGCAGTATCACCTGTAGGAAGGCGAAAACAGCTCACGGGAGGGCTCAGGGGGTCAGCCTGATTTAATTTCAATCGATAAAACAGTAACACACTCTAAAAATACTAGCATGCAATCGATTGGCTCTTTCTTGACATCTAGCAATTTTCCACAGCCCACATGTAAAATGATCGTGAACCAGTGAAAGGTAGTGTCTACAGACAAGAAAAATCAATGCCACAGGTAGACTGAAACCCAGGCTGGAGGAAAGGAAGAGAAAGGGCATAGTAAAGAATTGGGGAAAGGCTGGGGAAATAAAATCATCACAAGGACTCTCAAGCATCATCCAACAATCATACAATCATTCAAGAGAGAGAGAGAGTTACTGAGGTCCTATTCTGTGCAAGATTGTAGAGCGGGTGAAGCAAGAGGGCAGCGAACATTGTGGCAGCAAGTGGCGGGGCTCAAATACACTTCTGATTCTGGTACCTTGCACACTTGTCCTCAGTATAAAGGCAAAAAACAAAAAGTAAAATAAAACTCTGTAAACTCAAAGCATTGTTGAAAAAAAAATTAAAGAAGACCTAAATAACTGGACAGACACACCACCCATATTCCTGGATCAGAAGTCAGAGCTCTTGGAATGGCAGTGCTCCTCAAAGCGATCCGTATATTCAACATGGTCTCGATCACAATCCCAGCGGGCTCCTCTGCAGAAACTGACGAGCTGCTGCTACAATTCATATGGGAATTCAAGGGTCTCAGTAACCAAATCGTACTTGAAAAAGAAGAACAATTTAAGAGGACTTGTAATTCTCAATTTCAATCCTTACAACTGTATCTCCAGGTGAGATTAGAGGCCATTGTGAAGTTATTACTGTGTTTATCCTTATTTTCTAAATTCTCTGCAATGAATATAACTGTTACAATAAGAAAAATAAAAAGTAAGGTTTCTTTTAAAATATACACACCGATTCACTCATTGGGAAAAAAATATTTTAACTATAAAGAGGTAAACAAATATCTAGTGAAAAAGGACTACTTAAAAACAAGAGTGTATTTACATTTTTCATTAATTGAAAACTGAAAAGCACAAACACATCAAGTTTCTAGGGAGACCGATGCAACAAATTAAGTTATTTTCAAAAATTCTAATTGAACAATGAAAACTCAAGAAAGGGAAAATTGTGATTGATACCCAAGTGCAAACACATGGAAAGCAAAGGCCTAGATATCACAGTTCCTTTTACTCTGATACTAACACAAGAGAAGAGGAAATTCCTCACTAAGGGGACAGTGGAATCCCATGCATAAGACAGCATACACAGTACAAACTGCACTAGAATCTGAGGTGATTTTCTTAGAAGAATTGCAAAGTTACAACATTGCTGAAAAACTATAAAAACACTGACAGACAGATTAAAACACACAGTCATATATATTATATAGAAACATATGAAGTCTACTCCCATGTTGCATAGAAATACAAACATATTTGTTCATTTTTGGGCACTGAATATTTTATCCCAGGTAGAATATTTCAACTAAAACAAATAATCAATAATACACTCCTCTTGTCAAATCTACTTGATAAGTTACTCTGCTATGTAACCATAATTTGTCTAAGATAGATCTAAAATTAGTGAAAAAGATCTTTGTATGGTTTCTTGAACTCTTCTCAAATTTCCAAACTTAATTTTAAAATAGATCTGAGCAGTATTTCTATATTAACTTTTCCCCCGTGAAATGAACAACACAGTCTGTTGTCAAAATTCTGTCCTTAGAATGATTCACAAGCACTGTATCCTAAGAAAACTGCTGGACAGCAAGGCACTATCCAGACACTGTGACCAAACAAATGAAACACAAGGAAGACAGTGACCCTATTCTGGAGGGCTTACCGTATGTTTCAACACCAGGTATTTATTTGATTGGTTTGATTGGTTAGCAAAATAAAATCAATCAAGTACTTTCTTCTTTAAGCATTCTGTAAGTCATGACCCTGTTGTTAGTGTCATGAGAAGGAAAGACTAAAGCAAGACTTCATTAGGTCAACTAGCAACAGCCATCACTGTGGAGTGAGTAATATAGAAGTTAACTGATAGCAATGCTTCTGCCTACAAGAGACCTAAAATAAACCTACACTGATCTCTTTAAAGAAATGAGGAGATGAGGCCCCAATGAGAAAAACAAAAACTAACAAGAAATCAAAAAAGTAAAGGCTTTTTCATTAACGGTTCCAGGAAGGAGTGGAGCATGGTGGTGAGGATCACAGATACTTGGGACAAACATGAGGGTCTTAATTCCAACAGCACTGTGTAGCTTTGACACTGATAAGTCAGTGAAATTTTCTGAATCTCAGTCTCCTATCCATAGACTGCGGACAACAACAGCACCCGTCTCCTAGAACGGTCCTAATAATTAAGTTATTTTATATATAAAAGGTTAAATAAAATACCTCAGATATTAAATATTACCACAAAAGCACAAGGAAAAAAGAAAACAGAGATAAATTGGAGTTCATCAAAATTAAAAACTTTGCTTCAAATGACACCATACAGAAAGTGAAAAAACAACACACAGGAGAAAATTTTTTCAAATCATTTATCTGATAAGGAATTTGTATCTATAAAAAAAAAAAAGGACCTCCTACAACTCAACAATAAAAAGGCAACTCAATTAAAAAATGAATAGAGGATCTGAAAAATATTTTTCAAGGAAAATATACAAATGGCCAATAAGCACGAAGAAACGATGTTCAATATCATTAGCTGTAAGGGAAATCAAGTCAAAACCACTAGCAGAAACCGCTTCACACTCACTACAATAGGTTATAATCAAAAAAAGAGTAACAAGCACTAATGAGGACACAGAAGATGCAGAGGTCGCAGCCGTTGCTGGTGAGGATGTAACACAGCCTGGCCACTTTGGAAAAACGCCTGGCAGGTCCTTAGAGAGTTGAACATTTGGTTTCTGAATGACCAGGCAATTTTGCTTCCTGAGCACACACGTAAGAGAACTGAAAACAAATGTTCATATAAAACTCCTACAGGAATATTCACGGCGCCATTACTCATCACAGCCAAAAAGCAGAAACAACACAAATGTCTATCACGTGATGAATGGGTAAACAGAGGGGCCCAGCCATACAGTGGAATATTATTCAGCAATAGCAAGGCATAGAGTACTGACCCAGGCCACAACTTGGACAAATATTGAAAACGTTACTCAGTGTGAAAGAAGTCAGTCAAAATAGATGGTTCCACTTACATGAAGTAACTAGATTTACATGAAATTTCCAGCACAGGCAAATCTACAGAGAGAGAAAAGTGGCTTTCTGGGGCTGTGGGAGGATGGGGAAGATGGGAATGTCTGCATATGCGTAAGGGGCTTCCTGTTGGGGGTATGAAAATTTTCTAAGATTGACTGGGATGAACAATTCTGGGCATAGAGTAAAAACCGCCGTACATTTTAATGGGTGAGTTGTTATTAAAACTGGTAAGAAAAAAAGGACCTCCAGCCAGTTACCTTCCCATAGTAAATGCAAATTGCTAAATTTTATTACAGGAAGAAGAAACTGCCCTCAGCATGAAAGCAGGAGTTCAGCAAATGTGAGTTAACCGAAATTGGAAAAGAGCATTTCACTTGAAACAGTTGATGAGTGTACACAAATTATTAAGACATGACAAGGAAAATCAGTTTGACATCACGAAGAAGCATTCTGCTTCAAATGCAGATCAAGGATTCGGCAAGCCCAGCTGCTACAAATGACCAGAGAAGTAACCTGGTTCTTTAAACAAGCGCCAGAGCCAACAAGGAAATAATGGTGAGGAAAGCAGGCGGCCGAAAATCTGGAACAGTTTCCTACAAATACTTTCTCCACTGAAAATTCAAAAACAAAATGAAAGTGATGTGATGTTGTGTTGACCTCACGTGAATGGGCTTCCTTCAGTGCTCCACAGTTTTTTAACCCCGAATGAGAGACTCAGGAGAATCATCATGGCTCCTGGGAGTCACCAAATGACTGCCCACCAGCTCGCTGACCACCATCACATCTGCCAGGGTTGAATTGCAAAGAAGAGACCAACTCCTGAAAGGCACAGGAAATATTGACAAGGGAAAAAAAGGCTGCAGTCAGTCCTGGGACAGAGGCCTTCTGAGCAGAGGCCAGAAGGCTGCAGGTGAACATGAGTGGCCCTGGGGCAGAAAGGGACCACGGGGGAGCAGACCTCAATTCTCTTCTCTCTCTCCCTCGGGTAGGAGAGATAAAGTCTGCATCCTTCTCACCTGGAACTGTGGGTTCTGGCTGGCAAAAGTCTTACCAACATGGAATGAATTACTCAAGACTGTGGAAAAAGGAAAGAAAGCGAGAGGGATTAGGGAGCCAACTCCAAGAATCTCTCAAATGCTCCCATATTTATTGTGTATAATCAAAGGAAATAGTCTTTAACAGTTGTGTGATAGTAAGGAGGAACTTCGTGAAAGATGGGATGAGGCAGAGACTGTAGAATCCGCAATGAGTAAAAAGGCTTAGTTTACCTTTAGGGGAGACATGGGGAGAGGGGAACAAGATAAATTCTTTAGATATCTTCATTACAAAGCAGACCACCAGATCAGCCAGGTCCCTGTTTTGGGAATAATGTACTATCTAACAGCAAGCACGCCCAGCGTTTATAGATGAGTGCCTGGGTCATTGCTGTGCAGAAATCTTCCACGCAGGTCCGCACAGGTAGAAGTGCCACAACGTGCTCAGAAATTATACCGTCAGCACCCCTGGGCTCCCATGGACTGGTTTCAAATTAACCAAACTCATGAGAGACTGATGCAAGAAAACCAGAAATTTAATTTATTAATGTAACAGGAGATGTGAAACTACAAACCAGACTGAAATATCAGAGTTCAACCATGAGTACAGATTCTCCTCAACAGCCCAATCACAGGCAGGCAGTCACATGAAAAGAGTGGACAGAAGCAGAGCAGGAAGGGTTTCTAGATTAACTCAATGGACTAAATTTCTTTTATACGAACAGATCTGCTGCCCAGAAGACATTTAACGCCAATCACAGTGCACTGTCCGTGGACTGTGGCTGAGACACGACTGTGAGCACCTGTGTATCTCTCCTTTCCCTGTCCTTTCTGGGCTAAGTGATGCACAGAGGTACAGAGATCCAGGGATGCAGATACCTCTAAACACCTAAAGCCCATCCCTGGGAGCCTGGAAACCAGACAGCCAGGGTTTAAATACCAGCTCTGTCACTTACTAGCTCTGTGACTTTGGCCAACTTACTCTCTCCGTGCCTCAATTTCCACATTGTAAACCTGGGATAACTATCAAACCTTCCTTACTCACTTGTTGTGAAGACTGAAGGATTCATTTCTGTAAAACGCTCAGAAAAGAATGTAGCATATTTTTGGTGCTCAACAAATGTGAATTTAATAAGAAAGTGATTTACAAATCTCCCTTCTAATCATCTTCTGTGTTTCATGGCTAGTCTGATTCCCAAAGGAAATCCTTATTTCCCCTCTTATAAACTCTTGGGGAGCACCCTTCTGTTGCATCCCACCACCTGTTTAAACTGAGGGAAGGGATGCCTCCGCCACAATCTGGTCCATGGAGAGTGTTTTTCCCTTCACACCCCTGACCCCTGGACAACGGCTAGCCCTCCTCACACTAACAGATTGAGGTGTGAGTCCGGGTCGACAACCAGGGCATATGAAACCTTTCCTTTCCCTCCAGTGTTGGCCACCATTGGGAAGCACCCGGGATGCTCAGCTCCATGGCAGGGCAGCCCTGTGCATGATGGGGCAGATCCTCTTAAGGGAAGGCTCACTGTGGCCCAGAGCTAACTGGGACTGCATGAGTCTCTAGTTCTGGGGCACAGTATCATGACACGCATTTTCCCACAGCCTTGAAGTTCATGGAGAACGTGGCTTCATCAGTAATACAGGAGACATTTATCGCCTGCCTGTTCTTCTGTGTCATCTCTCAGTTGGCTGCTGGAGAAAACATGTGTATAGGTATTGGGTCCCCTTAAGCCCCAATATATATGAAGTAACAAAAAATTCTGTGGCTTAACATTGGTTCAAGGCGACTGTGTAACTGTCCTGACCCTGCTGATGCTAAATTATGGGTATAGGAACTATGGAACCTCCTCAAATATCTTTCAGCATAAAACCAACTTTTCTTATTTTCCTGTTTCTTAGTAACTGCCAAAGACAGTAAAATGATGGCTTCATACAAAACAGGAGCTAAACTTTTTGAGCCCTTTGACATTCCCACTGTGCTAAACACTTTACATAATTTCTAATTCTCACAATTCTGCATAGCAGATACGAGCGTCCCCATCTCACAGACGAGGGAATAACTCAGAGCAAACTGACTCAGGCTCACGTGGCTCAGTGGCAGCATGTGCACGCAAACCCAAGACAAAAAACTACACCCCTTCTTATATGTACAAAATCACCTCCCAACAAATGATACACAGCTGCTTGGTCAATACTCAGGGAACTCAGTACACTTTTCAGCTTTAAGGTGATCCAGAGGCCGCTCTTAGCTGCTTTATAAAATTCCGGCTCACTGGTTGCTAACACTGGAAGAAAAGACCGATTTTGCCATTGTTTGCACAGCAAGTCTGAAATGTTCACAGCGAGATGACAGAATAAGTCTAAGACATAAGCAGAATAATTTTTCCAGGTAGACAGACATAATGGACATTGTGCTATTCTGAAGCACTAAGCAACGGAATCAAAACAAAATAACATTTGTTAAACCTTCTTTTGCAAAAGGAATATTAAGACTGTTAGAATGTGCAACAGCACCACCTATGGCTAAAAACACCTTCCAGGTTGCTGGGAAAGATGCAACAAAAAAATTGCCTGTTGGATCAGAAAGAAGAATCAGATAATTAAATCTTATGTAGCACATAGTGCACTTTGCTTCGGGGAAGGGAGGTGTATTCAGTATTTAATCTGACATTGCTAATACTCCTGAATATAAACAAAAGACACAGGCTCATGGAAACTTCTTAGTAGAGGAAAGAATCCAGTCCAGCCACTTCATTTTACAGGAGGGGAGACTGAGATCTGGGATCTGTCCTCCTGGCAATCAGCAGCAAATCTCTCCTAGGCCTCATGTCTTGCACTGTAGCAAAAACCAACAGATCTGTACTAGGCCTATATTCATAAAAGTCACGTCTGTATTTTTCCAACAGTAATTAATCTAGGTATCTTGCAAAATACTTCTCAAAGAGCCAGGAAAGCATACAAGTGTATTGAAATTCAAAAACATTTATTTGCACATTAAAACAGCATGAGCTTTATTCTATTAAAAAAAGTGACATGTCAAATCAATGTTTTGATATTTTAAAACCTATTAAGAGTGCAGAAAAATAAATCAAAATTTTCTTTAATCACAAAAGAGAGAAGCTTATTCACTGAAAATGATCAATGTAGATTTTTCTAAACTTAATGGTTCTGGTCAGATTCCTACGAATTTAAATGTCTGAGTGGATGGTTACACGGCAACATGAATTCTGAGTTGTAACAACACACATTCTGTGTAAATAATATTCAAGGCCGTCTGCTTAAGGTGATTTAACTAGTCCCTGTCTCACTAGAATGATAAAGATTTCATTAAAACTTCATACTGCACACACACACACAAAACCCTGAATCTTTGTTACTTTAAGCCATATTCATATATTCATAAATATGCATATTGAATATGCATCAGAAACAAGCCACCCTCTTTAGTATTCAGAGTTGATCCTTCTAAACTATCTGTCCTTGTGACAGCATATTTTTATAAGCAGCTCTTGGGTGCTTCATATACAAGGCGTCCACCTCTCACAGTCAAACAAGGTAAAGGGCATCACTCAAATTTCACAAATGAGGAAATGTACTTAAGCCATGAAAACAACTTACATATTCATCATCAGGAAAGAAAAGAGTAAAGATTTTACTTACAATATTCACTGACAAAACTTTCCTCCATACTAAGACTACATAGAACAAATTCAGTCTTTGTAAATTTTTCTGTCAATAAGCACCACTAGAGAAAAACAAGCAACATCATTAGCAATGGTTGGACTTTCAAAGCCCACTCCAATTTTGCACTATAATCATTTTTAATGTTTTGATTTTAGTGTTTACAGAGCACTAAAATAAAAAAATATAAAGTTTTTAACTCATTGCCTGAGAAAGCAACATTTGTGAAAATGTACAATTTTAATTTATGCCACTCTGTCTAACATTCTCACTGGTGTCTCTCCTTTGAAGGCTTCATGAAGCTGAGATCGCTAAAATCGTTCATTTATGGACTCACAGGAGTTCGGGAAACCACTCAACTTGGGGCTGATCAGAGGAGCCATTGAGAATGCATCCTGTGCAGCCTGGGTTCCAGCCCTGAGCCTGCCAGCGCCAGCTGCGTGAGATTTGGGACAAGCTGCCCCATCTCTCAACCCCTCAGCTGCAGAAAAGGAGACACTGATACCTACCCTTAAACACCTGCTATGAATTAAAACATGAGGAAAGCATTTTAGCCTTAGGTAAGTGTCCACTCAAAGCAAGCTTGGTCATTATGATGATGAGGATTACTTTTAATAAGTTAAGGCAGAACAAAAATTAGAAATCACCATAAAGGAGAAACATTTTATGTCAATGAGCATTTCCTTTTGAATGGATTGCAGAATGTTCCATTGATTTTTTTAATAAATCAAATTTTGTCCACTAATTATAGATTTACAGGTTCATGGACAAGTCTCCAGAAAAAGAATTAGAGGTCACTAACCTCTGCATACAAAGAAAGTAAAGTTTAAAAAAAATCAGGGGGGAGATTATACCTCACTTGAGAGAGTATGTGCTCAGCATGCATGCGGCCCTCAGTTCAGACACCAGTAACTCCATTTAAAAACTTTTTTTTTAAGAAATGGAGAATTAACTCAAAAAGGTGGAGGAATGCAGAAATTTTTTAGAGAATCAACTCATATTTAAGATGGGGAAAAAAATATCCATTTCTCACAGGAAATCTTGAGAACTATGTAAACCGGATCTGAGTTGTCTAATCTTTTAACATTATTCATGAATTCATATTACCAAGTCTTAAAACTGCCTGATAACCCACAGGGGTGATCCTGATCATAACAGCTGCCAACACGGATCGAGCTCCGGCTACGAATGGTCTGTTCTGCCATCTCTGCCCCTGAGGCCTCACCAGGCTGGGAGCACTAAATTCGGTCATTCATGAGCATCACGTGTAAGTCCTCCCTTTCTGCTCCTCACTCCCCCCTCACCAGACCCTCTGAGGGAAGCACTGTTATCATCTTCCCCAACCGAAGATAAGGCCACTGAGGCACAGAGACTAAACCTGCTCCAGGTCACATCGGCAATAAAGGACGTCTATAATTCTGCTGTTCTATTATTGAGAAAGGAATCTGACATATCAATTCAAGGGAGACTGTTAAATAATCAAGTCTGTCAGGTCTTCACCTCAAAGAGCAGATACTATAGATTCCTGACGTAGGATGAGGCTGCCGCCACATACTGACTCAGCTTGAAATTAATATCCAAGATGAAGCAGCGGATACATGTAAATATTCACGACTGTCAACTCCGCTCTCGGGTCTGGGCCCTTCACTGCCTGAACGGGGGTGAAATCCCCACCCGTGTCAGGGAGGGATGCGCAGTTCTTCCGGGACTCACCCAGGATTCACGGGCTGTTTCCCCCCCACAGGCTGTCCTCAACTATTAAAAAGCTCTCAAGAATTTTACACCATGCAAAACTAAAAGACGTTTCTGCAGATGGAGCACTTTCTCAGGCTTAAACCTTTTTTGCCTACACTCAGCAAGTGGGAAAATAACACATGACTCTGCAAAGTCTCTGACCCTCACCACTCACAGGAGTAGAATGGCCTCAGCACAAGATGACTCTTCACGGATGAGAACAAAATAAAGCCGCCCCCAACCACAGGCACTCCCAGAGACAGCGCTCAGCAGTCTTCTGCACACTCACGGTTGTGCAGCCCTCACCACCATCTATTTCCAGAACACTTCATCATCCCATAAGAACACCCATGCCACTAGCAATCACTCCCCAACCCCCCTCCACCCAACCCCTTGCAACCATCACCTGCCCTCTGCCTCTGCATGTGCCTATTCTGGGCATTTCAGATCACTGAATTCAACAATATGTGGCCGTTTGTGTCTGGTTCCTTTCACTTAACATGCTGTTATCAAGGCTCGTCCAGGTTGAAGTGGTATCAGCATCTCTCTTTTTTTTTTTGAAAGTGTTAAAGTTTATTAGAAGGTGGTAAGTACTATCAAAAAGAGTAGAGAGGAGCATAAGTGATTGGGTTTCAAAGGGAAAAGGGCGGGTTGAGCAGTCAGTGTGGACTTCCCAGAGCAGGTGGCCTTTTTCATATTCCCCTTTATTTATTTTTTCTTTTTTATTCACTTTTACGTCTGAATAATGTTCCACTACATGGAGATACTACATTCTGTTCATCCATTCAGCAGCTATGTATGGACGAGCTCCAGACGAATGAGTGTATGAGGTGACTAGGCTGGGATGGCATTTAAGCAAAGGGCAAGATGTGCTTTCAAAAAAAAAAAAGCCAACAAACAGAGGCACAAGGAAATTCAGCGCGTTTCTGAGAAAGTGCATGCTTGCTTCACGATGACTGCCGTGCAGGGCTGGGGGGGGAGTGACAGGAGACACAATGACGGAGTCACCTGAGAATATTCCCCATGCAAGCAGCTCAGCCAATTCTCCTCCCTCATCCTGTATTTTAGAGCCATTTTTGATAGGTTTTCTATTTCAAGTAACAGTACTTAGTTACACATCTGATCATCTGCATCAGATCACCTTACCTCCAAGACACAGAAAGTCATTCACTGACTGGAGCAGCTCCAAGACATAAAGGTGATGGACCAGGGAGTCCTGCAGCATCCCGGCCTGCAGGCACAAACCCCCACATGTTCCATGGTGATGTCCGGAAAGTAAAATGCATGGAAATATCTCACTGCTTGTGCACGATATCTGCCCCCAAATTGCCCCAAAATCATGCTGGCAAAGCACTACTGAGCCCTTTCACTACAAAAAAAAAAAAAAAAAAAAAAGAGAGAGAGAGAGAACAGAAAAGAAAAGAATAAAGCTAAGAAGGCAAATTTAGGGTCTTCCATTGAAAACCAGCAACCATCACTGCCAGTAACTCAGCTGGAATGGTCCTGACTTCAAAAACCACTGCGCAGTTACATTGCAAACGTGATAGACATATATGTATTCCACGTAGATGATATTACAGTAGGATTTTTCTTTTCGAAATTTCCAGTTGCAACATTAACACAAGAAAGATTATGTTTCAGCTTTAAAAAATCAATTATTTTCCACTTTCTTAATTTTGAACCTATTATTATTTTATAAAGGGTGCTATGCTGCAAATTATAAACCAATTATTTGGCTTCTGCCAACAAGACCTTTATGACTGCACTATTTCAGAGCAAGATTTAATGATGCTTTGAGAAGTGGGGCCTGGGGCGCTCACTAAGAGCTCTTTAAATACTGACAAGGATGTGCTATTTAAATAATGCAAAGGCTCTAACTCTACATTAACTCAGAAACCAAAGAAACTACACCAAAGCCTTACTTTATCATTTTTAAATTTTGCTATTCTTTTGAATATTAAATTTCTTAAAAGATAAGATTTTTTTTGAGAAACACAGCAGCTGTATTAAATTTCCTCTCACCAAGAAAGCAATCTTTATCAAGAATAAATACCCCTATGGAAATCCAAAAGACGGGACGTTTCTAGCTAAGTGAACATGCAGATCTCAACACAAGACTAAATCCTATCAGATCTCTCTCGAACGAGCTCAACAATGTCCTGTGCTACCCTGAAACTTAGCTCTTCTCTTCCAAATGTTGGCTGAGCTAAGATCATCACACAATGCAGGGAAGAAGAGAAAAGTCCACCTGGTTGCATCCGTTTTCTTCCAGCCACAAGGTGCCGCTAGGGGGTCCCCGTTAATAAGCTCTCCCCATGAGGAAATCCGGCATCCACACTGCCCCTGCCGTCCCCAAGCAGCCCCGACGCCCCTCTCCCACTGGTGGCCCCCCAGCCTGTCAATGGTCTTCTATTGACCCTCCCAGTTGGTGGCACTTTCCCCCTCTTCCCTGCTTCACACACACACACACACACACACACACACACACACACAGAGCCAGGACAGCCTTCCCAAAGCACAAATTTGATTACATCACCCCCACTTCAAACCCTTCAGAGGCTCCCTGGTGGAGTTCTAGCCCCACCCCCGACGCTGCTCGCCCAGCCTCACCTCAGTACCCAGGTCCCCAATGACTTTAGGCGCCCCCTGAACTGCTGCTACTTCCCACTTGCCTCCAAGCCCATTTTGACTGTTTGTCAAGGGAGCCTTCCTTCCCTCGAACCTCTACACTTTGGGTTAGGTGCCCCTGCTGTGTTCCTAGAACATTCTACGCTAAGACAACTTCTGACAATGCTAAACTCTCAAGAAGCAATACATTTTGCTTACTACTGTGAGTCCACCCTCTCTCCCCTGGACACTCAGAATTGCATGTGTTATGAATAAATGAATGAAGGGGTGGGTCTCAAAGGGACGGGCAGAGCTGCTCTCGCCCACCCCGACCCCTTCTTTCTGTAGAACATCAGAAGCAAAACCAGGAGTACCTCTCCTGAGGGTCAATTTCTGCTGACACCATTCACTGCCTCTTCTGTGTCAATTCTAGTAAAAAAACCAAGCTCCTCCTAAGCCCTCCATTCCTAGGCCCACTCCAGTGTCCTCCCAAGCAGGGGCACACTCCACCCTGGACCACACAGTTCACTCTCCCCGAGTCCCCACCCCACAAGCCTCCAGGCCTCTACCCGGCCTGCTCCTGCAACCTGAGTCACCCTCTTGATTCCTTCTCCTGGCTGACTCTTACTCTGTACTCATAACTGAATGTAGAGCCCATTTCTTCAAGGAAGCCCTCTCTGATGATGTCCTTTAGCTCTTGGCTGGGCTCCCTCTACAGCAGGACTGCTTGGCGACCAAATGGTGTTTGTCCACCTGCTCCTCTGAGACCATGAACTCTTGGAGGCCACGTGGGAAAAAGGAGTGGGACGATAAGAGGGGTGGGAAGAGCAAAAAGCAATATCACAGCCCAAGTCCCAGATTCAAGGATTCTGTCTCAGAAGAAAAGAATAAAATGTTTAATACGTATGTCATTTGGCTATGATTTTTGTGGCTCATGGAAAGCAAGAGGTTGGTGTTCTAGTCTAAAATCCAAGTTACATGCAAAGAAATGTACATATTCATATCCAAAGGAAACCAGAGCTGCTCAACAACAGTTTGCAGTTAAAATCAAAGGAAATTTGATAAAGGCAATCTCTCTCTCTCTCTCTCTCTTTGTTTTTGTTTTTTTTTTTTTTTGTATCATATAGTTGTAGAAGTATTTGTATAACTAAGTGATGGCTACAGCCTATGATTCTGCACTGGAGTGTTTGGGGCAGAGGAAGCCCAGATTACATGCACTGTGTAAATGCAATCACACCAACACACTGACAGGTGCCCTACTGGCTGAGCTGAAGTTCCAAAGCAGACAACATTACAATGCAAGACAGCTCTCATTAGAAAGTAAGGAATGTAATGTTCTGTACTCAATTACTTACGTTATATGGGCCATTAAGCGATAGTGCATCTTGTCTAATGAAACCCCAAAATAAATTGTTAACGTCGATTTTCTCCATCTGACCCTTATTTGCTAACTTTGGATATCAAACCCTCACTCCATACAGAAAGCTCAGACCTACGGTGCAGCAGGTTACATCCCGTGGAAGAAAGCCTATCAAGGGAGAACTGGAGAGTTTCCCTTCAGAAGCTGCTAAGTCTGGTTTTGCACCTGTACGTCATTTGCAACCACGTCATCGTCAAAAGAGTAAGACCTTACCTCTGTGGGGCGAAAAGCACTGCGGTGCTTCTGAACAATTAAAGAACACTGAG
This sequence comes from Camelus bactrianus, assembly GCF_048773025.1. Lineage (NCBI taxonomy): Eukaryota > Metazoa > Chordata > Mammalia > Artiodactyla > Camelidae > Camelus > Camelus bactrianus. Next base: position 42,994,013 of record NC_133558.1, read on the forward strand.
ATTTGGGAAAGAGTCCTGAGGCACTTAAATCGTACTTTTTGTGAAAGGCTCCAATACTGACCCAATTCACCAATCCAGGTACAACATGGAGGTACCGGAATTAGTAGAGAGAACATGCCCTTGAAGTCTGACAAGGCCCTGCTTGAATCCTGCTACAGCATTTACTAGCCGCGAAATGGACCAATTCCTTAACCCCTCTGAGAAGGCTTCCCAATCTGCAAAAGGGGGCTGCCACCGCCCACCTGGGAGGCACGGATGTGAATGCAACACGCAAGTAGTGAGGCCGACTGCTACCTGACACGAGACCTGGCTAGTTTCCCTCCGCTGCCCTTCTCCCCCTTTAAACTTGCCCTGTTCCCGCTGGTAAGGGTCAAGCCCCGGACCAGACTGCCCGATTCTTCTGTGTATCCCCGGATACATGTCTTACCCTTAGGAGGCCAGAAAAAGAACTATCTCCTCCAACGTCACTATCAATGTTCTTAAGAGTCTGGGTTTTTTTAACTCTATTTTGCAGGGAGACAATTCCAGAACTGTCCAACCACCATTCTCCACTTTGGCTCTTTCTCACCTCAAATCTTCTGTCTGCTGGCCTTTTGTTCGTGGGAAAGAGAGTCCGCTAGGGTGGAGACTCCCTAGGCCTCGGTCCCTCCCTCACAGGTGAGTGTGACTACATTCTCAACACTCCCCACTCCGACTCCAGCTTCCGAGGAGGTTCCCCTCCTGGAACATGCAGCCTCTGCTTCATCCCCAGACGCGCACGCGTGGCCACAACCCTCCATTCAGATTTCTTTCTGGGTGGCCCTGCCCAAACCCAAGACCCATAAGGATAAATGCCATTGCTCTGAAAATCCCAAACGCCACTGAGTGACACGCCAAAGCTGCATGGTCTGGGCTTCCCTCCAACCCAGGCCCAGCCCTGACCCGCCTCAGCCTCAGTCTGCACCTCTCGAGATGAGCTCATCCACCTGCACGGCTGTGAACACCAGCTAAGAATGACGACTCCCAACGTGTATCTCTAGTCCGGCTCCTTCACCTGAGCCCCGGGGCCATAGACCCGATTGCCTCTTTGAAGTCCTAACTTGGATGACAAATGGAATCTTAAAAATGCCTCATGTCCACAATTTACTCTAGAGTTCGATTCCTGGCAGGTACCTCCCAGGCTCCCGATTTTAGTAACAGACCCAGAACCCACCTAGGTGTTTGAGGTCACATTCAATTTCCCCTGTTCCTCCCCCCGGCCCTGCCCTGGAATCAGTCTTGTCATTTCTATTGCTAAGCCAAACTCAAGTCTGGTTCTGCAAGGACCACGGATGGAACCTCACAAGCTGACAGCAAGGTGCAGTGCGTCACAGTCCTCCGAAGAGAGCTCCCTGGAGGGGGAGGCATCTCCTGCCTCTGGTCACCTCAGAAGGCACTGGATTCTCACAAATGAGGCCCAGGAGAAGGGACTCAAGGTTCTCCTGTGGTCTGAACTTTGAAGGGCCCGAGGTCTGGGGGAGTTCCTAGTTAGCAGACACACCTGCCAGTGAGCAGATGAAGATGGGGGAACCCAGGCAAGGCTGTTCTCACTCCGACCCCTGGGCTCTCGGGAGCCACGGGAAAGGCCTGTGAAGGGCACAGCCCAGCCTTCACAGATCCCAGCCTGCATTTGCCAACCCAGAGAGCCTAGACTCCTACTTGCGATTCTTGTGTTCTGTTCCCCCCCAGAATGTGATGGGCTCTTTCAGAATGTCTGGCCTGTCTCAAGCGAGACCAAGTCAGTGAAGGATGAAGTGTCCACAATTGGACCAAGGCATGAAAGATGAAACAAGGTCTCATGGCCAGCATGACGGTGGTGGCCAAACACTTCCCCCGGGTGAGATGAACCAGGGTGTGGGTGAGAATGCAAGGTCACTTCACAGCTGACTAGGGTGTTGGAGACTCACTACCGCAAACTAACGACACGGCCGTCAGTGGTGGACGTCAGCTGCAACAGACACGGAGTCAGCTATTTACTGCCAACATGGGTTAATAGTAAAGGCTGGTGCAGGGAGGACTGCATGGCTGCTGAGGCAAACCACAGACCCGGCTCTGAATTCCCACCGGCTGGAGCAGAGAGGAAGCTACAGTCCCCTTTAGCGGTCCCTGTGTCCACCAGATCCAAGTGAGCCAGCTACTTAGGAGAAGGCCATGTTGTTCTGATACTCAGAAAAACCAGCCTCGTAAAGGGAAAATAAGAGTGGCATGGAGTTTAGACCCGCTCCTGCCTCTCTATGAAGGCAAAGTAAATTAAATTGCACCGGGAAGGTGAATGAAAAAACAAAAAACAAAAAACCGGTGACTGCTTCTTCCAACAGCATCCACTGCAGCTGCTCACCCCCGAGACTGCCACTTTCTCACCAGTGACCGCCGGCCAGGAAGCTCCGTCACGCACGTCACACAGCGACAGCCCTTAAACGCGTGCCAAGCACGTTTGTCGAAAAGCCAGAATCAAGGAAGATGCTGCAGATTTTGACATTCCAAGTTTAAATACTCCTTGAAAAAAATCCCTCAGCAGCCGCCTAAATCAATTCACATCTCACTTCTTCAAAACAATCAAACAAATTTAATAAGGGCGCATTTGTCACCAAACATAAGGAGGACCAAACTGGTTCCTCAAAGCAAGGATTTTAACAGGTATCAAACACCAGTGGGTGATGTGCTAACAAAGCAAAAATTCCAAAAATCTAGAAAATAAAAAGATGACTAGGATAATATATGGATCAAGGCAACTGTTAAGGTTTTTGCTTTTTAAAGCGATGGGGACAGCACGGAGGACAATCTGGCTATTTCCAATGCAGGGTGTGCACAGTCCACTTTTCAGACGCAACAACATGCTCACAGGGCGGTACAAGATAGAAAGGGAAATAGAAAAAGGAAAAGAGGAACAGCGAAAATTAGAAACACATGAGAACAAAAATAACTGAGAGCAATTACAAGAATTTACGTGAGTTTGGTGAGGACAGGGACGAGGGGACGGTGAGACCCACCCTCACCTATTGTTCCAGGGAAGGCAGGGGCCTGAGGCGAGCGGCGCTGCCGGGGGACCCCAACGTGGTCAGCGCCCCAAACCTAAATTTCACCTAGATGCGTGTAAACAGATTTTGAGCTACAAAATGTGGTCGCATTTCAAGCTGGACAATTTTACTCACTCTCACCAAGAGTAACAGGAGAGAATTAGGCTCTGTTCCTGCACCAAAGCATTGTTTAAAAAATTAATGACTGCGTAATAGTGAAAGAAACAATGGAGTAAAAGTGACTGGAGGAGAACTTACTTGACCCGAGCTCACTGGCCGCGTTATCTCACTGACGTTCAGATGCTGGTTGAGCCCTTACGGTACCAAAACAGACAGACCCACCAGGAGGGAGGTTTAATGCGCTGCTGTATTTTGATGCCGGGAGCCATGCCTGGTACACAAGAATCTGGGTAAACAATGGTGACAGTGTCAACCACTATGGGCTAAGCACACAACCAGCTACTCCGCCAAATCCCAAGGACAGACTTCAAAAGGCAAAAACAAGCTGGTATTCTCTGGTGGGTCTGCAGACTCAGAGCCAAGCAGTTGCTGAGCAAACATGTCACCAGTGCCTCCTGTGACAAAAGAGGAGGCACTGGTCAGTGGGCTGGGGCAGGGCTCCAGGCTTCCACTGCTCACCCACCATTATGTCCAGAGGGAGATGTTGGTCCCTGCTTACGTTGCACCGATGTACCTACATTGACTGACGCCTGGGGACTCAGCAGGAGGTGACAGGTGACGGGAATGGAGCCAGCCTGGGAGTGGCACGGTGCTGGCATCTGTGTCCTCAGGTTTGCCCAGGCCACTACATCTGCCAGCTCATCTACAAGAAGCAGAAAGGGAGAAAGCCGTGTAGATCACGGGGACCTGTGAGGACAAGTACAGGTCATGGCCACGACAAGCTTCGCCCCTTCCTTAAGATATAGAGGTATGTCCGGGGAGGAAGTGAAAATTCATCCAGAGACCGCCAGGCACCACAAGCAGGTGGGACTCGGGTCCCCTGTGCCTGTCACTCACAGGACTGGTCTGGACTTTCTTTTTATCAATTCTCTGGCATCTTCTCCTCCAACTTACCAACAACCAGAAAGTAGAATCTGATTTTAGACTCACAGAGAATCGCAGAAACCCTCCTCCACATCAGGCCCGACAGCATGTGCCAGGACCTCCGACCGTCACCTGTGGGACCGCCATGAGCCCTCTCCAGACTCAAGGCCCGAGGCCGTAGTTCGGGGTGGCACAGATTCCCACACTCTCCCCAGCAAAGGGGGACCACCTCTCGGCAAAGGCATCTCACCTTCTTCTTCCCGAGGGACATCTCGATAGATACACAGGGAAACAGAGCAGAATGTGGGGGGGTAGGCAACCCAGAAAAGCTCGTCTGCACTTCCAAGGCAAAGTGGGTCCGTTGACCTAATCACAGGGACAAAGTGAGGACGAATCTTTCCCTGCTGTGCCCCATGCTCCGTGACACGCCTTTCCCTGCGTAAGGAGCTCATTTGGAAGCCCCTGGCAGTGTTTCTGTTGTCCTAAATTGGCATGGTGGTTGTCAGGCAGGGAGAGAGTTCCTGAGCCGTGCAGGTGCTGGACCTGGGAGGCAGGAGACACTGGCTCCACCCACAGCTCAACCAACACCTCATTCTGCGTCTCAGGATTCAGCATGACATCTATAAGCAAAGGGATGAGACTGTCCCAGGACATGCTGTCCAACAGGAATGAAATGACAGCCATGTAAAGAAAGTTTCCCAGTTGCCACATTTAAAAATTTAACCCCCCCAAAAAAACCCTAGAAACTGATTTTAAGAACATATCTTACTTATTCTACAGTATGTAAAATACTATCATTTTGACATGTAATCAATAAAGAAAGAAACAAGATAGTTTACATTCTTTTTACTAGACAAGTCTCAGCGTCTGATGTGCATTTGACCTAGAGCACATCTCAGCTCAAAGCAGCCTCCTCCCCAGCTCTCCTAGCATCAGTGGCTTTGGCTACTCTATTGGACAGCAACTCCAGGGGTCACACCAGGGGAATTGGCTGAAAAGCGGGAGTAAGTGTCCATAATAACCCTAAAAGAATCTCTTCGAAACAAAGGCGGATTCACTTTTAAACGTCTGAAAACCGGCGGGTTTCACCTCCCTCACGCCTTGGCTACAAGACAGCCCTCCTCCTTGCTGATCACTTTCTGGATGTAGGGAAGCAACCCTTCACACAGCCAGGGTGTCCGGGCATCCAGGTAGACTTTCCTGCTCTCTGTGTCCAATCCCACAAAGTCCTCCTTCTCAAACAGGATGTAGAGCAGGAGGATCTTGTCCCCAGTCTTGTCGGATGCACAGTCCAGCCACTTGGACTTGAGCATGATGAAGAGAGACTCAGTGAAGTCCTCGATCCTCTTCTCCACCACCCTGCAGTCCTCGTAAATTGAAGGCCACGTTGGTGCGCGGCTGCTCGGCCACCTCCCCATGCAGCACAAAGACAAAGAGCCGAGAGTCATAGAGCGTGGTGCCATACAGCTCCTCTGCACGTGGAGCTTCTCGAAGGTCTTGGCCAAGAGGCAGTCGGTAATGGTGACAAGGCCCACGACCTTGCGGTGGGTCTCGAAGTCTCTCCACCCATTCTCGGGCGCATAGTGGTGACTGTAGTGGATACAGAGTGCCCACTGCGAGCCGCAAGGGATGATCTGCCTCACCAAGGAGATTCGCTTATAGATGCAAAAGAAATTCTCCTCTGAGATGATCCCCACGGGTTGGACCACCACGGGGAGAGTCTGGTGGTCCTAAGCACACTGCACGTAGTCAGGGATGTTCATGTTGCAGGCCCTGACGAGAGGGAAGAGGAGACCGAGGTACATACTGTGCTGCGGGCTGCGGGCCTCACTGGGTTGCGGTGACCTGGTGTGTACCTGTCAGAAGGCAGGGGGAGCCTAAGCAAAGCTGGGGGTACAGTTTGTCCTCAGCATCTGCACATGGCTACCGCAGGTCGGATCACATTACGCAGCTTTTGATCTAGGCTTCCGACCTCTGCAGAAAGGGTCATTTCTTGTTTTCTGTTTCCAAGCACCTAGCCAGGCCCTGATGCAAAGTCAGTGCTCAAAACTGCTGAATAAAGGAATGAATAAAGGAACTGCTTCCACACCCCTCAGCAGGATATAATGCAAAGAAACACAGTAGGATCAAAAGACCTGGATTTCAACCCCAATTTATTTGAACTCCTAAGCTGCAGAATACTTGATAAGAAAACTTGCTTTGGGGAGGAGGGTTCAGTTCAGTGGTAGAGCACATGCTTAGCATGTATGAGGTCCTCGGTTGAATCCTCATTACCTCATTTTAAAAAAATGAAACAAATAAATAAACCTATTTACCCCCCTCAAAAAATATTTTTTGAATTCCAAATTCAAGGAAAAAAAAAAAAAACCTTGCAGTTGACACAACATTGTAAACATGAGTATACTTCAATTAAAAACAAATCCTTGCCTTACAAGAATATATCTGGATTATGGAACTTTACAAATGTAAAATGCCTAGGGTACCACATGCATAAGAAGAAGGAACTGTACAAATTTACTATCCCTCATTTATGAGCTATATTTCCTTTTGGCGGTTTATAACATCTCAGAGCTAATTTTCTCAGATTAAAAAAAAGAAGGAAACATTACCGGATTCTCCATACTGCTGAAGAATCAGATAAACCTATGATAGCATCTGACCCACAGAGTTTACTCAATAAATGCTTGTTGAATGAATGAATAATCAAGCAATGTGAATGCTGCTCCCTGCCACAGTGCATCATGATGATACTGCCAGGAAATCCCAAGCCCAAGTTTCACCAGACTCTACACTAACCATGGGTGACCTGGGCAGGCTTGTGTGCTCCTCTTAACCCCAGTTTAATCATGAATAGAAATGAGGGCAATAACACAAACCTCAAAGGGTTAGTGAGTCATTACTGAATTGTATACCACCTTTGCAAGATGGAACCTTTAAAGAAATTTGGGCAAAAAGTCCGTAGGCCCTCTCCATATTATCTCTTACAACTACATGGGAATCTACATTATATCTCAAAATTAAAAAGTCTAATTTATTAAAGAGGCTATTGAGGTTAAATGAGCTCATTGTCTCAATTAAGGAACACACAGTACAAATCGGTCAATGCCCAGCCCATGAGATACACTCAGTAAACATTCCCACTGAGCCCACTGGTCCCTCCAACTTCAGAGCACGATGATGTGTCCTCATGGCCAGAGGCCCCTGCACCTGAAGCTAACAAAGCTAATGGTCCCCACTTTCAAGAGCCCCTGCCACCACCGTAGGCCTAATTTTGTACTTGTAATTTTTTTCTTTTTATTAAATAGAAAAACGTAATTGCATAGCCTTCAGGTCACCAAAACCTGACCACAGAGATCATGATGGCAGCCCTTCTTCATGAAACAATAAAATGAAAAGCCATTTCCACAAGATCTCTGTGTAAATCTACTAGGGAACCTCATCCTGGACTGAGAGGAAGAGGCCTGGGTAGGAGGGGGCCATCTGCGGCACACAGACCCATGGGCCACCTGTCCCACGATGGACTTTAGACCCAACCCTCACCCTCAAGGAACTTCAAAATAGACACAGACAGAGAGCTGTGGACAAGATTTTATTTTTTTTAAAGAAATCCCTGATTCTCTCGCAGGTTTTGTTTCTACCGAGAAACAAATATCTTATGTGTATAATGTTTCACAAAAGACTTAAATTGTTATCACCCCAACTTGACGCATTAAGAAACTGAGGGAGAGAAGTTTATCACATTGTGCAAGATTAGAGAGAGGCAAAAAAAAAAAAAAAGATTAGAGAGAGGCCACTTCGGACACTGTATATAAGCCCAAGCCCCTGTTCCAGTGCTCACACTAGAAAGTGGGATATACTGCCCCTTTCCTGCCCTCTCCCTGCAGTAAATGTCTGAAGAGTCTTTTCTGTGCCACCTGGAATCACAATCACTTCAATTTTCCACAAAGAGCTATGTCACTCCTTGGAGGATGGGTCAAAATGTATATGTTGAATGGGAGGAGGGATTTGTATTTTCTGTTTCTCAAAGGAAACATGGCTTAAAAGAAACTGAAAAGCACTTTTGTAGTCTAAGTCTTCATTGTGCAGAGAAGGAAACGGAGGCTCAGAAGAGATGAGGAAAGGGCCTTATTAACAAATATTGCCTCAGCGCAGCACCAAGCCATCCTTGGGCACTGCTGGGGGAGGATCTGGAAGGCCCAGGAGAATGAGTCTTAGAAAACGGAAAGAGAAGAAGCATACAAGGCCCCGTCTCTACACCACCATACCATGAAGTTCCACCAAATTACCCAGTATGGGTGCAGCCAACATTAAGGTGGGCTAAACAGGTTATAGAAACCTGGAAGTCTCAACCATAGTGGAAATTCCAACATTTACTATGTTTTTTTTCCCAGTTCAAGCATCAGCTCAGTGGGTGCTCTGTACCAGGCACTACACGAGGCCTGGAGTTCTCCCAAATACACAACTCTTTTATCACGTGTGCAAAACACAAACAGGCGCACCAGAAGGAAAATGCCCACAGATAAGGTGGAATTACTGAAACTGAAAGCAGCCAACCAGCATATATTACTAGGAAAATCGATGCTGCTAGAAATAAACTCATGGACATAGAAAGCAAACTGTGGTTAGCAGGCAGGAAAAGGGGGGTTAACAGATACACATTAATAAATATAAAATAAATGACAAGGACCTACTATATAGCACAGGGAACTATATTCAATTTCTTGTAATGAGTTGTACTAAAAACAATCTAAAACATATGTAGATACATATGCATATGTTTATAACTGAATCTCTGCTGTACATCTGAAACTGACATTCTAAATTGACTACACTTCAATAAAAAATAATTTTAAAAAATAAGTAAAAATAAAAGCAACGCCATTTAGAAAAAATAAAAGAATACTCTGATCCCCTTAGCTGTAGGTGCTGGAGAATTCTGGTTACAAACACCAAGTCCACTGGATCACTCCAGCACTGGCTGTCACTCTTTCTGACCATCAGAGAGTCACTTGGCTTCAGTGAGTTTACTTTTCTCTTCTGTGAAAGGCTTCAGTTGCAACTAACGATGTATAGAATCTCATCATTCACAAACCCAACAATTAAAGAGGACTTCCCATGGGCCAGGCTCTGGAAATATGAAAATATAGGGTCCGAGATATATTCATGGGTAGAATAAATTTATGCCATAAAGACATTAATTCTTCTTGCTTTGATAGTCAGATTCAATACAATTCTGTTTAGATTTCCTAAGAGATTTTTTATGGGTAACAAGATAATTTATGGTCAGGAACAACCAAGAAACTTCTTTAGAACCAGCACTGGGAAGGGGTGGATAGGTCATTCATTTCCACTGGTCTTTCTGAAGTGATGAAAACGTTCTGGAATATTAATGGTTGCACCACTGTGAATATGCTAAAGCTGCTGAATTGTAGCATTTATGTGGGTGGACTTCATGGTGTGTGAACAATATCACAATAAAGATGTTAAATGAAAAAATATTTCTTGACAATTATTTTTCCCTCTATACAACTAGTCTGCCCCACAATTTAAGAAGAACAAAAAAACCAAAACAAACCAAATTTTGCCAGGAGCTCTTTAGGACTGCAATGTCCCTGAGTCTACAAAGCCTCTGGTGGTGCTGTTCCTGTTAACACACCCTAGCTGGATTGGGCTAGTTAGGGACTGTAACTATTTTTTTAACATCGACGGTCACACGTTTCACCCTGGGAGAGGGAAGGATGGAGGATGTCACAGCCTCATGCCTTCAGCTGATTTTTAACTGAACCAAGCCTTGCTTTCAACACTGTAATCCCTCTCATTATAAAAACAGTGACATCATCAAGCACCGCCATCATAACACGTGAAAGTGTTCAAGATACTTACCTGGGGCAGAAACACTGAGGGAGGAGACGGAAGCTCTCTCAGCACTGACGCTCCCTTTTACCGACTCCACCAGGAGAAGCTGGGGTTTACAGCCGGAGGCACTCAACTGGGGGAGCAGCGCAGACGCCACTGAGCTGGTCCCCAGGGAGAGGGAAAGGGAGAGGAGGGCAGCCCCGGGGTCGCGGGGCAGGGAAAGACGGGGGGGACGCGGGCTATAGCCCCGCTCGGAGGCCAGCCCCAGCCCCAGCCGCCCGACCCATACGGGTCCGCAGACCCCGCCATCCCGGGACACAGCCCGCCCAGGAGCGGGGACGGGCCGGCGGCCGAGGAGAGGCAGCCCGGGAGGAGAGAACTCGCGGGTGGGAGAGGGGAAAGGGACGCCAGCCACGGACACAGGGGAGCCCGGCTGGGGCGAGAGGCGGCAGGTGCACACCTGGCCCTGGACAGCTGTGGCCGGGGCGCCGGGGCAGGAGCAAATGTCCTACCGGGCGAAAGAGCTGAGCAGCTTTTGGGGCCGATCCCCGGCTCGGAGCTGGAGCTTCCAACCCTCATTCCAGCTGGCAAAGACTGCGCATGCGCAGGAGGGCCAGCGATCCTCTCCGAGTTCTGTGAGAGAAGGTGGGGAAGCAAGGGACGGAGAAGATTGGAGGAGGACGGGAGAAGGGGAAAAGTGGAGGAAGAGACATGGACAGGAGGAGCAGAGAGAAGGCAGGGATCTGGAGGGTGGAGGAGAGTAGCAGAGATGGAGAGAAATAGTTTTAACTCTGGGGGCATCCTGAAGGAGGCAACAGTCCTGCCTCTGCACACTTCTCTAACCCTTTAAGGCCCGCAGCACATATTTTACCTCCCTGGTCCAGCCCTCCACCCAAGGCCTCTGCAGAACCCCTATGGGGATCACACCCGTTGCTCCCAAGTGGAGCTGGGTTTCTCTTGCTCTGGGAACCAAGCACCCGCAGGTGTTGTCGCTCAGAACTACCTTGGAAAGAGTACATATTCCCCTTTTACACGCTGGGACACAGACAGGCAAGATGTCTGCCTTACCTCCACTGTCCCAGGTGTTGTGCTGGCGGGGAGCGGGAGGTACGAGGTCAGATCCGAGAAGGAGCATGCTGCCTGAGTGTTGGTGCATAGTCCCCATCCTTCCAGGGTAAACCACACCCCACCCTCGGGGAACCATCAAGGGCACACAGTATGTCCCTGGGTGTGGGATAACTGCCCTCAATTCCAGTGCCCAGCTTGCTAGGAAGATAGGAGTGTTACTGAGTCCAAATTCATTCTCCTTAGTGCAGGACAGGCCAGTAAGTTGGGAGACCAGGTGTTGGGGCATGGAGTAGCAACTTTCTGTAGACCTAGATGGCAAACTAATGTCCTGGAAAACCATCTCCCCAAGTCAGAATTCAGGCTCCTTTCCTACGTGCTTGGTTGTTGCAATCTTCTTGGTGTAGGAATTCTTTGTTGTTAGAATCCTTTGTTCTTGCAGCTATCTGCCTGGGTCAGATCCCTGTAAACCTCCAACAAAACAAACGTTATTTTCTATTATGTAACTTGTTATCTTTATATGAATGGAAAAGTGTTAAATATCCTTAAAGGTCAGAGCATTCAAAATAGGCTCTCCTGTATATTTTAGGCTCTAGGCAACATTGTTTTACAAGCAAGATGAAGCCTAGGAGACAGAGCACAGGGTTACAGTCAAAGGAAAACATCTAATATGGAGTCAGATTTGTTCATTTCTATTACCAGGGCAGAAGACACTTGAGGTTTTAAATCCCTTTAAGTTAAAAATAAGTAATACTTTAAAGGAATTTACATACATAAGTCGGAATGTGCATAGCATATCTGCAAAACACACAAAGGATTGTAAACAGTGGCATCTCCAGGGAGGGCTGAAAGAAGAGAAGATGAGGGAAAACTTCTTTCACTTGTGTATTTTTGTGCTCTGTTTGAATTTTTTTAACCACATGCATGTATTTCTTTTTCAGTTAAAAAAAATGTGTAATGGAGCAAAGGAGTAGCAAGCTCAGCAAATACAGCAGCCATGGAATCACTGAGCCATCAATTTTGATTTTAGCCAGGAAGCATTTATTGACTCTCTCCTATGTGCCCAGTGCTGTTTTAAGACTTCTTTTATTTTTTTTTTTATAAAATAATAAAGTGCTATTCCTCACCCCTGCCCATGGCTGGTGGAAAACCAACTGAGTTTTTATTGAGTTGTTTTCCAAGAAGTAGAGATCAGTTATAAACAGAACACATCTTCAGGGCAAAACAGGCGGAGTGGTTTTCCAGCAGGCTAGATAGCTATGAAGGGTTTTCAACAGAGGCACCCAGACGCTGAGAGAGAAAGCCTCCAGGACCCTACGAAAAGCTGCCCAAACTGCCTTCTCCATGGCACTACTGAAATAGGAAAGAAAAAATCTGACTCCATACTAGATCTGTTCCTTTGACTTTAACCCTGTGCCCTGTTTCCTAGGCTTAGTCTTGTTGGTTCTGCACCTTTTGTAAAACAATGTTGCCTAGAGCCTGAAATATACAGGAGAACCTATTCTCAAGGCTCTGAATTTGAAGGATATTAACACTTTTCTATTCACATAAAGATAACAAGTTACAGAATAGAAAACAACATTTGTTTGTTGGAGGTTTACACGGATGTGACCCAGGTGAAGAGCTGCAAGAACAAAGGATTCTAACAACAAAGAATTCATACACCAAGTTTGCAACAACCAAGCATTCCCACTTCCCATTTTTAATAAAAGAAGATCCTGAAATCTGACTTGGGGTGATGGTTCCTCAGGACATTATTCTACCATTTCTCAGCTGGCTTTCCAAATTAAAGTCGCTATTTCTTGCCCCAAAACCTGGTCTCCTGATTTATTGGCCTGTAATGCACGAGCAGAACAAGCCTGGACTCGGAAACACAGACATTGAAAGTACCCATTTGGTATATTAAATGACCTGCTTCTACTCATCTTCCTGACGTTTTATTCTCTTGAACACTCCTGCTATGTTTATGAAAAGCCTGTCATGTGGACACATTTCCACCTCTAGCCACTACCCTTCCAGGTAAGAACTGACGCCAAGAAGGCAATGGAAGTTGCTAGAAGGTATTACCTGGACAAAATAGAGCAGAAGTGGGTTCTGGCTGATGTTCAGGAGCAGGCTGGAACACCTGACAAGATGTTATAAGTACGGATAGACAGCTGGGCACCAAAGGAGAAGCTTCTAAACTTCCATGAGGGACGTGTTGGATAGGAAGTAAAAGTCCCAGACTATAGCTAGGATCCCATCACGAGCTTCCTGGGTGAGTCTGGGCAAGTAATTTAAAATCTCTAGGCCCGTGCTGTCCAACATGGGAGCCACCAGCAACATGCAGGATTATGAAGTTATTCTGTAGCCAGACAGAATTATAAAAAGACATTTTATTGCAAAGGCCCAGCAGGTATAATATTTAAAAACGTTATTGGTTATCTTGACCTAACGAGTTATTTTTGTATGTGTAGGTTTCTGTGGTTTGTAAGGCCTGTGACTAATGATTCCGTTACAGTGATGTATTTTGAAATTATAAGTTACTAGACACAGTATCCTCATATCACAGTTGAAAAAACTGATCCACATAAGCAAGGTGATCTGACTTATTAGTTATGAGCAGGGGCTCTTGGGCCAGCCTGCCTGAGTATAAATTCTCACTCTGCCTCCAGGGGGTTCTGTGTGAATCTTGGACAAATTATTGTTGTTTTTGTTGTCGTTGTTATTATTTGTGCCTCTTTTTCCTTACCTTTTAAGTAGCGAGGAATATGTGGACTCTATCTCCTACTGTGTTGGCAGGATTAAATGAGTAAACGTCTGTGCTGCCCACTTCCCTGGGTTTCAGCATTCTCCAGGCAATCAGTGCCAAACTCAGAGGCATTCTCCACTGTCTTCGTCAGTCTGGGATGCTGTAACAAATTACCGCGTGTCGGGTGACTTAAACAACCAGCATATTCCTTATGGTTTGGAGGCTGAGACTTTCAAGGTCAATGTATCCTTGAGAGGATTGCCAGCTCGAAGATGGCTGTCATCCCAATATCTTCATATCCCAGAGAGCAGAGAGAAGCAAGCACTCTGGGGGCTTGCATAAGAACACTAATCCCATTCATGAGGGCTCTACTCTCATGACCTCATTTTATCCTACAAATCACCTCCCAAAGGCCCCGCCTCGCAATACCATCACCCTGGGAGATGGGGTTTCGACATACGGATTTTGAGGGGATGCAAACATTCAGTCCACACATCGGCTAAGTCTCCCCAACATGCAGTCATCAAACCTGTAGCTAATTTCAAAGTAATATTTATGTCTCTCTGCCCATTTCCAATCCTACATCCACTATCACTGAAGCCCTGTTACATTTTATTCCTTATTTTTCTGGTAGAGATTTAATTGATTCCTCTAACTCCAATGCTCCCCTCGCTCCAGTCTGCTTAACAGCCCTGCCAGGTAAGTCTTCCTTAAAACACCTTCCCATTTCACCTGGTTGTTTTTTAGGTGTAAATGTCAGAATCCTCTCCACACCCCATCCTATACCTTTAATCCGTTACACTACGGCCCACTATGTTATTTTCCTTTTACCAATGTAAGAATTTTCCATAAGCTTAAGAGCTTAAACCAGCACAGATTTATCAGCTTATGGCTGTGGAGGTCAGAGATCCAACACAGTTCTCACTGTGCTAAATTCAAGGTAGCAGCATGTTTCCTTCCTTCTAGAGGGTCTAGAAGAGAATGTTTCCTTGTTGTTGTTTTTTTTTTTCCAGTTTCCAGAGGTAACCCACCTTCCTTAGCTTGTGCCCCACGACTTCCTCCATTTTCATGGTCAGCAGCCTTTCTGAACATTGCTCTATGGCTACACCTCCCTCTGATTTTAAACTCAGCTGGGAAATGTCCTCCATTTCAAGGACCCCTGTGGTTACATTCGGCCCACCTGGACAATCCAGGCTACTCACCCTATTGTCTCATCTCAGGATCCCCTTGTCCCATCCCATTCAGGCATTATGAATGTGGCTGTGACACTCACCTTGTGTAACATTTCCTCTCATGAGCATTTTATGGTTCAAGGCACTTATGAATGACTTTTTGTTTTTCTTCCTTAGCCTTTCTACATTCAGTATGTCTGGTGAGATTATATGAATCCTTTTTATTTGTCCCCCTGCACTAATCTTTAATAATGTATCATGGGTTTAAAACGCTAACTGGTAGACAATTTAGAAGACAGAAATCCTCTAAGAATTTTGTCCTAAAATATCGGTCATGCATTTTGCCATGTACAGTAACATGTCACAGGTGGCTACCCTGTGGCCGGGGAGGGACATGATTCTGCCATCACACTCCCCTCATTCTCACCAATGTGCTGATCACCTGACCAAGGACCTATGCTCCCCGATTCGCTCACTTCCTCCTCCTTTCCATTGACTACCCTGTTCCCATCACTTCCTTCATTCAGCACATCAGGATTTCATGACCACATTCTTCTCTAAATGGAAAGGGTATCTTGAATCTAATGTCTGAAAACTCTTCTTACTGTATATGCACACACTGACCTTCACATAACCCCGTCCGGCTCTTTATTTTCCTAGAATCTCCCAGAGGAATCAGTTCCATGATGATGGTGATGATGATGATGATACTGACAATGATGACAGGGACCTCTCAAGGATTCTGATAAAGAGGGAATCAATAAAGGGAGGGAATCATTGCAAAATTGCCCCAGAGACAGGCTTAAATGTAAATAACTGCTATAGTGTTTAATGAAATTGACTAATATATAACTATTTTTAAAACTTTATATCACTGAATTTAAAATTTTAACGGGAATTCTCATTCACCAGTAACCAAGATTCAACTCTAGGACCAAAGTCTAAGGATTTTGATCTTCTAACAAATTGTCCACTAGCCTTTTAAACACGTGATCCTTTTAAAAAAATAGTGCTGGGCTGAAAATAAGCAGGATTCATATAATCTCACCAGACACAGTGAATGTGGAAAGACTAAGGAAGAAAAACAAAAAGCCATTCATAACGTCTTGAACTTCACGTCGCTCACAGGAGAAAATGTTAGCCAAAGTGAGTGTCACATCAACATGACGCCTGAGTGGGATGGGGAAGCTGATCTTCCTCATCAGACATTTATGCTGATTTGTTAGATGCCAACACAGTTTCCTCATTGGATTTGCTTCTAACAAGTATGGAAGAATTTACGTTCTACCAAAAGCAGTCTAAACATTTTCCCCTGCTGTCAGGTCTCTGGACTGAATGTCCCCACAAGAAGGACATGAATATGCTTCATAGGGAATTCTTCCTGAGAAGCAACAGGATTTTCGAGGGCAGAACTGCAGGCCCCCCATGGAGGGCTGGAGGAGGGCTACAGGGGGCACTGGAAAAACAGCAGGAGTGAGTTCAGATACTACCGCTCAGGTTGCCAAAGACAGCATTGCTATCTCTGAGGATATGACATTCTCCCAAAAGTTCCATGAGTGAAGGTACCTGTGAACACTAAGCAGGTTGTTAAGAAACAGCAGCACATAATTTGCGTCACAACTCAATTACAGTATGTTTTGATATTTGGAAAATAATTAGCCCATTGTCCTTTGAAACTGCAGCAGTAGCAATAGAAATAAAAAAGGCTGAGCCGTCTTGGAGACAACAATCAATAAACAATTCTAAATCTGCAGGATTCCTTGACGATATGCAAGCAATGAGCTAGATGTGTCTTGCAGATAGCTCTTACTGCAGGGCGCTGTCCTGCAAAGCATAGAACTAGTTTTCTCAGCAGACAGAGGGAACCAAGTCAAGATTCCAAATCTTGAGAGATTTACTATATGGCAGGAAAGATCACAAGTACATCCAGTCAAATATGAATAAATGTAATCAAATATTATCAAATGTGATTGGAGCACAGATGAAAAAGAAATTCCTTTCACCTGGGATCTAGAGAGACTTCTTCAGAAAATGTGGCTTTGGAGATGGCCAAAGACATGGGTGGAATTTTGGCAGAACAGGATGTAAGGAATTTTAAAACTGATTCTAAAATTCATATAAAAATTCAAAGGATCCCAAATATCCAAAACAATTTTGAACAAGAAAAACAAAGTTGGAAGACTTGCACTATCTGATTTTCAGCTTTTTTTTTTTTTTAAACTACAGTATTCAGAAAGTATGGTGTTGGTGTAAAACAGGAAAATAGAATAATGGAGCAGAATAGAATGTTCAGAACTAAACCAACACTTATATAGACAATTTATTCTCAAAAAGGATGCAGTGGAGAAAGGATCTTTTCAACAAGTGTTCCTGGAAGAATTAGAGAGTGATATGCAAAAAAAAAAAAATGAACTTTGATCCACACTTCACAAAATATACAAAAATTAACTCACAATGGATCATAGATCTTAATAGGAAATCTAAAACTACAAAACAGCTAGGAGAAAAAGCATAGGCTTAAGCTTTATAACCTTGGGTTTGGCAAATATTTCTTTGCTATGACACCAAAAGTATAATCTATTTTAAAAAGAAAGTGATAGAGTGAACTTTATCAAAATGAAGACTCTTCAAAGTTGTTCTAAACACTGCTAAGCAAATGAAAAGACAAGCCATAGACAGAAGCTATTTGCAGATCATATATCTGATAAAGGTCTCTCTTTGTATCTGATCCAGAATAAAGAGGTCTCAAAACTCAATAATAATGCAAACACCTGAATGAATAAATGAGACCAGAAAACACACTTCAGTAAAGATATCCAGATGGATAATAAGCATATGAAAAGATGCTGATTAAAGATGCCATTAGTCATTAGAGAAATGCTTTTAAAAACCACAGTGAGATACTAGTACACATACATACAAGAATGAATACGATTAGAAAGACCGACCTTACAAAGTGCTGGTAAGGAAGTAGAGCAAGCAGAGCTGATACACACCACAAGGAATTTACAATAGTACAACCATTTTGAAACAGTCTTTTACAGTTTCTTTAAAAAAGGTAAATACCTATCTACCATATAACCCAGATATTCCTCATCTGGTGCTTTAGAAAAGAAAAGCATATGTCCATATAAAGACTTGTAACCAAATATTCACTGCAATTTTATTTATAATAGCTCAAGTTGTAAATAACCCATGCATCCATCAAGAAGTAAATGGAGAAACAAATGATGGTCTATCCAAACACTGCTCACAACAAACTATTCAGTAAAATCTCAGCACTAAACAATACTCTGCTATAAGACAAATAAGCTATTAATACAGCAACACAGATGACTCTCAAAATAATTACACTGAATGAAAGAAGTCAGACAACATAGAGTAGATACTGCATGAATCCATTCATACAACGATGTTGAAAATGCAGACCAATATGTTGTGATGGAAAGCAGATCAATGGTTTCCAGGGGAAGAGATGGGGAGGGAGGGAGGGACAACAAATGGCAGGAGAGAAGCTTTGTGGGTGATGGGTTTGTTCAATCTCTTGAATGTGGTCATGGTTTCTTGGGGATATACTTATGTCAGAACTTATTAGCTGTACACTTTATACGTGTGAAAATTACTTTGCCAAGTATACCTCAAAGCTGTTTAAAGAAAAAAGGCACTTCAGTCCTGATCCACCTCAGCGCCTGATTGGAGCGACATGATCAGTCCCTCACCCTGTTTGCCTAACAGGAAGGTAGAAAACCTCTCACGGAAAATATCATATGGATTTTTCATTTGCAATGTCTGCCATGTAATAAAGAATTTCAAGACATGCAACATGTCAAGACTATATAACGGATAATATGAGAATAAGAAACATTAGAAAAGGATGCAAACCCCCAGGTGATGTAGGCATCAGAGTTACCAATAAAGGCTATAAAATACTTTTAATATATTCAAGAAAATAAGGAAATTATGGGAGAATAGACAACAGGGTAAAGACTTTCACCAGAGAAATATACTGGAATGTATTTTTAAGAGAAATCAAACAGATACTCGAGAACTGAAGCTTTCAGCTCTGGAAACAGATAAACAGAGCTAATTAGGATCCCTTTTAAGTAAAACTTTCAGTAATGCCAGGTAAAATACAACAACAAATGTAACACAGAGCTAACTATGGAAAGAGAAGTTCCCAGGTGACAATACAAAGAGGACACTTAAAGCCCAGAGTGGTAATCTTGTGAGCTGATGCCACCACACCCTGGAGGGAAGGGGTTTTAATCTGCACATAAATAGAGATACAATGTCCATTTAGGAAAAAGGGTCCATACCAGATGTAGAAGACTCTTCCTTTATATCTATATAGTCAGAGACAGAGATGTAAAGTGGCAGCAGAGGTCACAGTGACACAGGGCCCTGGGCCAAGGAGTGTGAACACCTCTGCAAGCTGGGAAAGGTAGGAAGACGAATCCCTCCCTAGAGCCTCGGTGTGGAATGTAGCCTTGGCCACACGTAGGTTTTAGCCCACTGACAATGACTTTGCACTTCTGCACAATAGAACAGTGAGATGATGAATGTGTATTGCTTTAAGCCACTGAGTCTGTGGTCCTTTGTTACAACAGCAAAAGGAAAGAAACTCAGGAACCAACATGAACATGAACCCCAAGCTGCCTGCTGTGCTGGCAAGAAGTTCTTTGTCTCTGAACCTGGGGGAGTCTCCTGTCTTCTGGCAGCATCCACAAACTACCTCATGCTAACTTGACAGCTTGCAGAGGGTTAAATCTTAACCCTGCACAGTTCTTGATATTTAGTTAATAAAAATGATGGTGTCATCATGGGTATTTTTCCATCTTTTAAATACCCTTCAGTCTTCTAATAAAGCTACCTCTAATTGAGAGACAGTGTAAATAGTTTTCAAACTTCATAATAAATAACTGTGGTTTTATTTGGTTACTTAAATTATGAGTAATAATATTCACATTAGTAAAAGTTATTAAAATCAACATTGTTTAATGAAAATATCATTTCTTTTTGCATGAACATGTATTAACTACAATAAATGTTCCATGCTTTGTTCTACGATTTACTGTTAGAGCCTTAAAGAAAAATATTTTCCTCAAAAATATTATGGCAAAGGGATTTCTTTTGGTGGAACAGTTCCTACATCAAATCTGGTGCATGGCTCAGGCCACTGGGAACCTAGAGATGATAGATATTAGGAGGCATTATAAACACAAAATGATTTTTAAAGGAATTAAACAACTGGATGTGTGAAAACAAAGAATCTGAGAATATTCTAGTGAAATAAATGTATTTTTCAGCTTAAGCAAGACACTGGGTGAATAAATCTAAAATGAAAAAACCACCCAGAGATCAGCAGTGAGTCATGCATGCAGTGTGACTGATCAAAACCAAGTTGTTTCCAAACCAGTGTGCAGGCTTGATGCCTTCATGAATCAAGTCTGTGTGGCACCAGGCCATCTCGAATACATGTTGATGAGGTATTTATAAGCCCTTCACCATCCCAGCACAAAGCCCACACATGAGCCACAAGACCATCACCTACACATCTGCAAAAGACACAGCATGGTGTATAGAACTTTTCTTGTTCAGTAGCCGGTGGCAGGGCACTGTGAGCAGACAGAGATACAGGGACACAGAGACACAGAGGCACTTCCCCTCACTCAGCTGATAACCTTCCGTGCATTCCTGGGGACAGGATTGTCATAAAATGCACCATGGATTGATCCTCCTCCTAGGAAAGGAACGGTAGGTCTGTCCTCAGGTTGGAGCAAGGGTGGCCGGAGGATCTCAGAAGAGCTGTTTCAGCACAACCAATAGAATTTTCGGCCACCGTGACCACAAGAGACAGGTCTCCTGCCATCCCGGTAGGCACTTGGGCTCCTGACAAAAGCTGGGCTCAGTAAAGGCTTGAGTAGAAGGCACAGACCTGAGGGATACCCCAGCAAGAGACAGGAGGTAGGGCCTGGTTTATACTGCTCTGGGTGTATCCCAGCCTCATCCGAATACGAAATCAGAAATTTGCAAAACAGCAGAGCTGGGATGGATCATCTACTCCAGACTCCTCACATTATAGTTTAAAGGGTGGCAGCCCTGGGAGGCAAAACAACGTGCTAAAGGCGGAACGTGGAAGAGGCAGCGCGAGATAAAATGCACCGTGCCAACCCCTGTTCAAGGATGCTGACACTGAGTGTGGGGCCAAGGTTTCCAACGAGGAGAATGAGACAGTGTAAATACTTTGTTCCCCCCAAAACCCCAAATATTTTTTAATGGCACAAAACTCACCTTAACTAGCTCTCTTCTGAGGGCGCTCTCTTCTGCTTCTTCGTCTTTCTGTCTGTCTCCATTTCTCTCTCTCAGACAAAAACACATACAATTTTGTGAAAGGGGACTTCCTGCCATACAAAGACAAAATTCATATCTTCAAAAAGACACCTGACAAAGCACGTTTCTCAATTCAAGTCTTTGTGTGGGGTCTGGGCAACTGGCTTATTTTCTAGAACATTCGGTGGTTCGAAAATCAGATCATCTTCCCCAAAGGAAGAGTTCTGGTCCGTGTTGATGAAGTTAGGGATGTCACATTTCATGAGCAAGTTCGGCTCCTCCTCTGGCCACCTGCTGCTTCTGATGGCTTCCTGGAGCCGAACATCACTGTCAAGGGCTATGGTTGGGATACTAGCTTTGGCCTTGTCGAAGTGGCCCACTTCATTGACGTAGCAGTGAAAGATGGACCTAGATTCGTCATTGACCTGCCAGAGATCATCTGGGGCACCAGCGGTCTCCCAAAGTCTGACACAAATCTGTTCAGTCTGAATCTGTTCTCGGGAGACTCTGCATTGCTATAAAGAAAACCAAAATAAAATATCGCTCACACTCTAGCTCGGTGACCTGAAGAATCATAGTTTTTGCCATCTACTGAGAGCAAACCCCTGCAGAGAGCATGCTGACAAGCACTGGAAGTGAAAGACATCACTTCTGAACACATACAATTACACCAAAGGCAAAAGTCTCAAGTGAGGACCCTTTTACAATCCTGAAAAGACATCGCTCCCTGAGAATCCTCAATATTGGTGTCTCGCACACCAGTGTTTATCAGTGGGACAATCAGATCATCTTCATCAGATTTAGTTAAAGTGCTTCTTAAAATGCAGAATTCTGGTGTGCGCACCCTCAGAGTCTCAGAGGTAAGGACGGGTAGTCTGTATTTTCATAGCCACCAAGATCACTAAACATGCTCAGGTTTAGCACAGCGGTCTACATCGGGTCACCTGAGCATCGACAATGATGTCTCATGTGGTGGGGTGGCCATGTGTGTCAGGGTGCTGTCCTACCCACGTGACTCCCCTGATTCTCAAAACTCACAGTGCAGCCCCATTGGGCAAGAAATACCACCATTTCACAATGCATACTCAAGGCGCCCGACTGACAGATACAATCAGTGATAGGAGAGGGGACAAAACTCAGCTTCCTGATACCTTCTTTCACTTACTGTGGGACAAATGATCAATTCAATGGTAATAAATTAGTGAATGAGTGAATAAGATGACTCGTTAGTCCCACGAGTGCCTGGAAGAGCGAGCCTGGGCACACTGAGAACCGTAACAGCCCATCTACTTAATTGCCATCCTCCCCAGATCTATGTAAAGGTTACTACCATGCAGGCAGTGTCTCCTGAAGGGCAAGAATCATGTCTGAACACACTCTCAAATCCAGAACAGAACCTGACAACAATTAGGCTCTGGAGTCTGTGTTTAGCGAGTGTGGAATCTCAGTGATGCCAGCTCTTAGACCTTGCCTTCCCATCCCACCCCTCATGATATGGCCCCTAAGACCAGTTCCTTCATGGCTGGGGCCACGGAAACCATTTACAGGACTGGAAGAATCTGATCATATAAACCATCCCCCAGATTATCATCAAGTGTCACCTGCATTTCAGGGATCAGTAATTCCAGAAGCTTTGCAGTTCAGGCAGCTGAGGGATTTTTATATCAGCTCTGTCTTCTACTGTGACTGCCTGGGTCACATCCGACAAGGAATTCTCAAAAGCCTGAGCTTTTCCTTTCAGGAATAATCTAATTAACAAATCTCGCTGACCACTCAACCATTGTGATGTGAAGATCAATGATTTACACAGGAGTACAACATTCACTAGGTCGTGGATTTAGAATCAGAGAAAAATCATTTGAGAAAGATTGACAGAATTTAGCTTTAATGCAAATTTAAGTATTCTTACCTTTCAGTAAATCATCTTCCCCTACTTATCACTTCACCCAAGTTTAAAAGATATTTGAGAACAGGGATGTGTGTGCCAGCAATCTGTGACCCAATAACCTAAAATGTCACCTAGGAAAAAGAGAGGAGTAACACATTTTTAAAAAGCATGGTGAGGATGGCGGGGCCATCCCCCAACTCCACACTAAGGAGCTCTGAGTAATAGCTTTCCTGCCTGCCTGGGGCATCAGCTGATGTGAAAACCCACCCAGAAAACTCACTGTCCAGCAGCTCTTCCGTAACACAGGCTACACTTCCTCAGAATTAAGAATTGGGTCAAGTAACCCCTTCGCTGAAGAATAAAGACAAAGGAGAACAAGAGGTTTCTGCCCCTCCCCAGGGGAGAGCCCAGACCTTGGGCTGCATGCACTGCGCCCACCTCCCAGGAGAAGAATTAACTGGAGAAGGGCGTTCTGCGAAACTGGGGCAGCAAAGTTTGATATGGGAACAAATTGACCAGCTGGCCAGGGACAGCCCCCTTCGTCGCTGCCTTGGCAGCTGCCTCCGCCCCCTCAGCACAACCTGCCCACCTCCAGTGGCTAAGCTGTCAGGGAAACTGTGCTTTGGGACCTGGGGCAAAAGAGGCTGCCCCCAGGCCAAGCTGCGGAAGAGATGGGAGCTAAACCACCAGCTCCCAAGCGGCAGGTTCCATACCCCAGCCAACACCCCGCCGCCCCCTCACCCTACTGCATCCCCGGGGCAATATGACCCGGAGAAACGTGACCTGGGAACGAGGGTCGGCCACGTCAGGCCTCCAGAGAGATGGGAGCTTATCCTCCACCTCGCCAGGGGCAGCCCCTCTCTCCTCTCCAACACCTGATCTCACCGCGCCCACCTCCCAGGAGCAACCTGACCGGGTGTGGGGTGTCAGGCGAATCTTGCGCGGGAGAGGCCATCCCCAGGCCAGGTCAGTGGAGAGGAGAAGAAGTGGCCCCATTAGGACGGGCAGCCGGATATCGCAGCTGCCTCTGCCCTTCGACCGCATCGCGCCCTTCTCCCAGGAGCAAGCTGACCTGGAGACGGGCATCCGGCTTCTTGGGCAGCAGAGGACGCCCCCAGGATTGGCAGCGGGGAAGAGGAGAGCAAATTGACAGGCTCAGCGCTGCAGGTCTTCTACCCCCGCCGTCGCCACCCCCGCACCTTAAAGGCACCGCCCAGGGCACCCCTCCCCCAGCAGGTTGAATGAGACAGGTGTGTCTGGTGATCTGGGGGAGGAGAGGCCACTCCCACACCAGGCAATCGGGGAGACGGGAGCCAATCCACCAGCTCCCCAAGGCAGCCACCTACCCCCGCAGCAGCCACCTCTCTTGCCCCCTGACCTCACGGTGGCCTCCTCTAGGGAGCAGGCTGACCTGGAGATGGACGTCCGGCGAACTTGGGACAACAGAGACAGCCCTCAGGGCAAACCATGGGGGGAAATGGGAGCAAATGGACCGGCTCCATGGGAAAACCTGCCGCTGCTGCCAACACCCCCAACGTACCACGCCCGCCTCCCGGGGTCAGGCCGACTAGGATACACGTGTCCCGTAACCCAGGGCAACAGAGGCCGCCCCTAGGACAAGCCGCGGGGAAGATGGGAGCAAATGGGCCCGCTCCCCCGATGCAGGCCCCCGACCCCCGCCACCCGTGCACCCTGACTACCCTGCCTCCCGCCCCCAGCAGGCAAAGTGGGACAGGGGTGTCCGGGGACCTGGCGCAGCAGAGGCCGCCTGCAGGCCACGCGGCACAGACATGGGAGCTAATACACAAGCTACCCCGGGGCAGCCTCCCTATCCCCGCAGCCACCACCTTACCAGCCCCCTGACTGCACCGCACCCATCTCCCAGGTGCAACCTCACCTGGAGTCGGACCGCAGGCAAATCTCCGGCCGCAGAGGTCGCCCTCAGGCCAGGCCGCGCGGGACAGAAGAAATGGAGCTACTCCCTGGAACGGACCCCCTCCCCCTGCAGCCGCCGCCGCCGCCTCCCAGGGGCAAGCTCACCTGGAGACCGGCGTCCCGCCTCTACGGCAGCAGAAGCTGCCACTGGCTCCGCCGCGGGGGAGAGCTGAGCGAACTGACCGGCTTCCGCGCGGCAGCCCCCCTAACCCCGTGGGCCCCGCACATTAATGGCACCGTCCCCACTCAGCAAGCTGAGCGGGACAGGCGTGTACGGTGACCAGGGGCAGCAGAGGCCGCTCCCAGGCCCGGCAGCCGGGAGAAGGCAGCTATTCCAACAGTTCGCCAGAGGCAGCCGCGCTCCGCCCCCCTTTCGCTGCCTCTGCCCCCTGACCTAACAGCCCCACCTCCCAGGAGCAAGCTTACCTGGAGTCCAACATCTGGCGAATCTCCAGCGGCCAAGGCCCCCCTAGGCCAGGCTGCAGGGAAGAGAAGAAATCGACCGGCTTGCCCGGGCAGCCTCCCACGCACCGCCGCCTCCGCCGCCCCAAACGATTGGACTAGCCTCCCGGGGTCAGGCTGACTGCGAGGATGTGCACTTGCCTTCTAATCCTGGCCACGTGCCTGAGCACCTCCCTGCATCCCTACACTCCCCGCACCTCTGCACCCCTGCCACTATCTGCACTTCTGCACTGCCTGCACTTCTGCACCCCTGCACCCCCGCATCCCCTGAACTGCCTGCGCCCTCCACAGCCCCTGAACCCCTGTCACCAGTTACACTTTTGCACTGCCTACACTCCTGCACCCCTGCATGTCCCACACACCACCTCTTGGGCCTGTGGCAGAGTCTCTGCTGTTAGACCAATGCACAGGAACTCACATCTTTGCCAGTATATGATGCATCAGTGGACATCTGGGGTTGGCTGCAGGAAGGTACATGTTCCCGGTCACTAGCCTGGGCCACTAGGGTGATCTCTCTGAGGTCACCAAGGGCGGGCTCAGAGATGCTGTTTTCCGGGAAGAGAGGAGTTGAAACAGGTCTTGAGGGCAGAGCTGTGCTCACCAGGCCGTCCACGCTTCATGTTTTACACAGGGCTTCGAAGAAGTGAAATGGATCCAGCCAAGTAAGACCGGCCTGCTGTACGCCCACCTCAGTCCTGGGCTCTGAGTCAGACCGACTGGCTCCCACCCTCACGGCCCAGTTTTGGTACCTGAATGGTCCCTTTCAGGCAACCCATCAGTTCTCAGGAAGTAGTCTGGCTGCTTCCACCCCATGGCCCTCCCTCCTGTGCTGGCCTCAGGAAGTTTCCTTATTTGGGGAAGAAGGCAGCCCACCCCCTACCCCACCCCTCACCATGCTCTCACCCAGGCTGCAGCTCTCTCTGCCCATCAGAGTCTGGAAAGCCATCCCTCTTCAGTTATGTCCCTTCTGAGATGGACTTGCTTCCACTTAATTCTAGGCGAGGATGCACCATGGAATGCACTGGGTAAGAGAACCAAAATAAATAATTTCTTCTGTGAGGTTTTCTGTTTATCTACTGGGATGGGCTGTGTGTAGTTTGCTACAGCTATTGGTGTGAGAGGCTAAAACAGCCTGTGTGTCCTTGTTTTCATCTCCCCGCTGTCTTTGGGTTTTCCCTTGACACTCCTGAGACATTTACTTCTTTTAGTTTTATTCCTGTTATTACACAGGATCCCTACTGACATGGAGGTAAGGTGTTGGGGGAGCAGGACAGAGCAGGGCATCTGTAGTCCTGTGATTAGTTCTCATTGAGCCTATGCCCTGAGCTGTGACCTCCACAAGTGTGTCTCTTTCCCCCCACCCCAATTTGGGTGAGACAGAAGGGATTTCCCTTCTCCCAGGTTGGTTAGGCTCTGGTAAAATAATTTCTCATTAAAAAAACAAACAAACAAAAAACAACTTCCCCAAATGAAACAGAATGTTTTGGGTATATTTCAATAGAGTTATTTTCTCCTTTCCAGGCAGGAAGCATGAGGAGTTATCCTCTGAGGCCTTCATTCTGAGAACAGGACACGGTCCTGGAGGTAAAATGCATGAAAAAGAGCAGGGGGCCCCTCTGACTGGCCCCCTGGAGTTGTCACACTCGGACTTCCCCACGCTGAGATTTCCACTGGCCTCAGGGACCTGTTAAATCTGCCTGCCCTGGGGGTTGTTACAAAAGCGGGTTCTGCCCTGGGAGCTGTGACTCGCCAAGCCTGCCTGGCTGCCTCTCTGTTTTGGGAGCAGATTTTCCCCTCATTTTTCTGGGATCTAAGAAGTACAGTGGGATTGCAGCTCCCTCAGCTCTGGTGTTGTTTTCAGGACAGAAGGAGAAATTTCTGAGCTCCACACGAGCTGGAACAAAGGCTGGAATCCTCCCCTCCTCTGCCTCCGTGCAATAAGTGGCTGTGGTTCTAGCAGAGTTTCTGAAGATGTGGATTTAAACACACACATCCCAGCCCCTACAGGAGCACACAGTCCCATAAATACCCCAGTTTCCACTGGTAACTACTGAGCTGATGGGGACACGGGTTTCGGGTCCACAGAGGCCTGACTGCACTACTTGCTCTGTGGCCTATTAACGTGGTTGCTCTGGGTCTTGTCTGAAGTGGCTTGCTTACCGCACCTGGTACATGGGAAACACAAAATAAGTTCTAGAAACTTCACTTTTTCTCCCTCCAGGGCCTTCAAACATAGAAAGTATTAAGTGAACTCAGACGGCCTAGTCACCGCAATGAGGTCCGTCCAGCCTGGCTCTCCTGAGTGATGGGCACTGACTTGCACCTTAACTCGGAACAGTAGGGGAACCGCCTTCTAACTGGGCCTCTCCCCACACCGGGCACGCCCTCAGCTGAGACGGTGTCAACTCCCCCATTGAGGTGTGTGCTGGTGGCTTCAGTGTGACCTGGCCCTGCCGGGATATGAACCTGCAGTGAGTGAGGTGGAGGGTCAGGTGGAGGGGGGTCCATTCTGGGGTGGCAGGGGGCCCGGTAGCACCCTGCCCGGCCTGGTGCCTGGGGCTCCCTAACACCTCCTACAGCTCCTGGGTTGGCTCCGGTCCTGGCCAATCCATACACCCTCCCAGCATCTTCTCATTAAGTCCCTTTTTGCTTTTATCAGCGAGAGGTGGCTTCTGTTGCTTGTTCAGTGAAACAGTACATAGGGAAACCAGACTATTTCTAACATCAGTAAAATACCAACCTCAGTTATCTCGCCGGGCAGACCGTGCAGCACAAAGGCCTGCACAGGGCTGTGCGAACGGCTTACGTGAAGGGTCCTCATCATCTGTCTTCAGAGATGCAGAAGCTGGTGGTTCAGGTAAAACCTCAGGGAGGGATTGAGGAATCCAAAGCTGGTTGGTTTCAAAGGCTAACTGGTCAGACCAGACCCCTGAGCTGTGGTCAGAAGCCTAGCTCAACATCACGCAGACTCAGCACCATAAGTGCCAGGTGGGGGTGGTGGTGTTCCCTTTGCAGGCTCTCATTGGGGATTCACTGTAGTCCCTTAAATGCAGCAGAGATTCCAGCCCCCTTAGCCCCCACCCTGCGTGTTCCATGACACAAATCCCGGGAGTGTTTAATTTTCATCTTTGTTTAGGAGGATGAAGGAGGGGCAAGAGGAGACATAAATTCATACTGACTGACACAAGGTCACAGCCAGTACCTCCTCCTTGGAGAGATATGTGCTCCCAAAGTGGTGGCTGGGGGGCTGGGCGGAGACCCTCCACTGGTCCCAGAGGGACTCCCTCATCTGGCCACAACTGATGGGTTGGACAACAGATCCAGAGGGAGACAGAGCATCTTTCCTGGGAATTTGGAACTGACACACAGAAATCAAGTTCACTCATCTGGGGATTGGCGAGGGTCGGTGGTTGGAAGTCAAATGAAACCAGAACATGAGAGAAAGTTAGAAGTGAAAGAGAGAGAGACAGAGAGACTGAGCTTGTGAGAGCAAATAGTCAGAAAGAAGGAAAACAATCAGGGGACAGAAGAATTCCAGCTCTTGACTGTCTAGTCTGTCCTAGCCCATCAACGACCCCGAGGGATGGTTAATAAAATTCCAGTTTTGCAGATAAGGATAAAGGCTGAAAGAGGTGGGGGCTGGGTTTGGGTGCACAGTTAATTCAAGTGCCGCTGGACCCCTCATTTCCCATTGCCTGAAGGCACTGTAATCCTCACTGGGACCCCTGCGGTCCCCTGACAGCCCAGCACCCTGATCAAATGGCCCCTGCGGGAGTGGGAACCCCTCTGAGCGTGAAGAGTTCCCTGAACCGAGATGCCATGCATCAGCAGGCTCCTGCACACCCCAGGTTAACATCTCCCCAGCTGTGCAGTCTCCCGACCCACTTCCCTCCCTGCCAGGCACCCCTTCCTTACCACCGAGTGTACTGCAGGAATTCAGACACAGGGATGCCCAAAGCAACACGAGCCCACCGGCTATACAAACAGCAGACTCCCAGCCCCACCTGGGTTCCGAGGGGAGAGTAGGCGTCCTCAGCTTCCATGTGTCTAAGACAATCTTCTTCAGCTGGAGGTTATAGAGAAAAATAAAAGGTCCAAAACATAGTTCAGTGAGGAATTCCTCCAAGGACCTGACTCCAGAGACTACAACCAGGGGTCCCTACCCCCCGGACTTGGGGTGAAGGTGGATTATTGATCAGCACAACCTCCGGTGGCCCAGCTCCTCAAATTGGCTGCCCAGAGTGGGCTGGGGGAATGGGTAAAGCCAGGGCACTCAGGAAGAGCACAGAGGACCTGATCTCCCCTCTCCGCACTTGTAAACCCTTCCTCAAATCTCAAGGCATCTGACAGAGAGCAGCCACCACAATAAGGAGATGCTCCCATTTCTTCACTCACTCCAGTCTGTTCACTTACGTGCTGAGCATCCACTGGGTCCCAGGACATGACACATAGGATGGCCGATGGGACAGGCTTGGTCCTTCCCCCTGGACCCTGTTCAATCTGATGGAAGAATGATCACTCATAAAGAGTTTTTCAAAATTATACAGAGACCAAAGACAAACTGCAGAGTGAACCAAATTTAAAAATATATATGAAGATCCCCCAGTCTCCCCGCCTAAGGTTAACAGCATAAAGCAAAAAGATGTTGCCTTTGATCACCAAGGAAGTTGTCACCCCCTCTCAGGTGGAAAGGACAGTTATTCTTTGAGCAGGACACAGAAGTGCTCCATCGGATTGGACCAGGGCATCTACAGTCATTCAGCAAATGTGTATAAGCTCCTACTACGTACGGGAATCTCCTAACTAGACCAATTCACAAGGTTCTCGGGCTTTATCAGTCAACAAAATAGACATGAATCCCCATCACTGGGGGCTCAGAGTTTTAGTAGAGGAAACAGGCAGCATGTTGGGGGTAGCAAGAGCTTGGAAAAATTAAAAAAAAAAAAAGAGTGATATGAGCAAACTCCGGTGATGGCGGTGGGGTGGGAGGCAGGCAGGAGGGAATAAGGCAATCCTGGCAGATCTCACGGAGTAATGAACTTGAAGCAGAATAGATCCGGAGGAAGAAGGAAGAGCCGGAGCCAGAGGCCCCCTGAGTGAGGGGGAGAGTGTGGGCAGAGAGGCAGAGCACGCCGGGTCCTGAGGCCTTTGTGACGACTTTGGCTCCTAATGAAATGATGACCCGTTTAGTGAGTTTTGAGGGGAGGGGTGATATAGTCCAACTTAAGCTTTTGTGTTTGTGTTTTTTTGTGGGAGGTAATTTATTTATTTTAATGAAGGTGCTGGGGATTGAACCCAGGATCTCTTTTTTTTTTTTTTAACATTTTTTATTGATTTATAATCATTTTTGAACCCAGGATCTCTTGCATGCTAAGCATGCGCCCTACCACTGAACTAAACCCACCCCATCAATGTATGCTTTTGCAGGCTCCCTCTGACTCTGTGTGGATGAGAGATTGTAGGAAAGCAAAGATGGAAACAGGAGGCTATTGGTGTCCAGGAAGTGCTGAAGGTGGCTCTTAGGAGGGCGGGGAGCAGGGTGCAGGTGGCTAATGAAGACAGAATACCCAGAATTTTCTAACAAGCTGGATTTGCTGTCTGTGTGTGTAAGAGAAAGACAGAAAGAACATTGTTCCAACATCTGGACCTGGACAATGGGAGGGATGTCCTCTCCATCCACAAGGGATGGGACAAGGTGGGGCTGAGCAGGTGGAAAGGGGCTGGTATCAGCTCAGTTCTTCAATGTCATGGTTAAGGTGTGTATTACATATTGCCACAGAAATGCCTAATAGGTAGAGGAGTCTGTTTTCTTTTTCTTTTTAACATTTAAAAAATATAATTTAAATGTATTAATTGTATTATGTGAATGATTTGGGAAGTTTGTTTCATGCCAAGATATATGTTATATATAGCCAAATGGAAAATATATCAGAAAGGGGAGAAATGAGGGCTTTCACATAAACTGACTGTCCATAACGTAGGTAAAATTTCAATAAAACCAGTGTTCAGTGCAAAAACCTCATCTTGGTGTTACATAAAAATAAATGAAAAAGGACTATGTTAATGTATCATTATTTCATGTTACATAATAGCCCCAAACAAACACAGTGTTTAACTATGAGGCTTGTAGAAATGCTATTCGCTTTTTTCACATAAATACAGAAATGCAGAAAGGTTCTAAGGTAGAATAAGCATCTTAGTGGAAATAATACAGATTTGAGCATTTTACATGATATATATATTTACTGATACAAAATTTGGAAAAGTAATTACATAGTAGAACATATGTATGAATGTGAAAGCAAGATTAATGAAAGAAAAAGAATGTGAGTCTCAGGGATAAAGTTCCAGATGGAAAGGGCAAATCAGGGAGTTTTGGAGAAATCGAGAAATTGATGGCATGCCAATTTCCAAGGCTGGGTTGCTTCCACCAAAGGAATAGCAGAGAGAGAGATGAGAGGCCCAGGAGCCAACCCTGGGGCACACCCACAGTGTATGTTTGGGAAAAAGAGGAGACATTGGCAAAGGACCAGCCAGTAGACCAAAAGCAGAAAACAGACAGAGCGATGGGCTGGAGTTTAAGTTAAGCAGGAACACGGGGGAGGAGGGATGGAAGAGCTGGGTCAAATGCTGCCGAGGGTCTACGCATGATGAGGACTGAAAATTGACCGCTATATTTAGCAACGTGTGGTCACTGATGGCCTTGACAGAGCAGTTTCCATAGAGCGAGGGATCAGGGGAAAAGCCAGAGTGGGTGTAAAAGGGGATGGCTCAAGAGAAGATGCAGACAGTGAGTTTAAACAACTCCTTAAATATTTGCTGCAAAGACACAGGTTGGCAATTGGTGGGGGTGAATTAGGGTCAAGGAGTGCTGTTTGTTTCTTTTAAGAAGATGGACGTTTATATACTGATGGGAGCCAACTAGCAGGAGAACAAAATAGATGAGGTAGTGAAAGAGAGGATGGTTTTGGGAGTGACAACCCAGAGAAGATGGGAGGGATGGGGCCCTGGGTACTTTTCGAGAAATTGGCTTTCGATGTTACCTGTAATAAGAGGTGGGGCACCGAGAGTGAGGTCACAGACAACACTAGGTGAGCGGATGTGCTGGGAGTTGCTTGTGAAACTTCTCTTCTGTTGGCTTGTTTGCTTGTTCAAAGTAGAAAAGTAACCTTACCAGCTGAGGGATGAGGAGGAAGAAAGAGTTACTGGAGCCATGAGAAGAAGATAAGAAAGAGCCTTCCAGGGAGAATGGGACAGTGAAAAGAGCAGGGGGAGATGGGGGAGTGCTCTCCCAGAAAGTTACATTTTCTCTTTGACGTCCCCAAATGTGTGATGTGTGATTACCCTTCCTGCTGTCTACGAAATAAAAATTAATTATGGTTCAGAGGAAATGCTATTTCATTCTAAGAGGCTACCTGTTTCTCAGGAATGGCAATCTTAAACTGCAAATATTACAAAAAATGTTGAAAAGATGAACCTGTGTACCTAAAATCCCCTATTTTCTATTAATCTGGTTACTATTTAATTCCCCTATCAATAACTCATAACCAATACTGCCATGATGGAGGTACAGTGATGCTTAAAAGGAAATGATATCTGTATCCTTTTCCTAAATTCCATGGCTTCCTTAATATACAGTTCCCCTTGGAATTTAGGAATGTCTGGTATAAGAAGTGAGAAACAGTTTGAGAAAATCCCGGCTCAGAATTACACAGCACAACCGCATCTCAGAAGTATATACAGCCGTAAAGAATTTTAGAAGCAAAACTCCGTAACTACTCTTAAAGACTTTTGCAAACCTGGGCCTGCCCAGATGTTTCCAAACTGGAAAGGGACTCCAATCACTTGCCTGGTACCGGACCAGAGGCTGGCCAGCCTTTTCTGTAAAAGCGAGAGAGTAAATATTTTCAGTTTTGCAGATCATTTTGTTGTAACCATGCAGGTCTGCAATAAGAAAGCTAAGAGCACTGGGAGACAGGAAACAAATGGGCATGCCCACACCCTCCCTTCCACTCAGGGCAGCTTCTCTGTGGTGGGCAGTTTTGCCACAATAACTTGTTTCTTTGTTTCCATTGGTTTCTTTTTTTCCACCTTACTGCTCAAGCTCAGAAATTCAGGTGGTCCTGGTCCTTCAGCATCCATGCAGAGAGAAGGCTGAGTGGGGTTGGGAACCCCACCTGATGGAGAAGAGAGATTGCTGGGAGGGACACTACGGTGGCCACCATGACACGAGACAATCACACCTTCTGGGGTGAAAGGGAATGAAGACAAGGGAGGGACAGAGCAGTGGGACCCCTAGGTCGCCTGCCAGGCTTTCTCTCCCTCCACAGCCACCCTGGGTGCCTGGGGGGTGTTGGGATTCAGCTACGGTGATTAGGCTGAAGGGACTCAATATAAAGGACCATCCAGCTCCTCACTAGGTTCCAAACGCAGCCCCTCAAAGTCCACCCTCTGAGTTTCTGGAACTCAGCTGGAAGAATAAATGAGCAGGCCAGATCCAGAGCCCAAGCCAAACACGACGGTGGTCACGTGGGGTTGTAACCCCATGCTCAGTGGTAGGGGACGCCTTGCAAATCTGCAGAAATCCCTGTTCCACCTCATTCCTGGGGGAAACCCCAGATCTCCTTCTGCTCTGTCTGTTCTTCTCTTGATGCTATTGTCCTGGATGGATGCAGAGTCTTTGAACCTGGCCCTCCAAACGTACATAAGCAGCCTGTTCGATAAAACAAATTATGCACTTTTTCACATTTGCCAGTTTTTTGATTCCAGAAATTTTGCGGGACTCATTCTCACAGTCTCCTGTGCCCCCACCACTTGGTGGCCCTCTGCTCATGGAAACACCATTTCCCACAACTGCACCCTGCCTCCCAGCTGGTCAGAGGGGAAAGTCCCACAAAGACACAGGTGTTTGTGAGGATCCTGTCCCCCAGCAGAAAGCCTACTCCTGGAGCCACGGACAGGGATCTGGCCTCCTGAGCCGCTCAGCTCTAATTCAAAGCCTAAACTGGGGGCCCCGAACATTGCTGACTGACTTTCTGAGTCACCTGGACTGGAGGGGCCTGATTTTTCTTTCCAGGAATGGATGTAGTGCAGCCTCCATTTTCAGGGCTGATATTGACGATGGATTAGTTCCCCCCACTGCACCGCAGGAAGGAGAGGCCCTTCCATCCCACAGCTTGGAAACCCAGCCCAGGTAATTTCTGAAGCAGTGTATTGCTGCCAGGTCCAGTATCCCTGCAGAGTGGCCTCTGTCCCTGAATGAGCCCCTTACCTGGGCCTTTTCTGCCCCGACACAACCACACTCCAGTCTGTGCCAGAGATCTGGGGCTCTGTGTGTCCAGGGCACACAGTTGGGACCTGAGCCAGGTGTCCCCTGGGCCTCAAGGGGGAGAGGTCTGCCTCTGCATCAGGGGAAGGTGATCCCTCATGGCTGGCAGGACGCTCTCAATATGGACCTCCAGGCGCCCAGGGAGCAGTTTCCCTGCAGGTGTTAGAAGCCATCATCAGGAGGGCAGGCCCCTCTTTGTGCAGACCATCCCGCAGTGCTGGGCCCACGTGCTGACCACAGAAACCTACATGTCCCCAGGTTACCCCAGGCAACCTCACAAATTCGTCACTTGGTGACCTGGGTACCACGGGATCATTGGCCATCCCATGAGGGTGGTCCTTGCAGGCATGGACTCCAGGTGCTCCCGTTAAGAAATCCCCCTGGGTTTCTGTGGTCACAGAGCCCACACCAGAAGATTCTAGTCCTGCAGTGACCACCACAGCAGTCACCTCCCCTGTGCATGTCCAGGAACAAATGACAGCAATTTATTGCCAGGAATCGTGATGAACAAGGGGGTGGGATTCCATACTAGTTTTAGGATCCTGGTAACTCACTCTGCACCCCAAAAAGCATCCATGAGAAATGTGTTTATTGGGATATCTGTGCCCCTAGAAGAGCTGTTCCTCAGGGCTCCTGGGACCCTCCAGCCCCTCTCAA
This sequence comes from Camelus bactrianus, assembly GCF_048773025.1. Taxonomy (NCBI): domain Eukaryota; kingdom Metazoa; phylum Chordata; class Mammalia; order Artiodactyla; family Camelidae; genus Camelus; species Camelus bactrianus. Next base: position 43,029,516 of record NC_133558.1, read on the forward strand.
GATTCTCAGAGCTTGGGTCTAAATTTCTATCTCCCTCCTTTGGTGTACAGCCACCTGTGTCTCGTGATCACAGGTCACTTTATTGCATGACTTGGCATGTTCTTAGTTCTCGTCCTCCACCCCTGCACTAGACTCCCACGATGTTCCCACTGACCCTTGGCTCCCTGGGTGGGTCAGGGGGCCCTAAGTCTGCACCCTTCACTCTCCTCCTCTACCCCCAACTCTGAGGCCACCCCTAGGTGGACTGGAAGGTGTTTGTAAATGAGTCTTACACAAGGACATGACTGGACAAAGCAGGGCTCCACCCCCGGAAAGCACACCTGCTCCCTTCTCTGAAGAGGACCCCACAGCCCCACATTGCCTCCAGGGGTCTACTCAGCACACAGTCCCCCAGTTCTGGGCAAGGCGTCTCCCTGGAATCCTTGCTTCCAGGCAGAGTCTCTCTGTCCTTCTGAGTTTAGAGTTGTTCCCATGTTCCTGAGCACCAAGGTTCCCAGCACAGACCCTTCACTGACCTGGAGAGACAAGGAAGATATGTGGCCACAGGTATCACAGGACACACCTGCTGGGACCCCAGGCCAAAGGGCCATCCTTCTGCCTTCTCAGGTGTGGATCCCGTGGTACCTTTTTGCAGGGGGCCCAAATGGGGAGTGGGGCCCAAAGCAGTTCATGGGGCTCTCTGGGCAGGGAAGACTTGGGCCAGGCAGCCTTGCCTGGTTTCCCTCCTGGGGCACTCTGAAAACTCCTGCTCCTCTGGCTGTGGCTGGAGGCCCCCCAAACTTCAGGGCGGGGCCCTTTCTCTCAGCCTCCACTGCCTCCAAAGCCACGCTGGAGCTGGCATGGGGAAAGAGCTTTCTTGCCCTCTTGTGGCCAAGCTGCCAGAGGTGGATGCTGCGGGGAACTGGAAAGAGTTAGCAGTTGCTCAGATGTGAGTGGCTAGGCAATTTGACACCCTGTCAACTAGCCTTAAACATTGGAAAGAGGGCTTTCCCGGGAAAGCTGGAAGTTACTTTCAGTAATTTGTTTAAAGATTTCTTTTTTTTTTCCCTTAAAGACTCATAAAACCTCTCCCAGGTCATTCCTGGTATGGACCATTATCCAGGGATCAATCGGGAAATGCAGGAGGAGAGGGGTGGGGGTAGGGGAGAGGGTAGGTTAGATCAGAGCCCACAGAGAGGAGATGCCCCTCCCAGGAGCCACAAACTGGGCAGTGGCTGCTGGCATCCAGCTCTCCTGTTCTCAGGCCCATTTCATCTGTGGGGTGTTTCCAAAAGAAACAATGGTGGAAGGGCCATGGAGGACCCCTAGACCTCCCAGAATAGACAGGGGGAGCAGAGTCACCAAGCTGGCCCAGAGCTTGGAGACAGACCTGCAGTGGAGACCACAGGTCTTCTGAGAAGCCAGTTTCGAAATAAAGGCAGTATGCGCTAGAATACCCATTTCGAGCAATTGCTTCATCATAGACATGTAATTTACATAGTTCTTCTCACCACGAAACTGTGTTCCCAACACGCTACATGAATGACGGCTTCAACACACATTCATTTCTGAAATGTGAACAAGTGTAGAGCCGCTCTTTCGTCCAGCATAATGGGCATGGTTACACCTAGGAAAGCTTACCAAGATTTCTCAGCAACAGCCAATTTCGAAATAAAGGCAGTGTGCGCAGGAAAAGCCGGTTGGAGTGAGGGCTTCCCCATACACATGTAAGTTATATAGTTCCCCTCACCATGAAACGCTGTTCCCAACATGCTACATGCATGAAGGTTTTGACACACATTCAGTTCTAAGAAGTTAGCATGTGGAGAGCCGCTCTTTCATTCAGCATAAAAGGCCTGGTTACACCCAGGAAGATTTACTCAGATGTCTCAGCTGGTTCCTTCACCCAGATTCAAAATAAAGGCCGTTTTTGCTGGGAAAGCCTGTTGGAGCGTGTTCAGAGCTGTTTCGGGCTCTGTCCCAGCTGGAGGGTGCAAACCCCAACCTCCAGAATGAGGGACCAGGACCCCACCGGCCAGGTGGTGTTGCCTTTGCTGGGGAACAGTGATCTTTGGGTTAGATATTTTGCAGCTCTCTCTAAAACCTGTTTTGACTTAAGTTTGCATCCTAGTCACCAGTTTCAGGGCAACAGAAAAAGCATATCCTACATCCCTTTGCACTGAAATCTTCCCAAAAGAGCAAATATTTGCCCATGAAAATACCAGCTGCTCTTCTAAGGCCCCCTAAATACCCAGCAGTGTGGCCGGTGCACTCTTGATCAGGAACAGGATGATAGGGACCAGCGGTCTTCCAGCAGGCTTGGCCTGGTGTGGCAGCTGCGCTGTGGGTCCGTGGTGGGAGGGCCATGCAGGGAATCCTGTTTGAGGGGCCTCTGTGCACGTCTGCATTATGCTCTGAGGTTTCATACAAAGCTCCAGGCATCCTAACTGGTCAGATACAGCCCCCACCCTCGGGCTGGAACCACCAGGACCTCAGTACCTGTAACAGGGACGGTGCCCGGTGTGGGGAGAGGTCATGGGACACTCCGGGGGCAGGGGTAGTGGTGCTGGGGAAGGCAGGGGGTGCAGTGAATGGTGGAGGGAGCAGGGTCCCTTGCTTGGGGGTGAGAGTTCTTGGGGAGACCACAGAGCATGGCACACACAATCCCCACCCCATACCCCAAATTCCTAGCCCCGCCAACACAGGGGCTTCTCTGAACACTCTCACCGTGGCTAGCCTGTAAGACGGCACCTAACCCGGCATCTGGCACCCCTGCCCTATCTCCCCTCTTAGGACAGATCCCGTCTCCTTGGAAACTGCCCAGCAGCGTGAATTCAAGGCCGGCAGCGGGCCTGGAGGATCTGCACTTCAGGTGCCCTACCTGGCCAGCCGTTTGTGCCTTGGCTCAGTCCTCTATCTTGCCCAACGGCAGCCTGGGTCCACGTCCGGTGCAAGGGGAGGCCGCGGAGCCCAGGCTGAGCCACACACACGGACAGGTGAGGGTGCCCCCGCCCCGCTGCCCCACCGCCCCGCAGCCCCGCCCACTGGTGGCAGCACCGTCCCAGCATCCGGCCGGCGCCAGCTGCAGGTGAGGACGTCTGCTCGGCACCGCCCGCCCCGGCCCCGCCCAGCTGCCCCATAAGCCTCCCCCCAGCCCCCGTCCTGGCCGAGCCCTGGCTCCCATTGGCTCCGCAATTTCTGCCCTCTCACGTCTAGCCTCGGGAGGACACAGACGCAAGCGATAGAGGAGGGCCCCGCGGCGTTCCCATGGCTACATGCGCCGCGCTCTGCGCCGGCCGGTGTGAGCTTCTGGGGTGGGCAGCGGGCTCCGGAAGTGTGCAGCTACCCGGGACCATGGCGGTGCTTGCTGCTGGGGCTGGCGGCTTGCTCGCCTGGGCGACTAGTTCTTGCCTGGTCAGTCGGCGGCCGACATCCTGTCTGGGGCGGCGTCCCACAGACGGTAAACGTACGGCCGCGCCGTTGGCGGGGCCAGTGGACATGGACCGGGGTGGGATCCGGGTTGGTGTGGCTGCCGGGGAGGCGCTGTGGTGCCAGGGAGCGGGTTGGGGCGGGGAGGACAGGGCTGGGGCACAGCCTCGGGCTTTCCTCCCCCTCGGGCACTGGGGCTGGGACCGCGAGTCCGGGTAGCCCTGCTTGGCCGCGGCCTCCCAGAACCCCCGGGAAGGGCAGGCGGAGGACCTGACTTTTATGAAGCCGGGCCTTATCCGGGTTTTGAAGAGCCCCAGAATCAGATGTTTGAATGGGGTGGTTTATCAGCCTTGTTTATCTGCAGGTAAATTTCAGTTCCATCCAGATGTTGGCTCCTTCGGTAAAACTCAGGAATAAGACAAGGGTCATTGCCGATTAGCAGTTATCTAGGGCTTGACCCAAAATAGACTGTGCGGGGTGTAGGGATGGTAGATGGGCCTTCCCTCTCAAAGTTGGCAGTCTTCTGGGATTAGAGGCCCCAGTTGAGGACTACATCTTCATCTGCGGTAATGGAGGTTGTGGGAACATTAACACAGAGAAGGGAGGAGTGTGGCTGCGATAACTCATTAAAGAAGCCAGGACCCTTGCCTGGCTCTTGTGTAGGAGAGTCTCGCCTAGGGTAGGGCAGCAGTTATCAAAGTGTGTCTGAGGCCCCTGAGATGCAAGACTATTTTCATAGAAACGCCGGTATGTCACCTGCCTTTTGCACACTCTTGCACTCCCGAGTTTCCTGTGGGGATTTCCAGGGAAAACCTGGTCTGTGATATCACAAAACAGGGAATTTAGAGGCAGATAGAATTCAGAACTCACCAGTCCAAAAGAGTTTTGCAGAAATTAAAATCACTGCTCTTCTTCTCATTAATGATTTTTGTTTAGAAAAATATACTTATTTTTTGCTTAAGAGTATTAATGGTAACATGTAGTAGGTTGTTATTATTTTTAAGTGAAATCATAAGCATTTTTTAAAGTTCTTATTTAAGTTCTAACACAGGAACTATTGATAGATTTAACCCACATAAACAGCAGCCTTTTGGAGTCCTCAGTAATTAAGAGTGTACAGGGGTCTGTAGGCCAAGAAGCTTGAGAGCCCCTGGAGAACGTGTGCTCAGGTACTAGTCAGGTACTTAGCGTTGTTAGACAGATGCCAAGATGTCTTCTGCATGTGCTCCCGGACTCGAAGTAATTGGCCACATGGAGACGGGTGGGCAGTGCCTCCACTATACAAACCAGAAGCAGCTGAATGTGTCTGGATTGTAGGCCATGGGCTGTGCAGGGATTCCCGTTGTATCTGTTCTATCTAAGCCGGGATTCCTGTGCAGAGGCTTGGCCCTGAAGACCCGCTCTCCTTTGCTCCCTGCCAGGTACCTTCTGTGTGACGTCAACCCTCCAGAGGGCTTCAGCCTCCATAGGAGCGTCTGTATCCACATCGCCTTCCTCCTGAAGATCCTGCTGAAAATGGAGGAATCGGTGCTGGTGATACCCCCTTGGGGCCGCCTCTACCATTGTCAGAGCCTGGACATCCACCAGGTCCGGATTCCCTGGTCTGACATTTTTGATCTCTCAAGTCTCAACAGAAACATCCCTGACACTGAGTACCAACCGTTCATTGCAGGGGAGATGGTGATCGTTTAACTGGGGCCAGACGGTTGTTGTTCTGGTTCTGATGTGAACATCAGGCCATCTTGCTTCGGGCTTGTCGGTCTGCTAAGGTGTCCTGCTCATGTTTCCCGCACTGCAGGTGAATTTGGTCTTTCCATAGTTTTTCTCAGGAAATAGATCTGAAGTGTATGAGATATGTGTTCCCTCCGCTCTGAAAATCCTGGCCTCCTGGTGAGATGGAGCGGTGACAAGAAGGCCACTGCCACACAGGCCTTGTCTAAGGAGGACTCGCTCCCTGGGCAGTAAGGGCCATTCTTACCTGAAGGAAAACACGATGTGTGTGTAGCATGGGCCACGTGCTGGAGAAGGTATGTAACCTCTCATTCAGTATAATTTGGTCCTGCTCAAGCTTCCCATTTTACTTTCCGTAAGAGGTAAGAGTTGAAGATTTTCTTTGAATAAAGGTATTTAGAACTTATCTTTTTCTTTAATTGAAATGTGGTTGATTTACAATGTTTTGTTAGTTTCAGATATACAGCTGTTTTGTTAGTTTCAGGTATACAGCATAGTGATTCAGTTGTACATATACATAGTCTATTCTTATTCAGGTTCTTTTCCATTAAAGGTTGCAAGATACTGAATATTTTCCCCTGTGTTCTGCAGTGAATCTTTGTTGTTTGTCTATTTTACATATAGTAGTTTGTAATTGTTAATCCCAAACTCCTGTTAGTTTTCTAAGTCTGTGAGTGTGTTTTTGTTTTGTAAATAAGTTCATTTGTATCATTTTTAAAAATTCCACATACAAGTGATATCATATGATACTTGTCTTTCTCTGAGTTATTTCACTTTAGTGTGATAATCTCCAGGTCCATCCATGTTGATGTAAATGGAATTATTTCCTTCTTTGTTATGACTGAGTAATATTCTTCTATATCTAAATTCTACATCTTTATCCAATCATCTGTCTGTGGGTGTTTAGTTTGTTTCTATGTCTTGGCCATTGTAAGCAATGCTGCTGTGAACATTGGGGTGCAGGTATATTTTGGAATTAAGGCTCCCTCTGGATATATGCCCAGGAATGGGATTGCTGGATCAAATGGTAAGTCTTTTTTTAGTCTTTTGAGGACTCACCATACTCTTTTCCACAGTGGCTGCACCAAACTACATTCCCACCAACAATGTAGGAGGGTTCCCTTTTCTCCACAGCCTCTCCAGCATTTGTGGTTTGTGGATGTTTGAATGGTGGCCATTCTGACTAGTGTGAGATGATATCTTATTGTAGTTTTGATTTGCATTTCTCTGATAATTAGCAATATTGAAACTTTTTTTCATATTCCTATTGGCCATTTGTATATCTTCATTGGAGAATTGCTTGTTTAGTTGTTCTGCCCATTTTTGGATTGGGTTGTTTATTTTTTTTTCTTATTAAGTTGTATGAACTATTTATATAGTCTAGAATTTAAGCCATGTTCAGTCTCATCTTTTGCAAAAATTTTCTCCCATTCCATAGGTTGTCTTTTTGTTTTGCTTATGGTTTCTGTTGCTGTGAAAAAGCTGATAAGTGTAATTAGGTCCCATTTGTTTATTTTGTATTTTATTTCTGTTGCTTGGGTGTATTGCCCTAGGAAAACATTGGTGAGATATATATCAAATAATATTTTGCCTATGTTTTCTTCTGAGAGATTTATAGCGTCTTGTCTAATGTTTAAGTCTTTAAGCAATTTTGAGTTTGTTTCTTTTTTTTTTTTTTTTTTGCGACTCTATTGTATGCTTTCGATTTGTGGTTATCTATTTTTTCAAGTATATCAACTCATTACTATATCTATTTCCTTTAGACTGATAATCACGTAGGCTCCAACACATCCTAAGAATAATGAGAAAAAAAAAAGAAAGAAAGAGAAAAAAATCTATCTTTTCATGCTACCGTCTCCCATTACCACCTTTTTGTATTTTGATGTAATTTTTCTTTTTTCCATCTTCATGTTTATTGTCTTGTAACTCGTTATTGCATTTCCAACTATGGTTTCCCGTTTGTATAGCATCCTGCTTTCTTTCTGTTTAGAATAGAAACTTTTAATGTCTCGGTTTGGTTCAATAATGCTGAATTATCTCCCCACTCCCCTCCCCCCCTGCGTCTCTGAATCCTCAGTGCAGGGAAGCCAAACCATCCTTGCCTTCATCGGTTCTGGGAAAGCAATCTTCATAGTGGGAAAGAAAACATTGAAAAATAATATTCTGTGTGTTGCTTTCTACCCTTGCCCAGAGAGTGAGAATCACCTCTGAAGGCGGAGGAAGAAAGTTGGAGGTGCGGGGCACAAAGTCTTTTGTCCTTTTGCTACTGAAAAAATGATTGCTTTTGTAATTAGTGATGATGCCCTTTAAATTGGTGAGATCGAGATTCTACAGCTTCAGCGCCTGTGAATAACCAGCCGGGAGAAAGCTCTCAAGGGCCCCTGCAGTGGGAAAGGCAGCCCCTCTGAGCACCTGTTGTTCTGTATTCTTCCTGACTCCACATGGGTTTGCTACGCACCGCACCGTGCAGGACGATGCAGTTACCCGAGGTGGAGGACAAGGAGACCCCTGCTGGGTGGAGAGCCACAGGAGCCCACATTTGAAGGACAAAGTGAAGAGTAGTGGGGCGGGCATAGGAGGAGAGAATGGTTGAGACCCAGGATGGTGTCCTGGAGTCCAGCAGGCGAGGCTGGCGGGGCAGATGGGGCCCTGGGGCATGGGCAGTCCTTGAGGGATCTGAAGCAAAGATATGAACCAAGAGACTGGATTCGTGTGGGCGTACAGCGCCCCCTGGATGCCGCGGGGCAGTGCAGCAAGCCCAGGAGGAGCGGGCAGTTCCCCAGAGTTGGGTTGACAGGTCACAACCAATTCACTGGGGACCGAGAGGTACCGAGATTTTGTTAACTTTTTGTCCCTCTTCCTGGAAAAAAGCTGCTTCCTGTTGAATAGCCTGTGTCGTTAGTGAGAATTAAAGACATGAAGCAACATTTCCTCAAAAGTCATCCATTGTGTAGTTGTTAATAAGGGTCAAATGCAGACTTGAATAGACTAAATCAAACATTCATCATCGGATTTTAAAATCCTTTAAAATAAAAATTCTTGCCGTCTTTGTTCTTCATTTCAGAGTTCACTTGGTGATAATAATAGTAAACAAAGCAACAGCAAACCCTTACAGAACTCTGTCCTGCTGTTCCAGGAACTCTGTGTTCACGACAACCCAATGAGGTTGCACTTTACAGGAAGGACAGTCATTAATCACACAGCTAGTAAATGGCAGACCTGGGACTTGAACCCAAGCTGTCTGGCCCCAGAGCCCCCTCTCAGGCCTTTCACTGCAGCTCATCACTTGGCATGCCCGACACAGGCCAGCATTAAGGAGCAGCGTGACCTTGGCCAAGGCTGCTTCACCGCTTGGTCTCTGTTTCCTCATCTGTAGAATTGGGGTGTGGGCAGTGAATTCTGTGAGCTCAGTGGACACTTCCTCCTGCTCTGCTATTCTACTGCTTTAAGTTAATTTATTAAGTATCTGAGCCTCTGAATGGGCCACACTGGAACTTTGCTAGGACCTGGGTTACGGAGAAAAGTAAGATCAGCCTGCTTCTCCAAGGAGCCTGTCTCCCTCCACGGGAAACAGCTGCAAGGCCCAGGTTCCCTCGCTGGCGGACGGGGGCTGGGCAGGAAAGTCTGATAGAAGATGGAGGCAGAGCCCCTCCGAGAACAGTGTTGGCCACACAGCTCTCAAGAACGGGAGCGTCTGTCCAGACTGCTGAGAGGGGTGTCCTCGTGAGGCCAGCAGCCCCCCCAAATTAAGCCCTCAGGACAAAGATCCAGCCAGCCCTGCAGTGTCAACATAGAGCCAGTCCATCCTCATCACTGTGCCCCTGTGCTACTTTGTCCTGGGGACTCTCTTTCCCCTACACCCAGAAGACTCTTCTCCCTCTCTTTTCTGAGTGTCCCCTCACTTCACCCGTGGTCCCTGCTTCCTGGCCCACCATCTCTGGAGTTGACACTTTGCCCCCTCACACCCCCCGTTTGATAAGGAGCCTGGGTTTGCCTCCTTGTGCTCACTTTCCCCTTTCAGATGATTGCTCCTACTCTCCTGGGAGCACCTGGAAAACCCAGATCCTTTCCTAGCAGTGCCTGCCACCCTGGCCTCCCTGCTCATCTGCCTCAGTCAGGAGCACCTGGACCACCAGCTCTGTATTGCCTCGCCTCCTACCATCAAGACGTCAAAGTTCATTCTCCCTCCACCACCCAGTATGTTCATTTTAGGGTCTTCTTCACCGTCAGCCTGAGCCAGCCACCCCCCATTCACCCTACCCACGGGCTCATACCCGGGTGTGTCTCCACCCCAGGTCTAGCCTCTCTCTTTTAAGTGCCCACCTCTAGCCATCCAGCTGCTTCTCCACCAGCCTCGTTGGCCCTCATTCACCCTCACTAAGGCATCATGCACTGACTCCTCTGCTTTCCTGCCTGTCCACATTCCTCTTACTTCCACTACCCCACCTTCCAGCTCTGCATCCACAGTCAGCACTCTCTTTATGACAAACAAAACCCCCTTGAGCCTTGACCTTTTCAGTTCCTCACCAGGCCGACTTCCATCTCGGTTCACCCAGCTCTATTTGTTCTGAGCCTGCAGGCAGCAGGCTCTCCCAGCACAGGTTTCTAAGACTACAAATCAATGCCCACCGTGTTGCCACTGCCAGGCAATCCTCCAGGATTTCTCTAGTGAGCACATTTCCCCACTTATCACTCAGTGGTGTCAACATTCTCTGCTCTCTGCACACCTCTAAGCTTCCCTCTGTCTCTTCCCTGACTCCCAGCAGATGGTCTTCCCTCCTGCTTCAGAGAGAATGACATGTCACTGGAAAGGAACTCGCTCACCTGCAGCAAATCTTCTCACCTCATCTTTTATCTGTCCCTCTCCCACCTGGACTCTAGCTGTAGTTCTTAATTCAGTGAGTTTAGTTGACATATATATACACAGTTAAAAGCATAGCACACTATCGCCTACCTTCTAGGGCTTATGTTTCAATTTAACATAGAGTGTGTGATTCATCCACTTCGCTGCATGTACCTGCAGTTCATTTGTTTTAACTGATCTTAAGTGTTGTGTGTGTGAAAGTAACACAAGGCAAGGGTAAGCCAGGATTCAGGATGCTTGTTACTTCCTGTGAGAAGAGGCCAAGTGCAGGTTAGGACACAGTATGTCACTGTCAATAGTCCTGTTCTGATGCTGGGTGATAGGTTCACAACTGTTTCTTATAATATTAATTTTAATACATAAATACTTCTCAAAGGCACCTAAGGTGAGATTGTGTCATGAACCAAGGCATACAATGTGTAATATTACATCATTATTGTTATGTAATCTTGTTATAAAATATATTAATCATAATCCTACATTGTTATGTATTATATATTATATAGATGCATGAATTATATATTATGTATATAAATACCTACATACGTATTATATACTATCTGATAATAAATAAACAGAACATATTATGGTAGTATATCTACTATTATGTATTATTTAATAAATAATAACATACTGTATCCTGTTATATGACATGGCACCTAATCTTTAATCAAATAAAAATATGCCACTATATGTAATGGTAATTAATAAAATTAAATGAAAAAGCCCGCAGCTTTTAACGCCAACACCGCTTCAGCTGTCACTATCTTTTTTCTTCCCGTTCATGGCCGAGGTCCTCACAGTGCTATCTGTTCCCCCTTTCATCTCCTTGTCCTGAGCCTTCCTCTTCCTCCCATCCCATGCTGCCTTCTGCCCCGTGGCCCCTCTAGTCACCAGCGGCCTCTGGGGCACTGATTTCCGGAGATGGTCTCAGGCACCTGCTCACCTGCCTGTCCGCTGCCTCTGCCACCGCTGGTGGAGGCGGGGTTGGGGTCAGAATGCACCTCTTGTCCTGGAAGAGAACACAGCACAGACTGTGACCAGCAGCAGGTGTGGCCGGGAACTGCAGGACTGGGGGGAGAGCCAGACTGTCTGCATCCAGACCGGGGGCTCTTGGAGTGTGAAGGAGCCCAGTCCTCACTGCCCCTGAAGTGAGGAAAACACCCTCAGGTGAGTTAAAGTGCTTAAGACCTAGGTCTGTTTGCTGGAAAAGACAAACGGGTCCCTAAGGGGAGGGTAGTTGATGTTCCAGTCCCCACCAAGGCCCTAAGGGCTGGCGGGGAACCAGGCTGGATGCTCCACTGGACCCGGTGCCCCCACGGGGCTGGGGCCTTCGGGAACAAGCAGAAAGCCCTCAGTCTCTGGGGGGAACGGGGCAGTGTGGGAGCATCCCTGCAGCGAGTCAAGTGAAGTCAGGGCTTGTGGGATCCGTTTTTATGGCCACACCGAGCCTCAGCAGAAGCCATGGCAAGAGTGGATTCCTGTCTCTCCAGGTGCCATCTTGTCTGAGTTCCAGGATTCAGACCCGATCCCCTGGGGTGCTAGGACATTTATACACAGAGGCGGCTCGAGGAGGCCTCAAGAGTGTGGTAATGGCCTTCCTGCCAACACGATTACACAAAGATCAATCAATCGATGGGAAGTAAATAAGAACCATGGTCACATCTGGACCCCAAGCTTAGACGTGGTATATGGGTGACATTTATCGACAATCCAGCGAGGTTCTGGTCAGAGCTAGAGGCCAGGGCAGCAAGATGGGAGTGGCACTAAGGAGCATTGTGGTGCAGAGGCTAGACTGGGGGTCTGCAGGCTCCTCCCAGGAGGAGCCTCAGAGTTTTGGAGGTGGCTAACTTGCCTGATTCGTGTCACCAGCAAGTGATGCCACGTGCTGAAAATCAGCTATAATCCTGAGCCGGGTCAGCCCTGGGTGATGTGATAAAAGCTCCTACAAGAGGGAGCACCAGGCGGATAGTGAACCAACCAACAGGCTGATGCGTTTCTGGCCTGTGTTTATCGTGCTTTCATAGCCAAGAATGAGGAGAGAGTTGAATGGCTCACCATGAAGATTTTAACAACTTAAGAGGTTTCCGTGTCTCACTGCATTTCAGTGTCACCCGGAGGAATTCAGGAGGTGTTTAGACCCAGTGGAGACTAACGGCATCTTGGTTCCTCAACCTGGCAAACCTACCAGCCCTCTATGGCCAGACCTTGTCAAGTGCCTTCCCTTGTAACAAAACCTTTCCACCCACGATTGTGGTATGCTTTTATTTTTTTTAATTAATGGGAATGAAGATACCTTACAGCCTCCTCAGACCTTTCCTTGGGGCTTCTGCCCTTAGACCCCGGCAAGGGGGCCATCTGACCTGGGTCCTGCACTACAGAGGGTCCCTCTGGCCCTGACACTTCCTCTGGCCATGCCCTCCATGGGGTGGAGTCAGCAGGGCCAAGGGGACATGGTCATTGGCTCCGCCCTGTGCTCTAGAAACCCAGGACCACAAATGCCCTGTCTCAGCAGCCCCTGACCCATTTCTAGTGCCTGCATCAGCTCTCCCCGGAGTTCAGATTCCTAGGACTCACAGAGAGGCCAAAGCATAGCTGTTTGCATGGAGGGTATGAGCAGAGCCCGGACATGAGGTCTGTGTGTCCCCCTGTGCACATCCAAGGCCCCTTGTGGCAAGGGATGGACCCAGCATTGGGAAGAAAACGGTCAGGCTAGTGATCAGAGACTGGGAATCAGCTCTCCCCACACGCTCACTTTCTTTGCCGGACTCCCCTGTGTCTGGGAATTCTAAATTTGAACCTGGCCTTCCCCCTTATAATGAATGTATATTTGTAAAGGCAGGAGATTAGACCCTACTGCACTTAACATGTTTACATGTATAGGATGTGAGCTCCCAGGTATGCTCTGGCCCTGCACTTCCAAAGGTCCAGAGCAGTTATGTTGGCTCTACTGAGACTGTAAGTGGTAAAGACCATCTCCAGAGAGGAGGGGTTCCTGCTTCACGCTCCAAAGTCAGGATCTTCTGAGTGGATAAAACAATGGACACTGTGACCCTCAATTGTAAATTGATTTAGAATAACGCCAAAGTGTGTAAGACGTGTGTGTACGCATGCACGCACCTGGGGACGTGTGTGGTACATGACTGTGTGTGTGTGTGTGTGCATGCGCATGCCTGGGGATGTATATGGTTCTGTATGTTATGTATGTGTGTGCGCCTGAGAACGTGTGTGGTTGTGTGTATGTTATGAGTGTGTGTGTGTTACATGACTCCATGTGTGTGTGCCCGTGGGGATGTATGTGGAGCAGAGCCAGTGTGTCTGCACGTGTGTTTGTGTGTACGTGCATGTATTAGTTTTAATAGTAGAAGCTGTCCTTTAGAATTATGAAGTAGTAAAAATTGTATGATGTCCTTGGCTGTATAATTCAAAATTAAAATAATCTTCAATCACCAGAAATTTAGTCCCCCTCAGATTCTGATTTTTTTTTCCATATTGATTATGTCTTCATTTCACTGATGAGGAAACTGTAGCTTAGAGATGTTAACTGACTCAACCAAGGACATGGAGCTAGCGAGCCCAGGACCAGGACGCAGTCCAAGCCACGCTGTTCCAGAGGCCTGGAGCCCTGCTCACGATCATGCGTGGCCTCTTGGCGGGGGAACAGATTCTGATGGGCTGTGGCCAGCGTGCAGGCTGCCCAAGCCGGGGATTCGGGAAGCTGGGTGGAGAGTACCAGACAGCAGACAAGAGTGAAGGGCTGCTCAGAAGTCAGATAGGTTCCTAGGTCTTGGATGAGGAAGGATGCTCACTGATAATCCTTGATCCCTTTGCTGGTGGCTAAAAGGGACCAAGGCCTATGAGAGCACTTCTGGGAGCTGCCTGCCAAAACCTGGAAAAGGACTGCTCAGGACTGGCTCTGCAGTAGGAGCAGAGGAAGGAAATGCCGCCTCTTGGTGGACATTATTGGTGATGGCAGTAGGAGGCCTAGCAGCCTTGGCATAGAGGTGGCAGGACAAGGTCCTAGTGGATGATCGTTTTCAAGTGTCTTAAAAATCATTGCTTCATATATTTTATCCATTTTGTGGTTTATTGTAGGGTGGTAATTATGGTCAGTGTTACTCCATATTACCTGGATTAATTAATTTTTTTATTGTTAATTTTCTCTTCAGTGATTTGGAAGCTATATTACCTCTTAATGAAAATTCTCTCTAAATTTTTAAAAATCATCTCTAAGTTCGTAACTTTATATGCAATTGGACCAGTATTCCTATAAGAGTCTCAAAAATGAAATAATCTATTAGATCCTGTTCCTCAATAATGAAAAATTTAGCATATTTTACCTCTCTGCTCTTCCAAACTGTGTGTGTGTGTGTGTGTGTGCGTGTGTGTGTTTGTGTGCTCCAGTTACTTTTTAGACAGTTGCTTTAAGTTTGTTATATTAACAAAGAAAATATAGGTATAAACATCTTGGATTTCATTGCTCACTAACACTATTTAATTCCATGTGTTTCCCACTTTTGAGTTATTTACTTATCGGGATTTCCCAATCAACTGGACACAAGATTGACTAATTTTTTTCAAGCGGTTGACTTGGAAAACTTTCATATCTATATGCAGATTTATGTTCTCCTCATCAACAACTCTCAGTGTGTTGTTCATAGCCCAAACCTTATTTTAAATTAAGGCATTGTCTTTCATCACCAAAAAAAAAAAAAAAAAAAATTCTTAATTTAAGGTGCTGTCTTTTTATGGCTGGCTAGTCTTGTATGCTGAATGGATATTAATAGAGATTTCCTTAACCTTCCTCCTTCTTTTTGCCATAACTCGAATTCATTGAGAAGCATGTTTTTACCATTTATCACATGGGCTTCCACTTTGACTTCCGCCTTAAACCATCACCCCACTCTTTTTCTCCATGCTTATTCCTGAAAAAGTGAGCTCTCTATTGGTTTAAAGGTGGTTCCAGTTAAAGATGTGTGACTCCCTGTCCAAAGGTCCAAAGGAAGAGAAAAGGAAAGATTCCTGTTTCTGGTGGTTACATTTTGTCAGCTTAGAGATCTAGTTATCCGTGTGGCTGCGGTGGAATCTGCAATATCTTGGCACAGAGTTTCCTTTTTCTGGCTTACTAGGGGAGCCGCATTAGCTGGGGTCAAGGCGCTGTGGCCGTTGTCAGGATCCCGGGGCTGAGGCAGCCCCTCTCCCTCCTTGTTATTTTGATCTTGCAAACTGGGTCCCAGCTATGTGAACCCTGCACCTGGCGGCCAGGATCGCCCCCCATGCACCGTGTCCCCAGTTCCTCGGCGTCCCTCACTGCTATCAGCTAGTTCCAGTAAGAGTACGAGATGGCTTCCGCTGCGGTCCTTCCTCCTTCCTCTCCAGGCAGGCCCTCCTTTCCCACTAGTTGGCCCTAAGCCTTCTCTCCTGCGCTACATACGCTGACGGAATTCCTCAGGGTTTCCAGCAGGTACATCGCGCTCTTCAATGTTTGGACCCCTTCAGTGCTTGCAGTGGAAATTTAGGAGGTGGGAAGGAGGAGCTTGGGGGTTCTCCGGATCTAGGGGCTCCCTATCCAGCAGATTCAACTAACTGTGGATTGAAAATACTCGGGAAAAAACACAAAGTTTCAAAAAGCAACACTTGAATTTGCCATACACTGGCAACTACTTACATAGCATTCATGTTTTATTAGATACCAGAAGTAACCTAGAGATAATTTAAAGTACACAGGAGGACACAGCAAAAGAGAAAGTGACAACAAATATACGTGTATATTCATGTATAACTGAAAACTTCTGCTGTATGCTGGAATTTGATACAATGTTGTAAAATGACTATATCTCAATAAAAAAAGTTTGTATATATATTGAAAAAGTAGATGGGAGGATGTACATGAGTCCCATGCAAGTCCCATGTCATTTTATACAAGAGGTGTCAACATCCATGGATGTTGACGTCTGGGGGGAGTCCTGGACCAAGTGCCCCATGGTTACCAAGGAATGACTGGAGGCCCAGGCTCCTTATCCCAGCCTGTCAGGTCCCCATGTGGTCTGAATCCTACCTGTACCACACTTCCCTTGTCACTCTCCTCCAGCCCTGGCAGACTGCCCTCTGATTTTTGAACAGGCCACACTCACTGTGTTTCATATCTGGCCCCTAGAAATACCCGTTACTTTCTGAGAATGGCTCTGCTTTCACAAAATGGGCTGCATTGTTACTAGAGAAGACAGTGTGGATGTTCCTTTAAAAACTGAAAATGGACTTAACTCATGATCCAGCCTTCCCACACCTGGACATATGTCAGAAGAAAACTCTAATTCAAAAAGTCACATGCACCTCAATGCTCACAGCAGCACTATTTATTATAGCCAGGACATGGCAACAACACAAATGTCCATCAGCAGCTGACTGGATAAAGCAGTAGTAGTATAATTATACAAAGGAATACTACTCAGCCATGAAAAAAAAACAAAACAATGTCATTTGCAGTAACATAGATGGATGTAGAGATAGTCATTCTAAGTGAAGTAAGCCAGAAAAAGAAAAATGCCATATGATTTCACTTATATGTGGAATCTAAGAAAAGACACAAATGAATTTAACTACAAAAGAGAAACAGACCCACAGACATAGAGAAACAAACTTACGGTTCCCAGGGAGAGAAGGGGATGGGAAGGGATAAATATGGGGATTCAAAAAGTGCCCGTCTTGGGGAGTGATGGAAATGTTAGCAATCTTGATCGTGGTGATGGTTTTCTGGGTGTAGACATTTATCAAATTCATCAAATAGAACATGTGAAATATGTGTATTTTACTGTACAGGAATCATACGACAATAAACGTGCCTGTAAAAAAACAAGAAAAGATTGGCGGCATTTTGTCCTACTTTTTTATGTGTCTTTAGTGAGTGGGTCTTCAAGTTTCCGGTCTGCCATATTTTCTGAACCAGAAGTGCCCTGCTTCCCTTTCCTTTGTTAAACTGTCAGTGGGTGGCATTTATTCCCGTGGCTTCAACTGCTCTCTGTCCACTGATTAACTGTCAAATCTTTTCCAGCCTGGGCATCTCAGTTCAGTCCCAGAAATATACGTATAATTGACAACTAGACATTCCCATTTTATTAGCCCATAAAAATCTCAAGCTCTGTATGTTTGGATTTACACTCGCTCAGACCTAGGTTTACTTTTTCAAACAACGGCATCACTATCCCTTCTGTTTTCCGTGCCAAACATCTGGGAGTTTTCCTTTACTTTTCCACTCCCTCACCCCCGTCAGTACTACAATTCTATTCCTTAATGTCCCCCAACTAAGTCCCTGCTCCTCGCTCCCCACTGCATTAATTCCCACCCCTTGCTAGTCTGCCCAGTGCTGTTCTTTAGAGTGAACAATCCACTTTGCTCACTTTTAATGACAAATTTGTGTCACTCTCCTCCTTAAAACCCCAAAGAATTCCCCGCTGCGTATGTGAGGAAGTCCCTGCTCTCTGATTTAACGTCACACCTTCTCATAACCTAGTTGCTGCTTTTTTACAGCCTCAGCTTCCGTTAGTCCCTCACAGCCTCTAGCCTCACTGACCTTCCTTCGCTAATTGCAAAGTGCTGTTAGACACGACCAGACCTCTGCACGAGACACGCAAGCTGCTGAGAATCCCGTCCCCACCACGCACTCTCCTGGTCTACAGATTTGCTGGAATCCTTCAGATGTCAGTGCAGAAAGCATTTCCTCTCTGACACCTTCCCTACCTTCTAGAACCCTGCCCCAGGCAGTGCAAAAGCCCCTCTGAACATACAGTAAACATGATGCCAAGTGAATCTTAACACATTGTTTTGAAAACCTATTTAAATTTGTCTCTTCCATGACACACTGTGATCTCCTTGAGGGATGGGGGCTGTGTGGTATTTGTCTAGACAGCTAATGTCTGGCACAGACCCTGGGCCATCGGAAATAGTCTGCTGACTCATCAAGAATTGTCGTCTTTGCGATGTAAGAAAGACTACATGATGTCTGATCTTACACCATCCGGCAAGGGTCAAAATAATTTCACATAGAACTACACAGGAAAAATATGTGTATACTTTTCCTCTTTGTGAGCCCAAGATCATAGGCAGCCTGGAACGGAGGTGTCACTCTAAGCTGTCTGTCCCCTAGGCTGTCACGTCCAGCTTCAACATATTTTTTAGAAGTTGTAGGGATACGTGTACATCACCCCGTCTTAGAACAAACGGTGCTTCAGCCTGACCAACTTTAATGTCCATATAAAAATCAGAAATCTTCGAAACTGAAGCCTGAAGAAACATTTCACTTCTCTCCTTCCAGTCTGTCTGCCATCTGCATCCCACATCCCCACTGCTCACCTGCGTCAGACCACCTTCTATCTAGAAACATTTTAGGTGGGACACTTGGATGAGAACTAATTACAGCAGTCATGAAAATGGTCCCATGAACGTACGCTCTGCACAACAAGGATGTTTTGACAGGAGGCCTCAGCCGTGACCTTCAGGGTCTATTCACATGTTCTGCCTGGCTTCCCTACAGATGTTCTGCAGAAAATCAAGCCTGCAGTTAAAGTCATAGAAGTCCCAAGAAATCCAGAAAAATAGAGTGAGATTCATTTCCTTGGGAATATTTTTGAAAACCATCCACTAATAGGAAGAAGAGCTTTAAGAGGGTCATTTCAGATCAGATGTTGTCCAACTGCAGGTGGGTCAGTTTTGTCATTGTTGCTCGCTAGTTGGCTTTCTGCTGCTTCTAACATGCCGCTGTTTAGAGAAGTGGCCTGAGTAGGCCCTCAGAGCAGAAAGGTGAGCTGGGCCTGGAAACAGCCAAGCTCCTCTGCTGTGTAGTGACCCGCTGAGAAGGAAAGGATGGCCCAGCGCTTCCTCTGACTCTCTCCCTCAGTTATAAACTCTATGAAGGGAAAATGGAACAAAAAATCTTAATTCAATATGGTATTGTCAAAGTATAAAAATAATTGTCTTTGGAGGGGATGGTATAGTTGAAGGGGTAGAGTACATGCTGGGTTCAATTCGCAGTACCTCAATGTAAAAATATAATAAGAAAAAGTCTTTACAATAAAAGAAAAATAACAAATAAGAAAAGAGATCTCAAAGAACCCAAGTTTAAAAAGAAAAAAATGTCTTTTAAAAATAGTAGTCAGCTCGGTCTTTTGCTAGATTAGGAGTTTGGGATTAACAGATACACACTACTATGTATAAAATAAATAACCAACTCCCAGGTCCTTAATAACCTAGTTCAACCTGAATCCTTTCTCTTTTTTCCCCTAAGCAACCCGTGGAAGCATCTGAAATTCTCATCTTAAAAAAGAATTCATTTAAAGGCGTTTTGAAAGTTACTGGTTAAAAGTTACTTGTGGTTCCATGAATATAGGTCTAGTAAGAATGACAGACAATAAACCAGTAAGCAAATAAATATATGACGTACTGCCAGGTTCTAATAATTGCCAGAAAGAAACATAAAGCATATTAGGAGAGAAAATGATTGAATAGGAAATATGTGCGTGCTATTTTAAATAATGTGGTCAGGTAAGTCCTCTCTGAGGGTAAAATAATTTGAACAAAGTCCTGAATGAAGCAAAAGAATAAGCCACATAGGTAACAGACAAGAAAAGCCTCCCAGGCCGGAAGAAGTGTAAGTACGAGACTTGGAGTTACAAACACAGCTGTCCTGGTGGGGACCATCTGGGCGTTGAAGATGGGCTGGAGCAGAACGGTGAGAACTGAGGCTGCAGAGACGGGTGAGGGACCGGATCACACAGGGCCTTGGTAGGGACTCTGGATATCCTTCTGAATACAATGGAAAATTACGAGATTATTTTGCAAAGCAGAACAGCTTGATCCGATTCATAATTTAATAAGACCGTTGTGGGTAATATATGTGGAATAAGCAATGGAAGCAGGGCAAGGTAAGCTGATGGGAAGCCAATGGGAAGAGTGCTGCTGACCTGGAGAGAGACACCGAGGTTGGGCTGGGATGATGGCGGGAGACGGGCTGAAATGGGGACACGATTTGACAGTAATGGTAACAGGCCTTAATGCTCGAGTTGGACACAGACACAGAGTGGTTCAGGGTGATGGTTATGTGATATTTGGGGCTGAGCCACAGTTTTTGTGCAGAGACCTGAAAGGAGAATAAAGTGGGGACGTTGACATCGGTAAGAAGGGTTGGTGGGTGTTTAATTCCCCCTAGAGCCGCGTCTCTGTTTCTCTGTAGATGAAGTCAGCAGAGTAGGGATGTGTGTTCCTAATTCTGCAGTGAATTGCGTGTCCTTCTCATCGACAAATTCGAGAGGCCGACCTGCCCATCCAATTGCAACATCTTGAGTCTGCTTCTTTCTATCCAGGAGGAGATTTCCAACTAAGATGCCACTCAAAAATTTCCATGCCCACAGTTAGAGCTGTGTGCCTTTGGAATGATGTCAGAGATGCCTCCACAGAGTCTTGGTGTGCTCTCTCTCCCTCAGAGCACACAGTTCCCTTCAGTCCGGTGGGTCTCAGCAGAGAAGATTTCACAAGTAGCCCCTCTCAGGCCCTGGGGACCAACCTCATGCTTGGCAGAGCTCTGAAAATGAGCACGAGTTCCGGGCAAAGGGCCTTCTCCAGGGCGCCATCTGGCAGATTACATGAAGACAGTGTACAAAAGAGTGGGAGGGTTGATGGTATAAATGGATTTTATTTTTGCTCTGAATCTGATTCTGTCCTTCCATTTTATTAAGGAAGAGTTCTTAGGCCAGACATGATTCTATTTTTTCTTTCTATTTGATCATCCAAGAGGTTTAGATAGGGTATTTGTTTTAGGGTAAGAATCTTTAAAAAAAAAAACAAACAACTATGCAAATTGTATCTTGTTATGTATTTGGACAAGTAAATTCTCCCAGCAGTATTGAACCCCCTTGTACCTCCAGGGGTTCTCCAAAGGTTTACATGTTCCAAATCTGACCCAAAACCAATGAGCCTTTTTGTTTTAAGCACTTCACCATGGACAAAAGATGTCACTAAAGAAGGTGAGAAAAGAGCAGGTCCCTATCATCCAGAGTCCCTCCCAAAGTGCACACAGAAGTAAGGAGGAGATGAACGAGAGAAACGGTTTATTTATACACAAGCAGGAGCCAACCAGAAAAGTAAGTACCATGTTAAATGGTGAAAGTTAAAGGCTTTTTTATCAACCTAACTTAATAGGGCAAAGGGAGAGGAGAGAATTGGCTTCCATGACAGGTTTTCTTCTACATCTATTGAATCTCAGGTGTCTTCAGCTTAAAGTGCTTTTGTATTAACCATGGGTTCCATCTGACTTTCCATTCCTCGAACTTTGTTTTCTTTTTCAACATTCACTCATGTATTCTGAGCCCCTGGATTTACCACGTGAATTTTAGATTGATTGTCAATTCCTGCAAAACACCACCTGGGATTTGGGTAGGCATTCTTTGAATCCTTAGATCTATTCGTGGACTATTGTCATCTAAGTAGAATGAAGCCTTCTGCTCCATGAATATGGGATTATTCTCTGTGAATGTAGGTCTTAGTTTCTCTCAACAGAATCTCTAATCTATTGTAGTCTTAAGTGTCCAAGTCTGGTACTTCTTCCTCACCTCTTTGGATGCTGATTCAGAAGAGACACGACCTCCTGGAGAACCTCTGCTGCCACGGAGCTGACATGGAACTGCGTCCTGAGAAGACTTTAAATTCTTTTAAAAATAGGATTAATGTACTTTAATTACTAGATGAGTAATGAATGGGTCACATTAAGATAGGAATTTAATCCTTTTAGAATTAGTAGAGTAATATAGACACAGTACAAAAAATTGAAATATTGCCTAAAAGAGAAGAGATTTGTAATTCCCACCCACAGAGGTGACTATCATGAATGATTTGGTTCTTATGTCTCAGTCTCTGTGTCTCTCAGTATGTCTTTCTCCATCTCTGTCTCTCGCACACTCACAATCAGATCAGTTTACATCTATACTGATTTCACACATATGTGGTCATGCAGATGGGACCCTGGGTGCAGACAGTGGGTCTGCATACTTCCACCCTGAGGCCTCCCTTGACATTGGGTTGAGAACAGACACCCACTTTTCCAACTGCACAGCATTCATTCATCCACATGAACCAGAAAAAATGGACCCCATACACTCTTCATCAACATTAGTATTGCTTTAATTCAGACTGTTTCAACCAGTGCTGTGATGATCACCCTTGAAAAGGCATCTTTGAATAGGTGTGTAAGGATTTTAGTGGGATGAACTGTAAGGATCAGAACTTCTGGGGAAGAGCTGCATCTGTGGCCCTTTGATGCGTCCTGCACCCTGTTCTCCTGAAGAGGAGTGTCCCTTCTCTCTTCCCTCCAGGGGATCTGCTGGAGCCTCTGCCTGCTTACATTGTCACCAGGGCTGGTTGTCACCTGACTAAAGACCCGCCAGTGTGATGGTGACCGGTGTTGTCTCTGCAGTGTTTCCGTCTGCCTGTGTTCTCACCTGAGAGGTCAAGCATCTCTAACACACACTGGCCACCTGCATTGCCTCTCATTGGAACTGCCCATGTCTGTTCTGTTTCTGTTTAGAACACTGCGTTTCGAAAGGATTTTGGACTACAGGGATGGGAATCCTTTCTCCAACCTTGGGTTATGAGGAATGCTTTTTTCAGGTTGTGGTCTCACTTTCAAGCAGTTTTTCTGGGCTTTTGCTAATTTTTTTGATTGGTTTTGTTTTTGCCACAGGAAGAGCTAAGCATCTCCCTTATGTCTTCTGTCTGTGGTGTCACAGGGGGAACAGCAGTGTCTACCCTGAGATTATGCACAGAGTTACTAAAAGGGCTTCATTTTGTACATCACATCTTTAATCCCCCTGGATATCCCCTTAAAATGATAAAAATGCTGTTTCAAGTGAAAACAAAAAAAAATCCCCAGCCCCAGCTAAAAACAAGTGGGCAGGGACAAAAGAAAACTTTTTTAAAGTTTCATTGACAGGGAACACCAAGGAGAGTTAAAGACACTCAGAGAGAAAGAGGACTTGGTGTTGTCAGGAGCTGGGTGAGGAGGGAGGGGAGTGCGCGCTCTGGATCCAAGGTTTCACTTTGAGGAAAGAAATAGTATGAAACTAGATGGTAGTGATGGTCGCACAACATTGTGAATGCCTCTAATGCTCCTCAGTTGCACAATTTAAAAGGGGAAAAGTCTATATTTTATTAATGAAACTTCAAAAAGAAAAATAAACCTTGCCATAAATGAAGTGAAACAAACAAACGAAACTAAAGAAAACCAAACAAAAACATCTCCAGAGGAAGGGAAGTCAAGTTTGTGAGGGGGAGGGGAATGATAGTGGGAATTTGGAGAACATTTTGGAGAAGAAGGTGTGGGTGGGTGCAGAGGGGGCTCTGCCCCAGTTGGTGGTGATGCCTGAAATGTTTCTCCATTGTCCAGCAGTCCAGCTGCAGATGCAGGTTCAGGAGGAGTTGCAGGAGCGGCAGGAGGGAACTCGCGGTCTCCTGCTGGATCCAGATCATCCTTTTTTTGGTCTGTGACATCTTCCCCTGCCCCTGCCTCCTCTGTAACTATTGGATGTGGAGAGAGATTTAAGTCTTGTGGAAGAGCTCATGCTGTGTGAAAGGAAAAATTTACACACCTGCCTCCCTTTCCATGTGCCTCTTCAAGGACAGAAAACTTCCCAGAGATTTCCAGACAGCTCCCACCCAGAAAGTGCCCACACGATGTGTTCTGTGACTGAATTTTTCCAGACAGGTGGTCTGAGGCCATTCTTTTCTCTGGTCCCAACAGTAGCTTCTGGGTACACCTCCTTGTGTGGCCCAGCCCTCGCCCCTCCCTCACCTACACACACGCATCAGCCCTGCCTTCCTGAACTTCGGGCTCTGTTTTGGGGGCTCCTGGTCCTCCACCTGACTGGCAGCGAGGTGGGCACTGTGCTCCATGTCAGAGCAGGGTGTGCTGAGCAACCCGTCATCCCCGGGCAGGTACCAGGGGAGAGCCCTGGGTGATCTCTGGGTCAGAGGCGTGCCCCACTGATTTGTGGGCCATGGTGGAGTGGACCCTGCCATATCCAGAACCACCTGGATCCTGCGCTGGCCCTGAGAAGAGGGGCACATCAGCCCTTCACTTGGGGGAGGGGGCGTTGGTTTTCTTATTCATCAGCTGCTGTTCAATATGTGGTATCTAGCTCTGCAATGACAGTGACCAGCAGCTGACCCGGCCTGGAAGCCTCAGAGCCCTGCCCGGCCAGGAACACTCCTGCTTCTGTCCACTCGACCCTCTGCTGCCAGATCAGACCGAGACCTTTTTCAGCTCAGACACCCGGGAGGGAAAAGACATACCCAGAATGCATGGGCTCCACCTTGGGCAGCAGGACCCTTCCCTGGCTCTCCACATCACAGCCAGCCAGCTTTGCCCTGGGCTGTGGATGTGACCGGCCCACCAGGCCTCTGAACTGCTCTTGCTTTGGGCAGAAACCCATCCCCAAATTGACTGCTCCACCTGCACCAGCCAGGACAGGGCCGTCGGGATACCTGGGTGGGATCAGAGTGGTGGCCTGGCCTGGGCGGGCCTGCCCTGGGCCTCCCTGTGTTACCTTTGGGTCTCTCTGGCCAAAAGTCCATAGGCGCCTTGGGTGAGACATGACCCAGCGCTGGCAGCGTTGGTAAAGCCCCTCGCTGCGGGCTTTCCGGGGTCTGTGGCCTCGGGATATTGGGATGCAGCAGAACGTGACTCTGTCTCCAATCAAGTGAGCTGAGTAGGGACTTCTCTACAGAGTGGGTGCCTGGTGACTTTAGTTCCAAGTTCTGTTGGGCTCTATTGCTGGGGAAATGAGATCACTTCCTGGGGTCCACTTACCCAAGCTTCCTCCTGACACATAGCTCCCCAAGGAACTTTCTGGGCTGCCGATCTATCATTTCTCACTCCATGCCATGTCCACACACAGTGACACCAACTCAGCCCCCCTCATAGCCCTGGGGAGGCCTGGATGCAGCCAAGGCTGCAGCTCTGAAGACACAGCTGGGTTCAGACATGGCTCCCCCCACTCAGCAGTGCTATCACCATGGAAAAGCCACATGCCTCTCAGGGTCTCCCCAATCTCCCATCAGCACACTGGGGATCATTCTGGCCCCTGTTTCCTAGAGAAGCCATCCTGTCTCTAGACCTAGAAACACCTACTGCATCTGTCACCCCCATGGGCTGGCATCACAGGGAGCTCGTGCACAGACTTAGCAAAGGAATGACACCACAGAGGGCTGGCGGAGCGCAGAGAAGATGCCACACAGGCCTGGGTCTGCCCTGAGGTCTGGAGAAAGTCACTTTACTTATTGCTTGCTTCCCAGCTCCCAGTCGTGCGACTAAATTTAATTACAACTCTGACGTCGTCAGCTCTGGCAAACAACCTCCTAGGTCTTTCTGTCATGTTGACATACAGGCCCAGTGTCTGATCTCGGCCTCTGTGGTGGGCTGCCCCACAATGTCTTCATACTTTTTGCCTTCAGTTCCCACGCACTTTTGTGATCCCCACACCCTCCCCTGGAGGGTGGATGGACTTTGAGACCAGGTTCTGACATGCAGACTGACTTGTGAAAATGTGCGTGAGTTCCACTCCTTCCCAGCTCCAGTTTTCCTTCTCTCTGTCTCTGTCTCTCAGTGCCTCTCTCTCTGTCTTTTCTCTCTGTTTCTCTGTCTCCCCTGCTTCTCTGTGTTTCAGTCTGTCTGTCTCTTTTCCGGTATGTATGTGTGTATATATTTATGTGTATATGTGTGTATTTATGTTTGTGTATTTTTCGGGCCCAGGGCAGGTCACTTCTGAAAATCCCTTGATGGCATATTGATTATTTTGAATTCATGTTACTAAAGAAAAATTATCTTTGAAAATTGTGCAAGCACTTTGGTGGAATCTTCTCTAATGACCAGCACTGCTAGGGAAGTGATGTTCCTGTGGCACTTTGATTTATCCTGTACCTTGTTCTGCCGGAGAGGAGCGTCCATTTGCTCTTCCCTCCAGGGGACCTCCTGGGGCCTCTGCCTGCTCACGTTGTCATCAGGGCTGGTTGTCACCGGGCTAAAGACCTGCCAGTGTGATGGTGGCCAATGCTATTTCTGCAGTCTGTCCATCTGCCTATGTCCTCACCTTACAGGTCGAGCATCTCTAGCACACACTGGCCACCTGCACTGCCTCTCGTTGGAACTGCCTGTGTGTGTTTTGTTTCTTTTCAGAACACTGGGCTTCAAGAGGTTTTTGCACCACAGCGATGTGAAGCTTTTCTCCGACCTTGGGTCATGAGGAAAGCTTTTTCCAGGCTGTGGTTTTTCTTTCCAGCTGTCTTTCTTGGCCTTTGTTTTCTGCTTTAGTTTGGTTTTATTTTGCCACAAGAAGAGCTAAGCATCTCCCTTCTGGCTCTGGTTTCACACTTAGAACAGCAGTGCCTACCACGAGATTATGCACAGAGTTACCAAAAGGGCTTCATTTGGTACGTCTCATCTTTAATCCATCTGGATTTCCCTCTCAAAATACAAAAATGCTAATTCACGTGAAAACAAACAAACAAAAAATTCACCCGTCCCTACTTAAGATATGAGGGCAGCGAGAAAAAAAAGCCACCTTTTATATGATTTCATTGATAGGGAACATCCAGGATAGGTTAAGACAGAGAGAGAAAGGGGATTAGTGCTTCTCATTGGCTGGGGGTGGTAGGATGTGGGGTGCGCTTTGTATACAAGCTTTTAGTTTGAGGAAGGCAATTGTCTAAACCAGTGGTGTTGGTCTCACAACATTTTTAATGCACTTAATGCTCCTTAAAATTGCACAATTTAAAATGGGAAAAGGCTAAACTTTATTCTTGTAAACTTAAAACAAAAATAGAATATACTATAATAGAAAAGAAAAATATCTGACTCCATAGAAGATCTGTCTTTTTGGCTTTAACCCTGTGCCCTATTTTCTAGGCTAAATCTTACTAGCTCTGCACCTTTTGTAAAACAGTGTTGCCTTTAGCCTGAAATATACAGGAAAGCCTATTTTCAAGTCTTTGGTCTTTAAGGATATTAACACTTTTGCACTTATATAAAGACAGCAAGTTGCAGAATAGAAAATAACTTTTGCTTTGTTAGAGGTTTTACAGAGGCCCTATGACCTGGTCTACGTTGACAGCTGCAGACCAAGATAATGGCAGACTAATATCTTGGAGAACCATCTTCCCCAAGTCAGACTTCAGGCTCCTTTTCTAGTAAATAGGGGAGGGGCTGTGGTTGGTTGTTGCAAACTTCTTGGTGTCGGATTTCTTTGTCCTTTGAATCCTTTGCAGCTGTCCACGTGAATCAGATCACCGTGTTCCTGTAACACCTGCAACAAAACAAACTTTTTCTATTCTGCAACTTGTTATCTTTATAAGAGTGCAAAAGTGTTAATATCCTTAAAGGTCAGAGTTTTGAGAATAGGATCTTCTGTTTATTTCAGCCTAAAGGCAACATTGTTTTACAAAAGTTGCAGAGCTAGCAAGACTAAGCCTAGAAAACACGGCAGAGGGATAAAGGAAAGGAAAAGATCCAATATGGAGTCAGATTTGTTCTTCTCTATTACAGTGCCTTTGGGTGAGAGCTAAGAGGATGACTCCTGGGTGGGTCCTCTACAGTCCCAGGCTGCAGTTCAGGCAGGGTCCCTGCCAGATTCACCATGACTTTGGACCTGATCTCCCGCAGAGAAAGTGACAATTATTGGATTA
Organism: Camelus bactrianus; assembly: GCF_048773025.1. Taxonomy (NCBI): domain Eukaryota; kingdom Metazoa; phylum Chordata; class Mammalia; order Artiodactyla; family Camelidae; genus Camelus; species Camelus bactrianus. Next base: position 43,057,240 of record NC_133558.1, read on the forward strand.
AAATTACCTGTCAAAATCCCTTCAATTGCCTGTAAACTATACCACAGCAGGGGATGTCTCATTGGCCAGTTAACTGCCAGTCTCCCCTGATGCAAGGGACCAGCGTCACGGCGGGATCCATGGTGGCCTGGACAGTGCACATTCCTACTTTTCTCTCCAGCCTTGGCTTCCTAAAATTGATGCTTTGAAAGCTCCCGTCCCTCTTCCCTCTGGCCTGGTGTGAATGAACAAGATACCTGCACCCACCTGGGCTGAGGCCAGGCCACGCACACAGCCCCATGCACACAGCCCACCATCTGCTGTCTACCCCTGGGCTCAAGTGTACCCTCTGAACTCCCCCACCCCAAAGGTCCGCGTGCCTAGTGCCTCCGCCCTAGGGGTCCAGATCACCATCAGGACCATCAACCACCCAAGGCCCACAGGCCATTGGCTGGCAGCCTGGGATCACCCTGACCCATCGGGTCAGATGAGACACAGGGTGCGGGGATCAGGGTGCCAGGGCGGGAATTGGAACCTCTTTCAGCACAGCCTGCCTCGCCCTGTAGCCTCAGACACTAACTATGAAGGTGCACACTAGGCTGGATCCCCCGCTGGTGGCAGTAGTCATCATTACTGGAGCTCAGATTTCCCCACCCCAACCACAGGGTTAGGGGTGAGGGAGTGAGCTTAGGGTAGGGGTGCACTCAGAGTGAAGGGGATCCCATGGTGAGGGGGTATAGGTTGAGGAGTGTGGGGCCGCTCAGATTGGAACTGACCTGGCTGAGAGGTGAGGAGTATAGTTTCAGGATTTTGGGGGTCCTGTGGTGAGGCATGAGGGTGTAGAGGCCATAGGTTAGGACCAAGCAGGACGGAGTGTCAGGGCACAGACCTCGGTGTGAGGAGAAGAAGCCCTGTCTTTAAGGTCTGGTGGGAGACTGGGCCTGGCCAGGGGTGGGAGGGTAGTAACAGGGAGGGGAAGGTGAGCAGGGGAAGTGGGGCTGGTGGGGTGTGGCCTGGCTCAGGGCAGTCGTGGTTCTAGTTCAGTGCCAGGACCCAGTCGGTGGCGGGGTGAAGGCTCTGGGGATGGAGACCCGGCGGGACGAGCAGGAGGGGCACCACCTGGCTCCTCCCGGCCCCAGTGGCCAGGTCTGGTAAAGCAGGAGACCCACCCGAGCAGTTTGCGCTGCAGGAGGGAGGAGGAGGAGGGGCGCTCACGCGCTGACGGACAGATGCGCGGACGCCGGAACCCGCCCAGAACGAGTGGAAGCTGGCGGCAGCCGGTTGCTCCTGGACCAGCTGCTGGAAGAGGAACACGGCCTGGGGTCTGGGCCGCCGCTTGCCCTTGGTTTGGCTGCCGCTGCCGGGCAGTTAAGGGGGCGCTGGTGGGGGCGTGCTGCTCGAAGCCGGCGGGTGACGCCTGGGCTGTGCGACTGAGGAGGCGCACAGGAAGGGGTGCGGAGGTGAGGTCACGGCCGCGCGTCCCGTTAGGACCCTGAGGCGGTTCCCAGCCGCCGCTGTGGTTAGTGGTAACCCCGCTATTAGTAGTTCCTGAACCCCGCGTTTTTGCCGCCGCTTATACCCGGGTTTAGGAGAGCAGGTACTGCCCCGGGAGGTGGGAGGGCACCGGACGGCTCCGAAGCATCTCTGACTGGCCCTCAGACGATGACCTGCTCCCGGGAGGCGGGTGCGGTGCGGTCGCGGGGCCTCGGATGAAATGGGGGCTGCCCCATGAGAGCCCCTGGATTTGCTCCCATCTTCCCCGCGCCCTGACTTTGGGGGCGGCCTCTAAATCCCCAGGTTCTTGAGACTCAGGTTACAGGTCAGGCTGCCCCTGGGAGGTGGGCGCAGTGTGATCAGTGTGCTGGGATGGCTGCAGCAACAGCGGGAAATGGTCGCAAACCCCGCGCTTTCACAGGGCAGCCCCAGTCCCGCCATCGCAGCCGCCGCCATTCCCTGACACCACAGCACCTGCCTTCCAGGAGCAGGCTGGCCTGTAACCTGAGTTCCACGAATCTGGGGCAGCAGAGGCCAATCTCAGGCCATGCGCTGGGGAGTTTGAAGCCAATCCACGGGCTCTCATGGGCAGACCACATAACCCGCCACTGCCTTCGACCACACCGCGCCCTCCTTCCAGAAGCAGGCTGACCTGCGGACCGTGCCTGGAGCAGCAAAAGCCGAGCCCTGGACAGGCCGTGGGAGAGAAGGGGGCAAGTCGACCAGCCTGCCAGGTCGCTGCCCATCTCCCTGCCACTGCCCCAGGTTCGTGGACCACTTGTTTTCAAGTCAGTGGGTTCCTGAGAGGCAGGAGCGGTGCAGTCAGGAGGCGGGGTCTGCGGGGAGGGTTGCTGCCCCAAGGGGATCAGGTGGACTTGCTCCCATCTCCCCCAGGGCCAGATCTGTGGACGGCCTCTTCTGCCCCAGGTTCACAGGACGCATGTCATGTCAGTCTGTCCCTTGGAGGAGTGCTCAGTGCCCTCGGGGCAGCCTCAGTGGCTGACAATGATTTTGGAAGTGGGCTCTAGCCCAGCATAACTAACTCTCCTTTCTTCTCTTGCTTCCTCAGTTGGTGGCTGTATAGGCGTTTTCATTATATTTTATTGCTGGATAATGAACATAGGTTTCTCTGCTATACAGAAGAATCTTTATTTAAAATCTATTTTTATATATAGTGGCTAACATTTGTAAATCTCAAACTCCCAAATATATCCCTTGCCATCCCCTTTCCCTGGTAACCTTAAGATTGTTGACTAAGTCTGCAAGTCTGTTTCTGTTTTGTAGATGAGTTCACAGTGTCTTTTTCTCTATTTTTTTAGATTGCACATATGAGTGATATCATTTGGTATTTTTCTGTTTCTGGCTGCTTTCACTTAGAATGACGATCTCTAGCTCCACCCATGTTGCTGCAAATGGTTTTATTTTGTCCTATTCATGGTAGAGTAATATTCCAGTCTATAAATATGCCACAACTTCTTTATCCAGTCATCTGTTGCTACATTTAGCTTGCCTCCATGTCTCGGCTACTGTATACAGTGATGCTATGAATACTGGGGTGCAGGTATCTTTTCACATTGGAGTTCTTTCCAGTTATATACCCAGATGTGGGATTTCTGGGTCATAGGGTAAGTATACTTTTAGTTTTTTGAGGGATTTCCATGCTTTCCATAATGACTACACCAAACTGGATTCCCACCAGCAGTGTAAGAGGGTACCCTTCCCTCTACAGCCTCTCTAGCATTTATCATTCATGAACTTCTGAGCGATGGCCATTCTGACTGGTGTGAGCTGATATCTCATTGTAGATTTGATATGAATCTCTCTGTTTGTTAGTGATATCGAGCATTTTTTCATGTGCCTATTGGCCATTTGTGTCTTCATTGGAGAAATGCTTGTTTAGGTCTTCTGCCTATGTTTGGATTGAGTTGTTTGTTTTTTTGTTTTTAAGTTGTATGAGCTGTTTATATATTCTGAAAATTAAGGCTTTTTTGTTAGTCGTATCATTTGCAAATATTTTCTCCCATTCGTAGGTTGTTGTTTCCTTTTGTTTTACTTATGGTTGCCTATGCTGTGAAGAAATTTATGAGTTTAATTACGTCCCTTTTGTTTTTTTCTCTTATTTCCATTGCCTGGGTAGATTACCCTAGGAGAACGTTGCTAAGATTTATGTCAGATAATGTTTTGCGTATGTTTTCTTTTAGGAGATTTATCATGTCTTGTCCATCTGCATCTTAAGCCTGTACTCTAGATCTGTGCTTCAGTTTTGAATTTTGAGCTTCTTAGAGAACACCTACTCTTAGCTCATATGTCAGATTCAACATGTCTAAAGCTGATTTCATAATCATTTTTCTTGCAGCGTATCCATTTATTCAGTGGCATAATCATTCTTCTAGTCTTGAATACCCAAAGGCTTGGAATGGTCTTTGATTTATATTTCTCTCACCACCCTCCACGTATTCTTGGCTTCTGGAACTGTATGTTTTTCGTTTCAAATGTCTATTCTGATTGCTGATACTCTGATGAAGAGCGTTCATCCCTGATACAAGAATTTTTCCTTCTGCTGAATTCTTGGATATTCTCTCCCCTCCTTTCAGTCAACCTTCAGTTTTGACCCTCCAACATCTAGAATCAAGTCAAAGACTTACCACAACCAGATCTCAGCCAGGTAGTCTCGACCCTTAATCACTTTGGCCTTACCTTATTTGTTCCAATCATTATGTGACTTAGCCTCCTAGGGTAACCTGTGCCTTATTAAAATCCAGGAGTCACCAGTCTTTTCCTATCCAGTCCTCAGTTAAAACAGCTTAGAATTGCCCTGAGAACTAGTTGGAGCCCCATCCCCTTCATTGATTCTTCCCTATTTACTCCAAATACTTCTAGCTCCTCTTTGTATTTCTGCACTGTTCATGATCGGTAGCCTGTAATCTAGTCTTTGAGTACTGACTTGGTACCATTGCCGGTTGGTTTCCAGTGTGTCTCCTCACTTAGCTGGTAACTGGAGAAGACTCCCTTGTTCAGCCTCCTTTATACCTTCACCCTGCTTAGCATCGGACAATAGCAGGCATCCAGGCAGTGCTAACCTACTTTATTCGCAGGGGTGGTGGTTTGGAGTATAGCTAATAACTATTAATTCAGTGTTGCAATTAAAAAAGAAAGCCAAGAAAATACATAAAACTTTATCTCCATGTTCAGTTTAGCGCTTTACCTCAACAGTTTACTTAACTCTGTGTTTACATTCACATAGTGTTCAGTGCTTTTACAGTTCCCTGAGGCAAGCAGGTGAGTTGTCATTATGTTTGACTTTCACGTTACATTTCATATTGGATATATTTGTGCAATGACAAAACCTTCTTTTATAAGTAAACAGCCGGAAGCCCAGAGAGACTAACAGCCTAACCCAGGGTCACCTGGTTAGTGTTTGGCACAGGCCAGGACCGCGGTTCACATCTTCCAGCTGCTCCTCTTCCAGTGCCTTTTCATTCCAGTGCTGGGAAATGTAGCCCCATCAGCCAAACGGCCAAGTCTCATTGCTGCCCCTTTACCTGCCAGTGATGGCAGTGCTACAAAACGTGGCAAAGGAAAGGTCAGAAATAGGAGTGATAAAAGACATGGAAGTGCTGGAAATGGATCCTCAGCCTCTTCCTCCCTATTTGAGCACCTCACAAGTGTCCCTCTCTGACACTGCTGTTCATTGATTATAACACAGTCTTTAAAATCAGACTGATCTTTTGTAGGACATGCTTTTATCCTGGTCCCTTTCCTGCTAGTAGTCACCGTCATGGGCAGAAAGTGCCTGACTGTGCTCTGTTTGTCACTTAGGTGGGAGGGGAAGTGGGAGACGAAGCGGGTTGAACTGAAGCCGAGCTTTTTACAGCTCTGTTGTTCTAGGACCGGAGCAGTTCCACTACTGCTTTCATCACCTCTCCACCTCTGAGTCCCAGCCACCCACTCCTGCCTGCTTCCCCACATGCCACGTCCTGGGGGAGGACAGTGTGGTTGGCAATGCCCCCTCCACCCTCCGCCTTCCGCCCTGGGAGGTGCAGGAGTCTGCTTCAACTTTTGAGCTGTTTTGGTAGTTGGGCTTTTCCAGCCTTTCTAGGCATCTGCTTTCCAGCTCTGGGAAATTGGAGATGTAACTTAACCATACAAGTTCTATACTAATGTATTCAGTGGCATTAATGTGATGTTGTCTTTAAGGTGTTCTGGGACTGGATAGGAGGTTTTTAACACAGGATGCTTCACATCCAATTCTAAAGGCCTACAGGATGCAGGTGTAATTCAAGTTCTTACATGGCTGTAAGGCAGACATGGACATTATTTTATAATATGACCATATGTTCATAGATTACGGTTAGTCCACCGGCTCTGTATCTAATAAAAGTTTAAATTCCAAACGCTTGAAGAAAATTTGCAGACCATGTCTTTTTGCCTGTAACTAGTTGCAAAAACTGAAATCGAGACTCTACCACAAGCCAGTGTTTCCCAGTAGAGAAACCCTCTACTTTTACAACCTCTAAGTAATTCAGTGGTTCTTTGGGTGAGATGAGGGATGCCAGAGTATTTTGTTGGGACACTAGAGTGGCATGACAAGTATTCTGGGACTGGTTACAGTTGAATCTCTGCTTCCTATATCCTGGACTGATTACAGAGTCAATGTTAGTGCGTTAACCAGCTTCTGAATGCAAGGGTAGCTAGGAAGACAACAGAGAAAATAGAAGGATATAAAGTAATGGAGAGACTTCAGAGCAGTACAAATGTTGACTTTGACACCACCAGCTGCTGACGTGAACTTGGCAGGAATTTGTGAGAAATGGTGGGTGTCACTGCAAGCAGGAGAGTCCTGCAGCTTTTGGGGTGAACAGGCAAAGGGGAGAGCAGATATGGTGACCACTCGGGGGCTGATTATTTGTGTCCTGAATGTGAAAATGTCTGGTCTCCTGTTCAATTTTGCAGCCACAACTTCACGTGACTCAGGGCATTATTTCCACCAGATACCATAAAAACATAAACAACCTCTGTTTCCGAAAGTGTTTGTTCTCTATCTGAGATGATTGTCCTGTGGTGGGAGGTAAGTGGGCGGTGGGTCCTATTACATCACTCCCTTTCACTAAAAGTCTACCTCGCTGTTTTTCACCCTACTGAAGAGGTGCTGCCATTCTGTTACACCTAGACCTATAAGACAGGCTTACCTGAATCCTCACGTGAAGAGGGATAGTTATGTGCAGTTTTAAATAATTGCTTGGGTCATGTGGTCCTTTGTTCCCTCCATTGGAAATCACTATTCCGGAGCAAATAGTATGAATCTATATAAACTATATTGTTTGTAAGATGTCTTCAGAAGTTTTGCAGTAGGTTTAAATATTTGCTTGGTGATGGCCTCTTGATTGTTTGAAGGAGGCAACCCTCACTAGGGGCTTTGTTGGCTCCCTTAGAGTTCCCTAACTGGCAGTAGAGTGTTCGTAGGCAGAGATAGAAAGTTAAGTGGGCTGAGAAGCCGAATTTGCCCGCAGCTGGGAATTGGTAGAAGAGTCAGTTATGGAAGGAAGGCTTTAGGATTATCTGGTAGCAGAGTTGTGGGATCCAAGCCCTGGGAAACCTCAGCTTTTGTAGAGTATGTTCTGTAACAATAGGCTATTGGATAATTTTAACACTTGTTATGGGATGTAGAGTTGGGGAAAGACTTAAAAGTGAAAGAACCTTAAAAAAGAATCTCCAAATATTTTAAAGAAAACAGTACTCAGAATGAGAGCTTTCCTGGAAAAGACTAGTTCTTCACTTCACAGGGGAAGCAGGGAGAAAGTGTAACTGCACTTACGGTAACTTAAAAGGTAAACATTACCCTCCCACTTAGCTGTTTCCTGGTGTAAGTTCATATTCCACATCTGTAGTTTTAGACATGATGTGTCATTTTCTGGTACTCCATTCTGCTTCTGAGTGAGAGACTGACGCAAAGTCACATAGCAATTGAAAAATTGCACAAAAGTCTTTATTGTTAAAAATGTAGATATGTGGCAGATTGCTGCATTTGCAAATGACTTTCAGTACAGAGAACACTTAAAAGAATGCGGTGTTATTTCTTTTTTTATTCCTTTAAGCCTTTGAATAGAAGGTTTTCTTTGCAGAGTTTCTGGAGTACATCAGAACAAGCAGGAACTAAAAATAGCTTTAAGAAAGCACCAGTATAGATGTTGTTTATAGTATGGTATCTGTCTTAAAGTTAACTCTTTAAAGCAGGAAGTTGTAACTCTCAATTTCTTAAGCAAATAAAAAACATTCTTGACTCTTAATGACATAATTTGTGCGGTGAAGCCGCTTTTGCTTCCATTCTGAGCATTGAAAGGCCTTCAAGGATAATTCTACCAGTCCTCAATATTTTATTTTCCTTCTGTTGTGAACTTGTTATTAAACTTGAAGGAGATATAAATATCATTAACTTGCTACATATGTAGATATTTAGTGTTACATAGTCAGAAAGTTTGTGTACATCACACGTATCTACATAATTCCCCAGGTTCCAACTGTGTTCCTGATAAAAGAATGGTGGGAAATGGCATTATGGGGATATGTCTTACAGTACACAGTGCTTCCCCTGTTCCCTCTACCAGATCTGGATGTTCTTTCATCTTTCAGCTTCTAGAATTTCTACCTCTTTTTCTTAAGGCAGGTGTAACTCATCCCCCTGCTCACACAAATATGCGTACACACACACACACACACACACACAATGTGCCGTAGGGAGTAGCGTGCACCATCCCATTCTCTGACTCCAGCTCTGATCCCACACACTGGAGGCAGTGTCTTGCACGAATTCATTTGTAAGTTCCTTTTTAAAACTCGAGTGGTCGGGAAATAGGACTGATATCCTCACCTAGTAGGCAAGCCCTCAAGGATAACTTCTATGGTTAATGCCAGGGTATCTTAATGTTTGAGTACCTGGGTTTCATGTCTTCCTGTACCACCTGTGTGACCCATGATTCCCACAGTTCTGTCTCCCGTTAGACTTTTTCTCTCAAACTCTGGACTCATAATATTCTGCTGATTTGTCATCTTCACTTGGAACCCTGATATCTTAAAACCAACGTGTGTAAAAACTGAGCTCTTGGTCCTCCTACCCCCGAAACTGGTTCTTTATGCAGCCTCCCCTATTCAGTTAGTGGAAACTTAATCCTTCCAGCTGCTTGGGTCAAAAATCTTGGAGTTATTCTGACTTTCACTGACATACCACATGAATTCTGTCAATAGATCTGGTTTGACACTGCCTTTAAAACATATCCAGAGCCCAGCCACTTCTCACCATGGCTCCTGCTTCCACTGCTGCTTCCCTTCCCTGAGCCACTGTCCTCTCCTCCTGCATAGCCCTTCTCAGTAGCTTCCCACCTTTCATCTCTGACCCGTTTGCACTATTCTCACCCCGCAGTCAAGTGAGCCTTGAAAACCTAAGTTAGATTGTGTCGTCCTTCTGCAGTGCCTCCCCATTTCACTCCGGGTAAAAGCCATAGTCCTTACAATGTCCTCCAAGGCCATACAGGATCTACACTGACCCTTCTCCGCAGCTCCAGCCGTGCCCCCATTCTGGAACATGCGAGGTCACGCTGGCCTTGGTGATGGTTATTCCGTCCTCCTGGGACTTCTCACCTCCTAGTCTTAATTCTAACCTCAGTTCACAGTGTGCCCTGCTCTGGTATTTAATACAACATCACCCTCATCCTATACCCTCAACTCTCTTTACTTTGACCATTTTACTTTTTTCCATGGTTCCTCTTTCCTAGCATGCCACCTCCTCTGCTGCTCTGTTGTGTGTATTGTCATCTCCACCCCCCACCCCAGCTAGACTCCAACCAAGCTCCGTGAGGACAGGACTTTTGTTTTGTTTATTGATCTATTCCAAGTGCCTAGAGTAGTCCTGTGTACATTGTAGGCCGTCAAAAATTATTTGCTGAATAAATTAAAAGGCTATTTTAAAAATGAATCATCCTTTCATTAACAGGTGAGGAAAGGAAGCTGCATGAAGGAAAATGGTGCAGTAAATAATGATATTTGCCTGTTGTACTATGTATGATATATATATATGTGTTTTAGTCTTAATTTGGTATCTCAGTTTCTTAATTTAATAGCTGTATTAAGGTGTAATTTACAGGCCATACAATTCACATATTATAATTGTACAAGTCAGCCATTTTAGCTATTTCTAGAGTTGTGCAACTGTGTCCTCATAAAGTCCCCTTGTGTCCATCCAAATGCAGTTTGCCCTCCCCTCAGTGGCACCCTGATTTTATTTGTTTTTGTTTTTTTGGCAATCACATCTGAAAAGAATAATTTACACAGCAGTACTAATATAGCTTTGCACTTTTAGAAATGACACACTTAAATATGAAATCAGGAGTCATTGCTGAATGTAGGCAGCAGTATCAGACATCGGTGAGAAGAATGGACTTGAGTGTCAGACTGGCTGCGATATTACCCAGCTCCACCATTTACCAAGTTACCAAAATTATTTTCTGTCTCAAGCTCTATGTCTGTTATATGGGTGTAATAATAGCAGCTTACAGAGTTGTGAGGATTAAGCAAACAGGGAAACAAAATTTAGTATAGTGGCCAGCTTATGTTATTACCTAAGAAATAGCCTTGCAGGTAGAGAGCAAAATTCAAATCTGTTTCTAAAGTATGTGTAAAATATGATCCAGTTCCTGCCTGGTTTGTAAACACGTATGCCTACTGCAGAATGTAAAAGCAGGCTAATTTCCAACAGAAAAGATCATTTCTCAGCATTTCTTTCAAAGGTAGTTGCAAAATAATTTTTACTAAATTTTCTGTGCCCATCTCTGACAGAGCTTTGACACCAGGGAAGTAATTATCTACATTTTTGTTAAAATGATGCTGACCATCAGGAAGTGTTCCGAATTATATTTTAGCCTTTATGTTGGGAAATATTGTGAAACTTCTTCTAAATTAATGGGGGAGGGGCATTCATTGTAGTTCTTGTAGCCTGATAAGGCTTCTCTAAATTATCTTTTTTTAAATTTTAATTAAAATAATTAATTAATTTTTTGCAGGGGGTGGTAATTATGTTTTTATTTATTTTATTTTTATAAGAAGTTCTGGGGATTGAAACCAGGCCCTTGTGCATGCTAAGAATATGATCTTTCACTTGAGCTATACCCCCCTAAATTATCTTTAATAAGGTCTTTTTCTCTGTTTTATTATTTCCTTTTATGTACAGATGCACAAAGCAGGGTCATCAGAAGCCTCTCAATTCCAAAGATGATTATAGTGAAAAACATTGCACAGTGACAGTGAATCCTTGGAATATGAAGAAAGATTGTAAAGTCCTGAATGAATTAAGAAGGAATTGTTACATTAACTTACATGTAACCATGGCTCTCTTACCTTTATTTTTCACTTTATAATGAAGATATTCCTCACCCGTCAAGGTTGCTTTGTTAGATATAGGGAATATCTAAAGCCTTTTCTGGAAGTTTTTTAAATAAATAAGAGCAGGTAATTTATCAGAAGTGTGAATGGTGTAATCTGCTCTGTCTAGTATGGTAGCCACCAGCCACATGTGACTATTGTGAATTGAGATGTTCTATAAGTGGAAAATACATAATAGATTTTCAAGACTTCGTACAACAATAATAATGTAAAATATTTATTAAAAGTTTTCAAAGTGTTAATCACACTTTTGAAATGATAGTATATTGGATATTTTGGGATAAATATAATTATTCCTGGAATTAAGTACACTTGTTCCTTTTTATTGTCTAAATGGGATTACTGGAAAATTGTGACTTGCACTATGTTTCTATTGACAGTGCTGGCTTCTAACTTATTGCAAATAATATGAAAAAAACTTTGATTAAGTATTTTATAATTGAGTAGTTGATTTCCATCATATTATTTTCAGGTGTACAACACAGAGGCTCAACATCTTTATATATTATATTCCATTTAATGTCACCATAAAATAATGGCTATATTTCCCTGTGCTGTATGATACAGCCCTATAACCTATCCATTTTATACATAGTACTTTTTACCTCTCAATCCCTTACCCCCTTCCTGCCTCCCTCTCCTCCTTCTCCCCATTGGTAACCACCAGTCTGTTCTGTGTACCTGTGAGTCTATTTCTGTTTTATTATAGTAATTAATTTGTTTTATTTTTTAGATATACATATAAGTTAATAAATAGAATATTTGTTTTTCTTTCTCTGACATATTTCACTTAGCATAATACCCTGTAGGTCCATCCATGTTATTGCAAAAGACATTATTTAATTTTTTAATGGCTGAGCAGTATTCCATTGTGTGTGTGTGTTCATGTGTATATATGTGTGTGTATATGCGTGTATATATGTAAATATACATATATATATAATATACCACAACTTCTTTATCCAGTCATCTGCCAGTGAACATTTGGGTTGTTTCAGTGTGTTGGCTATTGTAAATAGTGCTGCTGTGAACACTGGGGTGCATGTGTCTTTTTGAATTATATTTTTCTCCAGACATATACCCATGAATGGGATTGCTGGATCACACGGAAGTATATTTTCAGTTTTTTAAGGAAACTCTATACTGTCCTCCATGGTGGCTGCAACATTTACATTCCCACCAACCGAGTAGGAGGGTTCCTTTCTCTCTTAAAAGGTCAAAAATTCTCTACATTTATATACTTTCCTTACAGTTTAGGACACAATTTGGCAAAAGCCAGATAGAATTTAATAGGAGTAAATACAGTATTTTTTCAAATGTCCATGCATTATGGATAGATATGTTATTGATGAGTTGGTTCCCTATTTTTGTAGATGCAGAAGTTTTTATAGCTTCACAGACATTTCAGTCTTGCAGAAAGAAAAATGTCTTTGCATTTTGCTGAACTTGTCCGGGTGGCTTTATGGAATTTGGTCCAGGCCTGCAGAGGTGAATACACATCCAAACCTGAACCATTTGAATGTCTGCAAGATTTTAAGAGTCTAGAATGTCATATCTGGACTATAACTCTGGTGAATGACATCAGTGAGTGGACTCAAGAAAACTCCATTTGAGTGCAAAGCCTTTCATAAGCCAAAAAAGGCTTTGAAATTGTGGCAAAGCCAGAGACTTTTGTGCACCACATATGGCCACAAACCCATGGGGACAACCACAGGCCTTCTGGAGTGCCAAGGGAATTCCATGTGAGGAGTCCAGCACTCACAGGAATCCAACAAGTCCCTGCCAGCCAGAGCACCTTCATTGCTACTGTGGTATTTTGAGCAAATGTCTTTTCTTCAGGTTTAAATTGGTTTGTTGTTTTTTTTTTAATAAAAGAAAATCAAACAACTTCTTGTTCCCTTGGTGAAAGTAAAAGCCTAACATTTTCTGATTTCTTTTGACAGAGAAAACTTGAGCCTATGAATCTAAACTCATCTGTGATGGTCTGCAGCTGGGAGCAAGCAGATCAGTGTCAGTCCCTTTGCAGCCGTTGGCTGGGAGCCTGCATGTTCCCTGGAATGATATTTGAAACATGTCACCCTAGCCGTGCCTTCGCTCTGGACTGGGAGGCGAGTCAGTCAGAATCTGCATTATGGAATGTATGTTTCAGATCCAAAGCTAGGAGATCTTTTTTAATAGCCAGAGAATGTAGTCATAAATATATCTATTAATGTATTTATGCAAGAACAATTTTAAAGTTTTTTTATTATAAAAATTTCCCCCAAAATTGAAAATGAAAGAACATTGGAATTAAAATCCAATGGAATTAAAAACAGTGGAATTAAAAATCATCTGTACCTTAGTTATACATAAAGAATCTTAAAATCCTTCTAAACATTTTTTTGTTCAAATGTAGATATTTTTCCCTTCCAAAAATGAAAATTATTATTTCACAATTTTTTCTTTTTCCTTTTATTATATATTCCATATTAATAAATATAATTCTTTTAAATCCCTTTTAATGGCTGTTTAACATTATATTGAACAGATATGTAAATAGTCCTAGGTTTAAGAAATTTAAAAAATTGTCATTACAATGCCCCTGCAAAGAATTTTTTCGTGTTTCTATTTTTAGTTACTAATTTGGACTAAAAGTTAACAAGTTTACTTTTCTTCATCTAAAACATTGGTTATTTTATGAATGAATTGTAAGGATTTTAAATAACTTTTCAGTAATTTCAACAAAGAAATTAACTTTAAGGCAAAAATGTATGATGGTTTGCAAATCTATTTTCATTATATCTTCACTTTTACCAGTGTCATATCTGTGTGTGTTTGCACAAGTGCTTTAACTACCAGCAATGTAAGAAAAATCTGTGTACTAAAAATGTGAAAATAGTTTCCTGGTTTGTGTTTTCATTCTCCCAATATAGGTTTTGGATGACAAGCTTGTATTTGCAAATGTACACACCCTGTGGGAGGTGCTCTGTACATACGCTGAGATACTGTACATAAAATTGCCTCTGAATCCCAATCATCTGAAAACCGTGTCCTCAGCCTTTGATACCTTCAGCTGTTTTATGAAAGTCCTCCAAGTGGATGAAAGTATCAACAACCGGAACAAGAGTTTTTCATTGCCCTATTCGAGAAGAGCTGCGTGAACGACTTTTATATTCAGGATAGAGATACATTCATCAATCCAACCACCAGGAGCCGCACTGTAAGTCTAAACCGAGTTTAGCTGCTGTCTTGGGGGTGATTTAGAACCTGCTGTTGAATTATAAGTGATTTGGATTTGTTGGTTTGGTTTGGTTTTTAAAAGCTGCCCATAAAAATGAAAAAAGAGAAAGAAAAGAAATATGCCTACAGATTCCTGTTAGGATAGTAAACAGTGGCTGGTTATTTACCCTGTATAAACCACACGCTTTCTTAGAATCTATTTAGGTTTACTTCATCCTTTCTCAGATCAAGTATCAAGTAAGGGACAGTTTTAAAAAAAAATTCAGGATTAACTGGCTTGTGAGCTCCGGGATCTGCAAGGCAGCTTTCCCTTCCCATGGTGTAAGTCAAATGGCAGAAATGAAATAAAGCACTTCATGTATCCTCCGGTGTTAACAGGAAAAGGTGAGTCTTCTTGACCTTGTTACTTCCTGGGTAAAATGAAGATAATATGTCAGGAGTCGACAAGCCCATTTAGGGCAGGAACCATGTTGTCTTGTTCACTGCTGAATCCCAGGCACCAGGAAGGCTGAGTTTAACAAGTGGGTGAATGAATGAACTGTAGTTCCCCCAGAGTTACCATGTGGGGCAGTGTGGATTAGCAGCTAAGAGCATAGACTCGAGAGGTGAGGGTACAGCTCAAGTGATGGGGCGCATGCTTAGCACGCATAAAGTCCTGGGTTCAGCCCCCAACACCTCCTCTAAAATAGACAAATAACCCTAATTACCTCCCCACCCCCCACCAGAATTACCTTATTATCTCCCTGCCACCAAAAAAAAAAAAAAAAAAGGTAGAATTGGCCAAGAGCATAGACTCAGGCTGGAACACTTGTGCTGGTTTCTCGCTGTCTACCTTGTAAAAGTCATTTAGCCTCTGTGTTTATCAAGTTCCTCATCAATAAAATGGGGATAATAATAGTACCCACCTCGTAGAGATGCTATGGGGATTAATGAATCTGCTTGAATTTTAGAACAGCCCTGGCTAATAGTAAGTACTATGCATTTGCCAGCTCTTTTCATAATTACTGACAGATGTTATTATCAACCAAAGAAGTATTAGTTCTTTGTAAGGGAAATGCATGTTAGACCATTTCATTTATCATTTTCTGTAATTCAGGCTTTTCCCCTCTGAAATACCATTTTCTGTCTGTGCACTAGTAAATCACAGGGCTTTCCAAATTTCATCTGTCTGAGTTCTTGTCATGATGACAGTACTGCAGAGTTTTGACATTTTTTAGGGACTCCATCTGAGATGACAGCAACCCCTCAAATTCAGAAGCACTTCTCTAACTGACAACATCTCGCATGAAATGAAGTTTGTAAAATGTAAGAGCTTCAGACGCTAAATGATGCCATAAATGCAAAGATGTTATATCTAAGCTCTTTAAATAAATCCTGTCATTGAAATAAAGGAAATACTATATTATAGCGCTCTATGACTTTGTTACCTTGCTATCCGTTTATCTGACTCTCTAAGACAAAAGAAAGCAAAGACTGAGATTGATCATTACTACTGTGTGGTACACGTAATTGTGGATGAAGACCATACTGAAATGCACTGTCTAAGATACTAAAATGGACACTAAACAGCTGCTTGATGCACATGCATGAACAGAACAGGGAGCTGGTTGCAGGGAGCAGACACTGAGCTTCCTGGATCAGAGACTCAGCATAGCAGTCCAGCCCAGCAGTCCACATGTTTTATATTTATATCCCAGCAAAATTAGCAGTGAGAGTCTGAAATGAACTTTGGGGACACTTGCAAACAGCTGTCATGATTACTAATGTGGGACACCAGGATTCTACAGTGTTTAGTTGGCATCTGCACACAACCATTTCTTTTCCACTAAAGCCTGTTGTAATTGCTGGTTCCACATCCAGGCTGAGGAATCATCTCATGTGGTGTTTGGGAGGGAGGTAAGTGGAGTCAGGACCCATGCTAAGGCTGGGTGGGTAATAATCTGGTTCTAGTACAGGAGAAAGGAAAGTAGGTCAGGTGGGAAGGAGAATGACTGGATTTAAATTTTGTTTCTTGAGTAAGCTAAATATATAACATCATGTCAAGTTTCTTTATTGTTTATATTCCATGTGCTGTCACCGAATAACTACTGAATTGTGGGGACAAAAAAGCCTGGGTTTTAGAATTGACCCTGCCCCTAAACAGCCAGAGTCCAGGTTCCTCTGGGTGTCCAAGGAGGGGGCTGCTGCCTCCACTGAAGCAGTTTGGGCACTTGGGTGGCGTAGTTTTTTGGCTGTGGAAGACTGGCCCGGTTGTAGGACATTAAGCATCTGCAAGGCCCTCACCAGGTACCCACGGTGGTCCCAGGACTGTAACATCCAAGTGTTCCTTTCCAGCCACGTTTGCAAATGACCCTCAAGGGGTTAGTATTAATCCTCGGTGAGAATTATGAAAAATTATATGGTACCTCCATCCCTTCTGGCAAAGGAGGGCCCCTTATTTACAAATGACCACAAAGTGTTAGCACCACATTTTATTAGCAGAACATGTGAACACGTGGTGACAGTGACGCTCACCTGTTTGCTTCTGCTTCCCAGTGCAACTTCAGCCTCCATCAGAGGACCTCAGCTGCCCCAGCGAACAGGGCCTTCTGTACAGGGAATGTACTCCTCCTCGAAGCATAGACAAGAAGCAGCCCTTAGATCTCATCAGGTGAGCTGTTGTGGAGAGCACTCCAGTGGGAAGGGCTCAGGGTTGCCCTCATGGCTTCTGAGTGTGACAGTCCTCCAAGAGTGTTACCAACCAGGAAGCTCACAGGAGCTCTGAGCTTCGTTGCCCCAAGTTTTTACTGGAGACTTTATTACAAAGACATGATTTATTGGGTCACTACTGACATGGCTACCCCAAACACTAACTGTAAGTCAAAGCCCTAACATTTGAGCCCCTACCTCTCCTGATGGTCAGTCACTTGTCACAAAGCTCAAAGCCCCACTCCTCTAATCACATGGTTGGTGTCTCTGGCTGGCCAGTCCCCATCCTGAGTTATCTCATGAACACAAGCCATCCAAGGGTCCACCATGAATAGTAAAGACACTCCTATCTTGGGAAATTTCAAGGCTTTAGGGGTTGCCGTCCAGGAACTGGGAACAAAGACCTACCAAATTCTTCATTAAACAGGAGTAAATGTTAGGTTTCACTTAAATTATAAAATAAGAGAAGTATTCTCACTGCTTAGCTCTATCTGCTGTTCGACACCGTTTCACTACACCACGTGACTGTAATGTCGCGCTCAGCATGTGTATTCTCAGAGCATCAGCGCCGGCTGCTCCCCGGGAGCTTATGCTGTTTGTGCAAGGCTGCTGGGAGGAGGGAGGCCAAGGACAACTGAGCAAACAAAAATAATCGGGCTAATAAGGAAACAATTTCAGATTGAAATGAAGGAAATAATACAGTGTTGAGATGGGAGACTTGGGGGAAATGGAGTCAAGAAAGCTATCTTTGAGAAGGTTACATGTGAGCTGAGATGGTGATAAGGAGGCTGGTCTTTGAGGATCTGGGATAAGTCACCCCAGGAATAGAGGCAGCTTGTCCATTGCCCCGAGGCACAAATGTGCTCAGCATGTTTGAGGAGATACTGGAGCCAACGCTGGTGAGAGTGATGAGACGCGAGGTTTAGAAGGGCATCAGGAGCACGGAAAGTAGTGTAGACTCTAAGTGCAGTGAGAAGCAGTCATGATAGTTTAAGCACTAAGGTAATTTTCTCTCACAATTTGCAAAGATAATGTGGAGAATGAATTGCAGGGACCCAGGAAGCAGGGAGGCCTGGTCGGAGGCTCTTGGAGTGGGCCAGATGAGAGATGGTGGGAGCCAGGGAGAATGCGTTTGGGGAGTGGAGCTGACAGGATGCAGTTATGGGCTGGCTGTGGATGGTGAGGAGAAGAGAAGGGTCAAGGTAGCCCCAGGTCGGCCTGGAGCCAGGTGCCTGATCTTCCTAATCTCAGTGTCCCATTCAGATGCCCACCTACTTGGGCAAACCTCTTAACCTTCCAAGTGAGGGTTTTAAATCACTGAAGTCTTTTTGTTTGTTTCACATTTTATGGAAAGATTCAAACACGTACAGAAGTAGAGAGAACAGCACAGCCAGCCTGTCTGTATCAGCCACCCATCTCCAGAATTATCAACTCAGAGTCACTGTTGTTGCAATTTTCATCTCCACCTCTTCCCCTCCCCCACTTCGGGATCATTTTGAAGGCAATTCTACGTAGCTTAACCTTTCATTAGTGAAATGACAAGGTCTCTTTCAAATACAATTGGAATATTCATTTTTTTTAGGGTTACAAAATAATTCCCTGATTGTCACAAAAATACACTTTTAAGCAGTTTTGGGGTTGAAATCAGGATCCAGACAAAGTTCACACATTGCAGCTAGCATATCTCTCAAGTGGGTTCTAATCTATAATTTTCCTGTTTCTCATTTTCCTTGAAATTGCTGAGGGATTTCTCTATTTCCTGTTTGGTTGATTTCATTCTCCCCTGTGGTTAGACTTATTTCTCCATCCTATGTATTGGCTTTAGCTAAGTGATTTGATCCTCCCCTAAAAGCTTGATCTGAACGAGGTTCAAATTTGTGCAAGAATATTTGTTATATGAAGTTTTGTACTCCTGTCATAAGGTACATAATGTCCAGTTGACTCTCTTTTTTGTGATGACAGCAGCCAATAATGATTGTCACCCGGGATCATTATTTCATAAGGCATTTTATTTCATGTGGTCATACTCTAATTTCCTCCCACAATTATCAGCAGGATCACAGTCATGAAGAGGCACTTTCTCATTAACCCGGATTATCCTGTAGAACAGTTTTAAAAGAGGAAGTTTATATATTTGTAAATATTTAAAGTTGATACATTTTTCTATTGTTTCTAATGTTTTTTTCTAATGGAGGTACTGAAGATTGAATCTAGGACCTTATGCTAGCTGAGCACACACTCTGCCACTGAGTGTACCCCATCCCCCTTGAGATTCATATTTATATGATATATTCCTTCTGTTATTTTTGTTTTATGTTATACAGAATTTGATGGCAGGGCAATGGGTTTGATGGCTATTTAATCATTCTTTATGGGATTTTGGGGCTGGTGTGTGTGTTTGTGTTTGTAAAGAAAACAATTTTCCCACTATTTTAAGTATGTTTTGTGAAGGAAATTATGTTGATCTGTTCCCTTCTCCTGGTCCATGTATTCCCTTGTTGCTTCCCACTAGTGGCCCCTTGAGCTCTGTGACAAGACTAGCATGTCGTTAATCCAGGTTGAAGGAGATCTGAAGAGATTTATTCAAGGAGATGAAATTTGTAGACAATGAATTGGAAAGTATTGAGAAAGTTATTCATTAGGAGAAGGTATGGGGTTGAATTGTTAAGCGCAGAGAAATCTAAGCTATGAACCAACAAGACAATTATTAACTCCAGGAAAAACAAAGTAGGGAATAAAAAAGTAAGCCTAGCAGACAACTTGCTACAGCTGTGAACAGTCTGTACAGAGTCCTAATAATGTAAAGCAAGGATACTGAGCTGATCAAAATTATAATGTATTTGTATCAAAAGGTTGGAAGAATGAAGGTTTGGGTGTGTAGAGGAGATGTGGTTTGAAAGAGAGCTTAATATTCATTTTCCAAAATAGAAAGTTAAATAGGTGATACATAAAGCTGAAAAAGTCAGTAGGCTGTGTTACAATGATATTAGTCAGAAATAGGGAGTTTTTATTCCAAGAGTCAGCAGTAGGAGCTGAACATTGTTGCTTCTGACCAGGAAATGGGGTGGTTGTTGGGAACTGCTCCTTTTT
Organism: Camelus bactrianus; assembly: GCF_048773025.1. Taxonomy (NCBI): domain Eukaryota; kingdom Metazoa; phylum Chordata; class Mammalia; order Artiodactyla; family Camelidae; genus Camelus; species Camelus bactrianus. Next base: position 43,077,142 of record NC_133558.1, read on the forward strand.
ACAATCGGTGTTCGAGAACTGTTTGACTCTTTAATGAATGTATGGTATAAGTTTGATAAAAAGAAATCAAAGCTGAATTTTGAAAAATTGATGTTAAGAATTGGGGTGTTTTTGACAGAGAGAGATAACAATCAGACAAAACTACATTTGAAGGGATCCTCATTATTTCTAGCCTTTCAGCAAGGACTAGGGGGCAGACATCTGTTTAAGGTTCAAAAATTCTTTCTGACATTCTTGCCGACATGTAACCTTTGGAAGTAATGAACCCTCCGTCATTGTAAATATGCAGGCAGAGGCTGCCTGACCAGCTCTCTAACTGTAGCAGTGTGTGTTTACCATTGGCCAGTTGGAGCAAGCAACTTCTAACATTCTTTCAGTTTTGAATGTGGCATTTTCAGGATGGATAGTTGATAAGAATGTATTACAGAAAGCTTAACAAGAAAGAGTCCAAGACATCTCAAACCCATTGCCAGGGTTTTCTCTGCCAGACACCATCCTGAGCCTGCCATCTGTGAGCCAGGCCACAAAGACCAGTCACATGAGAATGAACACACTTTGTCCCTCCTATCTGATTTGGCATCGGGCTCAGCCATTTTCCCCATGGAATGGTCCACGCCCAGGTCTCTGACGATGGAGCTGGTCTCACAGCAGCCCTGTGAGCGCTGGTCCAGCCCTAGGGGTTCCTGCGTGAAGTTTCTCAGGACTCCAGGCTGTTCTCAGAGCTGAGTCCCCCCTAGGCTAGGCCCTCGGAGCTCATCTCAGCTCCAGACTGAGCCGGAAGCTTCCGAGAGAACTCAGAGCTGAGGAAAGTCACAGGTTTTACCCAGCACTGCCGCGTCAGCAGTGCTCCAGCTGAGGGAAGTAGCAGCAGCAGCAAACACACCTGAGCCGCCGCCTCATTGTTCCGCCTCATCCCTAAGCCCTCTGTGTCTGCCTGTCTGTGTCTGTCTCCCTTTCAGGACCAGCCTGGCACCGCTTCGTGCCCTGCCTCCTTTCTTCTAATCTTGCCTCCCTGGCCTGTTCCGTCTACTCCAGCTTAACTGAGTAACATTGAAGGGTTTTTGAAACCTAGGAACAGCCTACGTGCTAGATACAAAGAATACAGGGCAGTTCCTTACTCAGCCACATCCCTCCTGCCCTCTCCCATTCCCACATGAGTTTTATAAATATTTTGTCAGAGAGACATTGCACTCCCAGTTGTTATCATTATCAGCCATTTCCTTATTATCTGTGGTTTACGATGCATTTGCTCCAGGGAAGTTCCCGAGATAAGGCAGACTCAGATGACTGAGCCAGTAGTTGAAGTCCACTTGTGTCAAGCCTGTTAAGAATGATCTTTGGTGGGATTTGTTGAATGTGCCAGACTGTCCAGTGAGTGGTGATGATCCCCTGCATCTGCTCCGGAGTCGGCCTCGTCCCCTCCTTTGCTCTGTTCTCATTTATCTCTCTTCAGCAGGTGAACCAGTGATCTGTATTTCTATGATACGTAAAATACTTCTTATTTCACGGTAGAATTTGGGGGCCGCTGTGAAAACGCATATGTTTTAAGTGTGAATTGAGTCAGAGGTTTAAACTTAAAGCCCCCTTGATTTAGAATCAGAAATTAGTATGATGGAAGGAGGGTATAACTCAGTGGTAGAGTGAATGCCTAGCATGCATGAGGTACTGGGTTCAATCCCCAATGCCTCCATTTAAAAAACAAATAAATAAACCTATTTATGCCCCCCTTAAAAACAAAGAAAAAAGAAATTAACATGAGGATGAAGCTACAGAGTGAATATGTGTGTCTTCTGAAACTACCTTCTGTCTTTCTACAGGAAATTCTACGGAGAGAAGGTCGGAATCTACTTTGCTTGGGCTGGGCTATTACATTCAGATGCTCCTCCTGGCAGCAGTCGTGGGGGTTACTTGCTTTCTGTATGTATATTTTAATCAAAATAACTGTACTTATAGGTAACTTCTCTTTATTCCTTGTTACGGTGCTTACTTAACTTAGAATGACATTCTCCAGGAGCATCCACGTTGCTGCAAATGGCCCTATATTGTCAGTTTTTATAGCCGAGTGGTTTTCCATTGTATAAATATACCACTTCTTTAGCCAGTCATCCGTTGATGGACATTTAGGCTATCTCCATGTCTTGGCTATTGTAAATAGTGCTGCTATGTATATTGGGGTGCAGCTGTCATCCTGAAGTAGGGTTCCTTCAGGATATATGCACAGGAGTGGGATTCCTGTGTCATATGGCAATTCTATTTCTAGTCTTTTGAGGAAACTCAATACTGTTTCCAAAGTGGCTGCACCAAACTGCATTCCCACCAGAAGTGTCGGAGGTTTCCCTTTGTCCACAGCCTCTCTAGCATATGTCATTTGTGGATTTTTGAATGATGGCCATTCTTACTGTTTTGAGGTGATACCTCATTGTACTTTTGATTTGCATTTCTCTGATAATTAGTGATATTGAGCATTTTTTCATGTGCCCATTGATCATTTGTATATCTTCCTTGGAGAATTGCTTGTTTTGGTCTTCTGCCCATGTTTGGAATGGGTTATTTGGTTGTTTCTTAGTAAGTCATATGAGCTGCTTATATATTCTGGAGATCAAGCCTTTGTTAGTTTCATTTGCAAAAATGTTCTCCCATTCTGTAGGTTGTCTTTTTTTTACTTAAGGTGTCCTTTGCTGTGCAGAAGCTTGTAAGTTTCATTAGGTCCCATTTGTTTATTCTTGCTTTTATTTCTATTGCTTGTGTAGACTGCCCTAGGGGAAGATTTCTGAGATGTATGTCAGATATTTTGCCTGTATTTTCTCCTAGGAGGTTTATTGTATCTTGTCTTATGTTTATCTTGCTGAAGAGACTATCTTTATTCCATTGTATATTCTTGCCTCCTTTGTTGAATATTAGTTGACCAAAAGTATTTGGGCTCATTTCTGGGCTCTCTATTCTGTTCCATTTGGCTGTATGTCTGTTTTTGTACTAATACCATGCAGTCTTGACGACTGTAAATCTATAGTATTGTCTCAAGTCTGGGACAGTTATTTTTCCAGCCTCTTTCTTTTTTTCTTAAGTTATTCCCTGGAAATTCTATGTCTTTGATGGTTCCATATAAATTTTATTGTGATTTGTTCTAGTTCTATGTAATATGTCCAGGATAATTTGGTAGGGATTGCATTAAATCTGTAGATTGCCTTGGGCAGTGTGACCATTTTAACAATATTGATTCTTGCAATCCAAGAGCTTGGGATACCTTTCCATTTTTTAAAGTCTTCTTTAATTTCCTTCACCAATGGTTTATAGTTTTCTCTGTATAATTCTGTCACGTCTATGGTTAGATTTATTCCTAGATATTTTATTACTTTGGGTGCTATTTTAAAGGGGATTATTTCTTTACTTTCTTTTTCTGTTGACTCATCATTTGTGTAAAGAAATGCAACTGATTTTTGAACATTAATCTTGTAACCTGCTTCTTTGCTAAATTCTTCGATCAGCTCTAGTAGTTTTTGTGTGGACCTTTTATGGTTTTCTATATATATTGTCGTGTCATCTGCATATAGTGACACTTTTACCTCTTCTTTTCCAATTTAGACCCCTTTTACTTCTGTTACTTGCCTGATTGCTGTGGCCAGGACTTCCAAGTCTATGTTGAATAGGAGTGGTGATAGTGGGCATCCTTGAGTTGTCCCAGATTTTAGTGGGAATCTTTTGAGGTTTTCATCATTGAGTGCTATGCTGGCTGTAGGTTTGTCATCTATAGCTTTTATGATGTTGAGATATGTTCCCTCAATACCCACTTTGGTGAGAATTTTTATCATAAATGGGTGTTGAATTTTTTCAAAAGTTTTCTGCATCTATTGAGATGATCATGTGGTTTTTGTCCTTTCTCTTGTTGATGTGAAGTATTACATTGATTGATTTTCATATGTTGAACCACCCTTGTGTCCCTGAGATGAACCCCACTTGAGCATGATGTATTATCTTTTTTATGTGCTGTTGGATTTTATTTACTAGTATTTTGGTAAGGACTTTTTTCATCTGTGTTCATCAGTGATATTAGTCTGTAATTCTCTTTTTTGGTGGTGTCTTTGCCTGGTTTTGGTATCAAGGTAATAGTGGCTTCATAGAATGAGTTTGGGAATATTCCTTCTTTTCAATCTTCTGGAAGAGTTTGAGAAGGACTGGTATGAGTTCTTCTTTGTATGTGTGGTAGAACTCCCCGGTGAAGCTGTCCAGTCCTGGACTTTTATTTGTAGGGAGGTTTTTTATTAATTCAATTTCATTCCTAGTGATCCATTTGTTCAAGTGGATAGTTTCTTCTTGATTCAGTCTTAGTTGACTGTATGTTTCCAGAAACTTGTCCATCTCCACTAGGTTATCCATTTTTTTCCATGTAGTTTGTCATGATATTCTCATATGATATTCTGTATTTCTATGTTATTTGTTGTAATTTCTCCATTTTCCTTTCTTATTTTGCAAATTTGTGCTCTCTCTTTATTCTTCTTTGTGAGTACGGCCAGAGGATTTTCGATTTTATTTATTCTTTCAAAAAACTAGCTTTTGGTTTGATTGATTATTTTCTCTATTTTTTTAATCTTTATTTTATTTATTTCCTCCATGATCTTTATTATTTCCTTCCTTCTGCTGACTTTTGTGTGTTTTTGCTCTTCTGTTTCTAGTTCTTTCAGCTGGTGGGTTAGATTGTTTATTTGGTATTGTTCTTCTTTTTTGAGGAAGGCCTGCATTACCCTAAACTTTCCTCTTAACACTGCTTTTGCTGAGTCCCATATGTTTTGTGTGGTTGTGTTTTCATTTTCATTTGTCTCAAGGTATTCTTTAATTTCAACTTTGATTACATCATCGACCCATTGGTTTTCTAATAGCATGTTGTTTAATCTCAATGCTTTCCTTTCTTTCTCCTTTGTTTCTCTGAAGTTGATTTCTAGTTTCCATGGCATTGTGGTCAGTAAAGATTCTTGAGATAATTTCTATCTTCTTAAAATTGTTGAGGCTTCTTTTGTGACTAAGTACATGATCAATCCTAGAAAATGTTCCACACACATTTTAAGAGATTGTTTATTCTGTTATGGGGGATTGTAATGCTCTGAAAATATCCACTAAATCCAATTATTCTCTTGTATCATTTAATTTCTCTGTTGCCTTATTTATTTTCTGTCTGGAAGATCTGTCTAGTGATGTTAATGTGGTGTTAAAATTTCTGACAATGATTGTATTCCCATCAATTTCCCCCTTTATCTCTGTTAGTAGTTGTTTAATGTACTTAGGTGCTCATGATGGGTGCATATATATTAATGATTGTAATATCTTCATCTTGTATTTATCCTTTAATCATTATAAAATGTCTTTATATATCTTTCTTTATGGCCCTTGTTTTAAAGTCTATTTTGTCTGAAATCAATACTGCTACACCTGCTTTTATGGCATTTCCATTTGCATGGAATATCCTTTTCCGTCCATTCACTCTCAATCTATATGTGTCCTTCTCCCTAAAGTGTGTCTCTTGTATGCAGTGTATTGAAGGTTCTTGCTTTATTATCCAGTCTGCTACTCTGTCTTTTGACTGGAGCATTTAGACCATTAATATTTACAGTAATTAATGATAGATGAGAGTTTATTGCTATTTTCAACTTATTTTTGCAGTTGATTTGGTATTTCTTCTTGGTTCCTTTCTTCTTCCTTTTGTGGTATGGTAATTTTCCTTTGTATTGTATTTAGTTTTTGTGACTCACTTGTAAGTTTTTGGCTTGTGATTACACTTTTTTGTAAGTCTGTTAACCAATTACTGTAACTGTGTGTACTAAACAGATATTAATGTAATCTCAAACCCATCCTACTGAGAACAAGATTTAAAAAAAAAAAAAGAAGAAAGGAAAAATACTCTCACAGTCATGAATTCTCATTTCTGTAGCATCCTGCTTCTTTTCTATTTAGAGTAGACCTTTCAATATTTCTTTTAGCATGGGTTTAGTGTTGCTAAATTCTTTTAGTATTTGCTTCTCTGTGAAATTCTTTATCTCTCCTTCTATTCTAAAGGATAGCCTTGCTGGAGCAAGTATCCTAGGCTGCATCTTTTTTTTTCATTCAGGACTTTGAATATATCTTGCCACTCCCTTCTGGCCTGTAGTGTTTCTGTAGAGAAATCAGCTGAGAGCCTTCTCTTGTAACTCACTCTTTGTTTTTCTCTTGCTGCCTTTAGGAACATTTCTTTATCCTTCAGTCTGGCCATCTTGATTTATGATATATCTTGGCATGTTTCTCTTTGGGCTCTTCCTGTTTGGGACCCTCTGAGCCTCCTGTGCTTGGGTGTCTGATTCCTTCTTTAAGTTTGGGAAGTTTTCAGTCATGATTTCTTTAATTACCTTTTCCATCCCCTTTGTTCTTTCTTCCCCTTCTGGTACCCCTATTATGCATAGATTGGCATGCTTTATATTATCCCATAGGTTCCTTATATTGTTTTCATTGTTTTATATTTGTTTTTCTCTCAGCTGTTCTGATTGGGTGCTTTCTGTTGTCCTGTCTTCTAGGTCACTTATTCGTTCTGCTGCATTATCTAGCCTGCTTTGTACAGCCTTTAGGTCAGATCTCATTTCAGCCAATGAATTTACCAATTCTACTTGGCTCTTCTTTATAGCTTCTATTTTGGTTTTGATATATTTTATGTCTCTAAAGACTATCTCTTTTAGTTCCTTCAGTAATTTGATCACTTCTTTTTTGAAATCTTGATCTAGTAGGCCATCAATGTCTATTTTATTGATCGTTCTTTGAGGGGATTTCTCTTGCTCTTTTAATTGGCAGGACTTCCTCTGCTTCTTCATTCTGCTCATATCTCTCTGGCCCTGTGGCTTTTGGAGTATCAGTTATCTATTGTGGTCCTTAAAGGAGTTTATTTATTTATCTATCTAAAGCCTATGTGGGAATAAAACTTAAAAGAGAGAGAGAGAGAATTTTAAAAGAATGGAGGAAAAGAAGGTTTGAAAAGAGTGTATAATCAATAATAGAATAGCAAGTTGAAGCAGAATAGGAATCGAGTTGAGATATCTTTTAAGAATCTTAATAAAAAGAAGAGAAAATTCAAAATACAATATTTGAAACCTGTGACTAATAAATAACAGATCAAAATCAAGAGAATATAAATGAAATGAGAATTGTAAACATATAGGACTGTTTAAAAATAAAGATTAAAAATGTAATAGGAATAAAACAGATATAAAAAGATTTTAAAAACAAAGATGTGTTCTCCTAGAGACTGTGTGCTCTTAATGGTTTTATTGAGAGGCCTTTGTGTCTTCGCCCTGTTTCACGAACTCACCTTGCTCTGTTGGCCCCCTTGTCTGTGCTGCTCACAGTGTCTTTCGGCAAGAAGATTGCACCTCTCCAACACTGGGTCAGGTGATCCTTTCCTTTGTGGTGGGTGGGTGGGTCACTCCCCCTCCAGATGCTGCAGTCAGTGCTGGGCCAGTTGCTCCATATGTGGGCTCAGTTTCAAAAGTAACAGCTTTATGGAGATATAATTCACATACCATAAAATGCAGCCTTTGAAATTGTGCATTAGGATTTTAAGTACATTTCAGGGTTTTGTAGCCATCACTCCCAAAAAGAACCAGTACCCTTTAGTAAGTCACTCCCTAAACTTCCTTTCCCTTAGACCCCAGCAGCCACCACTCTACTTTCTGTCTCTACGGATTTGCCTGTTCTGGGCATTTCATATAAGTAGAACCATACAGTATGCTGCCTTTTTTGATTGTCGTCTTTCATTTAGTGTGACGTTGTCAAGGCTCATCCATGGTGTAGCATATATCAGTACCCAAAGTCCTTTTTGTGTTCAAATAATATGCCATTGTTATAAATACACCACTTTGCTTATCCATCCATCAGTTGATGATGAATAATTCTGCTGTAAATGCTCATGGACAAGTTTTTGTGTGAACACATATTTTCAGTTCTTCTCAGGATATATCAAAAAATGGAATTGCTGGGATGTATTCTACTTTTAACATTTTGAGGAATTGCTAAAGTAGTTTTTAAAGTGACTGCACCATTTTATATTTCCAGTAGTAATGTATGAGGAGTCCAGTTTCTCCACATCCTCATCAACACTTTTTATTACCGAGTTTATAGATACATATTTATATATCATATATCATATATATTTGTCATCCTATTTGGTATGAAGTGGCATGTCATTGTGCTTTTGATTTCTGTTTCCCCAATGCCTACTGATGTTGAACATCTTTTTATGTGCTTATTTCCCATTCGTATGTCTTCTTTGGAGAAACATCTATTCAAATACTTTGCCCATTTTAATTGTATTTGTCTTTGTATTTTCATGTTTTAAGTCTCCTTTGTCTATTCTGGATAAAAAGTCCCTTATCAGGGAAAATATTGGAAATATTTTCACCCATTCTGTGGATTGTCTTCTTACTTTGTTGATGAAGTCCTTTGAAGCACAGAAGTGTTTAATTTTACTAAAGTCCAGTTCACTTGATATATTTTCTTTTGTTGTTTGTGCTTTTGCTGTCATATCTTAGAAGTATTTGTACTTCAAAATCCTGAAGATTTTCTCATTGTTCATTTTCTAAAAGTTTTATAATTTCAGGTCTGTGATTTATTTTGAGTTAATTTTCATAAATGGTGTTAAGATAAAAGTTCAGTTTTCTTTCTTTCCAGGTGTATGTTCAGGTGTCCCAGCATCTTTTTTGTAAAAATTACTTTTTTCCCGTTGGATTGTCATGGAACCTTTACGAAAAATTAACTGGCTACATGTAAGAGTTTGTTTATGGACTCTCAGTTCTTTTCTCTCAATCTATTTGTGTGTCCTTTATGCAAGTACCACACTGTATGGATTACCATTTTGTTACTGAGTTTTGAATTTGGAAACTTCAAAACTTTGTTCTTTTTCAAGATTGTTTTGACTATTCTGGGTATCTTGCATTTCCATAGTTTTAGGAACAGTTTGCTTATTTCTCCCAAAAAGCCAGATTTGCATTGAATCTATAGGTCATTTTGAGGACAAATGCCATCCTAACAATGATAAGGCTTCTGATCCATGAACACAGAAGAGCTTTCCATTTATTTTAGGTCATTTTTAACTTCTATCAGTAGTATTTTAGTTTTCAATATACAAGTTTCAGACATTTTCCTCAGTATTCCTCATATTTTTCTTAATATTCCTAAGTATTTTATTCTTTTTGATGCTATTGTAAATGAAAATGTTTCCTACATTTTATTTTTAGATTATTCACTGCTGTTGTATAGAAATATAATTACTTTTTTATATATCGATTTGTGTCTTACAATTTTGGTCAAACTATGTTGTTAATTCTAATAGTTTTTTTTTTTCTCTCTCTCTCTCTCTTTTTTCTTTGTGGATTCCTTGTGATTTCAATGTATAATATCATGTCATCTGGAATTGAAATAGTTTTATTTCTTTCTTTCTAATCTAGAGGCTTTATTTTCTTTGTCTGATTGCTTTGACTAGAACCTCTAGTACAATGTTGATTTTGGGAGGAAATAATTCAGTCTTTCACCATTATGTATGATCTTTGCTCCAGGTTTTTCATAGATGTTCTCTGTCAAGTTGAGGAAGTTCTCTTCTATTCCTAGTTTTTATCTATTATTCTATTAATATGGCATATTACATGAATTGACTTTTGTATGTTGAAGTTCCTTTGCATACCTGGATACATCCCACTGAATTGTGGTCTATTTTATATGTTAATGGATTGGATTTGCTTTTATTCTGTTGAGGACTTTTGCATTTATATCCATAAGAGATAGTCTTTAGTTTTCTTGTGATGCCTTTGTCTGGTTTTGGTATCAGTGTGATACTCGTGTCATTGAATGAATTGGGAAGTGTGCCCACCTCTTTATTTTTAGACGAGTTTGTGAAGCATTTTTTTGTTTGTTTGTTTTTTGTTTTTGTTTTTCTTTAAGTAGTTGATGGAATTCACCAGCAAAGCCATACTGGCCTAGCATTTCCTTGTGGGAATGTTTTGTATTAGTGTTTCAGTCACTACTTATTGTAGGATTATTTGAGTTTTCTATCTCTCCTTGAATTAGATTTAGTCACATATCCTTCTAGGAATTTATCCATTTCATCTAGATTATCTCATTTATTGGCTATACAAGTATTCATGGTATTCCCTTATATTCCTTGTTATTTTTGTTAGGGCAGTAGTGACATCCTTCCTTTCATTTCTCATCTTAGTAATTTGAAACTTCTCTCTTTTTTTCTTCAGTACTAGCTAAAAATTTGTCAATTTTCTTGATCTTTTCAAAGAACCAACTTTTCTTTTTGTTGATTATTCTCTGTTATTCATCTATTCTCTATTCCATTTATTTCTGCCTTTACTATTTTGATTAGAATATTTAATTCATTTACATTAATGTAATTTCTTATCAGGTTGAAGTTACATCTGCTATCTGCTTTCTATATGACTTTTTATTTCCCCAATGCTCTATTACTACACTTTTTTGTACAAAGTAGGCATTTTCAAGTGTGCCATTTTAATTTGTTGTTTATTTTATCTTTTTCTTCTCCTCCTCCTCCTCCTCTTCCTCCTCCTCCTTCTCCTCCATTGCCCTGGAGATTATTATTAACATATTGTTTTAAAGCAATCTAGTTCACATGAATGCCAACTTAATTTCAATAGTACACATAAATTTTGCTTTGATATCAATCTTTTCCCTCCCCCTCCTCATGCTGTCACTGTCATACAAGTTACACCTTTATGCATTTATAAGTGCATCTACACTGTTTCATAAGTATTGTTTTATGTAGTTGTCTTTTACATCAAATAGAAAAAACACGTAAATGTAATACTGTATTTATACTGTTTTATTTTCTTACTCATGTAGTAGTGCTCTTTATTTTTCAGGTGAGTGTCTTTTCATTTACACCTGCTGGACTATCCTTAGTATTTCTTGTAGGGCAGGCCTGCTAGCAATTGATCCTTTCAGATTTTGTAGGAGTGTGTTAATTTCTTCTTTTTTTTTTTGAAGAATCATTTTGTTGGCTATAAAATACTTGGTGACAGTATTTTCCTTTTATCACTTTGACGATACCATCCCACTGCCTTCTGGTCTCCATGGTTTTTGATGAGAAATCAACTGTCTTACTGAGGAGCCTTTGAATATTTTGAGCCTCTTTTCTCTTTCTGCTGTCAAGATTCTTTGTTCTTCTCTTTTGACACACTTAGTCTGATGTGCCTATTTTCGATGTCTCTACGTTCATAACACGTGGAGTTTGTTGAGCTGCTGGGATGTACAAATTAATGTTTTCATCAAATTTGGGAAGTTTTCAGCCATTATTTCTTTATATACTTTTTCTACCCCTTTTTTTCTCTCCTTCCTTCTGGCGCTCACATTATATGTGTATTGGTATTGTTGATGGTGTCCAACCTATCTCTGACACAGTGTTCATTTTTTTTCATTCCTTTTTCTTTCTGTTCCACAGACTGGATAATCTCAGTAGTTTTAAATTAACTGACTTTTTCTTCAACAAGTTCATATCTACAGAGAAATCCCTTATTGAATTTTTCATTTTAGTCATTATATTTGTATCTCTAGAATGTCCAGTTGGTTTTTAATGTAAATTTTATCTATTGATATTCTCTGTACAATGAGATGTTCACATACTTAAATTCTTTAGGCATGGTTTCGGTTAGCTCTTTGATCATATGTTTAATTCCTTATTTATGTCTTTGTCTAGTAAGTCCAGTGTCTGGGTTTCCTCAGGGAGTTTCTATTGACTACTTTCTCCCCTGTGTTATGGCCAAACTTTTCTGTTTCTTTGTACATCTTGTAATTTTCTGTTGAAAACTGGACATTTAAAATATTACAATATGGCAGATCTGAAAGCCAGATTTTCCTCATCTCCAGGGTTTATCATTGTTTCCATTGTCATTGCTGCTGCAGATATTTATTTAGTTACTTTCCTGAACAAATACTGTAAAGTCTGTATTCTTTATCATGCATGGCCATGAGATCTGTATGTGTGCAGAAAGCCTAGTTGTCATCACTGTAATAATGATTGGACAGTGAATTCTTTCAATGCCTGGAGCCAATCGTTTGAGCTGTTGCCAGGTGGCTGTGTGCCTGCGTGCTGAGGGATGCCCTCAGCACCGGCAGGCAGTCTGCAGCTATTCTGTAGCCTTTAGTTCTTGCTTATGCAGAACTTCAAGTTCAGCCAGAGTTGAAGGCTTCAGATTTTCTCAGATCTTTCCTTGCCATATGCCACACATGTGTACGGACTTCTACAATTCTCAGAATTTTTTGGAGCTATTTAACCCTACCTCCACCCCCAGAAAGTCTCAATACTCAATTTTGCCTTCTAAGTTTCCTAGTCAGCATCTAATTAGCCTGTAGTGGTACCACTGCCTCATGCAGTTGTAAAGTTACTCACTGCTGATTGTTTTCCACAAACACTCTGGGGACAGGCTGTTTGCACAGCATGAGTTTGAGATAGGTGAATTAGTGACAGTTCTCTGGGGGTGGATTTTTTGGGTAACTTCAAATCACTTCTGCCCCTTCCTTGATTGTGAGACTGTTGCTTTTAAAGGCCACCATTTAGGTGAGGATACGGGGATGGGGGTAGTTCAAGTTACGATATGACAAAACTGACTATCTTTATGGAGATTTAGCTGTTATTTTTTCTCAAATAAACATTCCCCTTATTGCTGGAAGCCTTGGTTAAATTTCCAGAGTTCTGCAGAGGTTAATTTTAACAAATTTTGCCATTGTCATTGCTTAACAGAGGAGTAAGTTTTCCAAGATTTTTACTCAGATATTGTAGAAGTGTATCCCATTTGCATTTGTTTTTAACTGAGTTACTTGCAAGAGTAACTAATTCTACAGCTCCAGCCCCATTCACATAAGAGTCCATCTGCATGGCTTCTCCTACAGGGAGAAGTGTGCAACCTGTTGTCCGTTTGTTGTTTTACTTATTAAAGTGTAGGGGTTTTTAAGAATATGCTCATGAATAGCCCTTTGTCATTTTTACACGTTACAAATCTTCCACTAGTCTGTGGCTATTTTTTTCCCTTTCTTTTAGTTGTTTTAATGAAGTTATCAGTTTTAAGGATTTTCAGTATAGCAATATGTGGATGCTGATTACACGGGTGAGGCATTTAACTACTGTCTAAACCTCAGTCTTTGCTCTGATTCACTGTCTAGAACATCTGAACATATCTACTGAACCCCATATACCAATGGACACTGACAGTCCTAATTAAAAAAATGCTTTTTAAGTAAAGCAAAAAATATTATCTTTGACACTGGAAAAGACAAATTTCAAATTTACTAGCTGATCTTGTTTTCTGTGATCATTAGCTACATCATGTTTATAGAGCCGAGAGGCATATTGAGCTACTGATTTTATTTCATCGGATTTTAGAATGTAGAACACATTTCAGGCCCACTTATAGCACCATATGTGTATCTTTAAGGATATGTACATATGATGATGTCTTTATTATAAGTACCTTATTTTATTTTAAGTACCAACTGCTGTGAACCTCATTAAGGAAACCTTGGAACTGCAGGACTGAAATTTTTCACACCACCACCATCCCGTAGCATCTCTTTTGCACTTAGATGTTGTGTGGCAGAGTATTTTTCTGCTCCCTAGGAATGATCAATGTTGAAGGGGGAAAAAAATCCCTCCTCTAATTAATAAAGTCCAAATCACATATTTATCTGAACAATGGCCACCATTTTAGTCCACACCAATCCATCTACTCATACTGACTCAGAGTCCTTAACACAGACAATCCACAACTGTAGTCAGGGTCCTCAGCCCACGTTGTATCCCCTCCCCATTCTTTGTTGATTCTGACCTACTTTTGTCCAACACGTCCTGCCAGGCTCTTCGCTACTTTACTGCAGTTTTTAATTTTTACCTTTGAGTCCCAGGCTGTGCCTAGTGATTTCCAGAGAAACGCCAGACACCTGGCTCATCAGGAGGGGTGGGGAGGATTTCAGGAAGCTATTACCAAAACTCACTTGCAGATCAGTAAGTGGCTGTTGTGAGCATTCCTTCTAGATCTCTGCCAGGCCCGCTGCATCCACCCCAGCAAAATAACGTAGCTCCTCCACCCACCTTTGCCTCCATTCATCTGGGTTTCTGCTTTAAGTGACACTCAGAAGCTGCTGATGGGCATTATATATATATATATTTTTTTTTTTATTTGAAGTATAGTCAGTTACAATGTGTCAATTTCTGATGTACAGCACAATGTTCCATTCATTCATATACACATATATATGTATGAATTCCTTTCCATATTATTTTTCATTAAAAGTTATTACAAGATATTAAATATAGTTCCCTGTGCTATACAGAAGAAATTTAGTTTTTTTAGCTATTTTTATATATAGTAGTTAATATTTGTAAATCTCAATCTCTGATGGGCATTTTTAAAGCCACATCTGGAACCCTTGCTGCAGAAGAGTCTGAGAAATATATTTTCAACCTCATAGCATTTTGGTTAGGAAGTTGGAATAAAGGCTGAGCTGGCTCACCTAACTTGTCTGCCTTTGTGAGTAAAGAGGTCTGGAGATTCAAGGCCCAATGAAATGTCCCAGCCCTTCAGTAGCAAACTCTTAAAGCAACCAAAATGCTCCCATCTGCCAGAGCATGACTTGTCCTTAGATACTGCTGGCCATAACCACCAACGCTGTCTAATGCATCGTCTTCATCTGGTGCACACTTTCTTTAGATGTCGAATATCCTGATTAAGAGGACAAGCTGGTTTGGATTCCCAAGGTCACAGGCAGCCTTCTGCCTGACTTTGATGTATATATGTTCATTGAAGAGTCCTCTCTCAGATCAGCTAGAGCTGCCTGGTGTGTGGCTTGCCAGAGAATGTGGGTATATTGCTCCCCACCAGAGTCCTACCAGTTGTTTTATTGCAGGAAGAGAGAGAGCAAAAGAGACAGAACAGAAAGTTCTTATCCAGCCTCAAGCACAGTCACCCCTGCCCAGGGCCCTTGCTCTGGGACATGAAGAAGTACAGGTCAGCATCGACGTGGCCCTGGTGTACTCCAAAACATGGTGTGGTTTTACTGGGCTATCTGTGTCTTTCATGGACCCTGCAAAATTCTCCCCATTTGTGAAATGGGGTACTAAGGAACTCCCACCCATGCCTGTACCTCCCAGGGTTTCCACCCTTATGGGTTTTGAGGATTTGCTGGCAATTCATTCTTTTACACCAGGTCATTTCTCAGTTACACAGCAGTCCTGTGACTTCCTCATCAGAACTACTCCTTAAGTTCGGGATTCAGTGAAAGATGCCATTCATGTTCAGGGAGGAGGAGGAAGACAGCACAGATCAGAATTTCTGTTTTGCTTTTTTTGTTGTTGTTGTTTTCATAAGCCGTCTCCAGTTGTCGAATAGACCCTGAGCAAATGAATGACTGTTACACTCCCATTTGAAGGATGAGGAAAATGACACTCAGGGAGAGGAGGCAAATATCCTGAGGTTCCAAAGACAAAAAGGGATGAGCACAGAATAAGATCCCTGCAAATTTCTTGGCTGTCATCAGCCTTTAGGTCAGTGACAGAGTGCCGTGTGTAGTAGTAAAGTTGTAGCGTGCATTTAGAAGGGTGCAGATATTCTTGTTTTAGTTGATACAATCACACTGTTTTGTCTGGGACTCTGAAAAAGAGAAATGGGTTAGAAAATGTTGGTTTCTCATCCTTGGTCCTTCCTCACCCTCACCCGTCTCATGAGATCAGTACTCATTCATTTCATCCCTGCCCACCTGTAGGTGATTAAGCATAGCATGATTTTCATGTCCTGCTTCACTGATTCTTGTGAAATTAGGTGTTTGAAGATAGGAAGTCATGAAAGGAAGCTGCTTTTTTTTAAATAAAGTGCAGTAATTTTCTTAGCAGTGTAGGAAATTGAGGATTTTCTTCATTGAAAATCAATAGAGATTTCAAGAATATCTGTATTTCTGATGTGTAGATTAAAATGACAAAATCTAGAGGGATTACAGAAACACAAGGATGATACAAAAAGTATCTTTAAAGAGCTTTCCTAAGACTGGGCTTGTAAAGAGACTGTTAGTTGACAGAGACCCTTTTCTCACCCATAGTCCCTCTCCTTAGTTTGCAAAGGGCCAGCGTTTCCCCTGTGTGCAGTCCTGGTGCTTCAAGTGAGTTGTGGGGTAGGGCGGTGCACATGGTGCTGCCTTCAGTTTGTCCACCCTAAGTAACCTCTAACAGTCAAGGGGCGAGTGTTGTTGTAACGGCATGAACCATGCGCCATGCTCTCCGGGGTGTGTGCCCATCTCAGCTCATCCCAGCTCAGGTGATGGCAGAGCAGAGAGTGGTGGCAAGAGGTCAGCCATGAGTAGCAGGGAGCACCTGTAGTCAGCTGGGACCCAAGAGGCTAGGAGTTCCAGGTGGAAATCCCAGGACTTCCCACAGCTCATTCATTCAGCTAATACTTCTCCAGCACCTGTGATATGCTGGTGCTTCCTTTGTGAACAGAACCAAATCCTTGTCCTCCTGAAGTTGATGTTCTAGTGGAAATAAGAAATGATACACACAGGAGCAGATCCTGGTCAGGACACATGAGTGCTGTCTATTTTGGAGTGCACAAGGTGAGATCCTTTGGGAAGGAATGTATGATACAGGAAAATGTGGGGGAGAGGATGGCCATATCCCAGGTCGTATTTGGGTCCCTGGGATGCACCTCACCAAGTGTGGGTCCTTGGTTTGCCCAGCAACGAATTCGAGAGCCACAGTTCAGTAAAAGTAGATTTATTCAGAGAGATTTATACACCATAGACAGAGTGGGCTGTTTCAGAAGGCAACAGAAAGGCCATGAGGCATGGGGGTTGGGTGCTCCAGTTTAAAGTAAAATTAGATACACACTCCACAGACAGTGTGTGGGCTGTCTATCTCAGCAGAGAGAGCAACCACGAGGTGTGGGATTGTTAGATTTTATGCACTCAGTATCTTCATATGCTAATAAGTGGGAGGAATATTCCAACTGCTTTGGGAAAGGTGTTGGGATTCCCAGAAATTGGGCCACCACTCACCCTTTGACATTTTATGGTCAGCCTTGAACCTGTCCTGGGACCAGTGGGAGTGCCATTTAACATCCTGCTGTATTTCGGTGAGTGTGTATTGAAGCTCAAGATCTACTGGGAGTTGACTTTTCCACCATTTTGGTGCTAAAGGCTGTGCCATTCCTTTATTGGATTTGCCCGGCCCCTTCCTTCCTTTCTCATGAGGGAGCTCTGGACTGATTGCACAATTGCAGAGCCGGGGACACAGTGGAAAGAACTTCATAAGTGGAAGGTGGAAGGCAGTGTTTTCAGTAGAATTCTCAAGTCAATTACAAAGTAACGGTCTTCTTTTTGCTGGGGGTACATGGTGTCACATGAGGGAACTGTGAGCCT
This sequence comes from Camelus bactrianus, assembly GCF_048773025.1. Taxonomy (NCBI): domain Eukaryota; kingdom Metazoa; phylum Chordata; class Mammalia; order Artiodactyla; family Camelidae; genus Camelus; species Camelus bactrianus. The sequence goes on from NC_133558.1 coordinate 43,094,566, forward strand.
TGGATACTGTAGTGAGTGGGTGGCTCACTGTGTATACTGTGTTGCTTCTTAGGTGGCCCGAGAACAGTTGGCTTATAGGTGACCCATTCCCTCAAGCAGGGGTCTCTTTGGGGATTTTCTGCATGTGAGGGTAACATGGGTCACTTGGGGGGCAGGACCAGCCAGTCACAGCTTGGTCCACAGTCACCTAGTGCCCTCAAGGCTTTCACCCCATGGATGCGTCACCTCCCCCTGGATGGGGACAAGGGCACAAGTGGTGGGGCAGCTTCTCAGTGGTGGAGGCATTGCTCTCCAGACCCAACACTCAACAGCGTGGACCCCTGGTGTTGGCCACAGTCTTGGCTAGATGAGGCTGTTCGGTAGCTGAGCTCATGAGACGTGGGTGCCATGCTTCCATTCTCACCAAGAGCTCTAGTTTCGAAGGTTCTCGTCAGACAGCCACAAATACTCCATAGCCCATAAACAAAGAACAGTCTCCTTCAATCGGGGAAGGGCACACAGAAGGAGAACGGATGATCCCGAGAGCAGGAGAGGACAAATCCGTCCTGCCATCAGGGATCTGACAGACGAGCCAGCTCAGTTCCTCTTACTAGTTGTTTACTTGGAGGATCTGGGGTATTTGGGTGACCTGCAAGTGTCAGGAAATAGTACACGAGGGCTTTGTAGATTTTCTGGTCCGGTGTTTACTCACCCCATTGTAGCTGTCGTGTAAGGAAACAAAACTTGTTGGACAACAGGCCATGGCCTCTGCTCCCTGGTGGAGCCAGGAGATTACAATATTAAGTACGACTGCGGGGGCATCATTTCTATGTTGAGAGGCCAGATGGCCTTACATAACTCTCATGCTGGATGTCTAAGTTGCAGAGGGAAACTGGATTCCATCCAGCTCTCCAGCCAAGGAGGATACCAGAAGTGGCCTCCGCCACCAACTGTGAGCTCTTTGCCTCCACTGACAGCAGCATCTATAGCAAAAAGCTGGGCTGCCACCTGCGTTTCCGTGTAAACATCCGAGTACCCACAGCAATGGCCTCGTGAGGGTTGGTGTGCCCAAGGAAGCGGTGTGTGAGATGGAGGGAGCAGTGCCGGGGTCAGACACCGGGCGGGCAGGCAGGCAGTGATGACATCTGTGCAGCGCAGGGCCCATGGAACTGAGCCAAAGGGAGGCGGGTTTTGGAGCAGGGAACCTGGGCAGTGCCGTGTTATTCGTAAGAAGATCCTGGGCTCTGGATCCACGAAGTCATTGGCTTGATTCCAGACACTAACCTTCATCTTGGGCAAATGTTTGAAGCTTTCTGTGACTCTGTTTCTTGGTGTCCCAAATGGGGACAATAGTAGCAATTACCTCTGAGAGTCAGGAGTGCCTTTATAGTTGTCATTTCATTACGCTCACAGCAGCCCACGAGCACGGTTCTAGGTACCCCAGTTTACACGTGGCAGACCGGTAACCTTTTAATCAGTAATCACGCAGCTAAGAATGGTCAGAACGAGCATTTGAATTTGATCCCTTTGTCCAGATTATTTCTATTCTCACCCAGTATTACTGGAAAAGTAGTAAACTCAGAAGAAACACTGCTGGGAAGTGGGTGCTTGAAACATGTCTGTCATTGGGGAGTGTTGAGTTCACGTTCCTCACAGCCCATCCGAGGCTCCCTGCATCTCCGGCTGCCCTTGCTGGGGTCTGCAGGGCTCTGGGAAGCTTCTCCTTGATCTCTACCCCAAGGCTCTCTGCTCTCTACAGGTTGATTCTCAACCCTGACTGCTCAGTAGAGCTAATGTCTAAAAACAAAAAAATGGTGGGGAGGGTATGGCTCAGTGGCTGAGCACTTGCTTAGCATGCAAGAGGTCCTGGGTTCAATTCCAAGTACCTCCATTAAAATAAATAAATCTAACTACCTCCCCAAAAAAGGAAAGTATTTAAAAAACAATAAACAGTACAAAGGCCCCAAACCAGGCTGGGGCGCACTATGTTTTAAAGGCTCCCAGATGCTTCCCATGTGCAGGACGGTGAGAGCTACCCCTCTACATCTCTTCTCGTGAGCTTGCCCACTAACAACCATTAGCCTCTTGAAGCAGGAAAACTACTTGGCTCAGCCTAGAACTTTCTCCCGATTTCTAGACTTTTATTTGCCTATTGGACATCTCTCCTGGAGCCCACAGGCACCCAGCCAGAACTGAATCAGTTGTCTCCTCTCACGACTTGCTCCTCTTCCTGCCCTTCTTGTTTTAGGAAATGGCACTATAATTTAGGACACTGCCAAAGCCAGAAAGCTGGCCGGCATCTTTGACCTCTTCCTGCCCTTCCATCATATCTGTGGCCAATCCGTCCACCTGCTGAAATGTTTTCTTCTCTCTCCTCCTACCGGGGCCTCAGCAGGCCTTCACATGAACCTGCCAATAGGTCTCCCTGCCTCTATCTTTTTTCTTTCTAGATCACTTTGCATGTCTCCTTTACCTTGGAGGCACACACAGTCCTGTGTGATGTGCACCTGTGATCTCTCCACCTGGTTGCCTCACCTGCCTCCCACACCCTGTTCTCACTTCTAGACTATTTGCAGTTCCTGGAAGTGACCTGGCTCTCTTTGGCCTCCCTCCTTTGCATGTGCAGCTCCCCAGGGAGAAATGGCCTTAACATTATAACTTCACCTGATCACTTCTAGGGCATCTCAGAACTCACCACAGTGGTTCCTTCCTCTGGGAGAGCGTTGGCTACAGTTCCGGCTCTCTGCCCCGAGCACCCACTGCTGACTGTTATCCAAGCCGTCTTAACACGCCTCCCCAGCCATCATTTCATGATGAGTCCTGTGCACCTAGGAGCTCCCGGAAGCAGGGACTGTGTCTTTTTTCTCTTTATTCTCAGAGCATGGTAGAGACTCAGGTATAATGGTGGAGGGAACAGTGGTTATTCTGGAATTTCTCTAGAGTTATGGCCTAGGAGTAACAGTCTGGTTGGAAGAAGGGCTTAGGGGATTTACCCTGAAGCCACATTTTTCAATAAACATTTCATGTTGTTTTTGTCTATTTGAATTGACGAGTCTTAAAACAGAATGACGATTTCTAAAAATTACTTTACCGAAGATTGAGGAAAATGGCAGTTTTCCATATTTAAGAATATTATTTTAATTTTGTGTGACTGGGGTGGTGGAAAATAGAAATGGAGGGGTTACTAAAGCATTCTAATCCCTTTCCCCACCCTCAGGTCCATTGGACAGAAGAGACAGAGGTATGTGAGGAAAAGGACCTCCTCTTTGGCGGGTGGACCGTGCACTGCTTTTAAATTGTGACAGTTACTTTTACTTTTTTTAATTTTCTTTTTTAATGGAGGTACTGGGGCTTGAACCCAGGAACTTGTACATGCTTAGCACGTGCTCTACCACTGAGCTATACCCATCCCCCCGATATTTGTGTTTTTAGCGGGCATAATGTGCTGGTAGCAGATACTTTAGCGTCAGACACAGTCACCTGTGTCTGACCATCACGTTAATACCTTTCCCATGAGCTAGAGAGCTAGTCTGTTTCCAAAAGTTCAATAAATAATCTACATTTTCTTTTTTCTTAAAAAAAGGCATTAACTCATGTTTCTCTTTAGTATCGCTTATAAATAAAATGTGATTTTATTAACCGTTTACGAAAGTGTTAAGGGTAATAAATATTAAGTACAGATTTCTGAAGCATCAGTCATCACTGAAGATCCACATTCTGCTGTTCTCTCTCTCTGTTAGTCACCTTATTTCTGGAGCTCTGGAAGCGGCACCAGGCATAACTTGAGTACAAATGGGACACGATTGAGCAGGAAGAACAAGTCCGGTCAGAATAGGAGGAGCGGTGTCCCCACGTGGAGACAGATGAGATTACCCAGGAAAAGCGGTCGCTGTTTAGATTCACTTTAGTCTGTTTACTTCTGGGCTTATCAGCCTTGGCTGCATGTTGGAATCACCAGGGGACCTTAAAAAATGTTGGTGCCTGGATTCCATCACTGCTAACTCGGATGGTACTTAGTGGCCTTTGGTGCATTCTGGCATAGGGAAGTTTTTAAAGCTCCTCTGGTTATTCTAATGTGCAGCCAAGTTGAAGGAGCACTGACTGGAATGGTGTACACAGAAGAGAACTGAGGTCCTTCATTCATATTAACAGTAAAAATGGGGAAAAGAAAAGGTCTGGTATAAGTGTATGAGAAAAGAGGCATTGACTTGTATCCTTTCATAACACCAATAAATAAATGCAAAATATAAATTAGCTGCTATGACATAGATGTAGGAGGAAAGACACATTGGTTTTTATAGTTGACTCCCATTTTTTCACATGTGCCTTCATTATTGCCGCCTCCTTTTCATCGTAGACTAGGTGCCCATTTGTCTTTAACTAAGTCCCGGTCACTGCTCCCACTTCCGGTTGGGATGTGCACAAAGCAGCATGACTCTCATCCTAAAGTCAGAGAAAGGTTAGGAGAAGCAGGGAAACATTTGTTGAGATGCCATCAGTGTTTGAGCAGTGTTTGAGCTAGGCATTTTATATAATTGGAAATGTAAATTTATTGCTGCCACTCCTGCTGCAAAATTAAAAAAATAAAACTATATATCTTTGTATCAACCTTCCAGAGCTATGAAAAGATGATTTTTTGAGTCATCTGTATTATTGCTTCTTTCCATCAGCTGAGATAATTTAGAGCTGATGGTACTAGCAGTCAGCAGCAGCAGGACAGTATGTTGTGAACATGAATAACTCTTGGAAAGAAAATGCTTTTACTAGGAGCATCTGAAAATGTCTCCAACAATAGATTTAATAAATTGAATCACAGATCTACAGAATGTTGGCACTGAAAAGTTCTGGAGGGAGCAGGTAAATCTCCTCTTTTTATAAATGGAAAAAAATGAGGTTCAGCTACCAATAGAAAGTGACATTTGTCTTTACAATGTAATAAGCTTCTAATAATCCCCATTATGAATATTTCCCATTGTTTACAACTGAAGATGGGGGTCAAAGCATATGTTGGTAAAAGACTGTACATTCAGAGTTGAAAGCTGAAACTTAGACAAAATTAGATGTTCATAATGCTTTTGAGTCCTGAAAAACAAAAACGTATCATATTGGCAGCATACAAAAAATACTGAAGAAAAGTTTTTTGGTCATTTAAACTGCCAATTTTAAATTTAAAATTGCCAGCTAATAAGTTTTAATTTTCATTAGAACATGCTTGTTGAAAAATTGAAGATGAAAACTCATTTCACTTTATCGTACTTCCTTTTTTAAAAAATTGCCTAATATTTTTTGTTTAGTTTTTTAATTGAAGCATTTTACTTTACTTGCGAAAGTATGCTCCATTGTTTAGAGAGGCCAGCGTTGTGGTAGTGAGAGCTTGGGAATGAAGTTGCCTAAATTCATATTTGAACACAGCAGCTTGCTTCCTGAGTGATCTTGGACAACTTAACTTCTCTGTGCCATAGTTTCCTATAAAATAAGAATAAGAGGGTTGCTTCTTCATGACTGTGGCAATGACGGGTCGAAGTAATGTACAGAATCTACTTGGAAGACTTCCTGGCACAGAGGAAGGGCCATGTACTTAGGGACAGCTATTATTATACTATATCTGTTTTTATAATCCAGGTAAACCTTGATACTTACTGATTTCATCTCTTAAAAATATTCGAAATATAAACTCTAAAATGTAAACTCTAAAACTTCATAGTTGTAGCTAATTAACACATAAAGCTCAACCAAGAAACACACAGTGGAGACCAGTTAGCTGCCGACACCTGTGAAACATTCTGTCCTGCACGGACTCTATGCTGTCACTACCGTCATTTCTGAAATCTAAGGCAAGCTCAGGCCTCGTCAGGTACCCAGACCCCCAAGCTCAGACCATGGCAGGGAAATAGTTTACTGTTCACATATGCATTTTCAAAAAATAGTATTAAAATGAACACTGTACGTATTTTGTTGTTTGTTTGACATCGTTAACGGAAAAGAAAAGAACAAAAAAAAGGAAAAAACCCATGCAATTACAAATAATGAGGCTATGTCTGAAAATTATTTTTTTTAAATTATGTTTAGGATTTATTGACCAATTAGTAGAAAAGTCATTTCATTTGTGTAATCCCTTGATTGACTTAACTTGTTTTTTTAATTTGGAAGAAGAGAGTTTTCCATTTACCACCTGGGGAAAGTTTATACATATAACCCTTTGTGCAAGTGCTCTTTTTCTGGGTAAGAATCTGCCACAGACTTTTTAAAATCTAATGTGAAATCCTGAGAAAACTGAAAATCAAGCTGGGAACTATGAAGTCTCATAGAGAAAACTTTTTCCAGAGAATATCTGAGCCAATGCAGGGCGCCACTCTGGAGGTTCCACAGTCTCTTCTGCTCACAGTGCTTCCCCCTATTCTTTTCACCTCATTTGTTCAAATCAGATCAGTGGTTTAGGATTCTCCAGGGTCTGATTAAGAGACCAGATGGAGGCATTAAGATTTCTAAAATTTTCCAAGAGTAACAACCAAGGTAAAATGTCTAAGAATAACCTAAGAAAAGGATAGTAGGAACTATCAAAAAATAAAAGTAAAAACTACTGAAAGATATAAAAGATGCTTTAATCACATGATTCTAGATTAAAAGATCATATCTCCAAAATATCAGAAGTTATAAAATTGATTTGGGGTTTATTGTGAATAAAATCATATTAGTAATATAATAATTAATAAGATAATGAGACTTTTAGTAGTTCAAGAATAGCCAGATTAGAAAATAGGACAGGAAGTCCAGATATGGGCTCTGATATCAATAATAATTTAATATAAGAGATGGAAGGCATTACAAATCAGGGAGATAAATAAAGGTTATTCAGTGAATGGAACACTCGTTAGCTACTTGGGGGGAAAAGAAAAGATTGAAATCATACAGTGAACCATATATTGTGATAAATTCCAGAAACATTTAAAAAGTAACACAATTAGAAAAAAACTAGAAATAAATATGGATGTTTACACAAACTCTAGATGAACAGTAAGTTTCTGAGGAAAGTATACAAAGATTTCCATGCATCAGAAGCATCCTAATTTTAAACAAAACACCAGAGGATGTTATTTGTTTACAAATCCAACAAGGGGCTAATTCCTTCAATACATAGAGAGTTCAGATCACTTCAAAGGTAACATCAAAAAATCTCAGGAGCATAGAAGGCAGAGAAAAGGAACACACATTCACAAAGAAAAATAGATGTCACACTCCAATGGTAATTCACTCAGTGCACATCAAAATGAAGTAGTTTTCCACCTCTCAAGTGACACAGCTCTGTTTATGAGGATGAAATGCCAGTGATCACCAATCCCATGCCTAGGTTACTGGATATTTTTTGTGAAGTATGGTTGATTTACAATGCTGTGTTAATTTCTGGTGTACTCCTCAAGCTTTCTTAAAAAGCAGTCTGGCAGTTGATATCAAGAGTCAAAAATATTCCTATGTTTTAATCAACTAATTTAGCTTTGAAAAACTTTTAATCAGGAAGTATTTCAAAATGGCAGGGAAAAGTCAGTACGGATGCAAGTCACAGACATATTTTTATATGTATATATATATATATATATATATATATATATATATATATAAAATCTCAGCCAAAATATTCTTCCAAACGTTCACAAAGTAGAATAGTTTGCAGCCATGAAAAAGTGTGTCCATGAAAATATTTTATGACATGTCAAAGTGTTACACTTACGATAGGCTTGAGAATAAAATTAATATATAAAATGATTTGTAATATACAAACAATGTACCCTTCTGAAGGAATTATGTCTATAGGTAGAAGCATTTTCCTTATTTTATTTTTTATTCATTTTCAGAGTTGGAGTCCTTTCATTTAGGTGACAAAATCAATTTCCAATGTGTTTAAACAACACCCAAAATTGGGGATGCATGGGATTTATTGGTTCCTGTAAATGAAAACCTCAGATCTGAGGTCTGGCTTCATTCAAGGAGAGATACTGTAGCCCAGATGATGTCAAGGGCTGGTCTTGTCCTGTCTTCATTCTGTGTCCAATGATGTCTCAGCATGCTGCTTCTAGGCACTCAGCATCCCAGATCATCCATCCAAACCAAGAGAGGTCTCTTTGGCAGCTTCCTCTCTTGATAGAGGAAGCTTATCATTCACATGGGCACAAGCACGTATCTCCTCACATAATAGTGGCTCTTACTGGGTTATTTGCCAATTCTCCAATCATGTGTGAGGCCAATACAATGAGGGGTATTATTTGTCTTAAACCAACTGAGATCTACCTCTGGTGCTTCAGAATGAGTTGGTTAATCGAGCTTAAATCACAGGACTAAAAACAAAAGGGAGGTTATTTATCCTAAAGCAAATTCTGGGCCCTCTTCTAAGACTGAGGACAGATCCAGGACAGCAGTTCTGTCCAGTACTGAGTAGTTTCAAATTATCTTTAATGAGCAAATGTTAAAATTATGATCAGAAAAGATGATAAATAAGAAGAAACTTGAGGAAGGAGAATGGAAAGCTTTCCTGTTTCATAAGAAATATTGAACCCATTAAGTGCTTGGAAGAAAAATGGAAATGTGTCAAGTTTGTAAAAGTTCTGAAATGAATTACAATTGATTTCACAGACCATGTAGTAGACAGTGCTCTACAGTTAGTGTGTCTTTGGGCTCTTTGAGTATTTCAGTTCTTTCACTTAATAGTTGCTTCATTTGGGGCAAATTGCATCATCTCCATGTGGCTCTATTTCCTCATCTGTAAAAGAGATATAATATTACCTTCCCAACAGGGTGACTGTGAGGATTTAGAAAAATAGATGTGTGCTGAAGCAATAGTAAGCATTTAAAGAATCTTAACTATTAAGTTTACTTAATACATAATTAAAAAATTATTATGCAGACTTTTTAAAAATGCATAGTATTTAAATAGCCTATATGTGCTGTACAAGAGAGGAAGGCTTAATATACCTTGTATAATACATTTTTCACAGCCTTAACTAATTTTCACATTTAATCACACACACAAAAAAAGTTATTCCTTTCACAATCATGAAGACTTACTGTGAAGAAAAGGATGATGAAAGAGTGTAGAGGAGAAAATAAAATGCTTTCTCTACAAAGTGATGGCTTAAAAACTAAGAAAAACACCTTTTTAAGACTTTGGTCACCATATTCATAGCTAATACTTAGGTATAGTTTTTCACATGCCTGTGGTTAATGTTCTAATTGTTTTCACAATTAGTAAATCATTGACTCATCACAATAGTCCTATAAATTGCTATTATTATCCCCCCATTATATGGGTGAGGAGATTGAAGCCCCTAGAAGTTAAGAAATTTGCACAAGGCCCCACAGCTAGCATCGGAGCTGCGATCCAGAAGCAGGAGTGTGGCTCCAGGAGGGGCTTGTAAACACTCCATCTGCTCTCCCCTGCAGGTGCAAGCCAGCCTCCCGCTGTTACTGTAAATAACATGATGTGGTTCACCTAGTCTTGAAATTCACATTCTTTGTAGCTTTCTCTCTGGGGCAGCCATCAGGAGCAGCCAGGGACCCTGAGTACATGCTTCTGGACTATGACCAAGAAGGTAGATGGAAGGAAAACAGTTTAAAAATGGTACCTTTAATGTGCATTCTTCAGTGGGCAGAAAAATACCTGCCTAGTGAGGAACTGAAGCCTTACCAGCCACGTGCAAATTATGCTTCAGACACTCCCGTTGCCCTTGAGTCCACACAGTCAGAACTACAATGGATCAGGGACATGAATCTTGTGCAAATGCAGGGAGTAGGAGTACCTGCCATTTTAAGATCTCAAGGAGTATGTAAAGCATGTGAAGCTTTCATCAGCAGAGACCTGCAGTCACTTCCACTATTTCCCTCAGGGCATGTTCACAGCTTCACTGGTCCTATTCAGAATGAAGATGACAGCTAGCACCTGCTGACCCCTGAATCAGTGATAGGTTCTCCCTTGAAAGGAAGCATATCCCCTTCATGGGTTACAACTAGTTCATAACCTAAATAATTCTATAGATGTAGAAGGGATACTTTCATTGGTTCTGCTATCACAGAATTGTCTCCAAAAGAACATGCCACCAGTTACTCCATTTTCAGCCATTTAAAGATATACTTAACAGGCTTCCTTCTTTAGTGCAGTTTTAGGTTTACAGAAAAATTCACAGAAAGTGGAGTTCCCATATATTCCTTATGCCCTGCACACAGCTGCTCCTGCTGTCAGCATGTTACATTAGTGGATGTACTCATTCTTTTTGACATCCTTCATTCCTCCTCCCCTAAAATTTAACATGCCGGATATTCACGTCTCTTGTGGCATTTACATGCGATTTACATCACTTCTCAGGTTTATGTGAGGTTTACAGCACGTGCATGTTGTCTGTTTAAGCGTAGATTGGGGGCAAGTTTTCTGTGTAAAAATATGATCATTAGTGAGCCTTATGCTGCTGGGCTTTTGGGTTGTCAGGTCCTGTTGACCATTGCTTCAGTTATTGGGATCATTGTCTACGGACTTTCAGTGTTCATTGTATTTTCAGCAGTACTTCCCAAGAACCTGAATCGAAGAGACCCAATCCAGTAGTACCTGACTGTGCAGGTGGGCCACGCCCATCACTGCTTCCCTCATCAGTTTTAACATCATCGTGACCCTGAACGCCATATATGAGAAAGTGGCAATCAAGATGACTGAGTCTGTTAAGCTCCTTCTGCAGCTGAGGTCATTTCTACACCAGTTTTAGAACCAGGTCAAAACAGAGACTTTATCTTTTAGGCACTTCAATTCCAGTACATTACAGTCTTTAGAAAACTTCAAGTGTAAACGTATTTTCTCTAGCCTATATGAGAAGTGAATTAGCTGCAGCTATGCATTAGTAAAAGGGACAAAGAAAGCTTTAGAATGTCCAAGCTCTGTGTAAATATGTCAGTGCTTAATAATAATTTCAATTACATTAGATCATGTACCCTATTGTTGAAAGTAAATAGTCTCTCTATTGCAAATAAGTGGAAGAGGGTCGTGGTTCCAGTGGCAGATTTGCTTGTGCGTTACGGAGAGGACAAGTAATCACACTGTTATGTGTCCTTCCCCCATGCTGTTCCTGTTAGTGTAGCTCCATTCTCATCAGCTGTGGCTTCTATAACAAATGTTTCTTCTCTCTGGCTTGTATCCCAGCCAGCGGCTTAGCGGCCCTAGTTAACTGCTTCCCACACACTGCATGTGGCTGGGTCGTTCTCCCAGTTGTCTGCTCAGTGGTCATCTTCTGAAAACAGTAAGACCAATTCAAATTTTGAACTAGGAGGATGTTTTATGTTCCCCAAATGCTTCTAGCAAGTTGCCCCGTGTTTTGTTTGTTTTCTTCAATAGTCCTACCTTCCTGCCGTTCAGGGAGACAAGAGAATTTCACTTAGCAGGATGTTTAGAAGTAGCTTTCTTTCAACTTACACCTGACAGAGGACAGTTCTTGCCCATTGGATACTGTTGTGCTTATAAATTTTAAGGAACGGGTGACTTTGTTTTTTTTTTGCCTTGTGTGATATTGCATTCATAGTGGGAGAAACTCTTACAACAGTGTGTACAGTTGGAATTAACATAGTAGCTATTTTAAGGAATTCATAACAGCTTATATGAAAAAAGTGTGAAATGTGTATATATATATATATACATATTTAGCTTGTTAACTCATGTGTCCGTGGCTTTGATTATGGTCTCAAAGCTGTTCACAGTTTTACAGACTTAACTTTTCTTTATTCTAGCTGCAGAGATCCCAAGGACCAGACTGACTGTGGGAAAAACCTAGCCATGAAGGTGTTCTTCTTCCAGTTTGTCAAATATTACTCCTCGTGTTTCTACATCACATTCTTTAATGGCAGATTTGTGACTTATCCTGGAGATCTGGTGTATTGGCTGTGAAAATACAGAAATGAAGACGTGTGAATACAGCTTTGTGTTCGGACAGTCTAACCTGTTTCATGTTTTCTCTTAGTTGCCCAATGAAGAGTGTCTTTACTCTCTGTTCCTTAGATTTTTTTAGGCATAAAATAATGACTTTATTTCATGTTAGAGCTATCTAAAATTTAAATGAGATTTTCTTTCTAATATTCCAGTGTGACCCAGGTGGCTGTCTCCTTGAACTGATGATGCAGCTGACAATAATCATGGGAGGACAGTCCATCTGGAATAACATACAAGAGGTGTTACTTCCGTGAGTACTAAGTCATGTGATCTTGGGGTGAGAACGGCCCACCCATCCAAGTAATTTTCCTGCATGCCCATCTCTAAAACAGGGGAGACTCTCTGCTTATTAAAGCTCTCCAGATAAGATGATCCAGCCAACAGTGTAAACATACCTCCTGTTTAATAATTATGTTTAAATTCCTTCCTTTTTATGTTTAAATTAAATCCTCAAGTGCTATAGTTTCTGCTTATTAGCCCATCACTGGGGACTGACTGATCAGAGCCCGTTGAGAGATGGCCCTTTTTGGGGCCATGAACTAAATTTTCCCACAACTTCCCGCAACTTCCTCCTCCTTTTATACATGCATTTAAAAATCCATAACAGGAATTTGTTGAGTGCCTAGTATGTGTTAGTCACTGTATTAAATGTTGTACATATATGTGTGTGTGTGTGTACAATTTAATCACCCAAACAATCCTTATTCTTATCTTCCTTTTCAAATGAAGATCCTGTGGCTTAAAGAGGGTAAATGATTTGCCCAAGTTCTCATTGCCAATAAGAGACTACTGTGGGACTCAGATGTAAGACCCTATCTCACGGAATCCATGTTCTTCTAAGAACAGAGACTCTCTTGGTGTCTTAAGGCACAGGGCTACATAATGTTTTAAGAGACACTTGTCTAAAATAATAACTACAGAGGTTTTGACTTACTGTTCTCTTCCTAAAAATGAGAAAAGCAGATGTTAGCAAAGGTCACACTGTCCTTTGGATTTTCACATAAGCCCTATCCCATATCAAAGTGGACATTCCAGTGTTATCTGCAATTTCTGAACATTTCAAGGAGCTTAGTGTATACACTTCCTGTTGTAACAAGTATCCCCAAATGACATGGTAGTAGGAAGAAAAAAGAAATAGTCTCCACTAAACAACACAAATTTAACCTTGTAGGGTTCTTGAACGCAGGAGCCTGCTGAAGTCAAAATATTGGCACGGCTGTTTCTGAAGGCCTCAGGGGAAACTGTATCTTTGACTTTTCTGGCTTCCAGAGGCCACCTACGTCTCTTGGCCTGTGACCTCTTTTCCTTCTCTCAAGGTCAGCATGGTTGTGTGCCTCTGACTCTGATCCTGTGGTCAAATCTCCTCTCCTCTCTCCCCTCTTCTGTCTCCCTCTTCCTACTTTAATGACCCTGGTGATTACAATGGGCTCACCTCTATAATCCAGCTCGTCTCTCTTAGAGAAGGCTGGTTAGCAACGTTAACCGCATCTGAAATCATAGACCCCCTTTGCAAGGGAAACTGACCTCTTCCTATTTTCTGGTGATAAGGACATAGACATATTGGGGGGGAACATTTTTCTGCCCACCACACTAAGCTTTTTAAGATAATTTCTGGCTTTGAGTTTCTGTCCTCATGAAACTGTTGATCTCTCTTCTGTCTTGCCTTCCACAAAATCATTCTGCTCCTGGCCAACCTAACTGCATTGCTCACCACTCTCTGTGGTGTCCCCCAAAACCAATTACACAAGCAATTCTTACTGTTGTTTTGAGCATGGAGGAGAAACTCAAACAACTTGAATTTTGAAATAAAAACCTCCATCATTATACAATCTTCCATGCCACTATAAAAAAAATTATTTTTTAACTACATTTTTTAATTTTTAAACTATTTTAAACTTTGTAACTTTTTTTAAACTTTACTTTTTTTCTTATCATCCTTCATTGTAAGCTCCAGAAACCTGCTATTCTGTCCACCGCATCCAAGTTCCCTTTCACTGTTTCTCCTCCCTTCCCTAACTTTCCTACACTCTCCCTTATTACCAATTTTCTGTCCATTCTCTTTATAGGGCAGTTAAATTATTTTTTCTTTCCTTCTTTCTGTTTTTGCAGAGTGAACACATTTGTGTGTCAGTGTGTCCTTCCACATTTCTTCACAAGGTCTTCATCTTTCAGCTTCAGGATGGATTACTGTGGTCTGTCTCTAAACAAAAGCATTTCCCTTGTCCCCCAGCTCACCATGCCCCTCAAAAAAAAGATTCTGATCTTTGCTATGAAATGAATCTTTTTTTTCCCTACTGTGCAGTAGACAACTCTTACCCTGAGCTCACAGTCAGATTTCTCCAGAGGAGTAAAAGTAGCTCATGTGCAAATAATACTACTTTTCTCTGTGAAAAGAAATAGATCAGATAGAGGAAACACTTAACTCAGATTACTCAAAAGCATTTCCTGAAGGAAATAGGTTAATTATTTAACACTAAATTTTGTTGAATCTGGTTATCAGTGAGCTATTTTTACCAATCAAGAAGGATATATTTCCTAAATTGGTACTGAGCAATTCATGTGAAATGAAACCTGCTCACATTAACTAGTTTAAAGTAAAGGATGCATTATAGTATCTGTGGTGTGTTTATACCTTCGCTTAAGTAAGCACATTGTTGTAGGTTCCAGTGAGCTGAACTTTGCCTACATGTATTTCTACTCTGGGCTAAAATATTTAGGGAAAATATTTTGAATTATGTTTCCCTTTTTTGAATACCAGAAATTCTGAATGGTAGCCAAGTTTGAGGGTGGCTTGTGTTTTCCTCACTGCCTCTTCTCTTTGTATAAGGTGCCAGTTTCCTTCTTAATTTTTCATATAAAATCCTAACATACTAAAGATCTATCAATTACTCTTGCTGCCCCAAAACTATACCCATCCTCAAAAATACATAGGAAGGGAAAAGAAAACTTATCAAAGTTAGTGACTATTTTCATGCTATTTAAATATGTCTAAAGGAACATAATGAAATGAATTTTACCATATCTCACCTGCCTCCACCCCCCAATCCCATGTGGGTTTGTTGAGTAGGATTCTGGGAGCAAATGAAGAAGGACAGTGATGCCGTGATCCAGGCTCTCTCTGGGGTCTCCCCAGCACTTGGATCGGCACTTGGTATAAAGTAGGTCTCAGTCCGAGCCAGCTGAGTGAGTGAGCGACTCACAGGCATCGAATGAGTAACATCAGTGAATTAACAGCATTCTTTGTAGGACTCAGAGAATAAGCTGAGTGCCCTATGGCCTTCCCAGCCTCACGTACTATTTTGATGTTGGGGTCATTTCTGGGAATGTTATTCTGTACTTGACAAAAGTCTAGTACAATTCCAGGGTTAAGTAACTTGCCCTAGGGAAATTTTATGATAAAATATTAAGAAAAATGGTTAAATGCCCAACATGACATAGCACTGTCCTTTGGTGTTTAGATAATGTATGGCTGTAATTTTCTTACTTTATATGCTTTCTACATTTTCCACCGTGTGTACGCACTACTATATAGTAAGAAAATGCAAATATTTAAAAGAGAAAATCTCTCTTCTCAAGATATGATTTGGTTAGAGGATGAGTCAGATAGATATATTAAGAGAATCTTAAATACATGTGTCCATAATTCACTCTTTAAATCCAGGAACAGGAAACTCAGGAATGAAATAGATTAAGAGAATCAAAGATACTTGTATTCAAGATTAGCAAGTAGGAGTGTCCTCAAAAGAAATGGTGGTTATCTATAATTCAGGGATTAAATGTGATAATGAACGTACAAAGACAACATGAAGTAGAAAATGCCACGTGGGAAGCACTGAGTAAAGGGCAATTTACCATGATTATGCCAATATGTGTGGTCAATTCCCAAGCAAATTATTGTGTAACCCCTGCTAGAGGGAGAAAGCTTCCAGCCTTGGCTGGAGAGTGGGGAGGATCCAGTGTCTGTATTTTTTAAAATGTCTACAGGTGTTTCTCATGTGCAAATTGGTATCCCTGCATGAGAACCATAAACCAACAGAAAACCCAAAAGACCGAGGACAATGATGGGTTGCCGACAGCCCAAGCTTTTCTGCCACAGAAGAGTGGTTCCAGTCAGGAAGACTGAGCAAGAGGCTCAGAGTCTTAGCTAAGGACAAGCAAGTCGGGACTTCTAATACGACCTAATGTCATCGACGGGGGAGGGCAGTTCAGCACAAAAAGGGAGCACCAGGAGAGTTAACATGGAAGTTACATCCTGGATCCAAACCGTGATGGATTTGGGTCCCGGAGGGTTAAAGCCCTGCTTCCGTTGGGCATGGACCGCATTCCACAAGAGGCTGAGACAGGAATTATGAGGCAGAGAAAAATTCCCCCAGGGGACTCCCGAGTCTGGGTGCCTGGAAGGGTGATGGACGAGCGCGGTCCCAGCTCCACCCGCACCGCAGGGCTCCGAGTGGCTGTGGAGCTGTGCGCTCCCGGCCGGACCTCAGACCTGACTGCAGTGCTCCGGGCTGCGGCCTGGGGAGCGGCGTCAGGAGCAGGCTGTCCCCGTCATTCTCGTAGGTGCTGCAGTGACCCCCACCCCGGTGGCCACGGCGTTCCCAAGCCAAGGGTCTAAGTGACTTCAACCTTATTTACAGGTGACCACAGCTGGTTAGCCTGTGCTGCTCAAAAAGAAGATCCCATATGGGGTTTTGATGTGTTAGGGGGTTTGCTAATACCTGGCCTGCTTTGAATCGTTTCATCTTGACAGCAGCCTGGGCAGTCGAAGTTTCACCTCCCAATTTTATTTCAACATTTTTTGTTGAAAGTATAGTTGGTGTAAAATATTGTGTTAATTCTTGGTATACAGCATAGTGATTCACATATACATACATATATATATATATATATATTCCTTGTCATATACTTTTCCACTATAGGCTATTAAAAGTTATTGAATGTAGTTCCCTGTGCTATACAGTAGGATCTTGTTTGAAACAAAAATTACTAAACAAAGTAACAAAGGAAGCAGACTAAACCTATCCATGTAAACGGCACAGTTGAGTTTATCTCAGGATTTAAATGTGGTTTTGTGCTCCAGGATCTCTTTATCAACTTATCATATGTAAAGTGCCTGTGGAACACTTCTCAGAAAAATGTTTAAAAATCATAAGATTTAGAGAATAAAGAAGGAAGATAATTATACTTAAAAGCAGGTATCAAAATATAGAAATGGGCATTTGTGATACAGTAATATCTGAATTATTGGAAGGACGTGTTGAATAAGAGGACCCAGCGGTGGGTCTACTGACCGCAACATTCTGCCACAGCAGTGAGTGTAAATCAACTTCTGAGATCTGCAACAATTGCATTTTGAATGTAAATAAAGTTAAATAACAAATAAGCCATGAAGTGTGGATTCAGATTCAGGGGTATCTCGAGTCCATATCCCCACCCCTTCCCAGAGCTCCCTGCTCTTCCCCTAATGTCATTGAAAGAATTGGGGAAAGTTTGTGAAGCGAAGGGCATGTTCCATTGCAAAGAAATCTCGTAGCAACCCTGGGAGCATGGCCAGGGAAAGGTTAACGCTGAGATCAGAGGCAGTGGGAAACCTAGCAGGGGAAGCTCTTTACAAGTCACATCATATACTCTGTGTGTGTCCACGTGTGTGTGCATACAGACGTGTGGGCATGTATGATGTATACACCTGCCTTTCGTGTGAAGACGCCTCACTGTCCAAAATTGAAATCCATCCAAACGTGCAGTGCAGTCAGCCGAAGCTCCGCCAGATGCTAAGTTGTCTGTTGTTGCTCTGTCTCTTCTGCTGAACTCCACGAGTAAACCACGCGCCAGCTGTTGCTTTCAGGAACAACAGCTCTGTAGTCTACAGGTCCATGCCTTGTTTCACTGCCAACTCCGAATTCCTTTCAGGACAAATTGCCATTTGAAAAAGGGGGAAGCATTCAGTTGTCCCACAAGCCTCTGAGTGAGGAAAAAATTTAACCTTAGAGACAGCTCTGTGGGACAACATCCAGAAGGGTGCAGAGCACTGGGCTGCGAGTCGAGGCTGTTTCTTTCAAGCTCTGCACTGAATTTGAGGTGGCATGTCACTTCTTTGGCCCTTGATTTGTTCAGCTGAAATTAGGGTCTTGGACCTGTTCGATCCAACGGTAGAGTATCACTTTTCTGCTCAGTGATCCTCCATGGTTCCACAATTCCTTCAGAGGGAAAAATGAACATCCTCACGGCAGCCTCTAAGGCTCCACCCCCCAAAACCACCACTTATTTCCTATTCACTCTGGCCCACACCAGCCTCCATGCTGTCTGTCCAGCGTGAGGGACCCCAAGGCCTGTGATCACTGTTCCCTCTGCCCACCCCTTTGCGTCCGTCTTTGCCTTATTCAAAGGTCACTTGCCCCATCCACACTCCTCCCTACCACACATTCCTCGCCCTCCTTTATTTTCCTCTGCAGCACTTATCACCAGCTCACCGACCCTGTATTTCTTTCTTTTACTTATTTTCTCTGACAATTTACAAACTGGAAATGCCATGGTGGATAATAGCAGAGAAATGGAGGAAAAAACAAATGAGGGTAGGTATCTTCTAAAAGCTAAAGTGCCCACCTGAAAAGGAGGTAGGAGATAAAGTAGTAGTAGTCGTTACAATTTTGGTAAACACAAGGTACGTAGTCAGGACTAGTTTTCACAATACTTGAGTGTAGGTAGGCAGCAATAAAAAGAAATTTATCCTGAAAACAAGAAATTAAATTCTTGGGAAGATGATGTGTTCAGCTTGAAATGTCAGTAATAATTTTATGACCTTGGTCTGATAATATCTTGCTTTATAATTTGATCTGTTTTACAGATGGGTCATGAATCTAATGATGTCACAGTTTCGGGAGCAGAACAGACCACCCCACGATGGGAATGGGACAACCATCTGTATCCAACGGGCAAACTGGGGTTATTTTATGAATACCCTGAAATGAGTAAGTCATCAGTGGGGATTTCTGTGCTGTCGGTTATACTAGAATATGCTTTGGGTCTCAGAAGCATCGGTTACCGAGCCAAACAAAGACCTAGCATACCGAAACGGATCCCGCTTTTCTCAATTAGATGCAATTATGCAGTCAGGCTTTCAAATAGGTTGCCTGTGTATATCTTTGTCAATATTTATGTTGTACAAAGCTGAAGGTTTACTGCCAAGGAATGAAATGGAATACTCATTCAGGTAATTCTCCATCATTGATTCTCAGATCCTTCTGGTCATGTCGTCTAAGGATGAACTCAGAACCGTTACTAGATGTGACTCAGCACGGGCTGCAGCCCGTGTGGCACAGCTGTTGGCTGATATCCTTCTAAACAGAGTCATGTGAGCCCGCCAGCCTGTGCAGAAAGCCCGCAAGAGCATCCTGCCTCATGGCAGCAAGGGTCACAGGGTCACCCCTTCCACACCTCACACCTGCCTTTGACATTTTTCCTATTTCTTCTGGCCGATGGTTTCAGCCTGGTTCCTTGAGTCACCTCATGGCACATCACTGGCTTGAATTCAGGATGAATTTGCTGATCTGGAGTATTGGTAGAACACAGATCCCCTCCTTCTCCAATGTCTTTGTCCATTTCTGTAAATTTGCTTGGCCTTTGTTTCTCTTTGTTTGAACTTGGTTTTGAGCTCTCGGTTGCCTTTAAATTGTTGCATCTCAAAATAGATTTCCATAGGAAACTTCATCTATTCTATTATGCATGGCGCACTTTTATCTACTAGAAGGCTGATGATGTGCACGTTTTGTATCTGAGACCTTTGAGCTCACCACTGCCTTGAATTACTTTTTTTTTTAAGCTTAGGAGACAGGAAAGTATTTTTGTCAATAGGCTTTGCATTTATGCATGCCTGTTCATGTCTGCAAGACACCCCATTGGGCTTCTTGTTTATAAGTCTACAGAAAGAGGGAGTTTTCTTTTTCCTAAATTACGTGCTATATATATAATAATTGCTTTTAAAATATATAATATACATAGAAACGCATTTGATTCCCTCTGTGAATGAAAGGTCATTTTGTGTCATCTTCAGTCAGCTATGCTTTGTGGCCTGGTGTCTGATTTGAGTTTCATCTTTGCTTTTGTTGTGCTTAGTGACCAGGTTCGATTAAGGGTGCAGCTCCTGTCCCTGGTGTAGAAATTATGTTCGTTTTTTCTGCTTATTTTCAAAAGGACTTTAATCCAATGACCTGTTATTCCAAAATGAGTCATAATTGTAAATATTTCTTATTGGGGCTATTATCAGCATTAATAATAACAACAACATTCTGAGGGCAGCATATCATTTGGTATTTTAACACACACGAAAAAAGCCTTGGAAAATAGTTATTGTTCTAGTTAAGTCAAATAAAGGTCATTGAAAGGAAAAGTTGTACGCTTTTGGGAGAAATTGATAGGACTTTTAGAACTTTATAGTCTCATTAAAATACTAATTAAATAATTCAGCCTAACTCTACCCTACATAACAGGATGGAGTAACAGCTATTGTAGAGAGATTGTTCAGATTTATTCGTTTTCCTATTCTCTAAATAATCCCTAACGAATTAGAAAATTCAATCCATTTCTGAGAGTAGGCAGTCTGTTATTCTGTATTCAACCCTGGAGTGAAACTTACTTTGTGATATTTTCGTTCATGGGAGATAGGATTTCCAAGTGCTTTTTGAATTATTTTTGTTCCTCTCAAATAAAGTGCCTTTGGTGGTGATCTCCTGACCTCAGTTTCCTCTTCCCAGTTTTCCCCATGATCATTAATGACACCACACCTGCCTTTTTAGTTAGGCCTCTTAGCCGCTGAAGGGGAACAGCTTCTGACAGATGACCCTGGAGCCCTCCACCCTTGCTTCTTTAGGCCTCGCACCCTGCCACCATCCCTAGTCTCCTTCGCCAGAAGTATCTTTCTCTGCTTTTCTGCCTGGAAGGGCTCTTGCCAAGCCTTGGCAGCAAACCCTCAACTTTTTAGAGATTTTCTGCTCTCCTCTCTAAGCATGAATTGCAGTTGATTCTTGTCTTGATGGTGCGTGATCATGTCTGTGTCCATTGCGCTCCCCGTCTGGACTGATCCTGTCGGAGGCAATAGTCAGGCTTTTCATCTTCCCGTGCATGTCTGAAGCACCACAGCCTGGACCCTGGTTCTCATACGTGTTTAAGTGACTTGAGCTTGGAGTTTCAATGCACTCACATACAACTGTTAGATGAGTTGGCGGTAACATTGTCCCCAAGGCCCCCACAAGGTTCTATAGGGCATATGTTTTTTTCTGAGTGAAATTTCTCTTTTATTTGTTCTAGTGATTTCCTCACTGTCCTTTGAAATTATTGGAGTAACCCTGAGTTATTAATCACAATAGCTCACCCCCAGAAGCAAAAGATCCTGCTGTTTGAGAACTCAGACACGGGACATAAGAGAAATAATCTATCAGTCTTAAAATCTGGAAGCCATAAGATACCGTTTTGTACTTAGAGCACCCACAGCACAAACACCAGTCTCTCAAGAACTTGGCGCTGCCTTCCCAGAGGGCGGGTGCCGTAAGTGAAATGCAGTGAGTGATGAAGTGAGAGCTCTTCGTCTCTGGTACTGCCTTTTCCACCCTTGCTGTGTTAACTTGATCTTCCCTTCATATATTATGTTCTCCATTTAATTTACTGCAGTTAATATCAGTTGTTCTTCAACATCTCCTTGCACCCGCCCCCTCCATTCCCTCTCTCTCCAGTGCTCTCCCACCCACGCCTCTCCTGCGCTCTCCAGGACCAGGCCTTTCTCCCCCACGCCCTCACCTCTGTTCTGTCTGCCCACCACCTGCACTGACATTTCCTTAACTCCACAGAATGAACTTTCCAAAATGGCAGCTGAGTAACTGGGGGGGATTGTAGACCTCTCATCTCTTTACTGATTCATTCATTTATCTATCCAACAAACACTGAGCACCTGCTATGCCAAACACTGTATCAACTGCTGAGGAGACCAAGACAGGTAAGACTTGGTGTCTGCACTCCACAGGGCAGGCGAGACTTGGCGAGTAGTTGATGGATTCCTAAGCAGGTGAACGCACATTGGACTTCATAGAGCTGGGAATATTTGAACTGAATTTTGAAAGGTGAAAGGAAGTTAGCTCTCTAATGTGTGGTAGAGGGAGTGGACACTTCATGCAGAGAGGTAGAGACATATAAGAGTACACGGCATGAAGCGGCTTGGCCAGACTGAAGAACAACAAGTAGGGTTAGAACAAAGTATCCACAGGTGGGAATATCAGGTGCACAAGGCCACTGTCACGATGGGTCTTGTGTGATTAGACTTGAATGTATCCTTAAAGAAACAGGGCTATATTGGAATATATGTAAGCAAGAGAATTGTATAATGATTATGTTAAAGTAGATCTGGTTATACTGGCAGCAGAATGGATAATAACATTTTTGGGGGGAGGCCCATATTTTGGGGGGAAAGGATATTTCGGGGGCCACCCCAGGTAATCCAGACAAGTGGCACACGCCTGCAGAGAGGCCCTGGGCAGAGGGAGAGAGTCGTGGGTGGCAGAAGTGGTGACTGCTGCAAAGGGGACTACAGGGCCGGGGCGGCGGGCTGCAGAGCTGCTGAGGTGACTTTCCAGTGACCCATCTGGAGAGTGGATCTGCAGTGGGAGTGTAAGGGGAGGAGATGCTTTCGAGGAGATGGTTCTGTGTGTGGCATTTTGATTGCAAAGTGTCTATGGGACATCTGAGGGGTGATGCCCGTTGTTAAGCTGGATTCAACAGTCAGGAACTCAGAGGAGCTGTGGGTGAGGCCGTGGGGGCGATTCATTCCTGCCAAGTGGAGGATTGAGGACGAGGCCCTGGGGAAAATGGCCATGTACATGGCACATGGGAGAAGAGAAATCCACCAAGAGAAAGAAGAATAGCAGAGCTGTTGGGAGAAACTAGTTGAGGCAACACAGAGAAGGCTGTAACCTTGCTTAAGAGGGATTTGAACACTGACTAAAAGGAGCATAGTGAGAAAGGGGGGGTGTGTGGGGCAATAAAGCAAGAGCTAAAGCCCACCTTTAATTGCCAAGCATGGGGAAAAGGAGGAGGAGGACTATACTTAGGTAGACTTTAAAAAACAGATCTGTGTGTATCTGTGTGTGTGCATATGTGCACACAAACTTTTCTGTCTGGGCTTTTTAAGTTTATTTAATAAAACAAAAATTAAGGGGGGAAAACATCCCCCTGAGAGGAAAATATTTGTCCACGGCAAAAGCTAACTGGTAATCAAATAAACACGAGCTGAAAATGCTGACTAGTTTGAAACACGCAGCCACCGGCAGTACAACTCCTGTCTCAGTGCTGCGATGAGGGCCGTGGGGGATGCAGGGCTCTGAGCCCTGAGGAGTCTTCAGCGCAGGTACTTCTCCAAGAAACTGGACTTTAAAGGGAAGAAGAAAGTGTAGAACATATCAGAGAGCAATACAGGGCCGTGAGAGAGGGTTGGGCCAGGGTTCGTTTTGTTTTACAGTGGGCGTTTCTGGCCTTGCTGAGTTGCTAGGCCTTTGCTCTTTTTGGTCTTTGTTCCAAAAGCTTTTTAGAAAGTTCTTCTCGCTTGAAAATCTGAACAGATTTAATCATGTTGGGTTATTTCTGGTGTTTTATTTTTTAATTAAAAAATTATCTGGAATTTATTTTAATGTCATAAATGAGGACAGTCTACCAGGCCTTCCAATGATTTAGCTAATTACTGCAGAACTTGAATCCACTGATTTGAAGTGTCAGTTTTATAATATTACTAAAATCTCATAAATATCCACGTCTATTCTTGAAATGTAATGTATTTCATTCATACTCTCAGTGCACTATTTCTATACTGTTTCCATGAACATAGATTAATACCTCCTAGAGTTGGTCCTGTTTTATCCTTTTCCAGAATATCCCTAATACTACAAATTCAAACAGCCCTCCTCATTACTTTATTTGTATATATAGGTATATTTCTGGAATACATTTAGGATCACCTTTCAGATTTTTTCTTAAATCCATTTGGGAATATTAACTAAATTTGCATTCAGATACTAAATTTATTTTGGAGAAAAAATGTTCTATGTCCCCCAAATTTGAGTCTGCCCACTGAAGAGGGTGGTGCATTCTACTGTTCATTCAATCATCTTTTTTTTTTTTTCTTTTTTTAAATCATTTATCAGAATCTTCTTAATATTTTTCATTAATTTATTTCTGAATAGTCTGTGCCTTCTTTGTCATTATAAAATGATATCTTTTCTGGGTTTTGATCTGGGTTGATTGCTAATAAACTCTTAATTTCTGGCTTCTCTTGAATAAGAAGGAGATCTGACACTGTGAGGCCCTATTTCCAATATGGTGATGGTGAGCATTGCATTTCCTTAGGATGTCCACTTGCCAATTTGTCAGTGGCTGCACCCACTCCAAGCATTTCTGCTACTTACCTGCCCCCGTAGGCAGATGAGCTCATGTAGGGTTAGGTGGGTTATGGACACAGATACTGACATCAATGCTGCCACGCTGCTGACCCTGTGGCGTCACTAACTCTGGTTCTTGCTCTCTGACCTCCCTGAATATGACAGCTCCTTTTGGGCTGTGGACCTACTGCATCTTTCCAGCACTGTCGGCTTTTCTGCAACACACGCCTGCCTCTCAGGTCAGAAGCAAATGTCAGCTCCTCCTACCCATCCACCCCATTCACGGTCTTGCCGTTCCTGGCCAGAGTGGTCCCTACCCCTTGACTGAGCAGTAACACTAAAGGGACTATAAATTTGCCTCTCATCCACTGTCTTAGTTACATACCTGTGCTAGTTTACTTTAAAGGTCTGCCAGTTAGGAGGGGAGGGTCTAAAAGTCTTTTAGATCTCTGACCTTATCATTTCTAACCGCTCCCCCACCCTATGGAACAGCTTACCACAGATCTCTGCTGCCCCATCTGTAGCATTGCCCTGTAAATTACACACTGAGAGAAAAGAACTTCTAAGCCACCACCATAACTTTGACTTCCTGTGACCACACAGACCATAGAAATATCAAGATAAAAATTCCTGAAGAAGAATATTTTGCTTAGGAAGACACTATAATTGCATACCTTTCTGTGACTTGTAATAACTTCATAGACTCTCTGAATGTGCTGCACTCACTTTCCCAGACTCAAGGGAGCTTGCTCACTTGCCTATATTCAGTGTATTTCTTCCAACGTTCTCTACGCTTACCTTTCCCAAAGGTACATTTCTTATTTCTATTTAAATTGTTAGATACATCCACAATATTCTTTTTTTAATCCTCAAATACAAATCGTCTTCCAAGATTGTATTATTTCAACACTGAGAGTGAATAATTTGCTTCAAGATTCCCAAGTTTATTATGAGCAAATAATTATGTTTGGTTGAAGATTTTTAAGTATGTTATTTCTACTAAGGGTATATATGTGAAAGAAACAGGTTGTAATGAGTCTTCTTTCCAGAGATTTTATATTTGCCTTTTGTTTGGATTCTTTCACTGTTTACATTATTATTACCATGAATGTCTTTTCTCTTTGGGATTTAGTTCACCATTTTCCCCTCTCTCTTTACAGGAGTAAAAGAATTTATGTTGTCCTTCCATCCATCCACCACTCCATGTTTTGTGTCCATTCCTTCAACAGGTATTCAGTTTGGGTTCACCACAGTATATGTGGCCTCTTTCCAGTGGCCCCTCTGTTGGCTCTGGAGAACAATATATTGGAAATCAGAGTGGGTACGTGGAACCTTGACTACCCAGTATAGACGCATTGTGCCAGTAAAAGCCCAGAACATCGCAGCATGGCAGCCCACCATGCAAGGAACAGCAATTCTGGCTTTGGTGGACCAATGTGAATAAAAAGGCTTCATTGGGTGAAGACTTAGAAAAGTCCAAAAATGCATTGGTGTTGTTTCCTAAGGAATCTAGTGTTGGGTACTGTTTAATATGAGAGGGAGATGCTAACACTATCATCGTTATAAACAACATAGTTGTTGTAACTGTAATTGTTATTATTTTTAATACATTTTCTTTATAATTATTATTTGTGACTTACAAGACCCTTACAGAGGCAGTTGTTAAGGAACGTGGCCGTTATACTGTTGCTGAAGTGTTAATTCAGTAGAAGCATGGTAATAGCATTAATAAGTACTCACTCTTTTGATCCTCACATTGACTATAAAGGTCACCCGGCAGTGCATGTATAATGGAGATAGAAATCTATGCGTTTAAGTGTTTGTAGAACTTAAAATAAGAGCAGACATTCCACCGCATTTGACCATATATTCCAGACTATCAGTTTAAAATAGGAACTACCTGATGAGGCCATAGAAACCCTTTGTGCATCCCCAATCATTCACTACCTTCCTGGTCCCCTGGGGCAGCGGTTCTTCCAGAAGGTGGCCCCATCTCTCCTCCCCACCCCACTCTTGGCCTTTGATACCAACTGTTGGTCATTAGCTAAGCATCCTCATGTCCTGCATGTGTCTGAGCTGTGAGGGAACAGAACTCAGCTGTTTACAAGCTGTATTGACTATGACCAGTATGAACAGCCTCTCTCCTTCCCTGCCCACAACCCAACAGTGCAACACGGGGCTCACAACCACAGCGATTCCCATGCCAGCCCATCAGGGAACCTTCTTCCCTAGAAATATTCTTACAACCAGAGATGTTTCCTCCCTTACTTCACTGCCAGTTTCACTCCCAGGTTACAGTCCCCATCAAAAGGCTATCCCAGTTTGAATTTCTTAATCAAGTCGCATTGACCCTGAGTACCTGGCTTTTTCCTATGAGCACTCATAGAAATAGAACAGGGCCAGGCAGTGGCTGTGGGCCAGGTTCCTGGGTGAGGGGACTTGCTGGGAGCTTCAGGTTCTGTAGCCTGGCCCGAGCCTAGCTCCCAACACGGCGTCTTCCCATCTGCATTATTTCGGGCCAGGCTTCAACAGTTCAGAGTTTCATTTTATCATCTGCAAACAGAATAATCCCCTGCTGCATATTTTAAGACTGTTATGTACCACAAAGGGTGCTTAGGGAATTCAGTGAGTCAATGCATGGAAGTCACACAACCTGGTCCTCAGGGAATGTTAGTTATCTTCATTATGCACCATCGATAAAATTGGCTCACAGACTTGGCCAGGTATCAAAGCTACAGGCACAAGAATTTGACAGTGTGTTACTGTCGGGATCATAGTCACAATTTTACACAGTAAACAAGCTACCTGGGACCACCCAGCTGTCAGCCCACCTGACTCCCCACCCCAGGATCCCTCAATTTATCTGATTTGCTTGCTACCCCTACTTTTTGGAGAAAGTTGGCAAATCACACACAGTCAATGGCTGCTAGGTTATGTCCATTCCCATTCACTCAAATTGCCCCATTTTCAGTATCCACTGTGCTCCAAAACATAGACTAATGTTCAGAAATATGACAGCAAGGCCTTTCCCGTTCCACAGTCAGAGAACTAAGAATCTGTCATGTTTAATATGCCATGTGACACTAAGCAAAGCAGGAAAACAGGCTTCTGTGCTTTAAGAAAGTTTTTAACAATGACGTTTGAAACTAAAAGTGTTTTTGTTTGGCCTTCAGCTAACCAGAAAGTTCAATTGACTCCTATTACCCATTACTCAGGTGTCCTGGTTTGATTGTATTAGGCACTTTTTCCTCATCTCCCCAGCTTGGCTTTGCTCCATCAGCACAGATGGAGTGTCTCCAAGGCTGCTCCGTGTGCATAGGCGTGTGTATGCACACATGTGCACCCACTGATTGGTGCCACTGATTCATATCCAGGAGTTGTTCTGTCTTATAACTCAAGCATTGCTTTATTATATCCTAGAAAACTGCTTTTAGATCATTGATTGAACTATAGACCATCCTCTTGCCCACATTAGGAATTGACATCTTCCAAGACACAGGTCCTATGTGTTTGTATATATGTATAAGTAAGAATTAAATATGTATGTCATCCCCTCACATATTTAATTTGTGCCTTCCCAATTGAATGTGCACAGTAAAGGCTAACTTCCCATAACAGGAGAACTTTTAGGAAGTAAGAAGAAGGAATTAGCCACCATGGAGAAGACAGGATATCAAGCAGGAGTTTGGTATAAAGTCATTTATTCTAAAGCTGCTCTGGCTCAATAAATAAGTGGAATTGACATTGTTGTATCATGCCAGAGCATCTGCTATTGAAGACTGATTTTAATTTACTTTGATATAAGTGGAAAATTGTGTCAGAACAGCATGGGAAATGAAGAACACTGCATCTATCTGTACTCCTGAAGTGTGTTTCAGAGCTGCTCAATTTTGAGGAAAATTATCTTGTCTGGAGACAATAGAATTATTTTCATTGTTGGAATTTTTGTAGCTCCCAGAAGCACATCTGCAGGTGATTCTGTAAAAGTCTAGAGTTGACTTAAATAGCAGTAAATTTTAGCCTATTGAAATCAGGAGATGTGAAATATTTTTGCCTACCACCACCACCGCCACCACCACCACCAGGCAAGCACTTGTACACCCAGAGAGATTTCACATCAGAGGGAATGACAAAGCTGGTTCTGTTACTGAGGCCAAACTTGTTCTGCTCACTGCACAACAGTGATAAATAAATAAATCAGGAGACAAGGTTTTGGGGCAAGGAATAGTAACTTTATTCAGAAAGCTGGCAGACCAAGAAGATGGGGGACTAATGTCCTGGAGAATCATCTTTCCCAAGTCAGAATTAAGGCTCCTTTTGAACTAAAAATGGGAGGGGGTGTGGTTGGTTGTGCAAACTTCTTGCTGCCGGGATTCTTTGTTCTTGCAGCCATCCATGTGGCTCAGGCTATTGTGTCCCTGTAAGCCTCCAACAAAACAAAGGTTATTCTCTATTTTGCAACTTGCCATCTCTGCATAAGTGCAGAAGTGCTAACATCCTTAAAGGTCAGAGCCCCGAGAATAGGCTTTCCTGTAGGTTTTAGGCTAAAGGCAACGTTGTTTTACAAAAGGTGCAAAGCCAGCAAGATTAAGCCTGGAAAACAGGGCACAGTGTTTCAAACTGAAGGAACAGATCCAATATGGCGTCAGATTTGTTCTCAATTACAGTTTTAGTTAGGGGAAATTTTGCAGCAGAAAATCCCCTCAGTTGTTTTTCTTGCTTTGCCTGAGATCTTGTTTGCTGGCTTGTGGTCTCATGGTGTCAAAACCGTATGTTCAGATGAATACTATTAAAATCATATGGTGCACAAAACATACCTATTCTGCTTCAAAAAAATGACTGAAACATTTAGCTTTGTTTATTCCCATAGAATTTGGATTGAATCTATTCTCGACTTTCTTCTTCTTCAAACCAGTTTTTTACTGGAGGATTTAAAGCCCAAATTAAAGAATTTTGGAGAAGACTCATGTAATTTATAAGACGTTTACATCCGAATTTAAGACTGACTCATATTTGTACTTTTAATCAAGGAACACAATAAACTTTGTTAGTCAATCATTTATGACGTTTTAAACTTTGTCCATGTAATCTTTTGGAAGTTGAGAGGCTTAGACAATTGATATAACAAAACAGGTATCATTGCTTAACTGTGTGAATGAAAGAATCCCAGTATAGTTTCCTGAAAGTATATTTTATTAAAAATAATAATGAATTCTTGCTCTCTAATAAAGCAACAGACAGAAGCACATACTGAGTGTTTAAAATAAATAATACTGCGGGAAAAATTATCTAAGCAACTCAAGATAGTATAGAGAAAAAGGATGAACTTGAAGGAAAATACATATTGTGCAATTAATATCTTATTTTTAAGAAGCAAATGATAAAAAAAACCAATTTTTAAATGATTTATCGAAAAAGGAGTTATATAAAGCCAACTTATTTTCATAAGTATTACATAAAACAGGGCTATCTAAATCTATATTATTAAAGAATAAAATATATGAAATATATCTCCAAGGTTAATTGATTTCCATAATATTATAATTTTTGAAAATATAACTTACATATACATATTCAAGAAGCTCTTCAGATAAACACAGTAACCTAGTATACAGTTATACCTATTCCACATAAAAAATGAAAAGGCAAGGATAATGCCCTTGCTTACGAACTGCCACTGGACTTCTGGATATTCCTTTAGGTAAAAGACCAAAAGCAAAGTAACTAGTCTACTTTGAAGCGGTCGCTCAAGATTTTAAGATATTCACTATCTATATCCAGTTACAGGAAAGACTTAAGATTTCTGAAGTTTAAAAAAAAGAAATCAACTGCTGAAAACGAAATTCTGTAATGTCTCATGGCCATAACTATAAAGGCTCTAAATTAATGCTCCCTTAACTGTTTTTTTACAAGCACAGGTCATGATCATCACTTTCAAATTCCATTTATGCTAGATGAACGAACGTCTCCCAACATGCTCAATTCTGAGAGTTAAGTGTGTGTGAAAGCCGTCAGTCACCTACCTTATTGAGAAAACACAGTTTCATTTAAGTGGGAAACAACACTACATACATACATATGGGGAGGAACAAGTTCCAACTGGGAATTAAAGTGAAAACTGCAGGAAATTAAAATCGGCAGAGGAAACATACTGAGAATCCAGAGTAAGTGTTTTAACTGCAAACCATTTCCCTTAAGCTAGATGAACGAATGTCTTTCCACATGATCAATTCTGAGATATAAGTGTGAGTGAAAAAGTCAATCACGTAGCTTGTTGGGAACACAGCTTCTTTTCAGTGGGAAACTACACTACATACATATATATGGGGAGGTTCTAGCTCCAAATCTGTTTTACAGTAAAAACTGCATGAACTTTCAACAGGCACTAGGAAACATACTGAAACCAGAGTAAGTGATTCTACTGAAACTCACTACATTTGAGCTAGATGAACGAATATCTCTCCACATGCTATGGTCTGAGATATAAGTGTGAGTGAAAGAAGACATTCACTTAGCTCGTTAGGAAAACAAATTTCTTTTCAGTTGGATTCTACACTACATAAATATATATTTATTGTTACTACCTCGAACTCGGGTTTACAGTGAAAACTGCATGAATTAAAACCCGGCATTTCGAAACAGAATGAGAAACCAGAGTAAGTGATCCTACAGCATCCAATTCCGTTTGTGCTACATGAAAGAACATCTCTCCAAATGCTCAGTTCTCAGGTATACGTGTGTGTGTGGCCGTCAATCATCTAGCTTGTTGGGAACATAAAGTTTCTCTAATTTGGAAGCAACACGACATACATATATATGGGGAGGTACAAGCTCCAACTCGGTTTTACACTGAAAATTGCATGAACTTCAAATCGGTACTAGGAAAAATACTGAGAAACCAGAGTAAGTGTTTTTACAGCAACCCATTTCCTTTGTGCTAGATGAACGAACGTCTCGCCACATGATCAGTTCTCAGAGATAAATGTGTGTGAAAGACGACATTCACATAGTTGGATGGAAAAAATGTTATTTTCAGTTGGAAAAAACAGAAAATATATATATGTGGGGAGGTACAAGCTCCAACAGGTTTTTAAGGTGAAAACTGAATTAATTCCAAACCAGCACTAGGAAACATACTGAGAAACCACAGTAAGTGTTTCTACGGCAACTCCTTCCGTTTCTGCTAAATTATAGAACGTCTCTCCACAGGCTCAGTTCCGAAAGATAAATTTGTGTGAAAGCCTAACTTCACCTAGACTATAGGGAACATACAGCTCCTTTTATGTTGGAAATTACACTCCATACATATATATGGGGAGTTTCTAGCTCCAACACGGTATTACAGTGAAAAATTTAAAGTTCAAACCGGAAATAGGAAAAAGACTGACTAACCAGAGTAAGTGTCTCACCTTCAAGCCGTTCCCTCTGTGCTAGATGAACGAACGTCTCTAAACAAGCTCAGTTCTGAGAGATAAGTGTGTGTGAAAGCCAAACTTCACATAGATTGTTGGGAACACAAAGTTTCCTTTCACTTAGAAACAAAACAGCATGGATATATATAGGGAGGTACTAGCTCCAAATAGGTTTTACAGTGAAAAATACAGGAATATCAAACCGGCACTAGGAAAGAGACAGAAAAAACAGAGTAATTGTTTCACCTGCAACCCGTTCCCATTGTGCTAGATGAAAGAAAGTCTCTCAACATACTCATTTCTGAGAGATAATTGTGTGGGGAAGCCGACTATCACCTAGCTTGTTGAGAACACAAAGTTTCTTTTTAGTTGGAAACTACAATGCATAAATATATACGGGGAGGTACAAACTTCAACTCGGTTTTTCATTGAAAACTGCAGGAATTTCTTACCAGCACTAGGAAACAGACGGAGAAAAGAGAGTAATTGTTTATCTTTCAAACAGTTCCCTTTCTACTACATGAGCGAACGTCTCTCCACATGCTCAGTTCTGAGAGATAAGTGTGTGTGAAAGCTATGCTTCACCTAGCTTGTTGGGAACACAAAGTTTCTTATCAGTTGGAAACAACACGACATACATATTTATCGGGAGATACTAACTCCTAGTCGATTTTACAGTGAAAACGGCATGAAATTGATAACGGCACTACGAAAAAGACTGAGAAACCAGAGTTAGTGTTCTACAGCAACAAATTCCTTTTGCGCTAGATGAACGAACGTCTCTCCACATGCTCAGTTCTGAGAGATAATTGTGTGTGAAAGCCGTCCTTCAACTATCTTGTTGGGAACATAAAGTTTATTTCAGGAAGAAACTACATAATATACATATATATGTTGTCGTATTAGCTCCAACACGGGTTTACAGTGAAAATTGCAGGAACATCAAACCGGCAGTAGGAAACAGACTGAGAAACCAGTATAAGAGTTTCCCCTGCAACCCGTTCCCTTTGTGCTAGATGAACGAACGTCTCTCCACATGCTCAGTTCTGAGAGATTATTGTGTGTGAAAGCCGTACTTCACCTAGCTTGTTGGGAACATAAAGTTTCTTTTCACTTAGAAATTACACTATATACATATATCTGGGGTGTTACTATCTCCCGCTTGGTTTTACAGTGAAATCGGCAGGAATTTGAAACAGGAACTAGGAAGCAGAGTGAGAAAAAAGAGTAAGTGTTTCTCCTGAAAAATTAACTTTTGTGCTAGATGAACAAACGTCTCTCAACATGCTCAGATCTGAGATATATGTGTGTGTGAAAGCCGTCCTTCACCTAGCGTGCTGGGTACACAAAGTTTCTTTTAAGTTGGAAACTGCAATATATACATATATATGGGGAGGTAGAAGTGCCAATACGGTTTTTCAGTGAAAACAGCAGGGACTTCAAACAGAACCTAGGAAAAAGACTGAGAAAACAGAGAAAAATATTTTCCCTGCAACCCGTTCCCTTTCGAATAGGTGAACGAACGACTCTCAACATGCTGAATACTGAGGGATACTTTTGTGTGGAAACCGTCCTTCAACAAGCTTGTTGGGAACACAAGATTCTTTTCAGTTGGAAACTACACTACATACATATATATGGGGAGTCACTAGCTCCAACTCGTCTTTACAGTGAAAACGGCAGGAATATGAAACCGGTACTAGGAAAAAGCATGAGAAACCAGAGTAAGTGTTCTCCTGCAAACCGTTCCTTTTGTGCTAAATAAACGAACGTCTCTCCACACGCTCACTTCTGAGAGTTAAGTGTGTGTGAAAGCCGTCCTTCACCTAGCTTGTTGGGAACACAAAGTTTCTTTTAATTTGGTATATACACTTCATACATATATATGGCTAGGTACTAAATCCAACTCAGTTTTACAGTGAAAAGGGCAGGAATTTAAAACCGGCACTAGGAAACAGAATGAGAAACCAGACTATGTGTTTCTCCTGCAAACCGTTCCCTTCGTGCTAGATGAACGAACGTCTCTCCACATGGTCTTTTCGGAGAGAGAAGTGCGTGTGAAAGCAGCCCTTCACAGATCTTGTTGGCAACACAAATTTTCTTTTCATTTGGAAACTACACTACTTACACATATATGGGGAGGTACAAGTTCCAGCTCGGTTTTACACTGAAAACTGTAGGAACTTCAAACCGACAGAAAGAAAAACACTTTGAAAGCAAAATGTTTCTCCTTTATCACGTTCCCTTCGTGCTAGAGGAACGAATATCTCTCAAAATGCCCAGTCTGAGAGATACGTATGTGTGAAATGCGTACTTTACCTTAATTGTTGGGAAGGCAAAGATTCTTTACAGTTAGAAATTTTACTACATACATATATATTTGGGGAGGTTCTAGCTCCAACTCTGTTTTCAGTGAAAATTGCAGGAACTTGAAACGGGAACTGGGAAACTGACTGAAAATCCAGGGTAACTATTTCTACTATTATACTTTCCCTTAGAGCTTGATGAACGAAATTCCTCCACTTGCTCAGTTCTGAGAGCTACGTGTGTGGGAAAGCCACACTTCACCTAGCTGTTTGGGAACACAAGGTTTATTTTTATTTCAAATTACACTGCATAAATGTATAAAGGGAGGTACAAACTCCCACTCATTTTTTCATTGAAAACTGCAGGAATTTCTAACCGGAACTAGGAAACAGACTGAGAAAACAAAATAAATGTTTCTCCTACAACCAGTTCCCTTTGGACTACATGAAGGAACGTCTCTCCACATGCTCAGTTGAGAAAAAATATTTTGTGAAAGACGTCCTTCAACTAGCTTGCTGGGAACATAAAATTTTTTATCAGTCAGAAAGTACACTATATGGATATATATATTGAGGTACCAGCTCCAATAAAGTTTTACAGTGAAAACTGCTGGAACATCAAACGGGCACTAGGAAACAAACTGAGAAAGCAGAAAAAAGTTTCCACTGCAAACCGTTTCCTTTGTGCTAGATGAACGAACGTCTGTCAACATGCTGTGTCCTGAGAGATGTTTCTTAGAAAGCCGTCTTTCATATATCTTGTTGAGAACACAAATTTTTTTCAGATGAAAAAACATTATCTACATATATATGGGGAGGTAGAAGTTGCAACACGTTTTAAGTTTGAAAACTTCATAAACTTCACACAGGCACAAGGAAACAGACTAAGAAACAAGAGAAAGTATTTTCCCTGCAACCCGTTCCCTTTGTGCTGGATGAACGAAAGTCTATCCACATGCTCAGTTCTGAGAGATAATTTTTTGTGGAAGCCGCCTTCACCAAGCTTGTTGGGAACGCAAAGATTCATTTCCTTTGGAAACTACACTACATACATGTATATGTAGATGTACTAGTTCCAAGTATTCATTACTATGACAACTGCAGGAGCTTCAAATCGGCACTAGCAAACAGACTGAGAAAACAGAGTAAGTGTTTCTCCTGCAACCCGTTCTCTTTGTGCAATTTGAACGAACTTCTCTCCACTTACTCAGTTCTGAGGGCTATCTGTGTGTGAATCCGTCCTTCAGCAAACTTTTTGTGAAAGCAAAGTTTGTTTTCATTTGGAAACTACACTTCATACATATATATGGGGTGGTACTAGCTCCAACTCTGTTATAGAGGGAAAACTGCATGAACTTTAAACAAGCCCTAGGAAACAGGGTGATAGAACAGAGTAAATGTTTCCCCTGAAAACCGTTCCCTTTTTGCTAGATGAACGAACGTCTATCCACATGCTCATTTCGGAGTATTAAGTGTGTGTGAATGCCGTCCTGCAGCTAGCTTGATGGGAACACAAAGTTTCTTTTCAGTTGGAATCTACACTACAAACATATATATGAGGAGGTACTAGCTCCAACTCGATTTTACAGTGAAAACTGCAGGCACTTCAAACAGACACAAGGAAACAGACTGAGAAATCACAGTAATTGTTTCCCAGCAACCCGTTCCCTTTGTTCTAGATGAACGAAATTAGATCCACATGCTCATTTCTGAGAGATAATTGTGTATGGAATCAGTCCTTCAACAAACTTTCGGGAACACAAATTTCTTACCCTTTGGAAACTACCAAACATAAATATATACAGGGAGGCACAAGTTCCAACGCAGTTTGACAGGGAAAAGGGCAGGATATTGAAACCTACACTAGGAAACAGAGTGAGAAACGAGAGTAATTGTTTATCCTGCAAAAATTTCCCCTTGTGCTACATGAACGAATGTCTCTCCACATGCTCTGTTATGAGAGATTAGTGTGTGTGAAAGCCGTCCTTCAGATTGCATGTTGGGAACGCAAATATCTTTTCAGTTGGAATCTACTCTTCATACATATATATTGGTGGGTTCAAGCTCCAACTCGGTTTTACAGGGAAAACTGCAGCCATTTCAAACAGGCACTAGGAAACACTATGAGAAAACAGAGTAAGTGATTTCCCTGCAACCCGTTCCCTTTGTGCTAAATGAACGAACGTCTCTCCACGTGCTTTTTTCGGAGAGATAAGTATGTGTAAAAACCTTCCTTCACCTAGCTTGTTAGGAACATAAAGTTTCTTTACATTTGTATACTGCATTTCTTACATGTATTTGGGGAGATAATAGCTCCATTACGGTTTTAAAGTGAAAAATGCAGGAACTTCAAACCGGCACTAGGGAACAGACTGAGAACCGAGATTAAGTGTTTTCCCTGCGGCCGTTCCATTTGTGCTAGTTGAACGACCGTCTCTCCACAAGCTCAGTTCTGAGAGATAATTGTGTGTGAAAACCGAACTTCACAAGGTTTGTTGGGACCACAAATAATCTGTTCAGTTTGAAACTACAGTACATGCTTATATACAGGGAGGTACTATCTTCAACTCGGTTTTAGATTGAAAACTGCAGGCACTTCAAGCAGACACAAGGAAACAGAGTGTGAAAACTGAGTAAGTGATTTTCTTGTAAACGTTCCCTGTGTGCTAAATGAACGAACGTCTCTCCACATGCTCAGATCTGAGAGATAAGTGTGTGTGAAAGCCGTTCTTCACCTAGCTTGTCGGTAACACAAAGGTTCTTTTCAGTTGGAAACTACACTACATACCTCTATAAGGGTGTTTAATAGCTCAAACTCGGATTTACAGTGAAATCAGCAGGAACTTCAATCCGGCACTAGGAACAGTGTGAGAAACCAGAGTAGGTGTTTCTCCTGCAATTCGTCCCCTTTTTTCTAGATGAAAAACTTCTCTCCACATGCTCACTTCTCAGATAATGGTGTATGAAAGCAGTCCTTCCCCTAGCTTGTTGGAAACACAAAGATTGTTTTCAGTTGCAAACTATACTCGATACATATATATGGGGAGGTACTAGCCCGAACTAGATTTTACATTGAAAACCGCATGAACTTCAAACAGGCACTAGGAGACAGACTGAGAAACCAGAATATTTCTTTTACTAGAAACCACTCCCTTTAAGCTAAATGAACGAACGTCTGTCTATATGTTTAATCCTGAGTGTTAAGTGTGTGGGAATTCTTCTATCTTCTATCTTGTTTGGAACACATTTTCTTTTCAGTGGGTAACTACACTGCATACATATATATGTGGAATTACTAGCTCCAACTCGACTTTACAGAGTAAACTTCATGAATTTCTAAAGGGCACTGGCAAAGATTCTGAGAAACCAGTGAAATTTTTTCTACCCCAATCAGTTCCATTTTTGCTAGATGAAACATCGTCTCACCACATGCTCTATTCTGAGAGATAAATGATTTTGCAAGCCATCCTAAACCTTACTTGTTTGAAACACATTTTGTTTTCAGTGGGTAACTACACTACATGAATACATGTGTGGAGGTATAGCTTCAACTCCGTTTTACAGTGAAAACTGCATTAATTTCCAGGCGGCACTAGGAAACATACTGTGTGTCCAGGGTAAGTGTTTCTATTTCAACCCTTTACCTTTGTGTAGATGAACGAATGTCTCTCCACTTGCTCAATTCTGAGAGTTAAGTGTGTGGGAAACCTTCAATCACCTAGCTAGTTGGGATCACACAGTTTCGTTAGAGCCGGGAAATTCACTGCTTACATATATAATGGGAAGTACTATCTCCAATTCGGTGTTACAGTGAAAACTTCATGAACTTCAATCTGGCAAGAGGAAAACATACTGAAAACCCAGTAGAAGTCTTTCTAGTAGAAACCATTCCATTTAAGCTAGATGAACGAACTTCTCTCCACATGCTCATTTATGAGATTTAATTGTGAAGCCATCAATCTCCTTGCTTGTTGGGAACACACAGTTTCTTTTATGTGGGGACTACACTTCTTATATATGTATATGGATGTACTAGCTCAAACTCGGTTTTATCGTGAAAACATCATGAACATCAAACCGGCAGTAGAAAACATACTGAGAAACCCGAGTACGTGTTTCTACAAACCCATTCCCTTTATGCTAGATTATCGAACGTCTATTCACATTTTCAATTCTGACTTTTAAATGAGTATGAAAGCCGTCAATCACGTAGCTTGTTGGGAACACACAGTTTCTTTTGTGTGGAAAATTAAGCTAAATAAATATATTTTGGGAGGTACAAGCTCCAACTCGATTTTTAAGTGAGAACTGCATGAATCTCCAACCGGCACTAGGAAAACATACTGAGAAACCAGAGCAAGTGTTTCGACTGCAACCCATTATTTCATGCTAGATGAATGAACGTCTCTCCACTTGCACAATTCTGAGAGTTAAGTTGTGTGAAAGTCTTCAATCAGCTAGCTTGTTGGGAACACAGTTTCTTATGAGTGGGTAAATTCACTACATTTGTGTAAATGTGAAGGTACTAGTTCCAACTGGGATTTACAATGAAAACTGCATGAAATTCAAACCAGCACTAGGAAGCTTACTGAGAATCCAGTGTAGGTGTTTCTACTGCAAACCATTCCCTTTATTATAGACAAATGAATGTCTCTCCACATTCTCAATATTCAGAACTGAATGAGTGTTGAAGCCATCCTTCACCTACCTTGTTGGAAACCCAGAGTTTCAGTCCAATGGAAACTACCCTTCTTTCATATATATGGCGACTTTCTAGCACGGACTCGGTTTTACACTGCAAACCGCTTTTATTTGAAACCGGCTTTGAGAAACATGCTGACAACTCAGAAAATGTGTTTCTGTATATCACTTAACCTTCAATGCTGGATGAAAAAACGCCTCTCCACAGTCTTACTTCTGACATCTGAATTTGTTTTGGAGACGTCCTACACCTATCTTTTTGGAAAACCAGATTTTCTGGTATAGGGGAACTACGCAACTTACATATCTAAGGGGAGGCACTTGCTCCAACGTGGTTTTCCACACTAAATCGCTTTTACATTGAAAACGGTGTTAGGAAACATGCTGAAATTTTAGAGAATGTGTGTCTATAATACCTCTGCATTTTATGCTGCATGAAGGAACTCCTCTCAACATGCTCAATTTTCATAACTGTATGAGTGTGGAAACCGTATTTCACCCAGCTTGTTGGAAACCCAGAGTTCCAGTCCAAGGTAAACTACGCTCCTTCCATATATATCGGGACGTACTAGTACGAACTCGATTTTACAGTGCAAACCGCCTTTACTTGAAACCGGCTATGAGAAACATGCATAGAAATCAGAGTATTTCTTTCTGTAAGTCCCTTAACCTTCAATGCTGGATGAAGGAACGCCACTCCACAAGCTCACTTCGGATATCTGAATGTGTCTTGGAGCCATTCTTCAACTAACTTGTTGGAAACGCAGAGTTTGTGGTATAGAGGAATTAAGCTGCTTACATATCTAAGGGGAGGCACTTGCTCCAACTTGGTTTTCCACAGCAAACCGGTTTTACATTGAAAACGGCGGTAGGAAACCTGCTGAGATATCAGAGAGTGTGTGTGAAGAATACCTCTGCATTTTATGCTGCATGAAAGAACGTCTCTCCACATGCTCAATTTTCAGAGCTGTATGATTTTGGAAGCCGTACTTCACCTAGGTTGTTGGAAATCCTGAGTTACAGTTAAGGTAAACTAAGCTGCTTTCATATATATAGGGACGAACAAGCACGAACTCGGTTTTACACAGCAAACGGCTTTTAGTTGAAACCGGCCTTGAGAAGCATGCTGAGAAATCAGAGTAAATGTTTATGTATGTCACGTAACCTTTAATGCTGGATAAAAGAACGCCTCTTCACAAGATCACTTCTGACATCTGTATTTGTGTTGGAGCCGTCCTTCACCTAACTAGTTGGAAACCCAAAGTTTCTTGTATAGGGGTACTACGCTTCTTACATATGGAAGGGTATGCACTCGCTCTAAAGCGGTTTTCCACAGCAAACCGCTTTTACATTGAAAACGGTGTTAGGAAACATGGTGAGACATCACAGATTGTGTGTGTAGACTATCTCTGCCTTTTATGCTGCATGAAGGAACGCCTCTCAACATGCTCAGTTTTCAGAAATGTATGAGTATGGAAGCCGTACTTCAACTAGCTTGTTGGAAACCCAGAGTTTCAGTCCAAGGTAAACTACGCTGCTTTCATATATATGGGGACGTACTGGCACCAACAAGATTTTTCACTGTAAACCACTTTTATTTCAAACCGACTTTGAGAAATATGCTGAGAAATCAGAGTAATTATTTCTGTCACTTAACCTTCAATGCTGGATGAAAGAACGCCTCCCCACAAGCTCACTTCTGACATCTGAGTTTGTGTTGGAGCCGTCCTTCAGCTAACTTGTTGGAAACCCAGAGTTTCTGGTATAGGGGAACTACGCCACTTACATATCTAAGGGGAGGCACTCGCTCCTAAGTGGTTTTCCACAGCAAACTGGATTTACATTGAAAAAGGCGTTAGGAAACATGTTTAGAAATCAGAGAATTTGTGTCTCGAATACCTCTGCCTTTTATGCTGCATGAAGGAACGCGTCTCAACATAATCAATTATCAGATCTGTATGAGTGTGAAAGCCGTTCTTCACCTAGCTTTTTGGAAACCCAGTGTTTCAGTCCAAGGTAAACTACGCTGCTTTCCAATATATGGGGATGTACTAGCACGAACTAGATTTTTTCACTGCAAACCGCTTTTACTTGAAAACGGCTTTGAGAAACATGCTGAGAAATCAGAGTACTTGTTTCTGTATGTAACTTAACCTTCAAGGCTTGATGAAAGAAGCCTCTCCACAAGCTCACTTTTGACATCTGAATTTCTAGTGGAGCCGTCCTTCACCTAACTTGTTGGAACCCCTGAGTTTCTTGTATAGAGGAACTATGCTACTTACATATGTAAGGGGGGGCCCTCGCTCCAACTTCGTTTTCCAGATCAAACCACTTTTACATTGAAACCGGCGTAAAAACACGGTCAGAAATCAGAGAATGTGTGTCTAGAAGTCC
Organism: Camelus bactrianus; assembly: GCF_048773025.1. Lineage (NCBI taxonomy): Eukaryota > Metazoa > Chordata > Mammalia > Artiodactyla > Camelidae > Camelus > Camelus bactrianus. Next base: position 43,135,724 of record NC_133558.1, read on the forward strand.
CTCTGCCTTTTATGCTGAAGGAACGCCTCTCCACATGCTCAATTTTCAGGAATGTAGGATTGTGGAAGCGCATTTCACCTAGCTTGTTGGAAACCCAGATTTTCAGTCCAATGTAAACTTCGCTGCTTTCATATATATGGGGATGTACTAGCACGAACTCAGTTTTTCACTGCAAACCGCTTTTACTTGAAACCGGGTTTAAGAAACATACTGAGAAATCAGAGAACGTGTTTGTACATCTCACTCTGCCTTTTATGTTTACTGTGAAATGATGGTTTCAAAAAAAATTACTTTGCTTTGGTAAACTGTTTTGAATCGTGTTCCTCTGCTTTGATATGTAAATTGGGTAGTTCCCGCATTCCAGAAACTCTGGTTTTCCAACATGTTAGGAGAAGGACGTCTCCAACACAAATTCAAATGTCAGAAGTGATCTTGTGGAGAGGCGTTCTTTCATCCAGCATTGAAGGTTAAGTGGCATACAGAAATACTTATTCTGAATTCTCAACATGTTTCCTAATGCCAGTTTCTAAGGAAGAGTGGTTTGCTGTGGAAAACCGCTTTGGAGCGAGAGCCTCTGCTTAGATATGTAAGCAGCGTAGTTCCCCTAGACCAGAAACCCTTGTTCTCGAAGAAGTAATGTGAAGAATGGCTTCAACTCACATTTAGATGTCAGAAGTGAGCATGTTGGGAGGCGTTCCTTCTTCCACCATTGAAGGTTAAGTGACATACTGAAACACTCACTCTGATTTATTAGCATGTTTCTGAAATCCGTTTCAAGTAAAAACGTTTTGCAGTGGAAATGCGAGTTGGTGCTAGGACGTCCCCAAATATAAGAAAGCAGCGTAGTTCCCCTAGTCCTGAAACTATGGTTCCCAAAAAGTTAGGTGAAAGACGGCTTCCGTACATATACAGATTTGAAAATAGAGCATGTGGAGTGGCGTTCTTTCACCCATCATAAAAGGCAGAGTGACATGTAGAAACACATTCTCTGATTTCTCAGCGTGTTTACTAACGCTGGTTTCAAAGTAAAAGTGGTTTGCTTAGGAAAACCGCGTTGGAGCGAGTGCCTCCGGTTAGATATGTAAGTAGCGTAGTTCCCCTAGACCAGAAACTCTGGGTGTCCAACAAGTTAGGTGAAGGACAGCTCCAACACACATTCAAATGTCAGAAGTATTCATGTGGAGAGGCGTTCTTTCATCCAGCATTGAAGGTTAAGTGACATACAGAAACACTTACTCTGATTTCTCAGTATGTTTTTTCAGAGCCGGTTGCAAGTAAACGCGGTTTGCAGTGTAAAACCTTTTTGGTACTAGTGCATCCCAATAGATATGTATGTAGCGTAGTTTCCCTATCCCAAAAATTGTGGGTTCCCAATTAGCTAGTTGAAGGATGGCTTCCAAACTCATACATATCTAAAAATTGAGCATGTGGTGTGGAGTTCTTTCATACAGCATAAAAGATGGAGTGACATATAGAAACACTAACTCTGATTTCTCAGCATGATTCTGAAAGCCGGTTTCAAGTGAAAGCTCTTTGGAATGGAAAAGCCTCCTGGAGATTGTGCCTCACCTTATATATGAAAGTACCGTAATTCCCCGAGGCCAGAAACTCTGGGTTCTCAAAAACCTTGGTGAAGTTTGGCTTCTACTCACATATGTTTCCAAAATGGAACAAGTGTAGAAGCATTCCTTTATCTTACGTAAACAGCAAGGCTTCATCTCAAGCACTTACCATGATTTCTCTGCATGTTTACTTGAGTAGATTTAAAGCTAAAAGCATTTTTCGCTCAGAAACCTAGTTAGAGCTTATTCCTGCTGTTATATATATCGGTCGGGCAGTGCCCCAACACCACAGTTCTGTGCTTCCAGCAGTGTTGGTGAAGGATGGCTTCCACACAATTTCGGTTTCCTCTCCTCCTCACTCTTCTGCTTAGACATCAATGCAGGTTGTGTATTGTGGAAGCCAAGGATTTATTTTTCATTTAGGATCATCCTCGGAGAAAACTGAGACCGGTTTCTGCTTCTTTTCCCTGCTAGATTTCCCCTTGGTGCATTTCAAATCCTCAACAGTGAGTTCCTTTAACCAAGTAATTATTTCAGAAAAATGAGCAGGTTTCCATAGGGCCATTTCTTCTTTTATATTCTTGCTTTTTAATACCTCCCTTCCATCTCTTTATCTCCAGTTGTCTTATTTCTATGTCCTTTGGTTTGGGCTGATGGCTAATCAGCATTAGTGTAGAAATTGTTGCTTGATATTACTGATCTATATTCTTTCCATGGATATTTGATTTATCATTGGATTTTAGGGAAGATAGTTTCTTTAAAAAAATTCTGGTAAGTAACTTGTGAGGGATACTGATTCTCTTGGCCTAGAATTATAATGCTTAATTTCTGAATAAGTGATACTTTCATAGAGCTCAAAATTCCAAAGGTTTGAGTGTCACCACTGTCCTGAAGCCTTTTATACTTTTCTTTGGGGGCACTCAGAACTGAGTGTGTGTGTGTGTGTGAGTGTGGCCTTCTGAACTTAGTTTAGCCTGAAATGAGCAAAGACAAGTACCCCCCATTTTACACAGATGACTTTCACAAATTGATACCTTTTAAAAATATATGAACTGTAATGTAGAATTTTACAAGAGGCAGTGACCTTCAGGGCTGTCAGCAATGGAGGCAGAACAGTTGGAGGGACAGCAGGTGCTCGTGCTCAGTGGCTGAAGTCACACAACATCCACGGCCACCTCTGGTTAATCTTATAGAGTTGTTGCTGTCTGCAGGCATTCAGGGCTGTGCCCCCCTCCCCACCAAACATATATATTAGGAAAAGTGTTGAGACTCAGTATAAGAAACAATAAAGAATGAGTAAGGGGAATTGAGTTTATTGTTTTTAAAAAGAAAAATTAGCATCCAGGTAGTTTAATTTCAGCTCCTAATAGACTGATGTGTTGACATTCACAAGGATGCATAAACACCTGCAAGATCTTGGGTCAGCACCGGAGACTCTGAAGCAGCAATCACCACACACAAAGTTCACTGCTGCCCTTGACAGCCTTATAGAATTACTTGATTAAGAAAAGGCCATAGATGTTAAATATCATCATTTTGAGAAACCAGTTCTTTTGAAATCTTATATACAAATGTAACTGAATTGGATAAAGAAATGCTAAATGTGTAATAAAGTATCCAAAGAGGTAATGATTACTGAAAACACCACAAATTGAAGAGGACCACAGCATAATGTGCATATATATTTTAAAGATCTGGAAGAATCAGCTCAGCAGTATATTCAAGACATCTAGAGATGATGTCAAAAGGGGGTGTCTTTGGATAGCTTTTTGTGAATGTTAGAGTGAAGTCAGGGTCAGGTACAAAAATTAGGTTTAAAAGCAAAAGGTGAAACAGATTTCTTTTCAAAAATCTATTGTGTCTGTTTAGAAATCATCAAATCCATGGGTAAAGGTAAGAAAAGAAAAAAAAAAACTAGTGACCACGTGACTGTTTCAGGAGCTGGTAATAAAATGACAGTTGACAATTGTGTAAATTAGATATGTTCTTGGTGCCCAACTGACCCAAATATTTTTAGTCCATGTGCCAAAAATATATCAAGGAATAAATAGTGATCTATGTTTTGTCAGATCTTTTATCCCCCCTTCAAGCCTGCATTGTGATTGGGAAACTAAGAACTTCTACTGCAGGGAGGGGGATTTTCAGAAATGGAATGTCCCCCAACCGAGAAAATAAAGAAAATGTAGCCGTACACTGTAGAGACACAGGGAGATCTGTTGAGCCAGATGACACTTGCTTTACTGTCAACTAGTAGGAGGTGCAGATTTTGATGAATTGGGTACCATGTTGCTGCCTTTCTCAAGGTATTGCCCAAGGCTCTTGAGAAGCGATGAATTGGGGCCAAGGAATTAGCCTCCGATTGCCCTTTGCCATAGATGTTGTCTGTATTCTCCAATTTTAAGCTTTAGCTTAGACAAGTTGTAGCGTCTTGCCAAGTTAGCTACAGACAGGAAGTGAGTCTTGAAGCATACGGCTCTTTCTTCCTCACTGCAGCAGAAAACCACTGCATTGGAGCATCCTGAGATGTCATCGATGGTCATTTTTCATGTTAGGAATCAGTAAGAATGCTATGTCCACATGGATGAGGAGGGTAAGATTTCAGTCTCTAAAGTGGTAATGATGGGTTGACCTTTTCACTTAAAGAGTCTCACATCAACAAATGCGTGTCTGTTCTGGACCAAGAAGAAGCAAGTGTTTGAAAAAGAATAGCTTGAAAGGTCAGTGGGACATGTTAGGCATCTATTTCATGTCTTCAAGTTCGGGTATCAAAAATGCTTTTCCTATCCTGAGTGATACTGACAATTTGCCGTGTTCTGTGCCTCATGAATACCAAAGGCTTTCCTAAATAATATATCTAGAAATGGTAACATTCTTGATATGTGTTAAACCGGGGGAGATGAAGTAATTAAAATTAGTTCCAAATACTGATTTTTTTAAGGACATCAATTTTATAGAAACTTTTGAAGAATTAAAGTGACAGAAAATTTCAAAGCACTTTTCCTTCTGGTAAGAAAGGGTTCTGTATTCCTTTACTGATGAATGTAACATAGAATCAGTACTAATATTGTTTGTATTGTACTTAGTGTTTACAGAGTGATTCACAGATATTCTCCTATTTCATCTGTGCAATGACCTCTGGAAGGTAAGATTTCCTAGTTATGCTTTTTAATGTCTATTTTTAGCTCTGTCTAAAAGCAGATTGATTGAGCTCCATTTGCTCAGTTTAGAAGGCTGGACTGATTAATTGTGTCAGAACATTCCAGGAGGCAGAGGAAAGGAAGATACATGGGTTCTACATGATGGAAACTGCTCCTGAAATGATTTGACCAGCAGCCTTATCCATTTTTCCCAAGGCTGGAAACAGAACACAACCCAAGACATGGAAAACAGGGAGCCCATGTGATCACAGCCTTGGCATGTATAGTCACGGCTGTACTCCTGTGCCTTAGAGAGGAGGATGATTTGGTCTCTGTTCTACAAACTCTGTTTTGCTTCATCTCCACAGTGTCTTGTTTTATTGGCATATGCTGAAACTTGATTTACATTTCATAGCATTAAAACAAAAATCAAGATCTCTTTATCATTTATTAACTATTTGGTAAATAGTTTTTGGTGAATATTGAACTTTATTATTAGGTCTTACCATGGCAATGTACAACACCTAGTTCCCCAGATAACAGCAGTGGCTTAAACATGCTAAAATTGTATTTCCCTCTTACATAAAGAAGTCAAGCAATCGGTAGCCCAGGGCTGGTTTGCATGATGGCCCCTGGGTCAGAGAACAAGATGCCTGTTATCTTCAGCCCATCAACATGATGGCCCAAATTGGCTGCCTGAGTGTCAACCATCAGGTCCACATTCCAGGAGCAGAAAGGAGGGAAGAAATGCGCTTCAGTTCCCTTTTGGGATGGTTCTGTAAAGTCCCTTGTAGCTTTCCTGCTTTTATTTTGCTTTAGACAGAGGGCTGAGAGACAGCTTTCTATGAGGTAAGCTCAATTCAGGACCAGCCATCTCCCTGGAGGGGAGGGGAGGGAGTGGGCGGGAAGGAACCGATCATCCTGCACATGGTGTAAGACACCACGATGAGCCGCCGGGGGCATCTGCAGTCCGTCCATTGCTTCGGGCTGCACTGAGCAGTTGGTAACGCTTGAGATTTTCACGTAGAGGTGCGTGTATGCTGGACCAATTTCTCGGTTCATTTAAACAAGTGGCGACCAGAGCACGTTGGAAAACACATTTGTTCTCACCTTCTAGCCAGTGACCCTCCCGCCAGGTTTCTGTCCTGCTGTTCATTTCCACGTTATTTTCCAAGACTTCCAGAGGAAATGTAAGCAGCCTGATGCTCAAATGTTTTTCTGTGTGATTCCCCCCTTGTTCTTTGCAGGAACAATAAATTGCCTAGAGAAGAGTGGACGAAATTCCAACCCTCCATTTCTCTAAAGCTCTGAGATTTGGTGTTAGGAAATAGAAGAAAATTCCAGAAACACCCTTAAGAAACATTATTCTTTCAAATGTGATTTGGAACAGCAAAGGACAATATATTTTATAGAACAATTTTTAAGACAACTGAATTGGCAGTAAGTTCACATAATGAAACTTCCAAAAATTCTTTATATTTCTCCTGGAAATTCCTTGGTTCTTGGTGTAAATTATTAGTAATTAATATCAGCTTTCTATTCTTTCTCTTCCTGTAGTTGTAGAGTTAACATGAAAATAGCTACTTGTGTAACTGAGAAAGCCTCCTGGTCAGCCTTCTAGTTAAACAGCATGTGTGCATTTCGGTGGCAGGTGTGCTAAATAGTAGTTTTCAGGCCCTTGAGGGATGCCCATCACACCAGCACTGCGGGAGCCTATTTCTCACCCACGACCAGGTAAGACCCTCCTTCCTTCCGCTGCCTTGCCCAGGCCCCAGCATTCTGGTTCTTTCTCATGACCCATTTTCATAAAGTTCAGCCCTGCACCAGCCGAGCAAGCCTTGGTTTCTCAAAGACCAGGGTCTTAGTTCTAGGCTTTCTGTTAAAGGACAGTGTATAAAATCAGGAAACTTTATATGTCTTTTGAGGCCTCAGGATCTCTGCAATTAAAACAAGAACTTGAGTTACAATACTATTCTTTTCCACTTCTGAATTTCTAAAACTCCACACAATAGCTTTTTTATTAATTAGTTAAAAATTTTTCCAGAATATATTTTTCGAAGGTTCACAAATATCTGTTAATTTATATTTAAAGATGCTCTATTTAAGAAATGGAATAATTATTTACTTTTAAAAAGTAATTTAAGTCAAGAAATGTTTGATACTGAATGTTTACTATGAGTTCAAGTATGTAAGCTTAATTTTGTGGTACTGTCAATCAACCACACAATGTGAGAGTTCTGGGTTAAGTTTTATCTGGGGCAAAATGAGGACCAGAACCCAGGTGACAGCATCTCAGAGAGCTCGGAGGAACTGCTCTGACGATGAGGGGGAGCTCAGCATTATATGAGATTTCATTGAAGTGGGACGTGCCGTCAACTATACATTAGGTCAGAGGCTGCTGCTAGTCGAGGAACAGGTGTCTCTGTTAATGATTTTAGTGCTTTTCTAGATAGGAGGAGATACAAGAATTTGGGCTCATAAAATTTCCTGAAAATGTCTAAATATCTGAAAGATTTTCTGCCCATTTTCCCAGAGCACAGAGCGCCCCATTCCTGATCTCCACACAGAACTACTTTCAGAGGGTGTTGAAGGTCAGCAGCTGCAGTGGCTCATGACTTAATCAAATCAGAGGCAGATGACACGTGCCAATTTTTAGTTGACAATATGTATATATTGTAGGAAAAAATTTACTTTTCAACCCTACTCCTGTTTTACTTTTAGTTAGAGATCACCTGATAACTGTTAGATGACTTAAGTCAGACGAGGGGTTGAAGGAGTCGTCTCTTGAGCCAGCCAGTGCTCTATGTCAGCCTCCTTGATCACATTCAATTTTCTTTCCCTTCAAACAGCATGCATCTGATTTTATGAAGTTTGGAGCCTGTCCTGAGCACATGGGGTCTGGAAGTGGCCCTGTTCCTGTGGTCTTTGTTTATTCTGTGAATTATGGTGTGAATCTTTATGTGCCCAAGCTTCATCATAATTTCAAACTTAAAGGATTTAAATATGGGAGATGGATGCCAAGTTCTGGGAATAGATTTTCAGGATAACAGCCAGGATTGGTAAAAAGTAGGGAGAATGGATACAGCCTTTAAAAAGAAATGTTATTTTACAATTTCTGGCAGATAAATTAAAGTGCTTGTTGGGATTCTGTCAGGAATGTTTAATTGGGAGACCTATCTCCCATTTTTATGAAATAAAATAATTTTATTATTTGTTTAGTGCCTACTGCTTAACAAATAAGTATCCCCTATGCATATAGTTTTATCGTTTAATCTCTACAAAGATTCCCTGGAGAACACACGTGTCACAGGTGATTGAACCAAGATCATCCAGGGTATGTGGCTGGAAGGCAGATGGGCTGGATGGCTTACCCTCCTTCAGGCTGAGACAGAGACACCAAGGTTTATTGACAAGCTTGTTGTTGAAGTTGTTTATTTAATACTTTGCTTCCTTGATGAAGTGGATCTCTTGAAATTGTTTATGTCTGGACTATCTTCCCCTCTCTCCTCTGCCTCAGGACTTCTCCTCATAAGTAGTATGAATTCAGCCTGAACTGATTCAGGAAAATCAGAAAATAAAAAATTAGCCCACACAAATGTCTGATAAGTCTTTGTATTTCAGTACTTCCTAAAACTCTTAGAAACACAAGGAAGGTGTGTTACCTCGGGGACTGAGTGCATTTGAAGTGTGAGAAATGTAAGTGTGATCTGGTAAAGGCACAGGCTCTATAGACAGTGATCCGGGTTTGGATCCTGGCTCCCCTAAGTACTGGAAACATGACCACCCAGAGCCTCAGTTTCTTCATGTGTTAAGTGGGCTGATGGAGCTCACCTCCAAGTGGCCAGGTCAAAATGAGATGGTACGAGTGACTCTCAGGCAGAATGCTTGTCAAAATGCTAGTTGCTCTTGCTGCATTATAATGTCTCCTTAGGTAATTCCGTTGTCCATTGGCTTGCGAATACCTCCTCATTTGATTTAAAAAAAATAGCATGCCCTAAAAATTTTAAAAATAAGGAATGAAGATTTACTGATTAATGCTGGTTGTATTTTTATAGGTCATTTATTAAAAAAAAGTGTACGAGTTCTCTAAAGAGAATTTATTCTGTGTGCCTAGAATAAGATTCAGTTAAAAATGGTTTTCCTTTAAATGCTTTTCAGAAATTTTCTGTGATATTTCTCTTGAATAGTAGTTGAAGATTTCTGAGGAGGTTTTACATTTAGAAAAGTTTATTCTTGTAATAATTGACACGTTAAATAAATGATTCAAACCCTGGACAGCATAAAGCCCTGGCTTTTTTTTTTTTTAATATATATAATTTTGGTGGTTAGTGCTATGACATATTATTATTTATTAACGGTTTTGATTTTGCTTCTAGGTTGTCCTAGGTTTCGGCGCATGTGCCTTGGAAGGTTTCTCGGGCAAAGATGCTTATTTAAGAAGGTTGTCATTGTAAATGCTCTCAAGAGGCTTAAACAAATTCCACAGCAAATAAATGAACATGTTTGGAAGTTTTCCACCCTCATGTAATTTCCAGAAAACAGACATGAATCACTTGCTAAGCCAAATACACAGGTACAGTAATGAGCCTGGCTCACATGACTGGACAGCACGGAGGGAGCCTCATCTATTGGCGTGGGTTACGCTGCAGGAAGCGCAACTGAAATTTTAATTAGAATTTATTTCCAGCGAGTGCTGCTTCCGCGTTTTTCTCCCCAAATTAAGGAAGCGCCCTCTTTGCCTGGCCATCAGTCTGCAAAGCCACACGGCTTACACACTCCCCTGTTCATCAGAAGGCTGGTGGAGTCAGTTTGCTTGGACACACTTAGCTACACTCGCAGCGGGGATCATCAGTCTCTTCTGTGTGTTCACCTCCACGTGCAGGGGAGAAAATCGACTTTTGCTGCCGACAAACGCTAATTGACTACCAGTTGTTTCAGAGGGACTGTGATGTTGAAAACTGGTATCCCTTTCATTTTTATATGTTGGATGCTGACAAATTGCACGGCCACACCCCCACTGTAAGTACACCCACCAGGGAGGGTGTCGGAGTTTGAATCTGTGTGTTTTAGTATTCATATCCTGGCACTGGTCAGCTTTCAGTGTTCTCGTTAGGTTTGGGAGACTATTTCTCAAGCGATTTCTTTGGCTACCAATAAATTTGCAAAGCCGTCTCCTTCAGTGGAGTTCCGATGAGTTGAGTTGGGAGGGGCATGTGAAATTGAGGAGGGCAGAGATGTGCAATGAAAACTAGCCACCATCTGGTTACCTCTCATTTTTTATGGGCCAAAGATGCTTGTCTTCTTTTCTTTCCTCCTCCATCCATCCCTTCAGGTCAGGGAGTCGTCTTCAAGAATTTCATCCTAAAATGTAAAGTAATGATGAAGGCAGTGTGTTTCTTTGGTTGATTTCATTTGATTTGCGTTCATTGTTAAAGATTTTCTGGTGAGGTTCTTATGAGCTCTTAAAAGCTGGAAGAGCAGCACAACCAAGGAGAGAAAGTCAGAGGAACGAGTCAGCGGCCCATGTGAGGTCTGCGGGACGAAGGCAGGAGGTGGGGCAGAGGCAGCACCGTGGCCTCCACTGCAACCCTGAGGGCAACCTGCGCATGTGAAGCCAGCGTCTCTTGTCACCATGTGTTCTAACAGGACTCCCACTTAAGGAATGCGAGATTTGGGGAGGCCTTACCTTTTACCCTCTGGTCAAACATCTTTAATGCTGACTGTATTTATTCAAGATGACACAGAGGTCACCTGCAGAGAGTGAGGGAGTGGTGCTTGCTTCCTGTCTTGCCCGCCCTAGGCTCACTCATCAGATACCTGATTCTCGCAGGCACTGCAGTGCCCGTTGGGGGAGCTCTGCTCCTGGGGGTTTCTGCTCCTGTGGGGGAAGCTCTGCTCCTCGGGGAGCTGGGCACTGGAGTGCGCACATTGGAGGCGGTCACACCAGCGCTGATACCTCTCTACGTGTTGTGCCTTTTGTGTAAGTAGTAGAGGTGGGATCCAGAGTCTTCCTGTGTCTACGGAGCTCTCCAGCAAACCAACTTGGAGGAAAGAAAGAAAATGCCTACTGTTCCATGACTGTGTCCTAAGGGTTTAAAGCTCATGCGGAGCACACGTGAGATCTCATTCAGTAAATACTCTGGGGTCTTTTCTCTGACTTGTCATGAATTTGGCATTCTCTTAATGTTATTTCTCTTAAAACATGTCTAAGCAACCATTTTTGTGTGATGGTTATTGTGCGTAAGTGTCCTGAAGAAACTGTTGTGGATGGAAGTGTGGGCATCAGTGGTACAAGAATGTCTGGTGGCCCTGGGGGCTGCCCGAGCTCCACACCATTTGTTACCAGCAGTCTTTCAGATTGCATCTTATTCCAGAGCTCACTGGGGCTCCCATCTCTCACTACGTATCTTGAGAGAATATTTGTTCAGAGGGGAGGGGACAGGATGCTTCCAAGTCTGGGTTCTGGGGTTCCCTGTCTAAAGGTGGCACTGGCACAAATCCTTTATTCATGGAGTAATGAAGCCCCCCAGTCTCGTGGCTAATTGGGACTCCCTGTCCTTCTTCATGTTAGGAGCCAGAGGGCTTGGGTTAGGCCCCCAAACCTGTTTTGGTGAGCTTTCAGCCCTATCACACCACCTGTGTTGTCCCGTTTCAGTCACATGACTTTGATTTTTGCTGGTAGGTGTGACTCCTGGACAGTGCCTGGGACTTCCAGGTTCCCCCTACAGTAGGGACACTGAAGAAAGTTCACCCCATATGGTGTGTTCGGGGGCTTCGAGGACAAGTAGGGACCCACAGACACATATCTGGATGGGTGGTGATCAGGCCAGAGTCTTGGAAGAACAGAGATTCCATTACTGTTTTAACAGTGAAATTGAGGGAGTAATTCTGGAAGGTCTGATGCAACTGAGATTAAAATTATTATATGGTTTTTATTGTTAGCAGGAGTGGTTTTTAACTCTTAGACCCAGTCCCCCCTATTTATAATAAATATTTTGTAACCTTTCTTTTCTGGTGCCCGGAAGTGAACGTCATAGAAAATGTAACTTAACTATAAATATGATAAACAAATAGGTAGATGGAAAGATGTGGTGCCTAAATTCTTATATTATGGGGTATTTTATATTCTATGCTAATTAGTGACCTCTCAGGACAAAAGGCACATACAAAGAGAGTCACTTCTAATAAACTATTTTTTCAAGCCTTACCTAAATGGGAAACAAGTGGCTTCAGAATGTTAGAGCACCTCCATGTCCCCGGGGAAATCTCCTTGTCAGAGTTACAATTGCTGATGGTGTCCTGTGCCAAGTGCAAGCAAATGCGGTTCGGAAGCTGCCCGGAGGCTGACTCCGGGGATTCCTTCTCCGTCGCAGCAGTGAGGGAGCCTTGCCTTTCCTGACCTCAACCACAGAGGCGATTTTGAATCTCTGAAAACTGCCATACCAGTGTTTATCACAACCCTCACAAGATACATTGAATAAAGTAGAAAACTTTAAGTGTCTCCTTTAGGATAGAAATAGGGTATAAAAGAAATAAATTAAAAATTCTAGTGCCCGAATAAGTGCTACATTACACTGGCTGCATCGTAAGGTTAGAAAACTTCATTACCGCTTTACATACCACATCTTGCAGTTAGATTTTATTTATTTTTTTTTTCCCTAAAGAAAAAACAATCATTTGATGAGTTCTTGTGTCAGAGGTGACGAGCAGAAAGCAAGTGTAAAACCAGGAATCGTGGTGCTGGTTAGTCTAAGACCATCTCCGTCACTGTGCAGATCATCTTTACTCATTTTACTGCACTTTTTGGAATCACCTTCTCACTTGGAAATACCCCTGTGTCAGTTGGATTTGTTAGTAAAACAATTCTTTTTCTTACCTAGAACATCAGTGATGTTTTCAAGATGATAAAAAAAATTTGCCCATGGCATTTAAACAGTTGCTTGTTCTCGTAACTCATGGCTCACGGTCTAGTATTTGTCACAATTGGAGAACTGTGTTTTCTTTGTGCAAATTCTCATTGCTTTGGTGACGCAGGGATACTTGTCCTTACTGGATGGAGTATGATAGTAGTTTTTTGCATTCTCTCCCTAAATCTGGAGTCCTGTGTTATGTTTCCTGTTAACTTAAAAAATAGGAATATTGTTATTTACCTAAATATCTAACCTCACACCAGTGGTGCATATCAAATTGGTCCAAATAGGAATTCCAATATCAAATGAGAGAGTAATTTCACAACCCACTTTTCCAAAAATTTGGATTGATGGTTCAATTATACCAGGGACATTAGCTGTTTTAATTGAATCAATCATTGCTTTCTTCAATAAAATTTTCCATTCCATCTGCTCTTTTGGTTTATTGTTCTTCAGTGTTTCATTTGCTTTCTTTCCCCAAAATATATGATTTTGGCTTTTGTCATTGAAAATCCTTTCTGGTTTTGCTACCTCATGCTGGAGAGGAAGGCTTGTGACTGTTTTATAGTCACTGGTTTCATGGTTTTATGAGTGCTTAATGCCACGTTGCAGGGGTGTGGAGACCTAATGAATTGTGTACATAAAAGGCTTATTATACACTGAGTGCAGGGTTAGTGTTCGCAGCCCATGTCATCAGTATCATAATTAATCCATTACAATCATCCTCTATTAATCAGTGTTATCCTTCTAACGTCTCCAGGAGAGGAAATGTAGTAGTCTAAATGCAAATCTTTGCCAAAATTTGTCAATTCAAAACATTTAAAACTTTGCTGTCAATAGGACTGTGTGCTTTCTGTCCCTAATTCTGCTTCTCCTGACCCAGGACGCGGTCTCCACAGCTGATGATACGTGAGACACTGGATTCTTGAACCCATGGCTCTGTGTGTTCTGAGACATCTGGGGACTTCAACACTGTTTTAGGGGCTTTGGTTCCCACCTCTTCATAGCATTGCTGAGATGAGATCTGTGGGTTCACCCTCATTCTTGAGTGTATTGTGCATTTTTTCTAGAACCAACACACGCCACCGTGGCAGCACTGCTTTGACCACGTGCTGGGGCAGCGTGTGCTTCAGTTCTTGGGTTTAAATTTTCTGTTCAAATTTCTAAAATGGGGTATATTGACAGATACACTCCATGTAAACAGAAGCTCTGTGGGGTTTTCAGCAACTTCTAAGAGCATAAATATTCCTGAAGCAGCTAATCTTCCTCCCAACAAGTGAGGAGCTAGCCGGCAAGTCCTGGGTGCCTGTGGCGGCCAAGCTGTGCAGCCCAGGCTGCTCACTGAGGAACAAGGAGAAAATTTTAAAAACCTACTTCCATGCTGTCTTTCACAGAATCCCAGAAATGAACGTTTTAATATGTAAAGAGGGGTGATTTTTTAAAATAAATTTTTTATTTTTTTTCTTTTTCAATTTTATTAGGTAGAATTTTTACAGTTCAACTTCACATACACATATTGCATGCAAATACATATATAGAGCATACTGCATTTTTTGTTTAAATATATGTACTAATTATTGTTTCTAAGAACAGATTAGAGCTTTAGAATTTTAAAATTAATTACCAGAGGAATAAGGACATCTACAAAAGAATAAACAGAATATGGTAATCCAATCACAAAGGACAGTCAGATGTGCTTGCATATATTCAAAAAATCAAAACAATATTTAGTTCATTTGTGGTCTTATTATTATTGCTATTAATTTTAGATTCCCCATAAATTAAGTCATATGGCATTTTTCTTTCTCTTTCCACCCCACTTCACTTAGAATGACAGTCTTCAGGTCCATCCATATTGCTGCAAATGGCATCTTTTATGGCTGAGTAGTATTCCATTGTATATATGTATCACCTCGTCTTTATCCAGTCATGTGCTGATGGACATTTGTGTTGTTTACATGTTCCTTGTTCTATGTCCCTTCTGGCAACAATTACGGATTTTAAATATTTTCCACCTTAAAATCCTTCCTGAAGGAGATGTGGTAACTGGAATCAAAAACAGTTACAGCACAGGGTTGTGTGTGATGGGCCCTGGGGGCTTGGTAGAAAGGTTGGCAGAAAGGATTTCAGATTCTGATCAAATGAGTCCTCCTCTTGTAGCCCTGCTGACCGCCTCTCTCACGGCCTGCCCTACAAGTCTGACCAGTCCCTTCTGTGAATCCTACTGTATTGTGCACAAATTTTGTCCAATTGGTGTCATCCAGTAGGGACCTTAAGTGAGGCACCCAAGCTCCTGTGTTGATTTCTTCCATCAGCCCTTAAATTCCTTGGGAGCCAGGACTGTCTCATTGCCCCAAGGATCCCTAATTCCTAGTGAGATGCCTGATAAAGCTGATACTTAACAAGCACATGTGTCAAATGGAAAATCCTGATCAAAAATAGGCCCTCATTTTTCAGACATGCCTACTTGAACACATAGTGTAAAATGACATGTCTTCTTGGATTTGCTGTCAAATACTTCAACAAAGGACAAATAAAAGAACAAAGGTCTGAATAAAGGAAATATGGAAAAGTCTGTGAATTCCTTAATCTGGGTGATGGGCTGATTGTACTATACTTAGTGATGTATACATAAGTTAGTTTATAATTTTACTGTCATTAGCTGAATGGCAAGTATTAATACATATTAATTGAAATCCTTAGAACTGAATAAACTTACCCCACACAAAATCCTTAATATCCTAGTAGTTTGTCTTTCAGAAATCTTTTCCCACAAATACAGGAAAAAAGGGAAAGGCAGATCCGTGGAGTATTTCGACGTTGTCAAAAGACCAAAGGCCGATACAAAAGAAGAGATTGTAAAAAAGATAAAGAGGCTGAAATTAATGTCCGGAAAACCTAGCTAACAATCCTCAATGGCCCAACATAACTAACCTCAGCACTGCTGCATCAAGAAAGGGGCAAATAGCACCTAGTGGATTTTTTTTTTAATAAATAAATAATGATCCAGTTCCTACCACAGGCAATTATGATAAGACTGAGTATAAGTTCTAACAACAACTAGTGTACAAATCATAATTTCTACTTGATTCAAACTGCTTCTTCTATAAAATTTGAATCTTTTTATTCTTAAGACAGATTTGTGGCCTATGACCTAATAAAATTTTCAACTGGCTTGTATTAAAAAAGTTCACCATAGTGAGAGTTTATTACATCAAGTATTCCTTTTTGGGAAACCCATGTGCCTTGTTACCCTCTTTCATAAGATTTCCTGTGGAAAATTCAATGCTTCATTCAGGAAAAGGCTGAGCAATATATCTCATGGAAAACCTTCATAAACTGCAACACAAGAAAATGAAAATGAAAGTGAGCAGCCCGTGAAGCCGGCAGATACACAGCGGACGCCTGTGTTCCCGCCTCGAATTTCTGTAACCAGCAGGGAAAATGTGCATTTCAAGAAATAGACATAAACTCTTTTCAGGACCTGAGCACACAATTTCCCTTTCAGGGTTTAGTGGGCTTCCATTTAATTCTATGAGAAATGTTTAAAACAACAGAACAACACCTGAGATAGGGTTTAAAGTAACTTTTATGTCTTAGTGAAAATAAAGCCAACGGATAGTTATCATTTTTACTTTATTTAATCTCACTCTCTTACTTTACCTCCCCAACCTCCTCCACAAAATGATGGTGAACATCCCCTCCTGGGTCAGAAGGCTAAGTGAAAACTACCAATCAAATGGAGGTGTGCTTTGTTGTTTATTTTTCAAAACAAACAAGTTTCATTCATATGATTTAATAATTAAGATCAGAAACAAAGTCTACTCAATAAATGGAAGCCAACACATGTCATCATAGCTGCTCATCAGGTTTGGCCCCACGTTACACACTTTTACATGGACATGTGCCATGTGCTGTCATGGGAAACGGTGAGTGGGGACAGGGCCTCTGCTCTCACAGGGCACACAGCCTGGTGGGGGAGGTGGTGTTCAATCATTGCCCTTTTATTTAATGTACTTACAAATTATGGGAAATGCTATTTAAAAGGAACAAAATGAGTCAATGAAAGTGAAAAATACAAGGACAGTATTTAGGCTGAGGGAAGACAGGGAACCTCTTTGAAGAGCTGACACTCCACTGAGACCCAAAGGACAACTCCGGTGCTGCAGGTGAAGGGCAGGGACACATTGATAAAGGGCTGATATCCAGAATATACCAAAATCTCTTTAAACTCAACAAGAAGGATGAACAACCTGATTAAAAAATGAGCAAAATTCCTGACACAGATCTCATCAAAGAAAAAATCTAGATGCCAAACAAGTCTATGGAAAGATGCTCCACAGCATCTGTCATCAAGGGGATGCAGACTGAAACAGCGAGGTACCACCGCACACCTGTCAGAACTGCCAAAACGCAGAACACTGACAGCACCGAATGCTGGTGAGGATGTGGAGTGTCAGGAATTCTCATGCATTGCTTGTGGGAATGTAAAATGGCCCAGATATTTTGGAAGACGGTCTGGCAATTTTTTACAAAACTAAACGTACTCCTAACATATGATCCAGCAACTGTGCTCCTTGGTGTTTACTCGATGAAATGGAAACTTATGTCCACACAGAAATCTGCATACAGATGTTAATAGCAGCTTTATTCATAATCACCAGAACTCAGAAACAACTAAGCTGTTCTTCAGTAGGTGAATGGATAAACTGTGGTCCAGCCAGAAAATGGACTATTATTTGGTGCTAAAATGAAATGAGTTATCAAGGCATGGAAATACATGGAGGAACCTTAAATACATATTACTAATTTAAAGAAGCCAATCTGGGAATGTTCCGCAACTGTCTGATTCCAACTGTATGGTGTTCTGGGAAAGGGAAAACCACAGAGACTAAAAGATCAGTGGCTGTCAGAGGCTAGAGGGGAAGGAGCAATGAATGAGGTGCAGCACGGAACATTTTAAGGTCACTAAGACAGACTACTCTGTATGATGCTGTGACGGTGGATACATGTCATTGCACATCTGTCCAAACCCACAGAGTGCACACCACCAAGTGTAAATCCTAGTGTCAAGTCTGGGCTCTGGGTGATAATGACTTGTCAGTGCAGGTTCACCCATTGTCGCAAATGCACGCTCTGGTGCAGGCGTCAATAGTGAGGAGCTCTGGGGACAAACTGCAGTTCATACACCGAATCCAGCCCCAGCCAAAGCTGTTAATAAAACTCTGTGGGTGTGTGGAATGTCCAGCTGCTCTGGCGTCTGAACAGCAGAGCTGAGCAGCTGCACCAGAGATCAGGAGGTTTGCAGACCCTGAAATACTTACTCCCAAGCCCTTGAAAGAATAACTCTGCTGAGCCCTGTTCTAAACGAATCACAATTCACCCTGATGAGACAGGACAGCAGGGCCCAAACCAGGCATGGTTAATGGGACTGAAGCAATGTTTTAGTTCCAAAACCTTTGCTGAATTCCTGCAGATCCAGCGACAGACTGTAGCCAGGAAGCGTCTGCAGAAGGAGTCGGTAGCAGACCTTCCCGCCAAGCTCCGGGATGCCGGGGGCCGGGCGCTGCACGGGGGCCACCCGCTTGAAGAAGGCGGACTTGCAGTGGAAGCCGATCAACTCATAGAGCTCGGAGAGGATGCTGCACTGCTGAATTCTCTCCTAGGAATGCTGAAGCACAGGGAGAAAAGCAACTAGCATCTGAACGAAACATGTAAGTGAAAAAAGACCCTTAGAAAATTTTCCCTTAAAACAGAGACCCAATGACACAGGAAGGAAGAGGAAGGCTGACTTCGTGCACTGCTGGGACCGGATGCAGAAATGCAGGGAAGCAGCGCTGTGCAGACGCTCCAGACCTCCTCTGGGCCCCACCTTTCCACGTTCCGCCTCACCTTTTACTAGAAAGGCACGTATTCCCTGAAACAGAGGAATCTGCTACCTAAACATGGGACACAGAGAAGGGAAAGAGGAAAAGGACGGGAAAGTAAAGGAACAACAGTTCATCTACACCCTAGTGTTTGGGCGGGACTTTCACCAAACACACAACCTCTCAAAGCACAGAACACACAGTGAGAGGTTGACAGAGTGACTGCGACTTCTGCTCCTTAAACACAAGCTACCTGCCAGCACATGGTGTGCCCGTTACTGAATCATTACAATCATTTCAGAAACTATTACTACCCCGGCTAACAGGCAAGGAAATCGGAATCTCGGGGAGGATTTATTATCATCCTGGACAAATTCCCAAGGCCAAGAAGTGTCAGAGCCTCCGGCAGACCCTGGACTAAAATGCTCCTCATCACCACGGGCCCTGAGCCTCAGGCTGAGGCCACGTTAGGTCTGCACGGGCCCAGAGCATGAGTCAGTGGGACAGGGAGTGGTCCCACTTGAAGTGCTAGGCCAAGGCCCTCAGGAACCTATGTAATGAAACCAAATACCCAAACTGATTTCCAACGCACTTCCCAGTCCGGTAGGACTGCTCGGCACATCTGGCTTATCACCTGTGCACAGGCTGTGCAAGGGGCCCAGACAGTGACGTGACGTCCCAATGGAAGTGGCTCAGAGACCGCTTCATCACAGGACAGACTCTCCCGGCTTCCAACGTTAACTCTCCATTCCACTTCCAATTGGAAAGTAAGTTTAGACTTGTTTCCTCTCCAGAAACAAAGACAGTGGTAACATCAGCGGGAAACTCAAGACTGAGGAAGAGTCTCCTGGCCATTTGGAAGGATAGGCTGGGGAGGGAACAGAGATAGGGATCAGAAAGACCAGTGTTCCAGTCCAAAGTCTGCACATCACTCGCTTTGACAGTTTCCTTATTAATACTGGTGATAAAATCTAATTATGATTGTTGGGAAAACTAAATGAAATAACGTATGCCACTAGCATAGGTGTAAAATCCTAAATGAATGTTCCAGAAATGGACGTGACCATGGTTAGATACTGTCTGCCAAATCTTGTGTGCTAAGCTCACATCAGCCAGCCAGAGATGTGCCAGAGAATGCCTCAACAGCCAGCAGCCTTCTCCAACTTGGAAACTCACAGTGTCCGAAGAACAGGCAGTGGTGGATGCTTTGGGACACTCTGGAGGTAGCACTCCAGTGATGACTTTAAAAAGCTGGGGAGAATTTAGGGGACCATACAGTTCAAATACAGTAAACTCATTCCATGTCTACAAATATTCATCTGTAGCCATGATGATTCAGAGAGGAAATACATATTCAAACGTACATCATTTTCCCACATAAGTGCATCAAAACAATTTGGAAAGAATGTAACTTTCTTCTCTAGATCACACAGTGGGGATTACGAGGTTTGTACTGAAAGCCCTACGTGTAAATCATCTGCAAACGTAACTGGGTCCATTATCAGTCATCATCATTTGAAGGGAAGGATGGAAAAGAACAAAGCCAAGCTAATACGCTCCGGTATTTTGTTGGGTTACGATGTCACAGAGGAGACGGACAGGTCATCAAGGAACCACTCTGCCGTGATCACGGAGCCGGAGAGCGGGATGGGCGGCAAGATGTATGGCACAGCCATAGCTGTGCCCGCGCTTCTAGGCAGGTACCCAGTCACTTCGACAAGGTGTCAAAAGTGTATGTCCACGTCCTCATCACCTGTCATGCATTAAAGAGAAATGGAAACCTATAAACGGCCAATAACCTCGGTGGGTACACCGTCCAAAGAGCAAAGTCACAGTTTGACAACTGGCCATCCCGGTTCCCTGGGATTCATTCTTGGAGAACATTAAAAACCACTCCTCTGTCTTCAAGAAGTGCTGCCTACTTGTCCTATCTTTGGCTCAGGGATACAGCACGTTCACTTGGACTTTAATATCTGCACAGATTTGACTGTCTTTCTCCAGGTTCACTTGTCCATTCTGAAGAGGTCTGAGTTAAGTCCAAATTCCATAAGATCAATTCCCTCCAGTGACAACTCAACGAGTCTGCAATTACAAACCAACTGAACAGGACTGTCCTCAGCTAAAAATGTCACCCACCCTTCACTGTTTTCTTAATCTCCTCTCCTGGCTAATTGCAACAGACTAACACCACCCTCCACCAAGTTCCCCAACTATGTCAAATAGAAAGTAAGGTCCATAAAAGATGAGACAACTCCATAGTCACCTCTGAATTCCAAGCATATATTAATGTCAATAAATAGAACTATGATTATGGCTTCTTTCCTTTAAAACCTTTTTGGTTATTTAAATGAGACCATGGAAGGGAGGTGTTTGGGTCAAGTATCTTGATCCAGAAGACTCTGGAGACATTTTTCGGAATGGCTGCCCACTGATTCATTCAAAACACAACTTCTCTTTCCAGGAGGAGCTGTGATTTTCTGCCAGGAGTTTGTTGTCACTCTCATGCCAGAACAGATTTAAACTAAATACTTACATTGGATATGTTATTTTCCCCCCCGCTTCCAAAAAAAATTGACTTTCCTTACTTCCTTGCCTTGAGGAATGCTTTTTTACTTGTCTTTCTAATTCACCCTTTTATACAGCAGGATTCAGGATGTTCTTGGCCTTACATAAGAACAGCCATACAACTCCCAGTGTGAGAGGCCTGGGGCTCACCCCCTGCCCTCCTGTAAATGCAATTGAAACTCAGTTCAGGAGCCAACTGTCCCCCCAGGGCTTCTAAGGCTCGCGTATCTCCCAGAATCCTTGCTTTCTGGTTTGACTTGGCTTCTGAGGTTTTCCCCTCACTTTCTTGACAATTAGCTGTGCAGCTTGAAAGATGAGGAAGGAAGGTCTTATTTCTTAATCAGCATTTTAAGGAACTTATGTAATGAAGGTTTTCAAGAGTTTCTAGAACCCTGCATTGCCGAGACAGAAAACACACTAGATATTTTCTAAATCTAGCTATCATGTGCATTTTTTTCGTTGCTTTTGTTTTCTTAACTGCTAACAGACATTTTTAATTAAAAAATAAAATAAGGCCCCAAATAGGATAGAACATTGAAGAGGAAACAAAATTAAAGGGCAAAGACAGAAAAATTATAATTACTCTACAAAGTTAATAGAAAACATACACTATGGATCAGATCAGCAATTCTCAATAACAGCTAATTGAAACCTGACCATGAGGTAAAATGTCTCTCCTGTCAGGAGACGGCCAACAGAAAAGAGAATTAAATCAACAAACTAAAATTCTAAGTCTGGCGAGGTAGAGAAGTCTACCAGCTAAATGTGTTTTCTTCTGGAAAAGAGGGAGACACACAAGATCTTTTCTGTGGAGCCTGAGCCCAGGTGAGGACGGTGAAGTGAGCTCTGTAAGTACCCAATTAGCAAAGTGAGTGATGAATAAAGAGACGTGAGCTTTGATGACAGAGATGATACTACTATTCACTTGTCCTGTAAGTATGTCTTCACGTTCAATGATCTATACCTCGGCATCCTCAGGGATTGAGATTATAGGAAAATGCACAGCCCGGGCCAAGACCTCCTCTATGATTGTGGCACTGCACTTAGATGATTCAAGGGCACCTACAACTCCACCTGCAAATAGCTGATTTCACGGTGCTCCTCCCATAGCCGTCCTGCCCAGGGCCCCTTGTCGGGGGGCAAGGTCTCTCTGCCTCTCCCAGCTCAGTCCCATCACTCATAGATGTGACTGGGCCCCTCCTTCAGGGCCCAATTTCCTCAGTCAACGAGTCCCACCACCAGCACCTCACCTACCAGATTCTCACTGGCACTCCCTCAGCACTGACTCTGTGCTGGGGACCACGCTGCACATTGAGCACACGTTATCTCACTGGATCTCCACAGAAGTCCTGGGAAGTCGGTATATCACTGCTTCAATTAATAAGATAAATTGTTTCACTTCCTTGAGTGTGTCATCCAAAGTGACACGGCTACTGAGACACAAACATGGGACTGAAAATCACTTGAAAATTGAACACTGCTACACCTCACAGCCACCCTACTCTGACTTATCACATCACCTCCTGCCGAGCCTTCTAAATGTTTCTAAGCATTCTACAAGACAAAAGTGATCTACAAGAGCACCCTTCTCCCCTACTTAAAATCTGACAATGACGTTCCACTTCCTTAGGAGAAAGCCCCACCGGGCCTGAGCAAAGCCCAACAGCCCGGCATCCGCGTTCCCTGCGCGGCCGCGCCGCCTCACCCACCACGCAGCGCTACACGTGCCGTGTCCAGGACAGGGATGCTGACTCCCTACACCCCGGTGATCGTCTCAATCGAACAATGATCACCCTCTTCAGTGGTCACCCTATTCATTGCTGACTCTCAAAAAAATATTTTCTCAGGGTGAATCAATATCTTTTTCCTTACAACTTCCCATCATTGATAATGAGCTCCCCCCAAAAGAGAGAAGACCTAATCCTCAGTCTCCTTATCTGCAATGTATGAATAACAAGGAAATATGAGAGGTTTTAAGCGAAATAATATTGATATGAATCTGAGGGACAATTCCCAACATACAGTAAGCACTCAATATGTGCTTACTTAATATTAATAAAATAGATTCCATTCCAGCAACCTTAAATCAATGTTTTATGGCTTTGTCCAAAAGACTACTGACAAACTATTGGACGAAACCCTTTGAGCAGATCCGCCCAAGCGTACTGGGATAGGTAAGCCTTGACTCCAGTTACAGATGCAGCCAACCAGCACTACGGGGTAGGGGCAGTTTGCTCAAACTCTTACATGCTGTTTGAGCATTTAGTTGTAGTTATTGAATAAAGACAGGTATTATATAGTCAAAGCTCCTGAAACATAAATCTTCAAAGATTGATTCAAATTAGGTTTCAAGTACAACACTCTCACTAGAAATTATTTGAAAATTATAGTCTTAGCTCCTCTGCACATCAAAAGTTCATGTTCTTAATGTATCGGACTATATACACTGAGAGGATTGTTTAAAAGAAATTAAGATGAAGCCATAATGAATAAGCTTTCAGTATAATCTGCACAAAGCCCCACCCAAGGGTCTCACTTCTCACTTCCACATAGGTGTTCAGGTAGCTTAACCTGGGTCTTGGTTTCTTATGACACGGGGGTGGGAAGAATTGTGGATAGATTTATGTAGCAAATATAAATCTAGGGTATTTGCTGTGTAGGAATGCTAGAAATAAATAAATTGATATATAGTCCCACCCTTAGGAAGCTCAGCCTTTCCAATTACAACATCATTAAAAATAAAATGAGAGATACATTTAACAAAATTTTACAAGATTTGCACATTGAACATTTTGAAGTATCACCAAAAAAAATTAAAAGATCTACATATATGGAAGGCATCCCATGTTCATGGAATGGTAGACAATATTGTTAAAAATGTTAAGACTCCCCAAAGTGATCTACAAATTTAATGGAATCCCTATCAAAATTCCAGCTGACTTCTTTGCAAAAATTGAAAAACTGATGCCAAATTTCATATGGAAGTACAAGGAAACCAGGTCAGCCAAAACAATCTTGAAAAAGAAGAGCAAAGTTGGAGGACTCACTCAAATGTTACTACAAATCTATAGTACTCAAGTCATTATGTTACTGGCATAAGTTTGGATGCATAAATCTATGAGACACAATAAAAAATCCAGGGGGGAAAGTTACATTTACAGTCATTTTTCCAGAAATGTGCCAACAACACTCCATTGAAAGAATAGTCTATTCAACAAATGGTGCAGAGACACCTGGGTATCTGAAGGCAAAAGAATGAATCTGGACCCCCGTATTTTATTTAACAAATAAAATATTAATTCCAAATGGATCACAGACGGAAATGTAAAAACTAAATGTATAAACTTTCTAAAAGAAGACACAGTTTAAATCTTTGTGGCCCTAGGATAGGCTATGGCTTCCTAGATACAATACCAAGAGCACAAGTGAAAAAAAAGAAAGATGAAATGGACTTCATCAAAATTAAAACCATTTGTTACAAAGGACATCATCAAGAAAGTTAAATGAAAGGGGAAGGGGGTAGCTCAAGTGATAGAGTGCGTCCTTAGCAAGAAAAATAAAATGAATAAATCTAATTACCTCCCCTAGAAAGAAATTGTTTTAATGTTTAAAAAAACTAAAGTGAAACGACAATCTGCAGAATAGGAGAAAAACTTTGCAAAGCATATATCTAATAAGAGACTAGTATCCAGGATATAAAACAAATGCTTACAACTGACCAATACAAAGAAAATCGACCCAATTTTTAAATATGCCAAGTATTTAAATAGATACACAATTGGCCAATAAGGATATGAAAAGATGCTCAGCATCACTAGCGAAATCAACATCAAAATGAGATCTGATTTTACACTCATTAGGATGGTTATAATCAAAACGTGGACAATAACAAGTGTCGGTCAGGAGGCAGGGAAATGGGAACCCTCAATACGCAGCCGTTGGAAAGGGGCAATGGTACAGCTTCTTTGGAAAAGCCTGGTGTTTCCTCAAAAGTTTAGAATTATATGGCACAGCAATTCCACTCCTACATATAGAGTCATCCCTCAGTATCCTCGGGATTTCGTTTCAGGAAACCCCCACCCTGGATACCATAATCCAAGGATGTTCGAGTCCCTTTACAATCAGCCATCTGGATCCATGAAGCGGAAACTACAGATATGGCGGGCCAACTCTACAGCCAACAGAATGAAAATATATTCTCACAAAACTTGCACATCAATATTCATGGCAGTATCATTCAAAGTAGCCAAAGGTTACAAACAATATCCATCCATCAATGAACGGATAAACAAAATTACCAAGAATAGTCCCACAAACTTTTGGTCATTGAATCTTTGACAAAGGAGGTGAGAACATACAATGGAATAAAGACAGCCTCTTCAGAAAATGGTGTAGGGAAAACTGAACAGCTGCATGTAAATCAATGAAGTTAGGCTACTCCCTCACAGCATACACAAAAATAAATTCAAAATGGCTTAAAGACTTAAACATGTAGACAAGACACTATAAACCTCTTAGAAGAAAACATAGGCAAAACATCTGACATACATGTCAACAATGTTTTCCTAGAGCAGTCTACTCAAGCAATAGAAATACAAGCAAAATAATATAAGTAGGATCTAATTAAACTTACAAGCATTTGCACAGAAAAGGAAACAAAAAGACAATCTATGGAATGAGAGAAAATAGTTGCAATAAATGAAACTGACAAGGGCTTAATTCCCAGAATATGTAAACAGCTTTTACACTTAATAAGGAAGAAAAACAAACAATTCAATTCAAAAATGGGCAGAAGTCCTAAAGAAACTTTTCTCCAATGAAGACATACAAATGGCCAATAGGCACATGAAAAAAATGCTCAATATCATTATCAGAGAAATGCAAATCAAAACTGCAATCAAGACTCACCTCTCACCAGTCCGAATAGCCATCATTCAGAAGTTCACAGACAGTAAATGCTGGAGAGGCTACGGAGAATTGGGAACCCTCCTGCACTGTGGTGGGAATGCAGTTTGGTGGAGCCATTGTGGAAAACTGTATAGAGGTTCCTCAAAAGACAAAAAATTGACTTCCCATATGACCCTGCAATCCCGCTCCTGGACATATATCCAGAAGGAACCCTAACTCAGAAATACACTTTCACCCCAATGTTCACAGCAGCACTATTTACAATAGCAAGATATGGAAACAACCTAAATGTCCACTGAAAGATGACTGGATAAAGAGACTGTAGTATATTTCTCCAATAGACTACTATTCAGCCATAAAATAACAATAGAGTAATGCCATTTGCAGCAACATGAATGGACCTGGAGAATGTCATTCAAAGAAAAGTAAGCCAGAAAGAGAAAGAAAAATACCATATGAGATCGCTCACATGTGGAATCTTAAAAAAAAAAAAAAATCAAAAAACAAAGACACAAAAAGATAAACTTATCTACAGACCAGAAACAGACACAGAGACATAGAAACCAAACTATGGTTACCAGAGGGGAGAGGGTGTGGGAAGGAATATATTGGGAGTTCAAGATTTGCAGATTCTATGTATAGAATAAACCACAAGTTTATACTGTATAGCACAGGAGAATATATTTAATATCTTATAGTAACTTATGTTTAAAAGAATATGAAAATGAATACAGGTATGTTCCTATTTAACTGAATTGTTGTGCTGTACACAAGAAACAGACACAACATTATAAACTGACTAGACTTCAATGAAAATATTTTTAAATAGACCAAAAACGAAAAAAAAGAAAAAGGATATTATGAAACCAAAAGAATAAAGTAGTGACTCAGGCTACAATATGGATGAACCTTGAAACTTTATGCGAAAATAAGCCAGACACAAAAGGACAAATAGTGCCCTTTAAGGTGAACTGTATCTAAGCGTTTACTGTACTACTTCTGTAAATTTTCCGGAGGTTTGAAGTCTATCAATATCAAAATAAAATGTATTATTCATTAAAATCATAAAACGCTTCCTCACAGGAGGGCTTTAATTATTAAATGCAGAAATGCATGTAAAGCCCCTGGAAAAACACTTTGCACGTCCACACACAGACACTGCTGTCACTGCCTCTCAGAGGGTGGCGCCAGCGCTGATGAGGGCTGCCTCCACTCGCTGCCCTGCAGACAGGAGTGAGGGCCTGGGCTCTGACAGGCAGGGTGAGCATGACCCTGGGTCAGACACAGCCATGCACCAGACTCTGTGTTACCCAACTTTCTTATACAAACTGCAACATGTAATGTAAAAACGCTACAGGGATGTATCTTACAACACAGGGAATACAGCCAATGTTTACAGT
Organism: Camelus bactrianus; assembly: GCF_048773025.1. NCBI lineage: Eukaryota > Metazoa > Chordata > Mammalia > Artiodactyla > Camelidae > Camelus > Camelus bactrianus. The sequence goes on from NC_133558.1 coordinate 43,163,073, forward strand.
AACTATAAATGGAGCATCTATTGTACACCTGAAACATACCATTTTAAATCAGCTATATCTTTGTAAAAAATTAAAAAATAATTTAAAAATGTTATCACTTTAATATTCAATTCGGTTTTTAAGTAACTACTAAACAGCTTAGAATGTATAAAAGCATTTAAGTGTGCTGTTTGTTTACATATTTATTTACTTTCAGCCTCCTGCTAAAAGAGAAATTAAACAATTTTTTTAAACACACCTTAACAACCATAACAACAAAAAGGCAAAATTGAGAGTGAAGAGAAATTGGAGATTCAATACTTAAATGAAACCAGGGGGAGGTAAAGTCATAAAAATGGATTCCCTGGAGTCAGGGCAAGTGTTAAAGGCCGACTAGAAATTCAGCTGTAATATTCTTGGCAGCTAAAGCAAAAAGAAAAGATCATGGGGGGGTGGTAGAGGGTGTGCTTAGCGTGCACGGGGTCCCGGGTTCAAGCCCCAGGGCCTCCACTAACAGATAAATACACCTAATTACCTACTCCCCCAAAAGAGTCCCAAAGAAAAGAAAAAGAGAAATTTCTTTCCAAAAAAACCTGATATTAAATTTGGATTAAATACTTAAAAAAAAAATATATATATAGAAAAGATGAATGACACTGTGAAGGAAAAGCCCAGCTGGGCTAACGAGCTATGTCACAAATCTAAGTGTGATAAGTGTCGGTTTACCGATCTAAGTATTGCTGGGCTAACTCGTAAATCTGAAGTTTAGTGTCACTTTACTGGGCTAATAACCTAACTCGTAAATCCAAGGTCAACAATTGTCAGTAACGTGATCTGTTCCAAATTCATAAGCTTCAGTGTACTGATTCCTTGCTTTTTGTTGTTTGAGCCTTATTGGCTAATAGCCCCTTACTTGTAATTAACCCTATAGAACCTCATGTGCAGGTCTTGGAGGTGCTCAGAGCTTCGGAACAGGAGCCCCTCTGAGCCCGCCAGCATAATAAATCTCAGTGCTTGTTTCTTGGCTGGCCTGTTCTTTCCGTAACAACACAAGCGATAATGCCCTTGAGATAAATCTGTGATGGCTGCTGGCAGGTCCCCATGTCTCACGTGGCAAAATCTGAAACATCCTTCTCACCAATCAGAGTCATCATAAGCCCACTCCACACTTCCCGCTGTTAAAAGCAGGAGCACAGGCAGGGCCCGGCCTTTGCTCTCTCTGTGTCATCACAGTGAGACAGGATGGAAGGGGCAGAGCACAGCCATTCAAGGAAGGCCACAGCAATTAACATCAAAATGGTGAAGGATTCAACCCCCAGAAGGCCTTGAGGCTCAGGATGAAGAGATTTAACTTCTAGCAGAGCTTGAGCTTCATTATACACCCATTGTAATAGTAACATGGTGAATATCATGCCCCAAGTTACCATGGCAGTCCCAAGGCTAGCCACAAAATGTCAAAGGGTGGGAAATGGCCAACTCCCTGGGAATCCCAGCCCCTTGCCCTTAGGCTGGTTCTTCTACATATTAGCAAATGAAACCACCAAGCCCAAGAATACGAGCAACACAGCGCCACCTCGCGGTCACCCCTCTCTCTCCCTCTTCGGAGAAAGCCCACACTCTGTGGAGTGTGTACCTACTTTTAATCTGAGCACCCAAACCCCACACCTCGTGGCCTTTCTGTTGCCTTTCAATGTGTCTCTGTGAATAAATCTACCTTTTCTCAACACTGGCTTGCTCTTGAATACTTTACTGCACGAAGCCAAGGAACAAAATCTGGTGGGACACATCCCAGGGGCTCAACCAAAGCCTGGGACACAGCCCTTCTCATGCCTCACGTTTTTTTCCTTGTATCAACAGGACTGGGTTGTGAAGGGAGCTCTGAGGCCCCAGCTAAGGGACAGAAGCCGCCCCCAGGGCTCGAATTGGCGGGCAGCCTCTTCCCCAGCAGGGGCCTTGGGGTCTGCCCGGTTCTCTGTGTTTCTCTGTTGTGCTGACTCCACAGCCACAGAGCGTTCTCCCTAGGCCTGTCCCCAAAAAACCCTTCTCTCCAAAATACAAGCACATCATGTCACAATCCTCTTGTTCAACCAGGAAATGCTTAACCCACTTTTTCCCTCCACAGTAAAGTACCTAACTGTCCTCCCTCCCATCACAACAATTCTTTCTTTGTGAGAACTCTGCACTCCCCACACACCATCCTGAACGCAGGTGCCTTGCTGGCTGGGAACGAGATGTTTCAGTCTCACACAGCCTGCATCCTTTCACTTTCCCCTTGTTACCATAAAAAAGCCTTTCCTGAGTCATCCACAAATCTGATTCTGAACTTCATAAAGTGCTGAGGTTGCAGTCACTGTGTGCATACCTCCCAGGTTTTGACTAAGTTTCCTTCACGAGATCTTCATTAAGGAGCTGCATCAAGAAGTCGAAAGAGGATATTCTTACATCTGAGCGGAGGAGCCTGCAAGAAATTTAAATGGCTTTCAAGAGAGAGTTAACCAGGGACAGAGAGGGCGCAGGTCCTAGTCAACAATGTCATGAGGCAAAATGTTCTTCAAAGACTCAGAGTGGCTTCTGAAAGTGGAGTCGGCAGGGAGGAGGTGACACGCAGTGAGTGGGGTGAGTGAAACAGGGTACGCTCCCCCAGCTGGGGAAGAATTGGATTTTGTTCTAGTTTTCCAAACAATTTCTTAATACCTTTTTCTCCTATTGTCTCATACCATTTCCTATGAATTAAGAATATCAATGTCAGTCATTTGGGCCGCTTGGGAGAGGCAACATGATGCCATTCACAGGGCTGGGACATGACAGCCACACCAGTCTAGGTTGAAAGACCAGTGGGGGTATTTCCATGGTGATCACGGGCATGCAGCAAACTCCCCAGCTTCAATGACCTCATCTCAAAAGTGGGGCAATAAAACTACCAAGAAAAGTGCGTGATGATTATGGAAGACATCTGTTTACTAGGTAAGTGCCCATGACAGCTGCAGCTTAATGGGGAATGAGTATGATTAACAAGGCCCTGTCTACCTGGCCACACGCTCCCTGCCTTCCTGCCTTGGTGCAGCAGCAGAGTTTGTTTAGCTGAGATGAACGCCCCCAGAGCAGACCCGACGGGAAAGCTCGCAGCTCTGCATTGTGAGGCGTGTTCTTTCCTTCTCAGTGCTGATCACAGTTTGCTGTCATCTGTTTTTATGTTTATCCCTTTTGTAACTTCCTCTCCTCTGGAGTTTTTGCTCAAGCAGCGCAGGGCCAGGTGTGTCTTGCGGCCTGCCCGATATTCTGGGCTGGGAAACAGCCGATCCCACATCTGGCTCTGGTGCTGAATGGAGAGGGCAGAAGGCCCTGGGGCCCATGCTGAACCGAGGCCCATGCACCCAAAATTATGGTCTGACTTTGGGCAAATTACACAGTCTTCTTTACCCTGAGATTCCTCATCTGTCCATGAAAATAACTGCCCATGGCACACAGAGTTACCAAGATTAAAGGAAATCACCAAATTCACAACATATTCAAGGGGCTACCAGTGCATCCTCAACAGACAAATGCTGCCTTTACGGCTCTGACACACGCCAAGTGGGGCGGCCACACACAGTGAACACTGCTAAGTGCTTCATGTGTGCTACAATACTCTTTAGAACTTACAACATTCCCAGGAAGAAACGAATATAATTATGCCCATTTCACAGATTCACCAACAGGTTAAGAGAGGTTATATTCTAGTCCAAGGCCGTATGGTGAGGAAATGGTGATTTAAACCGGAATCTGGGCCCAGGCTTAGCCTCCATCTCTCTCCCATCCACCTGACCACTTGCCTATGAATTCCACCTGTCCAATACACAAGTTTGCAGCCGTCCAGCTCTTAAATGCAATGTGTGCCACCATTTGTCAATGTTGGTTAATTACCATAAACTGTTCTCAGAAACCACAACAGAAAAGAAACGTGGACTTAAGGAATTCTGCATTGCGTTCTCCTGTAATGTGCAGTCACCCTTCACTACACCACCAAATCCAAATGTATGCTTCCTCCATGTTTATTTTTGCACACGGCTTATTAAAGTAGAAGGTACCTGCAGTAATTCCATCTCAGTTGCTTTCCAAGGTTGCAGATTATCCATAATCAGTCCGTGAATGAAAATACTACAATGTGAATGAAAATACTGCAACCATGTCAGTAAACAAAGAATGCTGAAACCAAGTCATTAGCGGCTGCTGCCACCCCCCAGCGAGTGCATGCCTGCAGCCCAGCCTCTCAGCCACTCACAGTGGTGCCCTCTGAGTGGATTCAGTGTAAGAAAGGACAGGATACTGGCCCTAGATACCTAGATACCTAGGTACCTGCCAAAGGGATGAATTCTATGACACAAATGTTTGCTTCCTCCCATACATAGAAAAGCACTAAATACTTGATCTTGAGATATCTGGTTTTCTTTAGATAACAAGCAATATTTTATTGTTCCAACTACCTGGTCTTTCTTGTAAAACTTCTATATATCCTAGCTCTTCCCCTACCTCTTGGGAGCAGTCCCTCAGAGTGATCTGAGAGGTTGCCATCCCGGCTCGAGTCCTCCAGCCAAATAAACATAACTCTTAACATTTAGGCTGAACGTTTATTTCAATGAAGTCCCAGAATAGACAGAACTCATCAATTCTGTAATGGAACACACTGGAGCAGGAAACAAAAGCGTGTTTTAGTCTGGAAAAACTACGGTTTCCTCTTTCTTCCTATCATTATACAATCCCACCAGAACTCATTAATTTGCTGTCTGCTCATCTGGCAACCAAACTCAGAGAAGAGTCAACTCAGCAGAGTGCTCTACTCGGGAGAACACCCCGCAGCAGCACTGCAGGCTACCGGTCCTCCCGCACGCTCTGCTGACCCTTGGTGTCCTCCGTGACGACCAGGACAACAGAGCTGTTCCCAACAGCTGTGAAGTCCCACACGTTAAATAAATCATTTTATTTTATACGATATTTTACGTATATACCCATCTCTGAAAACAGCTTTGCTAGTAGCCCAAATCTTCAGCATCAATCTGCAAAGGCAAATCCGGTCCGCAAGGGAAAACAAGACTTAAGAGGAAGCTAAGGATTCCAAAGTACTCTCCACAACCTAAGGCCTCCAAAGTCCCCTGCAGGACCTTCAACCAAACTGCCTGCAGGCGGCAACATATCTGCTTTTAAAGCAACGCCTTCCTGCCCTCGTGCACTAAAACGTCCCTCTAGGCCCTCCCATCTCAGGGTAAGAGCAGCCGCTGCAGAACCTCACAGGGCAGCACTGACAGGACTGGACAAAGAGGATCAGAGCTAAACTAAGCCTTCTGATGACACGAGCTTGTCACTCTGTCACTTTACAGATGAAGATATATATAGAGAGAGGTGGGGTGATCTTGCTCAAAGTCACACAGCTAATAAGTGGCAAAGTCTATAACTCTGCTCCTCCCTCCGGCGTGACGCCCCAGCTGGGACGCCCACAGGGTTCTCTCCTGCCTGCCGGACCAGTCCTTTACTGTCACTCATAAAACACCACAGGGTGTGAACCTAGCCTACATTTTCACCATCTTTTCCCTGCAGTCTCGCAGGAACAAGGCGGTTCGGGCCATTGTATGACTTCTGGCTCCCAGAAGCCTCCGTGCTCAGGCTGGTCTTGCCTGTGCATCCAGCACCCTACTCAGAGGCTCTTCCTCCCCTACAGGAACACGTTCCCACTCTCCGCATGACACCCCCTCAGGAAAGCCCTCTTCTCGCCCTCACCTCAGCAGGTGTCCCAGGCCACATCCCGAGCTGCCCCATTAGGACTGCGGGTGCCCAGGTTTGCTAGTCAGACCAGCAGCCTCAGAGCCAGGGTTTATGCCCGGGTCACCCTGCAAACCTACTGCCCGCCATACAGACCCAGCCAGCAGGTCACCTGAAAGTCGCAGCAAGTGCCCCACTCAATCACGAAGTCTTTTCATTTGCCAGCACCGCTGATGACTGGTCTCCAAATTTTGGTCAGTTTTGCACAAAACAGCAGCTTCCACTGTGAAGCAGGGGGTTTTCTTTTCTGCTCCCCATCCTTACTGGAAACGTCTAGGGAAATGAAAAGGACTTTTCTCAACCCTTTTCTGATGACACCCACCCACCCACAATACTCAAATGCTCAAGAGCTTTGGCTCAACCTGATTTTGTTTCCCTTACGCTAAGGGGCTCAAAACACTGCGGGATTCTTTCTTTTTTGAGGGTATTTTTACTCAGTTTATCGGCTTTAATCTGTTTTTGTCTCTCTCTTCAATATCCCTAGAAGTTGCCGCTTCTTATTCCCTTCAGCAGCCTCCCTCCCAACATCTAGTCTAGGAAATCAGCTGTGATGAAGGGCCCGGGGGCAGTCACAGAAGATGCAACTAAGGCACAGAGAGGTGACATAATTTGCCCGAGAAGATCAGCTTCAAGCCCCAACACTGTGTGTCACTTCCCTCTGTTTAACTCTTATGCTAAGCAAGCGAACTTTTTGTAGATTATGGTTATAAACAGATGAGGTATGAAAATACATACAAGGACACACATCAACTCTAAGATGTTCATTAACTCCACTATTTTGTTTCTATTTATTTTATTTCTATTAAAAAAAATTAAGAACCTCTGCAGTCAATACAGCAAAATGTTACTGGGCTTTAAATACAGAATATAGAGGTTTTAAGTGTGTCATTACTCATCCTTATTTGTATGTTCACAAGACAAACTGATTTGACAGTCTCTCTCCCCTCCCCCTACTCACTACTGGCTCTCACATGAGCTCCCAAACCACACATCCAACAGCCTTTCAGTTTACCCACAGCTGAACTCATCAGTTATCCCCCAGAACTCCCTCTACAGATTTCCCTCCTCAGAGCACAGCAGGACCATCATTTACCTCATTAATCCACCCAGAAACCTGTTCCTTACTCCATCCTACCTTCTCAGAAATCATTCATCCTTTCCTTTTTACCATCTAAACCTGCCTTCAATCTGTTCGCTTTTACCCGCTGACCATCCCACCGCTCAAGTGGAAGCCACCAACACTGCCCACCTGGACTCACGACTCTCCCAAGTGGCCCCAAAGCCACTCTCCCCTACTTGAGACAAATGGGATTGTGTCACTCCCACGCTTTTAGGACTGTTTTCAAACCCACTCTTCTTAGAAGAATCTCCAAGTTCTTAACCTGATGAATGTCTTTGCCATCAAATTGTCAGCTCAGGGAGGGGAGGACACGCCCTCTCCCCTAGGACCTACCCTCTGCCAGAGCATCAGCCTGGGAGGACCTGCTGAGCTACACCAGCCTGTATTCTAACCCTGGTCTTGAGTTCTTAGCAAACTGCTTCACTTATCCATACAAATCCAAGGTAGATTAGAAAGATTTTAGATGTTGAGCTAGACTATTGATTTGGGGATTTTGCACTAGCAACCTGCAAGTACATGTTCTAATGATTCTGTCTTCTTAAAACCACACCCAGATTTAAGTAGTATTTGTGGAATGTCCTCGAAGTAAAAGGGACTGTACTTTTACAGACTTTATGTTTTATAACATGAACTACCTGGACAGGGTCACAAATGGAACCGCCTCACAAGTGACAGAAGACAGGTGACAGGCATATAGCAACAAGTCACAAAGATGGTAAGAGCAAATTTGTTTCTCCAACCCCCCAAAAAATTTTTGAAAGAACTGAAAACTCTGAATTTTGAAAGTAAAATACTATCATATAAAGAAATAAAATAATCCTCTTCATCAGTGTTTCAAGATCTGACTCCAGAATTTTTAGCATGCCATATTGAATCCTAGCACAGAAAAATCAGATGGACTAGTGGTGAGTTAGTTCCAGGAAAACTGCAGTAATTCCTCCACTTGTAAAAGGACATAAACTCACCTGTCGAAGATGAATGTAAACCCCATTCTGGAGAAATTAGGAAGCTCCCAGGCTCTGCTTCTGGATGGCAAGGACACGGACAGCTTTGAAGCATGCTTCTAACTCAGGCACCAGCATTCTTACACTGCAGGGGGAAACGGAGGCCCTCAGTCAAGAGCAGAGGTGTTCCTGTCGTGTCTCGCAGGCCGTGCCTCGGGGACTCAGTGCCCTGCAGCAGCCCGGCCCCAGGCGAGGACACGCAGCATGGCCCATCCAAGCAGCAGGTGCACTGGGCTTGAGAAAGCCCATCCCCGATGGGGGCAAGAGTGGCTGGTGGGTTTGAGTGAACATATAATTGCCCATAGAAATATGCCTGCATTCATTCGATACAAGCAACAGTAGCAGGCTATTTAACAAAATTTCAACTGTCAGTGGAAATTTACCATTCCTTTCTGCTTGTCCCCTGCACTCTGAGACAGGCTTAGGCTCTCTCACACCGGCAGCTCTGATGCAATAGTTGTGAAGTCGTTTTACTTTCATGCAAGTGTCCTCGCTCCCGGTGTGGCTATGACTGTCGTCTCTTAACACAGTCAGATGTCTTACTGGATCTCTCCCTGCGTTCCTTGCTCCTGCTTCTCAGATCCTAAGATAAAGGGCAAGTGAAGACACATGACCAGAAAAGGCACCGTGGACTTGAACTAAGTCCTCAGTGATCCCCTAGGTGAGTGCTGCCCACCCCTTACCTTCGATTCTCAAGGTTTTGCCCAGGGTGACATCCAGACAGGAGAGCGTCCTGGGTCACTTAAAAGCTGTGTGACTTGGGCCCTGGGACAGGGCCAGGAGCTGGTTCCAGAGCCGTGCCCCTCCCCACCTCTGCTCCCCTCTCTCCCAAGGACCCACTGCCAAGCCCCCAGGTTCCCTGATATTCTGTCCTTCTCTTGTAATCTAATCCAAGCCCTTTTCCTCTTCCTTTATTCCCTAATTATCACCAGCTGAAGTGGTTTTTCAGTCACAGTATCTGAAAAAATTTCCGGCAGCTGAAAAAGAGGTCTCCAGAGGTCAATGCCCATATGCTGGTTCCTGAAGAGAGCCCCTGGTTATGGGGTCCCTCACCAACACCCACGGGGCATCAGACATGTTGCAGAGTCGACCACCCCCAACAAGAGTTTGCTGTGACCCCAATGCCCGCACAGCATCCCTGCTCTCATAAATGTATTTGGCCCACTTATCCGTTACTAAGAAGCAAAAGTAAAAAAATTGCTCATGTTTCTTACTAAAATTATTTATGAGGTGGAAAAAGAAATTGTAATAGAAAAGAATAAATTTGACTGCATGTTAGATCTGTTCCTTTGGCTTTAAACCTTTGCTGTTTTCTAGGCTCAGACTTGGTAGCTCTGTACCTTTTGTAAAAGAAAGTTGCCTTTAGCCTGAAATATCCAGGAGAGCCTATTCTCCGGGCTCTGATCTTTCACGATGTTAACTCTTCTGCACTTATATAGAGATGGCAAGTCGCAAAATAGAGAATCAACTTTGATTATTTTTTGAAGGTTTTAGAGGGGCACCATGATTTGACCCACGTGGACAGCTGCAAGAACAAAGAATTCCAAGGAGAAACAATTCGTACCGCAAGAAGTTTGCAACAACCAACCACATCCCCGCCCCTTTTTAGTATAAAAGCGGACTGATTCCTGACTTGGGGGAGACGGTTCTCCAGCATGTCATTCTGCCATCTTCTGGGTCTGCCAGCTTTTCAAATAAAGTCACTATTCCTTGCTCCAACACCTCAATCTCCCAATTTATTGGCCTGTCATGCAGCAAGCAGTACGAGTTTCGACTTGCTAGCAAGATGACTGCATTGGAGGTATTATGTCTCCACTCTTTCCTCGTTTCCAATATGTAACATGCACATCATTTATGATCTAGTGCAAATAATTCATCAAAGACTACCACAAAAAGAAACTACACTCACCTAGCTATCAACACTGAAGACACAACCTATCAATTTTATGTGCTGTTTAACAACACAACTAAAAAACCTAACATAGGGAATTGATTCCACAGAAATAAAATTATTTCTACTCCTTCAAAACCTTTTTTCTTTTCTATTTTATTTTGTTTTGCATATTGAAAAGAAAATAAAAGACAAATCATTTTATTTCACGTATTTTGTTATAGCTACATAATTTAATTACTACAAAGAGATTTAAATTGCAATAAAAAATTGTTCATATATTGTACAAAGATATATACACAATCAATGTGGATAAGGAAAGGAATGGACATTTACTAAAAATCCACTGCACATCCAGTCTTTTACAAGCATATCCTGGAATATAAGCTCTATGATCCAGGGGTCCCCCACCTGCATTCTCACTGCTGAGTCCCTTAGTAATCTTCTACCAAGGCACCAGCATAGAACCAAGCGATCAGTATTTTCGGTATAAATGAGGAAATTAGCTCATTCAATTCTAAAACAAAAACCCTAAAGTAAATACTGAACTTATTTACAGATAAAGAAAATTGGGCACAAACAAGTACAGTTTCTTCCCCAAGTTCACAAAGCTAATAACTGGTAAAGGCAAGATTTGAACTCGTCTGTCTGATTCTAAAAACTAAGGTGGAAATCCCTTATGACTGGGGAGGGTCCAGCAGCACAGCCTATCACCCTATCTTTGTTCACATCTAGCCTTAGACAGCTTGAGACAGCACCCCATTTCTATGGAACTTGAGGGCAAATGATAACAATAAGGATTTTATATCCAGTAGTTTCTTAGGTATCATTTATATAAACTGTCAGCAGGACAGCAGAAAAACTCTGGGAAATATGAGTGGGTCCAGAACTTTTTGCTGATTAGAAACTCAGTCTATCAGGACAGAGTGACATTCCCATGAGAGGCCACACGGACCTAAACTAAAGGCAGCTGAGCAATGAAAACTAGCAAGACCCTGGAAATCAAGCAAGAAGGATCCCTGCCATATCCCGCCCTGTTGCCCCTTCATCCACGTGGACACGAAGACAGAAGACCTAGGTTCTTGTCCAAGTTACACTATCATGAATTCTCACCCATAAAAAGTTATGAATCTATGCTGTCCTAAGTCCTTTCCAACTCAAATATGTTGACACCAATATCTCAGCAGAATATCTATGTCTCCACATCCTCTCTTCTATAAGGAGAATAGTTCTATGGCCACAAAGCAGAAATCCAATTAAAAACACCATGCACTAAGCAAGGTGAAAATCTGCGTAAGAGACTTTGCTCTCAAGCTCAGTGAATGAAAACTCAGAAAAATTGGTCCTTCTCCCTCAGCAAATGGGAGGTAGGCTGATTGTGTGTGTGGGTGGGTGTTCGTGTGTGTGTGTGTAAATCAAATACAATGACGTCTGGGATCTGTACAGATTTTTTTTAAGTTACTGTCATTTCATGAGGATGAGACACCCTTTAAAGTAATTTGAATCTAGTGTTCTGAGAGAGTCTCAGGATCTTTTGGTGGAGGAGGGGAAAGGAAAGGAGGAAAGAAGTAAATGAAGCAAAGGAGTAATAATACTGCAAGGGAAAGGCAAGACATTAATTTTGTTCCTACTTGCATCACAAACAAATTACGGACTGGCATTCCCCCGATGTCCTGTCGAGCACTGAGTTGCAGATGAAGAGGTGACAGCCCATTTCTCACTGAGCTTGTGACTGTAAGTGGCATCTTATAGAAACAAATCATTTATCCTGATCAAACACTCTAGCAGCAGGCCGTAATTCTCCTATTTTGAGAGACAAGAAAATAGGAGTTCAAAGAGGGTAGATAACTTGACAAAAGTCAGAGGACCAGTAAACAAGAGAGGATGAATTCAAACTCAGATCTGAATGCAGAGTCTGATCTTCCCACTCCCAGGACTGGAAAATCCTTAACACACAGACTCCCCAGCTTCCCTGCAGTGTTCCTGGCACCAAGCATTTCCCATGGCGATGGACTCCAGTTCTCACAGACACAGTGCTCTGTGCAGCCAATGAACTTGATCAGACCTTGATCATCTACCTGCCACGCCCACCAGGCTTCACCATAAAGGTAGGAAAGCTGGCTTTCAAGTGCATACAAAGCCACCCCTGGTCTAATGTGGGCTCTTCTGCGGCTTCTCCAGCCTAAATGCAGCCATAAAAGTGCTCAGAGTTTGTACATGAGCCACACTACCTCTCTCCATCTGTCTCCACACCTATACTTCTTAGCTATGACCATTTTGATAATATTGGAAACAAATTTTTAAAAACACAAAAGAAAGGATCCTCGAACAATTACTTAATACTTACAATTTTAAATGATTTGTTACAAAGTGAGTATTTACAAACCGAATCTGCCTTCCTAGGTGTCAGTTTAAACAGTTAAAAAATATAATAGCAAAAAATTCTCCCTTACAAAATTAACAAAAACATCAACAATAATCTGGAATAAACTCACAATTAATGCCCATGTTGCACATGGAGAAAACTTCAGGACTGTACTGAGGGGTAAATAAGAGGTGTGAATGTAGAGACATCAACATATTGCATGGAGGAAAACAGTTTTATAAATATGGAAGTTCTCCTAAAAATAATTCAAAACTTAATAAAAATCCCATGAATACTCTTATCTGATTTTTTTTTAACTTGAACAATATATTTTAGAATTCTTCAGGAATAATAAAGTCATAATAATAGCCAAGAAAGTTTGGGATGGAAGAAAAGAACAAAAAAAAAATCGCACTGTCAGATAATAATTAATTTTTACAATATGTAACATATAGCGCTGGAGTAAGGAAGTAAGATTGACAGAAATAAAGCATGAGCTCAAAAAGAGACTCTAGTGTACATAAGTATTTTATACATGTGGGATTTCAAATCAAAGAGCAAAGTATGAATTCAATAATTGTCCTGGGACAATCAGAGAATCACCTGGAAAGAACAAATTCTATTCCTGTCATAATGACCAAAAAAATAATTACAGATAGTGATGTAAATATTAAAATACTAATAACAGCAAATACAACTCTTTGCTCACATTAATTCAACTTCTCCTCACTATAACAAGTACTATTATCATCTCCATCTTAGACATTAAATAAACCTACATAAGAGATTTATACCATTATAAGAAAGTATTTCTAAGAATAATAACAAAGATAAAACACAAAAGGAAGACATTTACTATCTTAAGAATATTTTGAGCCACAACAAAATAAACCTACTGAACAAAATGAAACGAAAGAAATGACAAGGAAAAACTCTGTGATAGATGTTGATGAAGACAAGGGATTAATGTTCATAACATACAAAGAGCTGTCACAAAGCAAAAAGAAGCTTCCTCACTTAAATTTGTGCAAAGGACAAAATGGATCATTCACTTTTCAAAAGTCAGATGGCTAATCAGTGAAAAATGCTCAATACCTCACCGGTCATCAAATGCAAACTAAAACAATGAAAAAGCACTTTTGCTCATCTTATTGGTAAATATTTTTAAAAGATATTGTAGCTAGTGTCCATCTGTGGGAGAAAAAACTGTGAGCGACCTTTTTGGAGGATGACATGTCAATGGATATGTAAACTCTGAAAAACGTGTGTACACACTGATACAACCCCACTTCTAGGAATCGTTTCGTTTAGAAAAAAAATCAGTTCAAATAGATATACTGTTTACACTGGTGGGAAGAAAACCTGAAGTGAAATCATATCCAGCGATAGAGAATTGGTTACATAAGTAATTCTACATTTCTCATTCCACACTGGAGAAGGAATTTCTAGTCACTTGAAAGTAGCCTGTGATGAAAGTAAATGTCACATCCAGGGACTAAATTTCCAGAAGACTTAACTAAAGGCATGCTCATACAAGATCACAGGAATGTCTGTTAAAGAAAGATGCCAGTCAAACATCCTTTCTGACAGTGGAAAATGGAGAAAAGTTAAGTGTCCACCATCAAGACAATGATGCGGTAAATCACGGCGAGTTGTGGGCACTGAGGGGGCCGGCGTTTCCCCGTGGCCCAGGGCCTTGTCCACAGCACTCTCCCACCAATGGTGTCCTTACACAAGAGACCACACCTGCACATCAGGAGACCCCTCCAGTCTATCTGAAAGGACCGGGTGAGTCTGGAGTGGGAGGACGTCTATGATATACCCCTGAGTGAATAAAGCGAGCTGCAGAAAACATATAGTATGGCCTTATTTTTCAAAAAAGCATATATACACACATATACATAGATTTCTCATATGTATGTATGTATGTATGTATGTATCTATGTATGGGTATATATATATGTCATAGGCATAAAGGTCATGAAATATATACACCACATTGTCAACAGCTTTTACACTCAGGAAATAAGGGGAAGGGATGTAGGGGCCTTTCGGTACCACCACAGTTCTCTTTTCAGTATTTCAGTTAAGTACACTTGGAATTTAAAAGTTTATTTAAGTCCGAAGTAAAATGGACAATGCCTCCACAAGACATAATGCTATACTGGTCATTAAAAATCATGCCAGGGGAGATAGAATATTGTAGAAAAACATGTAATAAGCCGAATGGAAAATGGAGGTCTCCACACAGTAAACAGGCACAGAGTGCTCACTGGTTTTTATGACAGAGCTGATACACACTGATGAAAAGAACAGAAAGTAGATGTTAAAGTGTTCATTATTATTTCTGAGTAGTGGGACATGGATAGCCTCTTTTGTCCCTTTTTTCAGACTTATTATATTAAATATACATTATTTTTCATCTGAAAAAAGCATTTTTAGATGTGTAGTACCACACATTGCAGAATAATACACAAGTACTTACAGAAACAAATAACTAGGAGACACTGCAGCATCACCACACAATGTAGAACGGGCGATCCTGATTAAAACCACGCAGTTACATAAGGACCCACAAAGTGAGAGCACCTGCTGTAACAGGGCGTGGCCCCCTTCTATTTGTCACCTGTGTCTTCAGGGCTGAGGCAGTTCTGAGAATGGCCAGTGTCAGTGTTGGTGTCTGGATGGATGCCACTGGATATGAGGGCACCTGCAAGCCGAGAGGAATAACAGAAATCATCCTCTGCCTTTTCTGTCTTGTTTCTTTGTTACTTTAAAAGAGAGGCATAAATAAGATAAACTGTGTATCTTCCCTACTGAAATTTCAGTAATGAAACCGTTTTCAAAGTGTTCACAACTTATATTCTGCCTATAACCGTCTTTTCATCAAAGCTTCATATTTATTAAATGTTAATTAACTCAGTTAATTAACTCCCTGTTGAAACATTCTACTATAGAACATGAAATGCACTATGTGAAAGGACCACTCCTGCAGTGACTAGCTTGGCTGTCTTGACGGCAGTGCAGTCAGCCCCCAACATCCCGTGGCTCTGAGCTCCTGATGCTGCTAAGAGAGCACGCTGCCGCCTCAGATGGAGAGAAAGTGTGAAAGCATTTCCTGAAATCTACAGCACTGACAAAACATAACTGACAAATCCCAGGCTCCTTTGAAGCTGTCATTTTCAGTTTCTGGCCAACCCCAGTCAATGAGCAGAACCACCTCATTCCTGAGCAATGGCACTACTTGGTAAGGAGTTCTGGAGAAATTTCCAGGTATAGAATGTAACCAACTATACGTAGAACTCTGACAAAAGAAACAATGCAATACCCTGATTTTGGAAGACACTCAAAATATTCTCCTAAGCCTTTGTAGCTGGAAAGGTTGGGCTTCTCCTGAGCCACTTATTTATTTCACAGCCAATGAGCATCTCCCACAAACCCTGTTAACCTGTGTCTGCTGGGAGCCTCAGGCACACTCTTGCTGTCGATCTTATAAGTCAGAGGGCAGAGGTGTGTGTCTCACGGCTGCAACCCTCACACAGGCTCGCCTCCTAGCCTCACAGTTTCAACTTGGCCCCATTTTCTAACCTGTTTATTTGGTATCTGTTCTTCTGTAAGCTGCCTGAAATGCTTTTTGAAACAAGTCAGAAGAATGAGTGGGTAGATAAATGGACAGATGGGCAGGTGAGAGATGGGCAGACCGAAAGAGAGACTCCAAGGAAAGGGGAACAAATAAAATTTCCTGTGCAAAACCCTCTTGTAGTCAGGGAAGAAAACCACCACGGAGAAGAGTGAAGAGGCAGGTAGGTTTGGACTGTTTCCTGGATTCCATGAAAAGTCACACCAAGAGATGAGAGAGTATAACTATAAATAATAAAAGGAAAAAAGCACACATGCTTGAAAAACATATCTACAATATGTACTTTCTAAAGAATAGATTCAAATCAGCAGGGCCCAATACCACAATCCTTGGGTATTTACAGAAATGAGAATCCCATCTCCAAACCACAAGGCATCCCTTTGGAACACTGAGAGTCTACACGGGGCAGTCATAAAGCCATCACCGCAAAATTTATGCTATCCTGCACTTACGAGGAACGAGCAGTTGTGCACGCGTGACAGTTACACCCCACAGCACCTCTAAGGGGGAGGGAAGCCTAGCGAGCCCCATCTCTGCAGGACAGAAAACCAGTCCTGGAGAGCCTAAGCCAACCTACCAGTTCTCCATCTCACAGGACTGGTCACTCCAGAGCAGGACTCGAACTCGGACACACGTCTGTAAGCACGATATTATCATGCTTTGTGTGATTTTTGTGTGTATAATACATTTGTTTCTGGCATGAAAGGATATTTAATAAATAATTGATTGTCTTGTCTATCTCATTAGCTCACAATCAATCTTTATACTGTTGAATTGTACTCTTTTCCTCTGGAGAACAGAACGGAAAGAGCGGGGGTCAGAATGAGGTGGAGCTCCATTCTTTATCTGGTATCTCATCTCATCCAAGTCCCCAACCAGGGAGAAGGAGCCAATGTTCTCTTCATCTTTTAAAGAGATGGCTCCACTGATGATGACTTACTCAACCCAAAAACCAAGGCTGGGGGAAGGGCACATGCAGCAACCAGAGCATTATCAGATGTAGGAAAGTGAAAAGAGCTCACGGGAGGGCTCAGGGGGTCAGCCTGATTTAATTTCAATCGATAAAAAATACCACACTGTAAAAATACTAGCATGCAATAGATTTGTTCTTTCTTGAAAAGTTTCCAAAGCCCACATGTAACATTATCGTGAACCAGTGAAAGGAAGAGTCTACAGATAGGGAAAATCAATGCCACAGGCAGGCTGAAACCCAGGCTGGAGTTTAGGAAGAGAAAGGGCATAGTTAAGAATTGGGGAAAGGCTGGAGGAAAAAATCACAAGGACTCTCAAGCATCATCCTACAATCATATAATCATTCATTCAAAAGAGAGTTACTGAGGTCCTATTTTGTGCAAGGTTGTACACAAGGCAAAGCAAGAGCGCAGCGACCATGTTGCCAGCAACGGGAGGGGCTAAAATACACTTCTGATCCCGGTACCTTGCACACTTGTCCTCAGTATAAAGGCAAAGAAAAAAAGTAAAATAATATTCTGTAAACTCAAAGCATTGCTGAAAAAAAATTAAAGAAGACCTAAATACCTGGACAGACACGCCACGTACATTCCTGGATCAGAAGACAGTGCTCTTGGAATGGCAGTGCTCCCCAGAGTGATCCGTATATTCTACGTGGTCTCGATCACAATCCCAGCGGGCTCCTCTGCAAAAACTGATTAGCTGCTGTTATAATTCATATGGGAATTCGAGGGTCTCAGTAACCAAAACGATCTTGAAAAAGAAGAACAACATGAGAGGACTTGTAATTCTCAATTTGAAATTTTACAACTGTATTTCTAGGTGAGATTAGAGGCCATTTTTAAGTTATTACTGTGTTTATCCTTATTTTCTAAATTCTCTAGAGTGAATATAATTGTTATAATAAGGAAAATAAAAAGTAAGGTATCTTTAAAACATGCACACCGATTCATTCATTGGATAAAATGTATTTTAACTATAAAGAGGTAAACAAATATCTAGTGAAAAAGGACTACTTAAAAACAAGAGTGCATTTACATTTTTAAGAAATTGAAAACTGAAAAGCACAAACACATCAAGTTTCTAGGGAGACAAATACAACATATTAACACTTATTTTCAAAAATTCTAATTGAACAATGAAAACTCAAGAAATGGAAAATCGCGATTGACAGCCAAATGCCAACACATGGAGAGCAAAGGCCTAGAAATCACAGTTCCTTTAACTCTGCTACTACCTCAGTAGGGGAGGAAATTCCTCACTGAGGAGACAGTGGAATCCCATGCATAAGACAGGATACACAGTACAAACTGCGCTAGAATTGGGGGTGACTTTCTTAGAAGAATTCTAAAGTTAGAACGTTGCTGAAAAACTATAAATACACTGACAGACACATTAAAACACACAGTCATATATATTATATAGAAACATATGAAGTCTGCTCCCATGTTACATAGAAATACAAACATATTTGTTCATTTATGGGCACTGATTACTTTTTCCCAGGTAGAATATTTCAACTAATACAAATAATCAATAATACACCCCTCTTGTCAAATCTAGTTGATAAGTTACTCTGCTATGTAATCATAATATGCCTAAGATAGATCTAAAATAAGTGAAAAAGAACTTTGTATGGTTTCTTGAACTCTTCTCAACATTCCAAACTTAATTTTAAAATAGATCTGAGCAGTATTTCTATATTATCTTTTCCCTCGTGAAATGACCAATACAGTATGTTGTCAAAATTCTGTCCTTACAATGATTCACGAACACCGTATCCTCACAAAACTGCTGGACAGCAAGTCACTATCCAGACACTGTGACCAAACAAACGAAACACAAGGAAGACAGTGACCCTATTCTGGAGGGCTTACCGTCTGCGTCAACACCGGGGTTTTTATTTGATTGGTTTGATTGGGTAGCAAAATAAAATCAATCAATTATTTTCTTCTCTGAGCATTCTGTAAGTCATGACTCTTTTCAGTGTCATGAGCAGGAAAGACTTAAACATGACTTGATTAGGTCAAATAGCAACAATCATCACCAGAGAGTGTGTAATAAAGAAGTTAACTGATAGCAATTCTTCTGCCTACATGAGACCTAAAATAAACCTACACTGATATCCGAAAGGAAAATGAGGAGATGAGGTTCCCAATGAGAAAACAAACAAACAAGAAACCAAAACAGGAAAGACTTTTTCATTAACGATTCCAGGCAGTAGTGGAGCATGGTGGTGAAGAGCACAGATGCTTGGGGACAATCATGAGGCTCTGAACTCCCACAGCACTGGGTAGCTTTGACACTCATAAGTCAGTGAAATTTTCTGCATCTCAGCCTCCTATCCATAGACTGGGGATAACAACAGCACCCGTCTCCTAGGACGGTCCTAAAAATTAAGATATTTTATATGTAAATTTTAAATAAAATACCTCAGATTTTAAATATTGCCCCAAAAGCACAAGGAAAAAAGAAAACAGAGATAAATTTGAGTTCATCAAATTTAAAACTTTGCTTCAAAGGACACCATCCAGAAAGTGAAAAAAACAACACTCAGGAGAAAATATTTTCAAATAATTTATCTGATTAGGAATTTGTATCTCCAAATAAAAAAGAGCTCCTACAATTCAACAAAAAAGACAACTAAATTAAAAAATGAATAAAGGATCCGAAACGGTATTTTTCAAGGAAAATATACAAATGGCCAATAAGCACAATGAAATGATGTTCAAAATCATTAGCTGTAAGAGAAATCATGTCAAAACTACTAGGAGAAACCGCTTCACACTCACTACATTAGGTTATAATTAAAAAAAAATAACAAGAACTAATGAGGACACACAGGAATCAGAGATAGCAGCCCTTGCTGGTGAGATGTAATGCTGCGTGGCTACTTTGGAAAACAGCCTGGCAGGACCTCAGAGAGTTGAACTGTTGGTTTCTGAATGACCCAGCAATTCTGCTCTGTGGGCACACACGTAAGAGAACTGAAAACAAATGTCCACATAAAAACTCCTACAGGAATGTTCACGGTGATATTATTCATCACAGCCAAAAGGAAGAAACAACCAAAATGCCTATCACCTGATGAATGGGTAAACAGAGGGGCCCAGCCATACAGTGGAATATTATTCAGCAATAGCAAAGCATGGAGTACTGACCCAGGCAACAACATGGACAAACATTGAAAACGTTACTCAGTGTGAAAGAAGTCAGTCACAATAGACGGTTCCATTTACATGAATTGACTCGATTTACATGAAATGTCCAGCACAGGCAAATCCACAGAGAGAGAAGAGTGGCTCCCTGGGGCTGGGGGACGATGGGGAAGATGGGAATGAGTGCTTATGCATATGGGGTTTCCTGTTAGGAGGATGAAAATATTCTAAGATTGACTGGGATGCACAATTCTTGGCATAGAGTAAAAACCGGTGTAAATATTAATGGGTGAATTGTATTAAAACTGTTAAGAACAAAAGCACCTCGGGCCAGTACCTTCCCACAGTAGATGCAAATTGCTAACTTTTATTACAGGAAGAAGAAACTGCCCTCAGCATGAAAGCAGGAGATCAGCAAATGTGAGTTAACCGAAATTGGACAAGAGCAGTTCACTTGAAACAGTTGCTGAGTGTATGCGAAATATTCAGAATGAAGAAAATCAGTTTGACATCAAGATGAAGCATTCTGCTTCAAACGCAGATCAAGGATTCGGCAAGCCCACCTGCTAGAAATAACCAGAGAAGAAACCTGGTTCTTAAAACAAGCACCACATCCAACAAGGAAATGGTGGTGAGGAAAGCAGTCAGCCAAAAAACTGGAACAGTTTGCTACAAATAATTTCTCCACTGAAATTTCAAAATTAAATGAAAGTGATGCAATGCTGCGCTGCCCTCACGTGAATGGGCTTCCTCCGGTGCTCGACAGTTCTGTAACCCCGAATGAGAGACTCAGGAGAATCAGCATGGCTCCTGGGAGTCCCCAGGTGACTGCCCACCAGCACGCTGACCAACATCACATCTGCCAGGGTTGAATTGCAGAGAAGAGACCAACTTCTGAAAGGCACAGGAAATTTTGGCAAGGGAAAAAATGGCTGCATTCAGTCCTGGGACAGAGGCCCTGACAGCAGAGGCCAGAAGGCTGCAGGTGAACTGGAGGGGCCCTGGGGAAGGAAGGGACCAAAAGGGAGCAGATCTCAATTCTCTTCTCTCTCTCCCTTCGGTAGGAGAGATAAAGCCTGCATCATTCTCACCTGGAACTGTGGGTTATGGCTGGCAGAAGTCGTACCGACACGGAATGATTATTCAAGTCTCTGTGGGAAAAGTCCAGAAAAAGAGAAGGAGTAGGGAGCCAACTCCACGAGCCTCTCAAATGCTCCTATATTTACTGTGTATAACGAAAGGAAAAAGTCATTAACAGTTGTGTGATAGTAAGTAGGATCTTGAGGAAAGACGGGAGGAGACAGAGATTGTAGAATCCACAAAGAGTACAAAGGCTTAGTGTATCTTTAGGGAAGTCATGGGGTGAGGGGAATAAGATACATTCTTTAGATATGTGAATTACAAAGCAGACCACGAGACCAGCCAGGTCCTTGTTTTGGGGAT
Source organism: Camelus bactrianus (assembly GCF_048773025.1). Lineage (NCBI taxonomy): Eukaryota > Metazoa > Chordata > Mammalia > Artiodactyla > Camelidae > Camelus > Camelus bactrianus. Next base: position 43,184,438 of record NC_133558.1, read on the forward strand.
AATAGAATATCTAAAAGCACACAAGCCCAGCTTTTATAGCTGAGGGCCTGGGTCCTTGCTTTGAAATGAGCAGAGTGCTATCTAAAGCATCAATTATGCAAGCAAAGCATTGTCTCTGCTTTTTAAGGCAAGGAGACAGGAGTGAGGATGCACAAGCTCCTGCTTGCAAAGCAGTTACTAAGCACACATTTTTCTTCTGAACATTGACAGGAGGCTGGGGTCTGTTACAATTTGTTAACCTAATCTTGGGCTCCCACATGTAACCATTATGGAACCATTATGGAGGACACCCTAGGATAACAAATCCTAGCCCTGGGTCTTTTCCTGCCACCTTCAGACACTCTAGTAGGATCTAGACAAATCCCTGACTAACGATCCCACAGAACCACCCAGACTCTTAACTCCTGGCGCTTGAAACTCAATTTTAGCTCTACACAACTTAACAAAGAAAAGTTTCAGAAATAGAAGATATTACATTCTTTTATATCTCATCATATGAACTAATTTTTCTGATTGCTCTAAGCTGCTTCTAATTGGCAAAGCACCTAATTCTGCAGGTGAATTCAGTACTTTCCATTGGGCATAACTTGCCAGTTTGAGCTCGCTGAATTCTATTGGTCAAATACTGATACACTTAATTGATTCCATTGTTCATCAGTTTGAGCCGGGACGAGAGGGAGTGTCACTCTGTTCCTCAGCCCACACTCAACTCTTTTCTCATCAGCAACTCAGGCCTCCTGAAAATAAAACAAAGAATTTGTTTTCCTTCTACGCTTTCCACAAACCCAACAGGAAACATCAGCCTGGAGAAAGAATTCAACAAAAATCTTCAAACAAAAATCTATAAAACCTGAAGCAACTCCATCTCCGAATCATGATACACAATGACATGAAAGTAAGTGTGTCAAGCACAAAGCATGCGTGAGCCTGACCACCTCATTTCTATTCTTCAAAGGAAGGAAGGTTTTCATATTTTTTATTATCACTCTTTCTCATTGCTTCTGATCAAGCCAAAAATTAGTTTATGAAATAATTAAGCACTACAATAACAGATTTTTGTTGTATCAATTATAGAAGGCATTCAGAGGGGATAGGAAAACCCACCTTTGTAAAAAATGTAAAATTTCTTCCCCTGTTAAAAACACGTATACAAAATGCAACAGAGAATTCAAATTCTTGCGGAGAGGAGCAAAAGCCACAGAATCAAAGCAAAGTCATTACTATGAGTCAATTCAAAATTCACTAGACAAGCATGCTCAAAGCATTCAAAGAATTTTAAAGGCACACTACAAACCATTCGCTTAATGATCTGCAGGCTAGAGGAAGAATTTCCCTCTTTAACAGACAACAGAAATCAAAAGGGTGCCCCTCCAAACAAAGACGAAAGATCAATCAGGTTTTTAACAGTTCTGATAAATCAGCATGTTCTAAAGAACAAAATTCAGAAATTTTAAACATTCATTCACACCACAATGAAACAAGCACTTAAAAAAAAAGAAAAAAACCCCAAAGAAACTAAGCACATTGATCATGCACTTGGATCAATGAGAACGTCTTTTAACCTTCGAAGAAAGAACAGGCTATAGCCTTTTACTTGAAAATTAACACTACTTTAAAGATAACTCCTAAAACGGATTTCATCATTCATGTTGCCTTGAAAACTCTGAGGCACTTGTATCTGATCAGAAAAGCAATTCTGAGTAATAGTATGTTACAATTCAGCGCCAGTTTCCTTTAGAAGAAAAAAGAAAGCTACTGTTCCTCAAATTCTGCACAGTGTGAAGTGCCTCCCGGCCTCTTTCTCCTCCCGTTTTCTAAGCTCATGCTCCCCAACCCTTCTGAAACAAGTATGACAACCTCTTATTTCCAATATGCCAAATAACAAAAGAATATCAATTTATTTGTGTAAATATATGCCTACATCTTGAACTGGAGGAGGAAGGTATCAGAGGGCTACATGGAACTTATTTCTACCTTCCTGAAATCACACACAAACACGTTCACACAGACACAAACACATACACACTGAATTACTGAGCACTTCACAAGCTTAGGAATTCCAACTTCTAGAAGATAACTTTGCAGTTAGTTTAAAATACAAAACTGTCAAGTTTTGAAAGACTTGATCATCTGCTAAATCATCCAAATATCAACGAGACCCAATTTGCCTTCTCTGTAGAATGTAATTTCCCATGATGTCAAAGCAGACCCTAAGAAGTACTGGATCCAAGACTCGTGTTTATGACTAGCTATTATCGTTTTTAAACAAGTAAACAGTTTCAGAAATGTATGTCCCAACATTTATTCTTATTGAAATAGCATATGTATTCAATTGTCTATACAGAAAATAGGTCCCATGATGGTGTTTAAGAGCTATTTTGTGTATTGCAATATTTATTTTTAAGTGAAGACAAGGAGGGTGGGTATTACTCAGGTGTAGAGCACTTGCTTACCATGCACAATGTGCTGGCTTCAATCCCCAGTAATCCCCCCCCCAAAAAGTGCTTATTTAAAAATAAGAAAAAAGTTATAAAAAAAGCAGACTAAAAACCACTGCAATGTAGAAGCCAGAACTATAAAAAAAACATGTGTTTCTATCAAATACTGACTATATGTCAAACATAGGGACAACCACAAATCACCCCTGACAACCATCACGTGTGGTTCTCAGCAACCCTTCTAAGTAGACACGGATGAGAATCCCAGCACTGCGGATGAGGAGACGGAGCTCGGAGGAGCCGGGGACGCTGGCCGTCCTGCTCCCCGTGACACCACGTCAGCCCAGGACAAGTGCTGACAGAGCTGCAGTGAGGGGACATGCAGCTGCGTGGAAACTTCGGGAGCTGGGAGTCCCAGAAAACACGGAAAATTGTTCAGTGAAAAACCAGCTCAAATATATTACACTGTGTCACATTCTTTAAACAGGGAACATGACTGAGACCTTTTTGATGCCTCCGTGTCCTTTATGCCATCATCAGTTATTTGCCCTCACAGCATGACCAGTGATGATCTGGACCCCTTATGAAGTGCACTCAGATGGCAGAGCTTTTAAAGCTGTTTTATGAAGTTTGTAAGACTCTGTCTATGCCTCACACAGGCGGTCATCCATCACTTCTCACCGGTGTGGACGTACCACCTGAAATCACTCCTTTCTCCTTTTTAAAATCCCTTCATCTAATCCAGACTTTTCAACAGCAAAGAATCAGCTCAACCACAGACAGTGAACAGCTTTTCACCAAATGGACTCGAACAGCACATCGGACTACCTGGAAGCACTTTTCTTTTATTAAACCCACTTCCGGGTACTTCATCATTTTCTGATTGGTGGACTTGGCCGCTGACTGGCCTACTCAGAGAGCTCCCAGCCTCACATCCGGGGATGGGAGAGGGCCCTGCTCTTGGGAGAAATCAGTGAGGAAGGCGGACATCCTCCAGTCAGGACTGCACGTGTAGAAGTTCCACAAAGTGCTCAGAAATTATACCATCAGCACACCTGGGCTCCCATGGCCTGGTTTCTCATTAACCAAACTCACGAGACACTGATGCAAGAAAACCAGAAACTTAACTTATTAATGTAACAGAATATGTGAAACTATGAACCAGACTGAAATATCATAGTTCAACCATGAGTACAATTTCTCCTCCACGGCCTAATCCCGGGCAGGCAGTAACATGGCAACCATGGAAAGAAGCAGAGCAGGAAGGGTTTCTAGATTAACTCAATGGACTAAATTTTTGTTATACCAACAGATCTACTGCCTGGAAAACAATTAACGCTAATCACGGTGCACTCTTCGTGGACAGTGGCTGAGACACGACTGTGAGCACCTGTGTAACTCTCCTTTCCCTGTCCTTATTGGGCAAACTGATGCACAGTGGTACAGAGATCCAGGGATGCAGATACCTCTAAACACCCAAAGCCCATCCCTGGGAGCCTCAAAACCAGACAGCCAGGGTTTAAATACCAGCTCTGCCACTTACTAGCTCTGTGACCTTGGCCAACTTACCCTCTGTGTGCCTCAGATTCCACACTGTAAAACTGGGATAAAAATCAAACATTCCTTACTCGATTGTTGAGAAGATTGAATGATTCATTTCTGTAAAATTCTCAGAAAAGAATGTAGCACATTATTGGTGCTCAACAAATGTCAACTTAATATTAAAGTGATTTACAAGTCTCTTTCTAATCATCTTCTGTGTTTCCTGGCTAGACTAAGTCCCAAAGAAAATCCTTATTTCTCCTTTTATAAACTCTTCGGGAGCACCCTTCTGTTCCATACCACCACCTGTTTAAACTGAGGAGGGGATGCCTCCTCCCCACTCCTCTTGGCCACGGAGAGTGCTTCTACACACCACAGACCCATGGCCCACAGCTAGCCTTTATCACACTAACAGAGTGAGGTGTGAGTCCGGAGAGACAAGCAGGGTATGTGAAAACGTTCCTTTCCTTCCAGTGCTGGCCACACTTGGGAAGCACCCGGGATGCTCAGCTCCATGGCAGGACAGCCCTGTGCATGATGGGGCAGGTCCTCTCAAGGGAAGGCTCGCTGTGGCCCAGAGTTACCTGGGACAGGGTGAGTCTCTACTTCTGGGACACAGTATAATGACACGCATTTTCCCACAGCCCTGAAGTTCATGGAGAACGTGGCTTCATCAGTAAAAATGAAGACATATATCGCCTGCTTACTCTTTTCTGTCATCTCTCAGTTGGCTGCTGGAGACAACATGTGTATAAATATTGGATCCCATTAAGCCCCAACATATTTGAAGTAACAAAAAATTCTGTGGCTTAACGTTGGTTCAGGGCGACTGTGTAACAGTTCTGACTTTGCTGATGCTAAATTATGAGTATAGGAACAATCGAACCTCCTCAAATATCTTTCATCATAAAACCAGCTTTCCTTATTTTCCTGTTTGTTTGTAATTACCAAAGACTATCAAATGATGGCTTCTCACAAAACAGTAGCTAAAGTTTATGAGCCCTCTTGACATACCCACTGTGGTAAACACTTTACATAATTTCTAATTCTCACAATTCTACAAAGCAGATATGAGCATCCCCATCTCACAGACGAGGGAAATCTCAGAACGAACTGACTTAGGCTCACGTGGCTCAGTGGCAGCGTGTGCACGCAAACCCAAGTCAAAAAACTACACCCCTTCCTATATGTACCAAATCTCCTACCACTAATTAACACACAGCGGCGGGGTCAATACTCAGGGAACCCAGTACACTTTTCAGCTTTAAGGTGCTCCAGAGGCCGCTTCTAGCTGTTTTATAAATTCCCGTCTCACTGGTTTCTAGCACTGGAAGAAAAGTCCGATTTTGCCATTGTTTGCACAGCAAGTCTGAGATGTTCACAGCGAGATGACAGAATAAAACTAAGTTATAAGCAGAACAATTTTTACAGGTAGACAGACATAATGTATACTGTGCTATTCTGAAGCATTAAGCAAAGAAATCAAAATAAAAGAACGTTGTTTAAGCTTTCTTTAACAAATAGGAAAATTAAGAAGGTAAGAAAGGGCAACAGCGCCACCTATGGCTAAAAAGACCTTCCAGGTTGCCGGGAAACATGCAACACAAAATTGCCTGTAGGATCAGAAACGAGAATCAGATAACTAAAAGCTCCTGTAGCACATACTGCACTTTGTTTCAGGGTAAGGGAGGGGTATTCAATATTTAATCTGATATTGCTAATACTCCTGAATATAAACAAAAGACATAGGCTTATGGAAACTCATCTTAGAGGAGGAAAGAAACCAGTCCAGCCTCTTCAGTTTACAGGAGGGGAGACTGAGACCTGGGATATGTCCTCCTGGCAATCGGCAGCAAAGCTCTCCTAGGCCTCATGTCTTGCACTGTAGCAAAAACCAACAGATCTTTACTAGGCCTATATTCATAAAAGTAACGTCTGTATTTTTCCAAAAGTAGGTAATCTAAGTATCTTGCAAAATACTTCTCAAAGAGCCAGGAAATCGTAAAAGTTTGTTGAAATACAAAAACATATATTTACATATTAAAACAGCATGAGATTTATTCTATTAAAAAAGTTACATGTCAAATCAATGTTTTGATATTTTAAACCTGTTAAAAGTGCAAGAAAAAAAATCAAAATTTCCTTTAATCACAAAAGAGAGAAGATTATTCCCTGAAAATGATAAATGTGGATTTTTTTAAACTTAATGGATCTGGTCAGAATCCACGAATTTAATTGTCTGAGTGGATGTTACACGGTAACATGAATTCTCAGTTGTAACAATACACATTCTGTGTAAATAATCTTCAAGGTCGTCTGCTTAAGGCAATTTAACTAATCCCTGTCTCAATAGAATGATACAGATTTCATTAAAACTTCATAGTGCACTAAAAAAAATAAATGAATCCTTGTTACTTTAAGCCATATTCATATATATCATATATATACATATTGAATATGCATCAGAAATAAGCCACCCCCTTTAGTATTCAGAGTTGATCCTTCTAAAATACCTGTCATTGTGACAGCACATTTTTATTAAGCACCTTTTGGGTGCTTTGTATACAAGGCGTCTAACTCTCACAGACAAGGAAAACGATATTACTCAAATTTCACAAATGAGGAAATGTACTTAAGCCATAAAAACAACTTACCTATTCATCATCAGGAAAGAAAGAGTAATGATTTTACTTACAATATTCACTGACAATCTTTTCTTCCATACTAAGGCTACATAAAAACAATTCAGTCTTTCTAAGTATTTCTGTCAATAAGGGCCACTAGAGAAAAGCAAGTAACATCACTAGCAATGGTTGGACTTTCAAAGCCCACTTCTCTTTTGCACTATAATCATTTTTAATGTTTTGTTTTTAGTGCTCACAGAGCATTAAATTAAAAAAAAATAACTTTTTAAGTCATTACATGAGAATAAAACTTTTGTAAAAATGTACAATATTAATTTATGCCACTCTGTCTCACATTCTCACTGGTGTCTCTCCTTTGAAGTCCTCATTAGGCTGAGATCACTAAAATTGGCCATTTATGGAGTCACAGGAGTTCGGGAATCCACTCAACGGGAGGCTGATTAGAGGAGCAATTAAAAGTGCATTCTGTGCAGCCAGGGTTCCAGCACTGAGCAAGCCACTGCCAGCTGTGTGTAATTTGGGACAAGGTGCTCCATCTCTCAATCCCTCAGCTGCAAAAAAGGAGACACTGATACCTACCCTCAAACACCTGCTATGAAGTGAAACATGAGGAAAGCATTTTAGCCTTAGGCAGGTGTCCATTCAGAGCGAGTTTGGTCATTATGATGATGAGGATGGGTGTTAATAAATTAAGCTAGACCAGAAAGTAGAAATCAATATAAAGGAGAAACATTTAAATCAATGAGCATTTTCTTTTGGATGGATTGCAGAATATTCTATTCATTTTTTTAATAAACCAAGATTTGTCCATTAATAATAAATTTACAGGTTCATGGACAAGTCTCCAGAAAAAGTATTAGAGGCCTCTAACTTCTGAATACTAAGAAAGTAAAGTTTAAAAAGAATTCTGGGGGAGATTATACCTCATTTGGGAGAGTATGTGCTTAGCATGTATGCGGCCCTCAGTTCAGTCCCCAGTAACTCCATTTAAAAACTTTTTTTAAGAAATGGAGAATTAAAGCAAACAGATGGAGGAATACAGAATTTTATTAGAGACTCAACTCAGACTTCTGATGGGGAATAAAACATCCATTTCTCAGAGGAAATCTTGAAAATTATGTAAACTGGATCTGAGATGTCTAGTCTTTTAACATTATTAAAGAATTCATATTACCAAGTCTTAAAACTACCTGATAACCCACAGTGGTGATAGTGATCATAACAGCTGCCAAGACGGATCGAGCTCTGTCTAGGAATGCTCTGTTCTGACATCTCTGCTCCTGAGGCCTCACCAGGCTGAGAGCACTAACTTAGGACATCCATGAGCATCTCGTGTAAGTCCTCAATTTGTGCTTCTCACTCCCCCCTCACCAGGCCCTCTGAGGGAAGCACTGTTATCATCTTCCCCACCCGCAGTTAAGGCCACTAAGGCACAGAGACTAAACCCGATCCAGGTCACACTGGCATTAAAGGACGTGTGTATTTCTGCTGTTTTACTTTTTACAAAGGAATCTGAGATATCAATTCAAGGGAGACTGTTAAATAATAAAGTCTGTCTGGTCTCCACCTCAAAGAGCACATAATATAGATTCCTGATGTAGGATGAGGCTGCCGCCACAAACTGACTCAGCTTGAAGTTAATATCCAAGATGAAGCAGCGAATACACGTAAATATTCACGATTGTCAACTCTACTCACGGGTCTGGGCCCTTCACTGCCTGAACGGCGGTGAAATCCCCACCCCTGTCAGGGAGGGAAGAGCGGCTCTTCCAGGTCGCACCCAGGATTCACGGGCTGTTTCCCCTCTCAGACTGTCGTCAACGATTAAAAAGCTCTGAAGATTTTTACACCATGCAAAACTGAAAGACATTTCTGCAGATGGAGCACTTTCTCAGGCTTAAACAATTTTTGCCTACACTCAGCAAGGGGGAGAAAAAAACATGACTCTGCAAAGTCTCTGAGCCTCACCACTCACAGGAGTAGAACCGCCTCAGCACAAGATGACAGTTCACATTGCAGGGTGAGAACAAAAAGCCGCCCCAACCACAGGCACTCCCAGAGACAGCGCTCAGCAGTCTTCTGCACACTCACGGTTGTGCAGCCCTCACCACCATCTATTTCCAGAACACTCCATCATCCCAGATGAAACCCCCTGTCACTATCAGTCATTCCCTAATTCCCCTCCACCCAGCCCCTTGCAACCATCACCTGCTCTCTCCCTCTGCATTTGCCTATTCTGCGCATTTCAGATTAATGAATTCAACAATATGTGGCCGTTTATGTCTGGTTCCTTTCACTTAACGTGCTATTATCAAGGCTTTTCCATGTTGAAGTGGTATCAGCATCTCTCTCTTTTTTTTTTGAAAACGTTAGTTTATTAAAAGGTGGTAAGTACTATCAAAAAGAGTAGAGTGGAGCATAAGGGGTGGTGATTCAAAGGGAAAAGGGTGGGTTGAGCAGTCAGGGTGGACTTCCCAGAACAGGTGGCCTTTTTCATCTTCCCCGTTATTTTTTTTTCCTTTTTATTCACCCTTACGTATAAATAATGTTCCACTACACGGAGATACTACATTCAGTTCATCCATTCAGCAGCTATGTATGGACGACATCCAGAAGAATGAGTGTAAGAGGTGACTAGCAGGGATGGCATTTAAGCAAAGGGCAAGATGTGCTTTAAAAAAAAAAAGCCAACAAACAGAGGCACAAGGAAATTCAGTCCGTTTCTGAGCAAAGTGCATGCTTGCTTCGGCAGGACTACCGTGCAGGGCTGGGGAGGATATTGGCAGGAATCACGGGGAGGGAGTCACCTAAGAAGACTCCCCACCGAAATCAGCTCAGCCCATTCTCCTCCCTCATGTTTCTATGCTTCTCTTATTTCATGTAATAGCACTTTAACTACACATCTGATCATGTGCATCAGACCAACTTACCTTGAATCCACAGAAAATAATTCACTGACCGGAGCAGATCCACGACAAAACTGTGATGGACCAGGGAGTACTGCAGCATCCCAGCCTGCAGGCACAAACCGCACATGTGCCTTGGTGATGTCCAGAAAGTAAAATGCACGGAAATATCTCACTGCTGGTGCACAACATCTGCCCCCAAATTGCCCCAAAATCATGCTGGTAAAGCACTACTCAACCCTCTCACTACAAAAAAAAAAAAAAAAAAAAAAAGCTAAGAAGGCAAATTTAGGCTCTGCCATTGAAAACCAGCAACCATCAATGCCAGTATCTGAGCTGGAATGCTCCTGACTTCAAAAACCACTGCGGACTTATTTTTCAAACGGGAAAGCATATATGTATTCCACGTAGATGATATTACAGTAGGATTTTTATTTTCGAAACTTCGAGTTGAAAATTAGCACAAGAAAGATTATGTTTCAGCTTTTAAAAAACTCAATTATCTTCCACTTTCTTAATTTTGAACCTATTATTATTTTATAAATGGAGCAATGCTTCATATTATAAACCAAGTGTTTGGCTTCTGCAAAAAAAACCTTTATGACCTCACTATTTCAGAGCAAACTTTAATGATGTTTTTAGAGGTGGGGCCTGGGGCGCTCACTAACAGCCCTTTAAATACTGACAAGGATGTGCTATTAAGTAATGCAAAGGTACTAAGTCCACATTAACTAGGAAACCAAAGAAACTACACCAAAGCCTTACTTTATCATTTTTAAATATTCCTATTGTTTGAATATTAAAGTTTTTAAAAGATATGATTTTTTTGAGAAAGACAACAGCTGTATTAAATTTCCTCTCACCAAGAAAGCAATCTTTATCAAGAGTAAAAACCCCTATGGAAATTCAAAAGACAGGACGTTTCTAGCTAAGTGAACATGCAGATCTGAACACAAACATAAATCCTAACAGATCTCACTCGAACCAGCTCAACAAAGTCCTGGGCTACCCTGGAACTTAGCTCTTCTCTTCCAAATGTTGGCTGAGCTAACATCATCACACAAGGCAGGGAAGAAGAGAAGAGGAAAGTCCACCTGGCGGCCTCCATCTGTTTTCTTCAAGCCAAAAGGCGCCGCAAGGGCGGCCCAGCTAACAAGCCCTCCCTATAAGGAAATCCGGCATCCACACTGCCCCTGCCGTCCCCAAGCAGCCCCGATGACCCTCTCCCACTTGTGGCCTCCCAGCCTGTGAATAGTCTTCTAATATCACTCCCCAGTTGGTGGCACCCTCCCCCTCTTCCCCGCTACACACAAACACACACACACACACAGACACACACACACACACACACAAACGCGCGGAGCCAAGGCAGCCTTCCCAAAGCATAAATTTGATTACATCACCCCACTTCAAACCCTTCAGAGGCTCCCTGGTAGAGTTCTAGCCCCACCCCCGACCCTGCTCGCCCATCCTCACCTCAGTACCCAGGTCCCCAGTGACCTCAGTGGCCCCCTGACCTGCTCCTACTTCCCACTTGCCTCCCGGGTCATTTTGACTGTTTCTCAAGGAAGCCTTCCCTCCCTCCAACCTCCGCAATTTGTTCCTCTGTTCCTAGAACATTCTAGGCTAAGTCAACTTCTGACACTGCTAAGCTCCCAAGGAGCATTTTGCTCAATAATGTGGGTCCAAACTCTCTCCCCTAGACACTCAGAAGTGTGTGTGTTATGAATAAATGAATGATGGGGTGGGTCTCAAAGGGACAGCCAGACCTGCTCTCGCCCGTCCCGACCTTTCTTACTGTAGAATATCAGAAGCAAAACCAGAAGTACCTTTCCTGAGGGTCACATCCTGCTGACACCCTTCACTGCCTCCTGTATCAGTTCTAGTAAAACCCAAGCTCTTCGAAAGCCCTCCACCCCAGGCCCTCTCCAGTGTCCTCCCCAGCAGGGGCACCCACAACCCTGGACCACACATGGCACTCTCCCCGATTCCCCACTGCACAAGCCTCCAGGCCTCTACCCGGGCTGCTCTGCCACATGAGCCACAGTCTTCATGCTTTCTACTGGCTGACCCTTACTCTGTCTTCACAACTGAATGTAGAGCCCATTTCTTCCAGGAAGTCCTCTCTGATGATATCCTTTAAGTCTTGGCAGGTCTCCCTCTGTAGCAGCACTGCATGGTGACCAACTGGGTGTTTGCTTGCTCCTTTGGAACCACGACCTATTGGGGGCCACGTGGGAAGGAGTGAGAGATTACAAGAGGGGTGGGAGAAGCAAAAAGCAAAAATCACAGCTGAAGTCCCAAATTCAAGGATTCTTTCTCAGAAAAAGAATAAAATATTTCACACGAGTGCAATTTGGTTACTATTTTTGTGGCTTGCGGAAAGCAAGGGCTTGGTGTTCTAGTCCAAAACCCGGGTTACATGCAAAGAAATGTATATATTCATATCCAAAGGAAACCAGAGCTGCTCAACAACAGTTTGCAGTCAGAATTGAAAGGAATTTTGATAAAGGCAATGTCTCTCCATCTCTCTTCTTTCTTTTCTGGCATCATATAATTTTAGAAGTATTTGCGTGACTAAGAGATGGCTACAGCCCGTGATTCTGCACTGGAGAGTTTGGGCTGAGGAAGCCCAGATTACATTCACTGTGTAAATGCAATCACACCAACAAACTGACAAGTTCCCTTGTGGAGGAGCTGATGTTCCAAAGCAGGCAAACTTATGCAGTAAGAAAACTCTAAATAAAAAGTAAGAAATTCAATGTTCTGTACTCAATTTCATTAGCTATATGGGCCATTACCTGATAGTATATCTTGTCTAATGAAACCCAAAAATAAATTGTGAACGTTGATTTTCTTCATCTGACTGTTTTATGCTAAATTTCGATATCAAACCCACAATCCATACGGACAGCTCAGGCCTATGCTGCAGCACAGCTACATCCCGTAGAAGAAAGTCTATCAAGGGAGAACTGGAGAGTTTCCCTTCAGAAGCTGCTAAGTCTGGTTTTGCACCTATACATCATTTGCAACCACTTCATCGTCAAAGGAGTAAGACCTTACCTCTGTGGGGGGTAAAGCACTGCGGTGCTTCAGAACAATCAAAGAAACCTGAGCTTTGTGAATCAGTCCTGAGGCACTTAAATCGTACTTTTTCTGAAAGGCCCCAAAACTGACCCACTTCACCATTTCAAGTACACCAGGGAGGTACCGGAATTAGTAGAGAAAACACGCCCTTGAAGTCTGACAAGACCCTGCTTGAATCCTGTTACAGTATTTACTACCCTCTAAACGGACCAATAACTTAACCCCTCTAAGAATGCTTGCCAATCCGCAAAAGGGGGCTGCCACCGCCCACCTGGGAGGCATGGATGTGAATGCAACACGCAAGTAGGGCGGCCGACTGGTACCTGACACGAGGCCTGGCTAGTTTCCCTCCGCTGCCCTTGTCCCCCTTTAAACTTGTGCTGTTTCCCCGGTACCAAACGCCCGGAATAGACTGCCCGAATATTCTGTGTATCCCTGGATACATGCCTTACCGTTAGGAGGCCAGAAAAACAACTGCCTTCTCCCCAGTCACTATCAATATTCTTAAGATTCTGGATTTTTTTAACTTCTATTTTGCAGGGAGACTATTCCAGAATTTTTCAAGCACCATTCTCCAGGTTGGCTGCCCTCCCAGCGCCCATCCCTTCTCACCTCAGATCCTCTGTCTGCTTTCTGTTCATTGGAAAGCGAGTCAGGAAGAGCGGGGACTCCCTAGGCCTCCTTCCCTCCCTGATATGTTAGTGTGACTACCTTCAACACACACCCCACTCCAACTCCAGCTTCTGAGGAGTCTACCCTCCCGGACCCTGCAGACCCTGCAACTTCCCAAGACACACACGTGGCCACAACCTTCCCTTCAGATTTCTTCCTGGCTGGCCCTGCCCACCCCCTGGCCCCGTAAGGATAAATGACATTGCCCTGAAAATCCTAAACGCCGCTGACTGACACACCAAAGCTGCATGGTCTGGGCTTTCCTCCAACCCAGGCTCAGACCTGCCCCCCCTCAGCCTCAGTCTGCAGCTCTCAAGATGATCTAATTCACATGCGCGGCTGTGAACACCAGCTAAGAATGATGACTCCCAACGTGTATCTCTAGTCCGGCTCCTTCAACTCAGCCCTAGGCTCATAGACCCGAATGCCTCTCTGAAGTCCTAACTTGGATGAAAAATGGCATCTTAAAAATGCCTCATGTCCACCATTTACTCTGGAATTCAATTTCTGGCAGGTACCTCCCATGTTCCCCATTTTAGTAACAGACCCAGAACTCACCAATGTGTTTGAGGTCACATTCAATTTCCCCTGTTCCCTCCCTCCAGCCCTGGCCTGGAATATTAGTCCTGTCATTTCCGTTGCTAAGCCCATCGCAAGTCTGGTTCTGCAGGGACCACGGCCGGATCCCCACAGGTTCACAGCAAGGTGCACTGAGTCACAGTCCTCCGAAGGGTGCTCCCTGGAGTGGGAGGCATCTCCTGCCGCCGGTCACCATAGAAGGCACTGGATTCTCACAAAGGAGACTCTGGAGAAGGGACTCAAGGTTCTCCCGTGATCTGAGCTTTGAAGGTGCCGAGGTCTGGCGGAGCTCCTATTAGCAGACACACTTGCCACTGAGCAGATGAGGATGGAGGAGCCCAAGCAAGGCTGTCCTCACTCCGACCCCTGGGCCCTCGGGAGCCACGGGAAAGGCCTGTGTCCAGGGCACAGCCCAACAATCACAGATCCCAGCCTGCATTTGCCAACCCGGACAGCCTAGACTCCTTCTACTTGCGAGACTTACTTCTGTTCTGTTCCCCCCGAGAATGTGATGGACTCTTTCAGAATATCTGGCCTGTCTCAAGCGAGACAAAGTCAGTGAAGGATGAAGTGTTCACATTTGGACTAGAGCATGAAAGGAGAAACAAGACCTCATGATCAGCATGATGGTGGTGGCCAAACTCTTCCCCTGGGTGAGATGAACAAGGGTGGGGGTGAGAATCCAAGGTCTTAGATTGGCCAAAGCATCTTCCTTCATGGCTGACTGGGGGTTGGAGACTCACTACCGCAAACTAACGACACGGCTGTCAGTGGGGGACGTCAGCAGCAACAAACACGGAGTCAGCTCTTTAATGCCAACATGGGTTAAAAGTAAAGGCCGGTGCAGGGAGGCCTGCACGGCTGCTGAGGCAAACCACAGACCCGGCTCTGAATGCCCACTGGCTGGAGCAGAGAGGAAGCTACGGTCCCTTTAACAGTCCCTGTGTCCACCAGATCCATGTAAGCCAGCTACTTAGGAGAAGTACATGTTGTCCTGATACTCAGAAAAACCAGCCTCGTAATGTGAACAAAAGAGTGGCATGGATTTTAGACCCACTTCTGCCCATTTATGAAGGCAAAATAAAGTAAATGGCACGGGGAAGTTGAATGCAAAAAAAGAAAAAATTAAATAACCAAATGGTGACTGATTCCTCCAACAGTGTCCCCTGCAGCTGCTCACCCCCAATCCTGCCACTTTCTCACCAGTGACCGCAGGTCAGGAAGCGCCTTCACGCACGTCACACAGAGACAGCCAGGAACCGCGTGCTGAGCACGTTTGTGTAAAAGCAGGAATCGAGCAAGATACTGCAGACTTTGACTTGACAAGTTTAAATACTCCATGAAAAGAATCCCTTAACAGCCGCCTAAATCAATTCGCATCTCACTTCTTCAAAACAATTAAACTAATTGAATAAGGGTGCATTTGTCACCAAATATAAGGAGGACCAAACAGGTTCCTCAAAGCAAAGATTTTAACAGATATCAAACACCAGTGGGTGATGTGCTAACAAAGCAAATATTCCAAAAAATTAGAAAATAACAAGATGACTAGGATAATGCATGGATCAAGGCACCTGAAAAGTTTCTGCTTTTTAAAGCAATGGAGACAGCACGGAGGGCGATCTAGCTATTTCCAATGCAGGATATGCACAGCCACCTTTTCAGACGCAACAGCGCGGTACAAGAGAAAAAGGAATAAAGAAAAAGGAAAGGAGGAACAAGCGAAAATTAGAAACACACAAGAACAAAAATGACTTTTACAGCATGTACAAGAATTTACGTGAGTGTGTGAGGCCAGGGACGCAGGGACGGTGAGACCCAACCTCACCTCCTGCTCCAGGGAAGGCAGGGGCCTGAGGGGAGCGACGCTGCTTGGGGACCCCAACGTGGTCAGCGCCCCTAACCAAAACTCCACATACATGCGTCTAGGCAGCTTTTAAGCCACAAAATGTGGTCGCATTACAGGCTGGACAGTTTTACTCACTCCCAACGAGAGTAGCAGGAGAGAATTAGTCTCTGCTCCTGCACCAAAGCATTGTTTTAAAAATTAAAGACTGTGGAATATTAAAAGCAACAATGGAGTAAAAGTGACTGGAGGAGAACGTGCTTGACCCGAGCTCACTGGCCGCGTTATCTCACTGACGTTCAGATGCTGGCTGAGCCCTTATGGTACCAAAACAGACAGACGCACCAGGAGGGAGGTTTAATGCACTGCTATATTTTGATGCCGGGAGCCATGCCTGGTACACGAGGTTCTGGGTAAACAATGGTGACTGTGTCAACCACTATGGGCTAAGCACATATCCAGCTACTCCTCCAAATCCCAAGGACACACTTCAAAAGGCAAAAACAAGCAGGAATTCTCTGGTGGGTCCGCAGACCCAGAGCCAAGCAGTTGCTGAGCAAAAATGTCACCAGTGCCTCCTGTGACAAAAGAGGAGGCACTGGCCTGGGGGCTGGGGCAGGGCTCCAGGCTTCCACTGCTCACCCACCAGTCTGTCCAAGGGGAGAAGGTGGTCCCTGCTTACGTTGCACCAATGCACCTACCTTGACTGACGCCTGGGGGATAAGCAGGAGGTGACATGTGAGGTGAACGGAGCCAGCCTCGGTGTAGCCCGGTGCTGGCAGCTGTGCCCACAGCAATGCCCAGACCCCTAAACCTGCCACCTCATCCCCAAGGAGCAGAAGGGCGTGCGGACGTGTAGGTCACAAGGCCCTGCGAGGACAAATAAAGATCATGGCCACTACATATCTCACCCCTTACTAAAGTCATAGAGGTATGTCCGGGAGGAACAGAAAATTCATCCAGAGCCCACCAGGCACCACACGCAGGTTGGACTCGGGCCCCCTGTGCCTCTCACTCACAGGGCTGGTCTGGACTTTCTTTTTATCAATTCTCTGGCATCTTCTCCTCCAACTTACCAACAACCAGAAAGTAGGATTTGATCTTATGTAAGTTCAAGAATCACATAGCACTGCCTCCACAGCGGGCCTGTGCCAGGTCCTCCGACCGTCACCTGTGGTACCGCCATAAGCGCCCTCCAGACTCAAGGCCCGAGGCCGTAGGCCGTGGGGGCACAGCTTCCCTCAATCTCCCCAGCAAAGGGGGACCACCTCTGGGCAAAGGCATCTCACCTCTTCTGCCCGAGGGAAATCATGATAGATACACGGGGAAACAGAGCATAAGGTGGGGAGGTAGTAAGCCCAAGAGAGCTCGTCTGCACTTCCAAGGCAAAAGTGGGGCCGTTGACTTAATCACAGGGACAAAGTGAGGATGAATCTTTCCCTGCTTTGTCTCTTACTCCGTGATACGCCTTTCCCTGCATAAGGAGTTCATCCGGAATTCCCTGGAGGTGTTTCTGATGTCCTAAATTGGCATGCTGGCTGTCGGGGAGGAAGAGAGGGCCTGAACCCAGCAGGTGCTGGGCCTGGGAGGCAGGAGACACCGGCTCCAGACACAGCTCAACCAGCATCTCGTTCTGCCTCTCTGGATTCAGCATCTCATTTATAAGCAAAGGGATGAGAATGTCCCAGGACAGGCTGCCTAACAAAATTGAAATGAGAGCCATGTAAAGAAAGCTTCCCACTTGCCACATTTAAAACGGTAAACAAAAAAACAATCAAACAAACAAAAAAACAGATACTAGAAACTAATTTAAAAACAGATCTTACTTAATCTGCTGTATGTAAAATACTATCATTTTGATATGTAATCTATATATGAAAGTAACAAGATAGTTTACATAATTTTTACTAGACAAGTCTCAGCGTCTGATGTGCATTTGACCTACAGCACATCTCAGCTCAGACCAGCCTCTTCCCCAGTGCTCATAGCATCAGTGGCTGTGGCTACTCTATAGGACAGCAACTCCAGGGGTCCCACCAGGGGTCTTGGCTGAAAAGCGGGAGGAAGTCTCCACACTGACCCTAAAAGGATCTCTCTGAAAAAAAGGCAGATTCAATTTCAAATGTCTGTAAACCGTCGGGCTGCACCTCCCTCCGCCCTTGGCTACAAGACAGCCCTCTTCCTTGCTGATCCCTTCCTGGATGTAGGGAAGGAACCCGGAACACAGCCAGGGTGGCCGGGCCTCCAGGTAGACTTACCTGCTGTCTGTGTCCAGTCCCATGAAGTTCTCCTTCTCAAACAAGGAGCAGAGGACGGGGATCCTTTCCCCAGACTTGTCAGGGTCCCATCCAGCCACTTGGACTTGAGCAAGATTAACAGTGACTCAGTGAAGTCCTCGATCCTCTTCTCCACCACCCGGCAGTCCTCGTAGTTTGAAGGCCACATTGGTGCGTGGCTGCTCGGCTACCTATCCATGCAGCACAATGACAAAGAGCTGAGAGTCATTAAGCGTGGTGCCATACAGCTCCTCTGTACATGGAGCTTCTCGAAGGCCTTGGCAGAGAGACAGTCGGTCATGGTGACAAGGTCGTGGGACCGTGCGGTGTGTCTGGAAGTCACTCCACGTATTCTCGAACGCATAGTGGTGCCTGTAGTGGATACAGAGTGCCCACTGGGAGCCGCAAGGGCTGATCTGGCTCACCAAGGAGATTCGTTTATAGATGCAAAAGAAATTGTCCTCTGAAATGATCCCCACGGGTTGGACGACCACGGGGAGAGTCTCGTATTCCTCAGCACACTGCACGTAGTCAGGGATGCTCATGTTGCAGGCCCTGCCGAGAGGGGAGAGGAGATCAAGGTAAATATTGTGCTGTGAGCTGCGGGCGCCTCTGGGATGCGGTGACCTGGTGTGTACCAGCCAGAAGGCAAGGGAAGCACAAGCAAAGCCGGGGGTACAGTTTCTCCTCAGAGTCTGTACATGGCTACCGTAGCTCGGATCACATTACCCAGCTTTTTGTCTAGGCTTCCTGCCCCTGCATAGAAGGGTCATTTCTTGTTTTCTGTTTCCAAGCACCTAGCAAGACCCTGATACAAAGTCAGTGCTCAACACTGCTGAATAAAAAATAAACAAAGGAACTGCTTTCCCCACCCCCCTTCAGCAGATTATAAAGAAAAGAACCGCAGTAGGATCAAAAGATCTGGATTTCAACACCAATTTATTTGAACTCCTAAACTGCAGAATAATGGATAAGAAAACTTGCCTTGGGGAAGAGGGTACAGCTCAGTGGTAGAGCACAGACATATCATGTACGAGGTCCTGGGTTCAATCCCCAGTACCTCATTTTAAAAAATGAAACAAATGAATAAACCTAAATACCCTTCTCAAAAAATATTTTTTAATTCAAAACTCAAAAAACACCTTGCAATTGACACAACATTGTAAACTTGACTATACTTCAATTTAAAAAAAAACCTTGCCTTACAAGAATATATCTGGATTATGGAAGTTTGCAAATGTAAAATGCCTAGGGTACCACCTGCATAAAGAGGGGGGACTGTACAAATTTACTATCCCTCCTTTATGAGCTATATTTCCTTTGGTGGGTGTTATAAACTCTCAGAGCTAATTTTCTCAGATTAAAAAAACAAAACAATACTTGATTCTCAGTACTGCTGAAGAATCAGATAAGCCTGTGAAAGCATCTGACACACAGAGGTTACTCAATAAATGTTTGTTGATTGAATGAATAAACAAGCAAAGTGAATGCTGCTCCCTGCCACAGAACATCATAATGGTACTTCCTGGAAATCCCAAGCCCACGTTACACCCGACTACACACTAAACATGTGGGTGACCTGGGCAGGCCTGTGTGTTTCTCTAAGCCCCAGTTTAATCATAGATAGAAATGAGGGCAATAACACAAACCTCAAAGGGTTAGTGAGTCAGTAATGAATTGTACCCCAACTATGCAAGATGGAACCATTAAGGAAAATTGGGAAACGGGTCCATAGGCCCTCCGTATATTATCTCTTCAAGTACAGGGGAACCTACATTACATCTCAAAATAAAATGTCTAATATTTTAAAGAGGCTATTGAGGTTAAATGAGCTCATTGTCTCAAATAAGGAACACACAGTACAAGTACAACAATGCCTAGCCCATGAGATACACTCAGTTAACATTCCCACTGAACCCACTAGTCCCTCCAACTTCAGAGCATGAGGAAGGGTCCTCGTGGCCAAAGGCCACTGCACCTGAAGCTAACAAAGCTAATGGTCCCCACTTCCAAGAGCCCCTGTCACCACCCTTGTTCTAATTTTCTATTTGTAATATTTTTTTATTTAATAGAAACCCCCAATTGCATAGCCTTCAGGTCACCAAAACCTGACCACAGAGATCATGATGGCAGCCCTCCTTGGTGAAACAATAAAATGAAAAGCCATTTCCACAAGACCTTTGTGTAAATCTACTAGGGAACTTCATCTTGGACTGAGGAAGAGGACTGGGGAGGAGGGGGCAATCTGGGGGCACAGAGAACTATGGGCCACCTGTCCCACGATGGACTTTAGACTCAACCCTCACCCTCCAGGTAATTCAAAATACACACCGACAGATTGCTATGGACAAGATTATTTTTAAAAAAATCCCTGAATCCCTAGCAGGTCTTGTTTCTACCGAGACACAGATGGCTTATGTGTATAATGTTTCACAAAAGCCTTAAAATATTATCACCCCAACTTGACACATTAAGAAACTGAGGTAGAGAAGTTTATCATATTGTACAAGATTAGAGAGAGGCCACGTCAGACACCGTATTTAAACCCAAGCCCCTGTTCCAGGGCTCACACTAGAAATTGTGACATGCTGCCCCTTTCCTGCCCTCTCCCTGCAATAAATTTCTGAAGAGTCTTTTCTGTGCCATTTGGAATCACAATAACTTCAATTTTCCACAAAGAGCTATGTCACTCCCTAGAGGACATATCAAAATCTAAAGGGTTGGGATGGGAGGAGAGATTTGCATTTTCTGTTTCTCAAAGGAAACATGGCTTTAAAAGAAACTGAAAAGCACTTATCTAGTCTAAGCCTTCACTGTGCAGAGAAAGAAACGGAAGTTCAGAAGAGATGAGGAAAGGGCCTTATTAACAAATATTGCTTCAGCGCAGCATCATGCCACCCTGGGCACTGCTGGGGGAGGATCTGGGAGGCCCAGGAGAATGAGTGTTAGAAAAAGGAAAGAGAAGAAGCATACAAGGCCCTGTCTCTACACCACCATACCATGAAATTCCACCAAATTACCCAGGATGGGGGCAGCCAATATTAAGGTGGGCTAAACAGTTTATAGAAACCTGGATGTCTCAACCATAGTGCAAATTCCAACATTTACTCTGCTTTTTTCCCCAGTTCAAGCATCAACTAAGTGGGCACTCTGTTCCAGGGACTACACGAGGCCTGGAGTTCTCCCAAGTACAAATCTCTTTTACGTGTGCAAACCACATAAAGGCCCACCAGAAAAAAAGTGCCCACAGATAAGATGGAATTCCTGAAGCTGAAAGCAGTCAACCAGCGTATGTTACTAGGAAAAATGGTGCTGCTACAAAAGGACTCATGGACTTAGAAACAAACTGTGGTTAGTAGGCAGGAAAAGGGGGATTAACAGATACACGTTAATAAATATAAAATAAATGACAAGGACCTACTATATAGCACAGGGAACTATATTCAATTTCTTGTAATGAGTTGTGCTAAAAACAATCTAAAACATATTTATATACATATGTATATGTTTATAACTGAATCTCTGCCGTACACCTGAAACTAACATTGTAAATAGACTACACTTCATTAAAAATAATTTTAAAAAATAAGTACAAATAAAATCAACGCCATTAAGATAAAATAAAAGAACACTCTTATCCCCTTAGCTGTAGGTGGTGGAGAATTCTGGTTACAAGCACCAAGTCCACTGGATCACTCCAGCACTGACTGTCACTCTTTCTGACCATCAGACAGTCACTTGGCTTCACTGAGGTTACTTTTCTCTTCTGTGAAAATCTACAGTGACAACTAATGATGTATAGAATCTCATCATTCACAAGCCCAACAATTAGTGAGGACATCCCATGGGCTAGGATCTGGAGAGATGAAAAGATAGGGTCCCAGATATATTCAAGGGTAGAAGAAGTTTATGCCATAAAGACAATTATTCTTCCTGTTTTGATAGACAGATTCAATGCAATTCTGATTAGAATTCCTACCAGACTTTTCATGGAATGTAACAAGTTAATTTATGGTCAGGAACAGCCAAGAAACTTCTTTAGAACCACCACTGGGGAGGGGTGGATAGGTCATTCATTTCCACTGTTCTTTCTGAAGTGATGAAAACGTTCTGGAATAATAATGGTTGCACCACTGTGAATATGCTAAAAGCTGCTGAATTGTACCATTTAAATGGGTGGAATTCATGGTGTGTGAACAATATCACAATAAAGCTGTTATATGAAAAATTATTCCTTGACAATTATTTTTCCCTCTATACAACTAGTCTACCCCACAATTTAAGAAAAACAAAAAACCAAAACAAACTAAACTGTGCCAGGAGCTTTTTAGGACTGCAATGTCCCTGGGTCTCCAACACCTCTGGTGGTGCTGTTCCTGTTAACACACACTAGATGGGCTGGGCTAGTTAGGGACTGTAACTATGTTTTTAAAATTGACGGTCACACGTTTCACCCTGGGAGAGGGAAGGAAGGAGCATGTCACAGCCTCATGCCTTCAACTCATTTTTAACTGAACCAAGCCCTGCTTTCAACACTGTAATCCCTGGCACTATAAAAACACGTGACATCAACAAGCACCTCCATCATAACACCTGAAAGTGTTCAAGGTACTTACCTGGGGCAGAAACACTGAGGGGGGAGACGGAAACTCCCTCAGCACTGGCGCTCACTTTTCAAGACTCCATCTGGAGAAACTGGGCTTTACAGCTTGAGGCTCTAAGCCCGGGAAGCAGCGCGCATGCCGCTGAGCTGGTCCTCAGGGAGCTGGAAAGGGAGAGGAGGGCAGCCCCGGGGTCGCAGGGCAGGGAAAGCGGGGGTGGGGACGCGGGCTGCAGACCCGCTCTGAGGCCAGACCCAGCCCCAGCCGCCCGCTCCCGATCGGGTCCGCAGAACCCGCCCACCCGGGACACAGCCCTCCCAGGGGCAGGGACGAGCCTTCGGCCAAGGAGAGGAAGCCCGGGAGGAGAGGACTCGTGGGCAGGAGAGGGGAAGGGGTCACCAGCCGCGGACTGAGGGGAGCCCGGCTGGGGCGAGAGGCGGCAGGTGCACACCTGGCCCTGGACAGCTGTGGCCAGGGCGCCGGGGTAGGTGGCGCGGGCAGAGGGGTCTGGCCCGAGAAATTCAGTTGAACACAGGCTGACTCGCGCCCTCGTGGGCTTTGACGCGAGGACCGCCCCCCCGCAGACGCCTGACCCCTTTCCCGGGAGCCCCCCACCTTGCATTTCCACAGCCAGAAGCCCCGGCCCCGGGCAGGAGCTAAAGGCCTACCGGTCGACAGAGCTGAGAAGACTTTGGGGCCGATTCCCAGCTCGGAGATGGGGCTTCCAACCCCCGGTCCAGCTGGCACCGACTGCGCATGCGCAGGAGGGCCAGAGATCCTCTCTTGGTTCTGTGATAGAGGCTGGGGCATCGAGGGAGGGAGAAGATGGGGGGAGGAGGAGAGGAGGGGAAAGTGGAGGGAGACAGATGGACAGGAGGAGCAGAGAGTAGGTAGGGATCTGGAGAGGGGAGGGGTGTAGCGGAGATGTAGAGAAAAAGCTTTACTTCTGGGGCACCCCGAAGGAGGCGGCAGACCTGACTCTGTACCTTTCTGTAACCCTTCAAGGACCGCAGCTCAAGTTTTACCTCCCTGGTCCAGCCCTCCAGGCGATGCCTCTGCTGAACCCCTACGGGGTTCACACCCGTTGTCCCCACGTGGAGCTGGGTTTCCTGTTGCTCTGGGAAACAAGCACCAGCAGGTGTTGTCTCTCAGAACTACCTTGGGATGTGTACATATTCCCCTTTTACAGGCTGGGAAAAAGGCAGGCACGATCTCTGCCTTAGCTCCACTGTCCCAGGTGTTGGCCTTGCGGGGAGCAGGAGGTACAAGATCAGAGCCCCAGTCAGAGCAGACTGCTTGAATGTTGGTGCATAGTCCCATCCCTCCTGGGTAAAACACACCTAACCCAAGTGGAACCATCAAGGGCTCACAGTAGTTTCCTGGGTGTGGGAGAGCTGTCCTCAGTTCCAGTGCCCAGCTTGCTAGGTAGATAGGAGTGTTACCGAGTCCAAATTCATTCTCCTCAGTGAAGAACAGGCCAATAAGTAGGGAGACCGGCTGATGGGGCATGGAAAAGCAAGTTTCTGTAGAGCTAGATGGCAAAATAATGTCCTGGAAAACCATCTCCCCAAGTCAGAATTCAGGCTCTTTCCTACGTGCTTGGTTGTTGCAATCTTCCTGGTGTAGGAATTCCTTGTTAGAATCCTTTGTTCTTGCAGCTATCTGCCTGGGTCAAATCTCTGTAAACCTCCAACAAAACAAACGTTATTTTCTGTTCTGTAATTTGTTATCTTTTTATGAATGAAAAACTGTTAAATATCCTTAAAGGTCAGAGCCTTCAGAATAGGCTCTTCTGTATATTTCAGGCTCTAGGCAACATTGTTTTACAAGCAAGATGAAGCCTAGGAGACAGAGCAAAGGGTTAAAGTCAAAGGAACAGATCTAATATGGAGTCAGTTTTGTTTTTTTCTATTACCGGAGCAGAAGCCACTTGAGGATTTAAATCCCTTTAAGTTAAAAATAACTAAAACTTTAAAGGAATTTACATACATAGGTGGGAATGTGCATAGCATATCTGGAAAAGCACACAAAGGATAGTAAACAGTGGCATCACCAGGGAAGGCTGGAAGAACAGGGGATGAGGGAAAACTTCTTTCACTTGTGTATTTTTGTGCGTTTGAATTGTTTTTAACCATATGCATGTATTTCTTTTTCAGTTTAAAAAAAGTGTAATGGAGCAAAGGAGTAACAAGCTCAGCAAATACAGCAGCCATGGAATCACTGAGCCATCAATTTGATTTCAGCCAGGAAGCATTTATTGACTCTCTCCTATGTGCCCAGTGCTGTTTTAAAGCTTCTTTTATTATTATTAATTTTATAATTATTAATAATATTATTATTGATTTTATTAATAATATTATTGATTTTATTTATTATTCTTATTCTTATTCTTATTCTTATTCTTATTCTTCTTATTTTTATTATTTTATAAAATAGCAACATGCTATCCCTCACCCCTGCCCATGGCTGGTGGAAAACCAACTGAGTTTTTATTGAGTTGTTTTCCAAGGAGTAGAGATGAGTTATAAACCGAACACATCTTCAGGGCAAAACAGTTGGAGTGGTTTTACAGCACGCCAGACAGCTATGAAGAGTTTTCAATAGAGGCACCCAGACGCTGAGAGAGAAATCCTCCAGGACCCTACAAAAAGCTGCCCAAACTTCCTTCTCCATGGCACTACTGAAATAGGAAAGAACAAATCTGACTCCATAGTAGATCTGTTCCTTTGACTTTAAGAAAGCCAAGTTAATACGCTCCGGTCTTTTCATGGGTTATGATGTCACAGAGGAGATGGACAGGTAAACAAGGGACGACTCTGCAGTGATCACGGAGCCGGGGAGCGGGATGGGCAGCAAGATGTTTGACGCAGCCACAGCTGGGACCGCGCTTCTAGGCAGGAACCCAAAGTCACCTCGAAAATGTGTCAAACACGTGTGTCCACATCCTCATCACCTGACATATATTAACGAGAAATGGAAACCCATAAAATGCCAATAACCTTAGTGGATAAACCGTCCAAATTGCAAAGTCACAGTTTGACAACTGGCCATCCCGGTTCCCTGGGATTCATTCTTGGAGAACCTTAAAAACCACTCCTCTGTCCTCAAGAAGTGCTTTCTAGTTGTCCGATCTTTGGCTCAGGGATACAGCACGTTCAAGTGAACTTCAATGTCTGCACAGATTTGACTGTCTTTCTCCAGTTTCACGTGTCCATTCTAAAGAGGCCTGAGCTATGTCCATCCTCCGTAAGATCTATTCCCTCCAGTGACTACTCATTGAGCCTGCAATTAAAAGTCAACTGAACAAGGCTGTCTGTCCTCAGCTAAAAAGTTCACCCACCCTTCACTGCTTTCTTAATCTCCTCTCCTGGCTAATTGCAACAGACTAACACCTCCCTCTACCAAGCTCCCCGACTATGTCAGTTTGTCTCCCCAAAGAGAAAGTAAGGTCCATAAAATAGGAGACAACTCCATAGTTGTTGCCGACGAAATGAATCACAGAGCTGCTGTGGTGCAAAATGTCTCCCGAGATTCTGGTTCCTTTATTTTTTATACCATCTACACAAAGGAGTAACTCTTGCCAAGCACAGAGAGTAAACATTTTTTACGTTGACGCATGTGCACTACATCTAAGGCTTCCTTATCTTAATTACACTGAGACTCTCCTGTTCCCAGGCCTGTTCCTTTTGAAGAACTAATAAACATTCTTGTCTGCAAGCAATGTTTCCCCTGGGAATGGGCAGAGTCCCTTGGCAGGAATTTCTGTTTGCAGATAAGTCCGGTCACTTCTGTGAAATGTCCCGCGTGCAGGCACATCCACAGCTTCTATGCTAAGTTTCCTTCACATAGTTACCTCTGAATTCCTAGCATATAGTAATGTCAATAAATAGAAATATGATTGTGGCTTCTTTCCTTTAAAACATTTCTGGTTATTTAAATGACCCTTGGAAGAGAGGGGTTTGCGGTCCAGTATCTTGATCCACAAGACTCTGGAGGCCTTTTTCGGAATGGCTGTTCACTGATCCATTCAAAACACAACTTCTCATTCCAGGAATAGCTGTGCTTCTCTGCCAGGAGTTTGTGGTCACTCTCATGCCAGAACAGCTTTAAACTATATCCTTACTTTGGATTTGTTATTTTTCCCCTCTTCCAAAAATATTGACATTCCTTACTTTCTTGCCTTGAGGATTTTTTTTCCTAGTTCAACCTTTAGTAAACCAGGCTTCTCGGGATGGGCTTGCCCTTACATATGATCAGCCATCCAACTCCCAGTGTGAGAGGAATCGGGCTCACCTCCTGCCCTCCTGTCAGGGCAACTAAAACTCAGTTCAGGAGCCAACAGGCACCCCAGGGCTTCTAAGGCTCGCTTATCTCCCAGAATCCCTGCTTTCTGGTTTGTCTTGGCTTCTGAGGATTTCCCCTCACTTTCTTGACAATTAGCTGTGCAGCTTGAAAGATGAGGAAGGAAGGTTTTATTTCTTAATCAGAATTTCAAGGAACTTGTGTAATAAAGGTTTTCACGAGATTCTAGAACACTCCATTGCCGAGACAGAAAACACACTAGATATTTTCTAAATTTAGATATCATGTGCATTTTTCTTTGTTTTTGTTTTCTTAACTGCTAACAGACATTTTTTAATTAAAAAAAATAACGCCCCAAATAGGATATAACATTGAAGGGGCATACAAAATTAAAGGACAAAGACAGAAAAATGATAAATACTGTACAAAGTTAATATAATACATACACTATGGATCAGATCAGCAATTCTCAATAACAGCTAATTGAAATATGATCATGAGGTAAAACGTCTCTCCTGTCAGGAGATGGCCAACAGAAAATAGAATTAATACAACAAACTAAAATTCTAAGTCTGGCGAGGTACAGAATGCTACCAGCTAAATGTGTCTTATTCTGGAAAAGAGGGAGGCTCACCAGCTCTTTACTGTGGAGCCTGAACCCAAGTGAGGGCGGTAAAGTGAGCTCTGTAAGTACCCAATAAACAAAGTGAGTGATGAATAAAGAGACGTGAGCTTTGATGACAGAGATGATACTACTATTCACTTGTCATGTAAAGTATGTCTTCACGTTCAGTGATCAAACCTCAGCATCCTCAGGGATTGAGATTATAGGAAAATGCAAGGCCGGGCCCAGACCTCCTCTTTGAGCTCGTGACATTGCACTTAGATGTCTCAAGGGCACCTCAAACTCCACCTGCAAAGAGCGGACTTCATGGTTCTCCTCCAATAGCAGTCCTGCCAAGGGCCCCTGGTCGGGGGATAAGGTCTCCGTCCCTATCCCAGCTCAGGCCCATCACTCACAGATGTGACTGGACCCCTCGTTCAGGGCCCAGATTTCCTCAGTCATGGAGTACCACCAACCACATCTGTCCTACCAGGTACTCAATGGCACTCACTCAGCACTGACTCTGTGCTGGGGACCACGCTGCACACTGCACACACGTAATCTCACTGGATCTCCACAGCAGTCTTGGGAAGTCGGTACATCACTGCTTTAGTTGATTAGAAAAATTGTTTCACTTCCTTGAGTGCGTCATCCAAAGTGCCACGGCTACTGAGCCACAAACCTGGGACTGAAAACCACTTGAAAAGTGAACACTGCTACACCTCGCAGCCACCCTACTCTGACTCATCACATCACCTCCTGCCGAGACTTCTAAATGTTTCTAAGCATTGTACAAGACAAAAGTGATCTACGAGAGCACCCCTCTCCCCTACTAAAAATCTGTCAATGACAGTCCACTGCCCTTAGGAGAAAGCCCCACCGGCCTGAGCACAGCCCAACGGCCCGGCATCCGCGTCCCCTGGGTGGCCTCACCGCCTCATCCACCACACAGCACTACACGTGCCGTGTCCAGGACAGGGATGCTGACTCCGTACAACCCGGGGCTCGTCTCAATCGAACAATGATCACCCTCTTCAGTGGTCACCCTCTTCATTGCTGACTCTCAGAAAAATATTTTCTCAGGATGAATCAATATCTTTTTCCTTACAACTTCCCGTCATTGATAATGAGCTCCCCCCAAAATAGAGAAGACATAATTCTCAGTCTCCTTATCTGTAGAGTGTGAATAACAAGGAAATATGTGAGGTTTTAAGAGACATAATATTCATGTGAGGCTGACGGACAATTCCCAACATACAGTAAGCACTCAATATGTGCTTACTTAATATTAATAAGAATATATTGCATTCCAGCAACCTTAAATCAATGTTTTATGGCTTTCTCCAACAGACTGACAAACTGTTGGACGAACCCCTTTGAGCAGATCAGCACAAGTGTACTAGGAGAGGTAAGTGCTGACTTCAGTTACAGCTGCAGCCAACCAACACTACGGGGAGGGGGCAGTTTGCTCAAACTCTTACATGTTGCTTGAGCATTTAGTTGTCGTTATTGAATAAAGACAGGTGTTCTTTAGTCAAAGCTCCTGAAACATAAATCTTCAAAGACTGATGCAAATTAGATTTAAAGAACAACACTCTCAATCGAAATTATTTGAAAAATATAGTCTTAGCTCCTCTGCACATCAAAAGGCCATGTTCTTAATGTATCTGACTAAATACACCAAAAGGTTTGTTTAAAAGAAATTAAGATGAAGCCATCCTGAATAAGCTCTCAGTATCAACTGCACAAAGCCTCAACCAAGGGTCTCATTTCTCACTTCCAGATAGGTGTTCAGGTAGATTAACGTGAGTCTTGGTTTCTTATAACATGGGGGTCAGAAGAGTTGTGGATAGATTTATGTAGCAAATATAAACCTAGAGTATTTGCTGTGTGGGAATCCTAGAAATAAACAAATTGATATATAGTCCCACCCTTAAGAAGCTCAGCCTTTCCATTTACAACAGCATTAAAAATTAAATGAGAGATACATTTAACAAAAATTTACAAGATTTGTACATTGAACATTTTCAAGTATCACCAAAATAAAATTTACAAGATCTACATATATGGAAGACATCTCATGTTCATGGAATGGTAGACAATATTGTTAAAAATGTTAAGACTCCCCAAAGTGATCTATAAATTCTGTGGAATCCCTATCAAAATTCCAGCTGACTTCTTTGCAAAAATTGAAAAAATTGATCCCAAAATTCATATGGAAGTGCAAGGGTCCCAGGACAGCCAAAACAATCTTGAAAAAGTAGAGCAAAGATGGAGGACTCACTTTAAAGGGTACTAAAAAGCTATAGTACTCAAGTCAGTATTGTACTGTCATAAGTTTGGATTAATAAATCTATGAGACACTATAAAAACCCAGGGGGAAAAAACTTACATTTACATTCAGTTTTCCACATGTGTGCCAACAACACTTCATTGAAAGTAGAGTCTATTCTACAAATGGTGAAGTGACACCTGGGTATCTGCAGGGAAAAGAATGAATCTGGAATCTGGACCCCCATATTTTATATAACAAATAAATTTAATTCAAAATGGATCACAGACAGAAACATAAAAACTAAATGTATAAACTATTTGAAGACACAGTATAAATCTTTGTGGACCTAGGATAGGCTTTGGTTTCCTAGATACAATACCAAGTGCACAAGTGATAGAAGAAAAAAGCAGATAAACTGGACTTAATCTAAATTAAAACATTTTCTTACAAAGGACATCATCAAGAAAGTGAAATGACATTGGAGGGGGTATCTCAAGTGATAGAGTGCGTGCTTAGCAAAAAAAATAAAATAAATCAATACATCTAATTACCTCCCCTATAAAGAATTTTTTTTTAATGTTTAAAAGTCTAAAGTGAAAGGACAATCTGCAGAATAGGAGAAAAAATTTGCAAAGCATGTATCTAATAAGAGAGTTGTATCCAGGATATATAACAAATGCTTACAACTGAACAATACAAGAAAATAGACCCAATTTTTAAATTTGCCAAGGATTTAAATAGATATACAAATGGCCAATAAGCATATGAAAAGATGCTCATCATCACTAGCCAAATCAAAATGAAAATGAGATCGCTTTTTACACCCACTAGGATGGTTATAATCAAAACATGGACAATAATAAGTGTCGTTCAGGAGGCAGAGAAACCTCATATGCAGCCAGTGGAAAGGGACAATGGTGTAGCTTCTTTGGAGAATTATGGTGTTTCCTCAAAAGGTTACCGTTATATGGTTCAGCAATTCCACTCCTACATATAGATTTATCCCTCAGTATCCTCGGGGGGTTGGATCAGGAACCCCCCACCCTGGATAACATAATCCAAGGATGTTCGAGTCCCTTTACAGCCATCTGGATCCATGAAGTGGAAACTACAGATATGGCGGACCAACTGTACAGCCAACAGAATGAAAACATATTCTCATAAAATCTTGCACATCAATATTCATGGCAGTATCATTCAGATTAGCCAAAGTTACAAACAATATCCATCCATAAATGAACGGATAAACAAAATTACCAAGAATAGGCCCACAAACTTTTGGTCATTGAATCTTTGACAAAGGATGTTAGAACATACAATGGAGTAAAGACAGCCTCTTCAGCAAATGGTGTAGGGAAAACTGGACAGCTGCATGTAAATCAATGAAGTTAGACTACTCCCTCACTGCATACACAAAAATAAATTCAAAATGGCTTAAAGACTTAAACATGTCGACAAGATAGTATAAAACCCTTAGAAGAAAACATAGGCAAAACATCTGACATACATCTCAGCAATGTTCTCCTAGAGCAGTCTACTCAAGCAATAGAAATACAAGCAAAAATATACAAGTGGGATGTAATTAAACTTACAAGCTTTTTCACAGCAAAGGAAACATTAAGCAAAACAAAAAGAAAACCTATGGAATGGGAGAATATATTTGCAATAAATGAGACTGACAAGGGCTTAATTCACAGAATATATAAACAGATTTACACGTAATAAGAAAGAAAAACAAACAATTCAATCCAAAAATGGGCAGAAGACCTAAAGAAACATTTCTCCAATGAAGACATACAATTGGCCAATAGGCACATGAAAAAGTGCTCAATATCATTATCAGAGAAATGCAAATCAAAACTGCAATCAAGTCTCACCTCTCACCAGTCAGAATAGCCACCATTCAGAAGTTCACAAACAATAAATGCTGGAGAGGCTGTGGAGAATAGGGAACCCTCCTACACTGTGGTGGGAATGCAGTTTGGTGGAGCCATTGTGGAAAACAGTATAGAAGTTCTTCAAAAGACAAAAAATTGACCTCCCATATGACCCAGCAATCCCACTCCTATGCACATATCCAGAAGGAACCCTAATTCAAAAAGACACCTACACCCCAATGTTCACAGCAGCACTATTTACAATAGCAAGACATGGAAACAACCTAAATATCCACTGACAGATGAATGGATAAAGAGGTTTTAGTATAATTGTAAAATAGACTACTATTCAGCCATAAAAATATAATAAAATAATGCCATTTGCAGCAACATGAATGGACCTGGAGAATGTCATTCTACGTGAAGTAAGCCAGAAAGAGAAAGAAACATATCATATGAGATAGCTCACATGTGGAATCAAAAAAAACCAAAAACCAAAAAACAAAAAAGAAAGAAACAAAAAGATGAAGTTATATACAGAACAGAAACAGACACAGAGACATAGAAAACAAACTATGGTTACCAGAGGGGAGAGGGTGTGGGAAGGAATAATTTGGGATTTCAAGATTTGCAGATACTGACTATGTATAGAATAAACAGCAAGTTTATACTGTATAGCACAGGAAAATATATTTAATATCTTATAGTAACTTATGTTTAAAAAGAATATGAAAATGAATACAGGTATGTTCCTATATAACTGAATTGTTCTGCTGTACCCAAGAAACTGACACAACATTATAAACTGACTAGACTTCAATGAAAATATTTTTAAATAGACCATTAAGGAAAAAAAAGAAAAAGGATATTATCAAACCAAAAGAATAAAGTACTGATTCAGGCTACAATATGGATGAACCTTGAAACTTTATGCGAAAATAAGCCAGACACAAAAGGACAAATAGTGCCCTTTTAGATGAACTGTATCTAAGCGTTTACTGTACTACTCCTGTAAATTTTCCCGAGGTTTGAAATCTATCAATATCAAAATAAAATGTATTATTCATTAAAAACATAAAATGATTCTTTAAAGGAGGGCTTTAATTATTAAATGCAGAAGTGCAAGTAAAGCTCCTGGAACAACACTTTGCACGTCCACAGACAGTCACTGCTTTCACTGCCACTCAGAGGGTGGTGCCAGCGCTGATGAAGGCTGCCTCCACTCGCTCCCCTGCAGAGAGGTGTGAGAGCCTCGGCTCTGACAGGCAGGGTGACGGTGACCCTGGGTCAGACACAGCCATGCCCCAGACTCTGCGATAACCAACTTTCTTATACAAACTGCTCCATGTAACATAAACACGCTACAGGGATGTAACTTACAACACAGGGAATATAGCCAATGTTTTACAATAACTATAAATGGAGCATAACATTAAAAATTGTGCATCTATTGTACACCAGAAACTTATATCATATTGTAAATCAGCTATACCTTTATAAAAAATTAAAAAATAATTTAAAATTGTTATCTCTTTAGTAGGCAATTTGGTTTTTAAGTAAATACTAAACAGCTTAGAATGTATAAAAGCATTAAAGTGTGATGTTTGTTTACATATTTATTTACTTTCAGCCTCCTGCTAAAAGAGAAACTAAACAATTTTTTTAAACACAGCTTAAAAACCATAACAACAAATAGACAAATTGAGAGTGAAGAGAAAATGGAGATTCAATAATTAAATGAAACCAGGGGGAGGTAAAGTCATAAAAATGGATGCCATTAAGCCAGGGTAAGTGTTAAAGGCCTACTAGAAATTCAGCTGTAAGATTCTTGGCAGCTGATGTGAAGGAAAAGCTCAGCTGGGCTAAGGAGCTAAGTCATAAATCTAAGTGTGATAAGTGTCGCTTTAGTGATCTAAGTTCTGGCGGGCTAACTCGTAAATCTGAAGTTTAGTGTTAGTTTACTGGGCTAACAAGCTAACTCGTAAATCCAGTCTCAACATGTGTCAGTAACGTGATCTGTTCCAAATTGATAAGCTCCAGTGTACTGATTACTTGCTTTTTGTTGTTTGAGTCTTATTAGCTAATAGCCCCATACTTGTAATTAAACCTATAAAACCTCATGTGCATATCTTGGAGGTGCTCAGAGCTTCGGAGCAGAAGCCCCTCTGAGCCCGCTGGCAAAATAAATCTGAGTACTCCAACCCTCCGAGTGGTGCTTTTTTCTTCGCTGGCCTGTGGTTTCTGTAACATTAAAGCAAAAAGAAAAAGATGATGGGGCGGGCGGGAGAGCTAAGTGGTAGAGCGTGTTCTTAGCGTGCACGGGGTCCCGGGTTAAAGCCCCAGGGCATCGACTAACAGATAAATATACCTAATTACCTAACCCCCCAAAAGAGACCCAAAGAAAAGAAAACGAGAAATTTCTTTCATAAAAAAACCTGGTATTAAATTTAGATTAAATATTTTAAGAAAAATAGAAAAAGATGAGTGACACAAGCGATAATGCCTGAGAGATAAATCCGCGGTGGCTGCTGGAAGGTCCCCATATCCCACGTGCAAAAATCTGAAACAACCTTCTCACCACTCAGAGTCATCCTCAGCCCACCCCACCCCTCCCCCTGTTAAATGCAGGAGCACAGGCAGGGCCTGGCCTTTGCTCTCTCTGTGTCATCACAGTGAGACAGGATGGAAGGGGGCAGAGCACAGCCATTCAAGGAAGGCCATAGCAATTAACATCAAAATGGTGAAGGATTCAACCTCCAATAGGCCTTGAGGCTCAGGGTGAAGAGATTTAACTTCTAGCAGAGCTTGAGCTTCATTATACACCCATTGTAATAGTAACATGGTTAATAACACGCCCCCAGGCACAATGGCAGTCCCAAGGATAGCCACAAAAAGTCACAGGGTGGGAAATGGCCAACTCCCTGGGAATCCCAGCCCCTTGCCCTTAGGCTGGTCCTTCTACTTATTAGCATATGAAACCACCAAGCCCAAGAAAACAAGCAACACAGCGCCGCCTCGCGGTCAACACTCTCTCTTCCTCTTCGGAGAAAGCCCACACTCTGTCTGTGGAGTGTGTACCTACTTTTAATCTGAGCACCCAACCCCCACACCTCGTGGCGATTCTCTTGGCTTTCAACGTATCTCTCTGAGTAAATCTACCTTTACTCAACAGTTGTTTGCTCTTGAATCATTTCCTACACGAAGCCAAAGACCAACATCTGGAGGGACAAATCCCAGGGGCTCAACTAATGCGTGGGACACAGCCCTTCTCATGCCCCACATCTGTTTTCTTGTATCAACAGGACTGGGCTGTGAAGGGAGTTCTTAGGCCCCAGCTAAGGGACAGAAGCAGCCCTGGCGTCGCCCTGGTTCTCTGTGGTTCTCTGTTGTGCTGACTCCCCAGCCACAGAGCGTTCTTCCTAGGCCTGTCCCCACAAAACCCTTCTCTCCAAAATACAAGAACATCATGTCACAGTCCTCTTGTTCAACCAGGAAATGTTCAGCCCACTTTTTCCTTCCCCAGTAAAAACCTAACTGTTCTCCTTCCCATCCCACCTCTTCTTTCTTTGTGAGAACCCTGCTCTTCACACAGACCATCCTGAACGCAGGTGCCTTGCTGGCTGGGACCGAGATGTTTCAGTCTCACAGCCTGCGTCCTTTCACTTTACCCTTGCTACCTTAAGCCTTTCCTGAGTCTCCCATCCCTCTGATTCTGAACTTCATAAAGTGCTGAGGTTACAGTCACTATGTTCATACCTCCCAGGTTTTAGCTAGTTTTCCTTCGCAATATCTTCACTAAGGAGCTGCATCAAGAAGTTTAAAGAGTCTATTATTACATTTGAACTGAGGAGCCTGCATAAAATTTAAATGGCATTGAAGAGAGGGTTAACCAGGGACAGAGTTGTCGCAGGTCCTAGTCAACAGTGTCACGAGGCAAAATGTTCTTCAAAGGCTCAGAGTGGCTTCTGAACAGGGAGTCGGCAGGGAGGAGATGCCAGGCAGTGAGTGGAGTGAGTGACACTGGGTACCCTTCCCCAGCTGGGGAAGAATTGGATTTTGTTCTAGTTTTCCAAACAATTTCTTACTACCATTTTCTCTTATTGTCACATACCATTTCCTACAAATTAAGAAAATCAATGTCAGTCATTTGGGTCACTTGGGAGAAGCTACGTGATGCCATTCACAGGGCTGGGACATGACAGCCACACCAGTCTAGGTTAAAAGACCAGTGGGGGTAATTTCCGAGGTATAGAAGGGCATGCAGCAAACTCCCCAGTTTCAATGACCTCATCTCAAAGGTGGGGCCAATACAACTACCAAGCAATGCGCGTGATGATTGTGGCCAACATCTGTCTACAAGGTTATGTGCCCGTGACAGCTGTCGCTTAATGGTGAATGAGCGACAGTCTACCTGGCCACACGCGCCCTGCCTTCCTGCCTTGGTGCAGCAGCAGAGCTTGTTTAGCTGAGATGAACGCCCCCAGAGCAGCCCAGACGGGAAAGCTCCCATCTCTGCACAGAGAGGTGTGTTCCTTTCCTTCTCAAAGCTGATCACAGTTTGCTGTCGTCTGTTTTTATGTTTATCCCTTTAGTACCTGCCTCCCCTCCTGGGTTTTGCTCAAAAAGCACAGGGCCAGGTATGTCTTGCTGCCTGCTGGATATTCTGGGCTGGGAGACAGGCGAGCCCACACCTGCTGAACGGAGAGGCCAGAAGGCCCAGGGGCCCATGCTGAACCGAGGACCCTGCACCCAAAATTATGGTCTGAGTTTGGGCAAATTACACAGTCTTATTTACCCTGTGATTCCTCATCTGTCCAAGAAAATAACTGCCCATGGCACATACAGTTACAAGGATTAAAGGAAATCACCAAATTCACAACATATTCAAGGGGCCACCAGTGCGTCCTCAACAGACACATGCTGCCTTTACGGCTCTGACACACGCTAAGTGGGGCGGACGGACGCAGTGAACACTGCTAAGTGCCAGTGTGTTAAGTGCTTCATGTGTGTTATAATATTGTTTACAACTTGCAACAAACTCAGGAAGAAATGAATATTATCATGCCCATTTCACAGATTCACCAACAGGTTAAGGGAAGTTACACTCTAGTCCAAGGCCCTTTGGTGAGGAAATGGCTATTTAAGACTGAATCTGAGCCCAGGCCTAGGCTACGTCTCTCTCCAATCCACCTGACCACTTGCCTATGAAAGCCACCTGTCCAAAACACAAGTTTGCACAGGCCAGCTCTTAAATGCAATGTGTGCCACTGTTTGTCAATGTTGGTTAATTACCATAAACTGCTCTCCGAAACCGCTACAGAAAAGACAGGTAGACCCACATCCCTGCCCACAAAGAAGAGGATTTCTGTCTTTCCTTCTCCTGTAGTGTGCATAACACCTTCCCTACACCACCAAATCTTTTTTATATGCTTCATCCGTGTTTATGTTTGCACACGGCATATTAAACTAGAAGGTAACTGCAGTAATTCCATCTCGGTTGCTTTCCAAGGTTGCAGATTATCCATAATCAGTCCGTGAACGAAAATACTACAATGTGTATGAAAATACTGCAACCATGTCAGTAAACAAAGAATGCTGAAACCAAGTCAACAGCGGCTGCCGCCACCCCCCAGCGAGGACAGGCCTGCAGCCCAGCCTCTGCAGCCGCTCACAATGGTGCCCTCTGAGGGGACTCAGTATAAGAAAGGACAGGATACTGGCCCTAGATAGCTAGGTGCTTGTCAAATGAATGAATTCAGTGAGCCCTAATGTTTGCTTCCTCCCATAAATATAAAAGCACTAAATTCTTTAAATTGAGATATCTGGTTTTCTTTAGATAACAAGCAATCTTTTATTGTTCCAACTACCTGGTCTTTGTTGTAAAGCTCCTATATTTTTTAGCTCCTCCCCTACGTCTTTGGAACAGTCCCTCAGAGAAATCTGAGAGGCTGTCATCCCCGCTGGAGTCCTCTCACCGAATAAAACTTAACTCTTAACTTTTATGCTGAACATTTATTTCAGTCGACACAACTTACAACAAACCCAGGAAGAAGTGAATTTTATCATGCCCATTTTACTGATTCACCAACAGGCTAAGTGAGGTTACATTCTATTCCAAATTCCTATGGTGTGGAAATGCCGATTTAAACCTGAAGCTGGGGTGCCCATGCCTGTGCTCCTTCTCTCTCCCATCTACCTCATCACTTCTCTGTGAAAACCACCTGTCCAATACACAAGTTTGCAGCCGGCCAGCTCTTAAATGCAATGTGTGCCACCATTTGTCAATGCTGGTTAATTACCATAAACTGCTCTCAGAAGCCGTTACAGAAAAAACAGGTGGACCCAATTCCCTGCCCACAAAGAAGAGGAATTCTTCCTTGCCTTCACCTGTAATGTGCAGAAACCCTTCCCTACACCACTAAATTCAAACGTATGCTTCATCCGTGTTTATGTTTGCACAGGACTCATTAAAGAACAAGTTGTCTGCAATAATTCCATCTCGGTTCCTTTCCAAATATACAGATTAGCCCAAATCAGATCCAGAACAGACACAACTCATCAAATCCGCAATGAAACACACTGGATTAAGAACAAAATGCTTGTCCTAGTCCAGAAAACTACGGGTCCCTCTTTCTTCCTGTCATTATACAAACCCACCAGAACTCAATAATTTGCTGTCTGCTCATCCGGAAACCAAACTCAGAGAAGAGTCAACTCAGCAGAGCACCCTACTGGGGAGAACACCCCGCAGCAGCACTGCGAGCTTCTTGCCCTCCCGCATGCTCTGCTGACCCTTAGTGTCCTCCGTGACCAGGCCAAAAGAGCTGTTCCCAACAGCTGCAAAGTCCCACACATTACATAAAAGCATTTTATTTTAGACGATATGTTACATATATACCCATCTCTGAAAGCAGCTTTTCCAGAAGCTCAAATCTTCAACATTAATCTGCAAAGGCAATCCGGGTCCCCAAGGGAAAGCAAGTCTTAAGACAATGCTAAGGCCTCCAAAGTCCTCTCCAGAACCATCAATCAAACTGCCTGCAGGTCTGCAGCTGCAGGCGGCTACATGTCTGTTTTTAAAGCACCCCCCTCCTGCCTTCGTGTGCTACAATGTCCCTCTACGCCCTCCCATCTCAGGGTAAGAGCAGCCGCTGCAGAACCTTGCAGGGCAGCACTGACAGTACTGGACACAGATGATCAGAGCTAAACTAAGCCTTCTGATGACACGAGCTTGTCACTCTGTCACTTTACAGATGAAGATATATATAGAGAGGTGGGGTGATCTTGCTCAAAGTCACACAGCTAATAAGTGGTAAAGTGTATAACTCTGCTCCTCCCTTCAGCGTGACGCCCCATCTGGGATGCTCACAGGGTTCTCTCGTGCCTGCCTGACCAGTCCTTTCCGGTCACTGATAACCCACCACTGGGTCTGTCCGCAGGCTGCCTTTTCAACATCTTTTCCCTCCAGTTTCTCAGGAAAAAGGCTGCTCCTGCCACTGTATGACTTCCGGCTCACCGAACCCTCCGTGCTCAGGCCAGTCATGCCTGTGTATCCGGCACCCTGCTCAGAGGCTCTTCCGTCCCTGCAGGTGGATTTTTCCACTCTCTGCAGGACACCCCCTCAAGGGAGCCTTCCTCTCGCCCTCAGCATGGCAGGTGTCCCAGGCCACATCCCGAGCTGCCCCATTAAGAATGCTTGTGCCCAGTTCTGCTAGTCAGACCAGCAGCTTCAGAGCCCAGGTTTATGCCCGGGTCACCTGGCAGAACTACTGCCCATCTCCCAGCCCCTACCCAGCAGGTCACCAGGAAGTCACAGTAGGTGCCCCACCCAATCCAGAAGGCTGTTCACTTGCCAGCACTGATGATGACTGCTTTCCAACCTTTGGTCAGTTTCACACAAAATAGCAGCTTTCACTTTGAAGCGGGGGGTTTTCCCTTCTGCTGTCCATTCTTACCGGAAACATCAAGGGAAACCAAATCACCTTTTCTCAAATCTATTCGGATGACACATTTCCACCTACAATACTCACATACTCAAGAAGTTTGGGTCCACGTGGTTTTGTTTCCCTTACGCTAAGTGGCTCAAAAGACTTTGGGATTCTTTCTCTTTGGAGGGTATTTGTTTGTACTCAGTTTATCGGCTTTAATCTGTTTTTGTCTCTCTCGTCAGGGTCCGTGGCAGTTGCCACTTCTCTCTCCCTACAGCAGCCTCCCTCCCAACTTCTAATCTAGGAAATCAGCTGTGATGAGGGGCCCGGGGGAAGTCACAGAAGATGGATCTAAGGCACAGAGAGGTGACATAATTTGCCCGAGAAGATCAGCTTCAACCCCCAACAGTGTGTCACGTCCCTCTGTTTAACTCTTATGCTAAACTACTTAACTTTTAATAGATTATGGTTATAAACAGATGAGGTATCAAAATACATACAAGGACACACGTCAACTCTAAGATTTTCATTAACTCCATTATTTTGCTTCTATTTATTTTATTTGTATTAAAAGAATTAAGAACCTCTGCAGTCAATATAGCAAAATGTTAATGGGTTTTAAATCCAGAATATAGAGGCATAAGTGTATTACTCACACTTTTTTGTATATTCACAAGGTAAAATGATTTGAAGGTCTCTCTCCCCTGCCCCCTACCCACTACTGGCTCTCACCTGAACTCCCAGACCACACATCTAACAGCCTTTCATTTTACCCACAGCTGAACTCATCAGTTTTCCCGCAGAACTCCCTCTGCAGCTTCCCCTCCTCAGAGCACAGCAGGACCATCATTTACCGTATTAATCCACCCAAAAACCCTGGCCTTACTCCATCCTACCCACACAGACATCATTCATCCTTTCATTTTACCATCTAACATGACTTCAATCTGTTCGCTTTTTCCCACTGACCGTCCCACTTCTCAGGTGGAAGCCACAAATACTTCCCACATGGAATCATGAGTCTCCCAGTGGCCCCCCAGCCACTTTTCCCTACTTGACACAAATGGGATTCTGTCACTCCCATGCTTTTAAGACTCTTTTCAAACCCACTGTTCTTAGAAGAAACTCCAAGTTCTTCACCTGGTGAAGGTCTTTGCCATGAAACTATCAGCTCAGGGAGGGGAGGACCCGCCCTCTCCCCTCAGCCCCACCCTCTGGCAGAGCATCACCTCTTGAGGACCTGCTGAGCTACACAAGCCTGTATTCTAACCCTGGTCTTGAGTTCTTAGCAAACTGCTTCACTTATCCATACAAATCCAAGGTAGATTAGAAAGATGTTAGATATTTAACTAGACTTTTGATTTGGGGATTTTGCACTAGCAACCTGCAAGTACATGTTCTAATACTTCTGTCTTCTTAAAACCACACCCAGATTTCAGTGGTTTCTGTGGAATGCTTTCAGAATAAAAGGAAATGTACTTTCACAGACTTTTTGTTTTATAATATGAACAACCTGGACAGGGTCACGAATAGAACCGCCTAAAAAGTGACAGAAGACGGGTTAGAGGCATACAGCAACAGGTCGCAAGGACAGTAAGAGCAAAGTTGTTTCTCCAAATCCACCCTAAAAAGTGAAAGAACAGAAAATTCTGAATTTTGAAAGTAAAAGACTATCATATAAAAAATAAAATAATCCTCTTCATCAGGGTTTCAAGATCTGACTGCAGAATTTTTAGCAGGCCATACTGAATCCTAGCACAGAAAAATCAGATGGACTAGTGGTGAGTAAGTTCCAGGAAAACGGCAGTAAAACCTCCACTTGTAAGAGGACACACAACCACTTGTCGAAGGTGATTGTAAACCACATTCTGGAGAAATTCAGAAGATTCAGGTTCCACTTCCAGATGGTGATGACAAGGAAGAACCGCTTGGATGCACGCTTCTAACTGAGTCACCGGCATTCTAACACTGCAGGGGGAAAAGGAGGCCCTCAGTCAACAGCAGAGGTGTTCCTGTCGTGTTTTGCAGGCCGCGCCTCGGGCACTCAGCGCCCTGCAGCAGCCCGGCCCCAGGCGAGGACACGCAGCGTGGCCCCCCAAAGCAGGAAGGGCACTGTGCTTGAGAAAACCCACCCCTGATGTGGGCAAGAGGGGCTGGTGGGGTTGAGTGGACCTATAAATGCCCACAGAAACACACCTGCATTCATTCAAGTGATACAACCAAAAGTAGCAGGCTATTTTGCAAAATTTCAATTGTCAGTGGAAATTTTACCATTCCTTTCTGCTTGTCCCCTCCACTCTGAGACAGGCTCAGGCTCTCTCACACCTGCAGGTCTGATGCAGTAGTTGTGAAGTCATTTTACTTTGCTGCGATTGTCCTCGCTTCCCGTGTCACTCTGTCTGTCCTCTCTTATCACAGTCAGATGTCTCTCCCTGAGTTCCTTGCTCCTGCTCCTCAGATCCTGAGATAAAGGGCAAGTGAAGACACATGACCAGAAAAGGCACTGTGGACTTGAACAAAGTCCTCAGTGACCCCCTAGGTGAGTGCTGCCTACCTGTCAACTTCAGTTCTCAAGGTTCTGCCCAGGGTGACATCCAGCCAGGAGAGTGGCCCAGGCCAATTAAAAGCTGTGTGGCTTGGGTGCGGGGACAGGTGCAGGAGCTGTTTCTGGAGCCGGGCCCCTCCCCACCTCTGCTCCCCTCTCTCCCTAGGCCCAGCTGCCAAGCCCCCAGTCTCCCTGAACTTCTGCATTTCTCTTCTACTCTACTCCAAACAATTTTCCTCTTCCTTTTTTCCCAAATTATCCCCAGCTGGAGTGATTTTTCAATCACAGTATCTGAAAAAATTTCCTGCAGCCGAAAAAGAGGTCTCCAGAGGTCAATGCCCATACGCTGTTTCCTGAATAGAGCCCCAGGCTGGGGGGACCCTCACCAACACTCCTGGGGGCATTAGACATGTTGCGGGGTCAACCACCCTCAACAAGAGTTTGCTGAGACCCCAAGGCCCGCACAGCATCCCTGCTCACAAAAATGTAGTCAGCCCACTTATCAGTTATTAAGAAGCAAAAATACAAAATTGCTTATGTTTCTTACTAAAATTATTTATGAGATGGAAAAAGAAATTGTAATAGGAAAGAAGAAATCTGACTCCGTGTTGGATCTGTTCCTTTGGCTTTAATCCTTTGCCCTGTTTTCTAGGCTCAGACTAGTTAGCTCTACACCTTTTTTGAAAGAAAGTTGACTTTAGCCTAAAATATACAGGAGAGCCTATTCTCTGTGCTCTGATCTTTAAGGATGTTAGCTCTTCTGCACTTATGTAGAGAGTTTCAAGTTGCAAAATAAAGAATAACCTTATTTTTGTTGAAGGTTTTACAGGGGCACCATGATTTGACCCACATGGACAGCTGCAAGGACAAAGGACACCAAGGACAAACAATTCGTACAGCAAGAAGTTTGCAACAACCAACCACACCCCCTCCCCTTTGCAGTATAAAAGGAGCATGAATTCTGACTTGGGGAAGAGGGTTCTCCAGGAAACCAGTCTGACATCTTCTGGGTCTGCCAGCTTTTCAGATAAAGTCACTATTCCTTGCCACAACACCTCATCTCCCAGTTTATTGGCCTGTCATGCGGCAAGTAGAATGAGTTTGGACTCGGTAACAAAATACATTGGAGTTAGTGTGTCTCCACTTCTTCCGCATTTCCAACATGTAGCATGCACATCATTTATGATCTAGTGAAAATAATTCATCAAAGACAACAATAACAAGAAACTCACCTAGCTATCAACACTGAAGTCACAACCTATTAATTTTACATGCCATTTAACAACAAAACCAAAAAACTTAATATAAAGGCTTGATTCCATGGAAATAAAATTATTTCTAGTCCTACAAAACTTTTTCTTTTCTATTTTCTTTTGTTTTCATTATTGAAAGGAAAAAAAAAATCAAATCATTTTATTTCACGTATTTTTGTTATAGCTACATATTTTAAATACTACAAAGAGATTTAAATTGCAACACAAAAAGTTCACATATTAGTATAAATATATATATATACAATCAATGGGGATTAGGAAAAGAATAGACATTTACTAAAAACCCACTGCACATCCAGTCTTTTACAAGCATATCCTGGAATATAAGCTCTATGATCCAGGGGTCCCCCACCCCCATTCTCATTGCCAACTCCCTTAGTAATCAACTACCAAGGCACCAGCATAGAACCACGCAATCAGTATTTTAGGTATAAGTGAGGCAATTAGCTCATTCAATTCTAAAACAAAAACCCTAAAATAAATACTGAACTTATTTACAGATAAAGAAAATTGGACACAAAAAAGTAAACTTTCTTCCTCAAAGTCACGAAGCTATTAACTGGTAAAGGCAAGATTTGAACTCGTCTGCCTGATTCTAAAAACTAAGGTGGAAATCCCATTCCACTTGTAATGGTCCAGCAGCACAAACTATCACCCTATCTTTGTTCAGATCAAGCCTTAGACAGCCTGAGACAGCACCCCTTTCCTATGGAATTCGAGGGCAAATGATAAAATTAAGGGTTTTATATCCAGCAGTTTTCTTAGGTCTCATTTACATAAAGTGTCTGCAGGTCAGCAGAAAAACTCTGGGCAATGTGAGTGGGTCCAGAGCTTTTTGCTGATAAGAAACTCAATCTATCAGGATAGAGTGACATTCCCATGAGAGGCCACATGGACATAAACTAAAGGCAGCTGAGCAATGAAAACTAGCAAGACCCTGGAACTCAAGCAAGAAGGATACCTGCCATCCCACACCCATTTGCCTCTTCATCCATGTGGACACAATGTCAGGAGACCCAGGTTCTTGTCCAAGTTACACCATCATGGATTCTCACCCATAAAAAGTTACGACTCTATGCTGTCTTAAGTCCTTTCCAACTCAAATATGATGACACCAATATCTAAGCAGAATCTCTATGTCTCCACTTCCTCTCTTCTAGTAGGAGAATAATTCTATGGCCACAGAGAAATCCAATATAAAACCATGCATGAAGCCAGGAGAAAGTCTGCTTAAGAGACTGCTCTCACGCTCAGTGAATGAAAACTCAGAAAAAGTGGTCCTTCTCCCTCAGGAATTGAGAGGTAGCCAGATGTGTGTGTTTGTGTGTGTGTGTGTGTGTGTGTGTGTGTGTGTGTGTAAATCAAATACAGTCAAGTCTGGGATGTGAACAGATATTTTATGTCACTGTCATTTCTAGGGAATGAGCCAACTTTTAAAGTAATTTGAATC
This sequence comes from Camelus bactrianus, assembly GCF_048773025.1. Taxonomy (NCBI): domain Eukaryota; kingdom Metazoa; phylum Chordata; class Mammalia; order Artiodactyla; family Camelidae; genus Camelus; species Camelus bactrianus. Next base: position 43,229,285 of record NC_133558.1, read on the forward strand.
TAGTGTTCTGAGAGAGTCTCAGGATCTTTTGGTGGAGGAAGGGAAAGGAAAGGAGGAGAGGTAATGAAGCAAAGGAGTAAGTATACTGCTAGGGAAAGGCAAAACATTAATTTTGTTCCTACTGGCATAACATACAAATTAGGAACTGTCTTTCTCCCGATGTCTTGTCGAGCACTGAGTTGCAGAAGAAGCGACAGCCTATTTCTCACTGAGCTTGTGACTATACGTGACATCTAGTAGACACAGATAATTTACCCTGAACAAATGCTAGCAGCAGGTTGTAATTCTCCTGTTTTGAGAGACAAGAAAACAGGAGTTCAAAGCGGGTAGATAACTTGACAAAAGTCAGAGGACCAGTAAACAAGAGAGGATGAATTCAAACTCAGATCTGAATGCAGAGTCTCATCTTCCCACTCCCAGGACTGGAAAATCCTTAACACACAGGCTCCCCAGCTCCCCTGCAGTGTTCCTGGCACCAAGCATTTCCCATGGCAGAGGTCTCCAGTTCTCACAGACACAGCGCTCTGTGCAGCCAATGACCTTCATCGGATCTTGATCACCTACCTGCCACGCCCACCAGGCTTCACCATACAGGCAGGAAAGCTGGCTTTCAAGTGCATACGAAGCCACCCCATGTCTAACCTGGGTTCTTCTGGGGCTTCTCCAGCCTAAAGGCAGCCATGAAACTGCTCACAGTTTGTACATGAGCCACACTACCTCTCTCCATCTGTCTCCCCACCTATACTACTTAGCTATGACCATTTTGAGAATCTTGGAAACAAATTTTTAAAAACACAAAAGAAAGGATTCTGTAACAAGTACTTAATACTTACAATTTTAAATGACAAGTTACAAAGTGAGTATTTACAAACCGAATCTGCCTTCCTAGGTGTCAGTTTGAACAGTTAAAATATATAATAGCAAAAAATTTTCACTTACAAAATTAACAAAAACATCAACAATAATCTGGAATAAACTCTAAAACAATGCCCATGTTTTACATGGAGAAAGTACAGGACTGTACTGAGTGGTAAAGTAAGAGGTGTGAATGTAGAGACATCAACATATTGTATGGAGGAAAGTAGTTTTGTAAAGATGTACGTTCTCATAAATATAATTCAAATTTACTAAAAAATCCCATGACAACTCTTATCTGTTTTTTTTTTTAACTTGAAAAAAGTATTTTAGAATCCTTCAGGAATAATAAAGTCATAATACTAGCCAAGAAAATTAGGGATGGAAAAAAGAATCAAAAAAAATCGCATTGTCAGATATTAAATAAATTTTTACAATATGTTAGATATAGCACTGGAATAAGAATGTAAGATTGACAGAAATAAACCATGAGCTCAAAAAGAGACTCTAGTATACATAAGTATTTTTTACACGTGGGATTTCAAATCAAAGAGCCAAGTATGAATTCAATAATTGTCTTGGGACAATCAGAGAATCACCTGGAAAAAACAAATTCTATTCCACTCATAATGACCACAAGAAAAATTACAGATAGTGATGTAAATATTAGAAAGTACTAATAACAGCAAATATAACTCTTTGCTCATATTAATTCAACTTCTCTCTATAACAAGTACTATTATCATCTCCATCCTAGAGATTAGAAAAACCTACAGAAGAGATATATACCATTATAAGAAAGTATTTCTAAGAATAAAATCAAGGATAAAACCCAAAGAGAAGACATTTACTATCTTAAGATTATTTTGGGCCACAACAAAAATAAACCTACTGAACAAAATGAAAGGCAAGATATGACAAGTAAAAGCTCTGTGATACATGTTGATGAAGACAAGGGGTTAATGTTCATAACATACAAAGAGCTGTCACAAAGCAACAAGAAGCTCCCTCACTTCAATGTGTGCAAAGGACAAAAGGGATCATTCACTTTTTAAATTCAGATGGCTAATGAGTGAAAAATGCTCAATACCTCTCTGGTCATCAAGTGCAAACTAAAACAAAGAAAAAGCACTTTTGCTCATCATATTGGCGAATGTTTTTAAAAGATATTCTAGCTAGTGTCCATCTTTGAGAGAACAAACTGTTAGAGAACTTTTTGGAGGACGACATATCAATGGATATGTAAACTCTGAAAAATGTGTGTACACACACACTGAACTCCACTTTTAGGAATCGTTTCACTTAGAAAAAAAAATCAGTTCAAAAAGATGTACTCATCAGAGCATTTACACAGCACTTTTTACAATGGTGGGAAGAAAAGCTGAAGTGAAATCATATCCAGCGATAGAGAATTGGTTACATAAGTTATTCTACATCTTTTCATTCCCCACAGGAGAAGGAATTTCTAGAGTCACTTGAAAGCAGCCTGTGATGTATGTAATTGTCACATCCAGGGAGTGAATTTCCAGAAACCTTAACTAAAGGAATACTCATTCAAGGTCACAGGAATGTTTGTAAAAGTAGGATGCCAGTCAAACACCATTTCTGACAGTGGAAAATGGAGAAAACTTAAGTATCCACCATCAAGACAATGATGCCGTAAATCAAGGCGAGCTGTAGGCACTAAGGGGCCAGCGTTTCGGCGTGGTCCAAGACCTTGTCCACAGTACTCTCCCACCGAAGGTGTCCTTGCACAAGAGACCAAACCTACATATCAGGAGACACCACTACTCTATCTGAAAGGACCGGGTGAGTCTGGAGTGGGAGGAAGTCTATGATATACCCTTGAGTGAATAAACTGAGCTGCAGAAAACATATAGTATGGCCTTATTTTTCAATAAAGCATATACACACACACATATAGATAGATTTCTGATATACGTGTATGTATGAATGTGTATAAATATATATGACATAGACATAAAGGTCATGACATATATACACCATATTTTCAGCAGTTTTTACTCTCAGGAAAAAAGGGGAATGGATGTAGGGGCTTTTTGGTACCACCACAGTTCTCTTTTCAGTACTTCAGTTAAGTATACTTGGAATTTCAAAGTTTATTTAAGTCCGAACTAAAATGGAAGATGCCTCCACAAGACAGAATGCTATACTGGTCATTAAAAATCATGCTAGGTGGGATAGAATATTGTAGAAAAATGTGAAATAAGCACAATGGAAAATGGAGGTCTCCACACAGAAAAAGGCACAGAGTGCTCGCTGGTTTTTATGACAGAGGAGATACACAATGATGAAAAGAACAGAAAATAGATGTTAAAGTGTTAATAATTATCTCTGAGTAGTGGGGTCAGGATAGACACTTTTGCCCCTTTTTTCAGACTTTTATATTAAATACACATTATTTTTCATCTAAAAAAAGCATTTTTAGATGTCTAGTACCACACATTGAAAAAAATACACGAGTACTTACAGAAACAATAACTAGGAGACACGGCAGCAGCGCCACACAATGTAGAACGGGCGATCCTGATTAAAATCACGCAGTTACATAAGGATCCACAAAGTGAGAGCACCTGCTGTAACAGGGAGTGGCCGCCTTCTATTTGCCAGTTGTGTCTTCAGGGCTGAGGCAGTTCTGAGCACGGCCAGTGTCAGTGCTGGTGTCTGGATGGATGCCACTGTAGGTGAGGGCACCTGCAAGCCGAGAGGAAGAACAGAAATCATCCTCTGCTTTTTCTGTCTTGTTTCTCTGTTACTTTTAAAGAGAGGCATAAATAAGATAAACTAAATCTTCCCTACTGAAATTTCAGTAATGAAACCGTTTTCAAAGTGTTCACAACATATATTCTGACTATAACTGTCTTTTCAACAAAGCATCATATTTATTAAATGTTAATTAACACAGTTAATTAACTACCTGTTAAAACCTATTAAAGAACATGAAATGCACTACGTGAAAGCACCACGCCTGCAGTAACTACCTTAGCTGTCTTCACGGCAGTGCAGTCAGCCCCCACCATCCCGTAGCCCTGAGCTCCTGATGCTGGTAAGAGAACACGCTGCCGCCTCAGATGGAGAGAAACGGTGAAAGTGTTTTCTGAAATCTACAGCACTGACAAAACATAACTGACAAATCCCAGGCTCCTTTGAGGCTGTCATTTTATGTTTCTGACCAACACCCGTCAATGAGCAGAACCACCCCAATTCCGAGCCATGGGACTCACGTGGGAAGCAGTTTTGGAGAAATTTCCAGGTATAGAATGTAACCAACTATACATAGAACTCTGAAAAAATAAAAGATTCAATACCCTGATTTTGGAAGACACTCAAAATATTCTCCTAAGCCTTAGTAGCTGGAAAGGCTGGGCTTCTCCTCAGCCACTTATTTATTTCACGGCCAGTGAGCATCTCCCACAAACCCTGTTTCCTTGTGTTTGCTGGGAGCCTCAGGCACACTCTTGCTGTCGATCATATAAGTCACAGGGCAGACGCGTGTGTCTCACGCCTGCAACCCTAACACAGGCCCACCTCCTAGCCTCACAGTTTGAACTTAGCCCCATTTTCTAACCTGTTTATTTGGTATCTGTTCTTCTGTAAGCTGCCTGAAATGCTTTTTGGAACAAGTCAGAAGAATGAGTGGGTAGAGAAATGGACAGTTGGACAGGTGAGAGGTGGGCAGACAGACAGAGAGACTCCAAGAAAAGGGGAACAAAGAAAATTTCCTATGCAGAACCCTCTTCTAGTCAGGGAAGAAAACCGCCACGGAGACGTGTGAAGAGGCAGGTGGCTTAGGGCTGTTTCCTGGATTCCATGAAAAGTCACACCAAGAGATGAGAGGGTAGAACTATAAATAATAAAAGAAAAAAGCATGCATGCTTGAAAAATATATCTACAATATGTACTTTCTAAAGAATAGTTTCAAATCAGCAGGGCCCAATTACACAATCCTTGGGTATTTACAGAAATGAGAAACCCATCTCCAAACCACAAGGCATCCCTTAGGAGCACTGAGAGTCTTCACGGGGCGGTCATAAAGCCGTAACCGCAAAAGCTATGCTCTCCTGCACTTATGAGGAACGGGCAGCTGTGCTAGGGCTGCCCACGTGTGTCACTTACACCCCCCAGCACCTCTATGGGGGGGACGCCTAGCGAGCCCCGTCTCTGCAGGACAGAAAACTAGTCCGAGAGACGCTAAGCCGGCCTACCAGTTCTCCATCTCACAGGACTGGTCATTCCAGAGCAGGACTCGAACTCGGACCCACGTTTGTTATCACGGTTCTACCGTGCTTTGTGTGCTTATTTTGTGTATAATACATTTGTTTCTGGCATGAAAGGACATTTAATAAATGATCGGTTGTCTTGCCTATCTCTTTAGCTCACAATCTTTATATTTTTGAATTGTACTCTTTTCCCCTGGAGAAAGGAAAGGAAAGAGCAGTGGTCAGAATGAGCTGGGGTTCCATTCTTTATCTGTTACCTCATCTCATCCAAGTCCCCAACCAGGGAGAAGGATCAAATATCCTCTTCATCTTTTAAAGAGAGGTCTCCAGTTATGGTGACTTACTCAACTCCAAAACCAAGTCTGGGGGAAGGGCACATGCAGCAACCAGAGCAGTATCATGTATAGGAAGGTGAAAAGAGCTCAGGGGGTCAGCCTGATTTAATTTCAATCGATAAAAGAATACCACACACTAAAAATACTAGCATGCAATGGATTGGCTCTTTCTTGACATCTAGCAAGTTTCCACAGCCCATAAGTAACATTATCGTGAACTAGTGAAAGGAAGAGTCCACAGATAGGGAAAATCAATGCCACAGGCAGGCTGAAACCCAGGCTGGAGGAAAGGAAGGGAAAGGGCATAGTTAAGAAAAGGGGAAAGTCTGGGAAAAAGATATCATCACAAGGATTCTCAAGCATCATTCAGCAATCATAAAATCATTCATTCAAGAAAGAGTTACTTAGGTTCTATTTTGTGCAAGATTTTACAGAGGGCAAAGAAAGACCGCAGCGTCCATGGTAGCAGCAAGTGGCGGGGCTATAATACAGTTCTCATTCTGGTACCTTGCACATTTTTACTCAGTATAAAGGGAAAAAATAAAGTAAAATAATACTATGTAAACTCTACACATTGTTGAAATAAAATTAAAGAAGACCTAAATACCTGGACAGACACACCACGCACATTCCTGGATCAGATGACAGTGCTCTTGGAATGTCAGTGCTCCACAGAGCGATCCATATATTCAACGTGGTCTCGATCATAATCCCAGTGGGCTCCTCTGCAGAAACTGACTAGCTGCTGCTACAATTCATATGGGAATTCGAGGGTCTCAGTAACCAAAACGTACTTGAAAAAGAAGAACAACGTGAGAGGACTTGTAATTCTCAATTTCAAACCTTACAACTGTATCTCCAGGTGAGATTAGAGGCCATTTTAACTTATTACTGTGTTTATCCTTATTTTCTAAATTCTCTACAACGAATATACCTGTTAGAATAAGAAAAATAAAAAGTAAGGTATCTTTTAAAACATGCACAACGATTCATTCATTGGGAAAAAATTATTTTAACTATAAAGAGATAAACAAATATCTATTGAAAAAGGACTACTTAAAAAAAAGGGTGCATTTACATTTTTCATAAATTGAAAACTGAAAAGCCCAAACACATCAAGTTTCTAGGGAGACAAATAAAACATATCAACACTTATTTTCAAAAATTCTAATGGAACAATGAAAACTCAAGAAAGGGAATATCGTGATTGACAGCCAACTGCAAACACATGGAGAGCAAAGGCCTAGAAATCACAGTTCCTTTAAATCTGCTACTAACTCAATAGGAGAGGAAATTCCTCCCTGAGGGGACAGTGGAATCCCATGCATAAGACAGGATACACAGTACAAACTGCACTAGAATCTGGGGTGATTTTCTTAGAACAATTCTGAAGTTACAACATTGCTGAAAAACTATAAAAACACTGACAGACAGATTAAAACACACAGTCATATATATTATATAGAAACATATGAAGTCTGCTCCCATATTACATAGAAATACAAACATATTTGTGCATTTATAGGCACTGATTACTTTATCTCAGATAGAATATTTCAACTAAAACAAAAAATCAATACACACCTCTTGTCAAATCTAGTTGATAAGTTACTCTTCTATGTAACCATAATGTGTCTAAGATAGATCTAAAATTAGTGAAAAATATCTTTGTATGGTTTCTTGAATTCTTCTCAAAATTCCAAGCTTAATTTTAAAATAGATCTGAGCAGTATTTCTATATTATCTTTTCCCTTGTGAAATGAACAACATAGTCTGTTGTCAAAATTCTGTCCTTACAATGATTCACGAGCACCGTATCCTCACAAAACTGCTGGACAGCAAGGCGCTATCCAGACACTCTGACCAAACAAATGAAACACAAGGAAGACAGTGACACTATTCTGGAGGGCATATAATCTGTGTCAACACTGGGTTTTTATTTGATTGGTTTGATTGGGTAGCAAGATGAAATCAATCAAGTACTTTCTTCTTTGAGCATGCTGTAAGTCATGACTCTTTTCAGTGTCATGAGCAGGAAAGAGTTAAGCATGACTTGATTAGGTCAAATAGCAACAATCATAACCGGAGATTGAGTAATAAAGAAGTTAACTGAAAGCAATACTTCTGCCTACATGAGACCTAAAATAAATCTACACTGATATCCGAAAGGAAAATGAGGAGATGAGGTCCCCAAAGAGAAAACAAACTAACAAGAAATCAAAAACGGAAACAGTTTTTCATTAACGATTCCAGGAAGGAGTGGAGCATGTTGGTGAAAAGCACAGATGTTGGGGACAAACATGAGGGTCTGAACTCCCACAGCACTGGGTAGCTGTGACACTGATATGTCAGTGAAATTTTCTGCATCTCAGTCTCTTATCCATAGACTGGGGACAACAACCGCACCCATCTCCGAGAACGGTCCTACGAATTAAGTTATTTTATATATAAAATTTTAAATAAAATACCTCAGATTTTATATAATACCCCAAAAGCACAAGGAACAAAGAAAACAGAGATAAATTGGAGTTCATCAAAATTTAAAACTTTGCTTCAAAGGGCACCATCCAGAGAGTGAAAAACCAATACACAGGAGAAAATTTTTTCAAATCATTTATCTGATTAGGAATTTGTATCTCCAAATAAAAAAAAAACCCTACAACTCAACAATAAAAAGGCAACTCAATTAAAAGGTGAATAAAGGATCTGAAAAGGTATTTTTCAAGGAAAATATACAAATGGCCAATAAGCACAATGAAACGATGTTCAATATCATTAGCTCTAAGGGAAATCAAGTCAAAACCACTAGAAGAAACCGCTTCACACCCACAACAATAGGTTATAATAAAAAAAAAATAACAAGCACTAATGAGGACACAGAGGAAGCGGAGCAGGCAGCAGTTGCTGGTGAGGACGTAACACAGCGTGGCCACTTTGGTAAACAGGCTGGCAGGTCCTCAGGGAGTTGAACATTTGGTTTCTGAATGACCCAGCAATTCTGCTGTCTGGGCACACACGTTAGAGAACTGAAAACAAATGTCCACATAAAAACTCCTAAAGGAATGTTCGCGGCGACACTACTCATCACAGCCAAAAAGCAGAAACAACCCAAATGCCTATCACCTGATGAATGGGTAAACAGTGGGGCCCAGCCATACAGTGGAATATTATTCAGCAATAGCAAAGCATAGAGTACTGACACAGGCCACAACGTGGACAAACATTGAAAACGTTACTCAGTGTGAAAGAAGTCAGTCACAATAGACGGTTCCACTTACATGAAGTGACTCGATTTAAATGAAATGTCCAGTACAGGCAAATCCACAGAGAGAGAAGAGTGGCTCATTGGGGCTGGGGGACGATGGGGAAGATGGAAATATCTGCTTATGCATACGGGGCTTCCTGTTGGGGGGAAGAAAATGTTCTAAGATTGAATGGGATGCACAATTCTGGGCATAGAGTAAAAACCGCTGTATATTTTAATGGGTGAATTGTATTAAAATTGTTAAGAAGAAAAGCACCTCGGGCCAGTACCTTCCCATAGTAAATGCAAATTGCTAAATTTTATTACAGGAAGAATAAACTACCCTCAGCATGAAAGCAGGAGATCAGCAAATGTGAGTTAACCGAAATTGGACAAGAGCATTTCACTTGAAACAGTTGCTGAGTGTACACGAAATATTCAGAAATAGGAAAATTAATTTCACATCAAAAAGAAGCATTCTGCTTCAAATGCAGATCAAGGATTCGGCAAGCCCAGCTGCTAGAAATGACCAGAGAAGAAACCTGGTCTGTAAAACAGGCACCAGAGCCAGCAAGGAAGTGGTGATGAGGAAAGCAGGCGGCGGAAAATCTGGAACAGTTTGCTACAAATAATTTCTCTACTGAAAATTCAATAATAAAATGAAAGTGATGTAATGCTCTGTTGACCTCACGTGAATGGGCTTCCTTCGGTTCTCGACTGTTCTGTAACCCCGATTGAGAGATTCAGGAGAATCAGCATGGCTCCTGGGAGTCCCCAAATGACTGCCCACCAGCACGCTGACCACCATCACATCCGCCAGGGTGTAATTGCAGAGAAGAGACCAACTTCTGAAAGGAAATGTTGACAAGGGAAGAAAAGGCTGCAGTCAGTCCTGGGACAGAGGCCATCTTAGCAGAGGCCAGAAAGCTTCAGGTGAACTGCAGTTGCTCTGGGGCAAGAAGGGACCACGGGGGAGCATATCTCAATTCTCTCCTCTCTCTCCCTCGGGTAGGAGAGATAAAGCCTGCATACTTCTCACCTGGAACTGTGGCATCTGGCTGGCAGAAGTCTTACCAGCACGGAATGATTATTCAAGACTCTGTGTAAAAAGCCAAGAAATCGAGAGGGAGTAGGGAGCCAACTCCACGAGCCTCTCAAATGCTCCCATATTTATTGTGTATAATCAAAGGAAAAATTCATCAACAGTTGTGAGATAGTAAGGAGGAACTTCGGGAAACACGGGATGAGGCAGAGATTGTAAAATCCACAATGAGTACAAAGGATTAGTGTATCTTTAGGGAAGTCATGGGGTGAGGGGAACAAGATACATTTTTAGATATGTGAATTACAAAGCAGACCACCAGACCAGCCAGGTCCTTGTTTTTGGGATAATAGACTATCTAACAGCACACAAGCCCAGCGTTTATTGCTGAGGGCCACGGTCCTTGCTTTGCAACCAGCAGAGTGCTATCTAAAACCTCAACTATGCAAGGAAAGCATTTTCTCTGCTTTTTAAGGCAAGGAGACTGGTGTGAGGATGCACAGGCACTTGCTTGCAAAGCAGTTTCTAAGCATATATTTTTCTTATCAAAGTTCACAGCAGGCTGGGGTGTGCTACAGTTTGTTAAACCAATCATGGGCTTTCACATGGAACCATTATGGAGGACACCCTAGGATGACAAATCCTGCCTCTGGGTCTTTTCCTGCCATCTTCAGACACTCTAGCAGGGTCTAGGCACATCTGTGAATAACGATCCTAAAGAACCACCCACACTCTTAAATCCTGGTGCTTGAAACTTAATTTAACTCTACACAACTTACCGTAGAAAAGTTTCAGAAATAAAAGATATGATATCCCTTTTATATCTCATCATATTACTGATTTTTCTGATTGCTCTAAGCTGCTTCTACTTGGTAAAGCACATAATTCTACAGGTGAACTCAGTAATTTCCATTGGGCATATCTATCCATTTTGGGCTCGCTAACTACTATTGGTCAAATATCGATAAACTTAATTGATTTATTTGTTTATCAATTTCAGCCGGGAGGAGAGGGAGTGTCACTCTTTTCCTCAGCCCACCCTCAACAATTTTCTCATCAACTCAGGACTCCTGAAAACAAAACAAAGTATCTGTTTCCCTTCTACTCTTTCCACAAACACAACAAGAAACATCAGCCTGGAGAAAGAATTCAACACAAATGTTAAAACAAAAATCTACAAACCTGAAGCAACTCCATCTCCGAATCATGATACACAATGAAATGAGAGTAAGTGTGTCAGGCACAAAGCAGGCGTGAGCCTGACCACCTCATTTCTATTCTTCAAAGGAAGGAAGGTTTTTGTATTTTTTTTTATCATTCTTTGTCATTGTTTCTGATTATGCCAAAAAATAGTTTATGAAATAATTATGCACTGCAATAACAGATTTTTATTGTATCAAGTATAGATGGCATTCAGAGGGGATAGGAAAACCCAGCTCTGTAAAAAATGCAAAATTTTTTCCCCTCTTAATAACACGTATACAAAATGCCACAGAGAATTCAAATACTTGTGGAGAGGAGCAAAAGCCACAAAACAAAAGCAAAGTCATTACAATGAGTCAATTCAAAATTCACTGGACAAACATGCTCAATGCATTCAAAGAATTTTAAAGGCACACTGCAAACCATTCACTTAATGATCTACAGGCTAGAGGAAGCATTTCCCTCTTTAAAAGACAACAGAATTCAATAGGGTGCCCCAACAAACAAGGACCAAAGAACAATCAGGTTTTTAACGGTTCTCATAAATCCGCATGTTCTAAACATCAAAATCCAGAAATTTTAAACATTCATTCAAACCACAATGAAACAAGCATTTCAAAAAAAAAAAAAAAAAAACCAAAGAAACTAAGCACACAGATCATGTACATAGATTAATAAACATGTCTTGTACCGCTGGAAGAAAGAACAGGCTATAGCCTTTTACTTGAAAAATAAAACTACTTTTAAAGATAACTGCTAAAACACATTTCACCATTCATGTTGCCTTCAAAAATCTGAGGCACTTGTATCTGATCAGAAAAGCAATTCTGAGTAATAGTATGTTACAATTCAGCGCCAGTTTGCTTTAGAAGAAAAAAGAAAAGCTACTGTTCCTCAAATCCTGCACAGAGTGTGAAGTGCCTCCCGGCCTCTTTCTCCTCCCGTTTTCTAAGCTCATGCTCCTCAACCCTTCTGAAACAAGTATGACAACCTCTTATTCCCAATATGCCAAATGACAAAAGAATATCAATTTATTTGTGTAAATATATGCCTTCACCTTGAACTTGAGGAGAAATGTATCAGAAGTCTATATGGAACTTATTTCTACCTTCCTGAAATCACACACACAAACGTTCACACAGACACAGACACATACCCCCTGGATTACTGGACACTTCACAAGCTTAGGAATTCCAACTTCTAGAAGATAACTTTGTAGTTAGTTTAAAATACAATTCTGTCAGCTTTTGAAAGCCTTGATCATCTGCTAAACCATCCAAATATCAAAGAGACCCAATTAGCCTTCTCTGTAGAATGTAATTTCCATTGATGGCAAAACAGACCCTAAGAAGTACTGGATCAAAGACTCGTGTTTATCACTACCTATGATCGTTTTTAAGCACATTAACAGATTCAGAAATGTATGTCTCAACAACATATATTCTTATTGAAATAGCATACGTGTTCAATTGTCTATACAGAGACTAGGTCACATGATGGTGTTTAAGATCTATTTTGTGTATTGCAATATTTATTTTCAAGTGCAGACAAGGAGGGTGTGTATTACTCAGTTGTAGAGCACCTACTTAGCATGCACAATGTCCTGGCTTCAATCCCCAGTACCTCCAAAAAAATAAATAAAAATAAGTGCATATTTAAAAATAAGAATAAAGTTATAAAAAAATACAGACTAAAAACCACTGCAATCTAGCTGCTACAATTATACTAAAAAAACAAGGGTTTCTATCAAACACTGACTATATGCCAATCACAGAGACAATCACAAATCACACCTGACAACCATCACGTGTGATTCTCTGCTAACCTACTAAGTAAACACGGATGAGCAACCCGGCACTGCGGATGAGGAGACGGATCTCGGAGGAGCCGTGGACGCTGACCGTCCTGCTCCCCGCGACACCACGTCAGCCCAGGGCAAGCACTGACAGAGCTGCTCTGAGGGGACACTCAGCTGCATGGAGCCTTGGGGCACTGGGGAATCCAAGGAAACACTAAAAATTGTTCAGTGAAAAACCAGCTCAAATATATTACATTGTGCAACATCCTTTAAACAGGGAACATGACTGAGACTTTTTGATGCCTCCGTGTCCTTTCCACCATCATCAATTATTTGCCCTCTCAGCGCGACCAGTGATGAACTGGACCCCATATGAAGTGCACTCAGATGGCAGAGCTATGCCTCACCCAGGCGGTCATCCATCACTTCTCACCGGTGTGGACGTACCACCTGAAATCACTCCTTTCTCCTTTTTAAAATCCCTTCATCTAATCCAGACTTTTCAACAGCAAAGCAGCAGCTCAACCACAGACAGTGGACAGCTTCTCACCAAATGGACTCGAACAGCCCATCGGACTACCTGGAAGCCCTTTTCTTCTATTAAACCCACTTCCGGGTACTTCATCATTTTCTGATTGGTGGACTTGGCCACCGACTGGCCAACTCATAGAGCTCCCAGCCTCACATCCTGGGGTGGGAGAGGACCCTGCTGTTTGGAGAAATCAGTGAGGAAGGCGGACATCCTCCAGCCAGGTCTGCACGGGTAGAAGTGCGACAGTGTGCTCAGAAATTATAGCTTTAGCATCCCTGGGCTCCCATGGACTGGTTTCACATTAACCAAACTCATGACACACTGATGCAAGAAAACCAGAAACTTATTAATGTAACAGAAGAAGTGAAACTATAAACCAGACTGAAATATCAGAGTTCAACCTTGAGTACATTTTCTCCTCCACAGCCCAATCACGGGCAGGCAGTCACATGGCAACCATGGACAGAAGCAGAGCAGGAGGGTTTGTAGATTAACTCAATGGACTAAATTTCTGTTATACGAACAGATCTACTGCCTAGAAAATAATTAACGCTAATCACAGTGCACACTTCGTGGAAAGTGGCTGAGACATGATAGTGAGCACCTGTGTAACTCTACTTTCCCTGTCATTTCTGGGCTAACTGATGCAAAGTGGTACAAAGATTCAGGGATGCAGATACCTCTAAACACCCAAAGCCCATCGCTGGGAGCCTCAAAACCAGACAGCCAGGGTTTAAATACCAGCTCTGCCACTTACTACCTCTGTGACCTTGGCCAACTTACTTACCCTCTCCGTGCCGAAATTTCCACACTGTAAAACTGGGATAACAATCAAACCTTCCTTACTCACTTGTTGAGAAAATTGAAGGATTCATTTCTGTAAAACTCTCAGAAAAGAATGTAGCACATTTTTGGTGTTCAACAAATGTCAACTTAATATAAAAGTGATTTACAAGTCTCCCTTCTAATAATATTATGTGTTTCCTGGCTAGTATAAGTCCCAAAAAAATCCTTATTTCTCCTTTTATAAACTCTTGGGGAGCACCCTCCCATTCCATCCCACCACCTGTTTAAACTAGGGAGGGGATGCCTCCTCCCAACTCCTCTGGGCCATGGAGAATGCTTCTCCCTTCATACCCCTGGCCACTGGATCACAGCTAGCCCTCGTCACACTAAGATTGTGAGGTGTGAGTCCGGGGAGACAAGCAGGGAATGTGAAACCCTACCTTTCCCTCCAGTTTTGGTCACCATTGGGAAGCACCTGGGATGCTCAGCTCCATGTCAGGACAGCCCTGTGCATGAAGGGGCAGGTCCTCTCAAGGGAAGGCTCGTTGTGGCCCAGAGTTACCTGGGACAGGGTGAGTCTCTAATTCTGGGACACAGTATCATGACACACATTTTCCCACAGCCCTCAAGTTCATGGAGAACGTAGCTTCATCAGTAAGAAGACATTTATCGCCTGCCTACTCTTTTGTGTCATCTCTCAGTTGGCTGCTGGAGACAACATGCATATAAGTATTGGATCCCAATAGGCCCCAACATATATGAAATAACAAAAATTCTGTGGCTTAACGTTGGTTCAGGGTGACTGTGTAACAGTTCTGACTCTGCTGATGCTTAATTATGGGTATAGGAACTATGGAACCTCCTCAAATATCTTTCATCATAAAACCAGCTTTTCTTGTTTTCCTGTTTCTTATTAATTGACAAAGACTATAAAATGATGGCTTCACACCAAACAGCAGCTAAGGATTATGAGCCCTCTTGACATACCCACTGTGGTAAACACTTTACATAATTTCTAATTCTCACAATTCTACAAAGCAGATACCAACGTCCCAATCTCTCAGACGAGGGAAAAACTCAGAACGAACTGACTCAGGCTCACATGGCTCAGTGGCAGCACGTGCACGCAAACCCAAGTCAAAAAACTACACCCCTTCTTATATGTACCAAATCTCCTACCACCAATTAACACAGAGCAGCGGGATCAATACTCAGGGAACCCAGCACACTTTTCAGATTTAAGGTGCTCCAGAGGCCGCTACTAGCTGTTTTATAAATTCCCGGCTCACTGGTTTCTAACACTGGAAGAAAAGTCCGATTTTGCCATTGTTTACACAGCAAGTCTGAGATGTTCACAGCGAGATGACAGAATAAAACTAAAATATAAGCAGAACAATTTTTACAGGTAGACAGACATAATGGACATTGTGCTATTCTGAAGCATCAAGCAAAGAAATCAAAACAAAATAACGTTGTTTAAGCCTTCTTTAACAAACAGGAAAATTAAGATGGTAAGAAGGTGCAACAAGCGCCACCTATGTCTAAAAAGACCTTCCAGGTTGCCAGGAAGCATGCAACACAAAAATTGCCTGTAGGATCAGAAACGAGAATCAGATAACTAAAAGCTTCTGTAGCACACACTGCACTTTGCTTCGGGGGAAGCGAGGGTAACTCAGTATTTAATCTGATATTGCTAATACTCCTGAATATAAACAAAAGACACAGGCTCATGGAAACTCATCTTAGAAGAGGAAGAATCCAGTCAAGCCACTTCATTTTACAGGAGGGGAGACTGAGACATGGGATCTGTCCTCCTTGCAATCGGCAGCAAATCTCTCCTAGGCCTCATGTCTTGCACTGTAGCAAAAACGAACAGATCTGTACTAGGCCTATATTCATAAAAGCCGCGTCTGTATATTTCCGAAAGTAGGTTATCTAAGTATCTTGCAACATACTTCTCAAAATCCAGGAAATCATACATTTGTTGAAATACAAAAACATTTATTTACATAATAAAACAGCATGAGCTTTATTGTCTCTATTAAAAAAGTTACATGTCAAATCAATGTTTTGATATTTTAAACCTGTTAAGAGTGCAGGAAAAAAGATCAAAATTTTCTTTAATCACAAAAGAGAGAAGCTTATTCCCTGAAAATGATCAATGTGGATGTCAGAATCCAACGAATTTAAATGTCTGAGTGGATGGTTACACGGCAACATGACATCTGATTTCTAACAATACACATTCTGTGTAAATAATCTTCAAGGTCGTCTGCTTAAGGCAATTTAACTAGTCCCTGTCTCACTAGAATGATACAGATTTCATTAAAACTTCATAGTGCACTAAAAAATAAATGAATCCTTGTTACTTTAAGCCATATTCATATATATCATATATATACATATTAAATATGCATCAGTAATAAGCCACCCTCTTTAGTATTCAGAGTTGATCCTTCTAAAATATCTGTCATTGTGACAGCACATTTTTACTAAGCACCTCTTGAGTTCTTTGTATACAAGGCTACTAACTCTCACAGTCAGACAAGTTAAACGATATTACTCAAATTTCACAAATGAGGAAATGTACTTAAGCCATGAAAACAACTTATATATACATCATCAGGAAAGAAAAGAATAAAGATTTTCTTAAAATATTCACTGACAATTTTTTCTTCCATATTAAGACTACATAAAACCAATTCAGTCTTTGTAAGTATTTCTGTCAATAAGGGCCACTAGAGAAAAGCAAGTAACATCATCAGCAGTGGTTGGACTTTCAAAGCCCCCTTCTCATTTGCACTATAATTATTTTAAATGTTTTGTTTTTAGTGCTTACAGAGCACTAAAATACATAAAAATTAACTTTTTATGCCACTACCTGAGAATTAAACATCTGTGAAAATGTACAATTTTAATTTATGCCACTCTGTCTCACATTCTCACTGGTGTCTCCCCTTTGAAGGCCTCATCAGGCTGAGATCACTAAAATCGGCCATTTATGGAGTCACAGGAGTTCGGGTAACCACTCAACGGGAGGCTGATTAGAGAAGCAATTAAGAATTCATCCTGTGAAGCCTGGGTTCCAGCACCGAGCTAGCCACCGCCAGCTGCGTGTGATTTGGGACAAGCTGCTCCATCTCTCAATCCCTCAGCTGTAAAAAAGGAGACACTGATACCTACGGTCAAACACCTGCTATGAAGTAAAACATGAGGAAAGTATTTTAGCCTTAGGGAGGTGTCCACTCAGAGCGAGTTTGGTCATTATGATGATGAGGATGTCTGTTAATAAATTGAGCTAGACCAAAAAGGAGAAATCACCTTAAAGGAGAAACATTTTAAGCCAATGAACATTTCCTTTTGGATGGATTGCAGAATATTCTATTCATTTTTTTAATAAACCAAGTTTTGTCCATTAATAATAGATTTACAGGTTCATGGACAAGTCTCCAGAAAAAGAATTAGAGGCCTCTAACCTCTGAATACTAAGAAAGTAAATTTTAAAAAAAATCAGGGGGGAGATTATACCTCATTTGGGAGAGTATGTGCTTAGCATGCATGAGGCCCTCAGTTCAGTCCCCACTAACTCAATTTAAAAACTTTTTTTTTTAAGAAATGGAGAATTAATGCAAAAAGATGGAGGAATACAGAAATTTTTTAGAGACTCATCTCAGATTTAAGATGGGGAAAAAACCATCCATTTCTCAGAGGAAATTTTGAGAACTATGTAAACTGAATCTGAGATGTCTAGTCTTCTAACATTATTCATGAATTCATATTACCAAGTCTTAAAACTACCTGATAACCCACAGTTGTGATACTGATCACAACAGCTGCCAACACGGATCTAGCTCTGGCTAGGAATTCTCTGTTCTGACATCTCTGCCCCTGAGGCCTCACCAGGCTGAGAGCACTAAATTCAGTCATTCATGAGCATCTCCTGTAAGTCCTCCCTTTGTGCTCCTCACTCTCCCCTCACCAGCCCCTCTGAGGGAAACACTGTTATCACCATCCCCAACCGCAGATTAGGCCACTGAGGCACAGAGACTAAATCCTTTCCAGGTCATATTGGCATTAAAGGACGTCTGTATTTCTGCTGTTTTGCTTTTGACAAAGGAATCTGAGATATCAATTCAAGGGAGACTGTTAAATAATAAACTCTGTCAGGTCTTCACCTCAAAGAGCAGATACTATAAATTCCTGATGTAGAATGAGGCTGCCGCCACAAACTGACTCAGCTTGAAATTAATATCCAAGATGAAGCAGCGGATACACGTAAATATTCACGATTGTCAACTCCGCTCACGGGTCTGGGCCCTTCACTGCCTGAACTGGGGTGAATACTCCACCCGTGTCAGGGAGGGAAGCGCGGTTTTTCCAGGTCGCCCCAAGGCTTCACGGGCTATTTCCCCCCACAGACTGTCCTCAACAATTAAAAAGCTCTCAAGATTTTTACACCATGCAAAACTGAAATACATTTCTGCAGATGGAGCACTTTCTCAGGCTTAAATTTATTTTGCCTACACTCAGCAGGGGGGGTAAAAGAAACAAGACTCTGCAAAGCCTCTGATTCTCACCACTCACACTAGTAGAAAGGCCACTGCACAAGATGTCTCTTCAGAGTGCAGGGTGAGAAGAAAATAAAGCCGCCCCCAACCGCAGGCACTCCCAGAGACAGAGCTCAGCAGTCTTCTGCACACTCACGGTTGTGCAGCCCTCATCACCATCTATTTCCAGAACACTTCATCACCCCAAAAGAATCCCCCTGTCACTAGCAGTCACTCCCTAACCCCCCTCCACTTAGCCCTTTGCAACCATCACCTGCTCTCCGCCTCTGCATGTGCCTATTCTGGGCATTTCAGATCACTGAAGGCAACAATATGTGGCCGTGTTTGTCTGCTTCCTTTCACTTAACATGCTCTTGTCAAGGCTCGTCCATGTTGAAGTGGTATCAGCATCTATTTTTTTTTTTTTGAAAACGTTAATGTTTATTAGAGGGTTGTAAGTACTATCAAAAAGAGTAGAGTGGAGCATAAGTGATTGTGTTTCAAAGAGAAAAGGGCGGGTTGAGCAGTCAGAGTGGACTTCCCATAAGAGGTGGCCTTTTTCATTTTCCTCTTTTTCTTTTTTATTCACACTTACGTCTGAATAATGTTACACTAAATGGAGATTCTACATTCTGTTCATCCATTCAGCAGCTATGTATGGACGAGGTCCAGAAGGATGAGTGTATGAGGCGACTTGCAGGGATGGCATTTAAGCAAAGGGCAAGATGTGCTTTCAAAAAAAAGCCAACAAACAGAGGCGCAAGGAAATTCAGTGCGTTTCTGAGCAAAGTGCATGCTTGCTTCGGCAGGACTACCGTGCAGGGCTGGGGCGGATATTGGCAGGAATCACGGCGTGGGAGTCACCTGAGAAGACTCCCCACTGCACGCAGCTCAGACAATTCTCCTCCCTCATCCTGTATTGTTAGAGCCATATTTCTAAGTTTCTCTTATTTCAAGTAATAGCACTTTAACTACATATCTGATCATTTGCATCAGACCACTTTACCTCCAAGGTACAGAAAATTATTCACTAACCGGAGCAGCTCCAGGACATAACGGTGATGGGTTAGGGAGTCCTGCAGCATCCCAGCCTGCATGCACAAACCCCACATGTGCCCTGGTGATGTCTGGAAAATTAAACGCATGGAAATATCTCACTGCTGCTACACGACATCTGCCCTCAAATTGCCCCAAACTCATGCTGGCAAAGCACTACTCAGCCCTCTCACTACAAAGAAAAAAAAATGCTAAGAAGGCAAATTTAGGCTCTTCCATTGAAAACCAGCAACCATCAATGCCAGTATCTGAGTTGGAATGCTCCTGACTTCTAAAACCACTGCGCCGTTACTTTTCAAATGTGGAAGTCATATATGTATTCAACTTAGATGATATTACAGTAGGATTTTTCTTTTCAAAATTTCCAGTTGCAACATTAGCACAAGAAAGTTTATGTTTCAGCTTTAAAAAATCAATTATCTTCCACTTTCTTAATTTTGAACCTATTATTATTTTATAAATGGAGCTATGCTGCATAATATAAACAAACTGTTTGAATTCTGCAAACAAGACCTTTATGACCTCACTATTTCAGAGCAAACTTTAATGGTGTTTTGAGAGGTGGGGCCTGGGGTGCTCACTAACAGCTCACTAAGGATGTGCTATTAAGTAATGCAAAGGCTCTAACTCCACATTAGCTCAGAAACCAAAGAAACTACACCAAAGCCTTACTTTATCATTTTTAAATTTTTCTATTCTTTGGAATATTAAATTTCTTTAAAGAGATGATTTTTTTTGAGAAAGACAACAGCTGTATTAAATTTCCTCTCACCAAGAAAGCAATCTTTATCAAGAATAAATACCCCATGGAAATCGAAATGACAGGGGGTTTCTAGCTAAGTGAACATGCAGATCTGAACAGAAATCTAAATCCTATCACATCTCACTCAAACCAGCTCAACAAAGTCCTGGGCTACCCTGGAACTTAGCTCTTCTGTTCCAAAAGTTGGCTGAGCTAAGATCATCACACAAGGCAGGGAAGGAGAGAAGAGGAAAGTCCACCTGGCAGCCTCCATCTCTTTTCTTTCAGCCAAAAGTCGACTCTCGGGCGACCCCGATAACAAGCCCTCCCCATGAGGAAATCCGGCATCCACACTGCCCCAGCCGTCCCCAAGCAGCCCTGACGCCCCTCTCCCAGCCTGTGAATTGTGTTTTAGTGGCCCCCCAGTTGGTGGCACCCTCCCCCTCTTCCCAGCTACACACACACACACACACACACACACACAGAGCAACGGCAGCCTTCCCAAATCACAAAGTTGATTAAATCACCCCACTTCAAACCCTTCAGAGGCTCCCTGGCCCCGTTCTAGCCCCGCCCCCGACACTGCTCTCCCAGCCTCACCCCAGTTCCCAGGTCCCCAGTGACCTCAGGGACCCGCTGTCCTGCTCCTACTACCCACTTAACTCCAGGCTCATTTTGATTGTTTCCCAAGGAAGACTTCCCTCCCTCCAACCTCCGCAACTTGTTCCTCTATTCCTAGAACATTCTAGGCTAAGTCAACTTCTGACACTGCTAAGCTCACAAGAAGCAAATACATTTTGCTTAATAATGTGGGTCCACCCACTCTCCCCTAGACACACAGAAGTGCGCGTGTTATGAATAAATGAATGATGGGGTGGGTCTCAAAGGGACAGACAGACCTGCTCTAGCCCGTCCCGACCCTTCTGTCTGTAGAATATCAGAAGCAAAACCAGAAGTAACTTTCCTGAGGGTCACTTCCTGCTGACACCCTTCACTGCCTCCAGTGTCTGTTCAAATAAAACCCAACGTCTTCCAAAGCCCTTCACCCCAGGCTCTCTCCAGGGTCCTCCCAAGCAGGGGAACACTCCACCCTGGACCACACAGGACACTCTCCCCAGGTCCCCACCCCACAAGCCTCCAGGCCTCTGCCCGGGCTGCACCTGCCACCTGAGCCACACTCTTGACTCCTTCTCCTGGCTGACACTTACTCTGTCCTCACGATTGAATGTAGAGCCCATTTCTTCCAGGAAGTCCTCTCTGATAATGTCCTTTAGGTCTTGGCATGGCTCCATCTATAGCAACAGTACATGGTGACCAACTGGGTGTTTGCCCACTCCTTTGAAACCACGAACTCTTGGGGGCCACGTGGGAAGGAGTGAGAGATTACAAGAGGGGTGGGAGAAGCAAAAAGCAAAAATCACAGCTCAAGTCCCAAATTCAAGGATTCTTTCTCAGAAAAAAGTATAAACTATTTTGCACCTGTGCAATTTGGCTACTATTTTTGTGGCTTGTGGACAGCAAGAGCTTGGTGTTCTAGTCCAAAACCCGGGTTACATGCAAAGAAATGTATATATTCATATCCAAAGGAAACCAGAGCTGTTCAACAACAGTTTGCAGTTAGAATAGAAAGGAACTTTGATAAAGGCAATCTCTCTCTCCCTCTTCTTTCTTTTCTGGCATCATATAATTTTAGAAGTATTTGCGTGACTAAGAGATGGCTACAGCCCGTGATTCTGCACTGGAGTGTTTGGGGCTGAGGAAGCCCAGATTACATTCACTGCATAAATGCAATCACACCAACACACTGATAGGTGCCGTGGTGGTGGAGCTGATGTTCCAAAGCAGGCAACCTTACTCTGTAAGAGAACTCTAAATAGAAAGTAAGAATTGCAATGTTCTGTACTCAATTTCATTCGATATATGGGTCATTAACTGATAGAATATCTTCACTAATGTAACCCAAAAATAAATTGTCAACGTCGATTTTCTTCATCTGACCGTTTTATGCTAACTTTGGTTAACAAACCCTCACTCCATATGGAAAGCTCAGGCCTATGCTGCAGCAGTTACATCCCGTGGAAGAAAGCCGAACAAGGGAGAACTGGAGAGTTTCCCTTCAGAAGCTCCTAAGTCTGGTTTTGCACCTGTACGTCATTTGCAACCACGTCATCGGCAAGGAGTAAGACCTTACCTCTGTGTGGCGAAAAGCACTGCGGTGCTTCTGAACCATCAAAGAACACTGAGCTTTGTGAAACTGTCCTGAGACACTTAAATCGTATTTTTTGTGAAAGGCTCCAAAACTGACCCAATTCACCAATCCAGGTACAACAGAGAGGTACCGGAATTAGTAGAGAGAACATGCCCTTGAAGTCTGACAAGGCCCTGCTTGAATCCTGCTACAGCATTGACTAGCCGCTAAACAGACCAATTCCTTAACCCCTCTGAGAAGGCTTCCCAATCCGCAAAAGGGAGCTGCCATCGCCCAACTGGGAGGCATGGATGAGAATGCAACACGCAAGAAGGGCTGCCGTCTGGTACCTGACACGGGGACTGACTAGCTTCCCTCCGCTGCCCTTCTCCCCCTTTAAACTTGCACTGTTCCCCCTGGTAAGGATCAAACCCCTGGAAAAGACTGCCCGAATCTTCTGTGTATCCCTGAATACATGCATTACTCTTAGTAGGCCAGAAAAACAACTGCCTCCTCCTCAGTCACTATCAATGTTCTTAAGAGTCTGGGTATTTTTAACTCAAATATTCAGGGAGACTATTCCAGAACTTTGCACGCACCATTCTCCAGGTTTGCTCCCCTCCCAGTGCCCATCTCTTCTCACCTCAGATCCTCTGTCTGATTGCCTTCTGTTCATTGGAAAGCGAGTCCAGTAGGGTGGCGACTCCCAAGGACGCCCTCCCTCCCTCAAAGGTGAGTGTGACTACTTTCTCCCCACTCCAACTCCAGCTTCTTAGAAGTCTACCCTCCCGGACCCTGCAGAATCTGCTTCTTCCCAAGACACACACGTGGCCACGAACCTCCTTTCAGATTTCTTCCAGGCTGGCCCTGCCCAACCCCCGGCCACTTAAGGATAAATGGCATTAGTTTGAAAATCGCAAACGCCGCAGACTGACACACGAAAGCTGCATGGTCTGTGCTTTCCTCCAACCCAGGCACAGCCCTGGCCCCCCTCAGCCTCAGTCTGCAGCTCTCAAGATGATCTAATTCACATGCGCGTCTGTGAACACCAGCTAAGAATGACGACTCCCAACGTGTATCTCTAGTCTGGCTTCTTCACCTGAACCCCAGGGCCTTAGACCCGAGTGCCTCTTTGAAGTCCTAACTTGGATGACAAATGGCATCTTAAAAATGCCTCATGTCCGCCATTTACTCTGGAATTCGATTCCTGGCAGGTACCTCCCTGACACCCCATTTTAGTAACAGCCCCAGCACCCACCTATGTGTTTTAGGTCACATTCAATTTCCACTGTTCCCTCCTCCAAGCCCTGCCCTGGAATCAGTCCTGTTATATCCGTCACTAAGCCCATCTCAAGTCTGGTTCTGCAGGGACCACGGCCGGAACCCCACAAGCTCACAGCATGGTGCACTGACTCACAGTCCTCCAAAGGGTGCTCCCTGGAGGGGGAGGCATCTCCTGCCACTGGTCACCTCAGAAGGCACTGTATTCTCACAAAGGAGGCCCAGGAGAAGGGACTCAATGTTCTCCCGTGGTCTTTTGAAGGGCCCGAGGTGTGGGGGAGCTCCTAATTAGCAGACACAGTTGTCAGTAAGCAGACGAGGATGGAGGAACCCAGGCCAGGCTGTTCTCACTCCGACCCCTGGGCTCTCGGGAGACACGGGAAAGGCCTGTGTCCAGGGCATAGCCCGGCCATCACCGATCCCAGCCTGCATTTGCCAACCCGGACAGACTAGACTCCTTATACTTGCGACATTTACTTCTGATCTGTTCCCCACCCACAATGTGATGGACTCCTTCAGATATTCTCTCCTGTCTGAAGCGAGACAAATTCAGTGAAAAATGAAGTGTCCACATTTGGACCAGAGCATGAAAGGAGAAACAAGGCCTCATGGTCAGCATGATGGTGGTGGCCAAACACTTTCACCGCGTGAGATGAACCATGGTGGGGGTGAGAATCCAAGGTCCTACGTCGGCCAAAGCATCTTCCTTCACAGTTGACTGGGGTGTTGGAGACTCACTACCGCAAACTAACGACAAGGCCGACAGTGGTGGACTTCAGCTGCAACAGACACAGAGTCAACTATTTACTGCCAACATGGGTTAAAAGTAAAGGCCGGTGCAGGGAGGCCTGCACGGCTGCTGAGGCAAACCACAGACCCGGCTCTGAATGCCCACTGGCTGGAGCAGGGTGGAAGCTACGGTCCCCTTTAGCAGTCCCTATGTCCACCAGATCCAGGTGAGCCAGCTACTTAGGGGAAGGACATGTTGTCCTGATACTCAGATAAACCAGCCTCGTAAAGTGAACAAAAGAGTGGCATGGATTTTAGACCAACTTCTGCCTCTTTGTGAAGGCAAAGTAAAGTAAATAGCACGGGAAGAAAAATGCAAAAAAAAAAAAATTAAATAAAAAACGGTGACTGCTTCCTCCAACAGCTGCTCACCCCGAGCCTGCCACTTCCTCACCAGTGACCGCCGGCAAGGCAGCGCTGTCACGCGCGTCACACAGCGACAGCCAGGAACCGAGTGCCAAGCACGTTTGTGTAAAAGAAGGAATGTAGCAAGATGCTGCAGAATTTGACTTTACAAGTTTAAATACTCCATGAAAAACATCCCTCAGCAGCCGCCTAAATGAATTCGCATCTCACTTCTTGAAAACAATCAAACAAATTTAATAAGGGCGCATTTGTCACCAAATATAAGGAGGAACAAACTGGTTCCTTAAAGCAAGGATTTTAAGAGGTATCAAACACCAGTGGGTGATGTGCTAAAAAAAAATTAGAAAATAAAAAGATGACAAGGATAATACATGGATTAAGGCAGCTGTTAAGTTTTTGCTTTTTAAAGCGATGGAGACAGCACGGAGAGCGATCTAGCTATTTCCAATGAAGGGTGTGCACAGCCCACATTTTCAGACGCAACAACATGCTCACAGGGCAGTACAAGAGAAAAAGGAATAAGGAAAAAGGAAAAGAGGAACAAGAGAAAATTAGAAACACACAAGAACAAAAATGACTTTGATAGCACGTACAAGAATTTACGTGAGTGTGTGAGGCCAGGGACGCGGGGATGGTGAGACCCACCCTCACCTCCTGCTCCAGGGAGAGCAGGGGCCTGAGGGGAGCGGCGCTGCCGGGGGACCCCAACGTGGTCAGCGCCCCTAACCAAAACTCCACATACATGGGTCTAGGCAGGTCTTAAGCTACAAATTGTGGTCACATTTCAGGCTGGACAGTTTTACGCACTTCCACCAGGAGTAGCAGGAGAGAATTAGGCTCTGTTCCTGCACCAAAGCATTGTTTAAAAAATTAATTTCTGCGGAATAGTAAAAGCAACAATGGAGTAAAAGTGACTGGAGGAGAACGTGCTTGACCCGAGCTCACTGGCCGCGTTATCTCACTGACGTTAAGATGCTGGCTGAGACCTTACGGTACCAAAACCGACAGACGCACCAGGAGGGAGGTTTAATGCGCTGCTATATTTTGATGCCGGGAGCCATGCCTGGTACACGAGGTTCTGGGTAAACAATGGTGACTGTGTCAACCACTATGGGCTAAGCACATATCCAGCTACTCCTCCAAATCCCAAGGGCAGACTTCAAAAGCAAAAACAAGCAGGAATTCTCTGGTGGGTCCGTAGACCCAGAGCCAAGTAGTTGCTGAGCAAAAATGTCACCAGTGCCTCCTGTGACAAAAGAGGAGGCACTGGCCTGGGGGCTGGGGCAGGGCTCCAGGCTTCCACTGCTCACCCACCAGTCTGTCCAGGGGGAGAAGGTGGTCCCTGCTTACGTTGCACCGATGCACCTACCTTGACTGATGCCTGGGGGATCAGCAGGAGGTGACATGTGAGGTGAACGGAGCCAGCCTCCGTGTAGCACGGTGCTGGCAGCTGTGCCCTCAGCAGTGCCCAGGCTCCTAAACCTGACACCTCATCTCCAAGGAGCAGATGGGTAGTGCGGGCATGTAGATCACAGAGCCCTGTGAGGACAAGAACAGATCATGGCCACGACGTGCCTTGCCCCTTCTTTAAGCATGTCCCGGAGGAACAGGAAATTCATCCAGAGCCCGCTAGGCACCTCACGCAGGTGGGACTCGGGTCCTCTTGCCTATCACTCACAGGGCTGATCTGGATATTCTTTTTATCAATTCTCTGGCATCTTCTCCTCCAACTTACCAACAACCAGAAAGTAGAATCTGATCTTAGCTAAGTTCAAGAATCACAGAGCACCGCCTCCACAGCGGGCACGGCAGCACGTGCCAGGTCGTCTGACCATCACCTGTGGGACCGCCATGAGCGTCTCCAGACTCAAGGACCGAGGCCGTAGGCCGGGGGTACACAGATTCTCTCACTCTCCTCAGCAAAGGGGGTCCACCCCTCGGCAAAGGCATCTCACCCTCTTCTGCCCGAGGGACAGCACAATAGATACATGGGGAAACAGAGCAGAAGTTGGGGGGGTTAGGCAGCCCAGAAGAGCTCGTCTGTGATTCCGAGGCAAAGTGGGGCCGTTGACTTAATCACAGGGACAAAGTGAGGATGAACATTTCTCTGCTCTTTCCCATACACTGTGATACGCCTTTCCCTGCATAAGGAGTTCATTCGGAGGTCCCTGGCGGTGTTTCTGATGTCCTAACATGGCATGCTGCCTGTCGGGCAGGAAGAGAGGGCCTGAGCCGAACAGGTGCTGAGCCTGGGAGGCAGGAGACACTGGCTCCAAGCCAGCTCAACCAGCGCCTCGTTCTGCCTCTCGGGATTCAGCATCTCATCTATAAGCAAAGGGATGAGACTGTCCCAGGAAACGCTGCCCAACAGAAATGAAATGAGAGCCATGTAAAGAAAGTTTCCCAGTTGCCACATTTAAAACGGTAAACAAAGAAACAAACCAACAAACAAAAAACTAGTACTAGAAACTGATTTTAAGAACATATCTTACATAATCTACTGTATGTAAAATACTATCATTTTGACATGTAATCAATAGAGGAATAACAAGATAGTATATATGCTTTTAGTAGACAAGCCTCAGCGTCTCATGTGCATTTGAACTACAGCACATCTCAGCTCAGACCAGCCTCCTCCCCAGTGCTCCTAGCATCAGTGGCTGTGGCCACTCTATTGAACAGCAACTCCAGGGGTCCCACCAGGGTCCTGGCTGAAAAGCAGGAGTAAGTGCTCTAACACTATCACTAAAAGGATCTCTCTGAAACAAAGGCGGATTCACTTTTAAATGTCTGTAAACCGGTGGGCTGCTCCTCCCTCCCCCCTTGGATACAAAAGAGTCCTATTCCGTGCTGATCCCTTTCTGGATGGAGAGAAGAAACCCGGCACACAGCCAGGGTGGACTGGCCTCCAGGTAAACTTACCTGCTGTCTGTGTCCAGTCCCATGAAGTCCTCCTTCTCAAACGGCATGCAGAGGAGTGGGATCTTGTCCCCAGACTTGTCAGGGGCCCCATCCAGCCACTTGGACTTGAGCAAGATGAACAGTGACTCAGTGAAGTCCTCGATCCTCTTCTCCACCACTCTGCAGTCCTCATAGATTGAAGGCCACGTCGGTGCGCGGCTGCTTGGCTTACCTCCCCATGCAGCACAAAGACAAAGAGCTGAGAGTCATTAAGCGTGATGCCATACAGCTCCTCTGCACGTGGAGCTTCTCGAAGGCCTTGGCCGAGAGGCAGTCGGTA
This sequence comes from Camelus bactrianus, assembly GCF_048773025.1. NCBI lineage: Eukaryota > Metazoa > Chordata > Mammalia > Artiodactyla > Camelidae > Camelus > Camelus bactrianus. The sequence goes on from NC_133558.1 coordinate 43,257,531, forward strand.
ATGGTGACAAGGCCCACAACCATGCGGTGGGTCTGGAAGACGCTCCATCCATTCTTGGGTGCATAGTGGTGCCTGTAGTGCGTAGAGAGTGCGCCCTGGGAGCTGCACGGGCTGATCTGGCTCACCAAGGAGGTTCGCTTATAGATGCAAAAGAAATTCTTCTCTGAGATGATCCCCACTGGTTTGACCACCACGGGAAGAGTCTCATAGTCCTCAGCAAACTGCACGTAGTCAGGGATGCTCATGTTGCAGGCCCTGCCGAGAGGGGAGAGGAGATCGAGGTAAATATTGTGCTGTGGGCTGTGGGCGCCTCTGGGTTGCGGTGACCTGGTGTGTACCAGCCAGAAGGCAGGGGAAGCCCAAGCAAATCCAGGGGTACAGTTTGACCTTCAGAGCCTGCACATGGCTACCGTAGCTCGGATCACTTTACCCAGCTTTTTGTCTATACTTCCTGCCCCTGCAGAGAAGGGTCATTTCTTGTTTTCTGTTTCCAAGCACCTAACAAGGCCCTGATGCAAAGTCACTGCTCAAAAATGCGGAATAAAGAAATGAAAAAAGGAACTGCTTTCCGCAACCCCCTTCAGCAGAATATAAAGAAAAGGACAACAGTAGGAACAAAAGATCTGGATTTCAATTCCAATTTAATTGAAACCCTAAGCTGCAGAATAATGGATAAGAAAACTTGCCTTGGGGAGGAGGGTACAGTTCAGTGGTAGAGCACATGCTTATCATGTACGAGGCCCCAGTACCTCATTTTAATAAATGAAACAAATAAGTAAACCTAATTACCCTCCTCAAAAAATACTTTTTAATTCAAAATTCAAAAAACACCTTGCAATTGACACAACATTGTAATCTTGACTATACTTAAATTAAAAAAAAAAAAAAACCTTGCCTTACAAGAATTTATCTGGATTACGGAAGTTTGCAAATGTAAAATGACTAGGGTACCACCTGCATAAAAAGGGGTGACTACAAATTTACTATCCCTCCTTTATGAGCTATATTTCCTTCGGGGTGGTAATAACCTCTCAGAGCTAATTTTCTCAGATTTAAAAAAAAGTAAATATTACCTGATTCTCAGTACTGCTGAAGAATCAGATAACCCTATGAAAGCATCTGACCCACAGAGGTTACTCAATAAATGTTTGTTGAATGAATGAATAAACAAGCAAAATGAATGCTGCTCCCTGCCACAGACCATCATAATGGTACTGCTTGGAAATCCCAAGCCCACGTTCCACCCGTCTCTACACTAACCATGTGGGTGACCTGGGCAGGCGTGTGTGCTTCTCTAAGCCCCAGTTTAATCGTGAATAGAAATGATGGCAATAACACAAACCTCAAATTGTTAGTGAGTCAGTAATGAATTGTACCCCAACTTTGCAAGATGGAACCATTAAGGAAAACTGGGAAAAGGGTCCATAGGCCCTCTCCATATTATCTCTTACAACTACATGGGAATCTACATTATATCTCAAAATAAAATTTCTACTTTTTTAAAGAAGCTATTGAGGTTAAATGCGCTCACTGTCTCAAAAAAGGAACACACAGAAAAAATAGGACAATGCCCAGCACATGAGATACACTCAGTTAACATTCCCACTGAACCCACAGGTACCTCCAAATTCAGAGCAAGAGGATGGGTCCTCGTGGCAAGAGGCCACTGCACCTGAAGCTAACAAAGCTAAAGGTGCTCACTTCCAAGAGTCCCTGTCACCACCCTTGTTCTAATTTTCTATTTGTAATTTTTTTCCTTTTTATTACATAGAAACTCCCAATTGCATAGCCTTCACCTGACTAGACATCAAGATGCAGCCCTTCAAAACCTGACCACAGAGATCATGATGGCAGCCCTTCTTGGTGAAACAATAAAATGAAAAGCCTTTTCCACAAGACCTCTGTGTAAATCTACTAGGGAACTTCATCCTGTACTGAGGAAGAGGACTGGGTAGGAGGGGGCAAACTGGGACATAGAGAACTATGGGCCACCTGACCCACGATGGACTTTAGACTCAACCATCACCCTCCAGGAAATTTAAAATACACAGCGACATAGTGCTATGGGCAAGAATTTTTTTTTTTAAATCCCTGAATCCCTTGCAGGTCTTGTTTCTAATGAGACACAAATAGATTATGTGTATATTGTTTCACAAAAGCCTTAAAATATTATCACCCCAACTTGACACATCAAGAAACTGAGGTAGAGAGGTTTGTCACATTGTGCAAGATTAAAGTGAGGCCACGACAGACATCATATTTAAATCCAAGCCCCTGCTCCAGTGCTCACACTAGAAAGAGTGACATACTGCCCCTTTTCTGCCCTCTCCCTGCAATAAATCTCTGAAGAGTATTTTCTGTGCCACCTGGAATCACAATCACATCAATTTTCCACAAAGAGCTATGTGACTCCTTGCAGGAAGTAACAAAATCTAAAGTGTTGGGATGGGAGGAGAGATTTGCATTTTCTTTTTCTCAAAGGAAATATGGCTTTAAAAGAAACTGAAAAGCACTTATCTAGTCTAAGCCCTCATTGTGCAGAGAAAGAAACGGAGGGTCAGAAAAGATGAGGAAAGGGCCTTATTAACAAATATTGCCTCAGCACAGCACCAAGCCAGCCCTGGGCACTACTGGGGGAGGATCTGGGAGGACCAGGAGATTGAGTGTTAGAAAACGGAAAGAGAAGAAGCATACAAGGCCCTGTCTCTACACCACCATATCATGAAATTCCACCAAATTACCCAGGATGGGGGCAGCCAATAATAAGGTGGGGTAAACAGGTTACAGAAACCTGGAAGTCTCAACCATAGTGGAAATTCCAACATTTACTATGTTTTTTTTCCCAGTTCAAGCATCAACTCAGTGGGCACTCTGTACCAGGGACTACACGAGGCCTGGAGTTCTCCCAAATACAGATCTCTATTACCACGTGTGCAAACCACATAAAGGCCACCAGAAGAAAAGCGCTCACAGATAACATGGAATTACTGAAACTGAAAGCAGCCAAAGAGCATATATAACTAGGAAAAATGGTGCTGCTACAAATGGACTCATGGACATAGAAAGCAAACTGTGCTTAGCAGGCAGGAAAGGGGAGATTAACAGATACACGTTAATAAATATAAAATAAATGACAAGGGCCTAGTATATAGCACAGGGAACTATATTCAATTTCTTGTAATGAGTTCTACTAAAAACAATATAATACATATGTATATACATATGCATATGTTTATAACTGAATCTCTGCTGTACACCTGAAATTAACACTGTAAATTGACTACACTTCAATAAAAAATAAATTAAAAAAATAAGTAAAAATAAAAGCAACGCCATTAAGAAAAAAAAAAGAATACTGTAATCCCCTTAGCTGTAGGTGCTGGAGAATCCTGGTTGCAAGCACCAAGTCCACTGGATCACTCCAGCACTGGCTGTCACTCTTTCTGACCATTAGAGTGTCACTTGGCTTCACGGAGGTTATTTTTCTCTTCTGTGAAAGGCTACAGTAGCAACTAACGATGTATAGAATCTCATCATTCACAAGCCCAACAATTAGTGAGGACTTCTCAATCGCCAGGCTCTGGAGAGATGAAAAGATACAGTCCCAGATATATTCATGGGTAGAAGAAATTTATGCCATAAAGACATTAATTCTTCCTGTTTTGATACACAGATTCATTGCAATTCTGTTTAGAATTCCTACCAGATATTTCTTGGAATGTAACAAGTTATTTTATGGTCAGGAATAGGCATGAAACTTCTTTAGAAACACCACTGAGGAGGGGTGGGTATGTCACTGATTTTCACTGGTCTTTCTGATGTGATGAAAACGTTCTGGAATAATAATTGTTGCACCACTGTGAATATGCTAAAAGTTGCTGAATTGTACCATTTAAATGCATGGACTTCATGGTGTGTGAACAATATCACAATAAAGCTGTTATATGAAAAATTATTTCTTGACAATTATTTTTCCCTCTATACTACTAGTCTGCCCCACGATTTAAGAAAAACAAAAAACCAAAACAAACCAAACTGTGCCAGGAGCTCTTTAGGACTGCAATGTCCCTGGGTCTCCAACGCCTCTGGTGGTGCTGTTCCTGTTAACGCACCCTAGCTGGGCTGGGCTAGTTAGGGACTGTAACTATCTTTTTAAAATCGACGGTTACACGTTTCACACTGGGAGTGGGAAGGAAGGAGCATGTCACAACCTCATGCCTTCAGCTCATTTTTAAATGAACCAAGCCCTGCTTTCAACACTGTAATCCCTGGCACTATAAAAACACGTGACATCAACAAGCACCGCCATCATAACACCTGAAAGTGTTCAAGGTAATTACCTGGGGCAGAAACACTGAGGGAGGAGACAGAAGCTCGCTCAGCACTGAGGATCCACTTTCCCGACTCCACCAGAAGCTGGGCTTTACAGCCGGAGGCTCTCAGCCCAGGGAGCAGCGCCCACGCCGCTGAGGTTGTCCTCAGGGAGCAGGAAAGGAAGAGCAGGGCAGCCCCGGGGTCGCGGGGCAGGGAAAGCGGGCGGGGGGTTGGTGGAAACGCGGGCTGCAGCCCTGCTCGGAGGCCAGCCCCAGCCCCAGCCGCCTGCCCCCGTTCGGGTCCGCAGACCCCGCCCGCCCGGGACACAGCCCGCCCAGGGGCGGGGATGTGCCGGCGGCCGAGGAGAGGCAGCCCGGGAGGAGAGGACTCTCGGGCGGGAGAGGACTCGCGGGCGGGAGAGGGGAAGGGGACGCCAGCAACGGACTGAGGGGGGCCCGGCTGGGTGAGAGGCTGCAGGTGCACACCTGGCCATGGACAGGTGTGGCCGGGGCGCCGGGGTAGGTGGCGCGGGCAGAGGGGTCTGGCCAGAGCAATTCAGCTGAACACAGGCTGACTGGCGCCCTGGGGGGCTGTGACATGCCGACCGCCCTCCCTCAGCCGCCTGACCCCTTTCCCGGGAGCCCCCTTCCTTGCAATTCCACAGCCAGAGGCCCCGGCACCGGGCAGGAGCTAAAGGCCTACCGGTCGACAGAGCTAAGAAGACTTTGGGGCCGATCCCCGGCTCGGTGCTGGAGCTTCCAACCCGCGGTCCAGCTGGCACCGACTGCCCATGCGCAGGAGGGCCAGCGATCCACTCTGGGTTCTGCGAGAGAAGGTGGGGCAGTGAGGGAGGAAGAAGATGGGAGGGGGAGGAGAGGAGGGGAAAAGTGGAGGGAGACAGATGGACCGGAAGAGCAGAGAAAAGGGATGGATCTGGAGAGGGGAGGGTCGTAGCGGAGATGGAGAGAAAAAGCTTTACCTCTGGGGGCACCCCGAAAGAGGCTGCAGTCCTGACTCTGTACCATTCTGTTACCCTTCAAGGCCCGCAGCTCTTGTTTTACCTCTCTGATAAAGCCCTCCATCCGATGCTTCTGCAGAACCCCTATGGGTATCACACCCATTGCCCCCACACGGAGCTGGGTTTTCTGTTGCTCTGGGAACCAAGCACCCGCAGGTGTTGTCGCTCATAACTACCTTGGGAAGAGTACCTATTCCCCTTTTACACGCTGGGAAACAGGCAGGCATGATCTCTGCCTTAGTTCCACTCTCCCAGGTGTTGGGCTGGTGGGGAGCGGGGTGGTACAAGATCAGAGCCCCAGACAGAGCAGACTGCCTGAGTGTTGGTGCACAGTCCCCATCCCTCCTGGGTAAACCACACCCCACCCTAGTGGAACCATCAAGGGCTCACAGTAGTTCCCTGAGTGTGGGAGAGCTATCCTCATGTAAAGGAACAGCCCAGCTGGGCTAACAAGCTAAGTCACAAATCTAAGTGTGATAAGTGTCGGTTTACTGATCTAAATTCTGCTGGGCTAACTCGGTAAATCTGAAGTTTAGTGTCAGTTTACTGGGCTAACAAGCTAACTCGTAAATCCAACCTCAACAGGTGTCAGTAACGTGATCTATTACAAGTTGATAAGCTCCAGTGTACTGATTCCTTGCTTTTTGTTGTTTGAGCCTTATTGGCTAATACCCCTTACTTGTAATTAACCCTTTAAAACCTCATGTGCATGTCTTGGAGTTGCTCAGAACTTCGGAGCAGAAGCCCCTCTGAGCCCGCCGGCATAATAAATCTGAGTACTCCAACCCTCCCAGTGGTGCTTGTTTCTTGCCTGGCCTGTTGTTTCCATAACACTCAGTTCCAGTGCCCTGCTTGCTAGGTAGATAGGAGTGTTACCGAGTCCAAATTCATTCTCCTCAGTGCAGGACAGGCCAATAAGTTGGGAGACCAGGTGTTGGGGCAAGGAATAGCAAGTCTCTTTAGACCTAGATGGCAAACTAATGTCCTGGAAAACCATCTCCCCAAGTCAGAATTCAGGCTCCTTTCCTACGTGCTTGGTTGTTGCAATCTTCCTAGTGTAGGAATTCCTTGTTGTTAGAATCCTTTGTTCTTGCAGCTATCTGCCTGGGTCAAATCTCTGTAAACCTCCAACAAAACAAACATTATTATTTATTCTGTAATTTGTTATCATTTTATGAATGAAAAAGTGTTAAATATCCTTAAAAGTCAGAGCCTTCAGAATAGGCTCTTCTGTATATTTCAGGCTCTAAGCAACATTGTTTTACAAGCAAGATGAAGACTAGGAGACAGAGGATAGGGTTAAAGTAACAGATCTAATATGGAGTCAGATTTGTTCTGTTCTATTACCCGGGCAGAAGCCACTTGAGGATTTAAATCCCTTTAAGTTAAAAATAACTAAAACTGTAAAGGAATTTACATACATAGTTGGGAATGTGCATACCATATCTGGGAAAGCATCCAAAGGATATTAAACAGTGGCATCTCCAGGGAGGGCTGGAAGAAGAGAGGATGAGGGTAAACTTCTTTCACTTGTGTATTTTTGTGCTCTGTTTGAATTTTTTTTAACCATTTGCATGTATTTCTTTTTTAGTTAAAAAAAAATGTGTAATGGAGCAAAGGAGTAATTAGCTCAGGAAATACAGCAGCCATGGAATCACTGAGTCATCACTTTTGACTTAAGCCAGGAAGCATTTATTGACTCTCTCCAATGTGCCCAGTGCTGTTTTAAGACTTCTTTTACTATTATTATTTATTAATATTATTACTATTATTATTATTATTATTATTATTTTTATTTTATGAAATAATAACAAGGTATCCCCCACCCCTGCCCATGGCTGGTGGGTAACCAACTGAGTTTTTATTGAGTTGTTTTCCAAGGAGTAGAGATGAGTTATAAACTGAACACTTCTTCAGGGCAAAACAGGCGGAGTGGTTTTACAGCACTCCAGACAGCTATGAAGGGTTTTCAATAAAGGTGCCCAGAGGCTGAGAGAGAAAGCCTCCAGGGCCCTACAAAAAGCTGCCCAAACTGCCTTCTCCATGGCACTACTGAAGTAGGAAAGAACAAATCTGACTCCATATTTGATCTCTTCCTTTGACTTTAAGAAAACCACGTTAATACGCTCCGGTCTTTTCATGGGTTATGATGTCACAGAGGAGACGGACAGGTCAACAAGGGACCACTCTGCCGTGATCAATGAGCCGGGGAACGGGATGGGCGGCAAGATGTATGACGCAGCCATAGCAGTGCCCGTGCTTCTAGGCAGTTAACCAATGTCGCCTCGACAAGGTGTCAAATACTTGTGCCCACGTCCTAATCACCTGACGTGTATTAAAGAGAAATGGAAATCTATAAAAGTCCAATACCCTTGGTGGGTACACCGTCCAAAGAGCAAAGTCACAGTTTGACAACTGGCCATCCCGGCTCCCTGGGATTCATTCTTGGAGAACCTTAGAAACCACTCCTCTGTCCTTAAGAAGTGCTGCATATTTGTCCTATCTTTGGCTCAGGGATGGAGCATGTTCAAATGAACTTTAATGTCTGCACAGATTTGACTGTCTTTGTCCAGGTTCACTTGTCCATTCTAAAGAGGCCTGAGCTAAGTCCATCCTCCGTAAGATCTATTCCCTCCAGTGACAGCTCATTGAGCCTGCAATTAAAAGCCAACTGAACAAGACTGTCTGTCCTCAGCTAAAAAGTTCACCCACCCTTCACTGCTTTCTTAATCTCCTCTCCTGGCTAATTGCAACAGACTAACACCTCCCTCTACCAAGCTCCCCAACTACGTCAGTTTTTCTCCCCAAAGAGAAAGTAAGGTCCATAAATGAGGAGTCAACTCCATAGTCACCTCTGAATTCCTAGCATATAGTAATGTTAATAAATAGAACTATGATTATGGCTTCTTTCCTTTAAAACATTTCCAGTTATTTGAATGAGACCTTGGAAGAGAGGTGTTTGCCGTCCAGTATCTTGATCCACAAGATTCTGGAGGCCTTTTTCGGAATGGCTGCTCACTGATTCATTCAAACCACAGCTTCTCATTCCAGGAGTAGCTGTGCTTCTCTGCCAGGAGTTTGTGGTCACTCTCATGCCAGAAGAGCTTTAAACTATATCCTTACTTTGGATTTGTAATTTTTCCTTTCTTCCAACAAAATTGACTTTCCTTACTGTCTTGCCTTGAGGAATTTTTTTTCCTAGTTCACCCTTTAGTAAACCATGCTTCTCGGAATGGGCTTGGCCTTACATATGATCAGTCATCCAACTCCCAGTGTGAGAGGCTTCGAGCTCACCTGCTACCCTACTGTCAAGGCAACTGAAACTCAGTACAGGAGCCAACAGGCACCCCAGGGCTTCTAAGGCTCATGTAACACCCAGAATCTCTGCTTTCTGGTTTGTCTTGGCTTCTGAGGATTTCCCCTGACTTTCTTGACAATTAGCTGTGCAGCTTGAAAGATGAGGAAGGAAGGTTTTATTTCTTAATCCGCATTTTAAGAAACTTGTGTAATGAAGGTTTTCATAAGTTTCTAAAACCCTCCATTGCCAAGACAGAAAACACACTAGATATTTTCTAAATTTAGATATCATGTGCATTTTTCCTTTTGTTTTCTTAACTGCAAACAGACATCTTTTAATTAAAAAAAATTAAGGCCCCAAATAGGAAAGAGAAAGGGCATATAAAATTAAAGGGCAAAGACAGAAAAATGATAAGTACTCTAAAAGGTTAATATAATACTTACTCTATGGATCAGATCAGCAATTCTCAGTAACAGCTAATTGAAATATGACCATGAGGTAAAAGGTCTCTCTTGTCAGGATATGGCTAATAGAAATTAGAATTAAATCAACAAACTAAAATTCTAAGTCTGGCAAGGTACAGAAGGCTACCAGCAAAATGTGTCATCTTCTGGAAAGGAGGGAGGCTCAACAGCTCTTTACAGTGGAGCCTGAGCCCATGGGAGGTCGGTGAAGTGAGCTCTGTAAGTACCCAATCAGCAAAGTGGGTGATGAATAAAGAGACGTGAGCTTTGATGACAGAGATGATACTACTATTCACTTGTCCTGTAAAGTATGTCTTCACGTTCAGTGATCACTACCTCAGTGTCCTCAGGGATTAAGATTATAGGAAAATTCACAGCCTGGGCCCAGACCTCCTCTTTGAGCTCGTGACACTGCACTTAGATGTCGCAAGGGCAACTCCAACTCCATCTGCAAAGAGCTGACTTCATGGTGCTCCTCCATAGCCGTCCTGCCCAGGGCCCCTGGTCGGGGGGCAAGGTCTCTCTGCCTCTCCCAGCTCAGGCCCATCACTCACAGATGTGACTGGACCCCTCCTTCAGGGCCCAGATTTCCTCAGTCACCGAGTCCCACCACCCACACCTGTCCTACCAGATACTCACTGGCACTCACTCAGCACTGACTCTGTGCTGGGTACCATGCTGCACACTGTGCACACGTTATCTCACTGGATCTCCACAGCAGTCCTGGGAGGTCGGTACATCACTGCATTTATTGAATAGATAAATTGTTTCACTTCCTTGAGTGCATCATCCAAAGTGACACGGCTACTGAGCCACAAAACTGGGACTGAAAACCACTTGAAAATTCTACACTCCTACACCTGGCAGCCACCCTAATCTGACTCATCACATCACCTCCTGCTGAGCCTTCTAAATGTTTCTAAGCATTCTACAAGACAAAAGGGATCTACGAGAGCACCCCACTCCCCTACTTAAAATCTGTCAATGACTGTCCACTGCCCTTAGGAGAAAGCCCCACCGGGCCTGAGAACAGCCCAATGGCCCGGCATCTGCGTTCCCTGCGCGGCATCGCCGCCTCACCCACCACGCAGCTCTACACTGGCTGTGTCCAGGACAGGGATGCTGACTCCGTACAACCCGGGGCTCGTCTCAATCGAACAATGATCACCTTCTTCAGTGTCCACCTTCTTCACTGCTGACTCTCAGAAAAATGTTTTCTCAGGATGAATCAATATCTTTTTCCTTACAACTTCCCGTCATTGATAATGAGCTCCACCCAAAAGAGAGAAGACTTAATTCTCAGTCTCCTTATCTGTAAAGTGAGAATAACAAGAAAATATGTGAGGTTTTAAGAGAAATAATATTCATGTGAGGCTGAGGGACAATTCCCAACATACAGTAAGTACTCAATATGTGCTTACTTATTATTAATAAGAATATAATGCATTCCAGCAACCTTAACTCAATGTTTTATGGCTATGTCCAACAGACTACAGACACACTGTTGGACGAACCACTTTGCGCGGATCAGCACAAGCATACTGGGAAAGGTAAGCGCTGACTCCGGTTACAGCTGCAGCCACCCAGCACTACGGGGCGGGGGCGGTTTCTCAGACTATTACATGTTGCTTGAGCATTTAATTGTCACTAATGAATAAAGACAGGTGTTCTTTAGTCAAAGCTCCTGAAACATAAATCTTCAAAGATTGATGCAAATTAGATTTCAAGTACAACACTCTCTCTAGAAATTATTTGATAATATTCTTAGCTCCTCTGCACATCAAAAGGGGATGTTCTTAATATATCTGACTACACCGAAAGTGTTGTTTAAAAGAAATTAAGATGAAGCCATCCTAAATAAGCTCTCATTATCATCTTCACAAAGCCCCACCCAAGGGTCTCATTTCTCACTTCCACATAGGTGTTCAGGTAGCTTAACCTGGGTCTTGGTTTCTTATAACATGGGGGTGGGAAAAGTTGTGGATAGATTTATGTTGCAAATATAAACCTAGGGTAGTTGCTGCGTAGAAATCCTAGAAATAAACAAATTGATATATAGTCCTACCTCAAGAAGCTCAGACTTTCCATTTACAACAGCATTAAAAATTAAAAGAGAGATACATTTAATAAAAATTTACAAGATTTGTACATTGAATATTTTGAAGTATCACCAAAATATTTTAAAAGATCTACATATATGGAAGACATCTCACTTTGATGGAATGGTAGACAATATTGTTAAAAATGTTAAGACTCCCCAAAGTGATTTACAAATTCAGTGGAATCCCTATCAAAATTCCAGCTGACTTCTTTGCAAAAATTGAAAAACTTATCCCAAAATTCATATGGAAGTGCAAGGGGCACAGGACAGCCAAAGCAATCTTGAAGAAGCAGAGCAAAGTGGGATGACTCACTTTAAAGTGTACTAAAAAGCTATAGTAATAAGTCAGTATGGTACTGGCATAAGTTTGGATAAATAAATCTATGAGACACAATAAATTCCCAGGGGGAAAAGCTTACATTTACAGTCAGTTTTCCACAAGGGTGCCAACAACACCCCATGGAAAGAATAGTCTATTCAACAAATGGTGCAGGGAAAGCTGGGTATCTGCAGGCAAAAGAATAAATCTGGAATCTGGACCCCCATATTTTATATAACAAATAAAAATTAATTCAAAATGGATCAGAGACAGAAACGTAAAAACTAAACCTATAAACTTCCTAAAAGAAGACACAGTATAAATCTTTGAGGTCCTAGGATAGGCTTTGGTTTCCTAGATACAATACGAAGAGCACAAGTGATAGAAGAAAAAAGCAGATAAACTGGACTTCATCAAAATTAAAACCTTTTTGTTACAGAGGACATCATCAAGAAAGTGAAATGACAGTGGAAGGGGGTATCTCAACTGATAGAGGGCGTGCTTAGCAAGAAAAATAAAATAAATCAATACATCTAATTACCTCACCTGTAAAGAAATTGTTTTAATGTTTAAAAGAACTAAAGTGAAAGCACAATCTGCAGAATAGGAGAAAAATTTTACAAAGCATGTATCTAATAAGAGACTAGCATTCAGGATATATAACAAATGCTTACACCTGAACAATACAAAGAAAATCGACCCAATATTTAAAATTTCCAAGGATTTAAAAAAATACACAAATGGCCATTACGCATATGAAAAGAAGCTCAGCATCAGTAGCCAAATCAAAATGAAAATGAGATCTTATTTTACAACCACCAGGATGGTTATAATCAAAACATGCACAATAACAAGTGTTGTTCAGGAGGCAGAGATACCTCATATGCGGCCAGTGGAAAGGGACAATGGTGCAGCTTCTTTGGAGAAGTCTGTTGTTTCCTCAAAAGGTTAGAGTTATATGGCTCAGCAATTTCACTCCTACATGTAGAGTCATCCCTTAGTATCCTCGAGGGGTTGGTTTCAGGAACCCCCCATCCTGGATTCCATAATCCAAGGATGTTCGAGTCCCTTTACAATCAGCCATCTGGATCCATGAAGTGGAAACTACAGATATGGCGAGCCAACTGTACAGCCAACAGAATGAAAATATATTCTCACCAAAACTTGCACATCAATATTCATGGCAGTATCATTCAGAGTAGCCAAAGGTTACAAACAATATCCATCCATCAATGAACGGATAAACAAAATTACCAAGAATAGTCCCACAAACTTTTGGTCATTGAATCTTTGACAAAGGAGGTGAGAACATACAATGGAATAAAGACAGCCTCTTCAGAAAATGGTGTAGGGAAAACTGGACAGCTGCATGTAAATCAATGAAGTTAGACTACTCCCTCACAGCATACACAAAAATAAATTCAAAATGGCTTAAAGACTTAAACATGTAGACTAGACACTATAAACCTCTTAGAAGAAAACATAGGGAAAACATCTGGCATACATCTCAGCAATGTTCTCCTTGAGCAGTCTACTCAAGCAATAGAAATACAAGCAAAAATATACAAGTGGGATGTAATTAAACTTACAAGCTTCTTCACAGCAAAGGAAACAGTAAGCAAAACAAAAAGACAACCTATGGAATGAGAGAAAATATTTGCAATAAATGAGACTGACAAGGGCTTAATTCCCAGAATATATAAACAGCTTTTACACTTCATAAGAAAGAAAAACAAACAACTCAATCCAAAAATGGGCAGAAGACCTAAAGAGACTTTTCTCCAATGAAGACATACAAATGGCCGATAGGCACATGAAAAAATGCTCAATATCATTATCAGAGAAATGCAAATCAAAACTGCAATCAAATATCACATCTCGCCAGTCCGAATAGCCATCATTCAGTAGTTCACAAACAATAAATGCTGGAGAGTCTGTGGAGAATAGGGAACCCTCCTACACTGTGGTGGGAATGCAGTTTGGTGGAGCCATTGTGGAAAACAGTATAGAGGTTCCTCAAAAGACAAAAAATTGACCTCCCATATGACCCAGCAATCCCACTCCTAAGCACATATCCAGAAGGAACCCTAATTCAAAAAGACACCTACACCCCAATGTTCACAGCAGCACTATTTACAATAGCAAGACATGGAAACAACCTAAATGTCCACTGACAGATGACTGGATAAAGAGGTTGTAGAATATATTTACAATAGACTACTATTCACCATAAAAAATAATAAAATAATGCCATTTGTAGCAACATGAATGGACCTGGAGAATGTCATTCTAAGTGAAGTAACCCAGAAAGAGAGAGAAAAATACCATATGAGATCGCTCAAATGTGGAATCTAAAAAAAAAAACAAAAAAAGGAAAAACAACCAAACAAAAAGTTAAACTTATCTACAGAACAGAAACAGACACAGAGACATAGAAACCAAACTATGGTTACCAGAGGGGAGAGGGTGTGGGAAGGAATAAATTGGGAGTTCAAGATTTGCAGATAGTATGTATAGAGTAAACAGCAAGTTTATACTGTATAGCACAGGAGAATATATTTAGTATCTTATACTAACATGTTGAAAAAGAATATGAAAATGGATACAGGTATGTTTCTATATAAATGAAGTTTTGTGCTGTACACAAGAAACTGATGCAACATTATAAACTGACTAGAATTCAATGAAAATATTTTTAAATAGAGAAAAAACGAAAAAAAGAAAAAAGATATTATCAAATCAAAGAATAAATTAATGATTGAGGCTACAACATGGATGGACCTTGAAAGTTTATACTAAAATAAGCCACACACAAAAGGGCAAATAGTGCCCTTTTAGGTGAAATGCTCTAAGCGTTTATTGTACTATTCCAGTACATTTTCTGGAGTTTTGAAGTCTATCAAAATCAAAATAAAATGTATTATTCATTAAAAACATAAAATGATTCCTCACAGGGGGCTTTAATTATTAAATGCAGAAATGCATGTAAAGCTCCTGGAACAACAATTTGCATGTCCACAGAGAGTCACTTTTGTCACTGCCACTCAGAGGGTGGTGCCAGCGCTGATGAGGGCTGCCTCCACTCGCTCCCCTGCAGAGAGGAGTGAGGGCCTGGGCTCTGACAGGAAGGGTGACCATGAACATGGTTTAGACAGAGCCACTCCCGAGACTCTGCGTTACCCAGCTTTCTTAAACAAACTGCTTCATCTAACATAAACACGCTACAGGGATGGATCTTACAACACAGGGTATATAGCCAATGTTTTACAATAACTATAAATGGAACATAAAAATAAAAATTGTGCAACTATTGTACACCTGAAACTTATATCATATTGTAAATCAGCTATACCTTTATAAAAAATTAAAAAATAATTTAAAAATTTTATCACTTTATTATTCAATTCGGTTTTTAAGTAACTACTAAACAGCTTAGAAAGTATAAAATATTTAAGTGTGATAAGTTTATTTACATATTTATTTACTTTCAGCCTCCTGCTAAAAGAGAAATTAAACAATTTTTTTAAACACAACTTAACAACCATAACAACAAAAAGACAAAAGTGAGAGTGAAGACAAAATGGAGATTTAATACTTAAATGAAACCAGGGGAAGGTAAAGTCATAAGAATGAATGCCATGAAGTTAGGGTAAGTGTTAAAGGCCGACTAGAAATTCAGCTGTAAGATTCTTGGCAGCTAAAGCAAAAAGTAAAAGATGATGTGATGGGTGGTAGATCTCAGTGGTAGAGCGTGTGCTTAGCGTGCACGGGGTCCTGGGTTCAAGTGCCAGGGCCTCCACGAACAGATAAATACACCTAATTACCTACCCCCTAAAGAGACCCAAAGAAAAGAAAAAGAGAAATTTGTTTCCTAAAAAAACCTGATATTAAATTTAGATTAAATACTTGAAAAAAAAAAAAAGTAAAATAGAAAAGATGAGTGACACAAGCGATAATGCCCGTGAGATCAATCTGCAGTGGCTGCTGGCACGTCCCCATGTCGAACGTGGGAAAATCTGAAACATCCTTCTCACCACTCAGAGTCATCCTCAGCCCACAACACCCCTCCCCCTGTTAAATGCAGGAGCACGGGTAGGGCCCGGCCTTTGCTCTCTCTGTGTCATCACAGTGAGACAGGATGGAAGGGGGCAGAGCACAGCCATTCAAGGAAGGCCACAACAATTAACATCAAAATGGTGAAGGATTCAATCCCCAATAGGCCTTGAGGCTCAAGATGAAGAGATATAACTTCTAGCAGAGCTTGAGATTCATTATACACCCATTGTAATAGTAACATGGTGAATAACATGCCCCAAGGCACCATGGCCATCCCAAGGCTAGCCACAAAAGGTCACAGTGTGGGAAATGGCCAACTCCCTGGGAATCCCAGCCCCTTTCCCTTAGGCTGCTCAGTCTACTTATTAGCATATGAAACAACCAAGCCCAAGAAAACGAGCAACACAGCGCCACCTCGCGGTCACCAGTCTCTCTCCCTCTTCCGAGAAGGCCCACACTCTGTCTGTGGAGTGTGTACCTACTTTTAATCTGAGCACCCGAACCCCACAACTCGTGGCCTTTCTCTTGCCTTTCAATGTGTCTCTGTGAATAAATCTACCATTACTCAACAGTGGCTTGCTTTGAAATCTATCCTGCATGAAGCCAAGGACCCACGTCTGGTGGGGCACTTTCCAGGGGCTCAACCAAAGCCTGGGACACAGCCCTTCTCATGCCCCACATCTGTATTCTTGTATCAACAGGACTGGGATATGAAGGGAGTTCTGAGGCCCCAGCTAAGGGACAGAAGCAGCCCCCAGGGCTCAAAATGGCGGGCAGCCCCTCCCCCAGCAGGGGCCCTGAGGTCGGCCCTGTTCTCTGTGGTTCCCTGTTGTGCTGACCCCCTAGCCAGACAGCGTTCTCCTAGGCCTGTCCCCACAAAACCCTTCTCTCCAAAATAAAAGCACATCATGGCACAGTCCTCTTATTCTACCAGGAAGTTTTCAGCGCACTTTTTCCTTCCCTAGTAAAGAATCTATCTGTCCTCCCTCCCATCCCACCACTTCTTTCTTTGTGAGAACTCTGTACTCCCCATACACCATCCTGAACGCAGGTGCCTTGCTGGCTGGGACCGAGATGTTTCAGTCTCACACAGCCTGCATCCTTTCACTTTCCCCTTTCTACCTTAAAAAGCCTTTCCTGAGTCTCCCACCCCTCTGATTCTGAACTTCACAAAGTGCTGAGGTTGCAAGCAGTCACTGTGTGAAAACCTCCCAGGTTTTGACTAGGTTTCCTTCACAAGATCTTCATTTAGGAGCTTCATCAAGAAGTTTAAAGAGTCTTTTCTTACATCGGAGTGGAGGAGCCTGCATAAAATTTAAATGGCCTTGAAGAGAGAGTTAACCAGGGACAGAGAGGTCATAGGTCTTAGTCAACAGTGTCACGAGGCAAAATGTTCTTCGAAGGCTCAGCGTGGCTTCTGAACACGGAGTCGGGAGGGAGGAGGTGCCAGGCTGTGAGTGGGATGAGTGACACTGGGTACGCTACCACAGCTGGGGAAGTATTGGATTTTGTTCTAGTTTTCCAAAGAATTTCTTACCACCTTTTCTCTTATTGTTACATACCATTTCCTACGGATTAAGAAAATCAATGTCAGTCATTTGGGCCACTTGGTAGAAGCTACACGATGCCATTCACAGGGCTGGGATGTAACAGCCACACCAGTCTAGGTTGAAAGACCAGTGGGGGTATTTCCAAGGTAATCACGGGCATGCAGCAAACTCCCCAGCTTCAATGACCTCATCTCAAAGGTGGGGCCAATAAAACTACCAAGCAAAGTGCGTGATGATTATGGCCGACATCTGTTTACTAGGTAAGTGCCCGTGACAGCTGACACTGGATTAGGAATGAATATGATCAACGAGGCACAGTCAGCCTGGTTACATGCACCCTGCCTTCATGACTTGGTGCAGGAGCGGAGTTTGTTTAGCTGAGATGAACGCCCCCAGAGCAGCCCCGAAGGGAAAGCTCCCAGCCCTGCGTGGCGAGGTGTGTTCCTTTCCTTCTCAGAGCTGATCACACTTTGCAGTCGTCTGTTTTTACATTTATCCCCTTTAGTACCTGCCTCCCCTCCGGAGTTTTGCTTAAGCAGCACAGGTCCAGGTTTGTGTTGCTGCCTACTGGATATTCTGGGCTGGGAGACAGGCGACCCCACGTCTGGCTCTGGGGCTGAACGGAGAGGGCAGAAAGCCCAGGGGCGCATGCTGAACCGAGGCCCCAGCACCCAAAATTATGGTCTGACTTTGGGCAAATTACACAGTCTTCTTTACCCTGAGATTCCTCATCTGTCCATGAAAATAACTGCCCATGGCATATAGAGTTTCAAGGATTAAAGGAAATCACCAAATTCACAACCTATTCAAGGGGCTACAAGTGCATCCTCAACAGGCACATGCTACCTTTACAGCTGTGACACACGCTAAGCGGGACGGACAGACACAGTGAACACTGCTAAGTGCCTGTTTGTTAAGTGTTTCATGAGTGTTATAATACTGTTTACAACTTACAACAAACCCAGGAAGAAACGAATATTATAATGCACATTTCACAGATTCACCAACAGGTTAAGGGAGGTTACACTCTAGTCCAAGGCCCTTTGGTGAGGAAATGGCGATTTAAACCTGTATCTGAGCCCAGGCCTGGGCTACATCTCTCTCCAATCCACCTGCCCAATACACAAGTTTGCACAGGCCAGCTCTTAAATGCAATGTGTGCCACCGTTTGTCAATGTTTGTTAGTTACCATAAACTGCTCTCAGAAACCGCTACAGAAAAGACAGGTGGACCCACATCCCTGCCAACAAAGTAGAGGAATTCTGCCTTGCCTTCTCCTGTAATGTGCAGAAACCCTTCCCTACACCACCAAATTCAAATGTATGCTTCATCCGTGTTTATGTTTGCACACGGAATATTAAAGTAGAAGGTACCTGCAGTAATTCTATCTCGGTTCCTTTCCAAGTTTCCAGATTATCCACAATCAGTCTGTGAATGAAAATGCTACAATATGAATGAAAATACTGCAACCATGTCAGTAAACAAATAATGCTGAAACCAAGTCATCAGCGGCTGCCGCCATCCCCCAGCAAGGACAGGCCTGAAGACCAGCCTCTACAGCCACTCACAACAGTGCCCTCTTAACAGAATGAGAATTAGAAAAGACAGGATACTTGCCCTAGATAGCTAGGTGCTTGTCTAAAGAATGAATCCAGTGAGCCCAAATGATACATAGAAAATCACTGAACTCTTTAACTTTACATACCTGGCTTTCTTTAGATAACAAACAATGTTTTATTGTTCCAAGTACCTGGTCTTTGTTGTAAAGTTCCTATATATCCTAGCTCCTCCCCAACCTCTTGGGAGCAGTCCCTCAGAGCGATCTCAGAGGCTGTCATCCCGGCTTGAGTCCTCCCGCCAAATAAAGCATAACTCTAAACTTTCAGGCTACAAATTTCTTTCAGTCGACAAGTCCCAGAATAGACACAACTCATCAATTCTGTAATGGAACACACTGGATTAGGAACCAAAAGCATGTTCTAGTCCAGGAAATCTACGGGACCCTCTTTCTTCCTGTCATTATACAATCCCACCAGAACTCATTAATTTGCTGTCTGCTCATCTGGCAACCAAACTCAGAGAAGAGTCAACTCAGCAGAGTGCCGTGCTGGGGAGAACACCCCGCAGCAGAATGGCAAGCTGCCTGCCCTCCCGCACGCTCTGCTGACGCCTAGTGTCCTCCGTGGAGACCAGGCCAACAGAGCTATTCCCAACAGCTGCAAAGTCCCACACGTTAAATAAAAGCGTTTTATTTTATACGATATGTTACATATATAACCATCTCTGAGGACAGCTTTGCAAGAAGCCCAAAGCTTCAACATTAATCTGCAAAGGCAAATGCTGCCCCCAAGGGAAAACAAGTCTTAAAACGATGCTAAGGCCTCCAAAGTCCTCTCCAGGACCATCAATCAAACTGCCTGCAGGCCTGCAGCTGCAGGCGGCTACATGTCTGTTTTTAAAGCAACCCATTCCTGCCGTCAGGTGCTACAATGTCCCTGTACGCCCTCCCATCTGAGGGTAAGAGCAGCCAATGCAGAACCTTGCAGGGAAGCACTGACAAGACTGGACAAAGAGGATCAGAGCTAAACAAAGCCTTCTGATGACACGAGCTTGTCACTGTGTCATTTTACAGATGAAGATATATAGAGAGAGGTGGGGTGACCTTGCTCAAAGTCACACAGCTAATAAGTGGCAAAGTCTGTAACACAGCTACACCCTCCGGTGTGACGCCCACGCTGGGACGCCCACAGGGTTCTCTCGTGCCTGCCGGACCAGTCCTTTACTGTCACTCATAACCCACCACAGGGTCTGACACTAGCCTGCCTTTTCAGCCTCTTCTCCCTCTAGTTTCTCAGAAACAAGCCTGCTCGGGACACTGTGTGACTTCCAGCTCCCCAAACCCTCCGTGCTCAGGGTGGTCTTGCCTGTGCATCCAGCACCCTGCTCAGAGGCTCTTCCTCCCCTGCAGGAGGACGTTTCCACTCTACGCAGGGACACCCCCTCAGGGAAGCCCTCTTTTCGCCCTCAGCATGGCAGGTGTCCCAGGCCACATCCCGAGCTGCACCATTAGGACTGCGGGTGCCCAGGTTTGCTAGTCAGAGCAGCAGCCTCAGAGCCAGGGTTTATGCCCGGGTCACCCTGCAAACCTACTGCCCGCCACACAGCCCCCAGCCAGCAGGTCACCTGGAAGTCGCAGCAAGTGCCCCACCCAATCCCGAAGTCTCTTCATTTGCCAGCACCGCTGGTGACTGGTCTCCAACCTTTGGTCAGTTTTGCACAAAACAGCAGCTTCCACTGTGAAGCAGGGGGTTTTCTCTTCTGCTCCCCATCCTTACTGGAAACGTCAAGGGAAACCGAAAGGCCTTTTCTCAACCCTTTTCTGATGACACCCTCCCACCCACAATATTCACATGCTCAAGAGCTTTGGGTCCACGTGGTTTTGTTTCCCATACGCTAAGTGGCTCAAAACACTGCGGGATTCTTTCTCTTTTGAGAGTATTTGTTTGTACTGAGTTTATCGGCTTTAATCAGTTTTTGTGTCTCCTTTCAGTGTCACTAGCAGTTGCCACTTCTTACTCCCTTCAGCAGCCTCCCTCCCAACATCTAGTCTAGGAAATCAGCTGTGATGAGGGGCCCGGGGGCAGTCACAGAAGATGCAACTAAGGCACAGAGAGGCGACATAATTTGCCTGAGAAGATCAGCTTCAAGCCCCAACACTGTGTGTCACGTCCCTCTGTTTAACACTTATGCTAAACTAGTTAACTTTTGATAGATTATGGTTGTAAACAGATGAGGTATCAAAATACATACAAGGACACACATCAACTATATGATGTTCATTAACTCCACTATTTTGTTTCTATTTATTTTATTTCTGTTAAAAAAAATTAGGAACCTCTGCAGTCAATATAGCAAAATGTTAATGGGTTTTAAATCCAGAATGTAGAGGCGTAAGTGTATCATTAATCATAATTATTTGTATGCTCACAAAATGATTTGACAGTCTCTCTCCCCTCCCGCTACTCGCTACTGGCTCTCACCTGAGCTCCCAGACCACACATCGAACAGCCTTTCACTTTACACACGGCTGAACTCATCAGTTTTCCCCCAGAGCTCCCTCTGCAGCTTTCCCTCCTCAGAGCACAGCAGGACCATCACTTACCTCATTAATCCACCCAGAAACCTGGGCCTAACTCCATCCTACCTTCACAGACATCATTCATCCTTTCCTTTTTACCATCTAAACATGCCTAAAGTCTGTTCGTTTTTTCCCAGTGACTGTCCTACTGACTGTCCCACCGCTCAGGTGGAAGCCACCAACACTGCACACCTGGACTCACGAGTCTCCCAAGTGGCCTCACAGCCGCTCTCACATACTAGACACAAAAGGGATATTGTCACTCCCGTGCTTTTATGACTCTTTTCAAACCTACTGTTCTTAGAAGAAACTCCAAGTTTTTCACCTGGTGAAGGTGCTTGCCATGAAACTTTGAGCTCAGGAACGGCAGGACCTCCTTCCTTCTTGTCCCTCCCCTTTCCCCAAGGCCCAGCCCTCTCCCCCTCAGCCCCGACCTCTGGCAGTGAGCTGGCTCAGGAGGACCTGCTGAGCTACACCAGCCTGTATTCTAACCCTGGTCTTGAGTTCTTAGCAAACTGCTTCACTTATCCATACAAATCCAAGGTAGATTAGAAAGATTTTAGATGTTGAGCTAGAGTATTGATTTGGGTATTTTGCACTAGCAACCTGCAAGTACATGTTCTAATGATTCTGTCTTCTTAAAACCACACCCAGGTTTTAGTAGTATTTGTGGAATGTCTTCGGAGTAAAAGGGAATGTACTTTAACAGACTATATGTTTTATAAAATGAACAACACGGACAGGGTCACAAATGGAATCGCCTCACAAGTGACAGAAGACAGGTGAGAGGCACAAAGCAACAGGTCTTAAAGATGGTAAGAGCAAAGTTGTTTCGCCAACCCCCCAAAAATTCCTGAAAGAACCAAAAATTCTGAATTTTGAAAGTAAAAGGCTATCATATATAGAAATAAAATAAATGATCCTCTTCATCAGTGTTTCAAGATCTGACTCCAGATATTTTAGCAGGCCATACTGAATCCTAGCACAGAAAAATCAGATGGACTAGGGGTGAGTAAGTTCCAGGAAAACGGCAGTAATTCCTCCACTTTTGTAAAGACATACACTCACCTGCCGAAGGTGAATGTAGAACGCATTCTGGAGAAATTTGGAAGCTTCCAGGGTCCGCTTCTGAATGGCAAGTACATGGACAGCTTGGGAGCATGCTTCTAACTCAGTCACCGGCATTCTTACACTGCAGGGGGAAAAGGAGGCCCTCAGTCGAGAGCATAGATATTCCTGTCGTGTCTCCCAGGCCGCGCCTCGGGGACTCAGTGCCCTGCAGCAGCCCGGCCCCAGGCGAGGACACGCAGCGTGGCCCACCCAAGCAGGAGGGGCACTGTGCTTGAGAAATCCCATCCCCGATGGGGGCAAGAGTGGCTGGTGGGGTTGAGTGAACATATAAATGCCCACAGAAATATGTCTGCATTCATTCAAGTGATACAAGCAACAGTAGCAGGCTATTTAACAAAATTTCAATTTTCAGCGGAAATTTTGCCATTCCTTTCCACTTGTCCCCTGCACTCTGAGACAGGCTTAGGCTTTCTCACACCTGCAACTCTGAAGCAATAGTTGTGAAGTAATTTTAATTTGTTGCAAGTGTCCTCGCTCCCCGAGTCACTGTGTCTGTCCTCTCTAAACACAGTCGGATATCTTCCTGGATCTCTGCCTGAGTTCCTTTCTCCTCCTCCTCAGATCCTGAGATAAAGGACAAGTGAAGACACATGACCAGAAAAGGCACTGTGGACTTGATCGAAATCCACAGTGATCCCCTAGGTGAGTGTTGCCCACCCCTTCCCTTCGATTCTCAAGTTTCTGCCCAGGGTGACATCCAGCCCAGAGAGGTGGCCCAATTAAAAGCTATGTGGCTTGGGCACGGGGACAGGTGCAGGAGCTGGTTCCGGGGCCAGGCCCCTCCCCACGTCTGCTCCCCTCTCCCCCGAAGCCACGCTGCCAAGCACTCAGGCTCCGTGATCTGATGTCCTTCTCTTCTACTCTACTCCAAACCCTTTTCCTTTTCCTTTTTTCCCTAATTATCCCCAGCTGGAGTGATTTTTCAATCGCAGTATCTAAAAAATTTCCTGCAGCCGAAAATGAGGTCTCCAGATATCAATGCCCAAATGCTGGCTCCTAAAGAGAGCTGCTGGCTAGGGGGACCCTCACCAACACTCACGGGGAATCAGACATGTTCCAGGGTCGGCCACCCCCAACAAGAGTTTGCTGTGACCCCTATGCCCGCACAGCATCCCTGCTCACAAAAATATAGTTGGCCCACTTATCGGTTATTAAGAAGCAAAAATACAAAATTGCTCATGTTTCTTACTAAAATTATCTATGAAGCAGAAAAGGGAATTGTAATAGAAAAGAACAATTTTGACCCCATATTAGGTCTGTTCCTTTGGCTTTAAACCTGTGCCCTGTTTTCTAGGCTCAGACTTGCTATCTCTGCACCATTTGTAAAAGAAAGTTGCCTTTAGACTGAAATATCCAGGACAGCCTCTTCTCCTGGCCGTGATCTTGAAGGATGCTAACTAATTTGCACTTACGTAGAGATGGCAAGTTGCAAAATAGAGAATAACTTTGTTTTATTTTTGGAGGTTTTACAGGGGCAACATGATTTGATCCACATGGACAGCTGCAAGAACAGCGGATTCAAAGGACAAGCAATTCATACAACAAGAAGTTTCCAACAACCAACTGCAGCCCCGCCCCTTTTTAGTATAAAAAGAGACTCAATTCTGACTTGGGGAAGATGGTTCTCCAGGACATCAGTCTGCCATCTTCTGGGTCTGCCAGCTTTGCAAATAAAGTCACTATTCCTTGCTCCAACACCTCATCTCCCAGTTTATTGGCCTGTCATTTGGTGAACAGAATGAGTTTGGACTCGGTAACAAAATGACTGCATTGGAGGTAGTATGTCTCCACTCTTTCCTCGTTTCCAATATGTAACATGCACATTATTTATGATCTAGTGCAAATAATTCATCAAAGACAAACACAAAAAGAAACTATACTCACCCAGCTATCAACACTGAAGTCAAAACCTGTCAATTTTATATGCTGTTTAAGAACACAACCAAAAAACCTAACATAGGGAGTCGATTCCACGGAAATAAAATTATTTCTACTCCTTCAAAACTTTTTCTTTTCTTTTCTATTTTATTTTGTTTTGCTTATTGAAAAGAAAATAAATTCAAATCATTTTATTTCACATATTTTTGTTATAGCTGCATACTTTAAATACTACAAAAAGACTTAAATTGCAATAAAAAATTGTTCATATATTAGTATAAAGATATATACACAATCAATGGGGATTAGGAAAGGAATGGACATTTACTAAAAATCCACTGCAATCCACTCTTTTACAAGCATATCATGGAATATAAGCTCTATTATCCAGGGAGCCTCACCCACATTCTCACTACTGAGTCCCTTAGTAATCAACCACTAAGTCACCAGCATAGAACCATGTGATCAGTATTTTAGTAATAAATGAGGGAATTAGCTCATTCAATTCTAAAACAAAAACCCTAAAATAAATACTGAACTTATTTACAGATATAGAAAATTTGTCCCCAAAAAAGTAAAGTTTCTTCCTCAAGGTCACAAAGCTAATAACTGGTAAAGGTAAGATTTGAACTCATCTGCCTGATTCTAAAAACTAAGGTGGAAATCCCATTCGACTGGGGAGTGTACAGCTGCACAGCCTATCACCCTATCTTTGTTCAGAGCTGGCCTTAGACAGCCTGAGACAGCACCCCATTCCTGTGGAACTCGAGGGCAAATGATAACAATTAGGATTTTATATCCAGCAGTTTCTTAGGTCTCATATATATAAAGTGTCAGCAGGTCAGCAGAAAATCTCTGGGAAACATGAGTGGGTCCAGAACTTTTTGCTGATTAGAAACTCAATCTATCAGGATAGAGTGACCTTCCCATGAGAGGCCACATGGACATAAACTAAAGGCAGCTGAACAATGGAAACTAGCAAGACCCCGGAACTCAAGCAAGGATCCCTGCCATCCCCCACCCAGTTGCCTCTTCATCCGCGTGGACATGAAGACAGAAGACCCGGGTTCTTGTCCAAGTTACACTATCATAGATTCTCACCCATAAAAAGGTACGACTCTATGCTGTCGTAAGTTCTTTCCATCTCAAATATGATGACACCAATATCTCAGCAGAATATCTATGTCTCCACTTCCCCTCTTCTAATAGGAGTCTATTTCTGTGGACACAAAGCAGAAATCCAATTTAAAAATCCATGCAAGAAGCCAGGCGAATTTCTGCTTAAGAGACTTTGCTCTCACGCTCAGTGAATGAAAACTCAGAAAAAGTGGTCCTTCTCCTTCAGCAAATGGGAGGTAGCCTGATTGTGTGTGTGTGTGTGTGTGTAAATCAAATATAATCATGTCTGGGACGTGTACAGATTATATTTAATTTCACTGTAATTTCATGGGGATGAGCCAACATTTAAAGTAATTTGAATGTAGTGTTCTGAGACAGACTCAGTCTCTTTTGGTGGAGGAGGTGAAAGGGGAGAGTAAAGGAGGAAAGAGGTAAATGAAGCAAAGAAGTAAGAATACTGCTAGGGAAAGGCAAAACATTAATTTTGTTCCTCATTGCATCACATACAAATTAGGGACTGGCTTTCCCCCGATGTCTTATCGAGCACTGAGTTGCAGAAGAAGAGGCGACAGCCCATTTCTCACTGAGATTGTGGCTGTACGTGGCATCTTATAGACACAAATCATTTACCCTGAGCAAACACTCTAGCAGCAGGCTGTAATTCTCCTGTTTTGAGAGACAAGAAAACAGGGGTTCAAAGCGGGTAGATAACTTGACAAAAGTCAGAGGACCAGTAAACAAGAGAGGATGAATTCAAACTCAGATCTGAATGCAGAGTCTCATCTTCCCACTCCCAGGGCTGGAAAATCCTTAACACACAGGCTCCCCAGCTCCCCTGCAGTGTTCCTGGCACCAAGCATTTCCCATGGTAATGGTCTCCAGTTTTCACAGACACAGCGCTCTGTGCAGCCAATGACCTTGATCAGACCTTGATCATCTACCTGCCACGCCCACCAGGCTTCACCATACAGGCAGGAAAGCTGGCTTTCAAGTGCAGACAAAGCCACCCTTGGTCTAACCTGTGCTCTTCTGCAGCTTCTCCAGCCTAAAGGCAGCCATGAAAGTGCTCACAGTTTGTAAGTGAGCCACACTACCTCTCTCCATCTGTGTCCCCACCTATACTACTTAGCTATGAACATTTTGAGAATCTTGGAAACAAATTTTTAAAAACAGAAAAGAAAGGATTCTGGAACAAGTACTTAATACCTACAATTTTAAATGACAAGTTACAAAGTAAGTATTGACAAACCGAATCTTCCTTTCTAAATGTCAGTTTTAAGCATTTAAAAATATAATAGCAAAAAATTCTCACTTACAAAATTAACAAAAACATAAACAATAATCTGGAATAAATTCAAAAATTATGCCCATATTCTAAATGGAGAACTTCAGGACTGTACTGAGGGTTAAAGTAAGAGGTATGAATATAGAGACATAAACATATTGCATGGAGAAAAGCAGTTTTGTAAAGATGTAAGTTCTCCTAAGAATAATTCAAAATTTACTAAAAACTCCCATGAAAATTCCAATCTGATTTTTTTTAACTTGAACAAAATATTTTGGAATTCTTCAGGAATAATAAAGTCGTAATACTGGACAAGAAAATTTGGGATGGAAGAAAAGAATCAAAAAAAATCAGACTGCCAGTTATTAAATAAATTTTACAATATGTAAGAAATGGTGCTGGAGTAAGGAAAGGAGATTGACAGAAGGGAACCATGAGCTCAAAAAGAGACTCTAGTGTATGTAAGTATTTTGTACAGATGGGATTTCAAATCAAAGGAAAAATTATGAATTCGATAATTGTCCTGGGACAGAGAATCACCTGGAAAGAATAAATTCCATTCCTGTCATAATGACCACAAGATAAATTGCAGATAGCGATGTAAATATTAAAAAGTACTAGTAACAGCAAATACAACTCTTTGCTCTTATTAACTCAACTTCTCCTCATTATAACATGTACTATTATAATCTCCATCTTAGAGATTAAAAAAACCTACAGAAGAGATTTATTCCATTATAATAGAGTATTTCTAAGAATAATGTCAAAGATAACACCGATAAGGAAGACATTTACTATCCTAAGAATAGTTTGAGCCACAACAAAAATCAAAAAACTTCCTGAACAAAATGAAAGGAAAGAAATGACAAGAAAAAGCTCTGTGATACATGTTGATGAATTCACGAAGTTAATTTTATTAACATACAAAAAGCTGTCACAAAGCAACAAGAAGCTCCCTCACTTAAATGTGGGCAAAGGACAAAAGGAATCATTCATTTTAAAAAAGTAAAATGGCTAATGAGTGAAAAATGCTCAAAACTTCACTGGTCATCAAATGCAAACAAAAACAATGAAAAAGCACTTTTGCTTATCATATTGGCAAATATTTTTAAGATATTCTAGCTAGTGTCCATCTGTGGGAGAACAAATCATGAGCGACTTTTTCAGGAGATGACATATCAATGGATTTGTAAGCTCTGAAAAACGTACATACACACTGACTCAACTCCACTTCTAGGAATCGTTTCCTTTAGGAAAAAAAAATCAGTCCAAAAAGATGTACCCATCAGGGCATTTACACAGCACTGTATACAAAGGTGGGAAGAAAAACTGAAGTGAAATCATATCCAGCGATAGAGAATAGGTTACATAATTAATTGTGCATTTTTTCATTCCCCAATGGAGAAGGAATTTCTAGTCACTTGAAAGGAGTCTGTGATGAATGTAAATGTCACATCCAGGGACTAAATTTCCAGAAGCCTTAACTAAAGGAATACACATACAAGATCACAGGAATGCCTGTAAAAGAAGGATGCAACTCAAACATTCTTTCTGACAGTGGAAAATGGAGAAAACTTAACTGTCCACCATCAAGACAATGATGCAGTAAATCAAGGCGAGCTGCGGGCGCTGAGGGAGCCGGCGTTTCGCCGTGGTCCAGGGCCTTGTCCACAGCACTCTCCCACCAAATGTGTCCGTGGACAAGAGACGACACCCGCACATCAGGAGACCCCTCCAATCTATCTGAAAGGGCCGGGTGAGTCTGGAGTGGGAGGACGTCCATGATATACCCCTGAGTGAATAAAGCGAGCTGCAGAAAAACATATAGTATGGTCTCATTTTTAAATAAAGCATATATACACACACCTATACATTGATTTCTCATATGTGTATATATATGTATCTCATAGGCCTAAAGGTCATGAAATATATATACCAAAATTTCAACAGCTTTTACTCTCAGGAAATAATGGGAAGGGAGTTAGGGGCCTTCCTGTACCACCACAGTTCTCTTTTCAGTATTTCAGTTAAGTATACTTGGAATTTAAAAGTTTATTTAAGTCCGAAGTAAAATGGACCATGCCTCCATAAGACAGAATTCTACACTGGTCTTTAAAAATCATGCCAGGGGAGATAGAATATTGTAGAAAAACATGTAATAAGCCGAATGGAAAATGGAGGTCACCGAACAGTAAACAGAGACGGAGTGCTCACTGGTTTTTATGACAGAGATGATACACACTGACGAAAAGAACAGAAAATAAATGTTAAATTGTTAATTATTATCTCTGAGTAGCGGGACCAGGATAGAATCTTTTGCCCCTTTTTTCAGACATATTATATTAAATGCACATTATTTTTCATCTGAAAAAAAGCATTTTTAGACTTGTAGTACCACGCAGTGGGGAATAATACATGAATACTTACAGAAACAAGTAACTAGGAGACACCGCAGCAGTGCCACACAATGTAAAACGGGCAATCCTGATTGACACCTCTCAGTTACATAAGGATCCACAAAGTGAGACACCTGCTGTAAAAGGGCGTGGCCCCCTTCTATTTGTCAGTTGTGTCTTCAGGGCTGAGGCAGTTCTGAGCACGGCCAGTGTCAGTTCCGGTGTCTGGATGGATGCTACTGGAGGTGAGGGCACCTGCAAGCAGAAAGGAAGAACAGAAACCATCCTCTGCCTTTTCTGTCTTCTTTCTTTGTTACTTTAAAATCAGGCATAAATAAGATAAACTGTGTATCTCTCCCACTGAAATTTCAGTAATGAAACCGTTTTTAAAGGCTTCAGAGCTTATATTCTGTCTATAACTGTCTTTTCAACAAAGCATCATATTTATTAAATCTTAATTGACTTAGTTAATTAACTCCCTGTTGAAATATTCAAGTAAAGAACATGAAAGGCCTTACGTAAAAGAACCACACCTGCAGTGACTAGCTCAGCTCTCTTGACGGCAATGCAGTCAGCCCCCACCATCCCGTGGCCCTGAGCTCCTGATGCTGGTAAGAGAGCACCCTGCCGCCTCAGATGGAGAAATACTGTGAAAGCATTTTTTGAACTCTACAGTACTGACAAAACATAACTGACAAATCCCAGGCTCCTTTGAAGCTGTCATTTTCGGTTTCTGGCCAACCCCAGTCAATGAGCAGAACCACCCCATTCCCGAGTCATAGGACTCACGTGGGAAGAAATTTTGTAGAAATTTCCAGGTACAGAATGTAACCAAATATATGTAGAACTCTGACAAAAAAAAGATGAAATACTCTGATGTTGAAGACACTCAAAATATTCTCCTAAGCCTTAGTAGCTGGAAAGGCTGGGCTTCTCCTCAGCCACTTATTTATTTCACAGCCAGTGAGAATCTCCCACAAACCCTGTTTCCCTGTGTCTGCTGGGAGCCTCAGGCACACTCTTGCTGTCGATCTTATAAGTCACAGGACAGACGCGTGTGTCTCATGCCTGCCACCCTCACACAGGCTCGCCTCCTAGCCTCACTGTCTGAACTTGGCCCCAATTTCTCACCTGTTTATTTGGTATCTGTTCTTCTGTAAGCTGCCTGAAATGCTTTTTGGAACAAGTCAGAAGAATGAGTGGGTAGAGAAATGGACAGTTGGACAGGTGAGAGGTGGGCAGACAGACAGAGAGACTCCAAGAAAAGGGGAACAAAGAAAATTTCCTATGCAGAACCCTCTTCTAGTCAGGGAAGAAAACCGCCACGGAAACGTGTGAAGAGGCAGGTGGCTTCGGGCTGTTTCCTGGATTCCATGAAAAGTCACACCAAGAGAGAGGGTAGAACTATAAATAATAAAAGAAAAAAGCATGCATGCTTGAAAAATATATCTACAATATGTACTTTCTAAAGAATAGATTCAAATCAGCAGGGCCCAATTACACAATCCTTGGGTATTTACAGAAATGAGAATCCCATCTCCAAACCACAAGGCATCCCTTAGGAGCACTGAGAGTCTACACGGGGCTGTTATAAAGCCTTCACCACAAAAGCTGTGCTCCCCTGCACTTACGAGGAAAGAGCAGCTGTGCTCGGGCTGCCCACGCGCATCATTTGCACCCTACAGCACCTCTACGGGGGAGGGACGCCTAGCAAGCCCCGTCTCTGCAGGGCAGAAAACAAGCCCGGGAGAGGCTAAGCCGACCTACCAGTTCTCCATCTCACAGGACTGGTCACTCCAGAGCAGGACACGAACTCGGACCCACGTTTGTAATCACGGTACTACCGTGCTTTGTGTGCTTTTTGTGTGAATAATACATTAGTTTCTGGCATGAAAGTATATTTAATAAATGATCGGTTGTCCTGTCTATCTCATTTGCTCACAATCAATCTTTATAGTGTTGAATTGTACTCTTTTTCCGTGGAGAAAGGAACGGAACGAGCGGGTGTTAGAATGAGGTGGGGCTCCATTCTTTATCTGTTACCTCATCTCATCCAAGTCCCCAACCAGGGAGAAGGAGCAAATGGTTTCTTCATCTTTTAAAGAGAGGGCTCCACTGATGGTGACTTAACTCCAAAACCAAGTCTGGGGAAAGGGCACATTCAGCAGCCAGAGCATTATCACCTGTAGGAAGGCAAAAACAGCTCACGGGAGGGCTCAGGGGGTCACCCTGATTTAATTTCAATCGATAAAACAATAATGCACTCTAAAAATACTAGCATGCAATGGATTGGCTCTTTCTTGACATCTAGCAAGTTTCCACAGCCCACATGTAAAATTATCGTGAACCAGTGAAAGGAAGTGTCTACAGACAAGAAAAATCAATGCCACAGGTAAACTGAAACCCAGGCTGGAGGAAAGGAAGAGAAAGGGCATAGTAAAGAAGTGGGGAAAGGCTGGGGGCAAAAAATCATCACACGGACTCTCAAGCATCATCCAACAATCATACAATCATTCAAGAGAGTTACTGAGGTCCTATTCTGTGCAAGATTGTAGAGCGGGTGAAGCAAGAGGGCAGCGACCATGGTGGCAGCAAGTGGCGGGGCTCAAGTACACTTCTGATCCCGGTACCTGGCACACTTGTCCTCAGTAAAAAGGCAAAAAAAAAAAGTAAAATAACTCTGTAAACTCAAAGCATTGTTAAAAAAAATTAAACAATACCTAAATACCTGGACAAACCACGCACATTGCTGGATCAGAAGACAGCGCTCTTGGAATGGCAGTGCTCCCCAGAACGATCCGTATATTCAACGTGGTCTCGATCACAATCCCTGCGGTCTCCTCTGCAGAAACTGACTAGCTGCTGCTACAATTCATATGGGAATTCGAGGGTCTCAGTAACCAGAACGTACTTGAAAAAGAAGAACAATGTGAGAGGACTTGTAATTCTCAATTTCAAACCTTACAACTGTATGTCTAGGTGAGATTAGAGGCCATTTTAAGTTATTAATGTGTTTATCCGTATTTTCTAAATTCTCTACAATGAATATAAATGTTACAATAAGAAAAATAAAAAGTAAGGTATCTTTTAAAACATGCACACCGATTCATTCATTGGGAAAAAAATATTTTAACTATAAAGAGGTAACCAAATATCTAGTGAAAAAGGACTACTTAAAAACAAGAGTGTATTTACATTTTTCATAAATTGAAAACTGAAAAGCACAAACACATCAAGTTTCTAGGGAGATCGATGCAACATAATAATAGTTATTTTCAAAAATTCTAATTGAACAATGAAAACTCAAGAAAGGGAAAATCGCGATTGACAGCCAACTGCAAACACATGGAGAGCAAAGGCCTAGAAATCACAGTTCCTTTAACTCTGATACTAACTCAATAGAAGAGGAAATTCCTCCCTGTGTGGACAGTGGAATCCCATGCATAAGACAGGATACACATTACAAACTGCATTAGAATCTGGGGTGATTTTCTTAGAAGAATTCTAAAGTTACAACATTGCTGATAAACTATAAAAACACTGAAAGACAGATTAAAACACACAGTCATATATATTATATAGAAACATAAGAAGTCTGCTCCCATGTTGCATAGAAATACAAACATATTTGTTCATTTATGGGCACTGAATATTTTATCCCATGTAGAATATTTCAACTAAAACAAATAATCAACAATACACACCTCTTGTCAAATCTACTTGATAAGGTACTCTGCTATGTAACCATAATGTGTCTAAGATAGATCTAAAATTAGTGAAAAAGATCTTTGTATGGTTTCTTGAATTCTTCTCAAAATTCCAAGCTTAATTTTAAAATAGATCTGAGCAGTATTTCTATATTAACTTTTCCCTCGTGAAATGAACAGCATAGTCTGTTGTCAAAATTCTGTCCTTACAATGATTCACGAGCACTGTATCCTAACAAAACTGCTGGACAGCAAGGCACTATCCAGACACTGTGACCAAACAAATGAAACACAAGGAAGACAGTGACCCTATTCTGGAGGGCTTACCGTCTGTGTCAACTCTGGGGTTTTTATTTGATTGGTTTGTTTGGGTAGCAAAATAAAATCAATCAAGTACTTTCTTCTTTAAGCATTCTGCAAGTCATGACTCTGTTGTTAGTGTCATGAGAAGGAAAGACTAAAGCAAGACTTCATTAGGTCAATTAGCAACAGCCATCACTGGGGAGTGAGTAATAAAGAAGTTAACTGATAGCAATGCTTCTGCCTACATGAGACCTAAAATAAACCTACACTGATCTCTTTAAGGAAAATGAGGAGATGAGGCCCCAATGAGAAAAACAAAAACTAACAAGAAATCAAAAAAGTAAAGACTTTTTCATTAACGATTCCAGGAAGGAGTGGAGCATGGTGGTGAAGAGCACAGATGCTGGGGGCAAACATGAGGGTCTGAACTCCCACAGCACTGGGTAGCTTTGACACTGATAAGTCAGTGAAATTTTCTGCATCCCAGTCTCCTATCCATAGACTGGGGACAACAACAGCACCCGTCTCCTAGAACGGTCCTAATAATTAAGTTATTTTATATACAAAAGTTTAAATAAAATACCTCAGATATTAAATATTACCCCAAAAGCACAAGGAAAAAGAAAACAGAGATAAATTGGAGTTCATCAAATTTTAAAACATTGCTTCAAAGGACACCATCCAGAAAGTGAAAAAACAACACACAGCAGAAAATTTTTTAAAATCATTTATCTGATAAGGAATTTGTATCTACCAAAAAAAAAAAAAAAACCAAAAACAAAAACAAAAAGAACCTCCTATAACTCAACAATAAAAAGGCAACTCAATTAAAAAATGATTAGAGAATCTGAAAAACATTTATCAAGGAAAATATACAAATGACCAATAAGCACAACGAAACGATGTTCAATATCATTAGCTCTAAGGGAAATCAAGTCAAAACCACTAGGAGAAACCGCTTCACACTCACTACAATAGGTTATAATCAAAAAAATAGTAACAAGCACTAATGAGGACACAGAAGATGCAGAGGTCGCAGCCGTTGCTGGTGAGGATGTAACACAGCCTGGCCACTTTGGAAAAACCCCTGGAGGCCCTTAGAGAGTTGAACATTTGGTTTCTGAATAACCAGGCAATTTTGCTTCCTGGGCACACACGTAAGAGAACTGAAAACAAATGTTCACATAAAAACTCCTACAGGAATATTCACTGTGCCACTACTCATCACAGCCAAAAAGCAGAAACAACACAAATGCCTATCACGTGATGAATGGGTAAACAGATGGGCCCAGCCATACAGAGGAATATTATTCAGCAATAGCAAAGCATAGAGTACTGACCCAGGCCACAACGTGGACAAATATTGAAAACGTTACTCAATGTGAAAGAAGTCAGTCACAATAGATGCTTCCACTTACATGAAGTAACTCGATTTACATGAAATTTCCAGCAGAGGCAAACCCACAGAGAGAGAAAAGTGGCTCCCTGGGGCTGTGGGAGGATGGGGAAGATGGGGATGTCTGCTTATGCGTAAGGAGCTTCCTGTTGGGGGGATGAAAATGTTCTAAGATTGAATGGGATGCACAATTCTGGGCATAGAGTAAAAACCCCTGTACATTTTAATGGGTGAATTGTTATTAAAACTGTTAAGAACGAGAGCACCTCGGGCCAGTACCTTCCCATAGTAAATGCAAATTGCTAAATTTTATTACAGGAAGAAGAAACTGCCCTCAGCATGAAAGCAGGAGTTCAGCAAATGTGAGTTAACCGAAATTGGACAAGAGCATTTCACTTGAAACAGTTGCTGAGTGTACACAAAATATTAAGACATGACAAGGAAAATAAGTTTCACATCACGAAGAAGCATTCTGCTTCAAATGCAGATCAAGGATTCGGCAAGCCCAGCTGCTAGAAATGACCAGAGAAGAAACCTGGCTCTTTAAACAAGCACCAGAGCCAACAAGGAAATAGTGGTGAGGAAAGCAGGCGGCCGAAAATCTGGAACAGTTTGTTACAAATAATTTCTCCACTGAAAATTCAAAAATAAAATGAAAGTGATGTAATACTGTGTTGACCTCACGTGAATGGGCTTCCTCCGGTTCTCGACAGTTTTGTAACCCCGAATGAGAGACTCAGGAGAATCAGAATGGCCCCTGGGAGTCCCCAAATGACTGCCCACCAGCACGCTGACCACCATCTCATCTGCCAGGGTGGAATTGCAAAGAAGAGACCAACTCCTGAAAGGCACAGGAAATATTGACAAGGGAAAAAAAGGCTGATGTCAGTCTTGGGACAGAGGCCATGAGAGCAGAGGCCAGAAGGCTGCAGGTGAACATGAGTGGCCCTGGGGCAGGAAGGGACCACGGGGGAGCAGATCTCAGTTCTCTTCTCTCTCTCCCTCGGGTAGGAGAGATAAAGTCTGCATCCTTCTCACCTGGAACTGTGGGTTCTGGCTGGCAGAAGTCTTACCGACATGGAATGAATGACTCAAGACTGTGGAAAAAGGAAAGAAAGCGAGAGGGAGTAGGGAGCCAACTCCAAGAGCCTCTCAAATGCTCCCATATTTATTGTGTATAATCAAGGAAATAGTCTTTAACAGTTGTGTGATAGTAAACAGGAACTTGGGGAAAGACAGGATGAGACAGAGATTGTAGAATCCACAATGAGTAAAAAGGCTTAGTTTACCTTTAGGGGAGTCATGGGGAAGGGGAACAAGATAAATTCTTTAGATATTCATTACAAAGCAGACCACCAGTCCAGCCAGGTCCGTGTTTTGGGGATAATAGACTATCTAACAGCACGCACGCCCAGCATTTATAGCTGAGGGCCTGGGTCATTGCTGTGCAATGAACAGAGTGCTATCTAAAACCTCAAATATGCATGCAAGGCATTGTCTCTGCTTTTTATGGCAAGGAGACAGGAGTGAGGATGCACAGGTGCTTGCTTGAAAGCAGTTACTAAGCACACTTTTTCTTCTTAAGTTTGACATGCGTCTGGTGTCGGTTAAATTTGCTAACCTAATCATGGGCTATCACATGGAACCATTATGGAGGACACCCTAGGATGACAAATCCTGGCTCTGGGTCTTTTCCTGCCAGCTTCGGCGATTCCAGCAGGGTCTAGACACATCCCTGAATAACTATCCCACAGAACCACCCAGACTCTTAACTCCTGGTGCTTGGAACTTAATTTTAGCTCTACACAACTTAACATAGAAAAGTTTCAGAAATAATAGATATTATATTCTTTTTATATCTCATCATAGAACTGATTTTTCTGATTGCTCTAAGCTGCTTCTACTTGGTAAATCACCTAATTCTGCAGGTGAATTCAGTACTTTCCATTGCGCATAACTAGACAGTCTGGGCCCTCTGACTTCTATTGGTCAAATAAATACCGATACCCCTAATTGATTTCATTGTTCATCAATTTCAGCCTGGAGGTGAGGGAGTGTCACTCTGTTCCTCAGCCCACCCTCTACTCTATTCTCTTCAGCAACTCAGGCCTCCTGAATACAAAACGTAGCATCTGTTTCCCTTCACCTACACTTTCCACAAACGCAACAGGAAACATCAGCCTAGAGAATGAATTCAACACAAATGTTAAAACAAAAATCTACAAACCTGAAGCAACTCCATCTCCGAATCATGATACACAATGACATGAAAGTAAGGGTGTCAGGTACAAAGCACGCGTGAGCCTGACCACCTCATT
Organism: Camelus bactrianus; assembly: GCF_048773025.1. Taxonomy (NCBI): domain Eukaryota; kingdom Metazoa; phylum Chordata; class Mammalia; order Artiodactyla; family Camelidae; genus Camelus; species Camelus bactrianus. The sequence continues at coordinate 43,294,322 of NC_133558.1, forward strand.
TCTATTCTTCAAAGGAAGGAAGGTTTTCATGTTTTTTTATTATCATTCTTTGTCATTGTTTCTGATTAAGCCAAAAAATAGTTTATGAAATAATTAAGCACTGCAATAACAGATTTTCGCTGTATCAATTACAGAAGGCATTCAGAGGGGATAGGAAAACCCACCTATGTAAAAAATGCAACATTTCTTCCCCTGTTAAGAACACGTATACAAAATGCAACAGAGAATTCAAATTCATGTGGAGAGGAGCAAAAGCCACAGAATCAAACAAAGTCATTACTATGAGTCAATTCAAAATTCACTGGACAAACATGCTCAATGCATTCAAAGAATTTTAAAGGCACACTGCAAACCATTCACTTAATGATCTACAGGCTAGAGGAAGAATTTCCCTCTTTAACAGACAACAGAAATCAATAGGTTGCCCCACCAAACGAGGACCAAACAACAATCAGGTTTTTAACAGTTCTGATAAATCAGCATGTTCTAAACATCAAAATCCAGAAATTTTAAACATTCATTCACACCACAATGAAACAAGCACTTAAAAAAAAAAAAAAAAACAATAACCCGAAGAAACTAAGCACAATTATCATGTACCTGGATCAATGAGAACTTCTTGTAACGCTGGAAGAAAGAACAGGCTATAGCCTTTTACTTAAAAAATAAAACTACATTTAAAGATAACTGCTAAAACACATTTCATCATTCATGTTGCCTTGAAAAATCTGAGGCACTCGTATCTGATCAGAAAAGCAATTCTGAGTAATAGTATGTTACAATTCAGTGCCAGTTTGCTTTAGTAGAAAAAAGAAAAGCTACTGTTTCTCATCCTGCACAAAGTGTAAAGAACCTTCCTGCCTCTATCTCCTCCTATTTTCTAAGCTCATTCTCCCCAACCCTTCTGAAACAAGTATGAGAACCTTTTATACTCACCAATATGCCAAATGACAAAAGAGTATCAATTTATTTGTACAAATATATGCCTACACCTTGAACTGGAAGAGAAAGGTATCAGAAGGCTATATGGAAATTATTTCTACCTTCCTGAAATCACACACACACACACACACACACACACACTTTCACAGAGACACAGACATGTACACACTGAATTACTGGGCAATTCACAAGCTGAGGACTTCCACTTTATAGAAGATAACTTTGTAGTTAGTTTAAAATACAAAACTGTCAGTTTTTGAAAGCCTTCATCATCTGCTAAATCATCCAAATATCAACGAGACCCAATTAGCCTTCTCTGTAGAATATAATTTCCCATGATGGCAAAACAGACCCTAAGTAGTGGATCCAAGACTCGTGTTTATCACTACGTATGATCGTTTTTAAACACATAAACAGATTCAGAAAGTATGTCCCAACAACATTTATTCTTATTGAAATAGCATATGTATTCAATTGTCTATACAGAAAATAGGTCCCATGATGGTGTTTAAGAGCTATTTTGTGTATTGAAATATTTATTTTTAAGTTCAGACAAGGAGGGTCTGTATTACTCAGTTGTAGAACACCTGGTTAGCATGCACAATGTGCTGGCTTCAGTCCCCAGTACCTTCACAAAAATAAATAAAAATAAGTACATATTTAAAAATAAGAATAAATTTATAAAAAGAGTAAATGCAGACTAAAAACCACTGCAATCTAGGAGACATAATTTTAATAAAACACAAGAGTTTCTATCAAATATTCACTATATGACAATCACAGAGACAACCACAAATCGCCCTTGACAACGATCACGTGTGATTCTCAGCAAATCTACTAAGTAGACACCGAAGAGAAACCCAGCATTGCGGATGAAGAAACGGAGCTCGGAGGAGCCGGGGACGCTGACCGTCCTGCTCCCCGTGACACCACGTCAGCCCAGGATGAGCACTGACAGAGCTGCACTGAGGGGACACCCAGCTGCACGGAACCTTGGTGCACTGGGGAGTCCCAGAAAACACTCAAAACTGTTCAGTGAAGAACCAGCTCAAATATATTACATTGTGCCACATCCTTTAAACAGGGAACATGACTGAGACCTTTATGATGCCTCCGTGTCCTTTCTGCCATTATCAATTATTTGCCCTCTCAGCATGCCCAGTCATGAATTGGACCCCATATGAAGTGCACTCAGATGGCAGAGCTTTTAAAGCTGTTTTATGAAGTTTGTAAGACTCTGTCTATGCCTCACACAGGCGGTCATCCATCACTTCTCACCGGTGTGGATGTACCACATGAAATCACACCTTTCTGCTTTTTAAAATCCCTCCATGTAATCCAGACTTTTCAACAGCAAAGAAGCAGCTCAACCAGAAACAGTGGATAGCTTTTCACCAAATGGACTCAAACAGCCCATCGGACTATCTGGAAGCTCTTTTTTTCTATTAAACCCACTTCCAAGGACTTCATCATTTTCTGATTGGTGGACTAGGCCTCTGACTGGCCTACTCAGAGAGCTCCCAGCCTCACATCCGGGGGTGGGAGAGGACCCTACTGTTCGGGGAAATCAGTGCGGAAGGCGAAAATCTTCCACCCAGGTCCGCACGGGTAGAAGTGCCACAACGTGCTCAGAAAATATACCGTCAGCAATCCTGGGCTCCCATGGACTGATGTCACATTAACCAAACTCATGAGAGACTGATGCAAAGAAACCAGAAATTGAATTTATTAATGTAACAGGAGATGTGAAACTGCGAACCAGACTGAAATATCAGAGTTCAACTATGAGTACAGATTCTCCTCAACGGCCCAATCACGGGCAGGCAGTCACATGGCAACCATGGACAGAAGCAGAGCAGGAAGGGTTTCTAGATTAACTCAATGGACTAAATTTCTCTTATACGAACAGATCTGCTGCCCAGAAGACATTTAACGCCAATCACGGTGCACTATCCGTGGACAGTGGCTGAGACACGACTGTGAGCACCTGTGTAACTCTCATTTACCTGTCCTTTCTGGGCTAAGTGATGCACAGAGGTACAGAGATCCAGGGATGCAGATACCTCTAAACACCCAAAGCCCATCCCTGGGAGCCTGGAAACCAGACAGCCAGGGTTTAAATACCAGCTCTGCCACTTTCTAGCTCTGTGACCTTGGCCAACTTACTCTCTCCGTGCCTCAATTTTCACATTGTAAACCTGGGATAACAATCAAATCTCCCTTACTCACTTGTTGTGAAGATTGAAGGATTCATTTCTGTAAAACGCTCAGAAAAGAATGTAGCACATTTTTGGTGCTCAACAAATGTGAATTTAATAAGAAAGTGATTTACAAGTCTCCCTACTAATCATCTTCTGTGTTTCATGGCTAGTCTGAGTCCCAAAGGAAATCCTTATTTCCCCTCTTATAAACTCTTGGAGAGCACCCTTCTCTTGCATCTCACCACCTGTTTAAACTGAGAGAAGGGATGCCTCCTCCACACTCCTCTGGTCCATTGAGAGTGCTTCCCCCTTCACACACCTGACCCCTGGCCAACGGCTAGCACTCTTCACAATAACAGATTGAGGTGTGAGTCCGGAGAGACAAGCAGGGCATATGAAACCTTTCCTTTCCCTCCAGTGTTGGCCACCATTGGGAAGCACCCAGGATGCTCAGCTCCATGGCAGGGCAGCCCTGTGCAGGATGGGGCAGATCATCTTAAGGGAAGGCTCGCTGTGGCCCAGAGTTACCTGGGACAGCGTGAGTCTCTAATTCTGGGACACAGTATCATGACACGCATTTTCCCACAGCCCTGAATTTCATGGAGAACGTGGCTTCATCAGTAATAAAGGAGACATTTATCGCCTGTCTGTTCTTCTGTGTCATCTCTCAGTTGGCTGCTGGAGAAAACATGTGTATAAGTATTGGTTCCACTTAAGCCCCAATATATATGAAGTACCAAAAAATTCTGTGGCTTAACATTGGTTCAGGGCGACTGTGTAACGGTCCTGACTTTGCTGATGCTAAATTATGGGTATAGGAACTATGGAACCTCCTCAAATATCTTTCATCATAAAACCAGCTTTTCTGATTTTCCTGTTTCTTAGTAATTGCCAAAGACTCTAAAATGATGGCTTCATACAAAACAGGAGCTAAACTTTATGAGCCCTTTGACATTCCCACTGTGCTAAACAATTTACATAATTTCTAATTCTCACAATTCTGCAAAGCATATACGAGCATCCCCATCTCACAGACGAGGGAGAAACTCAGAACAAACTGACTCAGGCTCACGTGGCTCAGTGGCAGCGCGTGCACGCAAACCCAAGTCAAATCACTACACCCCTTCTTCTATGTACAAAATCACCTCCCACCAAATGACACACAGCGGCTGGGTCAATACTCAGGGAACTCAGTACACTTTTCAGCTTTAAGGTGCTCAAGAGGCCGCTTCTAGCTGCTTTATAAAATCCCGGCTCACTTGTTGCTAACACTGGAATAAAAGACCGATTTTGTCATTGTTTGCACAGCATGTCTCAAATGTTCACAGCGAGATGACAGAATAAAACAAAGATATAAGCAGAATAATTTTTCCAGGTAGACACACATAATGGACACTGTGCTATTCTGAAGCACTTAGCAAAGGAATCAAAGCAAAAAAATATTTGTTAAGCCTTCTTTTACAAACAGGAAAATTAAGACTGTATGAAGGTGCAACAGCGCCTCCTATGGCTAAAAAGACCTTCCAGGTTGCCGGGAAAGATGCAACACAAAAATTGCCTGTTGAATCAGAAACAAGAATCAGATAACTAAAAGCTTATGTAGCACATACTGCAGTTTGCTTCGGGGAAGTGAGGGGTATTCAGTATTTAATCTGACATTGCTAATACTCTTGAATATAAACAAAAGACACAGGCTCATGGAAACTCATCTTAGAAGAGGAAAGAATCCAGTCCAGCCATTTCATTTTACAGGAGGGGAGACTGAGATCTGGGATCTTTCCTTACGGCAATCAGCAGCAAAGCTCTCTCTCCTAGGCCTCATGTCATGCACTGTAGCAAAAACCAACAGATCTCTACTAGACCTCTATTCATAAAAGTCACGTCTGTATTTTTCCAACAGTAGGTAATCTAAGTATCTTGCAAAATACTTCTCAAAGAGCCAGGAAATCATACAAGTGTATTGAAATACAAAAACATTTATTTGCACATTAAAACAGCATGAGATTTATTCTATTAAAAAAAGTGACATGTCAAATCAATGTTTTGATATTTTAAAACCTATGAAGCATGCAGAAAAATAAATCAAAATTTCTTTAATCACAAAAGAAAGAAGCTTATTCCCTTAAAATGATCAATGTGGATTTTTCTAAACTTAATAGTTCTGGTCAGATTTTTACGAATTTAAATGTCTGAGTGGATGGTTACACGGCAACATGAATTCTGAGTTGTAACAACACACATTCTGTGTAAATAATCTTCAAGGCCGTCTGCTTAAGGTGATTTAACTAGTCCCTGTCTCACTAGAATGATACAGATTTCATTAAACCTTCATACTGCACACACACACAAAACCCTGAATCCTTGTTACTTTAAGCCATATTCATATATTCATATATTCATATATATGCATATTGAATATGCATCAGAAACAAGCCACCCTCTTTAGTATTCAGAGTTGATCCTTCTAAACTATCTGTCCTTGTGACAGCATATTTTTACTAAGCAGCTCTTGGGTGCTTCATATACAAGGCGTCTACATCTCACAGTCAAACAAGGTAAAGGACATCACTCAAATTTCACAAATGAGGAAATGTACTTAAGCCATGAAAACAACTTACATATTCATCATCAGGAAAGAAAAGAGTAAAGATTTTACTTACAATATTCACTGACAAAACTTTCCTCCATACTAAGACTACATAGAACCAATTCAGTCTTTGTAAATTTTTCTGTCAATAAGCACCACTAGAGAAAAACAAGCAACATCATTAGCAATGGTTGGACTTTCAAAGCCCACTCCTATTTTGCACTATAATCATTTTTAATGTTTTGTTTTTAGTGTTTACAGAGCACTAAAATAAAAAAATAAACTTTTTAAGTCATTGCCTGAGAATGCAACATTTGTGAAAATGTACAATTTCAATCTATGCCACTCTCTCTCACATTCTCACTGGTGTCTCTCCTTTGAAGGCTTCATCAAACTGAGACCGCTAATATCGTTCATTTATGGACTCACAGGAGTTCGGGAAACCACTCAACACGGGGCTGATCAGAGGAGCCATTGAGAAAGCATCCTGTGCAGCCTGGGTTCCAGCCCTGAGTCTGCCAGCACCAGCTGTGTGAGATTTTGGACAAGCTGCCCCATCTATCAACCCCTCAGCTGCAAAAAAGGAGACACTGATACCTACCCTTAAACACCTGCTATGAGGTAAAATGTGAGGAAAGCATTTTAGCCTTAGGGAGGTGTCCACTCAGAGCAAGCTTGGTCATTATGATGATGAGGATTACTTTTAATAAGTTAAGGCAGACAAAAAATTAGAAATCACCATAAAGGAGAAACATTTTATGTCAATGAGCATTTCCTTTTGAATGGATTGCAGAATGTTATATAGAATTTTTTCATAAACCAAATTTTGTCCACTAATTATAGATTTACAGGTACATGGACATGTCTCCAGAAAAAGAATTAGAGGCCTCCTACCTCTGAATACTAAGAAAGAAAAGTTTAAAAAAAATCAGGGGGGAGATTATACCTCACGTGAGAGATTATGTGCTCAGCATGCATGAGACCCTCAGTACAGACACCAGTAACTCCATTTAAAGACTTTTTTTTTTCAAGAAATGGAGAATTAAATCAAAAAGATGGAGGAATACAGAAGTTTTTTAGAGAATCAACTCAGATTAAAGATGGGGGAAAAATATCCATTTCTCATAGGAAATCTTGAGAACTATGTAAACCGGATCTGAGTTGTCTAATCTTTTAACATTATTCATGAATTCCTATTACCAAGTCTTAAAACTGCCTGATAACCCACAGTGGTGATACTGATCATAACAGCTGCCAACACGGATCGAGCTCCGGCTAGGACTGCTCTGTTCGGCCATCTCTGCCCCTGAGGCCTCAACAGGCTGAGAGCACAAAATTTTGTCATTCATGAGCATCTCGTGTAAGTCCTCCCTTTGTGCTCCTCACTCTCCCCTCACCAGCCCCTCTGAGGGAAGCACTGTTATCATCTTCCCCACCCGCAGATAAGGCCACTGAGGCACAGAGACTAAATCTGCTCCAGGTCACATCGGCATTAAAGGACGTCTATATTTCTGCTGTTTTAATATTGACAAAGGAATCTGAGATATCAATTCAAGGGAGACTGTTAAATAATCAAGTCTGTCAGGTCTTCACCTCAAAGGGCAGATAGTATAGATTCCTGATGTAGGATGAGGCTGCCGCCACAAACTGACTCAGCTTGAAATTAATATCCAAGATGAAGCAGCGGATACACGTAAATATTCACGATTGTCAAATCCGCTCACGGGTCTGGGCCCTTCACTGCCTGAACGGGGGTGAAATCCCCACCCCTGTCAGGGATGGAAGCGCGGCTCTTCCCAGTGTCACCCAGGCTTCACGGGCTGTTTCCCCCCACAGGCTGTCCTCAACGATTAAAAATCTCTCAAGATTTTTACACCATGCAAAACTGTAAGACATTTCTGCAGATGGAGCACTTTCTCAGGCTTAAAAATGTTTTGCTTACACTCAGCAAGGGGGAAAATAACACATGACTCTGCAAAGTCTCTGAGCCTCACCACTCACAGGAGTAGAATGGCCTCAGCACAAGATGACTCTTCACGGATGAGAACAAAATAAAGCCGCCCCCAACCACAGGCACTCCCAGAGACAGCGCTCAGCAGTCTTCTGCACACTCACGGTTGTGCAGCCCTCAACACCATCTATTTCCAGAACACTTCATCACCCCAGAAGAACACCCCTGTCACTAGCAGTCACTCCCCAACCCCCCTCCACCCAGCCCCTTGCAACCATCACCTGCTCTCTGCCTCTGCATGTGCCTATTCTGAGCATTTCAGATCACTGAAGTCAACAATATGTGGCCGTTTGTGTCTGCTTCCTTTCACTTAACGTGCTGTTATGAAGGCTCGTCCATGTTGAAGTCGTATCAGCATCTCTCTCTTTTTTTTTTTGAAAGTGTTAAAGTTTATTAGAAGTTGGTAAGTACTATCAAAAAGAGTAGAGAGGAGCATAAGTGATTGGGTTTCAAAGGGAAAAGGGCGGGTTGAGCAGTCAGGGTGGACTTCCCAGAGCAGGTGGCCTGTTTCATATTCCCCTTTATTTATTTTTTCTTTTTTATTCACTCTTACATCTGAATAATGTTCCACTACATGGAGATACTACATTCTGTTCATCCATTCAGCAGCTATGTACGGACGAGGTCCAGAAGTATGAGTGTAAGAGGTGACTAGGCAGGGATGGCATTTAAGCAAAGGGCAAGATGTGCTTTGAAAAAAAAAAAAAAGCCAACAAACAGAGGCACAAGGAAATTCAGCGTGTTTCTGAGGAAGTGCATGCTTGCTTCAGCATGACTGCCGTGCAGGGCTGGGGGGGTGGGGAGTGACAGGAGTCACAATGACGGAGTCACCTGAGAATATTCCCCATGCAAGCAGCTCAGCCATTTCTCCTCCTTCATCCTGTATTTTAGAGCCATTTTTGATAGGTTTTCTATTTCAAGTAAGAGTACTTTGTTACACATCTGATCATCTGCATCAGATCACCTTACCTCCAAGCCACAGAAAGTCATTCACTGACTGGAGCAGCTCCAAGACATAACTGTGATGGACCAGGGAGTCCTGCAGCATCCCGGCCTGCAGGCACAAACCCCCACATGTTCCATGGTGATGTCCGGAAAGTAAGATGCATGGAAATATCTCACTGCTTGTGCACGATATCTGCCCCCAAATAGCCCCAAAATCTTGCTGGCAAAGCACTACTGAGCCCTCTCACTACAAAAAAAAAAAAAAAAAAGATAGAGAGAGAGAGAACAGAAAAGAAAAGAATAAAGCTAAGTAGGCAAATTTAGGGTCTTCCATTGAAAACCAGCAACCATCACTGCCAGTATCTCAGCTGGAATGGTCCTGTCTTCAAAAACCACTGCGCAGTTACATTGCAAACGTGATAGACATATATGTATTCCACGTAGATGATATTACAGTAGGATTTTTCTTTTCGAAATTACCAGTTGCAACATTAACACAAGAGAGTTTATGTTTCAGCTTTAAAAAAATCAATTATCTTCCACTTTCTTAATTTTGAACCTATTATTATTTTATAAAGGGTGCTATGCTGCAAATTATAAACCAACTGTTTGGCTTCTGCCAACAAGAAATTTATGACTTCACTATTTCAGAGCAAGATTTAATGATGCTTTGAGAAGTGGGGCCTGGGGCGCTCACTAAGAGCTCTTTAAATACTGACAAGGATGTGCTATTTAAGTAATGCAAAGGCTCTAACTCTACATTAACCCAGAATCCAAAGAAACTACACCAAAGCCTTACTTTATCATTTTTAAATTTTGCTATTCTTTTGAATTTTAAATTTCTTAAAAGATAAGATTTTTTTTTTGAGAAAGACAGCAGCTGTATTAAATTTCCTCTCACCAAGAAAGCAATCTTTATCAAGAATAAATACCCCTATGGAAATCCAAAAGACGGGACGTTTCTAGCTAAGTGAACATGCAGATATCAACACAAGACTAAATCCTATCAGATCTCACTCGAAAGAGCTCAACAAAGTCCTGGACTACCCTGAAACTTAGCTCTTCTCTTCCAAATGTTGGCTGAGCTAAGATCATCACACAAGGCAGGGAAGAAGAGAAAAGTCCACCTGGCTGCATCCGTTTTCTTCCAGCCACAAGGTGTCGCTAGGGGGTCCAGTTAATAAGCCCTCCCCATGAGGAAATCCGGCATCCACACTGCCCCTGCCGTCCCCAAGCAGCCCCGACGCCCCTCTCACACTGGTGGACCCCCAGCCTGTCAATGGTCTTCTAATGACCCTCCCAGTTGGTGGCACTCTCCCCCTCTTCCCCGCTTCACACACACACAGACACACACACACACACACACACACACACAGCCAGGACAGCCTTCCCAAAGCACAAATTTGATTACGTCACCCCCACTTCAAACCCTTCAGAGGCTCCCTGGTAGAGTTCTAGCCCCACCCCCGACCCTGCTCGCCCAGCCTCACCTCAGTACCCAGGTCCCCAATGACCTCAGGTGCCCCCTGACCTTCTGCTAATTCCCACTTGCCTCCAGGCTCATTTTGACGGTTTGTTAAGGAAGCCTTCCTTCCCTCGAACCTCTGCACTTTGGGATAGGTGCCCCTGCTGTGTTCCTAGAACATTCTACGCTAAGACAACTTCTGACACTGCTAAGCTCTCAAGAAGCAATACATTTTGCTTACTACTGTGAGTCCACCCTCTCTCCCCTGGACACTCAGAATTGCATGTGTTATGAATAAATGAATGAAGGGGTGGGTCTCAAAGGGACGGGAAGAGCTGCTCTCACCCACCTCGACCCCTTCTTTCTGTAGAACATCAGAAGCAAAACCAGGATTACCTCTCCTGAGAGTCACTTTATGCTGACACCCTTCACTGCCTCTTCTGTGTCAGTTCTAGTAAAAAATCAAGCTCCTCCAAAGCCCTCCATCCCTAGGACCACTGCAGTGTCCTTCCAAGCAGGGGCACCCTCCACCCTGGACCACACAGTGCACTCTCCCCGAGTCCCAACCCCACAAGCCTCTAGGCCTCTACCCGGGCTGCTCCTGCCACCTGAGTCACCCTCTTGATTCCTTCTCCTGGCTGACTCTTACTCTGCCCTCATAACTGAATGTAGAGCCCATTTCTTCAAGGAAGCCCTCTCTGATGATGTCCTTTAGCTCTTGGCTGGGCTCCCTCTACAGCAGGACTGCTTGGCGACCAACTGGTGTTTGTCCACCTGCTCCTCGGAGACCATGACCTCTTGGAGGCCACGTGGGAAAAAGGAGTGAGACAACAAGAGGGGTGGGAAGAGCAAAAAGCAAAATCACAGCCTAAGTCCCAGATTCAAGGATTCCGTCTCAGAAGAAAAGAATAAAATGTTTCATACGTATGTCATTTGGCTATGAGTTTTGTGGCTCATGGAAAGCAAGAGGTTGGTGTTCTAGTCTAAAATCCAAGTTACATGCAAAGAAATGTACATATTCATATCCAAAGGAAACCAGAGCTGCTCAACAACAGTTTGCAGTTAAAATCAATGGAACTTTGATAAAGGCAATCTCTATCTCTCTCTCTTTTTTTTTTTTTTTTGTATCATATAGTTGTAGAACTATTTGTATAACTAAGTGATGGCTACAGCCTATGATTCTGCACTGGAGTGTTTGGGGCTGAGGAAGCCCAGATTACATGCACTGTGTAAATACAATCACACCAACACATTGACAGGTGACCTACTGGCTGAGCTGAAGTTCCAAAGCAGACAACCTTACGTTGCAAGACAGCTCTCATTAGAAAGTAAGGAATGCAATGTTCTGTACTCAATTACATACGTTATATGGGCCATTAAGCGATAGTGCATCTTGTCTAATGAAACCCCAAAATAAATTGTTAACGTCGATTTTCTCCATCTGACCCTTCTTTGCTAACTTTGAATATCAAACCCTCACTCCATACGGAAAGCTCAGATCTACGCTGCAGCAGGTTACATCCCGTGGAAGAAAGCCTATCAAGGGAGAACTGGAGAGTTTCCCTTCAGAAGCTGCTAAGTCTGGTTTTGCACCTGTACGTCATTTGCCACAACGTCAGCGTCAAAGGAGTAAGACCTTACCACTGTGGGGCGAAAATCACTGCGGTGCTTCTGAACCATTAAAGAACACTGAGCTTTGTGAAACAGTCCTGAGGCACTTAAATCGTACTTTTTGTGAAAGGCTCCAAAACTGACCCAATTCACCAATCCAGGTACAACAGTGAGGTACCGGAATTAGTAGATAGAACATGCCCTTGAAGTCTGACAAGGCCCTGCTTGAATCCTGCTACAGCATTGACTAGCCGCTAAACGGACCAATACCTTAACCCCTCTGAGAAGGCTTCCCAATCTGCAAAAGGGGGCTGCCACCGCCCACCTGGGAGACATGGATGTGAATGCAACACGCAAGTAGTGAGGCCGACTGGTACCTGACACGAGGCCTGGCTAGTTTCCCTCCGCTGCCCTTCTCCCCCTTTAAACTTGCATTGTTCCCCCTGGTAAGGGTCAAGCCCCAGGACCAGACTGCCCGATTCTTCTGTGTATCCCCGGATACATGCCTTACCTTTAGGAGGCCAGAAAAAGAACTATCTCCTCCAACGTCACTATCAATGTTCTTAAGAGTCTGGGTTTTTATAACTCTATTTTGCAGGGAGACTATTCCAGAACTGTCCAACAACCATTCTCCACTTTGGCTCCTCTCCCAGCGCCCGTCCCTTCTCACCTCAAATCTTCTGTCTGCTGGCCTTTTATTCGTGGGAAAGAGAGTCCGCTAGGGTGGAGACTCCCTAGGCCTCTGTCCCTCCCTCACAGGTGAGTGTGACTACCTTCTCCCCACTCCCCACTCCGACTGCAGCTTCCGAGGAGGTTCCCCTCCTGGAACATGCAGCCTCTGCTTCATCCCCAGACGCTCACGCGTGGCCACAACCCTCCATTCAGATTTCTTCCTGGGTGGCCCTGCCCACCCCCAAGACCGTTAAGGATAAATGCCATTGCTCTGAAAATCCCAAACGCCACTGAGTGACACGCCAAAGCTGCATGGTCTGGGCTTTCCTCCAACCCAGGCACAGCCTTGACCCGCCTCAGCCTCAGTCTGCACCTCTCGAGATGAGCTCATCCACCTGCACGGCTGTGAACACCAGCTAAGAATGACGACTCCCAACGTGTATCTCTAGTCCGGCTCCTTCACCTGAGCCCCGGGGCCATAGACCCGATTGTCTCTTTGAAGTCCTAACTTGGATGACAAATGGAATCTTAAAAATGCCTCATGTCCACCATTTACTCTAGAGTTCGATTCGTGGCAGGTACCTCCCAGGCTCCCGATTTTAGTAACAGACCCAGAACCCACCTAGGTGTTTGAGGTCACATTCAATTTCCCCTGTTCCTCCCCCCGGCCCTTCCCTGGAATCAGTCCTGTCATTTCTATCGCTAAGCCAGTCTCAAGTCTGGTTCTGCAAGGACCACGGATGGAACCCCACAAGCTCATAGCAAGGTACAGTGCGTCACCGTCCTCCGAAGAGAGCTCCCTGGAGGGGGAGGCATCACCTGCCGCTGGTCACCTCAGAAGGCACTGGATTCTCACAAAGGAGGCCCAGGAGAAGGGACTCAAGTTTCTCCTGTGGTCTGAACATTGAAGGGCCCGAGGTTTGGGGCAGTTCCGAGTTAGCAGACACACCTGCCAGTGAGCAGATGAGGATGGGGGAACCCAGGCAAGGCTGTTCTCACTCCGACCCCTGGGCTATCGGGAGCCACGGGAAAGGCCTGTGTCCAAGGCACAGCCCAGCCTTCACAGATCCCAGCCTGCATTTGCCAACCCAGATAGCCTAGACACCTTCTTGCTACTCTTACTTCTGTTCTGTTCCCCCCCAGAATGTGATGGACTCTTTCAGAAAGTCTGGCCTGTCTCAAGCGAGACCAAGTCAGTGAAGGATGAAGTGTCCACAATTGGACCAGGGCATGAAAGGAGAAACAAGGTCTCATGGCCAGCATGACGGTGGTGTCCAAACCCTTTCCCCGGGTGAGATGAACCAGGGTGTGGGTGAGAATGCAAGGTCACTTCACGGCTGAATGGGGTGTTGGAGACTCACTACCGCAAACTAACGACACGGCCGTCAGTGGTGGACGTCAGCTGCAACAGACACGGAGTCAGCTATTTACTGCCAACATGGGTTAATAGTAAAGGCTGGTACAGGGAGGCTTGCATGGCTGCTGAGGCAAACCACAGACCCGGCTCTGAATGCCCACTGGCTGGAGCAGAGAGGAAGCTACGGTCCCCTTTAGCGGTCCCTGTGTCCACCAGATCCAAGTGAGCCAGCTACTTAGGAGAAGGCCATGTTGTTCTGATACTCAGAAAAACCAGCCTCGTAAAGGGAAAATAAGAGTGGCATGGAGTTTAGACCCGCTCCTGCCTCTCTATGAAGGCAAAGTAAAGTAAATGGCACGGGGAAAGTGAATGCAAAAACAAAAAACAAAAAACACAAAACCGGTGACTGCTTCCTCCAAAAGCATCCCCTGCAGCTGCTCATCTCCGAGCCTGCCACTTTCTCACCAGTGACCACCGGCCAGGAAGCTCCGTCACGCACGTCACACAGCAACAGCCCGGAACCTCGTGCCAAGCACGTTTGTGTGAAAGCCAGAATCAAGGTAGATGCTGCAGATTTTGACTTTCCAAGTTTAAATATTCCATGAAAAAATCCCTCAGCAGCCGCCTAAATCAATTCGCATCTCACTTCTTCAAAACAATCAAACAAATTTAATAAGGGCGCATTTGTCACCAAACATAAGGAGGACCAAACTGGTTCCTCAAAGCAAGGATTTTAACAGGTATCAAACACCAGTGGGTGATGTGCTAACAAAGCAAAAATTCCAAAAAACTAGAAAATAAAAAGATGACTAGGATAATATATGGATCAAGGCAACTGTTAAGGTTTTTGCTTTTTAAAGCGATGGGGACAGCACGGAGGACAATCTGGCTATTTCCAATGCAGGGTGTGCACAGTCCACTTTTCAGACGCAACAACATGCTCACAGGGCGGTACAAGATAGAAAGGGAAATACAAAAAGGAAAAGAGGAACAGCGAAAATTAGAAACACATGAGAACAAAAATAACTGACAGCAATTACAAGAATTTAGGTGAGTTTGGTGAGGACAGGGACGAGGGGACGGTGAGACCCAACCTCACCTATTGTTCCAGGGAAGGCAGGGGTCTGAGGCGAGCGGCGCTGCCGGGGGACCCCAACGTGGTCAGCGCCCCAAACCTAAACTTCACCTAGATGCGTGTAGACAGCTTTTGAGATACAAAATGTGGTCGCATTTCAAGCTGGACAATTTTACTCACTCCCACCAAGAGTAATTGGAGAGAATTAGGTTCTGTTCCTGCACCAAAGCATTGTTTAAAAAAGTAATGACTGTGGAATAGTAAAAGCAACAATGGAGTAAAAGTGACTGGAGGAGAGCGTACTTGACCCGAGCTAACTGGCCGCGTTATCTCACTGACGTTCAGATGCTGGCTGAGCCCTTATGGTACCAAAACAGACAGACCCACCAGGAGGGAGGTTTAATGCGCTGCTGTATTTTGATGCCGAGAGCCATGCCTGGTACACGAGGTTCTGGGTAAACAATGCTGACAGTGTCAACCACTATGGGCTAAGCACACAACCAGTTACTCCGCCAAATCCCAAGGACACACTTCAAAAGGCAAAAACAAGCTGGCATTCTCTGGTGGGTCTGCAGACTCAGAGCCAAACAGTTGCTGAGCAAACATATCACCAGTGCCTCCTGTGACAAAAGAGGAGGCACTGGCCAGGGGTCTGGGGCAGGGCTCCAGGCTTCCACTGCTCACCCACCATTCTGTCCAGGGGGAGAAGGTGGTCCCTGCTTACGTTGCACCGATGCACCTACATTCACTGACGCCTGGGGACTCAGCAGGAGGTGACAGGTGACGGGAATGGAGCCAGCCTGGGAGTGGCACGGTGCTGGCATCTGTGCCCTCAGCTTTGCCCAGACCACTACATCTGGCAGCTCATCTACAAGAAGCAGAAGGGGAGAAAGCGGTGTAGATCACAGGGCCCTGCGAGGACAAGTACAGGTCATGGCCACGATATGCCACGCCCCTTCCTTAAGCCACAGAAGTATGTCCGGGGAGGAAGTGAAAATTCATCCAGAGCCCGCCAGGCACCACAAGCAGGTGGGACTCGGGTCCCCTGTGCCTGTCACTCACAGGACTGGTCTGGACTATCTTTTATCAATTCTCTGGCATCTTCTCCTCCAACTTACCAACAACCAGAAAGTAGAATCTGATTTTAGACTCACAGAGAATCGCAGAACACCTCCTCCACTTCGGGCCCGGCAGCACGTGCCAGGTCCTCCGACCGTCACCTGTGGGACCGCCATGAGCCCTCTCCAGAGTCAAGGCACGAGGCCGTAGGCCGGGGGGACACAGATTCCCACAATCTCCCCAGCAAAGGGGGACCACCTCTCGGCAAAGGCATCTCACCCTCTTCTTCCCGAGGGATATCTCGATAGATACACAGGGAAACAGAGCAGAAGGTGGGGGGGTAGGCAGCCCAGAAGAACTCGTCTGCACTTCCAAGGCAAAGTGGGTCCGTTGACCTAATCACAGGGACAAAGTGAGGACGAATCTTTCACTGCTGTACCCCATACTCCGGGACACGCCTTTCCCTGCGTAAGGAGCTCATTTGGAAGCCCCTGGCAGTGTTTCTGTTGTCCTAAATTGGCATGGTGGTTGTCAGGCAGGGAGAGAGGGCCTGAGCCGTGCACTTGCTGGATCTGGGAAGCAGGAGACACTGGCTCCACCCCCAGCTCAACCAGCGCCTCATTCTGCATCTCAGGATTCAGCATGACATCTATAAGCAAAGGGATGAGACTGTCCCAGGAGAGGCTGTCCAACAGGAATGAAATGTGAGCCATGTAAAGAAAGTTTCCCAGTTGCCACATTTAAAGAGGTAACCCCCCCAAAAAAACCCCTAGAAACTGATTTTAAGAACATATCTTACTTATTCTACTGTATGTAAAATACTACCATTTTGACATGTAATCAATAAAGAAAGTAACAAGATAGTTTACATTCTTTTTACTAGACAAGTCTCAGCGTCTGATGTGCATTTGACCTAGAGCACATCTCAGCTCAGAGCAGCCTCCTCCCCAGCTCTCCTAGCATCAGTGGCTTTGGCTACTCTATTGGACAGCAACTCCAGGGGTCACACCAGGGGAATTGGCTGAAAAGCGGGAGTAAGTGTCCATAATAACCCTAAAAGAATCTCTTCGAAACAAAGGCGGATTCACTTATAAACGTCTGAAAACCGGCGGGTTTCACCTCCCTCACGCCTTGGTTACAAGACAGCCCTCCTCCTTGCTGATCACTTTCTGGATGTAGGGAAGCAACCCTTCACATAGCCAGGGTGGCCGGGCATCCAGGTAGACTTTCCTGCTCTCTGTGTCCAGTCCCACGAAGTCCTCCTTCTGAAACAGGATGTAGAGCAGGAGGATCTTGTCCCCAGTCTTGTCGGATGCACCGTCCAGCCACTTGGACTTGAGAATGATGAAGAGAGACTCAGTGAAGTCCTCGATCCTCTTCTCCACCACCCTGCAGTCCTCGTAAATTGAAGGCCACATCGGTGCGTGGCTGCTCGGCCACCTCCCAAATGCAGCACAAAGACAATGAGCCGAGATTCATAGAGCATGGTGCCATACAGCTCCTCTGCACGTGGAGCTTCTCGAAGGTCTTGGCCAAGAGGCAGTCGGTAATGGTGACAAGGCTCACGACCTTGTGGTGGGTCTGGAAGTCGCTCCAACCATTCTCGGGTGCATAGTGGTGACTTTAGTGGATACAGAGTGCCCACTGCGAGCCGCACGGGCTGATCTGCCTCACCAAGGAGATTCGCTTATAGATGCACAACAAATTCTGCTCTGAGATGATCCCCACGGGTTGGACCAACACGGGGAGAGTCTGGTGGTCCTCAGCACACTGCACGTAGTCAGGGATGTTCATGTTGCAGGCCCTGACGAGAGGGAAGAGGAGACCGAGGTACATACTGTGCTGCGGGCTGCGGGCCTCACTGGGTTGCGGTGACCTGGTGTGTACCAGTCAGAAGGCAGGGGAAGCCCAAGCAAAGCCGGGGGTACAGTTTGTCCTCAGCGTCTGCACATGGCTACCGCAGCTCAGATCACATTACGCAGCTTTTGGTCTAGGCCTCCGCCCTCTGCAGAAAAGGGTCATTTCTTGTTTTCTGTTTCCAAGCACCTAGCCAGGTCCTGATGCAAAGTCAGTGCTCAAAACTGCTGAATAAAGGAATGAATAAAGGAACTGCTTCCACACCCCTCAGCAGGATATAATGCAAAGAAACACAGTAGGATCAAAAGACCTGGATTTCAACCCCAATTTATTTGAACTCCTAAGCTGCAGAATACTTGATAAGAAAACTTGCTTTGGGGAGGAGGGTTCAGTTCAGTGGTAGAGCACATGCTTAGCATGTATGAGGTCCTGGGTTGAATCCTCAGTACCTCATTTTAAAAAAAAATGAAACAAATAAATAAACCTATTTACCCCCCTCAAAAAATATTTTTTGAATTCCAAATTCAAGAAAAAAAAAAAAACACCTTGCAATTGACACAACATTGTAAACATGAGTATACTTCAATTAAAAAAAAATCCTTGCCTTACAAGAATATATCTGGATTATGGAAGTTTACAAATGTAAAATGCCTAGGGTCCCACCTGCATAAGAAGAAGGAACTGTACAAATTTACTATCCCTCATTTATGAGCTATATTTCCTTTGGGGGGTTTATAACCTCTCAGAGTTAATTTTCTCAGATTAAAAAAAAGAAGGAAACATTACCGGATTCTCCATACTGCTGAAGAATCAGATAAACCTATGAAAGCATCTGACCCACAGAGTTTACTCAATAAATGCTTGTTGAATGAATGAATAAACAAGCAAAGTGAATGCTGCTCCCTGCCACAGAGCATCATGATGGTACTGCCTGGAAATCCCAAGCCCACGTTTCACCCGACTCTACACTAACCATGGGTGACCTGGGCAGGCCTGTGTGCTCCTCTTAACCCCATTTTAATCATGAATAGAAATGAGGGCAATAACACAAACCTCAAAGGGTTAGTGAGTCATTACTGAATTGTATCCCAACTTTGCAAGATGGAACCTTTAAAGAAACTTGGGCAAAAAGTCCGTAGGCCCTCTCCATATTATCTCTTACAACTACATGGGAATCTACATTATATCTCAAAATAAAAAGTCTAATTTATTAAAGAGGCTATTGAGGTTAAATGAGCTCACTGTCTCAAATAAGGAACACACAGTACAAATAGGTCAATGCCCAGCCCATGAGATACACTCAGTAAATATTCCCACTGAGCCCACTGGTACCTCCAACTTCAGAGCACGATGATGTGTCCTCATGGCCACAGGCCCCTGCACCTGAAACTAACAAAGCTAATGGTCCCCACTTTCAAGAGCCCCTGCCACCACCGTAGGTCTAATTTTGTACTTGTAATTTTTTTTCTTTTTATTAAATAGAAAAACGTAATTGCATAGCCTTCAGGTCACCAAAAGCTGACTACAGAGATCATGATGGCAGCCCTTCTTCGTGAAACAATAAAATGAAAAGCCATTTCCACAAGATCTCTGTGTAAATCTACTACGGAACTTCATCCTGGACTGAGAGGAAGAGGACTGGGGAGGAGGGGGCAATCTGCGGCACACAGACCCATGGGCCACCTGTCCCTCGATGGACTTTAGACCCAACACTCACCCTCAAGGAACTTCAAAATAGACACAGACAGAGTGCTGTGGACAAGATTTTTTTTTTTTTAAAGAAATCCCAGATTCTCTCGCAGGTTTTGTTTCTACCAAGAAACAAATGTCTTATGTGTATAATGTTTCACAAAAGACTTAAATTAGTATCACCCCAACTTGACGCATTAAGAAACTGAGGGAGAGAGTTTTATCACATTGTGCAAGATTAGGGAGAGCCAAAAAAAAAAAAAAAAAGATTAGAGAGAGGCCACGTCGGACACTGTATTTAAACCCAAGCCCCTGTTCCAGTGCTCACACTAGAAAGTGGGATATACTGCCCCTTTCCTGCCCTCTCCCTGCAATAAATGTCTGAAGACTCTTTTCTGTGCCACCTGGAATCACAATCACTTCAATTTTCCACAAAGAGCTATGTCACTCCTTGGAGGATGTGTCAAAATCTGTATGTTGAATGGGAGGAGAGATTTGTATATTCGGTTTCTCAAAGGAAACATGGCTTAAAAGAAACTGAAAAGCACTTTTCTAGTCTAAGTCTTCATTGTGCTGAGAAGGAAACGGAGGCTCAGAAGAGATGAAGAAAGGGCCTTATTAACAAATATTGCCTCAGCGCAGCACCAAGCCAGCCTTGGGTACTTCTGGGGGAGGATCTGGAATGCCCAGGAGAATGAGTCTTAGAAAACGGAAAGAGAAGTAGCATACAAGGACCCGTCTCTACACCACCATACCTTGAAGTTCCACCAAATTACCCAGTATGGGTGCAGCCAACATTAAGGTGGGCTAAACAGGTTATAGAAACCTGGAAGTCTCAACCATAGTGGAAATTCCAACGTTTACTATGTTTTTTTTCCCAGTTCAAGCATCAGCTCAGTGGGCACTCTGTACCAGGCACTATATGAGGCCTGGAGTTCTCCCAAATACACAACTCTTATATCACGTGTGCAAGCCACACACAGGCCCACCAGAAGGAAAATGTCCACAGATAAGGTGGAATTACTGAAACTGAAAGCAGCCAACCAGCATATATTACTAGCAAATATGGTGCTGCTAGAAATAGACTCATGGACATAGAAAGCCAACTGTGGTTAGCAGGCAGGAAAAGGGGGATTAACAGATACACATTAATAAATATAAAATAAATGACAAGGACCTACTATATAGCACAGGGAACTATATTCAATTTCTTGTAATGAGTTGTACTAAAAACAATCTAAAACATATGTAGATACATATGCATATATTTATAACTGAATCTCTGCTGTACATCTGAAACTGACATTCTAAATTGACTACACTTCAATAAAAAATAATTTTAAAAAATAAGTAAAAATAAAAGCAACGCCATTTAGAAAAAATAAAAGAATACTCTGATCCCCTTAGCTGTAGGTGCTGGAGAATTCTGGTTACAAACACCAAGTCCACTGGATCACTCCAGCACTGGCTGTCACTCTTTCTGACCATCAGAGAGTCACTTGGCTTCAGTGAGTTTACTTTTCTCTTCTGTGAAAGGCTTCAGTTGCAACTAACGATGTATAGAATCTCATCATTCACAAACCCAACAATTAAAGAGGACTTCCCATGGGCCAGGCTCTGGAAATATGAAAATATAGGGTCCGAGATATATTCATGGGTAGAATAAATTTATGCCATAAAGACATTAATTCTTCTTGCTTTGATAGACAGATTCAATACAATTCTGTTTAAATTTCCTAAGAGATTTTTTATGGGTAACAAGATAATTTATGGTCAGGAACAACCAAGAAACTTCTTTAGAACCAGCACTGGGAAGGGGTGGATAGGTCATTCATTTCCACTGGTCTTTCTGAAGTGATGAAAACGTTCTGGAATATTAATGGTTGCACCACTGTGAATATGCTAAAGCTGCTGAATTGTAGCATTTAAGTGGGTGGACTTCATGGTGTGTGAACAATATCACAATAAAGATGTTAAATGAAAAAATATTTCTTGACAATTATTTTTCCCTCTATACTACTAGTCTGCCCCACAATTTAAGAAGAACAAAAAAACCAAAACAAACCAAATTTTGCCAGGAGCTCTTTAGGACTGCAAATTCCCCGAGTCTCCAACGCCTCTGGTGGTGCTGTTCCTGTTAACACACCCTAGCTGGGCTGGGCTAGTTAGGGACTGTAACTATCTTTTTAAGATCGACAGCCACACGTTTCACCCTGGGAGAGGGAAGGATGGAGGATGTCACAGCCTCATGCCTTCAGCTCATTTTTAACTGAACCAAGCCTTGCTTTCAACACTGTAATCCCTCTCACTATAAAAACAGTGACATCATCAAGCACCGCCATCATAACACGTGAAAGTGTTCAAGGTACTTACCTGGGGCAGAAACACTGAGGGAGGAGACGGAAGCTCGCTCAGCACTGACGCTCCCTTTTCCCGACTCCACCAGGAGAACCTGGGGTTCACAGCCGGAGGCTCTCAGCCCGGGGAGCAGCGCCCACACCACTGAGCTGGTCCCCAGGGAGCGGGAAAGGGAGAGAAGGGCAGCCCCGGGGTCGCGGGGCAGGGAAAGCGAGGGGGGGGGGACGCGGGCTGTAGCCCCGCTCGGAGGCCAGCCCCAGCCCCAGGCGCCCGCACCCGTCCGGGTCCGCAGACCCCGCCATCCCTGTACACAGCCCGCCTAGGGGCGGGGACGGGCCGGCGCCCGAGGAGAGGCAGCCCGTTAGGAGAGGACTCGCGGGCGGGAGAGGGGAAGGGGACGCCAGCCGCGGACTGAGGGGAGCCCGGCTGGGGCGAGAGGCGGCAGGTGCACACTTGGCCCTGGACAGCTGTGGCCGGGGCGCCAGGGCAGGAGCCAAAGTCCTACCTGGCGAAAGAGCTGAGAAGCCTTTGGGGCCGATCCCCTGCTCGGAGTTGCAGCTTCCAACCCTCGGTCCAGCTGGCAATGACTGCGCATGCGCAGGAGGGCCAGCGATCCTCTCTGGGTTCTGCAAGAGAAGGTTGGGAAGCGAGGGAAGGAGAAGATGGGAGGAGGAGGGGAGAAGGGGAAAAGTGGAGGGAGAGACATGGACAGGAGGAGCAGAGAGAAAGCAAGGATCTGGAGGGTGGAGGAGAGTAGCAGAGATGAAGAGAAATAGTTTTAACTCTGGGGGCATCCTGAAGGAGGCAGCAGTCCTGCCTCTGCACACTTCTCTAACCCTTCAAGGCCCGCAGCTCATATTTTACCTCCCTGGCCCAGCCCTCCACCCAAGGCCTCTGCAGGACCCCTACGGGGATCACACCCGTTGCCCCCAAGGGGAGCTGGGTTTCCTTTTGCTCTGGAAACCAAGCACCCGCAGGTGTTGTCGCTCAGAACTACCTTGGAAAGAGTACATATTCCCCTTTTACACGCTGGGACACAGGCAGGCACGATCTCTGCCTTACCTCCACTGTCCCAGGTGTTGTGCTGGCGGGGAGCGGGAGGTACAAGGTCAGATCCCAAAAGGAGCATACTGCCTGAGTTTTGGTGCTTAGTCCCCATCCTTCCTGAGTAAACCACTCCCCACACTCGGGGAACCATCAAGGGCACACAGTATGTCCCTGGGTGTGGGATAGCTGCCCTCAATTCCAGTGCCCAGCTTGCTAGGAAGATAGGAGTGTTACTGAGTCCAAATTCATTCTCCTTAATGCAGGACAGGCCAGTAAGTTGGGAGACCAGGTGTTGGGGCATGGAATAGCAACTTTCTGTAGACCTAGATGGCAAACTAATGTCCTGGAAAACCATCTCCCCAAGTCAGAATTCAGGCTCCTTTCCTACGAGCTTGGTTTTTGCAATTTTCTTGATGTAGTAATTCTTTGTTGTTAGAATCCTTTGTTCTTGCAGCTATCTGCCTGGGTCAGATCCCTGTAAACCTCCAACAAAACAAACGTTATTTTCTATTATGTAACTTGTTATCTTTATATGAATGGAAAAGTGTTAAATATCCTTAAAGGTGAGAGCATTCAAAATAGGCTCTCCTGTATATTTTAGGCTCTAGGCAACATTGTTTTACAAGCAAGATGAAGCCTAGGAGACAGAGCACAGGGTTAAGTCAAAGGAACAGATCTAATATGGAGTCAGATTTGTTCTTTTCTATTACCAGGGCAGAAACACTTGAGGATTTAAATCCCTTTAAGTTAAAAATAAGTAATACTTTAAAGGAATTTACATACATAGTTCGGAATGTGCATAGCATATCTGGAAAACACACAAAGGATTGTAAACAGTGGCATCTCCAGGGAGGGCTGAAAGAAGAGAGGATGAGGGAAAACTTCTTTCACTTGTGTATTTTTGTGCTCTGCTTGAAATTTTTTAACCACATGCATGTATTTCTTTTTCAGTTAAAAAAAATGTGTAATGGAGCAAAGGAGTAGCAAGCTCAGCAAATAGAGCAGCCATGGAATCACTGAGCCATCACTTTTGATTTCAGCCAGGAAGCATTTATTGACTCTCTCCTATGTGCCCAGTGCTGTTTTAAGACTTCTTTTATTTTTTTTCATAAAATAATAAAGTGCTATTCCTCACCCCTGCCCATGGCTGGTGGAAAACCAACTGAGTTTTTATTGAGTTGTTTTCCAAGAAGTAGAGATCAGTTATAAACAGAACACATCTTCAGGGCAAAACAGGCGGAGTGGTTTTCCAGCAGGCCAGATAGCTATGAAGGATTTTCAACAGAGGCACACAGAGGCTGAGAGAGAAAGCCTCCAGGACCCTACAAAAAGCTGCCCAAACTGCCTTCTCCATGGCACTACTGAAATAGGAAAGAAAAAATCTGACTCCATATTAGATCTGTTCCTTTGACTTTAACCCTGTGCCCTGTTTCCTAGGCTTAGTCTTGTTGGTTCTGCACCTTTTGTAAAACAATGTTGCCTAGAGCCTGAAATATACAGGAGACCCTATTCTCAAGGCTCTGACTTTGAAGGATATTAACACTTTTCTATTCACATAAAGATAACAAGTTACAGAATAGAAAACAACATTTGTTTGTTGGAGGTTTACACGGATGTGACCCAGGTGAAGAGCTGCAAGAACAAAGGATTCTAACAACAAAGAATTCATACACCAAGTTTGCAACAACCAAGCATTCCCACTTCCCATTTTTAATATAAGAAGAGCCTGAAATCTGACTTGGGGTGATGGTTCCCCAGAACATTATTCTACCAATTCTCAGCTGGCTTTCCAAATTAAAGTCGCTATTTCTTGCCCCCAAAACCTGGTCTCCTGATTTATTGGCCTGTAATGCACGAGCAGAACAAGCCTGGACTCGGAAACACAGACATTGAAAGTACCCATTTGGTATATTAAATGACCTGCTTCTACTCATCTTCCTGACGTTTTATTCTCTTGACCACTCCTGCCATGTTTATGAAAAACCTGTCATGTGGACACATTTCCACCTCTAGCCACTACCCTTCCAGGTAAGAACTGATGTCAAGAAGGCAATGGAAGTTGCTAGAAGGTATTACCTGGACAAAATAGAGCAGAAGTGGGTTCTGGCTGATGTTCAGGAGCAGGCTGGAACACCTGACAAGATGTTATAAGTACGGCTAGACAGCTGGGCACCAAAGGAGAAGCTTCTAAACTTCCATGAGTGACTTGTTGGATAGAAACGAAAAGTCCCAGACTATAGCTCGGATCCCACCACGAGCTTCCTGGGCGAGTCTGGGCAAGTAATTTAAAATCTCTAGGCCCGTACTGTCCAACATGGGAGCCACCAGCAACATGCAGGATTATGAAGTTATTCTGTAGCCAGACAGAATTATAAAAAGATATTTTATTGCAAGGGCCCAGCAGGTATAATATTTAAAAACGTTATTGGTTATCTTGACCTAACGAGTTATTTTTGTATGTGTAGGTTTCTGTGGTTTGTAAGGCCTGTGACTAATGATTCCGTTACAGTGAAGTATTTTGAAATTATAAGTTACTGGACACAGTACCCTCATATCACAGTTGAAAAAACTGATCCACATAAGCAAGGTGATCTGACTTATTAGTTATGAACAGGGGCTCTGGGGCCAGCCTGCCTGAGTATAAATTCTCACTCTGCCTCCAGGGGGTTATGTGTGAATCTTGGACAAATTATTGTTGTTTTTGTTGTCGTTGTTATTATTTGTGCCTCTATTTCCTTACCTTTTAATTAGCGAGGATTATGTAGACTCTATCTCCTACTGTTTTGGCAGGATTAAATGAGTAAACATCTGTGCTGCCCACTTCCCTGGGTTTCAGCATTCTCCAGGAAATCAGTGCCAAACTCAGAGGCATTCTCCACTGTCTTCGTCAGTCTGGGATGCTGTAACAAATTACCGTGGGTCGGGTGGCTTAAACAACCAGCATATTCCTTATGGTTTGGAGGCTGAGACTTTCAAGGTCAATGTATCCTTGAGAGGATTGCCAGCTCGAAGATGGCTGTCTTCCCAATATCTTCATATCCCAGAGAGCAGAGAGAAGCAAGCACTCTGGGGGCTTGTATAAGAACACTAATCCCATTCATGAGGGCTCTACTCTCATGACCTCATTTTATCCTACTAATCACCTCCCAAAGGCCCCACCTCCCAATACCATCACCCTGGGAGATGGGGTTTCGACATACGGATTTTGAGGGGATGCAAACATTCAGTCCACACATCGGCTAAGTCTCCCCAACATGCAGTCATCAAACCTGTAGCTAATTTCAAAGTAATATTTATGTCTCTCTGCCCATTTCCATTCCTACATCCACTATCACTGAAGCCCTGTTACATTTTATTCCTTATTTTTCTGGTAGAGATTTAATTGATTCCTCTAACTCCAATGCTCCCCTCGCTCCAGTCTGCTTAACAGCCCTGCCAGGTAGGTTTTCCTTAAAACACCTTCCCACTTCACCTGGTTGTATTTTAGTTGTAAATGTCAGAATCCTCTCCACACCCCATCCTATACCTTTAATCCGTTACACTACGGCTCACTATGTTATTTTCCTCTTACCAATGTAAGAAATTTCCATAAGCTTAAGAGCTTAAACCAGCACAGATTTATCAGCTTATGGCTGTGGAGGTCAGAGATCCAACACAGTTCTCATTGGGCTAAATTCAAGGTAGCAGCAGGGTTCCTTCCTTCTAGAGGGTCTAGAAGAGAATGTTTCCTTGTTGTTGTTGTTTTTTTCCAGTTTCCAGAGGTCACCCACCTTCCTTAGCTTGTGCCCAATGACTTCCTCCATTTTTATGGTCAGCAGCCTTTCTGAACATTGCTCTATGGCTACACCTCCCTCTGATTTTAAACTCAGCTGGGAAATGTCCTCCATTTCAAGGACCCCTGTGGTTACATTCGGCCCACCTGGACAATCCAGGCTACTCACCCTATTGTCTCATCTCAGGATCCCCTTGTCCCATCCCATTCAGGCATTATGAATGTGGCTGTGACACTCACCTTGTGTAACATTTCCTCTCATGAGCATTTTATGGTTCAAGGCACTTATGAATGACTTTTTGTTTTTCTTCCTTAGCCTTTCTACATTCAGTATGTCTGGTGAGATTATATGAATCCTTTTTATTTGTCCCCCTGCACTAATCTTTAATAATGTATCATGGGTTTAAAACGCTAACTGGTAGACAATTTAGAAGACAGAAATCCTCTAAGATTTTTGTCCTAAAATATCTGTCATGCATTTTGCCATGTACAGTAACATGTCACAGGTGGCTACCCTGTGGCCGGGGAGGGACATGATTCTGCCATCACACTCCCCTCATTCTCACCAATGTGCTGATCACCTGACCAAGGACCTATGCTCCCCGATTCGCTCACTTCCTCCTCCTTTCCATTGACTACCCTGTTCCCATCACTTCCTTCATTCAGCACATCAGGATTTCATGACCACATTCTTCTCTAAATGGAATGGGTATCTTGAATCTAATGTCTGACAACTGTTCTTACTGTATATGCACACACTGACCTGCACATAACCCCGTCCAGCTCTTTATTTTCCTAGAATCTCCCAGAGGAATCAGTTCCATGATGATGGTGATGATGATGATGATACTGACAATGATGACAGGGACCTCTCAAGGATTCTGATAAAGAGGGAATCAATAAAGGGAGGGAATCATTGCAAAATTGCCCCAGAGACAGGCTTAAAAGTAAATAACTGCTATAGTGTTTAATGAAATTGACTAATATTTAACTATTTTTAAAAATTTATATCACTGAATTTAAAATTTTAACGGGAATTCTCATTCACCAGTAACCAAGATTCAACTCTAGGACCAAAGTCTAAGGATTTCAGTCTTCTAACAAATTGTCCACTAGCCTTTTAAACACGTGATCCTTTTAAAAAGCTTAGTGCTGGGCTGAAAATAAGCAGGATTCATATAATCTCACCAGACACAGTGAATGTGGAAAGACTAAGGAAGAAAAACAAAAAGCCATTCATAACGTCTTGAACTTCACGTTGCTCACAGGAGAAAATGTTAGCCAAGGTGAGCGTCACATCAACATGACGCCTGAGTGGGATGGGGAAGCTGATCTTCCTCATCAGACATTTATCCTGATTTGTTAGATGCCAACACAGTTTCCTCATTGGATTTGCTTCTAACAAGTATGGAAGAATTTACGTTCTACCAAAAGCAGTCTAAACATTTTCCCCTGCTGTCAGGTCTCTGGACTGAATGTCCCCACAAGAAGGACATGAATATGTTTCATAGGGAATTCTTCCTGAGAAGCAACAGGATTTTCGAGGGCAGAACTGCAGGCCCCCCATGGAGGGCTGGAGGAGGGCTAGAGGGGGCACTGGAAAAACAGCAGGAGTGAGTTCAGATACTACCGCTCAGGTTGCCAAAGACAGCATTGCTATCTCTGAGGATATGACATTCTCCCAAAAGTTCCATGAGTGAAGGTACCTGTGAACACTAAGCAGGTTGTTAAGAAACAGCAGCACATAATTTGCGTCACAGCTCAATTACAGTATGTTTTGATATTTGGAAAATAATTAGCCCATTTTCCTTTGAAACTGCAGCAGTAGCAATAGAAATAAAAAAGGCTGAGCCGTCTTGGAGACAACAATCAATAAACAATTCTAAATCTGCAGGATTCCTTGACGATATGCAAGCAATGATCTAGATGTGTGCTGCAGATACCTCTTACTGCAGGGCTCACTCCTGCAAAGCATAGAACTAGTTTTCTCAGCAGACAGAGGGAACCAAGTCAAGATTCCAAATCTTGAGAGATTTACTATATGGCAGGAGAGAACACACAAGTACATCCAGCCAAATATGAATAAATGTAATCAAATATTATCAAATGTGACTGGAGCACAGATGAGACAGAAATTCCTTTCACCTGGGATCTAGAGAGACTTCTTCAGAAAATGTGGCTTTGGAGATGGCCAAAGACATGGGTGGAAATTTGGCAGAACAGGATGTAAGGAATTTTAAAACTGATTCTAAAATTCATGTAAAAATTCAAAGGATCCCAAATATCCAAAACAATTTTGAACAAGAAAAACAAAGTTGGAAGACTTGCACTATCTGATTTTCAACCTTTTTTTTTTTTTTAAACTACAGTAATCAGAAAGTATGGTGTTGGTGTAAAACAGGAAAATAGAATAATGGAGCAGAATAGAATGTTCAGAACTAAACCAACACTCATATAGACAATTGATTCTCAAAAAGGATGCAGTGGAGAAAGGATCTTTTCAACAAGTAGTGCTGGAAGAATTAGATAGTGATATGCAAAAAAAAAAAAAATGAACTTTGATCCACACCTCACAAAATATACAAAAATTAAGTCACAATGGATCATAGATCTTAATAGGAAATCTAAAACTATAAAACAGCTAGGAGAAAAAGCATAGGCTTAAGCTTTATGACCTTGGGTTTGGCAAATATTTCTTTGCTATGACACCAAAAGTATAATCTATTTTAAAAAGAAACTGATAGAGTGAACTTTATCAAAATGAAGACTCTTCAAAGCTGTTCTAAACTCTGCTAAGCAAATGAAAAGACAAGCCATAGACAGAAGCTATTTGCAGATCATATATCTGATAAAGGTCTCTCTTTGTATCTGATCCAGAATAAAGAGGTCTCAAAACTCAATAATAATGCAAACACCTGAATGAATGAATGAGGCCAGAAAACACACTTCAGTAAAGATATCCAGATGGATAATAAGCATATGAAAAGATGATGATTAAAGATGCCATTAGTCATTAGAGAAATGCTTTTAAAAACCACAGTGAGATACTAGTACACATACATACAAGAATGAATACGATTAGAAAGACCGACCTTACAAAGTGCTGGTAAGGAAGTAGAGCAACCAGAGCTGATACACACCACAAGGAATTTACAATAGTACAACCATTTTGGAAAAGTCTTTAACAGTTTCTTTAAAAAAGGTAAATACCTATCTACCATATAACCCAGATATTCCTCATCTGGTGCTTTAGAAAAGAAAAGCATATGTCCATATAAAGACTTGTAACCAAATATTCACTGCAATTTTATTTATAATAGCTCAAGTTGTAAATAACCCATGCATCCATCAAGAAGTAAATGGAGAAACAAATGATGGTCTATCCAAACACTGCTCACAACAAACTCTTCAGTAAAAACTCAGCACTAAACAATACTCTGCTATAAGAAAAATAAGCTATTAATACAGCAACACAGATGACTCTCAAAATAATTACACTGAATGAAAGAAGTCAGACAACATAGAGTAGATACTGCATTAATCCATTCATACAAGGATCTTGAAAATGCAGACCAATATGTTGTGATGGAAAGCAGATCAATGGTTTCCAGGGGAAGAGATGGGGAGGGAGGGAGGGACAACAAATGGCAGGAGAGAAGCTTTGTGGGTGATGGGTATGTTCACTCTCTTGAATGTGGTCATGGTTTCTTGGGGATATACTTATGTCAAAACGTATTAGCTGTACACTTTATACGTGTGAAAATTACTTTGCCAAGTATACCTCAAAGCTGTTTTAAGAAAAAAGGCACTTCAGTCCTGATCCACCTCAGCGCCTGATTGGAGCGACATGATCAGTCCCTCACCCTGTTTGCCTAACAGGAAGGTAGAAAACCTCTCACGGAAAATATCATATGGATTTTTCATTTGCAATGTCTGCCATGTAATAAAGAATTTCAAGACATGCAACATGTCAAGACTATATAACGGATAATATGAGAATAAGAAACATTAGACAAAGGATGCAAACCCCCAGGTGATGTAGGCATCAGAGTTACCAATAAAGGCTATAAAATACTTTTAATATATTCAAGAAAATAAGGAAATTATGGGAGAATAGACAACAGGGTAAAGACTTTCACCAGAGAAATATACTGGAATGTATTTTTAAGAGAAATCAAACAGATACTCGAGAACTGAAGCTTTCAGCTCTGGAAACAGGTAAACAGAGCTAATTAGGATCCCTTTTAAGTAAAACTTTCAGTAATGCCAGGTAAAATACAACAACAAATGTAACACAGAGCTAACTATGGAAAGAGAAGTTCCCAGGTGACAATACAAAGAGGACACTTAAAGCCCAGAGTGGTAATCTTGTGAGCTGATGCCACCACACCCTGGAGGGAAGGGGTTTTAATCTGCACATAAATAGAGATACAATGTCCATTTAGGAAAAAGGGTCCATACCAGATGTAGAAGACTCTTCCTTTATATCTATATAGTCAGAGACAGAGATGTAAAGTGGCAGCAGAGGTCACAGTGACACAGGGCCCTGGGCCAAGGAGTGTGAACACCTCTGCAAGCTGGGAAAGGTAGGAAGACGAATCCCTCCCTAGAGCCTCGGTGTGGAACGTAGCCTTGGCCACACGTAGGTTTTAGCCCACTGACAATGACTTTGCACTTCTGCACAATAGAACAGTGAGATGATGAATGTGTATTGCTTTAAGCCACTGAGTCTGTGGTCCTTTGTTACAACAGCAAAAGGAAAGAAACTCAGGAACCAACATGAACATGAACCCCAAGCTGCCTGCTGTGCTGGCAAGAAGTTCTTTGTCTCTGAACCTGGGGGAGTCTCCTGTCTTCTGGCAGCATCCACAAACTACCTCATGCTAACTTGACAGCTTGCAGAGGGTTAAATCTTAACCCTGCACAGTTCTTGATATTTAGTTAATAAAAATGATGGTGTCATCATGGGTATTTTTCCATCTTTTAAATACCCTTCAGTCTTCTAATAAAGCTACCTCTAATTGAGAGACAGTGTAAATAGTTTTCAAACTTCATAATAAATAACTGTGGTTTTATTTGGTTACTTAAATTATGAGTAATAATATTCACATTAGTAAAAGTTATTAAAATCAACATTGTTTAATGAAAATATCATTTCTTTTTGCATGAACATGTATTAACTACAATAAATGTTCCATGCTTTGTTCTACGATTTACTGTTAGAGCCTTAAAGAAAAATATTTTCCTCAAAAATATTATGGCAAAGGGATTTCTTTTGGTGGAACAGTTCCTACATCAAATCTGGTGCATGGCTCAGGCCACTGGGAACCTAGAGATGATAGATATTAGGAGGCATTATAAACACAAAATGATTTTTAAAGGAATTAAACAACTGGATGTGTGAAAACAAAGAATCTGAGAATATTCTAGTGAAATAAATGTATTTTTCAGCTTAAGCAAGACACTGGGTGAATAAATCTAAAATGAAAAAACCACCCAGAGATCAGCAGTGAGTCATGCATGCAGTGTGACTGATCAAAACCAAGTTGTTTCCAAACCAGTGTGCAGGCTTGATGCCTTCATGAATCAAGTCTGTGTGGCACCAGGCCATCTCGAATACATGTTGATGAGGTATTTATAAGCCCTTCACCATCCCAGCACAAAGCCCACACATGAGCCACAAGACCATCACCTACACATCTGCAAAAGACACAGCATGGTGTATAGAACTTTTCTTGTTCAGTAGCCGGTGGCAGGGCACTGTGAGCAGACAGAGATACAGGGACACAGAGACACAGAGGCACTTCCCCTCACTCAGCTGATAACCTTCCGTGCATTCCTGGGGACAGGATTGTCATAAAATGCACCATGGATTGATCCTCCTCCTAGGAAAGGAACGGTAGGTCTGTCCTCAGGTTGGAGCAAGGGTGGCCGGAGGATCTCAGAAGAGCTGTTTCAGCACAACCAATAGAAATGTCGGCCACCGTGACCACGAGAGACAGGTCTCCTGCCATCCCGGTAGGCACTTGGGCTCCTGACAAAAGCTGGGCTCAGTAAAGGCTTGAGTAGAAGGCACAGACCTGAGGGATGCCCCAGCAAGAGACAGGAGGTAGGGCCTGGTTTATACTGCACTGGGTGTATCCCAGCCTCATCCGAATACGAAATCAGAAATTTGCAAAACAGCAGAGCTGGGATGGATCATCTACTCCAGACTCCTCACCTTACAGTTTAAAGGGTGGCAGCCCTGGGAGGCAAAGCAACGTGCTAAAGGCAGAGCGTGGAAGTGGCAGCGCCAGATGAAAAGCACCATGGCAACCCCCGTTCAAGGCCGCTGACACTGAGGACGGGGCCAAGGTTTCCAACGAGGAGAATGAGACAGTGTAAATACTTTGTTCCCCCCAAAACCCCAAATGTTTACTAAGGCACAAAAACTCACCTTAACTAGCTCTCTTCTGAGGGGGCTCTCTTCTGTCTCCGTCTTTCTGTCTGTCTCCATTTCTCTCTCTCAGACACAAACACATACAATTTTGTGAAAGGGGACTTCCTGCCATACAAAGACAGACTTCACGTCTTCAGAGAAACACTTGACAAAGCACATTTCCAATTCAAGTCTTTGTGTGAGGTCTGGGCAACTGGCTTATTTTCTAGAACAATAGGTGGTTCCAAAATCAGGAGATCATCTTCCCCAAAGGAAGAGTTCTGGTCCGTGTTGATGAAGCTGGGGGTGTCACATTTCATGAGCCCGTTCGGCTCCTCCTCTGGCCACCTGCTGCATCTGATGGCTTCCTGGAGCCGAACATCACTGTCAAGGGCTATGGTTGGGATACCAGCTTTGGCCTTGTCCAAGCGGTCCACTTCATTGACGTAGCAGTGAAAGAGGGACCTAGATTCGTCATTGTGCTGCCAGAGAACCCCTTGGGCACCAGCGGTCTTCCAAAGTCCGACACAAAGCTGTTCAGTCTGAATCTCTTCTCGGGAGACTCCGCATTGCAAT